>NC_083111.1:50866345-52324812 GCF_949774975.1 Lagenorhynchus albirostris
TCTGCACTGACTTGAGGGCAGATGTATCCAGGATGGCTCATTTGGCTCCTATCCTGTGATTCTCCATGTTGGATAAATCAGAGATTTTTAAAGTTACAAGAGGTTGTTTCTTAACAGTTTCATCAGTGTCTTTGAACTTGCAAAATACCGTGGCTTAACAGTTTCATTCAGCCACACTACTCAGACGGCAACACATGTTAACCCTCCTCCTATTTCAGTTTTGGAAATCATTCTACTCTCCTCACTCCAGATGAGGTCTGCAAGGGGCCTCTTTTATAGTTCTCTTTTAGGATTTCTGTGAATATTTTGTTACATATTCAATAAATAGAACTTAGCATGTCCCCTTAGCATGAGGCTTACACATTTATATATTTGGAAAATATCCTTTCAGGATTTGTTGCTGACTGAAAAAAGTGAATAGAGAATTTGTGATTTGCTAGCAGTTTTTGATAAAAACATGAATATGCGCCCTTTAAGAAAGAAATGATAACTGTTGCTTGTAGACAACTAATCCACTACAGAGGAAAAAAATATTGGACACATTGTTACAAAGTTTAAAGTTGGTGAAGTTCTTTGCTTTGTCTTTTTCATTTTTTAATTAAAAAAATTAACCTGATTTGCTCTATTTACAAAAACAACTCAGTTTTTACCATTTTATTTTAAGAGTAGCTTCCTTCCCAATATAAAACAATTTTAAAGCCTCTATTTAGGACAGATTAGGAGACTCCATGTGTATATAAGATACTGGGTTTTTTTTTAAGATTTTTAATTAACAGACAATATTGTAGAAAGGGGTTTTAAAAATAGGCATGGTCAAGGTTTCAGAATAATATGTAAGATGTATCTTTATCTTCAAATTCATCAAGTTGTATACATTAAATATGTAGTTTTTTGTATGTCAATCATACCTCAATAAAGTGGTTTAAAATCCTAAAAATAAAATGTAAAGAAATACCACCAAAAATTCAGTGATCATTTCATCTTAAACATACAATTTGAGTCATTTTTAAGCCATTCCAACTTCATTATGGGTGGAAATGTGAGTTTTAAGCTGTGTTGGCAGGAAGGAAGCAAACAGTTTTGCTGTTTTATATATGACTCCACATCGTACTTCCTTGGATGTGTCTGTCCAGTAACTAGACCAGTAACACGGAGCAAGCCATGTTAACCCTTCTCATGAGGACCTTCAAGGAAAGTAAGCTAATACCTCCTTTATCTCCTTTTAAAAACTGTAATATCTCTGTAAACATCTAGAAAGGTGATTATCCCAACTTGCGGACAAAAGTAATGTTATTGATAACAAGTTAAAGATGATATGTCACTTTAGTTTACTTTTTTATTAAGAGATACTTTAAGTATTAATGTATAAACATCTACCTATGTTAAAGCATTAATATTTTTTCTCTAACCTAGTGAAATTTTAATATGCCATGATGGTTAAAATTCTAATGAACTAAAGTAGAAATAAAATCACATTGCAGATGCCAGTATACTTATAGGCTAAAATTGGAACCCCTAAGTGTAGAGAACATAGAAGGAACATGAACTCAAATAAAAGATACATCTGTAAACTTCTAGTTTACAGAAGTTCAGACATTTGGAAACATTTGCCAAGTTAATATTCATCTCAGTATGAATTGGCTTTGACCTTGAGCCTCCGGTGTGCTTCAAGATAGTTTAATTTACTGTATTAACACTAGCCCCAATGGATATCACATTCATAAGGAACCAGTTTGGCATCCTCTGAAAAGTAAGCAGATAAAAATAAAGATTTTTTTCAATAGTTAGTACACAGGACAAGCAGTTGACATTTATTAATTTCTTTCATTTCTTCCACACTGCGGAATAAAGCGCCAAGCATATTGATAATTGTTCAGACAAACCCATGAGTCATATTATCACCACTGCACAGACCCCCTAGAAGCAGAGTAAGAAATTAATAAACACTTGAGGATTTATTGATGCTTGGATTATTTATTGAGTTTACCAATGATTGGCTCTACACGGAAGCATCATATTACACAAGAATATTGTAATTTATTAGGTAACTTCTTCACTACCTAAATATTTGAATTCTGCTTCTGTACACAAGGACTATTTCTTCTACTAATACAATGCAAGTCCTTCCAGACGTTTGTTCTATAAGCAATATCTCTATTTTAGTTAACACCAGATAAAGTATCAGTCACTCTTCACATTGAACAATAAACTAATATAACCACTATTATTTCATCAATTTATTAATGGTCTGCATTTGGTCATTAAGTATTTCAAAGTTTTTTCTTACAAAATTTTTAATTCATTCAGATAAAATGTGTGCATATACACATGTGAAATTGCATATAATGTTAAGGTGCTCGTGGACCTGTTGAAGTTTGTCTGTGGCCTTCTTCACAATTTCAGTTCACAATCTCAGACTTGATAGACAGGTGATTTGTATGCATGACCATACTGAGCGTAAATCTGAGAAGATTCCCTATCAAATTATCTTTATATTTCATGAAGAAATGATGTGACGTCCGTATAACTATTTTTTTTTCTTTTTTGATTGTCAAATAATCCTTTATCAAAATGTTTTCCTCTGTAGTTCTTAATTATCTGGGTGTTCTACTGTCCCACTGCCAATGTCATTGGTGATGTCATATGGGTGGCAGCCATCAGCATTGTAGCCCACAAACTAGGCAGCCTCCAGGATCTCTTTAATGATTCCAGAGAGTTCTCTGGCCAAAGGTTGGTGCTGTATCTGTCAGGCAATATTGGCAATCTCATCAAAAGTGCTATTTCCATTGTGCTTATAGTTTTTCTGCTTCTTTCCATTTCTGGGTAGTTCTTGAGGGTTTTGATGTTCAGAGAGAGGCAGAAGGTACCACCTCAATCTGGGCCTGCCTGTTCAGAATGGTCATTTTCACTGTAATCCTGACTTTTCAAGTCACCAGTTGTCTTAGCCATGTCATCACCAATCTCTTTTGGAGACATCCAGGCAAATGGCTGTGAGAGCCAGGGTACCTGTGACACTGTTTCCCCACTGAAACACCTCAAGTGTATGACTTTGATCTTGTTAGGGTCAAACTTGGGTGACCTGGCATAGAAGCAGCTTGTGTAGGATAAACCAGATGGGGACCACAGGACCTCCTCCACAGGGAGTCAGAAAGCACCCCCATCCACGTAACTTTTAAATGCTAATCTTTTGTTGTAGAGGGTCCTATCTTGTGAGCAAATATTACAATAATATTTAATGTAGACATATATCTTCTGTATATTTTTGCTATGTTCCAGAACACAGCCAACAACCTAGAAAAATGAGAAAACAAAAGGCACCTAAGTTTAAATATAGGTATACATTTCAATATATGCAAATATAGATTTTGCTTTAAACAAACAAAACTTTAGTTAGATACCACAAATGTCTTATATTTTAGTCTCATACTTTATCATTATAAGAGTCTGTCAGATCTTCACTGAGAACTTATGAACTCTTAATTTAGATACAACCTATACAGTCCGGTTAGTTGGTTTCCCAGCTCACACTGAATTAGAAAATGAAGTGTTTGTTGGCAGCAGGAACACTGACAAAATTAAGAAGTGAACATCAAAAAAAATAAATCCCACTAAAGAAATAAAATATTTAAGTGTCAGATCCTTAAGGAGTAGAATGGCTGCCTCAATAAATAACCTCTGAGAACACTTTTCTAAAACAATGCGTGCTTCAAACGATTCTCTGTTCTGTGCCCTCAGTTTAAGGGGAAATACTCTAGGTTTTATAGCAAGGGTAGCATTAAAGATGGTCAAGTAACAACTTTTGACCTTTAACGTGGTAACTAATACAGATCAAACAACTCAGTCACAGATTATAACAAGTACAGGCAATGTAGTTGTCATCTTTTGGCCCAGTCATTTGGTGCAAATTGTCCAGGTCTGTGTGAATACTTGAATCGCATTAAAGGTTTTTCTGCTGTTCCTAATGTTCAGTAATTTGCTTAGGTTGTTCCCATCTACTGGGATTGTATTTATGAATATTCATGTTTATAGGGAGGAATACACAAGCATATGGGGGATGCATACTTGGCTGCAGAATTCCCTGTAACCCATTTCATAGAAATATTCAGTTTGGATAAATTTTGCTTTTTTTTCCTGAGAGAACAGCTTCGGCTGTCTTGCTTGTTGATACCTTTGATTGCTCTTATATAAACAGTAAAGACACTTTGCAGCTATAGTTTTTCCAAGGCTTCTGGGCAGATACGCTTTTAACAGCTTCTTTCAAGTCTTCTTAGGAATGTTTCAGAAATGGCGGGTTAGAGGTTGGTGCAAAAAAAGTCAACAATTGTAAGGAAAGCACTGCCACTACAAATAATAGATTTCATGCTTTCAGGTCTGTTTCGGAGAGGGTTGTATTTTGTGTTTCTCTCTACAAGTTGGCTTCCTTATAACCCCCTTTTCTTTCCCCTGTATCCTCCCCTAACCCCAGAAATTATTGTATTTGGCTTAAAATTAGTGAAAAATGCTCCTTAATACTGGGGCAGTCTGGCTAATGGACTTAGGTCGAAATAATTGATCCTGAAAACAAGGAAATCCACCCAAATCCTATCTTTATGCTCTTCTTAATTTCATTACATGCTTCACAGACAGTCAAAGCAGGGTTCAGAAATGTCAACTATTACGCAGCACTTAAATCCATTTGCCTCACATAGGTCTGTTCTATCAGAAACAAAATATTTCACAAACACACTTTTATCATCCTCTCTTATCTTCTGCAAAGCTTAAAACATAGAGGAAAGGAGAAGAGGGGTACAAAAAGAATTGGTCAATATAAATATGAGAGCTATTGTCTGATGCCAGCATAGTAGTGCTTATTCTAACCCAATGTGAAGAATAAAGCAATAAAAAGATAATGGTAACTAACTTTCATAGCATAGAAATACACCCTAAAGCCAAATAACATTGTAAAAATAATAAAATTAGCTTTAATTATGGGTGTGCAATTCTATAACATTAAAATACCAGGGAAGTCCAGCACACTAATATATAAATATAATTATTTCAGAGTCATGGAAGATAGAAAGCAATTTCCATATAGAACATAAAAATATAGCAAAAAGTTAAAATAGTAGTCTATTTTATTTACTCAATAAATAGTTACTGCATGCGTATTGTGTGTGTGACAGGTATTGTCCTAGGCACCAAATTCAGCAGTGAGCTTCTTCCCTTAGGATCTTATATTCCAACAGAGGAAGAAGATGATAAACAAATAAATGCACAAAATGTATACTTTGTTAAATGGTTAAATGGTTAAAAGCATTAAAGATAAAAATAAGTCAGAGAGAAAAATAAAACACGGGGGGGGGGGAGTTGAAATTTAAAATAAGGTAGTGAGGGGGCTTCCCTGGTGGCGCAGTGGTTGAGAGTCCGCCTGCCGATGCAGGGGACACCCGTGAGCCATGGCCGCTGAGCCTGCGCGTCCGGAGTCTGTGCTCTGCAGCGGGAGAGGCCACAACAGTGAGAGACCCGCGTACCGCACAAAAAAAAAAAAAAAAAAAAAGGTAGTGAGGGAAGACCATACTGAGAAGGGGGCATTTGAGAAAGTCTAAAAGGGATGAAGGGGCTAACCATGAAGCTGTCTTAGGCAGGAATATCCAGGGTAGAGGCAAACACATTGTCATGTGTGAACAGCAGGGCAACCCAGAGTGCCTGGACAAAATGAAGGAGGAGGAGAATGTAGCAAATGAAGCCAGAGGACCCAGCAAAGGAAAACTGAGGAGCAGTAGCCAGTGAGATGGGAAGAATACCAGGAGAATGTGCTGAGTGGAAGCCAAGGGAAGAAAAGGTTTCGAGGAGAAACCGTGTTCAGTTTTTCTGAAATTCAAGTAAGACAAGATCCAAGAAACGGGATTGAGCAATGTCTTTGGTGAGAGTGACAAGATCAGTTTCCTTACAGATGTGGAGGTGCGCACCTAATGGACAGTCGAATTGGGAGATAGCAAGTGGAGGTAACTACTTCAGGGAGTTTTGCTTTAAATGGGAGCAGATAAATAAGAGCTGAAGGGTTTTTATTTTATTGTTGTTATTGTTTACAAGAAATTGTGGTATGTTCATTCTGATGGGAATGATCTAGTTCAGACTGAAAAATTGATGCTTGCAGGAAAAAGGGGAGCACCTAACACCAAAGTGGAGGGTGGCCTTAAATAAGGGCACTGTCAGCACATCCATAATAATTGTCGTGAGAGCAGAGTATATGGTGCATATAGTTGGAGGTGCATATGAAGGAGGCAACAAAGTTCTCTTCTGATGGCTACAATTTTCTTAGTTAATAAGGAAGCAAAGTTGAGAGAGAATGGATGAGGAAGGTGTGTTGGAGAATGAATGGGCTAGGGAAATGTATTGATAGTGTGATTGCTGGGTAACACTACCAACCCACATAATATTATTGATCGTGAATTGAAAATGAGACCATTAGGATTGTTGTGTGTTTTTCATCAGCTAGTCTACTGCTGGGTATAAAGGCAGTGTAGGTAGGAAGTTGGATTGAACAAGGTTGGGGTTTTGCCAGACGAAGTCAATGAAGCAAGAGGGAGTGAGGGCGCAGAGGATATTTGCAAGGAAGGGCTTACGATGAAGGACACAGTGTCTAAGCTGAGTAAGCAGAGGAGTATGGACATGAGGAGAGGAAGGACAATGGGGAAAAGGTGACAGTATTGGATTTTAGGGTCTAGTGAAGTTAATGTTGGAATGAAAGTTCTAGAAAGAGTAAATTAGAATGATGGAAGCTATGGTTTGAGAATGGGATCTCGGATGTGAAATTATGCGGGGCAGGGGGGAGGGGAGTAAAAATGATTGGCGATGAAAAGACCTAGAGAGTGAGTAGTTGGAGGTGGGTAGAGAGCAAGTTCATTGGATGAGAGGAAGTCAAAGAACTGAGGGTTCATATGATTGGATATTGTGGACTTTGCAATCACGAAGGATTAAATCAGGAGCAGTACATGAGAAGATCCAGGAGCTGAGTTTTCAAGAAATGATGACAAATGACCCGGAAGTCTCTACATGACTGTGGCAAGCAGTGATAGGAAGATAATATGAGATTCAATACAGGTTTTTAGAATAGGGAAGGAGAATAATCTGCCATGAGGAGTAAGGACAACTCTTCTACCTTCAGCTCAAGTGATATACAGTTCATGGGAGTGAAATCAGCTCCCACTCGAGAGGGAAAGAGCAGGGAGGCAGAGTGAACGTTCATAGAAGAGGTTGAGACTATTGCAGATTTTGCCAGTAATTTCCCTTGAGTGCCAGGGGAAGCGTTTTTGAGAGCTGGCAAAGTATGAGAGAGGAGATGTCAGTCAGGCTGTATGGGCGCTTATATTGTGGGGAGAGGGTCATGGAAGGCCTGGGCTTCTAGGAATGACTGATAAAAGCAGACATAAAGGTGACAGTATGATGAGCTATTTTTATTCTTATTTTTATTGAGATATAATTGACATATAGAATTATTTTAGTTTCAGGGGTACAACATCATGATTCGATATTTGTGTGTATTGTGAAATGATCACCACAGTAAGTCTAGTTAACATCCGTCATCATACAGGATTAGTTCTGATCGTATCAGGACTTGGAGAATGATGATGAGGCTATGAGTGTCGGTGAGACTAGTGTGGGGCTGGCCAGGAGCATGCAGGGTCCTGGTCTCTCCGCTCCCTTAAGGGTGATATAGGAGCGGGGAGGGGCAGTCTTATCTGAAGCAGTCAGATCTCTAGGGTCCTCTTACTCCCTTTGCCCAGACAGTGAACTACTCCTTAATGAAACAGGCCCTGTGTGCCTATGAGTCTTCAATTCCAGTGCTTTACATAGTAACTCCTGTACTGGAGCAGAGGCTCCCAACAAATGCTCTTCCTTTAAGCTGCTTTTGCATCTACCATAAAATGAGAATGAACATATTATACTGCTGTCTTTCAAGAATGTATATTTGATGCACACAGTCCACAAGAACACATTTTCTTCCATCAGCCCAAGCTTCATATGGTCATAGTTTTTTAAAAAATCCTTCCCTGTTTAGTTCAAAGTGCATTTTTTTCCTGAAAGGCAGCTATGAAAAATAACAATAATAAATATCTGAATTATTACTGGAAGGGCAGATGGACATTTTCATCCTTCAACATAGAAGATCTTTTTTTTTTTTTTTGCGGTATGCAGGCCTCTCATTGTTGTGGCCTCTCCCCTTGTGGGGCACAGGCTCCGGACACGCAGGCTCAGCAGCCATGGCTCACGGGCCCAGCCGCTCCGCGGCATGTGGGATCTTCCCAGACCGGGGCACGAACCCACTTCCCCTGCATCGGCAGGCGGACTCTGAACCACTGCGCCACCAGGGAAGCCCAGAAGATCATTTTTAAATCAAATCAAGTGAACCCCAAACCTTAAAGCCTCATAAATTTTGTTGTAGAAATGCTAATAGACAAACTGAAAACGATGTTCCGATACCTACCTCACTTTCCTTTCTGTCTTGCCTCCAGAGCTAGAATGGGAGCACATGCAGGAACACTGATGTCCTCCCTCTCCCAGCTCTTTATCAGGTTCTTTTTATAGCTCCCTACTACTTTTAAACAGTTTAGGCATGGCGCATAAAGTATGCTTGAGCAACTCCACAGATTTCAGACAGGCAGTACTCCTTCCCACAGTCCACCATGCTCCCAGTACTCAGAACCATGGTCCCACCTCCAGCTTTGAATGGCCAGGTGGTCTCATACCTATAGTCTTATATCCATTCAACACGTTGGTATTGCACTTCAACTAGACATTGAGGATGGAATGCAGATCCAAAATAGCTAAGTCCCTATTCTCATGGAGGTTACTGTGTAGTCAGAAAGACAGATACCAACAAATGTATAATCACAAACTGAGTCCATCATAGAAAAGAACACTTTGATGTCATGTAACTAAACACACCAAAACTGTGTGTGAGTTTCTGTGTATTTCGGTGGGGGCGGCACAAAAAAAACTTTCTTGAAGAAGTGATACTTGCGTGAGCAGAATTTGAAGCATGAATTAGTCAGATAGGAATAGGGTGAAGTTTTCTAGCAGGAGGGAACAGAATGTGCAAATGACCTGTGGCAGTCAGTGAATGGTACATTTGACATTTTTGAAGAAGACCAGTGCAGCTGGAATAGGGACCGAGAAATGACTTGTAGGCAGCCAGGGTCATATCATTATACACAAACAGTTGCATCCTGGTTATCTCACAACTTCATGTAGTAACCTTTTATTCCTCTTCTCTGGTAATTCTTGGCTTGGTCAACCCCAATTCTCTCAATGATATTGAGGGAACAGTAAGAGTTGTATGTTACTCCTTAGGCATCCACAGACTGTCCACTTGCAAGCTCAAGCTCTTCTTTTCATAACTGAGTTGAACATCACATCTTCTCCATCTCAGCTCCCTTAGTTTTTAACGTGTCCTTACACTGTATAACCCTTAACAACCTGTATTACGGTATTGGCCTACTACATTATACTGCTATACAGAGACTGTATTGTCTACCTGGTACCTCATGGAGTGTCCACTGGCTAGACAGTTGTAAATTCGGTCAATATACTATTGCTCAATAAATGTGTATTGAATTAAATTATCTTAAACATTTCAGATTCTTCAGATAAAGGCATCACACAGAACGTCTTGTTAGTATATGTGCATGGACAGACACCATCTAATAGCGGTGTTTACTGAAATAAAAAACAACAACGAAAACAGATACTGTAACTGAACTTAATAGAAGAACACATGTAAAGGTATTTTTGAAAAAAAAAAATATGTAATTAAGCAAAACAAGTTACCAATGTCTTACCTTACATGTATTATATTTTGTAGTAAACCATAGTTATCAAGCTACGACTTCAGAGAGCTGTACTTTCAGTGTAGGATATGTTTTATGACCCAGGATTTGTCATCTGTTAGGAATATTTTAGCTTGCTTAGCTTCTGAGCATTAAGAATAATTTTTGACAAAAGGCTTAACTTTGTTATCACCAGTTTTTTAATTCATCCCAGTGTGATTTTAATGTTCACTTAAGTACAAGAGAATGACATTTTCATCTGCTGAATTGCATAAATGCCCAACCAAATAAAAATGCTTATTGTAAAAAGAAACCTTTTAAGTGTAAGGGATGTACACTGAAAATATCTTTTCTCCCCTTTGGAGTCTCTGGGTAAATGACTGGTTAGTGGCTTAATAGAAGGTCTTTTCATCCCATTACATATCAAAGTTATGGAGTCTCCAGTGTGGCAGATAAAAACTTTTTGACCCAATTGTCGGGACATTTACAGCTCCTTTCAAAACAAAGTGGAGTCATTCCCAATGTATTTACGCTAGGGATAATTGGGGAAAATATGTCATTGGTAACTACCATTATTTAATTATAACTGTTTACATTTGAGCGTTCAGTTGGAATGTTAAACCTTTCCTGGTTAGTATTCCCCATTGCATAAAATAACAAAGTAATAACAAATGCTCATTTGAAATGTGCTTGTTTTACTGGCATACAGGTACTAGTCATACATTATTCCTTTTAAGAAAGGCCATAGGGCTTCCCTGGTGGTGCAGTGGTTAAGAGTCCACCTGCCGATGCAGGGGACACGGGTTCATGCCCCGGTCCAGGAAGATCCCACATGCCGCGGAGTGGCTAGGCCCGTGAGCCATGGCCGCTGAGCCTGCGCGTCCGGAGCCTGTGCTCCACAACGGGAGAGGCCACAACAGTGAGAGGCCCACGTACCACCATAACAAAAAAAGAAAGGCCATAAAAATATATGACACAATACTCTGTATTCTCTCAACATATGTATACATATATATGTATATGTGTGTGTGTGTGTGCGTGCATAGTGTATATAGTAACTACAGAGGGGTTTTTGTTCTTGTTTTTGGTGAATTTTGATCAGTTGGGATAGCAAATCTGATCTCAAACCTCGCTTCTTCAGCAGTAAACATCAAAACCTAAATCAGAAACGGTTGCCTCCGTTTCCCTTTATTAAAGATGACACAGTCTTTAAGTTGACGCAGGAAATCATGCTTGTTATTGCAGGTGCCAAACATTGCCTTAAGGATATTCTCAGCGTGCCCTGACATTCCTGGAATAGAACTAAAAATGTTATGAAACTAGTAGGTGTGTAAACGAATGCTATGTTCAAAACATTTTGTTATTTTTCTCTGAAATATATGGATGCTTGAATGAACTCAAAGGGTCTGTGACACAGAAAAAACAAACTTTAAATAGCAATTAAGGCATTTTTTTTCTTATTTCAGCATATAAAGACAAGGAAATGTAATGGTTTTAATAATTAAGGATGCAGACTAATGCACACATTTTGCAGCACTAATAAAAACTTCCTGTTATCATCTCTATTTTTAAGAATGAAGAAGGCATTTCCTTAATGCACTTCACTGCTTCCCCTGCCAGCTCTGTTCAGGCTCAGAATTTGATAACATTTCCAAATTGTAAAAATAAAAAATAGCATTAAAAATTGATTTAAGTCCAACTTTCCAAATCAGTTAACCCAAAGGTTAAGTGCTACTGCACTTGACCAAAGAGACAGTTTGTTCCCTTTTTGTAAGACCTGAGTGTAAAGAATAAAGGCAGCATTTTTCTTCTTCTCCTTTTTAAAGAAGCCACATGTAATGTTCTCTGAGTTAAGTTTTACCATTCATAATGAATGCAGTCTCGCCATTCAAATGCGACCATAAGTACACAGAAGATAAGAATTTAATTAAATGTAGATTAAAACCAAACAGGAAAACACACTAGCTGATAATTTTATCCCGTCCTCTGGCCATATTTTTTATACTTCCTTCTTGTTCTTCTTTGGGCTATAGCTTATCAACATGCCGATAGTACCATAACTCATTACATCTGATGGTGCAGCAGAAATGTGCAGGCTCTGTGCTCGGATTTCCGAGGCACTTAAAATGCAAAGCATGTAAATGTCTCTGTTAAATATACTAGTGTGCTAACAGTGGTGAAAAGGAGGTGATTCTGAAAAAAATCCTTAAACCTCTCACAAGAAGCATTAGTACTACATAGTAGCCAATGGAATTTTCAGAGTGGAACCAATTCATGTTTTCACACATATATGGTAGGCTTAATATTTTGAAGTTGAGCTCCTTCAGCAGTTGGCAAGTTTGAGTGCCAATCAACTTGCTTAGGTTACTTCAATGTACGTAGAGTTTGATACATACACATTTATATTTCTGAAGGAAAGTGGTGTTTTTTCCACTGTTGGCCATAATGTAGTAGCCCACTATCTTTGTGCTTGAACATTGCTCTCATTAATCTTATATAGACCCTCCCAAAATTATCTCCTATTATTTAATCTGAATCTATTGAATTGTTAAGGTAGAGACCACAAAATCTCAGAAGGGACAGAAGGCTTTAGTTATTAGGACAATTCATATATATTATTTATCCTTAATCAGTTTCATTTTTTTCTAACAATTATTTCTAATTATTGTAGAAATAGGCAATGAACAGCTTTTTAAAATCTAGGTCATTTTAGAGGAAGGCTATAGACTAAATACAATATTTTTTAAATCCAAAAGAGAATACATATTGGATCTGTTAATTAAATATTAGGCTAAGGTTTAGAATGTCAATACATTCCTTTTTTCTTGGTGGTACGTGGGCCTTTCACTGTTGTGGCCTTTCCCGTTGCGGAGCACAGGCTCCGGACGCGCAGGCTCAGCGGCCATGGCTCACTGGCCCAGCCGCTCCGCGGCATGTGGGATCTTCCCGGAACGGGGCACGAACCCGTGTCCCCTGCATCGGCAGGCGGACTCCCAACCACTGCGCCACCAGGGAAGCCCTCAATACATTCTTCATTGTGCAATCTTGATTTATTAAGTGCTAGCAAAGCATAACTGAATCATTTCTATATTTGCATTCTGTGTATCTAAAACTAAGAGCCCTAAGAAGTGTAACAAACTTTTTTTTTTAAGCAAAAATAAAATGCTGTGGGTAATCTGTCTTTTGAAAGGTAAATAATTGGTTACTTTTTTTTTTGTTTGGCAATGGGTTGTTTGGCTCACATTAATAAATCGGATTTTTCAATTAAAAGCTCTCTGAAAAAATGATTTCATTTTTTGGGAATTCCCTGGTGGTCCAGTGGTTAGGACTCAGTGCTTTCACTACCCGGATCCAGTTTCGATCCTTGGTGGGGGAACTAAGATCCTGCAAACTGCGCAGCGCAGTCAAAAAAAAATTTTTTTAAGATTTAGATTTTTGCTTCTTTAATGTAGTCTTGACATTCTTGATGGTTTGAAGTACTAAACTAACAGCACTACTTTCTCTGCGTTAATTGTCACATGGTCACTTTGCACTCGAATTGATATAATACGATGTATTGACATAGCTGCCAATTTTGCCTTTAGGAATAAATCAAAAAATTAACTCAATTTTCAAAGATATCAAAAATTTCACCATCTAGGGAAACAATGTTTAATGGAGTGAACCTATATTTTCTTGCCATTAAATCCTTCGGAAAGATGAGAGTCACAGTATGGATGTGAACTAAAATGTGGAAGTTAGCTGTACAGAGTGGCTTTGTCCAGACTGTTGGAGACATTGCTGGGGCATCTGTAGTATTCTCTCTCAAAACGTTAACCTTTGGCCCCATCTTCATAAGTTAGTTTCACTGGTGATATTAAGAAGGAACAAAATAAAGTTATGGAGAGTAAAACTGAATTGCGAAGTGGAGGAATGTATTTGGGAGTTTTGAAAGAATACATTAAAAATGCTTTTGTCTGCTAAAAAAATTTTAAATATAAAAAGAAAACTGACCAAGTAGTCTGCATTTATCTTCGTAATGTGTAGGAATTAAAATTACTAGTCTCTAAGGCACTTAAAAAATGTTGGGAGATAAACAAACAAACAAAACATCTCCCTGGCATGCCACGAGAGCAGAGAAAACGTTTTTAAGCCTTAAGTCTAATAAATTCTCCTCTTTTATCAAACAGATATTTAAAAGCAAAAGGAGAAAAATGTTTTTATGAAACTTGCATTACTTCCCTCGCGGGCTCCAGTCCATCTTAGATTCTTTTCTTTTGAGAAGTTATAAACCCCGCCTGCCTTGCAGAAGCTCTTATGTTGTACCCTGGCCGTGGTTGTGGTTTTCTCCTCTCTAGGACTGCTGCTTCTTCCAGGACAGTACACTGTGCCAAATGACTGCTGGGTCATCACAGGCAAATCTTATCGTTTAAGATGAAAGAGAATGAGAAAGAAGGAGGGGGAGAGAGGGACGTAGGGAGAACAGGAGAGAGGGGAGAGAAAGGACGGTAGAGGCGAGAAAGGCTAGGGGAAGGAAAAAGGAGGGAAAGACAGAGGGAGGAAGGGAGAAATTTACCTAACCAGGAACATGCTATTCTAGTGTCTCTAGTACTTTATCAGGCTGAAAATGATGCCAGTTTCAGAAGAACTGAGAATTTGAGCTTAATGAACAGTTTAGGGAGAACAATACGGAGGGAAGGGTCTGTAAGATTTCTCCTGGGCCACATTAGTGAGTGTCAATGGCCAAAAACGAGAACGAGAAATGTGTACTTGTTAATGCTTTGTCAAGGGCAAAACACAGAGAAAAGAATGGGACTAATATTTATTGAATACCTACTATGTAATGAGACTTTATATGTTATTTTACTGATAGCTTTAAAAAACTCACTGTAGAATGAATTATCCGCATCCTACAGATGCAGATACTGAGTCTCAAGGAATGTGAATAACTTACCTCCCATCAAAGAATGAATAGATTCCAGAAGGGTTTGCAAGCAGAGATCTGTCCCCACAGCAGTCTGTACTTGTCTCTGCAACAAACCCTGCTGCCTCCAGGACTGTGGTTTTAGTTCATTGTGTGTATATTTTATCTGAAATGAAATTACCTTTTTAAATTAATTATTTGAAAAATACAGTCTTATAAATAGTATGTAAACTTGTGATCTTTACATCAATATTATTTGAGGACAGTGAAATTAGATGAGTGTAATAAAATCAGGGAATTATAGAAACAATGCATATTTCTACGTTATGTGTATTATGTGTTAGGAAGTTATTTCTGTCACGATATTATTGGGGTGCTTGAGAGATTAGGGATTTTACTCCATATACCATGTGTGTCTATTTTGACAGTGTATCTTTGGTCATCACACTTTGAGCTGTTCTCTTAAGGCTGAAATGAACAAGAGTAATGTTGTAGTTTGCTTGATTCAGAAGAGTAACTGTTCATAGTTTGATTGATTCAGAAGAGTGACACTGGCAGACCACAACCAATTTTGCCACCAGGGAAATTGGTGAAAAGCATCTTAAAAACAACTCTGACATTTTACATGTAAATGTAAGAAATCCATTTTGGGGGAAATATACAGAAAAGATTGTCATAAAAATAGGCTTACACTGGAACAAAGCTACTAAAGAGAGCTTCGACCACCCAGGATATTTTAACTCCACCCTTTGTCTGGGGGGAGACCGTGTTCCCATCATGCTCTGTAATAACTGAATTATCATAAGTTCAGCATGCAGGCTTTTAAGTGAATACAAGGTAGATTTTTCCAAACAGATTTGGTAATTTCTGCAAGGTATACTCTATGTGAGTCAGGCGTAAATAGTAGGGAAAAGTGAAGAAGGGACATATTTTCCTACCAATAATCATATTATACAGAATTAAACATTTGTATTAATGCTCCAAAGTAAAACCTGATTTATTTCCACTTTTTCAAACTGTGGTATGGTTTCCCAGGAAAACCAAAATGGATTGCAGGAGTCTGCATGGATAGGAAAAATTGTATGTCTCAAATAATTAAAGAAAAATAATTATAACAGAGACTAGAAGTTGAAATATTATTGAAGTATTTCTGTTAATGGGTAGTTAAAGTCACCTCCATGGCAGTGGGAAAATTGGAAGTCGGATTGTAACGAATGCATGTTACAGCATTAAACAATGACACATTCTTCCTGGGAAAACTAAAATGACAGGTGTAGCCATTGG
The DNA here is from genome assembly GCF_949774975.1 of Lagenorhynchus albirostris. NCBI lineage: Eukaryota > Metazoa > Chordata > Mammalia > Artiodactyla > Delphinidae > Lagenorhynchus > Lagenorhynchus albirostris. The sequence continues at coordinate 50,882,342 of NC_083111.1, forward strand.
TGCTTCAAGCATATACTCCGACCTCAGGACTCACAATCTGCTACAGTCTGTAAAGCACATACTGTGGAGTCAGAATTATGCCGAGGGAAAGGAGGACTAGAAAATGTCGTATAGGAACTTCATCGTCTTTACTGCGAAATATGTATTTCAATGTCTTATGGAGATAACATTTTAAAAATAAAATGGAAATGAACATCTCCCTGACTGCTTACTTCTCTTCCTCATTTTCTTAAGCACAAAAGGAGGTTTATGAGCCGTGGAAGCTGTATTTATATAGCTTTTTAAATGGATGATACTGTGCTATTTGACCTTAGGTAGATTGTTTAAAAAAAAAAAGTTCTTCACCTGAGTGTCTCTTAGTTATATTTGAAACTGGATTCTTGCTGCATTTTTTATTTAAATGGTTTGCCTTAATGATCCGTGCTCATAGATTTCAGAATTATGCAAAAGATGAAAATAAAACTAGCATTAGTTGAATTCATATTTCTACAATTCATTCGTTATTACATTTTGTAGTTCTCTGCAGATCATTACTTTGTGCTTGGGTTTTCTCCTATTTCCAATTCTGTCTAATTCTCAGTCACAATTTCTACACTATAACCCGCCGAAGATTTTTTTTTTCCGTTTCAGTAACCATTATTTGAATCATAAAAAAATGCATTACTATATTCATAATGTACCGCTCATGTGACAATTTTTGAACTTTAATATTCTTTTCTGTAACATGCCAGCTTAGCAGCCTATAAAAGAGACATATTGTTTGTAATGTTTCTTACCCACAACAAATGGTGTGATTCTGGGGTTTATGAAATGGCAGTAGTTTTCTAAATTTGTGATTCTTCTGTGTTCTGTCGTCAAGAACGGTTGTACATCTGCTCAGCACAGACTTTCCCAGACTATGAACTTTAATTGAGGAAAAATAATGAGGGTTCAGGGACTACTGATATGGAGCTGGTTGCAAAGCAGGTGCCCTGCTGCCAGATCAATGGAGTATTTACTCCTCTGTCATAAACAGGAAGCAGTTGTTTGTGGTGACTACACGCATATTTTAAAGGCTGTGTACATGTTTTCTCCTTCCTTGTCAAAGTAGAAGATTTTGCAGTATTCAGTTTATGATTTAACATAACTATATAGAATAAGCAAACAACACTTGCTGTGTTTTAATAATTAACCACCTTGTTTGTAAAAGAACTTTAGGAGTGATTTCAAGAACATGCAACATCATATGTGCTTCCAGCCCTTACCTCTCAACTCGTATGGTTGCAGTCATAAACTCTCTACATAACTGTCCAAATATTTTTCTGCCTTTCTTTATAGACATTTGAAAGTAGAAAATCTTTTTTTTCCCCTAAAGACATAGGGAAATCCTAAAACTACAAATTGTAGTTTTAGAATTTCACTAGGACGCCTAGCAGTTTGTACAGGTTTTTCAAACCACGGAGCAGAATTTTCTCACAATATAATTGGGAGGTTGAGGGGGGCCAGGGAGCAGAGCTCAATCCGTTTCTGAGTGCATAAAACAAGCACATCGAGCTTTCTGTAGGCATCTGGTTTCTGAGGGTGTTGGAACTATCTCCAACACACCTGAGCAGGACCAACCTAAGAGGCGAGGGTCACCCAAAGGGGGCGGGCTCCTCGCTCGGCTCTCCTCATTAGCAAACCAAACGAAGGGCTGTAGGATGCCTGGAATTAGCTGCAATTTCCAAGTGACTTGTTGTGTTACATAATGATATGCTGGGAATTTAAATCCTAGGTTCCAGAGATCAGTGGTTTAAATTCTAATGATGGGTTTTGTGGCACTGACGTCTGACTTTTAACACTTGGAGGTTGGGGAACTGTAGAAACCACAGCAGAAACTTTATACACAGAGCCCAGCCGTGGACAGCTCCTCTGAACCCTGAGACAGTTCACACAAGCCTCGTCTCTCAACCAGAAATGTTATAATAGAAACCGTTCTTGGAAATAGTCTTCATTTTTACTATAAATCTCTCTTAATTCCTTTTGGAATTGGGATTACTACTGGAAGTCTGAATTACGTTTGCAAGAACTGCCACGGGAGAAAACCAAATTTATGTGAAAGAAAAAGACACCTGAATTTCTAAAATGCCGATGATTGAGGCTAAATGCATTAAATAATCAGTAACTTTAAAGTACATTTAACCAAAGTATGATGTTGGACAATCTGATTAATCTGCCTTAAAGTTTGAAAACACTTTTTGGTAAAAAACAAATCGGTCTTTTTGTTTGTTAACCATATGTTCATTGCTACATGATATAATAATGTAACAATGCATCTTTTCTACCACAAAGTGGGGACAAAAATATCATTAAATGTGGAAACAAAAATAAAATACTTTAATTCCTATTTATATCAAATAGTTGCTAATAGTTAAATGTGCGATTCTTTAAATGAACATTGGATATTGTACTGTTTCAGCACATGTGTATACTCAGAATGGGTCTTATAACAGTGTTAGCATTTCTAGTATGTTACTAGATTTTACTAAATATTACAGGCAAATATTCACCACCTGATATTTTTCTCTGTTACTAATTACAATAATAAATATAGCCATCATGGTCAAGTTGAATTTCCCATCAGTACTGTAGGAATAAGGTACAAATGAAATTCACTTTTTTTCCACTGGAGTAGATAGGGGATTGTTAGTTTACAGTCAACAAAATTTCCTTTGAGTCCAAAAACTAGAATCGGAATCAGGGGATATTACAATTATGAACAATGAGAGATGTGATTACTTCATTTCTTTCGATGAGAGGGCTTAAATTAAAAGATAAGTTGAATTATTTAATTTAAAATCAAATATTCAACTATAAATCTGTATTCCACTGGCTTTATAAAGAATTTCTTAGGTCCACACTCCTGAAAATATGTAGCGTCAGACGTAGAATTATTCCTTCATAAACGTGTGCTTTATTCTAGACAGCAGGAAGTAGTACGTTCAGGCTTGGAAGCTCTGTCATAACATGCAGGGATGAAAAGTTTGAGATTAAGTCACATCAATGAAAATTCTCTGAATAAAAGACATCAGTACCAAAGTCTTTGTCTAGGGCCCCTGATCTCTAGAGATGAATATTGTACCTGAATTTCTTGTTCTATGACCTGCTGTTCTCAATTGAATCTAAGTTTTTCAAAAAGAATGTAAGAAATCTGAATTGTAAAAGAGGTAATGACCAATTTTTTCTACCGATGGAGGTAAAGCATGTGATTTTTTTTTCCTTTTTGTCACAGATGTGTCTGAGTGATAACAGAGAACACAACTAGGGCATGATTTGTAAGCCCAAACATGACTGTTGCAAAATTGGCCCTGGCTATAGAAGATTTAAGTAACTATCGTTAGGAGGATTTTTGCAGTTGGCGAACAAGTCTGCCATAGATACAGACCTTCAGTGTGTCTGCTTTTCCTGCATTTTGTGATGGTTAGGGGAAATTTAATGTGTGTGTGTGTGTGTGTGTGTGTGTGTGTGTGTGTGTGTGTGTGGTGTAGTAATTGTAACAGCAATCTCAGCAGAGACAAGGAAGGCTAACTCTGTTTTCAGGAAGATATTTAGTTAAATGAAAATGTGGCAAAATACTGAAACATAACATTATTGTCTTGAAAATGAAACTTGATTTGCTTAGGAAGTAAAAATCATACAAGAAAAGCATTTGAGAGACTTCATAATGACTTTATTGACATAGTAAAAAATTATTTTCTGACTGAAGTTTTGAGCTTACAATAAAACCTTTATGTCAAAATTTACGCTTATGCAAGGAGATTAAAGCATGCTGCAGGCCTTTTAGAAATGCCATTTTCAGAATACCTTCTGATGATGATTGGTCTCTTTTTTCTGTAAAGTTCTATAGCGAATATAGTTTAATTAGCTTCCACTTGATATTACTTCATACACACTGCCCAACTCTGACCCAATGTCTGATCATATAGAATACATTACAAAAGAACTGGTCATCTGAGTGCTTTAAATATACCTTTGCATTAATGTCAGGCATCATTTAGAGACAAGGCATTAAAAGTGTTATTTTAATGACTGAAGTGTGTTGGGTAGAAGAGGCTCGATCTTTATAGGAAGAACACTTTCAATTAGCTCTAAAATATTAAGTTGCTGGTACAACTATATACTCTAATGTTATTTGGCTACAAAACATCTTATGAATAATACATTGCTAGAATCCACTTGTCTTATGATGTAACTAATACTGCTAATTTTATAACTGCCATGAATCAGTTAAAATAAAAAATATTTTAAAACGATCATTTTTAATATTGAAGGCTTTTTCTTCACCCCCTTCCCCCAAAGTAATTTGTAAGGCTATAAGTAAGGTATGCACTGTCTGGCTAGTAAGATATTGAATAGGTTTTAAACATGATACGGCTATCTATCTTAAAATTTTAAGGGCATTTTTATTTATTTGTTTACATGGCGAGTATAAGATATTCTCCCTGGAAACAATTTGTCTCACTGCGGAAAGTGTGAAAATATGAGAACAAAAATAACTGTATACTTTAATCCTACTGTTGTGTTTCTGGGAACTAAAAATGCTGCTGTTCTGGCTTTTACTCTCCTTGAATATGTCCCTGTAGCCTTATCTTTCCATTGTGCTGGCTTTATTGAAACATCTTGGCATTGGTTTTCGTGGCTGTGCATGTGTCCCTACCTTAAGGTGAGTGAGAGTCACATGGGTAAAAGCCCTGTGGCCCTTTAGAAATTATGCTGCTTTTTCCTGTAGCTAACCAAAAATCTGCAATTGCTTCATAGACTTCACAGGGGCTGCCTATACTAGGTGAAAACTAGAATGTTCAGAAACACTTGAACGCTATGTGCCAACGTGAAACACTTGTCTCGTGGCTTGGGTGGCTTTAAAGGTCCTGTGACACAGCACCAAAGCAGCTGGATGAAAAGTGAAAACGTCTGTTGGCCAGTCTAAGGTTTCATGCATCCTGACAGACGCCCCCAAACAGACTAATAGAGTAGGAACCATGATTTTCATATAGGTAGGCCTAAAAAGCATACAGCATCTTCCATAACTCTCCTGGTGACTCTCATTGTCATCAGCGGCATTGGCCACATTTAACCTGATTAATTCTCAAATATATGAAAACTAGATTTATTTTCATGTAACTCTTGCTCCATGTAAGAGGGGGAGCGGGAAATGCTGAGGTTTATAGCAAAGAGCCACACAAATGCGGTTTTTCAACTAGGTAAAGGAGGCTTTTGTAGTAGATTTCATGCAGCAGTTGGCATTGGCAGTATTGCAAAAAGAGATGTATTCTGTTGTGCTCTGTTTGATCAAGTGCTAAACCCGTGTGATCAATAGAGAGACAGATGTCGGGTGCAGATGGCGATGCCGTGATACCTGGGGCAGCGCGGGCCTGCCAGAATGACAGAATGGGAGCAAGGAAGAGCAGCAATGCAACAGAATGTGACAAATGAAATTAGGGTTTATCCTAGTCGATAATTTACAGCTAATACAAAGTGACAGAATTTTTCAGTACCCCGTATATTTTACTTCCAGTAATGCTATAGCCAATAAAGGCATATTTCATGCAACATAATAAAATGAAAGCTGTGGGGAAATATAGTCCAACCATTTTTGATTATGTTACAACTTTTAAAATTGATCCCTGAGAGAATACTAATAGCACACAAGTCTTGTTAGAGTAACGTCTAAAGGCATTTTATCTCCAACTTCATAGCGGCTCCGTCACCTACTTTCGTTGCATATTAGACACATAAGTTGAAGACAGATAACTCTGTACTGACCAAACTGCACGTGCTTTGCTTTAAAAGATATATTCAGAAAGAAATCTTTCAGTCTGTTTATAAAATTATAAAAAGACTTATCAATTTCAACTTAAATAAACATTTTAATTTTCTATATTAAAGGGAATGTTTAAGCAGTCACCTGTGTAATTAAAAATCAAAATCTAGGCACATATTAAAAATCTTCCTCCACATCCAGGCCAAAAAGCATAGTTCATATATTTGGAATATATTTTATGACTCTATAATTCAAATAACCATCATGACAACTTTTGCCACGATGGTTAGTGAATCTATTGATGTCCTATTGTGACTTAACCAAATACCCTGTATTCTTGAACACACACATACACAACTCTGCAGTGACCTGCTACCAGCATGGGAATGGTATATGGTGGATGAGCAGAGCCATCCCTAAGCAAAGCTACGTGGTGGGCCCTTTTCTTTTCATTCTCCTCTTACCTCCTTTGTTTCTCCTCCTCCTTCTGGGCTTCTAGTGTTCTGAAGCAATGCACGTCTGCAAAAGATAACTTCAAAGTACCGCTTATCAGCCTGGAACCTTTGTCCCCACCCACTTCCCCATTATTCAAGTATTCACTGAGCAGTAGAGTCTTAGTACTCTTTCCCAGGGCTTCTGTAACCATATCCAAATGAAACCCTAAAGCTGGAATGCCCACAGTCAGGGATTGTCTGATGGAAGACATGTTGGAAAGTATAGAAATTTCCCAACACCTACCCATATACAGTAATGGACAGTAAGGCCAGTAACTGCCTGTGACACTGACAAATGCATATTAATAGTATTAATAAGAGATAATCTGTGCTTTTAACAGACTTTCCTACGTGCCTGCTTTGTAAATACCAAAGAAGACCCAAGACGTATGCTTCAGTAGCAGTAATCACCAGTGTCTTTCATTGGCTTAGATGGGAACAGTCACAAACCATGGCATCAGTGAAGGGAACAAAATCATGACACCCACAGCGTTTCTGAAAATTTGGGGAGTCTTGCCTATCCAAGATAACACTTGGCGGCTCAAAATCACACACACACACACCATTTATTTACTCTGCATACAGTGGTAGTTATTTTTATATAACAGCGAGGCTAAATTATACTTGTTATCCATAGTTGTATCATAATTCAAGCTAATCTTATATATAGATGAACCCATGCTCTAAAATGAACATTCGTAATTACTAAAAGTAATATAGCAGTAATATTCTAGATAGTTCAACAGACATTATGCTTTTAGGTTTGCTATTTCAGTTCATTCGATTTAAAAAAAAAAAATACTGTTCTATTTTTTAGGAACCTCATTGTGAAATGTTAGAAACATTGATCAAAAACCTTAACTAGATCTTTAATAAAGGAGACTAGTTTCAATGTGCATTCCTTAGTTATTCTAATCTACCAATTATGAGAACTGTTATAGAAAGCACTCTTAACTCTGAAGGCTCACACAGAAATTAATGCCTCAGGTAGTTGCTCTATTACAGTATGAATGGACCATTCATTTTGGAAAACATCCACATCTGGGCCCAGAGTCTTCATAGGAAACTCATGCTTGACAGTGAAGACCTTCCTGGTCCGTATTAACAGGCTTCTCTTTATTTGGATCATGACATTCCCTTCCAAATATATTTTTAATATGCCATTTGATAGGAGCTAGTTGGAGATTAGCAAGGTTATAAGGTATTTAACTGGATTCTTACCTTTCTGTAGCTCTATTTCACACATGACAATGAGTAAGCTTAGGCTCATAGGAAACCATTTTATTCCTTTTTTAAGCTCTAAAACCTCACCCGGAGTTGTCTCATGGTGGCAGTATTTATTGGCCTAGCATCATCACTTTACTCCATTTGTCAATTTTGGTCTTTGCTAGCCTTTTACTTTTAAAGATGAAGAAAGTGAGACTCAGAACAACTACGTGGATTTCCCACATTCTCAGTAGCTGTAGAAGAATCCAGTTTTCTTGACTTTGCCATCAAGGCCAAAGGTAAACAGAACACTTGCCAACCTGGGTTCCTTTGCTAGGGCAAGACTCCTCTCCACAATATCAGCCTCATGCATTCTTCACGAGAACTCAAATCCCACCTCTTTTCCTAAGGCTTCCCCAGCTACTTTAGGCATAATGATTTTCTACTCCCCCAAACTCCTGTAACAAGTGATGTTTGTATGATTCAGCTTGACATATGAATACTCTTAATAACTGCCTCTGTGTGTGGTGTGTGTGTGTGTGTGTGTGTGTGTGTGTGTGTGTGTGTACAGTAGTCTCCCCTTATCCAAAGGGGATACTTTCTAAGACCCACAATGGATGCCTGAAACCATGGGTGGTACTGAACCCTATTTATACTGTGTTTTTTCCCTATACATACATATCTTGATAAAGTTTAATTTATAAATTAGGCACAGTAAGAGAATATCCAAATTGCCAGCATCACTACTCTTGCGCTTTAGGCCATTATTAAGTAAAATAAGGATTACTTGAACACAAGCACTGTGATACCGAGACGGTCAATCTGATAACCAAGACAGCTACTAAGTGACCAACAGGCGGGTAGTGTATACTGCAGGGATACACTGGACAAAGAGATGATTCACGTCCAGGGCAGGAGGGAGCAGGATGGCACCAGCTTTCATCACGCTGCTCAGAAACGCACACAATTTAAACTTATGAATTGTTTCTGGAATTTTCCATGTAGTATTTTCGGACCACAGTTGACCACAGATAACTGAAACCGTGGAATGCGAAACCATGGATGAGGGGGGACTGCTGTATTCACTACGCAACTAAATAATAAGTTCTTACAGTCAAGGCACTCAACTTTATTTATTAATATCTTCAACTATAATCAGAGTACACATGGGAAAATGATGGATGCATTTATGCATGAATGAAATCAACCATGAATTCTTTTCATTCATCGTGACCCTCTCTGCTTTCTTACCTTGCTTGTTGGTGGGAGCAAAGAGGATGCCTCCTTAGTGTTCCTGACCAATGGCAGGGATAATGACATTCCTCCATTTCACAGATCTTTATTGTTTGCCTACATGTGCTGGACATTCTGATAGGGTTTAAGGATATCATAGTGAACAAAATGGACAGGGCTTATTTTCTCCAGCTCTGGAGGGTGAGACACTGATTGACTGAGCGAGGAAAAGGACAGTATATATATCAAGGCAAGGATATGTTGTTTTTATTTCGTGGTACATTATTTGACTTTTTTTTTTTTAAAGCAAGCAACTGGGACTTCTTTAGTGGTAAAGATTATAAGAAGATGTATTTGAAAAAGCAACAAACCCACTTTAGAAAGGTCTTAGCACATTTCAAATCAAATTTCTAAAATAGGCAATAGACTCCAATTAAAAACAAAAGCAAGGAATGGGGTGTATTATTCATGCCTGAGTCATACAGGCTTGAGCCCCTTCTCTTTGTTGGGCATTTTACGTGCGCTACACAATCCTCAGAACAGCCCTAGGAAGTAGGAGTTATGACCCCATTTTACAGAAAAATGAACTGAGGCTTAGGGAAAATAAACAATGACCCAAAGCAACACAGTTAAAAAAATGACCAAATTATAACAGAACACACAACATGAGTTTGTCATCTTGACAGCCTTTTAAATTGTACTAAACTGTTTCATATTACCTCTATTTCACCTGCCCCTATGTCAGAGGTTTTTTAAAGATGATGTGTCTTTGACGGTGTCATGAACATTTCTTATGCAAGTATTCACTGGCATCTCAGTATACAGATCTAGTGAGATCTAAGGCCTAAGAGTCCCCCATAATGGGACAGGAGAGGAGAAAACTGCCACCCCTCTTTTATGAAGACAGGCTGAGCACTTTGAGGGAACAATCCATGTAATCTTTTACCCTCTGGGCTCCACATGGCCTTGACCATAACGTGTGTTCCATGAATAGAGATTGAGTAAGTGTCTGAATAAATTAAGGACGAAAATTATCTCTTAGTTGCCAGCTTATGTTTTGTGCTACCAAATGTGACCAGGTAATGCTGGCCTATAAATTACAAATTCAGGAATAGAGGAAGTCAGGTTGTGCTCTGCAAGGTTTTTTTCATCTTTCTAAATTACTGCTCTTTTTATAAGCTATAGAGAAGCTAAGGAAAATTCCGTTATGCTTCAAGAATGCGGGGTGGGCATTTTCACTTCTGCACCGCTAATGCCTATTTGGACTCAAGATGACTTGACCCGCTGGTTGTATAAAAATATCTATTTCTCTGAATTCCCTTACAAGCCTTGGAGTATGGCTTCCTCTCTAAATAACATATTTAACTCAGAAAAGTGCAAGGCAATGGAAGACAGGAAACTACAAATTTTAACAGTATGAACATTTTGTAAAAAGTTACAGGGAGTTTGGTAGAATAACAATGATATCAAAAATATGAATTTTTTATTTGATCCCCAGCAAGAGAGTGGAAATTCAGTACATTAGTATAAGAACTGAAGAAAATAAATGCAATGAAACTGACAGATATAGTATAGGAAAAGTATTTAAGAAATGCTTTGAACAAAAATGTAAGTAGTAGATTCTTTTAGTGCTACTGCCTTCCATAAAACACATGTATTATGTATGTTACTACATAGCCCTTTGAAAGTCTCTTTGAAAATCAATTATGCTGCCATACATGTCCTTGGCCTACTAAGAATATATGTGCTGATAAAATTAAGTCCAAGATGGTGCAAGGTCTCAGGCTGAAATATTTAACTTTCCACACTTTGGTAAAATTTTTAATACTCTGATGAGTGATAGCACACTGAATTTTTTCTTTGTAATGGAGATTTTGGTAACATGGGGGCCACAGAGTTAACACAAATCCTCCTCTCCAATAAAGACAGCCACCAAAGGTCCCGATTACAAGAGGGGGTCATAGCTCACTCTACTATCTATCCTCTCAAACCTTCATTTTGGTGTCACCTATATCATGTCAGACTGGCATAACTCCTTGTGAGTGGGCACAGTGCCAACATAACAGATGGCTCTGAGCTGGGCGTGCCAAGGGACCAGGATGTGCATCAAGTTCTACTATTAGAAGCGGAGTTTCTATCCAGGAGTGTTGTTCATATAAATATTTTTGCACATTTATAGTTTTTGTTTTTAAAATTAATGCCCCAAACTATGTTACACACACATACATACACATACAATTGCTTTAGAATTTAAAAAATTAAATGCTTAACCAGATTTTGAATATAAACAAATCCAGACTTCATAGTATAGTGCTGATGACACATGATGGAATATTTAACCTGAGGTCAGTGTTTCCAATCTAGCTACACTGATAAAATTTAGAAAATATTTATGAATAGTATCTGTCATATTCATTTATTTATTGAACCAAATTTTTTAAAATACCTATTTAAATTTCTCTAAGTCAATGAAATATACATATTTAAAGAAAATATCTGCTAGAGCAAAAACTTAAAATATCACGTCAGTCCCAATGACTTTATTTTTCCTTTTTCATAGCTTCACTTGCTCTATCCAGCTTAAAAAACTCAATCTCTGATCTAAAAAGCAAAGCAAAACAAAACAAAATCCCAACAATATGGGATTCTGTGGAATTACAAATATATGTAAATCCCAAGAGTTTTGGTGTTTGCAGCGAATACCTATTTTCTGGATTCCTACCATACAGAATATTAGCAAATGCAAATTTATTCCAAAAATGCAGCAGACGATAGAGGGCTGAAAGCTAAACAGGGCCAGTCTTCCTTGGGAATAACAGTCTGAAATCAGTGATATAAATCACTCCCCAAAAGGCAACCAGGGCCAACAACAGAGTGGCAAACAAAATGTGCTTTCTACGGCCAATGCCTTCTAGGACAATACTTCAAGCAGGTGATATTTTACAATCTGCCCTAGTTGAAGCTTCCAGGGAAGTCTCTGCCATTCCAGGTAAATAATTATGAGAAGAGAGCAAACATTTTTGAAGCACCTATTCCCTGCTCATCCCTGTGCCGTGTCCTTCATATAAAGTGATCTTATATAATAATCGCCTGAGAGTAGGCAGGATAATCCCCATTTTCCAGATGGGGAAATTGTGTTTTAGAGGGTTCAGTTAATTGCCCAAGGTCACACAGATGCTAGACATTCAGAGCTGACTTCCCCACCCAGATTTTTCTGATTTAAAAAATGTCGGTTCTTTGCTCTAAACATGATCATCTTTGATGACCTAGCAAATGGAGCCAAACCAATAGGCAAACTTGGTGATTCATTATGGGTTTAGGGGTTGTTCTTCTTATCTAAAAGAAGGGGGTCACAAACATCACGATCCTAAGAGCAAGTGTAGACAACCTGCCCAGCAGCCAGTTAACACTGAAGAGAAGCTTCTATTTAATGCAGAAGCAATATTGAACAGGAACTGAATGGTAAGCTAATTAGCTTCAGGGTCTGAAAATGGGAGGATGCAACTACTTGAGTAGGATATTTTATTGACCAAATTTTTAGCCTGTTGTCTTCTTTTGAGTCCTTTTAAGATTAATTGGTGAGTATCCAGGACTCCCTTTGATCTTCTGAAACTGTAAGCATGAGATACAGGGAACAGACAGAAGTACAATTCTTTGCTCTCTGCTATAGGAGCCAAACTTGAAAATTGCAGGGTTTTGGTGATAAAGCTAGACCACATTTAAAATTATTTATCTTGAGGAAAGTATGGATTTTGTGAAAATATTTGAAGACTTAGGAAATACTGTATTTTTTTCACTAGAAATATGAATATAGCTGTAATATATATATATTCACTAGAAAATAATCAAAATCAAATTATAACAAGAATTAATTTTCAGAAACAATGTTATGCTAAATCTACTCAGGATTTTCACAATTTTCTAATATTACAATTAGAAGGTTAATAGATATTCCTTTTCTATTACCCTTAATTGTTACTTTTTTCAATAATTCACTGAACCAATAATTTTTTTTTTAATTCACTGTTTTCTTTTTGGAAAAAAAAAAACTCATGGTCTTCCATGGATTCAAAGAATGTTGTAATAAGTTAGATTGTGCTCAAGAACATGAAAAGGGGTAACTGTTTCATCCTTACACCCTTGACTCTATTATTTCCCTTGCAAAATGAAATGTGTTTTTTTATGATTTTTTTTTTTCTTTTAGTTTCATGGTACACTGCTATACTTGATGCGATTTCAGGGTAATTTTATACAATTCTGTAAATGACTTAAGTGATGTAATGCACTGAGATACACTGAAAGGTGTTTTAAAATCTGTCATTTCCATTTAGAAGAAAACACGCTGAAGATTCAGTAAGCGTTTGAAGAGAAGTCAAATGTGTGCAGGGAAGTTTGATTTACCTGTCTCCACCTCTCTCCCTTTCCCTCCGGCTAACATGGGCTCTAGCTTTCAGAATTCATAAAGACCTTTGATTTTAAACAGTTGGTACTAAGTTCTGTGTTTCATTTAAAAGCACAATTCTTACCGATTTCAGGAGCAACTAGGTGGTCAGTATACAACGTGTCACTTATGTCCCTTCTGAACACAGTTGATGGGATGGTTATAGGCTTTGTTTCATTTTATTTTATTTTAACATGAAGCATTCTTTCTAGGTCCCTGAATCATTGAATACGGACTTTGCTATAAAAATCACAATACCTGTTATTTTGGGGGTCTATATTTCTTAGTACTTTTGTGGTTAACCAGTAGTACTTTCAAATTTACTAAAATAGCACCAATGCTAAGTTTAACCTAGTACATAAAGCAGGTTGTTTAGAATGCATATATCTTTTCTTTTTTTTTTTTCAAATCATTCAAGCCGCTGTCAGTTTCCCCTTAATAAAGCTAATCTTCATTTTTGCATTTAGCCACAGTATACCAGTACGATTCACATTTTAATTCACTGTAAGATTCTAACTTTTCATATTATTTCATTCTAGAGTTCCAGTTGCTTTACTTAATAAATTATCCTTTCATCTCATGGAGACAATTGCATTTTACTTTTCTAATGAAGCTTGTGTTATTGTAGCCAAGTAAATGTTGCACCAAATGGTAGAAGAAATCCCGAAGGGAAGCATGCTTTTTTCTCCACAGAGGTTGGAAAAAACAGCATAATTCATTTTTGAGAGTTAGCAAGCAGTTTGTCCCTAAATGCCTACTTCATACCATTATTTTATTTTGCATTCTGAGATATTTTGTAATGGTCAATGTATGTTCAAGGTTCTCTGAGTTATTTCTAACAACTAACCAGTTAAATAAGTTCACGTGGCTTTTATTCAGCAGGCAGAATTTACAATAGGAGCAGAAAGCATGCAGAATGGCTTCTTGTTTTCTGATGTTTTGGGCACACATTTTGGTCCTCTTATTTACGCTTTCATAATTTGTCACCGACATTTCTGGAAATTAATTTTTCAAGGGGCCTCATTGCAATTTATTTAACAATGAGTGAAAACGTCACCAAAATCTCAGTAGTTGAACTGAATGTGAAAGAAGTCAGTGGTTTAAAATTATATTCTATTCTGTGTGTTGTATTTATCTTTAAGGCATTTATCGCCACAGTTTTATCTAGTTTGAGTTAAAGAAGGGATTAAAGATGAAGTGTAGAACATGGAGGGGGAAAGAGGAAGTCTAATCCAGAGATAGAAACTTGGAAGATTTGATCTGTAGTCATAACCAGCATTGATTTAGGAACAGTCCTGTTTTTTGTTAACCATTAATGTCAGAGCTTTATAACCTCTCACTCATCTGTGTTCCCTCCCCAGATTTTACTTGTACGTACAATTGAATGTTATCTGTTGAGATCAGCTTGAGTCCTCACAATCAAAAGTGATAGCCAGGATGACGCTTTACTGCTAGGATGTCATGAATAAATAGCTTGAGTTCCCTCCTGTAGGCAATGGAGAGCCATTCAGAGATTTTAATTGAAGGTGGGAACAGGATCAAGTTTGTGCATTAGCCATGCGTTCATGCAAAAGTGTGGAGGACAGATTGGAAGAGCATAAGACGGGAGGTAGGGAGATTAACCATTGTGAGATAGATTTGATGGGGTCTGAACTGGGCGAGCGTCACTGGAGGAGGAAAAGGGGAGAGAGATTTGAAAGATACCTTGGATACAGAATTGGCAGGATTTAATGATGGAGTGGCTATGAAGCGTGAGGACAATGAGAAATCTAGTGATTCCAGGATTTTGAGAAGATAATCAGACTCACTCAGGAAAATCCATTTCTCAGACCCATAAATCTGATCGGAAGATGAACACTAGGCCTTTTATAGATTGTCAATATTGTCAGTCATCTTCTCAGACCAAATTCCTGGCTCATTGTTAAAAGTGTGGCTGAAATCAGCCATTGTGCAAAGAGCTCAAATACTGGCCTAAAGAGCTTAGAAATAATGGATTTTCTTGATGGGTGATAGTTTAGGAAATAATCAAGCAATTATGAAATGATCAATAGTAAAAAATACTAATAAAAGTAATTCATATCAGAGAAGCCTATTCCACCACAAATGAAACTTGGCCTCTGTTGTTGTGACAGAGCAGCTATTTGCAGGGATTTGAATATACAGACACAGATACAATGGTCATAAGCCTAATGCATATCTGTGGTTTTAAAGCTGTGGGGATGGGGGGGACAATCTGGAAAACAAACTGGTGTAAAGATTTCAAGAGATGTACAATGTACTTCTCCTTCTGTTTACAAAGCATGATTTGATTTCACATACCGTCCTGGATAGTGACTTTAAAATTATTAAATGAGAAAACATAAATAAATAAATAAATAAAATTAGTAAATGAGAACCATAGCCAGCAATGCATGCAAAATATTCCTTCATTGTTGTAAACTACAAAAAGTTTGCTTTTATGCAAAGAGAATGCCATTGTAGAATGTTAAAAGGCATAGAAATAAAAGGCTCAGGATTGGAGTGATTTAAACAAACTCACTAGAATATAGTAGATGATTAAAATACAATCTATAATTACATTACACTGGTATCAGGTAAGGATAAAAGCCTATAAATACACTGGGGTCAGGGTAAGCATAAAAAATGAAACAGTTATTTGAATAATCTGAGATCAAGTTGCAGTAATTAAAAACGAATGTATTATTAAAATGAAGGAATTAGGTTACAACACTCCTTATATGAAAATATTATTGTGACAGACTGAAATAAGTTGGAAATGATTTTGATTAAAAAATGGGTAAAGGAATGTAATAACTTTCACTGGGGAAAAATAGACAATCAGGGAATATCAAAAAAAAATTTTGGCTGACAGATGAGAGACTAAGAGAGGCTAGCTGTTCAAATGCTTTTTGATATCTTAAACTTCCAACAGTTAAGCTTCTGTTGCTATTTTATTAAAAGATTTAATTTCTCAAATCATTCAAAGGTTCCAGTTTCTTTCCAAAATCCCTTTCTCTTTGCTTTTATAAAAGCAATATTTTTATAGTTTACAACAATGAAAATATTTTGCATGCATTGCTGGCTACGGTTCTTATTTAGCAATTTTAAAGTCATTATATAGGATGGTATATAAAATTAAATTGTGTTCTGAAAACAGAAGTTCTCTCCTCTCTCTCTCTCTCTCTCTCTCTCTCTATATATATATATATACACATATATATTCACATTTATGTTTATATTTATGTAAATAGATTTTTCCTGCAAAAATGTACACAGGCCTGGGGAGAGGGGAGGGCTGTTTTTGATTACTTTAACATTTCTTATAGGATGTTACTTTGAGGGAAGTATGAACATTTTGATTTACCTTAGCATAAGCATCGCCAGTTAAATATGCAATTGCTTATATCATTTATTGAGGAAAAACTTACCTTAATGAGGGAACATACACATACATCCGTGTCCTCCTTCTGCTTAAGGGTGACATTTCATTTGCATTGTATTCGAGGATTTGTACATTCATCTTCCATTATTATTTGCAGACACTGCACAGTTAAATCCATGTGTATTATCCAAAAAATAAAATCTCCTAGATCTAACAACATCAATACCACCATGTCCTGGGAAAGTAGGAACATCTATTTAAAGCAGAATGGATTTTTAACAATTTATGAAGAGATGCTCCTCAAAAGAAGGTGGCATAATGTTTTTCTTAGATATTTTTACAATTACATGGGGGAGTTTAGTTACTAAAGCGAGAGAACATATTTTAATAACATATTTTACATAAATTACTCCCCCAAATTTCATACAATTAACTAATTTTTAAATCTAGTGGAACAAAAAGATGCTATGAATACCTACTAATCCCTTTATACCTTGTTAGTGGATAGACAGGACTCCTGTTACTTCTCCACTGTTTTAAACCTGGAAATGTATAAATATTTCTAGAACCACAGAAGCATCTCTTTATTAATTCACTACCTCTTTCCCTCCCTTACGATATCATTAGTCATTTACAAGAGGTAGAATTTGAAAGAGTGATGTTATATCCACACTGCACATTTGAATTACACCCCCATCATCAAGGCTCCCTCCCAAAGGGATAAGGATCTTTTGTTGAAGCTGACAATTATGAGAGTTTTTCTGTGTTTGTTAAGCTGATGACTTGTGTTCTCTTTAACTAGTTGAGGGGCTGCACAACAAAGAGCTTTGCAGTGAGACAGCTTCGGTTCTAGTCCCATAATTTAGAATCTCTATAAATGTGAATTATTCAACTCTTTAAACCTTTATCTCAACGAATATAATGATACCACTAACCTCAGTAAGTTATCTGGAGAAAAAAATGATGTCATAGTAAGGGTTTAACAACTACTAACGCATCAAGTTATGAGCTACATGTTAATCCTACAGCAGTTCTATACTGGAAGACAAGTTACTCTCATGTGAAAAACAAAACACACACACTCACTGGCAGTGTGACCTTTGACACGCCACCTAACTCCTTGGAGCTCTATTCTCTTCATCTCTAACAGGAGGTCTAGAAGCCCTCCGTGTTTCCTACCAGTCAGAAATATTTACAATCTTATGAGCAACATTCAATGGAGTAGGATCAATACATACTAGAGACGTCTTATCTAATATCTTTTATTTGGGAAGATGAGGGGAAAAAACCCAGGTTTCTTTCTCCAAGGATAGCTTGTCATCTATCGGGCTTTTCATGTGTTCAGTGGATTTTTATATTGCTTTACTTTACAGCCTCTGAAGAACAGATTCAGCCACAAAGGAAACATGGTCATTTATGAAGCACATATTACTTTGTGCTGAGCTAGGTTTAGCTCCTCATGCGATTCAAGATAAAAATCAGGATGTATCATGCGTTTATTTCAGCCACTCTTTTCCTTTGACTCACTCTCTGATCCCGCCCAGGTCCCTTCTTGGCTTCACTGACCACTTCCTGGCCCGGGTATAACTTCCCACTATGGGATACTTCAGAGAGTCAGATAAATGACTCTCTGATGTATGATAAATAGAAGAATGATAAATTCTTCTCTAGAGTAAGAATTCTGTCTATTTCTTCTCTCTTTGCCTTCCCTCTCTTCTCCTTTTTCTTTGGGAGGTCAGAGAAGGGGGGGATCCATGTTTCTGACTCTATTACCATTTTCCTTATGTGAGAACTTTGTTGGTTCTCAAAGACTAAAATCCAAAAATGAGTCTCAGTCTTGAGCTCTTATTTTTATACTGTATCTCCTTTGCCTGTCTTTTCCTCTTATCACTACTTATAAAACATTACCACAGTGTGTCCTTAGCCTGACCCTCCCTCTGTTGAAATCCTTTTAAAGCCTTAATTATATCCTGTCTTGACGTTTTCAGTTCCTTCTTCAGCAATCTTCCACTCCCTAAAATTTTGGCTATACTGAACACTTCAACTAGATCATTCTGTGGGACCCTTTGTGTACAGGAAAAAAATGTCATAACTTCAACAATTTATCTCCTTCTTTTACTTTCATTTTTAATCGAGATATAAAGAAAGATAACTCAATCTGCTGTACCTTCCTTACTTGTATTAAGAAAAATGTATTGAAAAAAACGGTTGATTCCCTTTTTTTCTCCCCAAATTCCACCTTCATTTTCTGTTTCCCTTTTTCTTTATATTTTAATTTTTATCAGGCTGTAGGTAGAAGAGGTAGAAGGTTGATCTTTTAACTATCCTTAATCTAGTAAGTTTAGAGCTGAAAGAGTGGTTCATGAAAATATTGGAAAGAATTACATCAGGGATTTGCAGAATTCTAGCAGATTTCCTTTAATCATCTTCTAGGTGCCCGTAACAGTGCTTCCCTCCTATAACTAGGTGCCCTATAACAGTTTCCTTGTGATATGTAATTGACTTTGCAGGACCGTTCTTTGCAGAGAGATGAGCCATGCAGACGATGCATTGTTGCACCACACAGAGAGTAGGTCTTCAAACTTACAAATACCTACAAAAAAATAAGAGGAAGAAGAAGATATTGGGTATTGATCTCAGAGAAGATAGGTGAACGCAAACTAGAGCCACAGGACTTTCTGCTCAAAAATATATGTCCAACTCCTATTAAAATGGCAGCTCATGTCCAAGGATCTCTCTGTTCTTGTGAGGGAAAATGAGATCACATAGTAAATGTTTAAGAAATGTTAAACAATAAGCCGTAGTTTCAGTTAGGCTTTTCAGTTCATAACTAGACCATAGAGGATACTTTATTACCTGAAGTTAACCTAAATTAACTTTTCCATTCTCCTGAATAATATCTGAATGATATCTTGACTACTCTAAACCATTAAAAAAAAAAAGCCCCATTTAGAAATTCAAGACCAAATGCAATTGTAAAGCAAAAGCAATCAAAAGAACATTTAAAAAAAAAAAAAACCCACTCAGATGATAAGGAAGGTGTGACTCAGAGACATAGGTAGCTGTGGTGAATTTAAGTGAATACCACTCAGGTCAGAAAGTCAGTCGTAAAGCAACACCCATCTCCATGCCCTTCATCTCAGAACCCATTTCCAGATCACTCTGGGACTCAGTGCTTTGCTTACTCCCAGCCTCCCTGTAATGCAAACGATCAAGAGTGAAATGTATTTCTTACCTGGGCATCGGTAAACAGAGCGAAATATTTTGATGTAACAGTTGTGATGTCATCCAAGTCCATTTTTCTGATGAACTTCTTGATGAGCGGCCCTTTTGAGTGTAATATTCTGCACTTCTCTCTGCACTAGACCGCACCCTGATGTCAGTGCCCGACATGCAGTGTCATACGTGAGGACAGCCTCCATGAAGAGGATCCCTCCGCTGCCTCCCCCCTTGTTCTCTTTTTTCTTTTACTTGAGACTCATACCTAAAGGTGACCGATGAAATGTGATATAAAACATGAATGTCTTTTACCAAATCCTGTCACAACAGAGTCCAACTAAGAAGGATCAGGGAAACACTGAGAATCAAGACTTTTATTCGTAAAGGCGCTGATAACAGTACATTTTTCTATAGCCGAAGGACACTTGTCTGAAGATATTTGCATCTCTTTGGGGATAAAGACAATGTATTTTATTATTAATCTTACTGAAAACAATGGACACACTCTCGAATATAGCATTGACCCTTTTGTGCAAATTAATGCACAGTAAAATTTATCATTCCAAGCTGTACAATAAAAATGGAACAGAAGGCCATGCAGTCTTAGAAAAATCAGTTGGCTCTGCTTTTATCATCACACGAGCAAAAATTTGAGATTTTGCAGCTCATTCCCCTAAGATCACCCACTCATCTGCAACAGCCTTGGCAGGAGGCCACCCTGCCTTCCACACTGCCCTTCCTAACTCGACTGTCAGGGGCCGACCTTGAAAGATGGATTTTCAAAGCACTGGGCAGAGCCACAACTCCCTTTCTGTTTGTAGAGTTACAGTGATGTGTAGCCCCATTTCATCCTTTGAAATTATACGATGTGCTATTATGTTGATAGAGCTCGTTTTTAATTTCTTCATTTTATTAGTGCTAATATAATTTGTAAGAAATGATAAATGTTCTTCAACGGTAATAAGATTATATGGGAGCTAGAGTGTACATATTCTAAAAAATACATGTTTTAAGTATTAACAGATCTTACAAGTGATGGTGGGATGCAACATGATGTTTATTATGAAAATACAATAAACCCACTGAGTTTCAAACCCACCCAGTGGATTTCAAACCCACTCTCCACTCAGTTTAATGAGACTTTGCCTAGAAATTCAACAGTTGAAACCTTTAGAGTTTAAGCCTCAGTGTTAAGCAGCTCTACGACTGGGACTCTGATCCAGGTCTTCCACTTAAGAATGACAAGGACTGAGAATATCGTATGACCATGGGTACCTTTGCCATATGCAAGGCCAAATTAAAATCAAGTGAATGAAAGCACTCATTGACAGAATGATAGTAAGAGGTAGGAGAAGGTGAGTGTAGAAGGATTTAGGAGGACACTTAGGTAAAATTCCTTACACTCTTTATCACTAGAGGGAACGAAATACTGCTAGTTATTACTGCTAGTAATGGTGAGTGTGAAATAACTAAGACTTAAAGTTTGAAAGTTCAGAGCAAAGTTTTCTCCTAAGTGGAGGAGGAGAAGGCAGGCAAGAGGAAAGGAGAAAAAAAACACATAAGGACATCATTTCAGACAGATATTCTACAGGGTTATTTAGTTTTTTGGGGTTTTTTGTTTCCCCAGGTTTAGTTAGTTTTACACGTATAATCACCTTTACCATTCAAAGCTGGGTTTTTTTTCTTTCTTTCTTAGCGCAAACACATAATTCCGCATAACATTCAGAGGCAATACATGTGTCTCAGTAATCAGCAAATAGCTATTCAAAGAGTTTTATTATAGGACTTTGAAACATCCATGATGCAGATTATAAACCCGTTCAAAAATAAGTCCCTCACGTACTTCATTTTAGAAGGTGAGGTGCTAATAAAGCGCAGTAATGACAGTTGTCTTCTTTTAAGCAGGAAATTCATTTGGGGAGTTTACATTATACTTCAGGAACACATTCTTTTCCTGTTTCGTCGGGGAAGGTTACAACTTTATGCTTTGTTATCTCGACACAGACACGCGAGTTGAATTCAGTGCCATTTAGATGAGCATCAGACAGCCTATAAATTACCACAAAGTTGTTTATTCAATTAACAGAAATCTTTGGAGATTATAAAGCTTGTTATATCAACTTCACATTTAGGATGAAATAGAATTAAGTAAATAATGCCTATCTTTTCTCCTGGCGGGGTTCTTAGAATGCACCGAGCGCCATCTGCTGGTGATTAGTTTTTCAAGATTATTTTCTTACCAAAACTCATCAGTGCAAATGAAGACCAGGTACACGTACGTCAAAATAGAGATACGTGAAGACAATCAAAGGGTATCCATGCACTATAAATAACGCTCATTTCACATGAAAGCATTCTATTATAGTCCGTCATATAATAATTCTAAAATTTGCCTTAGGATAGAGATCCAGTAACACTTCAAGTAAGAAGTAAGCTGTTTCCATATTTTAGAATAGACCGTCATGAAAGTTTTAGACCGAGAAGCAATAGCCATTAAGGTTTTCCGTGTTCACGTAAATCATGACATGAACATCTGGTTCGAAAAAATTAAAAACTTTAAAAACAAGCAAATGAAACACCATAGTACCACTTCATTCTGTATATTTGGAAGCAGTTAAGGAATATAAAAGCTTAACCTTAGTCCCCTTTAACCTTAAATTATAAGTTAAATTATGTTATAACGTCTTTGTTAATTTTGTAAGACGTTATAAATCAACATACTTAAACATGTTCACTCTTACTCCGTATCTTATTAATTTTTAAAAAATCTGTGACCAAAGAATCTAAATATCTTGATAAAAGCCTCAAAGGAAGGATAAGAAGGAAATATAGTACTTCTAGAAAGAATTCTACTTCACACAGTGTTTTTGAAGATTTTTGTGTTAAAATCTATGTCAGATCTTTGTTCTGATACTTGGTGTCTCTGAAATTCAAGGAACATAGAAACATGCGCTTTTGCCTGCATTTCAGGTCCTCCATAACCCATGCAGAGAAGTAGACCCACTGTTCCCCATTAACTTTGTCTCCAGACCAGGCACAATGAGACCCAGGTGCATGAGTGTCCATTTCCACCATTCCTATGGAAGCAATTATTAGTTCTGTTACATTTAGCAGTAGATTGTAAAGAAAGATAATTTCCTACGGGAAAGCTCTTAGAAAAATGAAATAAAAATGTAAACATTATTTTAAATTATGTTATAATAAGAAAATCTGACAAAAATTGTTATCCCCAGAATTTGAACCTTAATAACAGGAATTGGTCATTGCACATCATAATACATAGCCTATCAGTAGATTTATTGAGCTCTTACGGAGGAATGACATGTTCTCTATAAAGGAAAAATTTTTTAAAAAAGAACATCCCCCCATCAAAAGGATATGAAAAAGCGTAGTGTGTATGTGCATGTGTGTGTGTAACTTTAAAGTATCAACATGAGGGCAGTTTGTGTGTGTGTTGAAGACCATGGTTTTTTTTAATAAATAATATATTTTTGAAGAGAAAGTTAGAGTGACCATACTTTGAGCAAGCATGGAATGATGTTAGCCGTTCGGAAAGAGGTTTCCAGAAAAACACAGTGTGAAGGAATTTAACCCCTTTTCCTAGTTTCTTCCTTCCGTGGGTGCATCCGGTCAGCACCTGAGGGACAGTATTTCTTTTAAGAACAAGGAGTTTTTGACCATTCGAACCCACTGTTATTGAAACCCATCTTCTGGGAGGAGATTTCAGGCAGAGCATCCCTAAGGGCTTGTGGCACTAGATCATGGAAGCCCTCCATCTGTGGTGCAGACAGAGGACCACAAATGCAGGGCCCCCCGCCAGCTCCTTGGCACTTCTGCCCCTTCATCTACCTGGCCTTGCAGGCGCCCGTCAGCCCTGCAACACCCCTTCAGAGGAGTCTACACTTTTAAACTGACTCCCTGGAGACGTTTCATGAGCCTTCTGGAATTTAAAAAAAAAAAGCAAAACAAAGAAGTGTCATGGAAATGGACAAGCTGAAGAAGGAATAGAGAGGTTCACTCCCAGGCTGGTGCTGCAGGGGCTTTCCTCAGGAGACTGCGATGGATATTGCAGAGAGCCATGGAAAGAGGAAAGAAAGAAATTAAAAACAGCCTCCTGTGATGAACTTGTATAATTTATTCCTCTGCAAAGCAGTAGGCACGATGTTTCATTTTCTTTCCCCTCCGCGCTTTCTTTCCCCCTCCACCTAATTTCTGAGCACTCCCAGGCTAGGCAAGCAGGAACATTCAGCATACCCAGCCCAGGAGTCATAAAGTGAGGAACGCGCTCAGGTGATTCAGAAACTTGCACGTTGTGTATCTTGGTGGAGACTTCCTCCCTTCTGCTCCTGATTGCTGACGAAGAATGGTGTTTTCATAGACAGATGGTAAAGACAATTACAGTTAGGGGCTCAGCTGGGAGTTACATCAGTTTATTGCAAATTATTAACTGATACATGCTTTTGTTTATAAGCAGAGTCTTAAGCAGCTTTGTAATCAGTTTATCAGCAGCAGTGGGAATCTTGACAGAGCGCCTTTGGGGTGAAATGTCACCTCTGGGCTAGTCATTTAAAGTCATGATGGTCAGGCAGCCAGACAGTCTGATGGGCTACCTCACGGCACCACGGCGAGCTCCTGCAAAACCAGGGCGCAGCCCACCTTAGACTAGAGCACAAACCCCACGGATGCTGAAGAGTCGCCATGAGCAAACGTTTTCCTGTTGAAATCCCATAAAAGCATCGTATCTATTTGCCTAAACCTTAGATAGGATACCTGAGTTTCATGACCTTCAACACATTAGTTCAGCAGACTTTCCAGGCAGTGCTGAATGCCTTCTTATTCACAGGGCAAAACTTTCTGCACCTACACTTCAGCAGACATCTAGAACTGAGCACGGGGACACTGTTTACTTTTCTGAAAGGAGCTTCACGTGCCTCTTAAATGGGAAAGGAAAGTATCTCAGTGGAGACATTTTTCTTACAGAAAAATTATAAGTTCTGTGGGGAGAATACACACCATGAGCTAAAAGAACTGGTGGGAATCGGTTACAGGTTTGGGCCTCGGAAGGCCCTCTGTGATAGGAGGGGAGTTTAGAAAACGCACTGGTTTAACCGGGCTGGCTTTGATTTCCTTGTCCATAAAATGGGACGATAGTATTTCCTATTTGTCACACAGATAACTCCTTGGGATTAATGAGGGTGTTCATGTTTCTTTAGTCTGAGTTCTGCTCAGACCAATGTTATCTGTTGAATTTATGCTAAATAATACAGCATATAATATTTAAAATGACAATTTACAGATGACGTTCTTAAGCTCGTTTACAAAATACTTGCTGAAAGAGGGTGCTTTCAATTTAGCATTTTTGCAATAAAGCATTATCAATATTTATTAGGTTTTTTTGCATTGCCGTAAGGACCTAGTTTAAAAACCTGAGATGTTCAAAGATACATCCTTGAAAAGATTCACTTGATCATAAGCCAATAAACAGTTCATGTCTTTCTAATTTACTTTCACTCTAACAAAGTAAATTTTGAGCTTAATCAAAATAAAAATATTTCTTATATATATAAATAATCATATATAATAGCTCCTAAAATAGTCATTTTTGTTTGCACCTACTATTAATTTATATGTTTTTATTTCCTGGTTTGCAAACAAAACTTATCAAGCTAATTGGACACGAACTCCTGAAGTCAGAAGCCAGGTTTCGTAGCTGGAATTAGATATTCCATATCCTCTAAAATATTGACATAATCCAGGAAAGTCTTTGGAAATATGACTCCAGCTGATAAATTTTAAATCACATGTATCATATGTGTAAAAGCAAAATCTTTCTTCTCTTAATCTCAGAAATATGGTTAAGTATGTCTATTCACTTACCTCTCTGACTTCTTTCTAATTCTGAGTTTCTCAATTAAGTTCCTAAAAGCATCAGAATAGAGTAAATCTTATTTAAACTGACCACATGATTCAGTAAAGTTTGTAATTTTAATGTTGGGTTGACATAAGCCTACTTAAAAATATTTGGGAGAAAAACAGAGTGTGGTGTTTTATTCTCACGTCAACATTCAGCACACAATATTCAGTTCCCAATTTTCCAGTTCTTAAGCAATTAAATGTTCTGTTGACATCAGAGGAAAGGCTGCCTACAGAAGAGATGAAGAATGAAAAACCTTGATATCTTAAATTGTAGACTGTGATTTAACACAAAGAGCATAAAAAGTTGCTTTTTTGTTTTCTATAATCAAGTTAACGAAGGATGAATAGTGCATTCGGCAAGTAATTCTGCCACGCGTCCATCCCTCTTGACTGGAAAAGGCAAAGAATTTTTTTTTTCTAAATCCATTCTCTCCTTTGGCCAAAAAAACCAAAGGCACACTCTAAAGTTGCTGGTCAAGTCTGATTTTTTTTCCTCCTTCTCCCAGGAACTGCTAGGATGTTCTATAAAAAGATGTCAGGAAAGCCAGCATGGGAAAGTTAAATGCCCCAAAATGCCCTGCATTGCCTATAAGTACAAATGAAAAATGTTAAAGATTATTTAGAAACAGGAAAGACCTTTTGTAAAATGCTTTTGATTTATTGCTGTGTATTGTGCAGATCTCTATCAATTATTCTCACTCTATTTTATTCAAAAACTGTTGTAAACTATGAGTTGGCATGTTGCTGCATACGGAGGAAAAGCATTAATCAACTCTAAGTAAACAAGTGCAGAGATCTCTCTAACAACTATGAAGTAGTTAATACATTTTTAAGCAATTTTATTCTAGGAAGGAGGTCTAAAAGAGTAGTGCTTAATTATCTGGACTCCTCTGTGCTGGGCTCCCTTTTGATTGTATTAATGAAGCAGCTGGCCCATTGTTTCCCTTTAATTCCTCTATTGTTTTAAGAATATGTCACAGCTCTTTATTCTTTTATCAGGTGCTGTGCAGGAGGACCCACACAATACCTCATATTCCTACTGTATTTGCCAATGCACAAAGAAACCTCCACAGCGGTTTGCAAAGAAGGGGCACACATAATTTATAAGTTCTGTTCCTTGCACTACTCCACTGTCAAGAATTTCAACAGTATTGGATTGGAATTCATTATAAAATTGCTATTAAGCAATGTGGCTACATATAGATATAGGTACTGTGTGAACATCCCCACCCTGAGATCTAGGTAGTATCACCTGCCATGTTGCAATGGGACGATTATTTAGCTTTTAGGGAATTATTTTGCCCAATCCCTTCCCAGTTGTGAAGAAACTAAATTTCATAAGTGGGCATGATGTTGGATTTTCAAATTATTTAGGTAAAAAAAAAAAAAAGAAGTTAATGACAGAACAAGTAAGTATTCTTGTTTCCTCCAACTCCAGAAACAACGTCTGTGTGTATGAGTGTGAGTGAGTGTGTGTGTGTGTGTGTGTGTGTGTGTTAAACAGCCCATTTATTCCCCCAGAGAACAGCTTTAAATTACCTTAGTGTGCCTAAGAGATATCATGGTTTACTCTATAGACCAATATGTAGTCTTTATTAATTGAGCTCTGATCAACTGACCATCTTCTTCTTGTATTTTACACCTGTGAAGGAAATAGACTTTTAGATTGATGCAGAAATATCACTGTACATCTTAAGAAATCAAAGTGCTGTTAACAATTTAGTATATAACATTTGATGCCAAAGCTACTTAAAAATGCTGGTTCATTTATAAGTCGTTAACTTTTCTCCAAATTTCCATGGAAATCACACACAAAAAAATCACCCATGGTAAAAATCTCAAAGGTCTGCTTCACATAGACTTTCTCTTTTTACACACATGGCTTTTTTCTTTGTTTTTCCCCTGTCAAATGTCTGTATTTTTAGAGGCTGTTTTCATTGATTTTTTTCCCCCTAGTGTCCCCAGTCTAATAAAGAGAAATAAGACTTAATGACTTAATGCTATGTAGTAAAAGTTACTAACTTCAACTTTTAAAATATCCTTAGAAAAGCCATTAGAATAAATTAGTATTGAAAACCACCTATTTCCTTTTGTATTGTTAGGTGAGTGTGTATGGGTTTGGGTTTTTTTTTTTTTTTCTGAGCTTAAACTTTCAAACTGGTATCCCTATCTATTCGCTTGAGGCTCTTTATCCTTGTACATATTGAGGCAGAGTAATACAAAATCTAAATGTGATTTAATTGGTTCAATTTGCTGTATATCTTTATGCTAAGCTTAGGTCCGTATCTTGATGAGCCCAGATGTAGTTGTGCTCAAGGTTTACAGCTTCACGTTGCTTGTATTTCCTTATTTTTACAAAGCAAGCGTCTATCAATCACACAGATAAATTAGAAAGAAACATGTATAGACGTAACACATGGAGAAGATTTTTCAGCGTGCCATGTAATTATTAACCTGATTTTTACCATTGTAAGGAAGCATGAATTGCAGATAGCATGGACGAAGTTAAATGCTTTTATACTGGATACATTTTGCTTATACAGAACTCTATAGGTATGGTCGAACAATATAATTGAAGCTTTGTCAGCTCTGTAACCTAGCAACGGATAATACTGTTAGGTTACTGAATTGCTCCTGGTTGACAAGTAGGGAGTATTTTTGTGTTTATCATGTTTGCTAATGATGGGATCCTTTCCAAAAGGCTTGTCTTAATCTTAATTAGAGTTTATCAGCAGAGGTCTGCATGACATTGTACAGACACTGATTTCATAAATAATAAAAAGTGCAAGTGAAAAATTTGGCAGGATGGGGAGATACTTAAGGCTACCGCTTCTAGTAAGAGGAGCGTGAATTTCCAAAATACAATCAACTTTGAACTGTGACTTTATTCTTTATTATCAAAACTTGTAGTACACTTCACTGCAGTTTTGACAGCAATTATGAGAAAAATTTATAAGCTTCCTGTTAGGAACCATATCTGTTTGTACAAGAACTTTGATCATAAACATTACTTAGAACAGCAAGTACATGTTTTTTCAAGAACGTCAAGGTCTTTGAGGTTATTACTTTCTATGGAACCTTGAATGTATTTGCCCTTTATACGTGAAGGGAGTGGTGTGTGGGTGTGGAGCGTGGGGAGAGTGACTATGTTTGCAGCACAAGAGGCAAAGAGAGAATCCTAAAATAACCTTTCCATTTGGTAGACTTGAGGAAGGTATCAGATAGCTGCTTCAGTGCCTGATGTCATTTGATAAAGACTTCATGCCCATGCAGTAGAAATGTGATTTTTTTTTTTTGCTCTGGTTTATACAATATGATCTTTCACAGTTTTTTGAAATGTTATTGTTCATTTCTAATAATAAGTTACACACCTTCAAAATAATAAAGAATTAAACATTGTAAAACCAAATACAATTCACAAATTTACTAAATTCCTAACTGGTTTATTCAGTTGAAGGATGATGCTATGTCATTACATCCTTTACCCGCCTTTCTACACCTTTTCACTCATCATGCCCACATTCTTCAAATATTATTCAAAGCTATTTTCAGTTGTCATTTTCTGAGTTTTGGAGTGGACATCTCTCTACTGAATTGTTTGAACAAGTCTATGAAATATTTGATTATCAAAAGAGACCTTTTTGTTCATAGAGTTTCACTCTCTCTACCCTATACAAACTACAGATAGTTTACCCTTATGCCAATGATCCTTAACTCTAGAGGCATATGAAGCCTTTCGGGGAGCTTCTAAAAAATAGTGAAGCCCAAACTTCACTCCCAGTGATTTTGATTTGATTGATCCAGGGTAGGACCCAGAAAGCAGCGTTGATTAATAGCTCCCAGGTGTGGGCTTCCCTGGTGGTGCAGTGGTTAAGAATCCGCCTGCCAATGCAGGGGACATGGGTTCGAGCCCTGGTCCAGGAAGATCCCACATGCCACGGAGCAGCTAAGCCCGTGTGCTACAACTGCTGAGCCTGTGCTCTAGAGCCTCTGAGCCACGCCTACTGAAGCCCGTGCGCCTAGAGCCCATGCTCTGCGACAAGAGAAGCCATTGCAATGAGAAGCCTGCTCACCGCAACTAGAGAAAGCTCGCTCGCAGCAATGAAGACCCAACACAGCCAAAAATAAAATTAATTAATTAAAAAAAAAGCTCCCAGGTGAATCTACTGTGCAGTCATGGTTATAAAGAATTGTGATACCCTTTTAGTGTCCAGCTAAACTTGGGCAAATGCTACATCCATATTTAATAGGTGTGGAACGTTTAGAATAGTACTTGGCACATAGTAAGTGCTTTCTAAGTGTAAGCTATTAGTCATGTTAGAAGATAACCTGACATTACTTCCACACCACAAAGATTTACATTATTCTCCACATCGTGGCTATGCATTTTAAAGCTATGTCTTATCACTGTGTAATCTTCTTAACACTGTTTCATAAAGTGAACCATACTGATGAAAGAAATCAAAGATGACACAAACAGATGGAGAGGTATACCATGTTCTTGAATTGGAAGAATCAATATTGTAAAAATGACTACAGCAATCTACAGATTCAATGCAATCCCTATCAAATTACCAATGGCATTTTTCACAGAACTAGAACAAAAAATTTTACAGTTTTCAGGGAAACACAAAAGATCTCGAATAGCAAAAGCAATCTTGAGAAAAAAAAAACAGAGCTGGAGGAATTAGGCTTCTTGACTTCAGACTATACTACAGGGCTACAGACATCAAGACAGTATGGTACTGGCACAAAAACAGAAACATAGATCAATGGAACAGGATAGAAAGCCCAGAGATAAACCCACGCACCTCTGGTCACCTAATCTATGAAAAAGGAGACCAGAATATACAATGGAGCAAAGACAGCCTCTTCAATAAGTGATGCTGGGAAAACTGGACAGCTACATGTCATTTCTGGTTCAGAGAGATAGCAGTGCTAATTACTCAAACTGAGTAATCAAGGTAAGGTACCAAGGCATTTACTTAGTGAACATCAGATGGCACTGTGACTTGGGACACTGGGTTTTTCATTCAGAATCTAGAGCCAAACTGCTTTGTTCAAATCCCATCTCCCATATCTCCTTCTCTTCCTCCAAGTCCACTCTAGCTGTGTGACCTTGAACAGTTTATGTACACTTCCAGCTTCATGACCTCACAGTAAAAGGGAACAAATAAAAGCCACCTCACTGCTCTCTTGGGAGATATTAAGATAATGGATGCAAAGCACTTAGCACAGTGTCAGTGCAGAGCAGATAGTAGGTGCTTAATAAATCTGAGGTTATTCCTATTATTAGCACTTTGGTCACAGAAGCAAACAAGTTGCTCACAACTTGATGATAATAATCTAGTGGTATCTAGCCTAAGGTTGTCATGTTATATGTTGTAGGTAAAGCAGTTCTCCAAGTTCACACAGTAACCAATAATCAAGTCAGCACTAGAACTAAAGTTTCTCACCCACAAGGCAAACGCTTTTTCTAGTTCATCTTTCCACTGAGGACAAATAAATTTTCAGTGATTTGGGGTGCCAGCAGTGCTTCATCATTAGCATATAATCCCTTAGACAAAGATCATTTGCTCTTGAGTCACTGTGCGAAGAAATGCGTTCATTCAAATGAAAATAGTTAATGTGGTCAAAGAAAGTAGACTCCATCTCAGCGGCAGCTTCATTCCTCTAAAATCTTAGTTTTCAAGTATTACTTTGTTAAAGTAACTTCATTAGGAAAACTGAGAGAAGACCTCAACTGTTTTTTTTTAATCCACCTCATATGAAAAGCACTTAATAAAAGTTATATTCCTGTCCTTAGCTATAACTAAAAACTTGTACAAATATTCTAGTGAATGTTTTTTAGTGAAAAAAAATAATACTCTCATTTTTTTCCAATTTTTATATTGGGGTGCGTATATATATATATGTATATATTTATATATATATATGTGTATATATATATGTGTATAACAAAATGTATTAACCATTTTTAAGTATACAGTTCAGTGGCATTAAGTACATTAACATTATTGTGCAACCATTACCACCATCCATCTCCAGAACTCTTTTCATCTTGCAAAACTGAAACTCTATACCCATTAAACAATAACTCCCCACTCCCCCCTGCCCTTAGCCCCTGGCAACCACCATCCTACTTTCTGTCTCTGTGACTTTGAATACCCTGAGTACTTCATGTAAGTGGAATCATACAGTATTTGTCTTTTTGTGACTGGTTTATTTCACTTATAATAAGGTCCTCAAATTTCATCTATGTTGTAGCATTGTCAGAATTTCCTTTCTTTTTTTTTTTCTTTTTTTTCTCCTTTCTTTTTAAGGCTGTAAAATATTCCATTATATATATATATATATATATATATGTACACACATATATATACACACACACATATATTCTATTGTGTGTGTGTGTGTATATATATATATATATATATACATATATATATTCCAGTGTATGTGTGTGTGTGTGTGTGTGTGTGTGTGCACCACATTTTGCTTATCCATTCTTCTCTCAGTGGACAGCTGGGTTGCTTCCATGTTTTAGGTGTTTTTAATAATGCTGCTCTGAACATGGGAGTGCAAATATCTCTTTGAGACTCTGCTTTCAATTCTTTTGAGCATATACCCAGAAGTGGAATTGCTGGATCATAGATAAATTCTATTTTTAATTTTTTGAGGAACCATCATGCTGTTTTCCACAGTGACACTACCATTTTATCCTCTCCCCAGCAGTGCACAAGGGTTCTAACTTCTCTACATCCTTGCCAGTCCTTGTTTTCTCGTGGTTTTGTTTGTTTGTTTGGGCTTTTGGGTTTGTTTTCTTTGCATGTTTTTGGTTTGGGGGGGGTTGTTTGTGTTTTGATTTGTTTGTTGTTTTTTTTTTTTTTGATAGTGGTGCTCTCATTTTAAAGCCAAATGTAATACCCTGTGATTTGTTTCCATTGAACGTGAGGTCAATCAGTGAAGACACCAAAAAAGCTAAATATCAACATGATTTATCATTTTCATGCACTCAGATTGCTTCTTAATCAAGATGAAGACTACTACCTTCCATTGAATTGTAAATTAGAGTTGGCTGTGTTTACCCTAGCTCTAAAAATGGTAGGGTAAGAAATTGGTTCTCCTGTCTCCTCAGCCCCATGTAGATTGCTAGAAACCTTATCTGTTTCTAACTGGTCAAGATCGGTATGCAATCCACAAATGATGCAGCCTTAATCATTTTTCCAAAACGAGTTAGCTCTCTCCAGTGAAGCACAGATACATGTGCTCATTGAGTTTGTAGGTTTATGTTTTCTTTCTGGTGAGATTTCTTTTCTTCGACTTAGCAGGGCAGTGAGAAATGAGAAAAATAGCCCCAACCAGACCAAACCAAAAGGATAATCGTTCACAGTTATATAGCACTTACTATGGCAGGTGCTGTTCTGAAGCTTTCACACATATATTTGCTTATTTAATCCTCATGATAATACCATGAGTTCAATACTACTATCACCATCCCCATTTTCAAGGCTGAGGAAACTGATAGAATGCTTAGGTGATAAGTTCAAAGTCACACAGTTAGCAAGCGGCAGAGGCAAGATTTGCATCCCAGCAGTCTGGGGCGGGTGTACTTCCTCCAGATGGGATTACATCCTCACTAGCAGCCACATTTAGAATATTTTTTTTGAATCAGTAATTGAAACTATGTTATAATACTTGGGATATCTCTCCCTATAAATGACTCCCTCAAGTTGTATGCTCTAAATTCACATCAAAAGAACTCAGCCAAGCTGTTTCCAAGAACCAATCCTTGACTTTTACGGCACCATTCTCTTGGTTCCCCTCTAACCTTTCCAAGTGTATGTTTCCTATGTCTTTAAATGATTGCATCTCCTCTACCCACATCTTAAATGTTGAGATTCTCCAAGTTTCAATCTTTGTTCTTTCTCTTTTCATGCTGTAGTCTTCCTGCATTACCACATCCATGCAAAGAGCATCCGCAGCTATTTAGAATGTGTTGATGACTTCCAAAATATTTTTTTTTTCTCCAGCCTTATTCTCCTCCAAGGTCCAACTGCCTCCTGGTTACACCCACCAAAAAGCCTCTCAGGTACCTCAGACTCTACGTGTTCAAAGCCAAATTCAGTACTCCCATGCATATACATACACATACATAAAACACACATGCACATTTGGGCTTTGGAGTTGGACAGCCAGAAGTCTAAATCATGATTCCGCCAGTGATTCTGCTATGTGTGTAGCTTTGGGCACGTTAGCTAACTTCTCCAAGATTCAATCTCCTCAACTCTTAAATGAAGAAACTATCACTCACCTCACAGAATGATTGATAGGATTAAAATAGATGAAATACATAAACCCCTTAGCCTATTGGACCCAAAGAAATTATTCCTAATTAATACTAATTATCTGTTATTGTCCGTATAATACCACTTGGTAATATACCAGCTTTACTGCCTTGTTAATGGAACTACCGTCAGCTGGTTTTGCAAACCAGAAACCTCTGTGTCATTTTCAAGAGTTACTTTTATGCATCTCAGGAAATCACCCCAGTCCTCTGTCAGCTATGTCTCTTGAATCTGGCCCTTTTCTCCCCTACAATTTACACTTCTCACAACGGAACTGGTACAACAGCCTCCTAATAGCCCTCGAGATAACATTTCCTACCCCTTCAGTTTACTCTCCTCAAGACCCTGAGATCTATATTCTGGTGGGGGCGGGGGGGGAAGCTCAGATCATTCATTCACTCAAATAAATATATATACCATCTCTCCACCATGAGCCAGACACAACTGTTTTTATGTTACATCAAAACTCTCCCCCTGCTCTAAACTTTCTGTGGGAGGAAGCCCTGATTTGTACTGCTTGACAGTTTCTGACAGCAAATGCTACAACTCTCACCATAGCTGATTTCGGGTTACCAACGTGACATCAACCAGCACACAGAATTCCTGACAACTGAACATTCTGCCCTGTGATCCAGAGCAGGCTGGCTCTAGGCACACCACTGCCCATAATCCACCTCTTTCTCCCTCAGACCCCAAGCTCCAGGGTTGCTGGCCTCCGAGGGCCAGGCAGCCTCTTCCATAATCCTGCACTCACACGCATGCTCCTGTATCTGCCGGTAACGATGTACCTGCCAGGTCCTCCCTACACATACTTCTGCTACTTTACTTCTACTCTTCTTGAGTCAATAAAAATGTCCCATTGGATGGCTTGCCTGACTCCCCCAAGAAGTCTCAGTTACTCACCCCTCTCACATTTCTTTAGTACTAGGGGATGGGACCACCGTGTGGTATTATAATCTGTCTGTTTATATGTGTGCTTTCAGGTTGTTTGTGAAGTTGTGCATGAAACCATGGCACGCAGCCTGGCACACCAATGAATAGCTGATGAATGAACGACTTGAAAAACTAAATCCTAAGACAATTGACTTCTTCATCAGACCTGCACAGTACATTTTCAGTCTGATTCAGCCTTTTAAAAGGATATGCTCTGACGAAACCGTAAAATGAGATAAAATGATAAAGATGATAAAATATGAAACATCTGAGAACAGATATGTGTTACTACTGCCAGGCTGCTTAATAATGTAGAAAAATCATTTTTGGCTTACTTTATTTTTTATTTATTTATTTTTAAAAATAAATTTATTTTTAAAAATAAATTTATTTATTTTTGGCTGTGTTGGGTCTTCGTTGCTGCACGCGGGCTTTCTCTAGTTGCAGAGAGCGGGGGCTTCTCTTCATTGCGGTGCGTGGGCTTCTCATTGCAGTGGCTTCTCATTGCAGAGCACGAGCTCTAGGAGTGAGGGCTTCAGTAGTTGTGGCTCGTGGGCCCTAGAGCGCAGGCTCAGTAGTTGCAGCGCATGGGCTCAGTTGCTCCACGGCATGTGGGATCTTCCCAGACCAGGGCTCAAACCCA
The DNA here is from genome assembly GCF_949774975.1 of Lagenorhynchus albirostris. Taxonomy (NCBI): domain Eukaryota; kingdom Metazoa; phylum Chordata; class Mammalia; order Artiodactyla; family Delphinidae; genus Lagenorhynchus; species Lagenorhynchus albirostris. Next base: position 50,917,936 of record NC_083111.1, read on the forward strand.
CGTCCCCTGCACTGGCAGGCGGATTCTTAACCACTGCGCCACCACGGAAGCCCATGTTTTACTTGCTTTAATTTTCACTTAATATTTTGTGAATTTTACTTATTGATTGGATCTTTTTGGTTCAAAGTCTGAGCCCAAGTGTTCGGAGTCATCCTGCTGTTGAGCTCACTGCTGTGATAAAGATTAGCCGAGTGCTACCTTCTCTAAAATATCGATTTCTCCAGGGTACCTGAATTCAAAACTTTCCTTTTGTAAAACATAGCTGTAGCTGGATTTACCAACAATGTAAGTTGATCAAAAAATGGAAAACTATTACCAGTAATATAAGTTATTTAGTTCAACACTGAAATCCAGTGACTCTTAAAAAACCAGGCGAGGAACTAAACCTGAACTGCAGTGCCTGCCTCTGCCCTCCCCACCTCTCTATTACACAGGCTCACTTAATAAACCTTGTCCCAGAGGAAAGATAAGGTGCAAATGATTACCTTGTCTACAGCTGTAAGTAGTTTAGATCTGTATGCACATCAGAGAAGGCCGAACAGCCAAATGCAGAAGCCTTCCAGGGGGAAGAAGCGTCACCAGCAGAAATAGCACCACTTAGCGCTTTTCAATGCTCATCAGATTCCACGATGATGCCGCTTAGCTTCTATATTTGTAAAGAAGTCATCAATGCCAACCAAGGTGAATCTGTTTTCAACTTTGGGAAACTTGTATGCTTTCAGATATATTAAAGTGAAAGTGAAAAATGGTCGTTTTCTAGTCTTTTAGTATATTTGTGTTTTCCTTGGAAACTTTCATATAAATTCGAGGTCTGTAATTTTAGCTTTATTTTCTCACAAACATGTACTGTCGTGGATGGTGTCTTGTCTGCTTACCTTTGAAATTTAATCAGCTGGTTTAATGAACTGTCCGAGGTTTCTCTAAAACGGTGTCCTGAATCTTCTAGGCAACTCTGCCCTATCATATGCTGTTGTTATCTTTTCCACCAGCGTTTTACCACAAGTTGTTTAAAAACTATGATCTCTTTCAGGGTGGAAAAAAATGAAGTGCGGTTGAAAAGGCAGTTATGCTGAAAGATAAACAGAGCAATATTACTTATCAGAATGGGTACAATTTTTGCCTGCTTAATGAGTACAATATATAGCCTTGCAGTATATACACAATGAGGAAAAAAAGCTTTATAACATATCAAGTATGCCATATTACTTCAGGCATAACTGTACAGGATACATATCTAGGCCTGAGAGTGTAGATAACAAAATATAAGTGCTTTGCCTGTCTAAACATGTTAAATAAATGAGCATTCACTATCGCATTCCAATACATTAGAAGATGCACTTGCATAGTTAATTTTCTTTTTAATGCACCACACGTGATCATTTGAAGCACCAAGCCAGAGTCTATCTTAGTGTTTGAAGAGAGGGTTCTTTTCATTTAAACAAATCTTTATTTAAATAAGCCTTTCTGAAAAGGCTCTTTGGCATATCTCCTTTTCAGGAAGTTCAATCAGGGTAAAAGGAGATAAAGAAGCTGCATTATAAGAAATATTAAAAAAGTAAAGATCACTCGGTACTCACCCCCCCACCCCCCCAAAATAAATGGCAACAGACTTATAAGGAGAGTAAAGCTAACTGGAATTTCACTTTAATGTTCTAAATTTTAGGAACTTTGTTTACTTGCTTTGTAGTTTTACGTATCATTCATTCATATATCATTCCCCAGTATCTGGGGAAGAGAGAGAAAAAGAAATAACTTCTTACTTCCATAAGGTACAGAAAGAGCAGGTAAAGAGTAACTTCAAAGCCTCACCTGAAATAAATTTTGTGGTTGTATCCCTACCATGCTTGTTCTTCGGCAGTATAACATGTAATAACATGGTTAATGATTAAGTCAAGCACTGGAAGGCAAACAGTTGACAAAACTCTCTACAGATTATGTCTATACTTGGTTATTAATCTTCTGCTACTGTTGGTCACTGAACAGTTCATCTGATGCAAGGAATACAATTTTCCACATAGGCAGGTACGAAAATTAATAAAGGGAAACAGCACTAAAATGGAGTAGGGAAGTCAGAAGGGGGAGCTGGCATGTACTACTTGACTTCAGTGTAGATCCCAACAGGAAGAGATGGACTTTGCATCTCCATCAGGAAGTGACACTACTTAATACCTCTCAGCTGAAGGAAGAAAGCATTTCTCCTTGTCTGACAACAGCTCAGCCAATGAAAGAATGTAACAACTCAGCCAATGAAAAGCCACTATATTTGGAACTTTCAATTTCCTCCAATGAGCTTTGTGTTTATAATGGCCCCACCCAACCTCCCCTTCTCTATAAGAGTTTCCTCTCTTTTGTTTCGCCAGACTCTCATGTGGTTGACCATAGCTGCCTGTCCTGAGTTGCAGCTCCTTGCTATTAAACTTGTGTCGCTGGTAAAGTAACTGGCAGTTTTATTGTTTTAGGTTAACAAAGGGAAGAGGAGGACAGCCGTTGTCTTGATCAAACACTCCACCCCAGTAGAAACTGATGTGAAAAACATGAGAAGGTCCTATTGACATCAATCCAATGTACAGCAGGCTAGAGCATTCTATGTCAATTCTTTTTCTTTTTTCTTCTTAATAGGGGGTCAGCTTTGGTGCACGACTACGAAGGCCATCTCTGAGGGTGAAGAGCTAATTGCCTTTGTGGTGGATTTTGACTCAAGGCTACAAGCTGCCAGTCAGATGACTCTTACAGAAGGGATGTACCCGGCGCGCCTGCTGGACTCAATTCAGCTGCTCCCTCAGCAAGCTGCCATGGCTTCTATTTTGCCTACAGCTATTGTCAATAGTAAGTGCTGAGTGCAATAGCCCAGTACAATAGCTTTGTAGTGGTGATGGGTATTTATGGGAGAGAAAAAAATGTCTACTGACAGGCAACCAGGGACAGACTTTTTTCTCCAGTGTTATGATTTTATTTTATATTCTCTCCAATTTTAAGTTGTGTGTGTGTGTGTGTTCACTTCTCGTGGGAGTAAAAAAGGAATAACTTAAATTCATTCATTTCAGGTTGGATTCCTGAATGTCACACAGAAAAATCTGACATTCTAAACTAAACAACATTCAAGACGATTTAGCTATAAGAGGTCCAGCAGCTTTCATTGTTGCTCCTATGGTAGAATAGTTTTGGTATTAAGAGCCATAGAGTTAAAACATAAAATAAGAAAAAGGACACAAAATCAAATTTGATTAGATACACTAATGAAGGGGAAATGTAGGCTGGATAAATCAAGACATCAGCTAATGTAAAAAAAAAATAAAGAGAAGAGAAAGAAAAATACGTATAATCTTAGAATACTTTCTATGGAGAATTTTTAAATGTGCCCTGGCAAATATACCTTTGTGATTATAGTCTGTTAAAAGGACTATTGAACTTAGTTTGTATTTCCTTGACATAAAATCAGTGATCTAGGAGTCCCAAGATCAGAATTCTAGATTCTGCTCTGCTTTTCTCTAGCTCTGTGAGAAAACGTGAGTACATCTTAAGAGAATAGATTCTAAAGCCAGTGGCAAGTGAAACATTGCATTGAGTCAAAAATGTCCTTGAAAATCCCTGAGACTTTGAATGATGCAGAAGTCTAGAGACTACAATCATGTCTTGATATTATATATGTATACATATATACATACATATATATTCAACAGTAATTATGTTCTTGCTGTAACAGCATCCTTTAGAATGAAGAACTTCTCAGGTGTATCTGGAATTACTCTGCATCCAACCAGTGGATTCAGTGTATACAACCCAAGCTACTATTTCTGAATTTCCTTAATGTAAATGGAGTTGTTTTGTTTACTGAATCTTTAGTTAGATTTGAATAGTGAGGAACTTGAAATAACATGGACCCAACTTGAAACTGAGGCAAAATGATTTTGTTACCACCTATTCTAGGAGTTTCTTATATTATTGTGACACTCCAGTGTGTGAATGTTAATTCTAATTATATTTGAAGGAATACTCTGTTTGCTTTCTATAGCAAGATAACTATTAATCCCAAATATATCACCATAGATGCATACAGGCTTTGTTCTCATTCTTAAATTAGTTAATCAATTAAAGTCATCCTGAAAAATAAACCCTTTACTATACACTGGGCCTCTGAAAAGTATAAATGTAACTAAAACTTGGGTGGGAGGGGCTAAATAATAAACAGCAGTAGTATATAATTTTGTAATTAAATTGTATTTTAAAATTCTATATTGTACCTGCTGTCCTTACTTCTCATTCGCTAGAATTTGGTCCTTACTTTTCTCCTTCTCTCCTTCAACAGGATCTCCTGAGCCAACTCCTTCACTATCATGTGTTCCAACTCACTATACATTAACAGTTTATAAATCACAAGTCCAGCTGTTTCTGGCGAGTTTCAGACCTCTCTTGCCATCTTTGCAATGTTCCTGTCTCTTTCTCACAGAAATATCCACTCCCACATATCTACTGTGACCATATGCCCCAGTGTGCCTGGATTAATCCCAGTTTACAGTGTTATCTGCCATCCCTCTGATCGGAGGCACTACAAAAGTGCCAAGTTTGCACAATACAGTGTCAGATTTAGTCACTCCATATGTGCCCCAGCCTGAATTCATCACCCATCTGTCTTCTATTCCCTGTAGAGATGAATGAAAACATCCCTTAACACAGAAATGCCAACAAGAAGTCTAGGCACCAAGGAGAAACCTTACCTTCTGCTCTAACATCTAATTGCAAAATAGTGGTCATCACTTCCAGTCAGTTCTGCTTCCTCAGTATAACTTTGCTTCTCTCTGTCCCCCTTTCATTGAGGCATTATGGAAGAGTGTTTACACCAGGGTTTTCCAATCCCAGTTCACCCAGTTGCATGATAATGGCAAGTTACTCAACCTCACATTCTTCACCTATTAACGAATGAGGGGAAAACACAGAGAGAGAAATTTTCCATGAATGAATACATGAGAAATACATATCATACATATTATAGCATGACTTAACAAATAGTACATGACTATTAGCTACAACTTAAATTCTGTCATATTTCACTTAGATTACTGCAGTTGTCTCCTACCGGTCGTAAGTCTTCCTTCCAAATTCACTACCTTCAAAACTCCACTGTTAGGATTATATCATAGCTGATTCTGTCAGTCTATTGCTTGAAATGATTCAGTCATTTTCCATAACCATTGAGATAGAAATCTAAACTTAAAAAAGCTGACAGGGCCTTTGGGAGTCTGTCCCTGACTTCTACAACCTCATCTCTCCCAGCCCCTTGCCTGAGATTACAGAATAGCCTCCCAGCCTCCACCCAGTCCCTCTCTCAGGCTCCCATAGCTGATCCCTTGATTAGGAGGACACAATCCTCTTCTCCACCTGACTAGCTTAATTTCATCCTTCACAAGGCAGCTAAGGCATGTCGTCATCTTCCCTCTAAATCCTTCTCTGACTTCTTCAAGTACCTCCATCACTGTGTGTGGTCATCACATTCTAATGTAACGAACAAACGAACCGCTTGTTAACCAGCCCCAGGAGATCTAAGCTCCTTAACAACAGCTGTTTGGTCTCTCATTTTGTTTTACACCCAACTCAGCATAGATCTGGCACTAAGGAGGTACTCTGTGATTAATTTATTAAATGGACCAATGATGTCAGGAGTTGGCATCAAAGCTAACTTTAGTTCAGCCATTAGATCCCTTACCTTTTAACCAAGCAGATAAACCAATTCACATTGCTATTTATAAATGCCTATTTTTCTAAACTATAAATACAATATAAACAATTTAGGATTAATCTCTTTTGCTTTATGTTGGGATTCTCCTAGAGTACCACTTTCTAAAGAGTCTGTGGGAAGGTAAACTGCATTAAGTGGAACATTTCTTTAAAAATAGTCCTGTACTGTGGAACAACACCCAAGACTGCACTAGCCCCTGTCTGGTTGCCTAATTCATAACCTGGGAGCAGACTCTGAGAAAAACTGAACCAAATGCTGCTTTACCCATGGTTGGCTCCAAGTGGGCAGCAGCTAACATGTCCCTGTGTTTCTGCCTGCAGAGGATATATTCCCTTGCAAGTCCTGTGGCATCTGGTATCGGAGTGAGCGGAATCTGCAAGCCCATTTGATGTACTATTGCAGTGGGAGACAAAGAGAAACTGCTCCAGTGTCAGAGGAAAACGAAGACAGCACTCCTCAGATTTCCAGTATGTGCCCCTTCCCACAGTGCACCAAGAGCTTTTCAAATGCCCGAGCTCTAGAAATGCACATGAACTCACACAGTGGTGAGTGCCTCTCTTGTTTCTTCTTCTACTCCAGGAGACCCTCTTCTTTCTCTACATATATACGTACATTCATACATCTCTATCTATCTATAAAATCAAACTTAAACTTGCTGGACCAGCTGGTTATTATCTTTTGTCCCGAACAAGTATACTCTATTCAAAGGACTTGGGTCTGAATTATTTTCTAACGACTTACAGTGCTCAGTTTACAGGCTAAATCATTCTAGTTTGTTCTCAACTAAAGTAATTATGCTGAAAAACAAGTTTCTTTTTCTTTTTTTTTTTAAGCCTGTTCTTGAGAGCAAGGTGGCAACTATTCCCATTTATTTTGGAATTGTATGCCCAATTGTTGTCAGTATCAAACATAGTATTCTAATTCCTATATTTTAAAAACAACTGAAATGAATCAAATGTACAGAATTATATTAATTTTAGATATTTCTTTGAACATTCTTGGATAGGGCAAACCAAGGTTTGGGAATCATAGTTATTCAGAATATGAAACTTGTAAGTCACCTCCGGGTGACTTCCTTTGCTGTTTTTGCTTGGGTTGAATAATTAAAAATGGAAATAGGTGCTCAGTTTAAAAAAACTAACTCCAACCTCCAGTGCTCTAGTACAGTGCAAGCTTTTGTCTTTGCACCTATAAAAATAAGCTGTTTCCTTTCTACTTATTCTCTTCCCTCTCCCTACAAAGAGCTGTCTTTATGAGGTGATAAAGCAGGGGAAGCAGAAACAGGTTGGTTGTCTCACATGGTGAGTGTAAAGTCACGCGCAAAACAAAAATAGAGATAGAGGGATCTTCCCAGCTCAACAGGAAAATGAGTATTGGATTAGCCAAGGAGAAAAGGAGACAAATAAAAGAAGTCCCCTTTTATCTCTATCTCTCTGCCATATTTTCATCTTATAAATATAAAAGACAATTCTCATTTAAGTCTAGAGGGCAGAGAGGAGGAACCAAGCCTGATGTAACCATATGCCAACAAATGGGAACAAGAGTTGACCTGAGTAAGTAAAAGTATCCAGATCCTGATTCCAATTCATAGGGGAAGGGGTCCCCCCGACCAAGTAATTCTTCAGACACCAACTGAGTGTCTTGCAATGCAACTCCACTCAATTCTGACACTGTGCAGGGAGAGCATTAAATTCCCCAGATTAAGGGGTCAGTCCTACAAGAGTGACTCCCCCACCGCCACCCCAATGCAGACTTTAGTCTTTTGTGCTTCTGACCAGTCGGCTATAAATCAGAGGTCGCCAAGACACCCCCTTGGTTTGACTGCTTTGCTAGAGTGTCTCCCGGAACTCAGAAAACCCATTTGTTCACCAGATACTGGTTTATTATAAAAGGATATAACTCAGGAACAGCCAGATGGCTGAGATGCGTAGGGCTAGGTTTGGGGAACGGGCAAGGTGCTTCCAAGTGCTCTCAGAGCCTGCCACTCTCCCCAGATCTCCACATGTTTACCAACTGAGATGCTCTCTAAACTCTGTTTTTTGGGGGTTTTATGGAGGCTTCATTACATAGGCAGGATTGATTAAGTTATTGGCCATTGGCAATTGAACTTAATCTCTAGCCCCTCTTCCCAGAAGTGGAGGAGGGGAAGAATGAAAGTTCCAACCCCTGTAATCACAAGATTGCTTCTCCTAACAATCACCCATCCTTAGGTTTACCTAAGGGCTTTCCAAAAGTCACCTCAGTAACATAACAAAGACACCTTTATCACTCTTATCACAGGAAACTCCAAGAGTTTTAGAAGCTGTGAGCTGGGAACCAAGGATAAAGACCAAATATATATGAGAAAAAGATTTTACTCATCAGAATGACCAAATACATATTCCTTGTAAATCACAATATTGCATTGAGGCTTACCCACCAGTCAGTGGTGATATTCAAAATATTTAATAACTGACTAAAAACAGGCCATGACCAATCAGCATGGATGTCGGTCCTAAATGACTACATTAATGTACTGGTACCAATATCGGCCCTGGATAGAGATAAACCATGTTCAGCAAAACCAATGAATAAAATTCTAAATTTGTACCAAAGATAAATTAGTAGGTTATTAATTACTTTAGAAAATGGCTTCTATTTGGATTCTTTTGAATAAAGACCCAATCTGGTACACTAAATGCACTAAGATTTATTTGATTTGCACATAGGTTATCACTATCAACTCTAACTAATGCCTGCTTCTTCCTAATGTAGAGCATAGTGCTGTGGTAAGAAGGTTATTGGATTAGAAATTATAAAATCTGAAGTTTAGTCATGGATCCATCACCGAATAGCTTTATTACCATAATCAATTCCTTTAGCCTCCTTGCATGTGTTTCCCGACCTGTAACATTGAAACAATGATGCCTATCCCACTACAATGCAATAATATTCACGAAAGTGCTTTGGAAACCATAAAGGGCTGTTATTATCATCATCTATGGTGAAGGACGTCACAAGAAAAACGTTACTATCACAAATAAGATTCCGAAAGATTTCAGTTCGTTTCTGCTGTGTTGGACACATGAGGTCATTAGTAACGGTTCATATCATTAGAAAACCAATATGTGTGGTTCTCAGTATTCTGATTTTGTATGTTCCTCCAGGAGTGAAAATGGAAGAATTCCTCCCCCCTGGTGCTAGTCTAAAATGCACCGTCTGTAGCTACACTGCTGATTCTGTGATCAACTTTCACCAACACCTGTTCTCCCATCTCACTCAAGCTGCCTTCCGATGCAATCACTGCCACTTCGGCTTCCAGACTCAGAGGGAGTTATTGCAGCACCAGGAGCTCCATGTCCCTGGCAGCAAACTGCCCAGAGAAAGTGACATGGAACACTCTCCAAGTGGAACCGAAGACAGCTTACAGCCAGCCACAGACCTGCTGACCAGAAGTGAACTCCCCCAGAGCCAAAAGGCCATGCAGACTAAAGATGCGAGCTCTGACACGGAGCTGGACAAGTGTGAGAAAAAGACTCAGCTCTTTCTCACTAACCAGAGACCCGAAATTCAGTCTGCAACAAATAAACAAAGCTTTTCTTACACAAAAATAAAGTCTGAGCCCTCTAGTCCAAGACTTGCCTCATCTCCAGTTCAGCCTAATATTGGGCCTTCTTTCCCCGTGGGACCCTTTCTATCTCAGTTTGCTTTTCCCCAAGATATCACAATAGTCCCTCAAGCTTCAGAGATCTTAGCCAAGATGTCTGAACTGGTACATCGGCGACTGAGGCACGGAAGTAGTAGCTACCCTCCCGTCATTTACAGCCCCTTGATGCCCAAAGGGGCTACCTGTTTTGAGTGTAACATAACATTCAATAATTTGGATAATTATCTAGTGCACAAAAAACATTACTGCAGCAGCCGATGGCAGCAGATGGCCAAGTCCCCAGAGTTCCCTGGTGTTTCAGAAAAGATGCCTGAGGCCGTGAGTCCCAACACTGGCCAAACCTCCATAAACCTTCTCAATCCAGCCGCTCATTCTGCTGATCCCGAGAATCCACTTCTTCAAACACCCTGCATCAATTCTTCCACTGTTTTAGATTTAATTGGGCCAAATGGGAAGGGCCACGACAAGGACTTTTCCATTCAAGCTAAGAAGCTCTCCACCCCCAACAGCAATGATGATAAAATTAATGGAAAACCTGTTGATGTGAAAAATCCCAGTGTCCCCTTAGTGGATGGGGAAAGTGACCCAAATAAGACTACCTGTGAAGCTTGCAACATTACTTTCAGCCGGCACGAAACATACATGGTCCACAAACAGTATTACTGTGCTACGCGCCACGACCCTCCGCTCAAGAGGTCAGCTTCCAACAAAGTGCCTGCCGTGCAGAGAACCATGCGTACGCGCAAGCGCAGGAAGATGTATGAGATGTGTCTTCCTGAACAGGAGCAAAGGCCTCCGCTAGTCCAACAGCGATTTCTCGACGTAGCCAACCTCAGCAATCCTTGTACCTCCACTCAAGAACCCACGGAAGGGCTGGGAGAGTGCTACCATCCAAGATGTGATATCTTTCCAGGAATTGTCTCAAAGCACTTGGAAACGTCCCTCACGATTAACAAGTGTGTTCCGGTTTCCAAATGTGACACTACTCATTCCAGTGTTTCCTGCCTAGAGATGGACGTGCCCATAGATCTCAGCAAAAAGTGTTTATCCCAGTCTGAGCGGACGACTGCATCTCCCAAAAGGCTGCTGGACTACCACGAGTGCACTGTGTGTAAGATCAGTTTCAACAAGGTAGAAAACTACCTGGCCCACAAGCAGAATTTCTGCCCAGTCACTGCACACCAGCGTAATGACCTGGCTCCGCTCGACAGCAAAGTGTTTCCGAATCCAGAAAGCGAACGAAACAGCCCCGATGTCAGCTATGAAAGAAGCATCATAAAATGTGAGAAAAATGGGAATCTGAAGCAGCCTTCCCCCAACGGAAACTTATTTTCATCCCACTTAGCAACCCTGCAGGGCCTGAAAGTCTTCAGTGAAGCCGCTCAGCTCATTGCGACAAAAGAAGAAAACAAACATTTGTTTCTTCCACAATGCCTGTACCCTGGAGCAATAAAGAAGGCAAAAGGAGCCGACCAGCTCTCTCCTTATTATGGAATAAAGCCAAGTGATTATATTTCTGGTTCTCTTGTCATCCATAACGCTGACGTGGACCAAAGCACAAACGCGGAAAATGAATCTCCCAAAAGCCAGGCTTCTTCCAATGGGTGCGCTGTGCCGAAGAAAGATTCCCTGCCGTTGTTGCCCAAGAATCGAGGCATGGTCATAGTGAATGGTGGACTGAAGCAAGACGAGCGCCCTGCCGCCAACCCACAGCAAGAGAACATTGCCCAGAATCCTCAGCATGAAGACAGCCGCAAATCTCCCTCCTGGATCTCGGAGAACCCATTAGCCACGAACGAGAACGTCTCCCCAGGAATTCCCTCCACAGAGGACCAGTTGTCTAGTATAGCTAAAGGTGTGAATGGCTCCACCCAGGCTCCAACCAGTGGGAAATATTGCCGGCTGTGTGACATCCAGTTCAACAACCTCTCAAACTTTATAACTCACAAGAAGTTTTATTGCTCCTCACATGCAGCAGAACATGTCAAATGAAATCACAAAATAAATAAACATCACTCACCTTTGGTACCAGTGTTTAGTATGTTGTTCTACCCAGTACAGAAAAAAAAAAAAAGCAAAAAAAAAAAAAAAAAAAGAAAGCTGTTTGAATTACATCTGGGCAATCAGGAGACAATTCATTATGGCTGAGTTGAAGACTTAAGGTGTAATTTCATTACAGTCCATTAGTAAAGTGTATTATTGGTGCCATTTTAAAAGAAAATTAATTTATTTTACCAGCAGTATTCATAGCTGTGGTTATGTTATTTTTTATTTAAAAACTTTATATTAAAGTCATTTGTAATGTTATTGTATAGTTATTGTGTAGCATATATGGTTTGCACTGTATAGTAGCTTTTAAAGAAAATAGTCACAAACAATACAGAAAAGCATTTTAGAAATAGCTTCCAAAGCACTTGTGTATCTTGATTTCTTCTTATATGCTGTTGCAGATATATGTATATGCTAAAATATAACTTGCAAAGATGTTCTAAATACACGTGCTATAAGTTCGCCTTAAGATTTCAGTTCTTGGATAATCAGGCTCCGTTTGCACTTTATATTTTAGCAGATACAGTCTCTTAGTAACTAGGCTTTGCATTTGTATGTAGCCGTATGTTTCTGTCCATTTTCTTAATCTGAAACATGTATGTTAAATGAAGACGGCAATTTTTTTCTTGTATAGTACTTGTATTTTCTTTCGCTGATGCAGCTCTGTCTCAATTTTTAAACTTTGCTGTTAAATGCAATACTTTATAAGAATGAACAAAATTACTGGAAGCAGTATTGTAAGTAATGAGGTAGTATTAATCGGTTTTATCTTTTGAAAGGCACAGTCTAAATCGAAACCCTAAACTCAATGCTGCAAGTATGAATTTAATTCATATATAAGATCTATTTAAATATAAGAGTAGCAATACTGCACCTGGTGATCACAAAGATAATGTTCTACTTCTGATAGAAATAATTTCTCAACAAATGTTGTTACTATGCATGTATATGGATGGAATAAAATTCCAGATTGTTGGAGAAGTTTGGCATACTTTTTTTTTTTTTAAATACAAGGGAAACCCTATATACCCGTTCTTTGTAACAAGAATAGGTTCAAAACAGTACTGGATAGCTGTAGTAACATGATGACAAAACAGTCAATATAACTTACTTTATTAAAATGAACCGGAAACTCCAGGCTCTGGAACTAGAAAAGTTCATTATTAATATGTAGAAGAAGCACTATCTCTCTGTTCTCTACCCACCCCCAACTGTAGCTCACAAAAAAGAACAATTTCATGAATGTCTGAAAGGCTTACAAAGTCTACCATGAGAATTGGCACCAAAGATGATCAAGTGCACCCAACTTTTATTTTTTATTTTATTTTCTTTAATTTTTTTTTTTTTTTACTTATTTATTTTTGGTTGCGTTGGGTCTTCGTTGCTGCGCGCAGGCTTTCTCTAGTTGCATTGAACGGGTGCTACTCTTTGTTGTGGTGTGCGGTCTTTTCACTGCGGTGGCTTCTCTTGTTGCGGAGCACAGGCTCCAGGCGAGCGGGCTCAGTAGTTGTGACTCGAGGGTTCTAGAGCTCAGGCTTAGTAGTTGTGGCACACGGGCCACAACTGTTGCTCTGCGGCATGTGGCAACTTCCCGGACCAGGGAATCGAACCCATGTGCCCTAGCATTGGCAGGCAGACTCCCAAGCACTGCGCCATCGGGGAAGTACCGCAGCCAGCTTTTAGATGGAGTTTACCAGAGAGAGGTTTGCATTTTGAGGAGCAGCGAAGCGGTAAAGTGACCCTGATGAGTAAAGATGCACAAACTTCATGCTGGCAATTTGTAAAAGACACTAGTTTTCACGCATCTCATTTGTTCTTTCTGAGGGTTTGCGCGTTGAGGGAGAGTGGAGAGCAGATAATGTGGGTTAGATCATAGAGGATCTAATGAGCCACCCAGAGATGTTGACGTGTGATTCAGTAGTCAAGATGGCGCCTGTTGCCCATCAAGAGAGATGCGGTCTACTGCAGTCTGAGAAACGCCCCGATCTGGAAAGGCAAGTACCTGTGGTTAAGACACACTGTTTGCAAGTAGGTTGTGATGCACTATTTTTTTTTTAAAGAAGATGTTGGGGGTAGGAGTTTATTAATTAATTTATTTATTTTTGCTGTGTTGGGTCTTCGTTTCTTGTGCGAGGGCTGTCTCTAGTTGTGGCAAGTGGGGGCCACTCTTCATCGCGGTGCACGGGCCTCTCTCTTACTGTCGCAGCCTCTCTCGTTGCGGAGCACAGGCTCCAGACGCTCAGGCTCAGTAGTTGTGGCTCACGGGCCTAGTTGCTCCGCGGCATGTGGGATCCTCCCAGACCAGGGCTCGAACCCGTGTCCCCTGCATTGGCAGGCAGATTCTCAACCACTGCGCCACCAGGGAAGCCCTGTGATGCACTATTATTCATCCTTATTAGATTTGGTAGCATAATGAACATAAGGTGCTAGTCCCAAACATAGCCTATAAATACTGTGTGGTCGAGAACTTTTATCTAGTTGCTTGTTGAGAATAACAGTTTTTAAATGTAAAACCTTGACCTTAGTTGATGTTTTAAATCTTTTTAAATCTGTTCAGGTGCTTCTAATATGTGACAATGTTGGGAAACACTACAAGGTAAACTAGGACCAGGTGTGAAGGCTGAGTGAGACTAAGGAGAGTAGAAAGGCAAAAAGAAAAAGGGAAACCGATATGGGATGAAAGAGTTGGGAAAGACTTTATGGGCAGGGAGGGTACAAAAAGGTAGGTAGAATGATAAGGAAAACTACCTGTCCTTTGGAGAGCCCTGAAATACCTATGCACTATATCCAAAAAAATATTTCCAGTACCGTTTGTATAGTTGAAAATAAGTTCCAATAGCCCATTCACAGAAGGAAACAGATAGCATAGGCTGAAATAGTGACATTTGGACCAGAACCAGGCCCTGCAGAGTACAGAGGAAGATAAAGGTATTTGTACATGTAGAGATCATTGTAAATGATGGCATTAGAGTAGCATGTGAGGGTGAAGAGTGAATAAAAAATTTTTTTTTAAGGAAGAGGGCTCAGGGACTTCCCTGGCAGTCCAGTTGTTAAGACTTCACCTTGCAGTGCAGTGGGTGCGGGTTGGATCCCTGGTTAGGGAGCTAAGAGCCCACATGCCTGGCGGCCAAAAAACCAAAACATGAAACAGAAGCAGTGATGTAACAAATTCAGTAAAGACTTTAAACATGGTCCACATCAAAAAAAATCTTTAAAAACTGTTTAAAAAGTAAAAGAAGAAGGCTCAGGTTGTAAAGTTAAAGAAAATAAGGGAATAAATAGGAATCTGGTGTCACAAGACCTTGAATGCCAGGCTGAGGTTTATGGACTTGCCTTGTACCTTGCTTTGTAGAGTCATGAAATGAAAATTGTGTTTAGGAATGGTGATAGAGTGGGTGTGAGGCCTAGATGCTAGAGAGAGGGAGATGAGTTAGAAGGCCATAGTGGTGGTCCAAATGGGGGTAGTGGGAGCCTATACCAAGAGAAGGACAGGTCTGGGTACGAGTTCCATAATAACAGATACTGAAGACCAAATCAAAGACGAAATCAAAGATCTTCAATCTTCACTGATAAAAATGTTCCATGTTGAACAAGATACCGTGTAGGACAGGATATTAGCGCCAATTGAATGGTTTGGGGGAAGGGTGATAAAAAGAGCGATGGTCTATGTTGGTTCTCCAGATTGTTCTGTAGTATTTAAGTCTTTTGCAGAATACTAAAACCTACTAAATCAGAATATCTTAGGATGGGCCTGGATTTCTGGAGTTTTTTGGCAAAGCAACCCTAGGGTATTCTGTTGTCGTCCCTCGATGAGAATCATTGAATTAAACATAGGCAGAATGAGAAGCGGTATTCTGTGGTCAACAGCAAAATAAACTAAGCTGGAGGCAGAATTTATTACACAATTGGTCTTCAGAGTGTTGCTAATTAACACAATATATTTGAGTGTTTAAAACTATTAAAATTTTCAAAGAATTCAACATGTGTTTTAATACTGAGATTAAAACAAAAAGTCATAATGGAATCTGTAAACAACATTTGAAAATCTTTTAATCAAGTTGAACCTTCTCATTTTCAGGCAAAACTAAGGATCAGAGATTTTAAACACTCTAAGTCACAGAGCTAAAGGGTAAGAGCCAGAGACCTGAGTCCTGTTCTCAGATTCCCTCCCCTCATCCTGTTCCTTTTGCCACTAAAGCAGAAGGAACTACTAAGGCAAGCAGCTAAAATTCCAGCTACTTTTCCCCTCTCTGATGCACTTAAGTCTAGTTCAGATATTCTCTGGAGATAAGGAAAAGGGAGCATATTCGTTTCTCATGACTCCTGTACAATTACCACGAACTCGGTGACTTACAACAACAGAAGTGTATTCTTTCACAGATCTGGAGGCCAGAAGTCTGTTATCAAGATGTCAGCAGGGTTGTTCTCCCTCCCGAGCCTTTGGAGGGTACTTTCCTTGCATCTTCCAGCTTCTAGTAACTCTGCATCCCTCTAATCCCTGCTTCCCTGGTCTCATTGCCTCCTCTTCTCTGTGTGTAATCTCTCCCTGCCTCTCTCTTATAAAGACACTTGTGATGGCATTTAAGGCCCACTAGGATGAAATCCCCACGGCAAGATCCCTCATCACATCTGCAAGGGCCCTCTTTCTTTATAAGGTAATATTTTCAGATTCCAGGGATTAGGATCTGATCTTTTGGGGAACCATTATTCAGTCTCCTACGGGAGGTCAACGTGGAGGTGGAGGGGTTATGGCTCCCAGTCAGGTTCTACAACTGTGCAGCAGCACAGCAGAAATTATTACGCCCAAACTGATGAATCTCTTGGCATTTGATTGAGACATGAACGTTATTAAAAAACATCAGTGGCGTCCATCAGAAATATAGCATCTAAACTAACAGGTCTCAGCTGGTCACTCAGGACCCAATCATGAGGTAGAACTGAGTCTGATGACATCTCTGCACCAGTCAGTATATCTGTCTGGAACTTAATAAACCTTATTAATTCAGAGAATCATGAGAAAACAGATACAGCCTGGGCAAAAGTTTACTTTGGCACTATCTAGAAAAAAGAGTTTGCTTAGTATATTAATAGAATAAACAGGATAGAAAATAAACTGTTTTCAAGAGGCTTAGCAGCCTCACTTTGCATACAAATAATATACTAATTTCAAACAATTTTTATCTTCATATTAAAGAAGGATGTCACAGCATTTTGCTTGGCAACACTTCTTTGGTCCTTAAGTCCATTTCCCATAGCTGACATAACCTGGTTGCAGATGGTGTAAAGGTATCAAATTCACTAAGTCCAGAACTTTCTTTTTTTTCCCTATTGGGGTTCAATGACCCTCAAGAAAAACAATCAAGTCAAATGCAATGCTCTTATATTTATGAAAAGTATGCAATGGTGAAATAGTCACTTTAATAATAGAGACATAGAAGTGGTAAGAAAAAATCTTAAGAGGAAAAGAGAAAATGCAAGACAAAGGAATGAACAGGAAGGAGTTCACACCAAGACAATCACAGACACAGCAGGGCGGACACACAGATTCCTTCCTCCTGCTACAATGGATGAACTGTCCCTGATCCTACTCAAAACCCCTTACTCAAATCCTTCCACTTAAGCTTCACATACTCTCCAGCCAAGTTGATGATTTAGCTCCTTCAGTTATTCCCTCTCACGGCACAAAAGCAACAGGTGTGTCTTTTTCAACTTATGTAAGGACTTGGACAAGAAGCCTCAACATGTTCCCTGAATTGAAGTCTGAACCAAACATGAAGGGTCTTTCTCACATGTCATGGATTGTAAAATAAACCGTCAATTTCCTAATCTTGGAAGTTGGAGGGAGTTCTAATAATGCTCAGATTAAATTCCCTGCCTGTTTTGTGGGGGGAGACTTGGAGAAGATTCAGTTTAATTTAGGGATCAAAGGAATGTAATATCACACATACAATAGTATTGAGCAGTAAGTGTTATACCTACTATATCGGTACCATGATGACTGTTTTACCAATGAGCAAACTGAGGCTTAGAGCAGTTGAGTGAGTTCCCCGAATGACAGAGCCAGTAGAGCCAAGTATTGAACCCAGTTGTCTTTCTATAAGCCTTTGTCACCCTTTTCCATAAGGCCCTGGATCTCACTGTCTACCTCAAGCCAAATCCCTTATAATCATGTTGCAGGTCCGCCCGACACCATTTTATTGCCTGCTGGTTCTGGGGTTGCCTGTGTTAGGATAATCATATGTCTTATTCTGCCTAGGACTGTCCTGGCCTGGTTCAGAATTTTTTTTTTTAATTGGAATAAAATTGCTTTACAATGTTGTGTTAGTTTCTGCCGTACAATGAAGTGAATCAGCTGTATGTATACCTATATCCCCTCCCTCTTGGACAATTATTTTAACACCGCTTTTTCACGCTCACAAATGTCCCAGTCTGGATAATAAATTCTAAGGTAAGCCTAAAGTGAGTTAATCTGAGCTCAGTAGACACTTTGAACACTATGATTTAGGGGAAAGCCTCTCAAGCTTTAAGGTCCACGTGAGCCAGCTGAGGACCTTGTTAAACTGCAGACTCTGATTCAGTAGGACTGGGGAGGGGCCTGGGAGTCGGCGTTCTAACACGCTCCCAGGGGATGCCAATGTTGCAGGTATGCAGACCACTTTGAGTGACAAGGCTGAAGATGGCATGGTTGTCACTGAATGAGCTTCCTACGCAGTTGCCCGGTGTTCCCAGTCCTATGCAGTGTTGCTTCCTTCCTTTACTCCAGGCCCCAGAATGCCTCACTCCTCATGAGCTCAGTAACCACTAATATTCCACTCAAATCTGTAGCTCCTTTCTTCATTTCTTCGCCTATTTCAGTTTGGAGGTGAGTGGTGAGGCCACCCGAGCGGCTGTTCTGCTCTCTGTATATCCCCTGCTTGAGCAATGCTGCTCCACCTACACCTACTCACAACGGACCTGCCCTCTTAATCATGGAGGCTAATCAGTAAAAGTTTACATCCTTGCCCCCAGCCCCAGCTAGTGATTGTTCGATCGAAACATCTCTACTTGATAGCTTATCAAAGGGAATGGGAGGGGGCGTGCTCCTCTGCTGGTTTCCCTGGTAACTGATGAGCCAACCTGAAGTCAATTCCCCTTATAACTGGTAACCTCCCTCTCTCCTGGTAGCAAAGACTGTTGCTGTGTCCTGCAGGCCCTCAGCTGCACACGGTGGGATGTCGCTCCAGGACCGCGCTTCAGATGTGTAAGATCCTCCATTTCTTAAACCACTGATGTCTCTGTTGCTTACTCCAGGCTCTTTCTTCAGTCTTGACGCTGGGCAAGTACAGAGCTTGCAGGCCTGTGGGGAGTAGCCCAACAGGAGGATTTGTCCGTCATACAAACAAGGCAAATTTATATCAATTTGTAAATTAAATTGGCCTTATGTGATAGGTGGGAGTAGGAAAGTGGCCCTTTCACCCTCTTTTCTTGCTTTACACAAAGTTCAGAGAATAGAGAGCTTATTATTTTCCAGACTGCATTCATGTTTCACTTACACACGACAGCTAGCTCACTGTGAACTTTCCCTTTTCAATTTAGTATTAATTTTGATGAATTTTTTAACCCAAGGAAAACACTTCTGGAGTTTATTACAAGATTGGCGGACTCACACTGTGATCAGAGGCAGATGCTTAAGGGAATAGTGGAGTTATTTGTGATTCATGACCATTCCTGGTGGGGGGTAGGGTGGGCGTGGGGAGAGAGTGAGAACAAGTGGGAACAGAGTAAATATGTAAAGAGAATTGCAATCTCAGGGCCATCTGTGCTAGCTGCAGGACGCAAATCTCAAACAGAAACTGTAGGAAAGCAAATGTTATTCGTTGGTTTCAATCCTGTGCCCTTCAAAATTCCTCTTGTTTCACTCATTCATTCACTCCTTCATAAGCACATTCACTTTTGAGTTCCTACTCTGACACAGGCTTTATGATGGGCACTGGGGACCAGATGTTAAGAGAGACTCTGTGTTCAATTAGCTTTGGGTAGAGAAATGTAGAAATCCTTCCACTCGCTCATTCTACTGCCCCCCACCCCTAATGCTGAAACTCGGCCTCTGTGCACTGGTGCCAAATGGAATCTCAGAGACAGAGTTTTGGGTGAAGTAGAAAAGAACAGCTTTATTGCTTTGCCAGGCAAAGGGGGAGTCAGCAGGCTAATGCCCTGAAAATTTTGTGTCCCAACCCCGGGGGGGGGGGGGGGGATTTGGAGTTTTGTAGCAGTGGTTCAAGGGTGGGGTTGCCGATAAGGATCAGGGTGTGTGTAGGACCTGCATTCCTTTCATCTGGCCTCAGGTGGCCTCTTGATGAGTGACTGTGGTTCTCAAGGTTATCAAACTGACCTTCTCTCTGGAATGAAGAGCGCTTCATCAAGTAGTTAACATCTTCCATCTGTTGGGGGTTTTAGTTCTGCAGAAGAGCTCAAAGATATTGTTATATGTATCACTCAATGCAGAACCAGGATCCTGTCCCAAGGCTACACTATTGTTTCGTGGCTTCTCCTCCCTTGTCTCTGCATCCCCTCCCTTCCCTGATTAGCAACTGTTTGAACTTGCCCTTTGGAACTCAGGGAAGGTCATAGAGGCTACAGTCTGTTCCCTGCAAGAAATGGGGGACAGAAGGGCTTCCATGCCCAGGAGCCCCACATGGTCCTGCTCAGTTTCATCCCCCCACACAATTTTAGGCAGTCATCTAATTCTGTCAAGTCTTCCTTCTAGATATATCTCAAATGGATTTCCATTCACAGGGCCACTGATATATAGCACAGTCATCCTTACCAAAATTATAAGAGCCTCCAAACTGATCTTCCTAATTTCAGTTTTCAACTTTTTCAGGTGGAAAATCTTTTTGACTACAATGATCTTTCCAAAGGTAAAATCTGATTACTATCTCTCCTTTCTTAAATCCTTCAGTGGCTTCCTATTGCCCCAGGGTCGA
This sequence comes from Lagenorhynchus albirostris, assembly GCF_949774975.1. Classification (NCBI taxonomy): domain Eukaryota; kingdom Metazoa; phylum Chordata; class Mammalia; order Artiodactyla; family Delphinidae; genus Lagenorhynchus; species Lagenorhynchus albirostris. The sequence continues at coordinate 50,938,331 of NC_083111.1, forward strand.
GTCCAAGTTCTCTTACAACTTAAGATCTTTATTGGTTGGGCTTCTGCTTACATCTCCACTTCGCTGATCCAGTACTTGATTCATTTTATAAATATGTGTTAATCACCTATATATGACAGCCACTATGCCAGACACTCTAAATAAAATAAGAAACAGCCTTGCACACCTAAGGTTTATATCCTACCAAAGGAGACACTTAAACAAATAATTAGGTCGTTAGCACCAGTTACAAGGACGCTTCTTCACAACCATCTTTATGATGTGAATATCCTAGACATTCTAACTATAGTATTTAGGATTATCTTGGGTATGGTCTATTCTGGAGTAGAAGTTTTTCCAGACCTTAATTTTAAAAGAGGATCATTACTAAAAAAAATAAGTAAATAAAAAGACATAGTCACTCTATTAGTTATAGTAATGCTAGGTACTATCACAGACAAATTATGAAATTTCCGTAGTTTAAGACAATGACAATTTATTTCTAGCCCCTATAGGTAGGAGGGACCAAGCAATCATTCAGGTATTCAGGCTGTTACAGATTTTTTTTCATTATTAACCCAAGGTTTCTAAGTTTTCTGAGCACTGACATCCTGCTGACAGCCAGGGGAAGAGAGGACTCGAAGGTAGGTTTTAATGGGCCAGACCTGGAAGCAGTACGTATCCCTTCTAGGCACATTCTACTGGCTAGAATTTTTCACATAGTGAAGTGAAAGGAGGCTAGGAGATTCAGAACAGTCCTGTGCCCAGGACCAGAAGGAAATGGGTTTGATAAACAGAGACCTCGATTAGATAGAGTTGGGGAGACTAGAAGGAGCTCTCAGTCCCTGCTACAGCCACAGACCCCAACAGGAGGAAGAAAGACTCCTCTTCTTTCCTGGCAAGGACTCAGCCAATGAAAAGCCATGGACTCTCCCAACTTCCTTTCTCCCCTACAAAAGTGTTCTCCTTCCCTTGCTCTGCAGGGACTTGCACATGACTCTCCGTGGTTGCAGACCCTGAATTTCAGTGCTCTGCTGATCTCAAGTAAACCCATCTTTGCTGGAGAAATACCTGGCAGTTTGCTTCCTGTCAACCACCCATAGCCCTGCAAATCACACCGTCACCATGCGCCTCGCACTCTAGTGAGGCTTTCTTCAATTATCACACATTTTAAAACAGATGATCAAGTTAAAATTCTTTAAAACATAATTCTGCTTTTAGATGCTTCTGGGCTTAAGACTCAAAGAAAGAGTCATCTGATACATTTGTTTTCTCTCATCCATGAGCCTCTGTGGAAACTGTCTCCCCTGTCCCCATGCCTATCTTCCCCCATGCCTGCCTGTGTCCCTATCAATTTGTCATTTGCTAAATTCTTAGCTGCCTTTTAGATCTTACTTCAAAATTAGCTTTTATGTCGTGCTCTTGTGATCTCCCCTCCATGGATTCTAGGAGCACTTTGTAATCTCTATCTATGCATGCTATGAAAATGTGTGAATTAATTAATGCCTACTTAATTCTTGTATACCTGGAACTCAGCACAATACCTAACACAAAGTGTAATACCTTACTGACTGAAGTGATTGATGTTTTTCAACAAGGCCGGGATGTAGGGCATAAGTGGGAAAAATGTAAAAAGATTCACTATCCTGGATATAATCTAAGGCAGTGATTCTCAGAGTGTGGCCCCTGGACCAGCAATATCATCACCTGGGAATTTATTAGAAATGCATATTCTCAGACCCTACCCTACACTTACTGAAATAGAAACCAGGGGTGGAGCCCAGCAATCTATGGTTTAATAAGCCCCACCAGGTGATTCTGAGCCCATGCTAGAGTTTCAGAACCACTGACCTACATGTTACCAAGAGAAGCCTAGATTAATCAAACTAATTCCAAGAAAAAAGAAAATGGCAATATTGATAATCTAATAAGAACAGCTCTCATTCCTTGAGTGTTTCTTGTGCCTTTTATAAAGTTGTGACCCCAGAGCAGTCTTGTGACTCACGTAATCCAATTAGATGTGGCTTAAATGTAAAGCCTAGTACGACAGATGAAAAGAATGTGATAAGGATTCAGAAGAGAATGAGCAATAAATAGATTGATGTAATCCACTCAAGTAGTATCACCACCTGAGTAGGGATTACTGACTCAAGTAATTTGAAAATTAGGTAATGTGTAACTTGAATCCAATGGGCAAAGGCTGTGAAGTACCTCTTTGGAAGGCTGTAACACAGCATCTATATGAAAAGGCTGAGCCTGTCAAGCAGAGTTGCATTCTGATTATTGAGATCTTACTTAACAGGCTGAAGAGTTGGTTCTAAACAATACTTGAAAAAGTGACCCCTGATATTGTTTGGGATGACATAACTTGTTTTGAATTAATATGTCAAATATGTGATTGGAGTTTAAAATATATATTTGGCCCTGGTTTAAATTTCTGATTCTAAGTTGAATTTTTACTATACTTGTAAACAGTGTCAAAACATGTTTGGGAATTTAGTGTTTACTCTATTGATAGGTTTAGTTTATTAGATTTACCGGACTTGTATAAATATTTAGGAATATTTATTTGTTAATGTGGAATTGAAAAGCTTTAAAAGTCATTAAATATACTGTGTTTGTTAATGAAATTTCAAAGTTTCTGAATGTTTGACTGAGTTGTGAGATCAAGATTTAAATGAAAAGTGCTGATTAAATTTGTTTGATTTATAAATAGATTATGAGACTCATAAATTAGACTTAAAAGTTTAAGGAAAACTAAATTTTTAAATTTAAACTTTAAACCCAGCGCAACTTCGTAATAATCTTTTCTGTGTATAGAAACTGCCATTGAGCATCTTTAAAAGGTAGCAAACTCCCAGTTAACACCAAGGGCTTTACCTGATTCAAATCATTTAATCCTCCCAGAAACTTGTGAGGTAGGCAATGTTTTTATCCTTCTTTTATTATGAACAATAGATTAAATAACATGTCCAAACACACAGCTAGTAGGTGGGAGATCTAGGATTCAAACCCTTTAGGTCAGATTCCACAGCCCATCTTCAGACTAATCCATTTTTTTCCCCTTCCACTTGCAGGCCCGTTTGGAGCCAGAGGGACAGAAAATGAGGCTGAGGGGATGACTCTCAGGGTTTATCTGGAGGCTATCCTAGTAGTAGTGCTCAGAATGACACTATATAGATACTGGATATAGAGCTGAATTTTGCTTCTTTTCTCATCTCCCACTGGCACTCACTCCCACTCATGTTCCCCTCTCCTTCCAGTTTTCTAAGGAGGGAACTTACAGACCTCTGGGGTAAGATGGTAGAAAAACTCCCAACTAGGGATTTCTGCGGGGGAGACTGAGGGTTGGAATCCTTGCTTGACTCCTTTTTGGCCCTAACCCTCTTTCTATATCTGAGTCCCTGCTTTCAGGCCATCACCAGTCACATCTGTCCTCTTGCCACTGGCCTGTTATTTGGGGCCACTTTGTTTGTTTTTTGGTGATACATTTTTTTCAACAAATTTTGAAGTACATGCTTTATTTCAGGACTTGAACTGGGGACATAGATTCCAAAGATTAAGATATAATATAAATAGTTAATAATTTGCAACTATGATGTAAGAGGTCTTTCTCCTGGAAAAAAGTATGAGTAGCTCTTTGATGACAAAGGTGGGTAAGAGTGTTTCAAGGAGAGAAAACACATATTAAAAAGCCTGGAACAGGGAGAGTTTGGCCCATTAAAGAGTTAAAAGAAGTAAGAAAGGTTGTTGTTTTTCTTTTTTTTTTTTTAACATCTTTATTGGAGTATAATGGCTTTACAATGGTGTTAGTTTCTGCTTTATAACAGTGAATCAGTTATACATACACATATGTCCCCATATCCCCTCCCTCTTGCATCTCCCTCCCACCCTCCCTATCCTACCCCTCTAGGTGGTCACAAACCACCAAGCTGATCTCCCTGTGCTATGCGGCTGCTTCCCACTAACTATCTATTTTACTTTTGGTAGTGTAGATATGTCCATGCCACTCTCTCACTTTGTCCCAGCTTACCCTTCCCCCCTCCCCATATCCTCAAGAGCATGGACATGAGGATATAGGTTGTTGTTTTTCAGAGCAAGAAAGGGAACCACCTCCAAATGAGGCTGCAGGGTTCAGCGTCACTGTGCGAAGGTCCTGCGTTATCACACAATTGGTTTGATACCCAAGTGCTGTTCATGGGATCAGGTGAGTCAAGAAAGTTGACCAAAGAACACCAATGTCTTCCATCAGGAGACCCAATCCATCACACAGGAAAAAAATGTTCTAAGACACTGAGACACATATAAGTAAAAATCTGCTAGTGGAAATGAGAGGTGACGGTGCATACTTTAGCTCTGTTCAGTTCGTCAGGTGTTTACCGATCTTATTGATTGACTTTACTTGTATGTCATTCACAGTGTTAGATACTGGGACACTAGGATGAACAAGAAGTCCTAGCCTTTGAAGATCTCTAGACTCACACACACACATGTATGTATATGTATATATTCATATGTATATATATTCTGTACATGACAGATATATGTATATTTACTATATAGCATATATGACAAATACATATGACATATATTATGTATGCATATATACGTGTGTATATATAAGAAGAAAAATATAAAGACATCCTGGCCCTTAAGGACCACTGGTTTAGTTTAGTCTTGTGTGTACATGTATTTAGTAATACCTGACATAAACTATATATATGTATATTTATATATATGCACGTAATAGCTTAGGTGATGGGCCACTAATTAATGGAGAGAAAGAATGAGAAGCCAGCAATTCGTTTCATAGGAAAAGGAACCTGTCTCCCTATGGTCCAGAAAAGGAGGGAAATGGCCTCTGTACTATCAGCAAAACATCTTCAGGAGCCTCAGGAGGTCTGACCTGGGAACATGTTTTGGTTACAGAATAAAGCTTTTGTCCTTAAGTGAATGAGGAAGGTCAGGAGGATGAACCCAAGAAGAACACTCAAATTCTAAAGAGTGAAGGCATCAAGCCAGCTTGGCCAGCATCTTTAACAGGACATCTACCAGGTACAGCCAGGTGAGAGAAGTGCTGGAAATAAGACAGCTGATGACACACCTTCATTACAAGAAAGGTCTTCTATCCCACATAATTTACATGATGATATTGAAAGAAAAGAAAGGCTTGTTTGGAAACATTACCCTCTACTCAGTTCTTCACTGAAAACTTGCCAGGGAGTAATGACAGAGTTGCTGCCACTTGAAAGCTGATTTGGAAATGGAAGGGCTTACTTTATCTCAGACCCCCTGACTCATGAGGGAATCACTGAAATCTATTTCTCTTAACGTTTTCCAAAGAGACTTACTGATCAAAGTTGTTTCCTTCCCAGAGGTGTGTTCCTTCAAGCACAGGGAGGAGGCGTATCTCTGGGACACCCAGAGGACGTTTATAGTCACTTCCCAAGTGGCTCTTGTTCTCAGGATTAAAAATGGAAATTATCTCTCAGCTGTCAGTGTAACATCATCCAGCAGCATGAAATTCTGTCAAAATTGAAATTGAAGATGAATAAAACTTAGATACACACTCAGGATTATTCCTATTGGGATAGCAGCAGTGCTCTGCACTGACGATTCTACACCCTAATAGTAGATTAGGAAATAGAGACGTACTGGTTTTCTAAATGCCCCTGTACACTTTGCCATGGGAAGTAGCGGTGATTGAATAGACTGACAACTACTGTGAGCATATGCAATGAGCCAACTCCACAGCGCCCCAGGGCAGGATTATAGATGATTTGTGTGCATTTGGGGGGGTAATCAGTTATTATAATTCCATTTGTAATTTATGTTTGCATGAAAGTGCAGTTTTTAACCACTGCTAGGATTTGAGGCACCAGTGCAACCTGTTTTCATTTGGTCAAACTCCAGGGAATTTCAGCGTGTCCGTTCAGTAATAATGCATATCTACATTATTGGATGGCTGGTTTCAAAGAATAAATAACTACTCTTTATAGGAACAATATTTACAGAACATGTCTGGGGCATGCAAAGCTTCATTACCCGTCGGGCTTCGTTCTAAATAGATACATGCCAAAATTCAGGATAAAGGGAAGAAAGGCAATTAAACAGGAAGGCCAGAAATGAATGCCCTTCTCTTTAGGTATGTCAGCAACACCTTACTCACAGGTTTCTAAAGAGAATTAGAGAGGGCAATTTTACCGAGGTCCAGTCAGATGACTTGAGTCTGAAAATGTCTTATGCTTGGAGAAGCAAGCGTGTGTTTAAGAAGATGAGACGGAGGCCTTCCCTGGTGGCGCAGTGGTTGAGAGTCCGCCTGCCGATGCAGGGGTCACGGGTTCGTGCCCCGGTCCGGGAAGATCCCACATGCCGCAGAGCAGCTGGGCCCATGAGCCATGGCCGCTGAGCCTGCGCGTCCAGAGCCTGTGCTCCACAACGGGAAAGACCACAACAGTGAGAGGCCCGCCTACCGCAAAAAAAAAAAAAAAAAAAAGAAAGAAAGAAGAAAAGTTAATAGAGGCAACTATAGGTCAAGACTAGCTTGAAGGGAGGCAGAGTCATTCATGCTGAAAATCCTGCTGAGGGTGGCAACAGGTGCCTTGGAACAATTCAATTAGCTAATCACAGATGGTTGCCAGATATGCAGTCTAAACTTTCTTTTCACTAACAAATGTCACAGCTAAGAAAATCTGAACTTTGGCAAATTGGGAGCGATTCCCTGCGAAGGATAACTTCTGTTCTCATCACAATTTCATAGGAAACAGCTAAGGAAGTGCATTGTCACATGAGGGAAACTTGATAGCAATTCAAGTTGCCCAACAATGAGTGATCGGCACTTTGGAAAAATGAGATGTCCATGGCTGATCTCTCTGGGGATTCCTGTGTAGGGGGGCCCCTGGACTTGATCTCCACACCTGGCAAGACTCAGAGTACCAAGATCCAAAGAAGTGAATATTTATAAATTGATAATAATTCAAATGCATTAACTGAAGTTTATCATCAAGTGAATACATTCTATAAATAGAGTCTATAGGTCTAGTTCCCCAGCCCTTTTATAAGAGTCTCTTCATCCTCTGGGGAATTGGCACAGTGATTGATATGAATGTTTGCTAGTGTGTCAATGGTTATAACTATTTCTGAATAACAGAAACCTTTGATAAACTGATAAAAGTTTCTTCATAAAAGTGGTTTGGATAGACAATCACACAATCTTTCTCAGGCAGTCTGAAGTTTCAGAAATCCTGCAATCCATCCACAGACAGTTAGGCTGTAAACTTAGGTTGTGAGACACCTTGATATATTTGATCTAGTATGAAAACCCAGCTTTTCTACTGTTTTGACTACTTAACTAAAAATACACCTAAAGCTCTCAGTTGGAGGTAGGGTGGGAAGAAAGAGGAATCATTTATAAATGTAGTTGTCATTACATCCCTCTGGCCCATATCCTTTACCTTACACAGTTAAAAGCATACATGTCAGATTTGGTCTAACTTCTAAAAAGAAAACCCTTCCATGTATATTTCTGGGTTTTCTTAAACAAAAGTTCAAATTGACGTTTTTTCTCACAGAAAATATTTCTTTAACTCACCCAAATGCTTTTTTTTTTTAATCAGCCCAAGGTAGTGTTTCATAGGAGAATTAATGAATAGATGGGCTAATACATGATTTAGAGATCTCTGTAATGAGGGGTAAATGAAATGACTGTTAATTATCTAGTGAATCATGCCCAAGAATCCCCATTAGGTTTGGTTGATGTTTCCAAAATTTTTTCCCCAAAAGGAAGCAGGAGGCAAATTCAAACTCCTTAGAGAACTCTAGGTTTGGTGTTTCCAAGACAAAAACAGCCATCACATATGAACATACATAACTACCCTCCTTTCTTAATGTCAAGTAAGAGCAGAAAACCCATTCAGTGCATCACCAGATCCCATATTATAGAGGCGGTGTTTGGTTTGATTAATATCTGATAAAGGATGACAGCTCTATTTATCCTGAGGGCCAGGGTCACTGGATTTCCTTCCCCACTCCAACACTGGAATGGTTCTTATACTGCAGATACACGGTAGCATCATGGGATGTGATACCCATTGCTCTGTATTAATTACAAGCACCCACAATACAAACTGTGCATGGACCTTAGAAGCTAAATCAGCAGATTCAGTTAGACCCAATAAATACTAAAATGTCATCTAGGCTTTGGATACAGTTTTATAGTAGTTACTCCTCCTACAGAGAAGCAGTAGAAAAGAAAAAGAATTGTGTTAACTCCCTTCTGCACTGTCTGGACCTGTTAATATTCAGGAAGGATGAGGTCCTCATATATATCACTATCTATCATCTATCTCTCAAATATATATATATTTACATATATAAAGGTATATATAATTACAATATGTACATATATAAAAGTATATATAATTTAAAATGTTAAATAACTTGGTTTTTTCCATAATGCACACCCTATAACATCAGGAGAGGTTGACCCCCCGTACTCATTTACATTTTATAAATATTTGACCTTTAAAGTATATGTTATATCTATCATGCTAGAAATTAAAAGAGGCTAAAATATTTTCTTATTGGAAAATGATTTCAGTGGAAGAGTGAGAAACAAGTAACTTTATAAATAACTACTTGTTATTCAATTATGACTACTTTTGTTAACACGCAAGTCAGTATCATGAAACAAGAAAGCCTTGCAACAGTAAACTCGGGTCTCTTTTTTCCAAGTGAGATGCAGAGCTGAGTTAGAAGCACCTCCATTACACTTAATCAAGTTCAGTTAAAGGAAAGGAAATATCTCGGTTTTTTAACCAGGCAAAAGGACACAAAAATATTTTCTTCTTTTCAGTGTTTTAGGAAGGTAGGAAAACAAAAACGTTGTCTGGGTACAACTTGAAGCACAGTTTGTCTCCTTCAAAAGACAAACTGCTGAGCTTCGAGGTGATCCGGCACCACAGATGTGCAGCCCATTTTGAAGACACTCCCAATTGTCAGCCTCAGGAGAGATGTGATGTAGCCTTTGATAAGAAAAACGAATTTGGCTCATTACCTGCTGAAAACATCTTTTGTAAGGTGGAGCGTCCTCAAAGCAACAGGGAAATTTCAACTCCCTTCAAAATCGGCAAGGGTGGGATGGTACTGGTGAAGCTAACACTTTGTACTCACAGGTACTAAGAAACAATCTAATATAAAAGCCTTCTTCTAGGGGATTACTGAATTTTTAAATCAATTGTAAAAATTAATGTCAGGCCTCTGAGAGATGAAACTGAAACTAATATTAACAAACACCTTTTTTTTTAAACTAAAAAAAATTTTATTGAAGTATAGTTAGTTTACAATGCTTTGTTAATTTCCGGTGTACAGCCAAGTGATTCAGTTATACCTATATATGTTTTTTTCATATTCTTTTCCATTATAGTTTGCTACAAGATATTGAATATAGTTCCCTGTGATATACAGTAGGACCTTGTTGTTTATCTATTTTATATATAGTAGTTTATATCTGCTAATCCCAAACTCCTAATTTATCTTCCCTCCCCTCCCCCCTTTGGTAACCATAAGTCTGTTCTCTATGTCTGTGAGTCTGTTTCTGTTTTGTAAATAAGTTCATTTGTATCACATTTTAGATTCCACATGTAAGTGATATCATATAGTATTTGTCTCTCTCTCTCAGACTTACCTCACTTATATGTGATCATCTCTAGGTCACTCCATGTTGCTGCAAATGGCATTTTGTTCTTTTTTGTGACTGAGTAGTATTCATTCTATTCATATACCACTTCTTTATCCATTCATCTGTCAATGGACATTTAGGTTGCTTCCATGTCTTGGCTATTGTAAATAGTGCTGCTATGAACACCAGGGACATGTATCTTTTCAAATAGAGTTTTCTCTGGATATATGCCCAGGAGTGGGATTGCTGGATCATATGGTAATTCTATTTTTAGTTTTTTAAGGAACCTCCATACTGTTCTCCATAGTGGCCACCCCAATTTACATTCCCACCAACAGTGCAAGAGGGTTCCTTTTTTTCCACACCCTCTCCAGCATTTGTAGACTTTTTGATGATGGCCATCCTGACCAGTGTAGTTTTGATTTGCATTTCTCTACTAATTAGTGATGTTGAGCATCTTTTCATGTGCCTGTTGTCCATTTATATGTTTTCTTTGGAGAAATATTTATTTAGGTCTTCTGCCCATTTTTTGGTTGGGTTGTTTGTTTTTTTGATACTGAGTTGTATAAGCTGTTTGTATATTTTGGAAATTAATCTCTTGTCGGTCGCATCGTTTGCAAATATTTTCTTCCATTCCTTAGGTTGTCTTTTCATTTTGTTTATGGTTTCCTTTGGGCATAGCTCTCTTTAGAAATGTTGTATCGAATCAGGTTGTAGCCTAAAAAAATTCTTTTTTATTTAATGCCACATCATACATTTTTTTTGTTCCAATCCATTAAGTGTTGATTTTATAGTTTGGCTGTATGAATGTAAACTTATTTTATTATGTTCAAGCATATAAATGCGTGTGTGGGTACGTGTAGGGTGGGGACTTCAATATTCTGTTTACACAGGGTTGATTCAGCTATTTATTAACTATATCTTAGATAATTACATGTGTTCAGTTACTTTTTTTTCCCAAAATAAGGGCATCTGGCAATTCTCTTACCCCATTCTAAAATTCTATCCAAAACTATTTGGTTGTTGAAAATCAAAGCAAATAGTAAAACGTTAAAGTAAAACAAAAGCTATATTTTATGGTGCATTCCATTGTACTCTCCTTTTTGGGAGGAACAGAAAAATCAAGACTTTTAATAGATACCTAATAAATGATTTGTTCCTATATAAGACATAGAGCTCTGGTAAGTAAAATATAGAAAGGGGAAATGATCGAATTATATCTTGCTGAGTAAAAATTGATCTTAAAAAATTTTCCATATGCTCATTAAGGGAATTAACAATAATAATTCCTGTATCCCAGGGAATCAATGCAGATTTAGACTTTGGTCAGGCAGGTGGTCTACAGAGAAAGGCTTGAACGTGTTTGATGGGAGTTGCAGTGATGTAGAGAAATAGAGCTTGTCATAAAAATTTCCCATTCGTTGTGAGATCATAAATCATTAGGTCTACAGCAAGCAAAATTATGAAGACACAAGATAGGGAAAATTTGGTTTTGAAATTTTTTTTCTGATAATAAAAAGTCTGGGACTTAGACTTCTTCCAGATTTTGTTGTGAGACTTGATTCTTTCCTAGATATTGGTAAGATTGTCACCAATACTTATTCCCCATTTTCATGTGTTGTTTCTGAGCCTTTTAACATTTTCTACTCCAAACTCTAAAATTTCTTCTCCTCTATTTCAGTTCCAGACACACCTCTCTATGCCTCACTTACCTATAATTCTGTAATATTGAGGACATTTACAATATCTTTGTAAAGGAGTTTTGTAAGATACTCAGTATAAACCACATTGTCTGGTATATGGTTAACAATTCATTCAATCTTTTAAAAAAATTTTTTTATTGAAGTATAGTTGGTTTACAATGCATTAATTATTGCTGTACAGAAAAGTGATTCAGTTTTATGTATATATATATATTCTTTTTAAAATATTCTTTTCCATTACAGTTTATCATATGATACTGAATATAGTTTCCTGTGCTATACAGTGGGACCTTGTTGTTTATCCATTCTGTTTATAAAAGCTTACATCAGCTAACCCCAGCCTCCCACTCCATCCCTTGTTCAACCCCCTCCCTCCATTAAATGTTAACTCTTACTACTACTGTTACTACTACTATTACTATTATGATTAAGTTCATATATAATATGCCTAGAACCTATAGTATATAGAATAAAAATAGGTTTGGTCTTAGTTCTTTCTTACAGCAGAGTGCTTTAGGTTTGACTCCTAGGACACTTATAATTAGGCACTGTGACAGAGATATTTAGTATTCATCACTTCTCCATGTGCTCCTTGACATTTTATTGAAATGTTCTCCATGGAAATAAACTTTAACTATGGTACTATATAGCCTATGGCTTTTTCAGATCTAGGCAGTGGGAAAGGGTGTGGAGAGCCAAATCCAAGCTCCAACCAAGATCAATATAGAGAATCCTAAATAGCTTGGAGAAGCCAGGCTGTATTCCACAGCTCAAATATAGGCCATGATGTGCTGGATGAAGTAGGGTAATTTCTTTATTCTTACCTTCAGAATAGCTAATATTCACCTTTTCATAAATGTTAGCAGTTTACAAACAATTTCTCACCATGTCTTCATAGCCATGAGGAGTAGATATCTCATTTTCCTCATTTTGTGGAGAAGTAGACTGAGTTTTCAAAAGATTAAATGACAATCCCAAGTTTGGTGTAGCTAAGGGGTTGGGGTCTGGCATCCAGCTGACAGGTGAGAGACATGGGATTTGGGCCAAACTTCTGTCTCTTGGAGGCTCAGTTTCTACATCTCAAGGGATTGTTTCATAGTTTGAATGAGACAGTTTATCTTAAACAATAAATATTAACTATTGTTGTCACAAAACTGGTAAATGGTAGACTAGAATAGGATTCAAATCTAGGCTTCTCAGAGTCCCAAACCTATTCTGAACCACTGAATACAACATCCTCCCCATATTAGTCTCTAATACGGTGCTCCATCACATAATTTATCATTTAACCAGAAGTCTGGGACTGCATGCCCAATAAATCTTAGAAAACATGACACTGTCTTTCCTTCTTGTCAGGTTCTTCACATCAATTATCATCTTCTCTATTCAGTAAGAAAGAGTATGGTGATAATTATTTATTCATTTGATGAACATGTATTGAGCATCTATTATGTAGTAGGCAATAGACTAAATGCTGGAGCTACCAAGAGGGGCTCACAGGCTAGGAGACAAGATAGACATAACACCCAGCAAATGTCAGTCACCATGATTAACATGATTTTAAAAAATTACTATAAACAGTTTGAGGAAACTCTGTAGAGCCTATTGAACAGCTAAACCGAACCGCAAAAGACTAGAGATAAAGACAAAGAAAATTGTCAAAATAAAGAAACATAAGTATATATTGGAAGGTGGGGTAGACTGTACTTTTATTTACTCATATCTTATCCTTCTATGAGAAGGATTATATTTTCCCAACCCCTATGTCAGGTTGGACCACATGGTTTGCTTTAGCCAATGAAGTGTTTACTTCTAGATAAAAGCTTTAAGAGCCTGCCCAAGCTTTGTCATACTCTCTCCCTTTGTCTATAAATGACCAAATAGTAAATATTTTAGAGTTTGCAGGCAACACATAGGCTCTGCTGCATATTCTTTTTTTTTTTAACTCTAGCCATTAAAAATTTTTAAGGCATTCTTAGATCATTGGCCACAAAAAAATAAATAAAAAAGAAAACACAGGTGATAGGTCAGATTTGCCCCACTAGTTTGCCAACTCTGTTACAGATAATCGGTGTGGAGTGAGAAGAACGCTAGCAGGGAGCAGAGAACCCAGGTGACCCATGGTGGATGCATGTTGTGATGATAAATAAAATTTTCTTGTGAGGAACTGTTGAGATTTCAGCATCATTTGTTACCCTAGTATAATCTAATGTATCCTGAGAGATAGCAAATCTTGAAACATTCCACCAGGAGAAATTTAGAGAGTTTTTTGGTAAAATGTTATATTTAAGATAAATCTTAAAGGATGCATAAAATCTTGCCAAGGAAAGAAAAGAGCTAGGATTTTAAACGGAGAACACAAGTTGGGCAAAGTTTTGGATTCTTGAATGTGTGTGGGTGGGAGTTGGCGGTAGGGAGGCTCGGGCAGAAAAAGCCCGATGGGAATGTTACCTGAGAGGGCGGCAGTACTGCATTATTGTCCAGGATGGTGGGGGGGGGGATGTGATTTACAGAAACCTGCCTGCTTAGAATACTACTTACATTTATTTGCAGAAATTTTGTCCGACCACTGAGGAAAAGTCATAAAAGAGAATAAGAAATGTTGCAAACTAGAGGGCTAAAGTTAACCAAGTCCATTGTACCGAAGCTCAATCTTCTGTGGAGTTCTTCAACACTATTTTGATGATTTGAGCAGTGCTTCCTAAAAGAACTAAAGATTTTAAGGGGGTTTTGAGGACAACCAAATCTCTTCAATATCTCAATCCTCAATAACCAAGGCTGAGGCTGGGATCACTTTCGTAGTGATTCAAATGAGCTTTGGACTTAATAGGCCTGAAGATACACTCAATTTCTTGGGGTTGATAGAGCCAAAGACTCAGGTGAAACATTATAGAGACACACATATATAACCTTAAAAGTATGATTTGACACAGGAAGTTTAGTCCTTTGGCTTAATTAGTAGCGAAAATATTCTTCCTAATATATTTATTAAAGTGTGATTTTCTAAGCTACATACTAGAGTGTGGGGGTGATGGTGGTGGGGACAGAACTAACATTGAACTTGAGTACCTTCCTAGCAATCAAAAAACTGATAGTTTACAGAACCTTATAGGTTATAGATAAACTAATGTGAGTACTTTGCATTTTTAATTCTCCCACTCCATCCAACTTGTACTTTTTAAAATTATCTTAGGTACATACTTATTCTGAATGAGTATTTTCATTATATACGTGGATTTTTTGATTACTCAAATTAATCACTTTTAACCTTGTAACTGATTTATAAACCTATAAATATAAATGTCAGCATTCATTTGTCATCTTGAAATGAACTGTCAGTAGTTGTTTTTCAACAAAAATAGAATATCTCTACAGAGATTGACATTAATATTGGCAATATAAATATATATACACACCAGGTACTCTGGATACTAATGATGGATTTTTATTAACACATTTGTGAGAATTTGGGGGTAAATCTTTAGGAATTTTGACAAACTGAGAGGTTGACCCAGTAAACAGAAACGTATGATCACTCCATTCTGTATAATGTGTCATTTCAAATTGTTCAACCCACACAAAAGATGGGAGATGGAATAAAGAGTAGACCTTTCTCCTAAAGAAGAGAGAGAGCTAGGAACCTTAGAATTATGATATGAAGACCTCTCCAGTGATTCATGTTTTCTCCTAATTTCAACGGGGAACTCATGATAATTTTCAATAAAATTTTAGCTGACAGGCTGTAAAATCTATCTACTAGGTGTCTGAAATGAGCTTAGCACAGAGCTGAGTAAGACAAATCCCAAAGCTCAGAAAATTTTGTCTGGAAGGATGAAGTGTGGAAACAGTCATATAAAAGGAAACATGAATTTCAATGGGGTGAGTGCGAAGATAAAGTACATACAGCGGCACACATGGCAACATAGAAGGGATCCTGGAAGGGCAGGGATTCAAGAAAGGTTCTTGACACGGGAATAAGATGCCTAAATTGAGTATTAAGGGATGTATGAGAGGCAGGCAGATGAAGGGAGAAGCAAGCAGCTTGAGCATCCCAAACAAAGGGATATCCTACTACCAAGTCCTTTTCTAGAGCCACCCTTTTCTCATATACAAAACGGTTTGGAATCCCTGCGTTCATACTGCAGTAAATGTATACTGTAAATATGTACTGCAGTGTGGTATACACTGCACTGCATGTACCACACTGTAGTATAGTGTCTAGGCACTCCTTGGGGAAGAAGGAGAAGAACAGGGGGAACCAACTTGTTGACGGAGAGGAGCTTGGACTTCTGCCCAGCATCAACCTGAGAAATGAGTTCCAGAGAAAGTTTCAGCCAAAGATTTAATCCTTATATTATGTTGACATCAACCTGTCATACTTATCTTACACAACACGTTGCTAGGTTGTTTGTGATGTTTTGTTATTTTTTTTCATGCATCCTTCTATAACCAAGAGAAAACCATGTTTAAAGAGTAAGAAGATTGTCACATCTTTCCCAAAGCTCCAACCAGATAGTATAACCTTTCCCCTGGGAGTAGGGAGAAAGGAATTCCTTTCTCAGGATTACTTTTGGTTCATAAAGATGTGAGTAGATGCTTTCCGCAGAGCTCAGAAGCCAAACTGGGAGACTCATTCAGCAGGACGACTCCTCTGTCTGCTTGGGAAATAAAATACGTTCACAAGATGAAATGGTTTCCTTTGCTCCTAAACTGCTTGATTTGCAAGTTGGAAGGCTCAAAATTTCCTAAAAGATTTTAATATACAAAAATCCCAGTTTTCTCCTCAGGGTCATTAGTCTTATGCACTAGCCATTCTATTACTGAGAGTCTAAGGCCCTTGGCCAGGAGAAATATTTTTCAAGACAGAAACCCCATGCACTGAGTAATATAGTTCCCTTTCTTATTTTCGTTTAGTGGAACAATGACATGGGGCTTTCATTCTAAGGATGTATAATATAGAGCTCTGAGAGTAAGGGAGACTAAAGGAATAAAATCTCAAGACTGGAATGTATCTGAAAGTAATTAAACATTTCTGTGTCATGTGGACCCTAATAGATGGCAATCTGTCTCATTTTGAGAACTATATGTACATTCCTTACCTACTTTACTGAGAATTTGAGGTCACTTTTATAAAGACTTACAATAAATAGAAATCATTTGGATCATAATATACCATAAACATTTAAAATACAAAAAGAAAGGGCAGTAAAGCTCGCAAACTTTGATACAACTATTACAGGTGAATAAAAAAATGAGACATTCACTGAAGACAGAAGAGGGGAGACACAGTCAATTATGTATTTAACCTTCTCCATATCTTCTCCATATAGAAAAGCCTTTTAAAATTTTTTTAGGGAGGGCAATGTTTTCAGGTATGAGGTCCTGAAAACAATTTCTCATATAGGGTTTCAAATCCTGCTCTGTCACTTACTGGCTGTGTAACTTCAACTACTTGTTTAACATCCCATGCTTTTGTTTCTTCATCTGAAAATGGAGGTAATAATTGTAACAAACTCATAGGGTTATTAAGAAGGTTAATGAGTTAATATGGGTGAAATAGGTAGAACAGTGCCTGACACAGAATAATTGCTTATATAAATATTTCCTAAATAAAATACAATATAGGAAACACCTAAAGATGTCATGGACGTCTTCAATAATGTTCCTACAAACAATGCAACAGTAGGTTTCCTATGGAAATCACGTGTAGAGGCCCTCCATAAATTCTGAGACCACACTAATGAATCTTAGAAAGTATTAACTGTGAGGGACTAAAAAAAAATGCATTCCAAGTATATAGCTTTTTGATGCTCTGGCAAAGCTCAGGGATAAAATATAGCCTTTCTATCACATTAGGTTTTAAAACGTGCTACATGGCATCCCATCAAGATGTAAAGTCTGCCCTTGAATCAGACAAGTTTCCTATCTGTTGATCTGTTTTAGAAATAAATCTTTCAAAATAAATAAATTAATATGTTTTACAAATCCATTTTCATCTTGCAGGAAGGAAGAAAGGAATGAATGAGTGAAGAAATGAAGGAAAAAGAAAAGTGAAAATCAAAATGTGAGAGTATGTTGTTGATAGCTTATGTAATATTAACCTTCTCCTTCTCACTTAGTAACCAAACCTGGGAAGATTATCAAATCCAAATTCAATTATAAACTCTGATTAGTCAATCATAGTAATCCCAGTTCACCTCACCATTTATTGGTTAAAGATTGAACATGAGGGGCTTCCCTGGTGGCACAGTGGTTGAGAGTCCGCCTGCCGATGCAGGGGACACGGGTTCGTGCCCCGGTCTGGGAGGATCCCACATGCCGCGGAGCGGCTGGGCCCGTGAGCCATGGCCACTGAGCCTGCGCGTCCGGAGCCTGGGCTTCGAAACAGGAGAGGCCACAACAGTGAGAGGCCCGCGTACCGCAAAAAAAAAAAAAAAGATTGAACATGAACATGGCTCTGGCTTAAGAACTGTGAGGAAAAGTCTGTGGTGGGATTTTTGGGAAAAGTTTCCTCTTAAGGAGTTATCAGAAAAATTCTCTCTCTTTACCCTCTTGGATCTTTACCCTCTTGAGAGACACATATAGAACTTCTACATCCATTCTTCAGTAATGAGGGAAGCAAGCTTGAGGACAGAGCTAGGAGACCAGGTATATTCTAATAAAAAGGTGGAAAGAACCTGGGTTTCTGGGGACATTGTTAAGTCACTAAATTAACCACCCTGGAGTCACCCTAATTCTGAATTTGTTATATGGAATGAATCACCTCACTGTATAATCCTGGTGAGTTGAATTTTCTGTTACTTGCAGACCAGAGCTTCCTACGTTTAACGAAAGGAATTCAGACCTTTTAAAAAATAATAAATTGGTGATTCCTTGACAATGTGTTCATCAGTTAATCCTCTACAAGTATCAACTTTTTGAGAGAAGTGTTGAAAGACACCCAGAACAGCAGAATTAGTAAGAACTTGAGATACTAGAATTATTTCTAGAAAGTCTAAAATGAGATTGTTCCAGCTGATTACAGAGATAAGAAGAAGGTAAATTAAAAAAAAAAAAAACTGGAAGGCATTCTGAGAAAGAAACAAAAACCCTCATGTAAAAGAGAAGTTGAAATATAGACATTTTTAGGTGCTGAGAGTTCAGACCTCTCACAGATTCTCAGAGAAAGAATTAATAAATGATGTACTTCAGTAAGATGAGATTTAAACCAGAAAGGAAGAAGTAGGATGCAAAAAGCAAAGGTAAGTGGAGAAACTGGTAAATGTGTGGTGAATCTAATAACATTTACACAGAGTCCATGGAAGAAATTGACATTTATGCTTTGTCTGCCCCAGACCTGTCATGGATGACTTGTTAGAGATTAGCCAAAATCTCTAATAAGGTGACTTAATTTTGTACGAAGGAGCTAGTCACGTGCTCTCTATCGTAAATGGATATTCACTTAGTATATATAAAGATATACATTTCTTTACACAGAGCTGAAGATATTATTTGCAGGTTGAATACATGATTTTCCTCCAATACCTATATTTTGTGACTTACAGGACAATAGTTAACATTTATACAGCCTGTCATAAACATTTTTAAAAATTGTGTGAGCTTCACAAACATGGTTAAAGTTACATTCCTGAATGACAAAAGGAAATTTCATATTTAAACTTCAAAATACCATGGAAAGCCTTTCGTTCCTTCTTCTCAAACATACCCAATAACTGTGATAAAACTAATCATATCACGTAGTTTTAAACTTAAACACAACTCATACTCCAACTGGCTAATCTCTAATGGTGTTCTTTGTATATAGAACTCATATGGTCACTGGAGTGAAAATGTTAACCTTCTCTTTCTTATCTTCCTAATTCCAACATGCACTTGAGTACTGTCAACAAGATAATTCATGTGTCAAGGTTTCTTATAAAATTCTAAGTGACATTTCTAAATTTACATAACTTGCATTTAAAGTTGTAATTTCTGATTTCCACAAGGCTCAGGGACTTTCTGAGAGCAAACCCAAACTGTGTCCACATTTCAAGTTTCATATACTTCGAAGCTCATAAAGTGAAGGGAGACTTCGACAGAAGCTTATGTCTGTGTTTTTAAGTTTACTCCTATGAATTTTATGCTTTTGTTGCTGCAGTAAAGTCCTTTTTCTTGTCGCCATATATTTTCTGTTAATTTCTATATGGAAGAAACATTTTGATTTGTTTTGCATATTTAATTCATAGTTAGTCTTATTAAGTGCTTTTATTCCTAATAGCATTTCAAGGAATCCTTTTGGATTTTCAAAATAGTCTATTTTCAGAAATCAACAATTTTGGTATTCTTGCTTATTCTTTTATAATATGTACCGCTCTGATTCCATATTCTTATCTTTGGAGACGTAGTGTACAGGTCACTGGTTATCAGCATCAACCATGGATTCAAAAGTATATGGATTTGCATTCCAGCTCTATAGTTCCCTAGCTGTGTCATTCCCTAGATTGGGAAAATTACTTAATTCTTCAAGCCTTAGTTTCCTTATGTGTAAATTGGGGATGATAATACCTACCTCAGGGTTATCAGGAGCAAATTAAATTACATTTAAATAAAAATTTGAGATGGTGCCTGATACATAGTAGGTACTCAAAACATAGCTAGTATTTTTACATAGGTATAACATTCTTAATAATGTTATATATTAATTTTGATAGAAGGAATTCTTGTCTTACTGCTGATTCTAATGAGGAGTGTTTTGCTATTATGATCTTGACTAATTGTTTTAGTAAGAACTGAAGCGCAAGGGCATTTGTGGAGAGCCCTTGCTCTGATTAAGCAACCTCAGACTTACATGGGATAATATCCCCCTAACTTGTGTGAAATTGTATAATAGTTTCCTTGGTAGGTGAACATGTTTCAAACCTGGGAAAATTTAGAATTAAATGTATAAATGTTTAAAAGAATAAAATTCATAGCATTGTATATCTTTGTTAGACAGTTTGTATATACTTATGATTTTACATGGAAGGAATATTTCAGAGATTCTGGCATATTAGAAAAATGGGTCAGCCATATATTCATTCATACTTGTGATTTATGTAGAGTTCAGAATCACTTAAGGAATTCAAGATTCATCATATATGTGTGTTCAAATTATCAGATGTACAAGTTATTTTAGTACTTGGAAATAGTTTGTTTATTAATTCAGACAACCCGAGTACTTAGAAGGAAAGTAAAAATTTAATGAAACTGTAAATGAAACCAAATATTTTCCAAAGGCAATTAGGTGGTAGGTAAAATTTGCTAGAATTTTAAATAGAATTATATGAAATGTAACTCAAACAAAAGCTTCTTAAAAGGGAAGATAGGTTCTTGCATTTGTAACTTTAATGGAATAAGAACTTTTTTTTTTTTTTTTTTGCGGTACGCGGGCCTCTCACTGTTGTGGCCTCTCCGGTTGCGGAGCACAGGCTCTGGACGCGCAGGCTCAGCGGCCATGGCTCACGGGCCCAGCTGCCCCATGGCATGTGGGATCTTCCCGGACCGGGGCACGAACCCGTGTCCCCTGCATCGGCAGGCGGATTCTCAACCACTGAGCCACCAGGGAAGCCCCAAAATTCTTTATGTAATGTGTAAGTAGCAAAAGTAAGCCATTTAAAAAAAAAATTCTTGTTTTACCTTGTACAATCCCTATTTAATATTTACCTATGTTACACCTTAAGACATGTGGTCTTTTAAATTCCCCTGTGCATGGGCAGCGCTTGGTCTTTACTTAGGAGGTTTCAGGTGGTGGTTATAAGCCTCCAGTACAAAAAGCAGAGAAAAAGACACCAGTTGATTGGCATGACTGATGGTAGAATGCCTCTAGTTAGCCACAGCATATAGTACAGGTTCAGCATAAAGGCTATGCACTTTTCTCCCCTAAAACAGATACACAGCCTCAAATGTAGATTACTGAATTTGGTTCTGAAGTGCTACCAAACTGTTGGACCCAAAGCAAGAGAACTCAATAAGTAACTTATCAAAAAGTGCTCTCAACGCACCACAGCTGCACTAAGAACATGCTGCAGGCTTCAGGGGTATTCATTCAACAGACATTCACTGGATACACTTATGTGACAAGCACTGGAAATGCAGAGATGAGGAGGACATGAATTTCCCCCCACCACCAACCTTTTAGTCTAGATATAATGTAAACAATCAGAGACGATTTACAGTACAGTGTTATAGAAGCATCGTAGAGTGAAGGAGCACATTACAAGGATCCCTAATCTAGTCTGGCAGGATGTAGAAAAATGTCAACAGACCTGAAACTTGAACAATAAGTAAAAGTTGTATTTCTTTATATAAAGGAAAAAATTATAAATAGGACTTTTCAGTGAATTTCAAGGTTGCTTTGGATACTAAAGAGCAAAAGGAAAGCAAACCAGAAATAAATTCCTCCTTTGGCATCATGGTAAAAATGGAAATAAATGTATTTGTATTATTGGAATAACAAAGCTCAAATTTTAGATGTCAAGGGGAAGATAAGTACATGGTAACTTCCCTTGCAGGATAACTGACTAGTACTAATGTTGGGGGAGGATCTGGCATGGATGGAGAGAGCCAGAGCGTCTAACCAGTGTCCCAGTTCTCCAGAAACTTGGAGGCTTGTTGTTAGGTGATGATCCAAATTAGAAAATTGGCACAATGTGAAGCTTCTCCCTGATGATACAATATGCTCTGGCTACAAAGCACCAGAGCCATGTCAGAGCCTGATAAAACTGATCAGTTTTTTTGGCACAAAAACTATGACACATCAAGGCATACCAATCAAAGGGCTAAATTTAACATTTCCTATGCTCCTTGGATCTAAAAACATGAAGAACGAATAGACAACATCCCAAAGACAGGAAAACCACCAAGAGCTAGACCATGCATACTTGGAATTTTCCATCTGGCCTTCAGTCAATTTGTTGTTTAATTATCTTTTAAACTTGAAATTAAAATTTTTTAATTTCCCTGTATATGTTGAATAATCAACATGTAAAGGCCTTTTATAAAAAGAGGTGTTTCTATGTCAATGTTGGGGCCAGCACTTCTTTCTGCTTAGAGAAATGTGAGATGAGTTTTATGAATGTCAACATTCATAAAAGTTAACAAGATTTAAGATGCCTTAGTTAATGTTTCATTAAAGAGGCATATTTTTCAAATTGTTTTGTAAAATGCTTATGAGTTATTTAATGTTTACTTGCTTATCCCAGCCCTTGGTACATATGAGATGCTCAATTAAAGGTTGTTTAATTGCATGTAATTATATTGTGTTGAACTGCCTTGCATTGCTTTGCATTTAATTGTGTTGGACTATGTTGAGTTGAATTTGTAATGTGTTTGGTTGACTTGAATTGCAGGGAATTGAGTTAAACTGATTTGAGTTGTATTGAAATGAAGTGAATGGAATTGGCTAGGTTGAGAAAGATAATCCCTGCTCCATCTGCTGAGGGACCTTATATTTTTGTTTCATCCCTTTATCCCCAGGAATTAGCTCATTTATCAGTACAAAACACATACTCAGCTAAATTTTGAGTAATTTAAAAAAGTAAAATGACAGAAAGACTATTACTAATAGCACTTAAACATTCAATAATATTTTTAATCATAATACTCTGTAGGCACCATGCTATGTACTAGAGATACAGTGATGAATGAGAAAGAGCCTGTCCTCAAAGATTACAGTTTCCTGATGGGTACCAAATAAGTAAATAAGCAGTTGAAAAATAGTATAAAACAGTATCAATTGTTTAGTTACTACCGGCGGGCCATTCACATAGAGTGCTATGAGATCATTACATCACTGCAGTGGCCACTGTAAGTGATAGAAATATATACCAAATCCTATATATGGTTGTGTCCTATATAAAAGTCGCTGACCTGTAAGGAAGTAATTAGTAATCCTCTCTGTGTTCCACTAACCCAGCTGTCTGCCTTCTCTGATCTATCTCCTGAAATTCCTAGAAAAAATTTTCTAACTCAGTTATCTTGTAACAAAGGTCAGGGGATCAAACCATGAAGAGTATTGAATGAAATATTATTGCCAGTGAGGGAACAACCTGATCATATTTTCTTTTTGAAATCCATATGGAGAGTAGTTGGGAGGCTGGGAGACCACCCAAGAGGACACTTCAGTAATCTTTTCTAATCTAAAGGCATGATACTGGGTGTTTGAATCAGGGCATTTCCCCCTCCGCGGTCTCTCTAGTTGCTAATTTCCATTTTTACTTGCTGAATCTTCCTCTCGCAGCCCACCTTCCAAACGCTGGAATTCCTCAAGGATCCATCTGAAATCGCCTTATATTTTACCTGTACACTTACTCCTAAATACCCTCCTTCATTCCTCTGGTTTTATATACCATCTGGTGATATTCATGTCTCTGATCCTAAACTCGTCCCTATGCTCCACTCCCATTTTTCCAACCACCAACTTATTTTCACTTCATGTCTCCCAAGGAGCTAAAAATAAAAAAGTCCCAAATTAAAATCTTGATTTATTTTCTCCTTGCAAAGTCTTCCTTCCTGTGTGTATGGTTGTGAGCATAACTTACGCCATCTTGGGGCCATTCAGTTCACCCTGTTCTTCCACTGACCCTACCCAGGGCTGTACTGTGTAGTAAATCTCTTCTCTGTCATCAAGGGCTCTGTAGTTTACAGATATTGTTTGGTGATTGTTAGGTCCACGTGGCCTCTATGCTCTGGTAGTCTCCAAACAATGACAAAGACCTTTGGTGAAATATTCCTGACACTCATGAGACTAGTTACTCATAAATTTTGACTAAGGAATGCACTTTCTCTTTCCAAGCATGTACCCCCATGCTTAGGGTAACTTAGTTACCCTAAATTAACTATAAAATTGTCCCCTTGGTTTTTTCAGAGTGCAGCTGTGAAGGCTTCCAGCTCTCATCTGCTCAATCCTACCCTATGAGTAAGTTACCCTATAGTAAACTGATCCATTGATTGTACGTAGCTGCCTGCCTCATTTTTCAGTCTCAAAATACCTTCTCAATTGGGTGGGCACTTTTTGTTCCCTCTGTCGTCCAAAATTGTGTCTTCCCAGCTTCACTAAATGCCATTACCATGTTTCTCAAGTCCTCAAGCCTCAAACCTGTGACATCACTCTCTATCCTTCTCTCAACCCTTGCTCCCCATTTCCAACCCCTATCTACACAGCTGGCTTTCAAAATGGGATCTGAGAACTCTTGTGCCAGGGAGCTGGTTAGAAATGCAAATGCCAGGATCTTCCTCCCCAGCGCTGCCCTCCCCCAAACTACTTCATCAAATCTCTACTTGTGGTGGCCAAGCACCTAACTTTCTATCACATTCCCTGCGAATTCTTACACTTAAGTGGAAGGACCACTGATAAAGATTATACCGTCAAAACATACTTTATAGTATTCCTCTCTTCATTTCCACAACCATCCCCTATCATCTCCTTACTGGAAGAATAAAATAGCCTCTTAAATGGCCTCCCCAACTTCATTCTCTAATCCAAGGGTTAGCAAACTTTTACTATAAAGGACCAGGTAGCCAGTATTTTACATTTTCTAGGCCATAAGTCTTTGCTGCACATACTCACCTGAGTCGTTACAGCATGAAAGCAGCCATTGATAACATGGAAACAAATGGATGTGGCTATGTTTCTGTAAAAGTTGATTTACAAAAAACAAAACAAGCAGCCAGTCCTTTTTCCACGAAACTGCAGGAGCAATGTTTTAGAATCGATCATTGGCTGCCCCCTATTGTTTTGGGAACAGCATCCAAATTCCTTAACCAGAATCTTTAGTGCCTTGAGTTACTTGCCCCCTGCTTCCTTTCCAGCTTCACCTGCCTATGCATTTTCTGCTTGCTTACCTCACTCTAACCACATGGTCCTCCACTTAGCTCCTAGAACACACCAGCTTTTCTCCCAGATGAGGATTTTTGCACCTGCTATTCCCGTCCTGGAATGCCTTCTCCCTCCTCTTGCATGTACTTAAGAGCATGAACAAAGGAATTAGTCTTAATTCCACTTCTACATTCTATGTCTCTGTTTTTTCATCTTAAAAATGAGAATAATAATAGTTCCTATCTCATCGGGTTGCTGTGAGCAGTACATGTAAAGCCCTTAAAGCATAGTAAAAGTTTAACAATATTAGATATTATGATCACATCTGTAGTTATATCTGCAGGAAGAAGGTATTTCAAAGATGGGTCGTTATTGCAAAATCAAAAATTCTTTCATGGTCTATGCAGAAGTCCATGTTATCCTTCCATATCCTAACAATTGAAACTCTAAAAAAAGCATATATTAAGAATGTGAAAAAAAAAAGAATGTGAACATCTGCCTATTTAAGACAAATGACACGATCTGTACAATTTATCATTGTGCAAATTTCTTGGAAAGCCTCCTCTTCCGTATGCATTTTTTCATCATTTGACCCTGTTATGTTGTGATATATAATATGAAATATATATTTGGTCTTTGCCCTGTTTCTGTCAGAGCTCCTAAAACCCTTGGTATTTCCTAAGTGTTGAGAGCAACAAAGGTGTCTTTTGTTATGTTAATGAGACGTTTGGACCTTACCTAAGGAAGGGGCTGGTTGCCAGGAGAACCAACCAGGTGATTAGAGGCTTGGAACTTTCAGTCCCACCCTCCAACATCCAGGGAGGGGAGAGAGGCTGGAGTTTCCTGGCTACCTAACGAAGCCTCCTTAAAAATCTAAAAGGATGGGGTTTGGAGAGCTTCTGGGTTTGTGAACACGTGGAGATTTGGGGAGAGTGGTGCACTCTGGGGGAGCTGAGAGGCTCTGTGCCCTTTCCTCATACCTTGCCCTATGCATCTCTTCCATCTGGCTGTTCCTGAACTATATCCTTTGTAACAAACCAGTAATCCAGTAAGTAAAGTGTTTCTCTGAGTTCTGCAAGCTGCTCTAGCAACTTAAACTAGAGGAGGGCGTCCTGGAAACTTCTGCCTTATAGCCAGTCAGTCAGAAGCACAGGTAACAACCTGGAATTCCAACAGGCGTCTAAAGTTGAGGTGGGGTTGAAGTTATAGCACTGAACCCTTAACCTGTGGGATCTGATCCTATCCCTGGGCAGATAATGTCAGAATTGAGTTGAATTCTCTGACACCCTGCTGGTGTCTGAGAATTGCTAGTTGGACGTGTGAGAGGAACCGTCCCCATCTACATGTTGGAATTGGGTCCAGGAACCTAAAAGAGACCCAAAGAGGATAATGACAAATTTCTGACAGAGCATTAAGTTACAGCCCAATAACCACCACGTAGAGACCATGGTTAACTGCACAGTTCTCAAGCTTTACCAGGATACTGTTGTGTTTTTATGACTCTCCCTGTTTATTGCTACCAAGAAAAATGCTGGTTTATTACAACCTTCCCCAGAGAGTAGATTCTCATTCCTTCAGCCCAGCATGTGGTCAATATAAAGTAAATGTTAAATTCAGTGACTACCAATTCAATTAACTAGTGGGCCCTGAAATGCAGTAATTAACATTTAACATAAAAGTCCTGAAAACAATTTACTGGTATCTAAACTGTCAGCCCTGTTAATTATTCAAAGACTAGTTAACAGTGACTTTGGTCTCCCGCCTTTATCGAGGTACAGCATATTCTTGGTCAGAAAGCGGGTCACAGAGTGTGTTTTAAGAGGAAGAGGAGGCCACTAATTTCCTCTGGACTATTTTCTTGTAGTATTACTGTGTGTAAAATGGTTGTGTCTCTACATGTCATGTGATAGTCATTGACTTGCAGACAAAAACTCCACCATTCTGGGTAGGATGCTGCAATCACTATTCTGTTCTCTGGTCAATATGTCCATTCTTAGTCCACAGTGACACTGTTCTTATTCTTAGAACTTTATGACCTATTATTATAGCAGTAAGACTTATTGTGTCTTAGTATCTGGTAGGACGCCCCCTCTTTCTTTATACTGCTTTCTTCTCCCACATTTCATTAAGCAATAGGTCTAATTTTCTTGCTTCTTCTCATGTCTCATAATTTTTGATTGACTGCTAGGCAGTGCGTGTAAAAGAACAGTAGAGAGTGAAGTAAATAATATTTACGCCTGAAAAAGGCAAGATTCCTCTTCTGTCAGGCCACTAGGGCAGGTAGGTGTGTGTGTGTGTGTGTGTGTGTGTGTGTGTGTGTGTGTGTGTGCGTGCGTGCGTGTGTGTGTGCGTGCGTGCGTGCGTGCGTGCGTGTGTGTGTGTGTGTGTGCGTGTGTGCGTGTGTGTGTGTGTGTGTTCTGAGTCCACGGAGACTGCGGTTGAACAGCAGCCCCTAGTGCTTGCACCTGCCGGGAGGTCTCCACTCAGCTGCTGCCTCCAGCTTTCTCCTGAGTTTCAGTAAAGGCCCGTGGGAGCCACCTCTCTTTGTGTCAGGGGATCCGAGGGCCTCCAAACCACCATGCCAGCTCACATTCAGCCTGTAAAATACTAAAAGTTCCATAGATTGCTTTTCACCCGTGTCTAGAGCAGATTCTTTCTCCTCCGGCCGCACACCATGGGCGACAGCCGCTGTGTGTCTTTTCCCTCCTGGGAAAGGCTGGTCACTTTCGAGATTTTTGTCTGTTAGGTTCTTTGCATCCTCAGCTATCAGTTGATTTTAAAACCAACATGATTTCTCAGATTGTTCTCATATTTAGGATGAGAGTGCGACATTCTTGCAATTTTCTCCATCACAAGCCCAAGGGGAAGTCATTTATTTGGAATTCATAACTGAGATGGGCCCATAGTCTCCTTTACTTATCTGGTTCTAAATCACGATGATGGTAGGCATAATTTACTCTTTTAAAATTATCTGTAACAACTTGTGAAACAATAGGAATTCCCTGTTCCTTGAAAGTTTGTTAGAACTCAAATTTACAGCTATCTAGACCCTGACGTCAGAGGGATAGGATACCTATCACTCCAATTTCTTTAATGCCTGTTGAGCTATTAAACCTCTCAAGTTTGTGCGTGTGTTAATTTGTAGGTTTTTTTGGTTGTTGTTAAATGTAATTTTACATTTCACCTAGTGTTTTCATTTACTGGTATACTTTGGTCAAGCCTTTGTTCTGGAAGATTGGAACACAGAGATGAGACCCAGTCCCTGCCATCCAGGAGGTAATATCGAGAGGTGAGAGGCAGACATATAATTACTTAGAAACTATCTTTAACTACAAAGAAAGGCTTGATTAGTAGGCTTCTCAGGGGTAGTACAAATAATCACATTCTTGGTGAATTTATCCCAGTCTAAGGTCATTACTTAATAAATAAGAATTTTAATCTCATTGAACCCAGGGAGACTGATCCTCCCTTCAACAAAATCATGAGAGACTGATATGTAAGCATAGATAATAATTTCTTTTTTCTTTAATTGAAGTATAGTTGATTTATAGTGTTGTGTTAGTTTCTGGTGGTGGTGTTAGTTTCTGGTGTACAGCAAAGTGATTCAGTTATATACATATATATTATGTTTCATATTCTTTTCCATCATGGTTTATTAATAACTTCTTAACTTAGGGTGAGGGATCTCCCTTCCAGTGACTGGATAGTTGTTGCCTGTTTTGTGGATCACAGCCTTTCCGAGTGCTGAAGCACCAGAGGAAGATGAATTAGATATTAGTTTGACGTGACAATGTGGTAAGAAACAGACAAAATTATCTTTTAAAAAATATTTGTTTTATCTAGAGATACTTCCTCTTTTTATGTGCATATTGTCTCATTGCATCTTTTTTAATCAGTCTTTTCACAAGTCTAGCATATTAACCCAAGACACCAATTTTTGTTTTTATTAATCTTCTCTATTTCTTTTTAATTCTTTATTTCTTTGATTTCTGCACTTATTTATTGTTTCATTTTCTTGTTTCTTTGAGTTTGTTCTGTTAATATTTTCCCCAACTGCTTGTGTTGAATACTTAACACATTTTTTAATTTAACTCTTTATTATGAAAAATTTTAAATATATAATATAGAGAGAATAGTATACTGTGCTCAAATGTGTGCAACTAACTTCAACTATCATCAACTCATAATCTCTCTTTTTTCTTTTGTACCCACATCTATCCTCCCTTTATTATTTTAAAGGAAATTTGAGACATTATAGTATTTCATCCATAAATATTTCAATGTCATTTCTAAAAGATAATGACTATTTTTAAAAGCCTAATCAAAATACCATTATCACATTATTAAAAAATCAAAGTAACACCATAATATTATTAAATATCCAATCAGGGTTCAAGTTTACATAATTATCTCCTGTTCGTTGTAACTGTAATTGGTTGATTTGTCTCTTAAATCTCTTTTAATCCATAGATTCTCCCATCTCTTTTTATCCTTGCAATTTACTTGTTGAAGAAATCAGGTTGTTTGTCTTATGGCTCTTCTTAAGTCTATATTTTGTTGTCTGAATTCCTCTGCTGTCACTTAATATGTTCTTTCATCACCTCTGTTTCTTTTTATATTTGAATCTAAAAATCTAATTAGATTTCAAGTTGACTTTCTGACAAGACTGTTTTACAGGCGATACTGTATACTTCCATTGGGAGGCACTTAATGTCTAGCTCTTTCTTTTTGTGATGTTAGCAGTCACTAATGATCATTGCCTAGATTCACTTATTCTTTAGGATTTTTTTTTTTTTTTTTTGCGTTACGCGGGCCTCTCACTGCTGCGGCCTCTCCCATTTATGTGAAATGGTCTCAAAAACCACATCAGTCTTAAGTCTCTTGGTTTGGGGAATAAGGTACTCAGACTTCTATAAAGTCCTCAAGATCTTGAGAACAATGATATTTCCATAAGTTTTTAAAAAGGCAAAAAGAAAGATAGCAAAATTAGAGGTTGTTCAAAAACGTGCCTCTGAAAAACCATTTTATTTTATTTTTTTTTAACATCTTTATTGGAGTATAATGACTTTACAATGGTGTGTTAGTTTCTGCTTTATAACAAAGTGAATCAGTTATACATATACATATGTTCCCATATCTCTTCCCTCTTGCGTCTCCCTCCCTCCCGCCCTCCCTATCCCACCCCTCTAGGTGGTCACAAAGCACCGAGCTGATCTCCCTGTGCTATGCGACTGCTTCCCACTAGCTATCTATTTTACGTTTGGTAGTGTATATATGTCCATGCCACTCTCTCACTTTGTCACAGCTTACCCTTCCCCCTCCCCATATCCTCAAGTCCATTCTCTAGTAGGTCTGTGTCTTTATTCCCATCTTACCCCTAGGTTCTTCATGACATTTTTTTTTCTTAAAATCCATATATATGTGTTAGCATATGGTATTTGTTTTCTCTTTCTGACTTACTTCACTCTGTATGACAGACTCTAGAAAACCATTTTATTTAAGGGGATGGATGCGGAGGACAAAAGCAGTGGGGGAAGAGACAAGTCTGAAACTTGTTCTAACAAAAGTTTAGGGAAGCAAGAGTGATTTCTCCCTCTAAGCAGCTAATTATACTGCACCAAGCATTATTATGAGTTAATAGATAACTTTTCTATGACCTTTAAGGATCAGCAATTTTGAGAAAATATAGGGATGATATTACAGAGAAGGGAATGTTTTTAATTCCCCTTTTAAAAAGGAACAGATTCATTTCTAGGAGTATTTATTTTTCTGATTATAAAAATGACAAATATCCTTTGAAGAAAATACAGAATATTATATAGAGAAAAAAATGTAATTTCAACCACCATAGAAAATCATTATTATTCATTACCACCATAGCATTTTTCTCTAGTACCTTCCAATCTTTAAAAATGTGTATGTATGAATATACAGTTAACTCTTGAACAAAATGGGTATGAAATGCAGGATCCACTAATAGGCAGATTCTTTTCAATAAATATACAGTTGGCCCTCCATAGTTTGGAGTTTTTCGTCCTTGGATTCAACCAACTGAGGCTGGAAATTTCCATCTACCATAGGTTGAATCCTAGAATGAGAAACCCGCAGATACAGAGGGCTGACTGTATTCATTGTATTATGCTATTTTATATAAGTGAGAATCCCAGATTTTGGTATACACACAGCTCCTGGAACCAATCTCCTTCAGATACTGAAGGGTGACTGTATCCTTAAATATGTATGTGCATATGGTGTGCATATGTGTATGTATTTAATTGCCTTAAAAGAATTGGTGACACATTCTTCTTACAGTTTTATGTTATACAGTGTAGTGGTTAGGATGTATGGATTTTTTTTTTTTTTTTGCGGTACGCGGCCCTCTCACTGTTGTGGCCTCCTGCATTGCGGAGCACAGGCTCTGGACGTGCAGGCTCAGCGACCATGGCTCACGGGCGCAGCCGCTCCACGGCATGTGGGATCTTCCCGAAACGGTGCACGAACCCGTGTCCCCTGCATCGGCAGGTGGACTCTCAACCACTGCGCCACCAGGGAAGCCCGGATGTATGGATTTAATTTCTAGCTATACCATTCATCTACTGTGGGACCTTGAGCAAGTCACTTAACCTCTTCAGTATTTTATTACAGTTTTATATTTTCTACCTGGAATTTTATTGTAAATTAAAGATCTAGCTACATTCTAATTACATATTTTGCTAAATTCCCTAATACCAGTTATTAAACACTGTATACCTTTCTAATTACTCTGTGATTCTTCTTTTATCATATAGTAAATTCTTATGTCTATACTAAAATTTGTTTCAGACTGGTCTGTTTACTTGATACATCTATTGAATCATTATACCCTTGTTTAAATCAGCCATATATTTTAATATCTAGTATGGCAAGTTTCCCCACTTTGTTATTTTCAAAATGTCATTAGTTTTTTTCTCATCCATTTATTATTCTAGAAGTAGAACAGCAGGAACATTTTCTCTCAAAACCTCTCGGTTTTATAAATTACAACAATTTATATCTTCATAGTATTAGTCGTAATTTCAGTAATGGTTAACATTTTGCCTCTCAGTTTTAGGTTAGAAGACGTTCCAGGTGCTTTCTGTGCAGTATATTTCTTCCTTTCAAAAACAAATTCAGACAGATAAAATTATAGCCACTTTTTTCGTGAAGAAACCAAAGTTCAGAGAAATAAGTAGCTTGTTCAAGGTCCCAACACTACTAAGTAGCAGAAATAGATATCAAATCCAGATTATTTTACTTCTAAGGTGTTACAGTCTCCCTTGTACTGCTTCATACTGACCTTTTCAACTGGCAAAATAAATAATTGCTCTATTAACTTATTTTGTAAGATATGTTTAAAAAGGAAAGAAAGTCACACGAAAAAAAATGGCTGCAGGAAGGACTGATAGGAAAGGGAATGTCCAGGAATGGGTCATCCGAGGTTAAGGCCATGGACAAACAAGTGCTGGGCACCTCAAGGACAGCAAGCACACACATTAAGTATATCCAGCTGTCGCCAGGCTCAATTCCCTGCTCCGTATTCAATGCCCCTTGTCTCTTGCTCCCCAATTCCATTTATATACGATTGGTTTGACTCAAAAATGCCATGGTAAATAAACACAATGATTACTGAAGAATAAATAAAAATAATAAGAGCTAGCATTTTGTCAGCCATACCCTGTGCTAACTCTCCATCTGATTACTTTATCTAGTCCTTATTTCTCTCAATTTACACATGTGGAAACTGAGCCTCAGGGAAACTGAGCCTCAAAATTAATTTGCCAAAAAAAAAAAAAAGCACAGGTACTATGCTGTAGAAATGGAATCCAAACCAATATCTAACTTTGTCCTACGGCCTTAGCATGATGAATTTGGAGTAAAACGGTGAGGCTATCAACTGTAAGCAAGGTTGTAAAGGCATATCTGACCCATCAACTTATTTTGAAACACCTCTAGTCGCAGGTAGTGACAAAAAACAAGCTAAATACTGAATCTTCCTCTACTGTTTCCAGGCAAAACAAAGGTCAAATCCAGAGCTTTTCTTGCTCAATAAATGGGAAGCAACAAAGGAAGGAACCTGGAACCAGAGTGAGCAACTAGCTAATGGCGCCTCTATCCACAAGTAGGGCATGATCTTTTCTTATGTTCTCAAGAGGACTTACCTTTATTTGCCTTAGAGCATTTTCCCCCAACATCTAAACTCTAGAGACACGAGATCTGCTGTGTAAGCTGTATTTGTAATTTCCCAAATGAATGCCAAACTTAGACAAGAGTCAGGGTGGCAGGAAATATAACCCTCAAGCTGGTTGCAAGTATATTTTTTTCTGTGAACCTAGAAATAAGTAGCCCTTCCACATTAGACTGCAAGGTCCTTAAGAACAGCAGTAATAACAATTAACTGTTCATGTTGTATTTTCTCAAGATAGGCTATCATTTTGAATCCTCACAACAACTCTGGGTCATCAAATGTATCATCATGGACTTTTTGGAGCTGTTACAAATGCAGTACAGAGAATTCAAGGCAAGTCACACAGGTGGTGAGTGACAGAGGTTGGCTTTGAATGTAGTGAACTAGCCGTGGGACATGCTGGGGTCTCGGTGACATAAAAAAGTAAGAAAGAGAAGGAAGCTAGGACTGGGCAGTCACGAGCACAGCTACTACCTGTGAGAGCGTTGACTCTTGGCAAAGTGAGACAATCCTTAGGAGTGTTACTAATGTTGATATAATTTGGATCATTTTTTCTTCAATAAAACATTTATTAAACCTTCTGATGTCATACCGTCCAGTGATTAGCATAGTATCTGGAATGTAGTAGACACAAAATAAATGTTTAATGAACATATCAATTCGAATCCTTGCAATAATGAGGCCTTACATCCTGATACAGTCTCTATTGCTACATCTGGTCTTCATGTGAACCATGTCTGTCTTCAGCACAGCTGAGCCAGTAGTAGAACATACAAAGGATTTTCCTGTTAGAGAGATTTGGCACAAGTAAGAATAAGTGTTAGGAAAGGAATAGGTACAAATGCCAAGCTGGGAATATACTACTATACACTGGCAATTAGGAAATGGAGAAAGAAAGAGTAAAAAAATCATCAACTTAACGGCTTTCCAAAGTTGAAGAGAAAAAGAGAAGTAGCTGAAGAACATAAATGCACTGGGGGCGGGGAAACGGCGCACTTCCTGCGCGGCGCGCATTATTCGCGCCCACCGCTTCCCCACTTTGGGCCGACAACGCCAGCATGTGCGGGCTCGTGAGCGACCGCGCTCTGCGCTGCCTGCAGGCTTTCTCCCCGGACCCCTGCCCCAGCTTCTTCCGGCCCAAGGCCTGGCATTCGGATTTGGAGCCGCAGAATACCTCGGGCGTCAGACCTTCGCCGCGGGGCCCGGAGGGCACGTTCCTCCAGGATCGCCACGACGCGAGCAGCAATGGGAACCCGCGCCTGCCTCACCCCTCCTCCGCCGGGCAGCATCTCTACAGCCCCGCGCCGCCCCTCTCCCATGCTGGAGTCGCCGAATACCAGCCACCACCCTACTTTCCGCCTCCCTACCAGCAGCTGGCTTACTCGCAGGCAGCCGACCCCTACTCGCAGCTGGGAGAAGCGTACGCCGCCGCCATCAACCCCCTGCACCAGCCGGCGCCCACCGGCAGCCAGCAGCAGGCCTGGCCGGGCCGCCAGAGCCAGGAGGGGGCTGGGCTGCCCTCGCACCACGCGAGCCCGGCCGGCTTGTTGCCCCACCTCTCCGGGCTGGACGGCGGCGCCGTGAGCGCCCGCAGGGACGCCTACCGCCTCTGGGACCTGCTGCTGCCCCACTTGCACGCTCTGGACGCCGCGGGCCTGGCCGAGAACCTGGGGCTCCACGACATGGCGCACCAGATGGAGGAGGTGCAGAATGTCGACGACCAGCACCTACTTCTGCATGATCAGACGGTTATTCGCAAAGGTCCTATTTCAATGACGAAGAACCCCTTGAGTCTCCCTTGTCAGAAGGAGCTGGTGGAGGCGGTGATGAATCCCAGCGAGGTCTTCTGCTCGGTCCCTGGAAGATTGTCCCTCCTCAGCTCTACATCTAAATACAAAGTGACAGTTGCCGAAGTCCAGAGGCGACTGTCCCCGCCTGAGTGCTTAAATGCTTCATTACTGGGAGGTGTCCTCAGAAGAGCCAAATCTAAAAATGGTGGCCGATCCTTGCGGGAGAAGTTGGACAAGATTGGGTTGAATCTTCCAGCGGGGAGACGGAAAGCTGCCCACGTCACCCTCCTGACATCTTTAGTAGAAGGTGAGGCTGTTCATTTGGCTCGGGACTTTGCCTATGTCTGTGAAGCAGAATTTCCTAGTAAATCCGTGGCCGAGTATTTAACCAGACCTCATCTCGGAGGACGCAATGAGATGGCAACTAGGAAGAATATGCTGCTGGCTGCATACCTGATTACCCACGGGTTTGGCAGCCGGGCCATCTGTGCTGCTGTGTCTGCCATGCAGAACTACATAAAAGAAGCCCTGATGGTCAAAGAGAAATCCTACATGAACCCCGGAGACCAGAGTCCAGCCGATTCTAGCAAAACCCTGGAAAAGATGGAGAAGCACAGGAAGTAAAACAGGGGTGAACAAAGGGCCGAAGAGTCTGGAAGGAAAAGGACTTCAAAACCGGTCTTGACCAGGACAAACTGGGAACCCCGCTGGCCTGGGGGACAGAGTTTGTTATCCACCTTCCCACGAAAAGGGCCTCCGTCGGATTTCCAGATCTTCACGTGCCCTCCTGGAATCCTTAGTATTTAAGGAGTGCTGAAGTGTCTCCTAAACTCTGGACGCGCTGTCGGGAGGTGACAAGTGCTGGTTCTTTACCCATTAAGCTGATACTTTAGTTTTTGGAATCCCATTCTTCCTTTCTCTGAAAGTGGTGCTACAAGTTTTGGAACCTTTTAAATAAATTCCCTGGGCTAACAAAAACCCACACACACATAGCTGTTGAAATGTCAAATTGATGTGATTCAGATCCACTATAACTTTCAGCGTTAAGGTAAAAGTATTTATGTAGCCTCTTCAGTCTCATCCTACATACCGCGGGAGGCAAGGATTCTATCCGCTTAAGAACTGGTTAATAGGTTGGTATTTGACACACTTTAAATCCCTTGTTCACAGGGACCCTTCAGGTTTTACGAAACTTGTAGAAGCAAAGCCTGCTGATGATTTTATGTTTTTCTTTTTAAGAAAAAAAACAAAACAAAACTTTGAAAGTTAACTCTTCAAATAGGAGGAGACTCTTGGAAAAGACATGTTCCTTTAAGGTACGGAAGCTTTATTTTGCGTATTTATTTCACATCTTGGTGTTTCGAGAAAACTTGAAGAGGGGTGGGCATGAAGCATTTTTTTTTGCTGTTTCTCATCCCAAGTCCCAGAGGAGAATTCTGTATTTTGAGAAGCTGCGTTGAGTGTACAGATTTTATTTATGCATAATTTAATGGGGTCTGTAAATACGGGTGCACTTCTTATGACTTTTTGAGAAATGGGATTCAACTTTAATATTAGCTTTTAAGGGTGACGGGGTAATCTAAGACACATCTTTAGGCTTTATTCATATGTACACAGGGTATTAAGAGTCAGGAGGATCCTGAGTGCTGTTCTCGACTCTGGAAGACTCTAATTTAATTGAAGCTTTCTGTTCACAAAACAATAACTTTGTCTTATTCCTGTTGGGCTGACCCCCAAGATGAGTGTGAAGTACAGTGTGTGTGGGTGAAAATGGAGTTTTGGAATTGAGCTCCTTGCCTGTAAATGTTCCCTAAATAATTGTTATGTATATGAAACCTGTATAATAAAAAGAAAGTATTCTCAATTAAAAAAAAAAAGAACATAAATGCACTGAATATAAAAAAGAATAAAAGAAAAAGCAAGATTAAACAGTATATTACTTTGCTGTAACAAGTACCAAACTGGGTGGCTTAACAATAGAAATTTATTCTCTCACAGTTTTGGAGGCTAGAATCCAAAATAAAGGTGTCCACAGGGCTGTGCTCTGTCTGAAGCCCTTACAGAAGAACACTTCCTAGCTTCTTCTAGCTTCCGGTGGTTGCTGTCATTCTTCATATTCCTTGGCTTGTAGACGTTATCACTCCAATCTCTGCCTCCATTGTTGCCTAGTTGTTGGTATTTTGTCAATGGGACACTAATACAGACTTTGGTACTGAGACTTTGGTACTGCTGTTGGAAATAATTTAAAATGTGGAAGTGGCTTTGGGATTAGGTAATGGGTAGAGTGTGGAAAATTTTTGAAGCACATAATAGAAATAGTTTAGATTACCTTTGAAGAGATGTATAAAAAATTGTCTAATGGAATGGGAATGTCAATCCTATTCTGTCCTATCCTGTCCCACCATTGT
Source organism: Lagenorhynchus albirostris (assembly GCF_949774975.1). Lineage (NCBI taxonomy): Eukaryota > Metazoa > Chordata > Mammalia > Artiodactyla > Delphinidae > Lagenorhynchus > Lagenorhynchus albirostris. The sequence continues at coordinate 50,975,927 of NC_083111.1, forward strand.
ATTTTGCAAGCATGTCACTTATTTTCTAGTTTTACAGGTCAGAAGATGGAGAAGAAATTCTGCCTCAAGACTGCAGCAACATCAACTCCTGCCTGGGTTTCGAGCTGGCCTGCCCTACGGATTTCAGACTTTCAGTCTCCACAATCAGGTGAGCTAATTCCTTAAAAAAATAAATGTGTGTATGTGTGTGTATATATGTGTGTGTGTATATACACATATATATAATCAATTTATGTATATAAAATCAATGTACATATATATACTCTTGGTCCTGTTTCTGTGGAGAAAGCTGACTATTACAAACAGCTATCAAGTAACCTCTCAATATGCTTCATACCTACATTAGCTTCATACTTAAGTTGTTAGCTCACTGAACACTGTTATAACTGATCATTTAGCGGGTTTGATTTCTTTAAAGCTTTAGGAATGCAGATACACATGTTAACTGCTAACATGAAAAATGTTTCTGTAAGAGTCATGAAAAAATAAAGGTTAATTGTACCTAATTAAAGGTTTAGCAATATACCCTGTTATATGTTTATTTGGTCTGATTAGAGGCAGCTGGTTGAATATACTAGATAGAGAGAGAGAGAGAGAGAGAGAGAGATAGAAAATAGGATGTAGGTACCTAAGTCAGGGCTTCAATAATATTTAAATATAAATATTAACCAATGAGGTTGATAATGATTTTCTGTTGATTATAAACAATAGAATGAGTTGTTTCCTCACTTCCCTCTGACTGTGTCCCTTCTCTTCTTAAAAAACTTGCCAATCATTTCTAAGTGTCTAGTATATATAAGCTCTGAAGATTCCAAGTGATACCAAGGAACTTATATTTATATATATAAATATATTGAGCTTGTTAATATTATGCATAGTGAACACCTATTTTACTGACATATTGTTTTCTTCAAGCTGATTTCAGGGCTCCACTGAAAATTTAAAAAGTTTAAGGCCCAACCCAGCATTGATACATCACTAAAGGAGAAAAAAAACTTGATTTTTGAAACTGTAGACTGAATATATTATATATGTTGAAAATACATGTGGCAGAGCTATGTATACTTCCCAGGTATATCTGTATATGTTCTACCCACCAGCATTCTTTTATTCCTATTTTAACCTCATGTCTGACAACAGTAATGGGATATGTTGCATCAAAAGTCACTGTGAAAGAAATGAACGGTAGCTATTGTCATGTGTGCAGCACAAAGTTTATGACTCGGGAGTTCACCACACTTGAAGTTGTAGGAAATGATACCCCAGTCCTCTCATACCCAGTGTCCACAGCTTACTGTGTATTATCAGAAAATCCAGGGGGAAAGTTACTAACAAGAGGGGTTTCTACCAGTATCTTTGGTTGTCAGACAACTTTACTGAAAATAATTGTGATTATACATATGTGACGTGGAAAGGGAAGTCATACATGCGTGCAATTCTCACGTGCGGTGTCTGATTTGAGAAGGCATACCCACGTCCTCTTGGTTGTCTTCTCTTGTTCTCATTTCAATTCCATGCTTGAACAGCGCTGTGGATTGAATGGGAATTTCTCTGCTCTACTCAATCCCTGGGGTGTTCACTGAGGTCTCCCCACACGGGCTGTGTCTCCGTGTCTCCAGCCTGTGTGAGCTCCAGAGGTTGGTAGCTTTCAGCTTCCTAGTAGTTGTTCTTTTTCCCCCCCTTCATATATTCTTTGTCTGGCTTCATGGAGACTTGCCCTAAGAATATAAAGCTTATATTTTAGGTGAAAACCCCAGGGGACACTTCTGCAGGTTTCTGCAGTTACTTCCCTGTAAACTCTCTTATGTCTGATGATCCTGCTTCACAAATGCCAGCTCCCCTCATTGTCTCTTACTTTGACATCTGTTTTCTTATTTTTAATTTTTTTAAATTTTATCTTTTTAATTTTTATTGAAATATAGTTGAGTTACAATCTTGTGTTAGTTTCAGGTGTACAGCGAAGTGATTCAGTTTTACATATATATCTATATATGTTCTTTTTTGATTTTTTTTCCATTATAGGTTATTACAAGATATTGAGTGTAGTTCCCTGTGCTATACAGTAGATCCTTGTTGGTCATCTACTTTATATATAGTACTGTGTATATTTTAATCCCAGACTCCTCGTGTATCCCTCCCCCCCATCCCCCCACTATCCCCTTTGGTAACCATAAGTTTCTTCTCTAAGACTGTGAAGCTTTCTGTTTTATAAATAAGTTCATTTGTATCATTTTTGTTTTTAGATTCCACATGTAAGCGTTATCATATAACATTTGTCTTTGCACATCTGTCTTCCGACCTCAGCAAAACCAGTGTGCTTTGTTAGAGGTCCTCCACCTACGCAGCCATCTGGAAGTGTCCCCAGGGAGAAAGACTTCATGATTCTGTGGTCCCCTTTCCTTGAGTTCATTCTCTTAAGAATCATAGACCTGCACCTCCAGATTTCAAACATCTAAAATAGTTATTTTGAAAATTTTCTTCAGTTATATAATTGCTTTTGGCAAAAGGCTGAGCCATATTTATTATGTTCCATCATGGCCGGAAGTAGGATTCTCTAAGAACATGTTTTACGTTTGTGTCTTGCCTTAGGAGTAACTAGAACATCCAAACTGTATAAATTCAAATCCCAAATGATTTAATATACCTCCTATAGCATGCTTGTCTTGTCCTCTCCCTGTGTTGACCGACATATTATTTCTAGACCACCCTTTCACCGAATGTATAAACCTTTTATCAAGGGAGGTCTCTTTTTTCATTAGTTGATGAGGGCTAAAACCTAAATCCCTAGATTACAGAGTCTGGATTTCCCTTCCATAATTGTCACAGTTTCATCACATAGTTACTTGCTCCGATTACAGTGCCTAGAATAAACTAGCAGTTAAGTTATATTTTACTGTATACTGATTAGCCCACTCATGGAGTAATGTTTGTTTTGATTATTCCTTATTGAGAGGAAGATACACTGTCTTAAGTCAAGTTACCAAGAAGCAGATTCTGAAATGAAGACTTATGTGAAACTGGTTTATTAAGGAGGTGCTCCGAGGAAGATTAATAAGGAAGAGTGCCCGGAAGCAGGACAGGGAGGGAGAGGAAGCCCAGCAGGAGGTAATTTAAGCTTCACTTCAACCTGGTTCTATAGGGAAGCTCTCAAGTAAAAAAGACACCTCAAAGTTGTCCAGAATTGAGACAACTTTGTCCTTGAACTGGGCTTTCAAACTGCCCCATCTGTGATTTCTGGGCCAAAGGCCTTGAGGATGGGCAATAAATTCCCAGATGCCCCGGTTTCCCACCTGCCCACAAAAAAGTCTCCAGCAGCCCAAGGACAGTTCTCTAAGAAGTAGACTGGGCAAAGCACACCTAAAGGCAGGGAGGGGGCACACCACCCCCCGTAAAAAGGGGTGCACAAACTATGGTATATGACTGATTGAGCTATAGGGTATTTATCCAAGATGCTACAATATTCCCAGAAAGGAGAAAATATAGTCTTTAAATAGTGTCTTGTGAAAAGGGGTTAAATCTGTTCTGTATGGCCTCAAGAAGGTAAACTAAAACTTCTGGATGGAAGGAACCTCAGAAAGGTTAGAACTTCTCCAAACATTTTAACAGAGTTCCTTACAGATGCCATAGTGGCTGGGAGCGTCTTTATCTTCTGACTCTCAGGTATCAAGATCATCCCACCAGCACATCCTACCAAGAGTGGAGAGTTAACATGTGGTTTCCAAAGCTTCCAAATTGTGAGCAAACTAGACAATCAGGTTGTCAAACTTGATTCGCTGAAGATATTTTAAGAAAAAGGGCAAATATCCTACTAACTGAAAACCGTTAAACTTCCTTCCACAAAATTACACACTTATTAAAATAAGGCATTCTGTTATCAGTTTCTTATTTTCCCTGCATCACCATACAGCACATGTTCAGTCTTCTGGGATGGTTTAGGGCTAAGATAATGTGGGGCTAGAAAAATGAAAAGAAAATGAAAACAACCCACTTCTGTATCTTCCTCCTTTCTTGTTTGCAGCGCTATGAAATAAGTAAAGGGAATTGAATGAAATCTCAGGATTAGGAGACCATAACCCAGTCTGGGCACCTTCTGAGAACTTTCATTTTTTTCACTTCTCTCTTTCCACTGTTTTTTTTTTTTTTTTAATAGCTTTGTATACTGGTGAGCCTGTAAACATAAACATTTTAGGTGTGGAGAACGGACCTCTAAAGGAAGACTTGAGAGTCTTCGGCAAAATGTAAGTAAAGAAAAATCCCCTCACTCTGATTAAAAACACCAAAAACCACCCCTCTGAGGAGACTTTACCTTTAAGAATTAGGCAAAGGGGGTGGTCAGCAACTGAGAGACAGGGACAAACATTTTCTGTTTCTAATGGTCCATGTCCAATCCTTCAAACTGAGGCTTTATCAAAATAATTTTTTTTTTCTAGAGAGCAGAAAATCCTCACTAGCAGGAGCTATTTAAAGTCTCTTGGCCTTACATTGAAACTGCAGATTTGGCAGGAGCCGGTTTCAGCTGGATTTTCTGGGCAGTAAGTAATGCAGCAGCAAATTTACTCTTTTTAGTATAATGGCAACCGTCGTTGGAAGGAAAGGGAATGACTTCAGGCCGTGCCAAATTTTAAATGAAAAATCTAACTATAGCCGTTCCTTGCGCTTTCTGGGAGAGGGCTGAATGATTGCGTGGGAAGCCAGGGTGAAGGGTGACCTCAACCTGCCCGCTTTGGAGTCTAGCTCAAGGGATAGCTGAGGTCAGCTCGCCCCACACCTGGCCCCTGGGGAGGATTTGCAGTCATGTGACAAAGAGAGCAGCATGGAATTGAAAAGCAACTTAGCTGGGTTGAACCCGGGTAGAGCTGGTATCAAGGGAAGGAGGTTTCCTCTTTGATCTCTGAGCCCTTGAGCTACAGCATGAGAAATAATCAGAGTTATGGTGTAAACCAGCCAGAGAGTCTCCGGGGCCTTTTTCGGATTCTGTACCAGGCAGGGGTAAGTCCCTGATGGAGCAAAGGAGACATCATGGTGCACATTCGTCCTTATGTAAGTGACGGGAAGCAACTGCTTACTTTCAATGATTTCTCTTTTCACTCTATAGCTTTCTATCCCCTGACCTTCCACTCCACCTTAAAAATGAGTCATTTTACAAAAGCAGACTTCTTTATGAATAATAATGTAAGTCTCAAGTTATTTCTACCAATCTAAAAGTAGATATTTGGAGTAGAAGGTACAATCTTGAGCTAAACGCAAATTAAGTTATACCAGAGAATGTCTAGAAAACTCATGGGATAGGGTTGCCAAAAGCATCTTTGCAAGAAGGATGGAACCTTCTGGAAGACGCCTCTCCCTAAATGAAGAGGAAGCCAGAAAGGCAAACTCAAACTAGTAAGAAACCTGAAGTCTGTGTACAGCATGGGGCCACACACACTCTGCCTTGGGACTGCCATCAAAAAGCGTAAGAAAGAAGAGAAGAGGGGATTTCTCCCCTTTTTTTAGTCATGGTCTTTTAGCTCTACCCCTGCAGGGCTCAGTGCATCTGTGATGAGCCCAGGGGGAGACTTCAGTGACTGTCCTTAGAAAGTGGTAGAGGTGGTGCCCACCTAGTGTAACAGTCCCCAGAAAAAGGGCCAGTGCCCCCAGGAAGATGCAGCGATACCCGGCTCAGACAGCAGTGGAGCCCAGGATGCAGAGCAAAGCACAGAAGAGGCCACAGTGCCAGATGGAAACTGCAGCAGAGGTACCAGTCTCTGCAAAGGAGCTGATCAGAAGCTACACGTGAGATACCCAGATGGAGACGCCTATTAATTCTTGGGCAAAAGGAGCTTTTCGGGAATTTGAAGTACTGCATGAGCAAGTAGAGAAATGAGCCCCTAACAAGGTTTTTTAAACATAAACTCATTTATACTCATAGGTTGATGAGAGCTACAAAAAACAAAACAATGTTCCATTTGATAAGCTGCTCTTGCTTTGCTCTACTGTCGAACCAGGCAGCAAAACAGTCATAGGCCCCAGGATTACCTTCCTTCACGCAGGCTCCCGTGAGCAGTGGGAAATCGTATGGAATCTAATCACAGAAAAGACAACCACTGGAAGAACTCAGATTCACAGGACTCTCAGCAGTTTCCTTTAACAGACTGGTAAAGCGTAAAGCAGAGAGGATCGCTGACATCTGAGGCCAAGTTTAAAGGCCCTGTAGTCTCATGCCTACCAGGACGGCTTATTGTGGGGTAAGCCCTGCAGATACCCCAGTGTTTTTTACTTGCCCCTCCCAGGGCTTTTCCAGGAAATGCAAAATGTATCCAGTAACATCAAATGAAAATTCCTCAAGACTTTTTCCTCTATGCAAAGGGGAAATAAAACATTTTTGGAAGCAGAAAATGTAAGCATCCTAACCGGTGGGTTTTAAGTTCTTCCACAAATAATACATTTGATCAGTGAAAAAAATATGTCAAATGTTGTTTCATCATTCTTCGTAGACTATAAAAAGGATATCGTTTTATTTCTCCTATCAGACCAAAAAAATGTCACTTTCGAGTCAAAATGTGCGCGTAGTAGGACCTCAGTAAATATGCATTGGAAAATGACTGCCATTCATTGGACACCCTTGAAGTACTCTTTGCACATTCACAATGACCCTATTGTCCTCGTTTTAGACATTTTATAGATGAATATTTTATAGATGAAGTTTAGAGGGGTTAATAACCAGGTATACAATTTAATAAATAAGACCATGAAAGATAAACTTAGTAACACTTAAAACAATGGATCAACCCCCAAATGACTTTTAAAGAAATTTTTTTTTCCAAAAATGAAAATATATTTGTTTTCTGATTGTTAATGTGTGCCCATTGTTAAATTTCCCAGTAATCCATAAACTTATCCTAAAAGAATTGCAAATAGAATCCCCAATGTGACAGTCATCCTGTAAGGTTACAGTTGGGTGGGGGCAATGCACTTACATTGAAGCACAGTTACCCTCTTCCCAAGCTCAGCCCTACTAGTGGGCTTTGAAACTTATCTTGACTCAACTAACAAGGGTAGTTTCTTGAGATCTTGAGAATTTTATCAAATCTCTCTTACTCAGTTGAAAGATCTCTTTGCTTTTACCAAAAGCAGAACATGGCACCCCAGTGGAGGCAACCACAAGTGGGGAGAACCTTCAGGAGTGTGTTTGATTGTGTGATTTCCACTCTAGGGCAGCCTTACCCTCGTTCATCACCCCAGACCAAGTTGGAAGACCCCTAACTTATGCAGGACAACTATGCCACCAGCTATTCCTACAAAACTCCAGGGGCATAGGAAATTTTTAACAGTCTGAAAAGCAAAAGCACTTTTAAAAATAAAATTAACTCACACATGAAATTCCCTTTGGTGGTGAAAATTGTCCCAGATGAAATTATTAAACAAAAGTCACCTGAGAGCATAAATAGGTTAAATTACAGTTGACCCTTGAACAGCGCAGGTTTGAATTGAGTGGGTCCACTTATACATGGATTTTTAAAACATATATTGGAAAATTGGAGGTTTGTGATAATTTGAAAAACAACTTGCAGACAAACCACGTAGCCTAGAAAATTGAAAAACTTATCTGTGTCATGAATGCATAAGATATATATAGATACTAGTCTGTTTTATCAGAAAGTATACACAAATCTATTATAAAAAGTTAAAATTTACCAACACTTATGCACACAAACACTTGCAGACGGGACGTAGTGCCATTTGTAGTTGAGAGAAATGTAAACAAACATAAAGATGCAGTATTAAGTCATAACTGCATAAACTTAACTGTAGTATATACTGTCCTACTCTAATAATTTTGTAGCCACATCCTGCTGCTATTTTGGTGAGCTCAAGTGTTGCAAGTATCTGCTTAAAATGCTGTATGATGCTAATCATCTGTGAGTGAGCGAGTGAGCAGTTTGTCTCTCCAGTAAATTGCATGTTGCAGTAAAAAGTGATCTTTCACAGTTCTTGCATATTTTTCATCATGTTCAGTGCAATACTGTAAACCTTGAATAACACCATGGGACCCTTGGTGCCACTAGTGTTGCTGGAAGTGCTCCGAAGAAGCAAAGTCATGACGTTACAAGAAAAAGCTGTATTATGTGATACATACCTTAGATTGAGGTCTGCAGCTTCCGTTGCCCATCATTTCGAGATAAAGGAATCCAGGGCAAGGACCAATGTAAAGAAAACAAAGGAATTCGTAAAGCTTTTGCTGCAGCTACAACAGCAGGTGCAAACACTTTGCACTTTTCACAAAATACCTTTTTAACTTGTATTGAAAATGCAGCTTTTATGTGGGTGCAGGATTGCTGTAAGAAAGGCATGTCTAGAGACGCTAATATGATTCGAGAAAAAGTGAAATCATTATATGGCAACTTGAGCAGAGGGAAGGTGAAGGATCTAAACTGGAGGATCTACTGCCAGCAAAGGATGGTTTGATAACTTTAGAAAGAGGTTTGGCTTAAAAAATCTCAAGATTATAGGAGAGGGAGCTTCCGCTGACCAAGAGGCAGCAGATGAGTTCCCAGATACTATCAACAGAATCACTGAGGAGAAAGGAAATCTCCCTGGACAGGTTTTTTAATTCAGGCAAAAGTGTCCTATTCTGGAAAGAGAAAAATGCCACAGAAGATATTTATCATCAAGGAAGAGAATCGAGTACCAGGATTTAAGGCAGGAATGGATAGTCTAATGCTACTGTTTTGTACAAATACTGTCTGGCATGGCATAGGATCAGGACTGTGGCTGCCCTTATCTACAAAGCTGCTAATTCTTGAGCCTTAAAGTGAAAAGACGAACACTGTCAGCTGCCAGTCTTTTGGATTAACAACAACAAGGGCTGGACAACAAGAACCCTTTTTCTGGATTGTTTCCATCCATGTCCTTTAAGACTTTTAAAATCCTTTTGTTATTGGACAATGCCTGTGGTCACCCAGAACTTTATGAATCCAACACTGAAGGTGTCAAGGTGGTCTACTCATCCCCAAACACATCTCTAATGCAGCCTCTAGATCAGGGCGTCATAAGGAACTTTAAGGCCCATTACACACAGTACCGTATGGAAAGGATTGTCAACACTATGGAAGAGAACCCCAATAGAATATCATGAAGGTCTGGAAGGATCACACCGTTGGAGAGGCCATCTTTGTTCTGGAAAAAGCTGTGAAAGGCAACAAGCCCCAAACAATATGTTCCTGCTGTGTCCGGATGTTGTGTACGGCTTCAGAGAATTTACAACAGAGCCAATCAAGAAAATCATGAAAGAGACTGGATATGAAAAAAAAAAAAGTGGGAGGTGAAGGGATTTAGGATATGAATCTTAGAGAAATTCAAGACACCACACGAGAGGAATTAACAGATGGTGATGAGTGCTTCTGAACAGTGCCAGACGACGAGGAACGAGATGCAGACGAAGCAGTGCCAGAAAATAAATAGACATTAGACGATCTGGAAGAAGGCTTCCAACTGTTCAAGGCTGCTTTTGACTTCTGTTACAACATAGACCCTTCTATGACATGGGCATTGAAACTAAAGCAAACGGTGGAAGAAGGATTAGTCGTGTATAGAAGCATTTGTAGAGAAATAAAAAAGCAAAAGCGGCAGACAGAAATGGTGATGTATTTGCATGAAGTTGCAGGGAGTGCACCTGCTTCTCCTGCATCCCCTTCCACCTCCTCCACCTTTCCCGTCTCTGCCACCCCTGAGACAGCAAGACGACTGCCTCCTCGTCCTCAGACTACTCGACATGAAGATGATCAGGATGGAGACCTTTTTGATGATCCACTTCCACTTAATAAATAGCAAACAATCCTCATGCCATACAGTTAATAAACTTATCTGTTGTGTATGTGTGTGTGTCTTTGTGTGACTATCTAATGACTGTACGGCAAGAACTGTATGAGACATTTTTGTGTCATCGTCACGGCCTAAATATTCATTGTGTAGAACATCGTGTGCAAGACTTGTATTGAAGGGTACTTCCCTGGTGGCACAGTGGTTAAGAATCTGCCTGGCAGTGCAGGGGACGCGGGTTCAATCTCTGGTCCGGAAAGGTCCCACGTGCAACTCCCATGGAGCAACTAAGCCTGTGCACCACAACTACTGAGCCTGCACTCTAGAGCCCACGAGCCACAACTACTTAGCCCACATGCCGCAACTACTAAGCCCATGCTCTGCAACAAGAGAGCCACCACAATGAGAAGTACACGCACCACAATGAAGAGTAGCCCCCGCTCGCTGAAGCTAGAGAACGCCCACACGCAGCAACGACGTTAGACCCAGTGCAGCCAAAAAAAAAGACTTGGATAGTCTGTCCTCGCACAGACATATGGTAAGTGACATTTAATATAAAATTAATAATGTGTTAGTTTTCCTACTGTTTTATATTTCCATATTTCCTGTCTCCTGTCTCTCACAATTTAGGAAACTTCGTATCAGTCTATCATGACAAGTAAGTGGTTTTTTTAAAAAAGTACCGATGTTTCCAATACTGTATTATGAATATGGCTACAATATTATATGCTATAAAAATTTTATAATGATTCATTCACTAGTGTCTAGGCTACGCTGCTGTGAAGCAATACACTAGGCTACCATAAAGCAATGATATTGCTGTTGCTTCATTATCAGTGAATGCATGATTATACCTGTCAATAAATATAAATTTCTTTTTTGATGTCTAATGTTAGTAATAGGTATAACATCTACAGTGTTTGTGTCATGTAAGATGATATTGATGTAAGTACTGACAGTTCATCTTGTAAACAGATGACATAAACTTATGATATCAATAAATACAGTACAGAACTGTAAGTGTATTTTCTCTTATGATTTTCTTAATATATTTTCTTTTCTCTAGGTCACTTTATTGTAAGAATACAGTATATAATACATATACCATACGAAAAATGTATTGACTGTTTATGTTATCAGTAAGACTTCTAGTCAATAGCAGGCTATTAGTAGTTAAGCTATTGGGGTGTCAAAAGTTATATGCAGATTTTTTTTATAAATTTATTTTTATTTATTTATTTTTGGCTGCATTGGGTCTTCGTTGCTGCATGCGGGCTTTCCCTAGTTGTGATGAGCAGGGGTTATTATTCGTTGTGGTGTGCAGGCTTCTCATTGCGGTGGCTTCTCTTGTTGCAGAGCACAGGCTCTAGAGGGCAGGCACAGTAGTTGTGGAGCACAGGCTTAGTTGCTCCGCGGCATGTGGCATCTTCCCGGACCAGGGCTCGAACCCGTGTCCCCTGCATTGGCAGGCGGATTCTCAACCACTGTGCCACCAGGGAAGCCCTATATACAGACTTTTGACTGCACCTCTAACCCCCGCATTGTTCAAGGGTCAACTGTACTTTACATTGCAGTATTCGTTTTCTAGAATTTAGGGTTCCAGCTAAGCAAAACTACAAGCAACACGAACTCTTAAAAAGAACCCTGTAAGGTTACTATAGTTTGATCTCAACTATGTATATTTCTACCAAAAAAAAAATGCTATTCTTTAGAAAGTAAGCTAAGCACTTCACATGGTTATCTCACTTAAATCTTCACAACTTTATGGAGCAGATAGGATTAGCTGCACTTGAGAGGTAGGAAGCTGAGACTTTGAGAAGAAGTATGTCCAAGACCACAGAATCAATAGGTAGAAAGACGAGAATTCAACCCCTATTTGACTCTGTAGCTCACAGACTTGATCAGTGGGCCATTCAATGCAATATTAGAACTGCCACGTTTATCACAAGGCAATGAGCATGAAAACAGAAAACCAACATTGGAAGCGCAGGAAAGTGGAAGGAAAGAAAGAACCTGGATCTTTCAGAATTCTGATATCATCGATCCATAGAACCCTGGAACTACCTACCTCCAGATGTCTTTCTAAGGGAACAGTGTTGATCTTTTTTTCTTTCCAAGTAAAATTCCAAGAACAAGGAAATGCACAAAAATTAAGTGCACCATGCAGTGAGTATTGGCAAGAGCACACACCTGGGCAACTCAACCCAATCCAGATGCAGAACAGTATCATTACTGCAGAAACTTCCTTTATGCCCCTCCCCAGTCCACCTCTACACCATCCTACTTACCAGGCAACGACTGCTGTGATTTTTTTTTTGTACCATAAGTTAACATTGCTTGTTCCAGGACTCATATAATGGAATCGTACAATATGTAGTCCTGGATAAGGCTTGTTTCACTCAGCGTGTAACAGGAGTAGTTCGTTGCTTTTTATTGCTGAGTATTGCATTATACACAGTTTGTTTATCCATTTGCCTGTTGGAAAACCTTGGACTGTTTCTAGTTTAGGGTTATTATGGGGGGAAAAGTGCAATAATATTCTTGTGCAAGTCTTTTTGTGGACATATGTTTTCATTTCTACAGGATAAATATCTAGAACTGGAATTACTGGGATAGGGAAAGAGTGTGTTCAGTTTTATAAGAGACGGCTGGATCATGTTACAAAGTGGCTGTACATTTTACCCAGTCAACAACAATGTATAAGTGTCTGGTTGTTCCACATGATTGCCCACATTTAGTGTTCACTTTGGTCAATTTTAGCCATTCTGGTGAGTGGACAGTATCTCATCATGGTTTTACTTCACATTTCCCTAGTGACTAATAAAGTTGAGCATTGCTATAAAGCTACCATAATCAAGGCAATATTGTATTGGTGAAAGTATAGACACATTAATCAATGAAACAAAATAGAAAGCCTAGAAATATACACACAGAAATACAGTCAACTGATTTGTAACAATGGTGCAAAGGCAATTGATGGAGAAAGGATAGTCTTTTCAGCAAATGGTGCTGAACAGTTGGAGATTCATGTGCAAATAAACAACTTTGTATCCATACCTTGCAACAAACACAAACGTAAACTCAAAATGGATTAAGTATAAAACCTAAAACTATAAATCTTCTACAACAAAATGAAGGAAAAGATCTTTATTATTTTGGTTAGGCAAAGAGTTTTTTTATATTAGTATGATCCATAAAAGAAAAAAATAAATTGGACTTTATCAAATTTAAAAATATTTGTACTACAAAAATTTGTACTACTCACTATTGAGAGAATGAAAAGACAAGCTACAGACTAGAAGACAGTATTTGCAAATTATATTTCTGAAAAAAGTTTTCTATTCAAAATATAATAAAATCTCCTAAAACTCATCGATAAGAAAACAAACAGTCCAATTTAAGACTTAGTAGAAAGATCTGGACACCATTGAAGAAAATACAGAGGGCAAACAGACATATGAAAAGATACTCAACATCATTAGTCATTAGGGAAATAAAAATTAAAACTACAGAGTGATACCACTGCACATCTATTAGAATGGCTAAAAAAGTTAAGTATCAAGTACTGGCAAGGATGCAAAGTGACTAGAAGTCATTACATTGCTAGTAGGAGTACAAAATACAATATATTGCTACTAGGAATACAAAATGGTACAGATATTGTAGAATGCAGTATAGCAGGTTTGTTTTTGTTTTTGTTTTTGCTATGAAGATAAACATATGCTTATGATATGACTGACCAGCTCTCCTTCTGGATATTTACAAAAGTGAAATGAAAATCTCCCACAAAAATCTGTATGTGAATGTTTATAGCAGATTAGTCACACTCACCGAAATTTAGAAACAACATGGATGTTATTTGATTGGTGGATGCAAAAACAAACTGGTACATCCATAGAAAACGCAGACAAATCCTAATTGCATTTTGCCAAGCATAGGAAACTAGACCCAAGAGGCTACGTGTAATATGATAAATGATACCGTTTATATGCCTTTCTAGAAAAGGCGAACTATTGGAAAGAGAATCAAACCAGTGGTTAATAGGGATAGAAAGTGAAGGATTTGGTTGACTAGAAAGGGAAATATGGGAATTTTTAGGATAATGGAACTATTTTATGTTGTGATATTGTGGTAGATACGCAACTCTGAGCAGATGTCAAATCCCATAGAACTGTCCACCACAAGGAGCGAATTTTACTACATATAAATCCTAATAAATCAACAACAATGTGTGGGGACACCACAGTAAATACAATCTATAGTAAATGAACCTAGTTGCCTTAAAATTAATGACATTACTACGCGAAACGGAAAATAGTAGTTTGACTGGATAATGTAAAGCAAAAGACTGAAAGAACCCGTACACAAATATTGTATTCTAGTTAGGATGCTTGTTTCTCACAGAACTGTAGCTTGCCAATCCTGAAACTATTTTATGCATATACTAGATTTGAAAAATAAGTATAGAGTAGACATTAAGAGTTAGGTTTTTCACGGTTAGACAGAGAAGTTACAAATGAATGATGCAAGGGGTTGGGGTGGAAAAGCTAGAATGAGCCCAGAGGCATTTGATTAGATTCACAAGCATCAATATGAATTCACATTTTTGTTTTGTGTGTATGTGTGTGTGTATGTGTGTTCATGTGGATAGATAGAGATAAATAAATGTAGATGTGTGTATAGGCATGAGATATATATATATATATCCAAGCTCCTCTGTTCACTGAGAATGCCTAGAAACAATGAAGCTTTAGTAATAATTACTCCATCTAGCATCCGTATGATGGATTCTAAATACCATTCTCAAAAAAAAAGGGACCAAGGAACCAAACTAGTTTTAGCCATGAAAGTTCAGTGAAATGTGTGGTCCTGGTTAGTATCCTGGAACAGAAAAAAACTCTGTAGAAAGGTGGTTGATTCCTGGCTTGTGGCAGAGAAAACATAAGGTCAGCTTGGACCATGTTGTGGTGCCAAAACAAAGGAAATGCTCCAAAAAGGATGGGGACATATCAAAAGGGCACAAGAACCAACCTGAAAGAGTTTCCAATAGCCAAAGGTGGAATTTTTGAGCAGTAAACTCATCAGTGATAATACTGTGTTGTAACCCACAGAATTAAATAAATGTCCATGAGTTTGTACCAATATAATTAAATGCAGTATGGAACATTAAAAGGACATCAGTGAAATCACTGGTGAAAGCTGACTGCATTTTGTAGTTCAGGTAATAGTATTCTACCAATATACATTTGCTAGTTTGTATGTAGTTGTACTACAGTTATATAAGATGCTAACATGAGGGGAAGCTGGGTGAAGATTATATGGGAACTCTGTACTGTTTCTGTAACTTTTCTTTAAGTCTAAAATTCTTTCAAAATTAAAACAAAAAAGTCTAGTAGGATCTAATATTAAAACTTCAATCCCTCATACAATGTAAAACTTCACGGACCCCCATTTCACTATGCAGCCGTTTGTTTCTCCAGAGTTAGAGCTGGGAGAGGGAGAAGAAGTGAGAATTAGAACAGCACTTACTTCACTGGTATGGTTGTAATATGACTTTAATACCACCTGGGTGTGGCAAATGATATCCAAATACTATTTCCTTTTTCTCATACTTTTCCTCAGTCGCTTTTGTGCAGAAATCCTCCTTGCTGGGAAGCTCCAGCTCTTTTTCTGGCATGTGCACATGCAAGCTCCAGGTAACCACCGGTGACCACTCCCCTCAGCAGCTACATCTGACTGTTGATCCATCTTCGGCTGATGTGGACTTGCTCCAGGCAGGAAACAAGATGGCTCATGGCCAGCTCTCTCCCAAACTTGAGGAGATATTCACATTGCTGCCTCGTTCCCAAGTCTAAGAACAGAAAGGCAGCAGGAGTTTGCTTAATGGACCAGGCGTAAGTAATACAAAGGGTCTCTTCTTATGCATTTTATCTCTGACAAAAGAAAACACATTGAAAAGCTAGTAAGATTAGTAAATGGAAATTAATTGTAACATACCTATGAAAAATTATATCAGTAGGCTTTCAATGTATTGTGCTATTATCAGGGTCTTATTTCAGTACACATAAAGAATATTTATGTTCATTCTTGGCCCTGATCCCTCCCAACCAAGTTTCTGTTTTCACTTGTGGGAGTTCTCAAGAGTATCACCTGCAGACAAGTGGGCAGAGAGCTTGCTGCCTCCCATGTCTCTGCCCCCGGTGTTCTGATCACCTACATCTTTGCTCAGAGGTGCTCTACTCCTCATGAATGCATGCCTGACAGACAGCTGCTGCTTCCCAAACATCCATGCTTAAAGCTCACTGCTGGATGACTTACTTCCAGGAATCCGTCATGAATTTCTGATCACCTTTTAAAAAATGCAAAACTAGAATAAAGCAATGTTAAACATTATTTTTTTAAAAAGAAGCAAGTTACTCCCTCTTGAGAGAGCACCAGAATCACAACTAACTGCTGAACAATCATCGACAGGAAGACACTGGAACTCACCAAAAAAGATACCCCACATCCAAAGACAAAGGAGAAGCCACAATGAGATGGTAGGAGGGGCACAATCACAATAAAATCAAATCCCGTAACTGCTGGGAGGGTGACTCACAAACTTGAGAACACTTATACCACAGAAGTCCACCCACTGGAGTGAAGGTTCTGAGCCCCAGGTCAGGCTTCCCAACCTGGGTGTCTGGCAACGGGAGGAGGAATTCCTAGAGAATCAGACTTTGAAGGCTAGCGGAATTTGATTGCAGGACTTCAACAGGACTGGGGGGAAACAGAGACTCCACTCTTGGCGGGCACACACAAAGTAGTGTGCGCATCAGGACCCAGAGGAAGGAGCAGTGACGTCGTAGGAGACTGAACCAGACCTACCTGCTAGTGTTGGAGGGTCTCCTGCAGAGGCAGGGGGTGGCTGCGGCTTACTGTGGGGACAAAGACACTGGCAGCGGAGGTTCTGGGAAGTATTTCTTGGTGTGGGCCCTCCCAGAGTCCTCCACTGGCCCCATCGAGGAGCTGGGTAGGCTCCAGTGTTGGGTCGCCTCAGGCAAAACAACCAAGAGGGAGGGAACACAACCCCACCCATCAGCAGAAAAGTGGATTAAAGTTTTACTGAGCTCTGCCGACCAGAGCAACACCCAGCTCTACCCACCACCAGTCCCTCCATCAGGAAACTTGCACAAGCCTCTTAGATAGCCTCATCCACCAGAGGGTAGACAGCAGAGGCTAGAAGAACTACAGTCCTACAGCCTGTGGAACAAAAACACATTCACAGAGAGACAAGATGAAAAGGCAGAGGGCTATGTACCAGATGAAGGAACAAGATAAAACCCCAGAAAAATGACTAAATGAAGTGGAGATAGGCAACCTTCCAGAAAAAGAATTCAGAATAATGATAGTGAAGATGATCCAGGACCTCGGAAAAAGAATGGAGGCAAAGATCGAGAGGAGGCAAAGATCGAGAGGAGGCAAAAATCAAGAAGATGCAAGAAATGTTTAACAAAGACCTCGAAGAATTAAAGAATGAGCAAACAGAGATGAACAATACAATAACTGAAATAAAAAAATACACTAGAAGGAATCAATAGCAGAATAACTGAGGCAGAAGAACGGATAAGTGACCTGGAAGGCAGAATGGTGGAATTCACTGCTGCGGAACAAAATAAAGAAAAAAGAATGAAAAGAAATGAAGACAGCCTAAGAGACCTCTGGGACAACATTAAATACAACAACAGTTGCGTTATAGGGGTCCCAGAGGGAGAAGAGAGCGAGAAAGGACCAGAGAAAATATTTGAAGATATTATAGTCGAAAACTTCCCTAACATGGGAAAGGAAATAGCCACCCAAGTCCAAGAAGTGCAGAGAGTCCCATACAAGATAAACCCAAGGAGAAACACACTGAGACACATAGTAATCGGCAAAAATTAAAGACAAAGAAAAATTATTAAAAGCAGCAAGGGAAAAAAATATCAGCAATGAAAATAAAAACGTTAAATTGCTTGGGGAGGGGAGAGAGGTTACTACATTTTTAGATTTGGGGAGATTACATTCTTACATTTAAAGGTTACCCTCAGAGGCCAACCCAGTATTTTTATAGAGGAGGAAAAGGAGGGATGGCTCCATAGCTTAGACAACAGCATAGGCCAACCCTTACTGCTGACGCTGCAGCATGAAGGGCTGTAGACAAAGAAGTAGCAGGCAAGGCTGGGCCGGTGGTCCATCTACTGAGCATCTCTGATGTGGCTTCTAGGGGCAGCCCGTGGAGAGAAAGGTTACTCTGTGCTACATCAGACACTAAGCAATAGGGATGTGCTCCTTCGTTCTCCACACCATGATGTCGCAGGAAAGGCTGAGGAGAAAAAAAAAAAAGAAAGAAGCACAGGGCTTCCCTGGTGGCGCAGTGGTTAAGAATCCACCTGCCAATGCAGGGGACATGGGTTCGAGCCTGGTTCGGGAAGATCCCACATGCCGCGGAGCAACTAAGCCCGTGTGCCACAACTACTGAGCCTGCATGCCACAACTACTGAAGCCCGCACACCTAGAACCTGTGCTCCGCAACAAGAGAAGCCACCGCAATGAGAAGCCTGCGCCCAGAAACGAAGAGTAGCCCCTGTTCACCGCAACTAGAGAAAGCCCACGTGCAGCAACGAAGACCTGATGCAGCCAAAAATAAATTAATAAAATAAATAAAGTGCCCCGGTGGGGAGGGTCAAATGAGTACCAGGTTTCCTTCTGGGGTGATGAAAATGTTAAAAATATAAAAGTAAAATAAAAAATAATTTAAAAAAAGAAGCACAATTTGTTCTGGAAAGGAAACGTAAAGTGAGGATGGTGCCTAACCAAGAATGAGTAGGGCAGGGTAGGTTCCTAGTGAACCAGAGTATCAAAGCATGAAGAGGATGGAAGAGGAAAATGGTAGAAGACATGCAAGAATAAGAAACAGCTTTCAAGGCAGAAGGAAGAGGATGAAGGAAGGGATAGAGAAATAGCATGTCAATGACCTTAAGCAAATCGTGGTGACTGAAGCATAAAGGGTGAAACACAAGAGTTGCAATAGTGGAGATTATAAAAGAGAACATTGTCGGGCTTCCCTGGTGGCGCAGTGGTTGAGAGTCCGCCTGCCGATGCAGGGGGCATGGGTTCGTGCCCCAATCTGGGAAGATCCCACATGCCACGGAGCAGCTGGGCCCGTGAGCCATGGCCGCTGAGCCTGCGCGTCCGGAGCCTGTGCTCCGCAACGGGAGAGGCCACAACAGTGAGAGGCCCGCGTACCGCAAAAAACAAAAAAAGAGAGAACATTGTCAAGATTTTAGGGGGCAAAGGAACTTGTTCTAAAGAGCTGTGCTGCGTGATACAATGCCTCTAGCCACATGTGATTAATTAAATTCAAATTTAAATTAATTAGAATTAAATTAAAATTTCAGTTCCTCCATCACATTTCAAGAGCCTTTACCACACTGGCTAGTGTTTAGAGTATAGAACATGTCCACCATCGCAGAAAGGTTTCTTGGACAGCATCGCCAATGGCAATGGGAGTGTACATAGAGAATTGTAAAAGTTGTTTTAAATTTCTTGCCTGAGATGCAGAAAAGAGCAATTTTTTAAAATGCAATTATTTATTTGTGGTTGCCTATATCACTAGCTGAAAAAAAAAGTGGTATATTTTGGTTTTGCTAAACTCTGCTTTTCCAGAAAGATGGATACCTGAGCCAATGAGGAATAAAGCCGCGTTTCATGGGGAGAAAACTTGGTGGTGTCAGTGCAAGGAAGAGAATCGGTTTCTTCCACTTTAGGGGTAATTAATTCTTTCCATGGGCTTGGAAATGGAGAACACAGCTTAATCAATTGTCACAAAGTGAACATACCCATTTAATTGGCATCCAGATGAGGAAACAATATTACCAGGATCTCCAAAGTGCAGCCCCTCTGTGCTTCCTTCCAGGTACCACTCCCTCAAGTATAACCACTGCTCTGTTTTTGCCAGTTTTAAAATTGTATGCAAAGATTTAAGTATGCACTTTTTCACATCCGATTTATTTCACTCAGTACCATGTTAACTAATGTGTGTCATTACACGAATTTTTAAATTCTTTAATTATGTCACAAGCATACAGGAGAATGAGCAAAACGCGTATGTAAATTTAAAGTGAAATTAGAAAATAAAAACTCATGTTCCCTCGCACAAGTTTATGAAATGGAGTTTTACCAGATCTTGATTCCCTGTGTGCCCTTCTTTCACTGCACCTGTCCCTCTCCAAACTGAGAAGTAACATCAAACCTGGTTGTATAAGGAAAGGGTAACATGGGCACGGGAGATGAAGAGTCCAAAGGAGAAGACAAGCGGAACAGAGTGTCTTGAGTCTTGCTTCACGTCGCTGAGGATTTATGAGAACCCCTTCTGGGGATGTCTGTGAAAAAGGACTCCAGTGAGTTCTGGGAAACCAAGGGCTCACAGCAGTCAGGGCACGTGGGAGGGCTGCGTATGGTCCAGGAATGTACTGTTGACCTGAAACAAATAGACTGCCAGATATTTCTCCAGTAAAGATGGGTTTATTCAAGATCAGCAGAGAATTGCAATTCTGGGTCTGCAGCCGTAATGCAGTCCCCAGACAGCAAGGGAAGGAGGATGCTTTTATAGAGGGGAAAAGGAAGTTGCGAGGGATGTAGTGAACAGAGTCCACGGCTTTTCATAGACTGAGTCCTTGCCAGGGAAGAAGTGTTCCTTCCTCTTGGGCTCTTCTATAGTCGTAGGGGGGGAGAGCGCCCCCTTCTGGTCTCCCAACTCTATTTAATTGAGGTTTATTCTTTGTTTTTTTCTTTTTTAACAGTATCCACCTTGTGAGCTGCTCAGTTTTCTCTGCCTCTCCTTGCTCAAGAGTAGGACAGAAGCGAATACATCTGTGAAGCAAAATGATTGTTTTCAGCTGAGCAGGCAGCAAGAACGGGAGGGTCCCTCGGGAAGTGCTTCAATGCCTGGTCAAGCCAGGCCAAGCTCAGGTAAGATTCTAGCCCTGCCGATTCCAGCCACCCCCCAACCCCTGCAGGCTCTGTTTTTCCAGTTAAACATATGAGAACTGGCAGTGTATCTTGTAAGAATAACCCTGAGCCTGTTGTGTCCAGCTGCCCCTCTTTCCTGGTCCTCATTCTTGCTTCTGTTGATGACATTCGAGATAAATCATAGACGTTTCTTCAGGAGACAGTAAGAGAGAAAGGAAATGTCCCCTCCTTAAAGAAAACCTCTTGTTGAAAGGCCCTGTATTAAAAGGCCCTGGTCCACCAGTGGGCAGCACCACCACATCGATGCACAGTGTTGTCAGGAGAGGTGGGAGATGGTGCCCCAAACCAACTGCCCGATTTTGCTGTTGACTAACTAGGTTTGCTTCTCCCGGAGCTGATTAAATAAAGGCAGAATATAACTGATTGCGTTATTTCCCCTCCTTGTCAATAATAACAAAATCCTATTTTCTAAATGGGCGCGCATTGTAGGCTATGGTAGAGAAGGGGCAGTCAGAGACCATTTCAGACAGAGGTGGAAAATAAACTCTTGTCCTACACTGCCTGGGGTTTAAGCCCAAGGCAGAATCATCCCTTTGCTTCCTTGTTGTTTGCCTTTATCCACCACAACACTCCCAATTCCAGGTGAGAGACGTAAACAGCAGGCTCTTAGAGAATTAGTTCTGTTCATACTAAGAATTCTGAAAAGCACCATTCCTTGCTAGCGGCAGAGCCAATGCGAGGAGGAAAGGATTGGCTCTTCCGTTTGGAACGTGCATCTAAGGCTTGTCTTCCATTCAGCCCCACAATTGCCAGGGCCCAAAGGGTGTCAGGGAGGTGAGTGCACATCCTGATCCTGGGAAAGGGCTCCTGAACTCATCCCAAGGTAAAACAGCAGCAAAATGAAGGAGGCTTGTTTATTTAAATGTAGTAGGAAAGCAGTTTATTTCCCACTAGAAACAGGAAAGGGGGAAATAAACTAGTTTTACCAGTTTCTAGTTCTGGCTGGAGGGAGTTGGTTTGCTGTAGCATTTGCAAAAATGTATTTCATGGAACCGGTGAAGGACGCTAACAGTTACGTGAGAAGGGATTTTTGTGGTTAAATTTACTTATCAAACAACAGATTTAAATAAGTTAATCCCTAATTTGCTATTAATTGTAATATTAAATTAACTAGGACATTCCAGCTATGGTAGTTAGTGAACCATTTATTGTATTTCTTTGGTCAAATGTGAAAATAGCTCATACTCAGTTCTCTCATTAAAAGTCAAAAGCATTACTTTGGGGATGCTGTAGTTTTATTTCCAGAGGGAAAGATGCACTTTAAACCACAAGAGGGCAGCAGTATTACATTTTTAATCAAATGCCTTGAAGCTCAACCTAGGGCCTAAAACCATAATTATAGTGTAACAGTTGCATGTTTTTCTCCAAATGGTTCTTATTAATTCTGATGGCGTTTTATGAGGAAAGTTATTTTTAAAGTTTCTGTGACTATGGTTTGTTACGTATGAGACTACTTTCAAAGAGTGCAGTAATTGTAGTGAGTGAATTAAAGTGCCTCACGGGTGAATTTAGCAAAAACCTTTAAACTTCACATTTAAAGATCACATCATTAAAATTCTACAAGTATATCTTTTCTATAATATTAAAGGGATTAAACAAAACTATATTTAGCGATGGATAAAACTTGTTATGGTTTAGGTGTATGAATTTTTTTTTTTTTTTTTTTTGCGGTACGCGGGCCTTTCGCTGTTGTGGCCTCTCCCGCTGCTGAGCACAGGCTCCGGACGCGCAGGCTCCCCGGCCATGGCTCACGGGCCCAGCCGCTCCGAGGCACGTGGGATCTTCCCGGACCGGGGCACGAACCCACGTGCGCTGCATCGGCAGGCGGACTCTCAACCACTGCGCCACCAGGGAAGCCCAGGTGTATGAATTTTTTATAGCTATTATGTTGTAATACCTTTTAATAGGTATATGTATCTTTAAAGTTAGACCTAGTTAAAATGAGGACATCAGTAAGCATGACAATTTACAATGAATAACCCTAATTTAACGTAAAAAATAATGGAGTACTTTTCTGCACTGAATCTACATTTTCTTCACTTTTAAGATGCAATAAAATGTCAGTAATTCTATTTAGCCACCGGGTGGCGCTGCTTACTTAAACAATGAAATATAGATGGAAAGAGGAAATTGAAGATCCAAGAATTATACATATCCAACACATATCCAAGGTCTTTGAGAAAATATGTTAGGAAAATCTGGGAGGAAAATGCACCGTCTGGAGCAGATACTTAACAGAACTACATGAAATTCATTTAATGGTGAAACTTAAACATGGACGCTGACATTTTCACAAAAAACCAAAAGACAAAAGAGTCTATGCTAACAAAAATCTCGCCCCATGGAAGCTACTTATTTTTACCCATGAAATTGTTCCTTCTGTTTCGCAGGCAATGAAAATCAATTGCATTTTACTACCTTTCACGTTAGTAAAAGGGGAAAGAAGATTGTTCCCTAATTCAGCAAAAGGTGGAGGAATCAAACAAATATCGTAATCTGTATCATCTGTATAGATGCGGTACAGAAGTATTTATATGTATAGAAGTAATTATATGTGTAGATAAGCCAAACTTCATCCTTATTCATGCATTTGCCAAAAATATAGTTTTATTTAACTTGAGGGGGGATAAATGACTTGATTATAGATACCTGCTAGAGCACAAATGAATTTGGAATGCATTAACCATTTCATTAAAATGTGCTTTACAGTGATTACTTGTAATATAACCAATCAAATGATAACAGTATTATGAAATTTGACAAATATGAACATGGTTATAAGTTTACAATGCACTGTTGTCAAACTACGTATAGGAAAAGGAACTACTAACACTTACTGAGGTCCAAAGCTGGTAGGGATTTTTTTTTCATTTATTATTTCTGTTCTCAGTGTTGCAAAGAGAACTCGAATTTAAATTCTAGTTTTGACCCTGAAAGCCATGCTATTTCCACCAATGTTGATAAAATCAAGGAGGAGACAGGAATGCCACCTGAGCTCTCCCCAATGCCTTCTGCAAAGATCACTAAATAATTCTGGACTTCTTTCCCTCTGAACCCAGATGGAGCCTTGGGATTCTCAACTCAGCATTCCAGGTAATTGATACTAATTCCACCATTGATTAATGGCAGAGAGTCAGGTTGAAACCTGTTTGCCATTTTGGGTTTTTCAGTCACATTGCTCCTAAGTAGAAGTTCTCTTTTCTCAAAGTTTATGTAAAGTTCTAGAAGCAATTACCAGCCATGTAACACTAAATATTAACAGAAGGTTGAGATATTTGATTTTAGTTCATGAAGAAATTAAGTACATATTTATTTGTAGATGTTTTATTGGCAGTGAACAAATGCCTAAATCTTTTCTTTAGTGTTATTAATTTCCTGTAGAGGAAGATATATGCCCTAAAATGTTAATATTTGAATTTTTGGTTATCTAATTAAACAAGATAGTAATAAAATAATAGCTAGCATTTAATGAGTCCTGAGCACTTAGCCTGTGTCACCTGCTGTTCTAAGTGCCTTTTATGTGTCCTCTCAACAATCCTATGAGCTACTTATTATTATCATACCCATTTAACAGATAAGCAATTTAAGGCAAAAATGTGTACATCAGTAACCACAAATCCAGGAATTTTGTGACACCTTTGGGTCAGGGTTGGCAGGATCACGGCCTCAGACACTTTTCTCCATTGGTCACTGGATCATTTGCTGATCTTGATTCAATCAAATTAAACATTGTGCTAGGTATTGATTTATTTTTTTCTCAGCTATGAACCCTTTCTCTACTCCGCTTTGTGGTGCTGGGGCTGGAACTCTGCAGACAGCAATTCTGCTTTGCCAGCTTCTCCTGTGAAACTCTGCAGGAGCAGAGGCAGGAGCAGTGCCTTGTAGAAGCAGCTGAATCCAGCCTGCAGTTTCTCCAATGTCTGTAGTTTTTCCAACATGGCCGTGTTCCCAGCGCTTGCAGAAGCAGCCTCATTGCACCTTCCTCAGGGATTCCACCAGCTGAGCACAATTACCCCCTCCTCCAGTTTTTTGAGGGCTCCTTCTCCAGGCTACAGTTTAATAATTTCAACCCCTTCCCTTTGCTCCTCCAGCCCTAGAGGTGGTAGCTCTTCCTACAGTTACTGTCTCTGTAAAAATGTTTTGCTTTTAGGTTACCTAGTATTATGGATTGAATAGTGTTCCCTTAAAAGATGTTGAATTCCAAACCCCCAGTACCCGTGAGTGGAACCTTATTGGCAATAGGATCTGTCAAAAACCAAACTCTTCACAGTGAGTAAAACAAAGGAGAAAGATGAGTTTATTACAAGGGTTTCCACCTGTAGGCCAGGAAACTCAAGGCTCTGGGAGCAATGAATTCTGATTTGCTCACTGACTAAGGGGTTTAATTGGGGCAAAGGTGGAAGTTATTTGCCCTTTTCATCTGATTGGTTGCCTAGGGATCTTCCTCCCTATTTAGGTTGAGGCAGCTGCGTCAGGGCAACAAGCAAGTTCAGACCAGACGTGAAGAGACTTGGCGGTTAGGGGACTGGCTGAAGCTCTCTGCTGATTTCTGAGAAGAGCTGTAAATTCCTGCAACTTAGGTACGATTAAGTGTTGTTTTCTTTTCTTTTCTTTTCTTTGTTTTTTGCGGTACGCGGGCCTCTCACTGTCGTGGCCTCTCCCGTTGCGGAGCACAGGCTCCGGACGCGCAGGCTCAGCGGCCATGGCTCACGGGCCCAGCCGCTCCGCGGCATGTGGGATCTTCCCGGACCGGGGCACAAACCCGTGTCCCCTGCATCGGCGGGCGGACTCTCAACCACTGCGCCACCAGGGAAGCCCAAGGGTCGCTTTCTTTAATGCACTTGCAGTGGCCAACTCCCTTTTCTCCCTGACATGAGTGATTCCTTTAAGTTTTGATCCTACAGGCCTTCACAGTTGGTCAAGTTCAGATGAGATCCCTGGGGTAGGCCCTAATGCAATATGACTCAGTCCTTATAAAAAGGGGAAATTCGGACACGGAGACAGACGCTCACACACAGAGAACACCATGTGAACATGAAGGATGTATCAACAAACCAAGGAATGCCAAATGTTGCCAGAAAACGACCAGAAACGAGGAGAGAGACAAGGGACAACGTCTCCGTCACAGCCCTCAGAAGGAAGCAACCCTCCTGACACCTTGATCTCGGACTTCTGGCCTCCAGAACTGTGAGACAATAAACTTCTGTTGTCTAAGCCCCCAGTTTGTGGTACTTTATTATGGCTGTCCCTGGAAGTTCATATAGCTAGTTAACAATATTATTCTTAGTTAACCAGTTTTTAGGTTAACTTCTCTGTTAAAATAACTAGTATGATTTCTCTCTTCTGACTGAGTACTAAATAATATAATAAGTACAGAGAATCATAGATTCTGTTTTTATGGTAATTTTAAAGGTCACCTGCTTTACGTCACTGCCATGTGATTCTTACTTAACTGTAGCAGGTGCATTCGTTTGCTTGGGCTGCTATAATGAAGCACTGCAGACTGCGTGGCTTAAGTAACAGGAATTTATTTTCTCACAGCTCTGAAGGCTAGAAGTCTGAGATCAATGTGTTGGCAGGGTTGGTTTCTTCTGAGGTCTCTCTCCTTGGCTGGTAGATGGCCATCTTTTCCCTGTGTCTTCACATGGTCTTCCTTTGTGCATATCTGTGTCCTAATCTCCTCGTCTTAAAAGGAAACCAGGCCTATTGGATTAGAGCTCACCCATATGACCTCATTTGAACTTAATCACCTCTTGAAAGACCCTATCTCCAAATACAGCCATATTCCGAGATACTGGCGGTCAGGACCTCAACCTATAAATTTTGAGGTTGACACAGTTCAGCCCATACAAGCAGGAATCTTTGATAAAGAAAATGTTAATGCCTTGGGGTCACACAGCCTCCTTTTAGCGGCTCTTCGGAAGGCTGCGTGGCAGACCTTCAAATATTCCTCTTGTCCAAGCTCACAAATCTGCCCTTTAATAATAATCTAGTTCAGGATGTTGCCCAAGTTCACTCTCCCGGGCAAGTTTCATAGCCACCCAAGCCACTGTAGTAACAATTTTGTTGAAAAGAACCAACATGGTAGTTGATATAGATGAATAACATAGAAATATCTAAATGCCCCAAATTTTTAAGAAACTTTGTGTCCATTAGCTAACACTTCTGCATAGGGGCCAGAAATATGGTCACTCTTGAAATGCCTGTATAGCTACTGAATCATCCTCTGGTTTAGGGGGAAATCGCTACATTCTGTTTCTAGAATTCCTCCAAGGCAATTGTTCTTGCATTGCTCTTCCCTGTTGCACCTGCTTTCTTTCTTTTCTTGCCATTTGGTTTCAAGCATAGCAACCAGTGAACAAAAGGTGCCTCCCTCCTACATCCCCAACCAGTCCCCACGGAGGAGGGAAGGCGGATGATATAAACCGAAAGAAAAGTGAGAAGCTGAGGGGTTCTGTACGTGAGACCCCAGGGTGCTGACTACTTATCTTGTTCTTATAGCTTCTGCCACACTATTGATTGGGATCTGACAAGTCGAAGAGAGAAAAATGAACACTTTTCTAGAAAAATGGACCATTCTTTAAAAGGTCTAAGGATGGGCAGTCTGTAAAAGAGAAACTGCAGGGCTTCCCTGGTGGCGCAGTGGTTGAGAGTCCGCCTGCTGATGCAGGGGACGTGGGTTCGTGCCCTGGTCCGGGAGGATCCCACATGCCGTGGAGCGGCTGGGCCTGTGAGCCATGGCCGCGAAGCCTGCGTGTCCAGAGCCTGTGCTCCGCAGCGGGAGAGGCCACAACAGTGAGGGGCCCACGTACCGCCAAAAAAAAAAAAAAAAAGTAAAAAGAGAAACTGCAAATGATCAATACAAAAAGATGCATCTTCTCTCTAATTATTCAAAAAGTCACGTTGGGGGATATTCGAGATGGATCACAATTTCCCCACTCCTGGTTTCCATGACGAGGCCGTTTCCCTCAGTACTCCTGGTCGTTCTCTGTTCTTTTATCTACCTCTCTGCTGAGAAGGGGGAGTAGCTTATTTACATAGTAAATTTGAGAAGGGTACCCTTAGCTTAGTGGGCTTAGCTAAGGCTCCAACCATCTTTTTTTTTTCTCTCTCTCAGCTGGGTTCCAGCTTTCTCCTGAGAGCTCGCTGCTTACAGGAAGCACTGTTTTCCTCTTCTCCCAGCTCTGCCCCTGGAGAGAGAGGTGAAGGTTGGTGGGAAGGCTGGAGCTTCTGTAACCGGTGAGCAAATTTCCTTATTCTGAGGTTTGTGTAACAAGTGCATTCGGCTCACACATGAATCCACCTCGCTCTTGACTAGCCTCTCTCGGCACAGATGTTAGTTTGGTCTCTTCCTTACTCTTCGTTTTATTTATCTCTTTGTTGAGTGGAGAAGAGGGATGCTATTTGTTGGAAACTGTCTTATAGACCACACCATACTGGTCATAATTTACTTCAATGCTCCATGAACAATCAGTACATCTAGAGTTAAAGTTATTGCTGAGAACTTGGGTTTACAAACCTGAGCCTACCAATACAGGATATGAAAAACAGTTCAAAAGAACTAACAGCATTTTTAAATGGAAATACCGGTTTCTGTCAGTCTTAAAGTCTTTATGTTCACTTATATTTCCTCATCAAAGCTTTTCCACACAGTTTGTCGGGATTAAATCTCGTCTTCCCCTTCCTCTGTTACGTATTATACCTCTCGTGTAGCAGGTGCCAAAATCTGCCTTGTTGTACAAGTGTTTGAGTATTGTTTTCACTGGAGATCAGGGGCTATGGGTTATTGTAATTATATGCTTCCAACTCCGAGATACCTGCCCTGCATAGAGTTGTATTCAATAAATGTTGATTGAAATCGATGAAATCACAGCTTCCCTGGAAGCTAACAAAGAACAAATATGGATTGCTTTATTAATAACTTAGAACTAAAGAGTTAGGTAATAAAGATGCGTTTATTCCACTTTACAAAATTGCTGTAGCTAGACTAGATGATTTTCCACTGTTCTTGTTTTTTCAAACTCTGTGACAAACTTTATTTCTACTAAGTTTTGTGGAAATTAAATCTTAATAACTTGAAGTTTATTTCCTAAGTGTTATTTAATGGAGTCTGCAGTGATAATAGTAATTCATTCTGTACATGAAGAAATACTTGGTAGTGGGAATAATTATCTCCTGTATCACTTTTTCTGGTATTTCCCTTCACATATATTTGAAATAATCATGTTTTCTCTTTATTCTTTTAAGAACTTAATTTGCAGTATCATAGCTATCATAACATGCAGGACTCTCTATTTAGTCAAGTAGTTTACAAATATCAAGAATTCTATACAATCATTTGTTATCCGTAAAAGAACAAAAGGCTTCTAATTAGAGAACCTGATATATAGTCCTTGGTTGGCCACTCGTTACAAATTTGGGCAAACAAGTTATTGTGGATCATTGTCACTTATTAAAAATGAAGTAACTACTTCACGGGTTGAGAAGATAAAGTAAGATTATGTGTATAAATATGCATTGTAAATTTAAAGCCTTATATAAACATTAATTGTTATCATTACTTGACAAGGAACACATTTGTAGATGTCGCCCTCTGGTCTCATGATTACGACAAAGATGCCCATATATGATCTTCAGTTTCTTGTTGGTATTACTCTGTGCCTGGATGTATAGATGAAATGCCACATAACAATGCTATAAGCCTTAGTGGAACAGAGGTTAAAAAGCTCGAGAGACCAAACTCAAAGTCACAGTGTAAAGGGTTCATTTACACGGTAAATGATCACACATGTTTATAGGCATAACCCATGAGTTCCAAGACTTCTAACACAAAGGTGTTACTTTTCTATTTTCTACGTTACCACCAGTAATAATTTTGCTAAACTCTCCAACACTTCATAACAAGAATCTTTTCCTCCACTGTCCAATAACACTTTCTCCCTGTCTGCCTAAGCTCTGTAACCCTCTCCCCGAGGTGTTTTCAGCTTTCACTAACAGTCTCTTCAAGGCCCTTCCACCTCCCTCCTAACCCAGGCTCAAAGGCAATGGCATGTTTTCGTCATGGAGTAGCTCCCTACTCCCAGGTTCCAAGTTTCTGTATCACTTACTATTACGTAATATCCACCCCAAAGCTTACTGGTCTAGTTGTTTTATTGGCTTAAAACAAGTGCTTTATTATAATCACGTATCCTATGGGAAAGGAATTCAAACAGGGCATAATAGGAATAGAAATTTGAGTCTTCTCTGTTCTGTGATGTCTGGGGCCTCAGTTGGGAAGACTATAGAACTGGAGCTTAAGATTGGGTACTAGAATCATCTGGAGACAGTCATTCACTGTCCATGGTTGTTGCTGACTACTGGCTAAGTCCTCAGCTGGAAACAAATGAAGGGAGAGAACAGCTGTCCCTAAAGTATACACATACGGCATACGATTCCCTTATGGTCCAGTGACTTTTATAAGCTGAAGTAGCCCTTCAGTGCATAAGAGCACCTGTGATTAGCTCCACCCAGGAAAGTAGCAGCTATAGGAGTTCAGCTAATTAAGAACAGATTGATATTCACAGTTTATTATTAGATTTTCTTTTAGACTAGTTCTTCCTAAAATTAGTCTAAAACCAGTGGTATTTCAGTATTACAAGGGAAAATAATATTTATATTATATTTTTTAAAAAGTCAATCTACAAAAAGCTAAGATTTGATTATGCCACATAGATTTAAATGTGATTAGGTATAGGTTTGACACTTGTTTGATATTTGCTAATTATCATTTGTTTTATAAATACTAGTTAACTTATATTTTTTCAGTCCTATAAAAGGAATTTGTCCCCCCCCCGCTTTTATTTATTTATTTATTTATTTTTGGCAGTACGCAGGCCTCTCACTGTTGTGGCCTCTCCCGTTGCGGAGCACAGGCTCCGGACGCGCAGGCCCAGCGGCCATAGCTCACAGGCCCAGCCGCTCCGTGGCATGTGGGATCCTCCCGGACCGGGGCACGAACCCACGTCCCCTGCATCGGCAGGCGGACTCTCAACCACTGCGCCACCAGGGAAGTCCCTGTCCCCCTTTTAAAATGTCCTATCTTTAAATGAAGAAATGGAATTTCAGAGAGATGACATAACTTGCTCTAGTCACATAATAATTGGCCACGATCCTCTGCTAGGTCTGTTTGCGCCAGATTTCCTGTTCTTTCTATTGCATTGTGTGAGAGATTTACTTATATTAGACAGTACATTTTTTCCATTTCAATCGTGATAATTATCCTTTGGTTTGTCACTTATATTAACAACTAAATAGCAAACTAATTATGTGGGTGGCCAGTACATGCTGTTATTATTTATTATTCATCAGTGTGATGATGTCATAAAAGCCAGTGATGGACAGAGGAGGACTGACCCTCCCTGTCCAGATTTAGTTGTACTTGAATAGCATTTGAAAAGCATTATAGATTTGAGACCCACAAACTTTGAAAGGAAACATTAGTAAAAAAAAAAAAAAATTTTTTTTGAGTGGGTATTTTGCTTGTTGATATTATATTAAAAATAACTTCCCACTGATACTTGTTGACATTTTCAGAATTTTTTTTTTTTTTTGCGGTACGCGGGCCTCTCACTGTTGTGGCCTCTCCCGTTGCGGAGCACAGGCCCTGGACGCACAGGCTCAGCGGCCATGGCTCATGGGCCCAGCCGCTCCGCGGCATGTGGGATCTTCCCGGACCGGGTCACGAACCCGTGTCCCCTGCATCGGCAGGCGGACTCTCAACCACTGTGCCACCAGGGAAGCCCTTCAGAATATTTTTGAAAAAATTAAAGATGCTATAGAAAATTTGGAAGTCAAGTGAAAAATAGATTTATTTGGATAGGATTTTGTAAATTTAATGGACTGTAAGTTTTTATAGTTGGTAAGCAGGCATTTAATATACCATTTTAACAGTTCATGGCCTGAAATATAGAGGAGAATTCCTCTGTGTATATATGTATAATTTTGAAGAGACACTATTAAGGATTTTGTACTTTTTCCTAAGGACAGTGTGAAGCTAGTAAGAATTTTAAGCAGTCCAGATATCATAATTTGTTGAAAGAGAGAATTCTGATTGTGGGCAGAGAGTAAAGTGGATGGGGTATGGACAGAGTGGACAAAAAGGGAAAATCAAACATGGATCAATTACTTTGGTTCAGGTGAGCATTAATGGTAGCTTGGGTATAGATGATGGCAAAGGAGCAGATCAAAGTAGATAGAAATACATTACAGAATCAATAGTACTGACAATTTTTTAGGGGTGTAGGGTGTCAGAGAAGACAGTGTTAAGAATGACTCTGAGGTTTCTGACATAAGCTGCTGGGGAAGAGGAGCTGCCATTTATGAAAATAGAGATCACAACAAGAATAGCAGGTTTGGATGCTGGAAATCAACTTCATGAGTTCAATTCTGGGTCTATGGAACGTAAGATGCCTGTGAGGCATGTATTTTTGTAGGGGTTTAATAGAAATTCTAGTACAATCTGAACTATATTTCTCCATTCTCTGCTGGGCGCTTTTCTTCTCCTATGATCACGTTGGCTCATAACCTACATTGGTCCATGCTGTGGTATTCTTTGCTTTAATAGGTCAAAAGCATGAAAATATCAATGTATGTTCCCATAAAATGCAAAGTGCTCAGCCTGGTAATATGGAGATAGTGATGTATGCTGAAATGCTGAGTCAGGAGATGATCCAAGTTAACTTTCCTGACATCTGTAAATGATCAGTGGAAAAATGACCATTAGCCTTCTAGTCAAGGAGGAGGATATTCTGGGAAAAATGGCTGGGATGTTCTACCAGCTCCAAGATCACAATAGCTAGGAGGATGGTGGTATGGGATGTTCCTCTACTTACTGATAATAATACCTGAATGTATTCCCACATGTCAAAAAATATTACTGTGTATAATAGCTTCCCTTCTCATTCCCCCATGCTTTCATCACATCTATGCTCAATGTCCCTCATGAAAGAGGGCTTCTCTGATCATCTGTGTAAATAGGTACCCCAGCTCATCACTGTCTTCCCTCATCTGCTTTTTTATTATATTATTTATTGCCACTTGATGTATGTTTACTCATTTGATTTTTCTTTCCCCATCTCTACCCACTCCACTCTAGAATGTAAGCTTCTTTAGGGAAAGGACTTTTTTAAAAATTTTATTTACTTTGTTATACAGCAGGTTCTTATTAGTCATCAATTTTATACAAATCAGTGTATACATGTCAATCCTAATCCCCCAATTCATCACACCCCCACCCCCCACCACTTTCCCCCCTTGGTGTCCATACGTTTGTTCTCTACATCTGTGTCTCAATTTCTGCCCTGCAAACCGCTTCATCTGTACCATTTTTCTAGGTTCCACATTTATGCATAAATATACAATATTTGCTTTTCTGACTTACTTCACTCTGTATGACAGTCACTAGATCCACCCACGTCTCAACAAATGACCCAAATTCTTTCCTTTTTATGGCTGAGTAATATTCCATTGTATATATGTACATATCTTCTTTATCCATTCGTCAATGAGCATTTAGGTTGCTTCCATGTCCTGGCTATTGTAAATAGTGCTGCAGTGAACATTGGGGTGCATTTGTCTTTTTGAATTATGGTTTTCTCTGGGTATATGCCCAGTAGTGGGATTGCTGGGTCATATGGTAGTTCTATTTTTAGTTTAAGGAGTCTCCATACTGTTCTCCATAGTGTCTGTATCAATTTACATTCCCACCAACAGTGCAAGAGGGTTCCCTTGTCTCCACACCCTCTCCAGCATTTGTTGTTTGTAGATTTTCTGATGATGCCCATTCTAACTGGTGTGAGGTGATACCTCATTGTAGTTTTGATTTGCATTTTTCTAATAATTAGTGATGTTGAGCAGCTTTTCATGTGCTTCTTGGCCATCTGTATGTCTTCTTTGGAGAAATGTCTATTTAGGTCTTCTGCCCATTTTTGGATTGGGTTGTTTGTTTTTTTAATATTGAGCTGCATGAGCTGTTTATATATTTTGGAGATGAATCCTTTGTCCATTGATTCGTTTTCAAATATTTTCTCCCATTCTGAGGGCTATCTTTTCGTCTTGTTTATGGTTTCCTTTGCTGTGCAAAAGCTTTGAAGTTTCATTCGGTCCCATTTGTTTATTTTTGTTTTTATTTCAGTTTCTCTAGGAGGTGAAGATCTTTTTTAAGATCTTGCTGTGATTTATGTCAAAGAGTGTTCTTCCTATGTTTTCCTCTAAGAGTTTTATAGTGTCAGGTCTTACATTTAGGTCTCAAATCCATTTTGAGCTTATTTTTGTTTATGGTGTTAGGGAGTGTTCTAATTTCATTCTTTTACATGTAGCTGTCCAGTTTTCCCAGCACCATTAATTGCAGAGACTGTCTTTTCTCCATTGTATATTCTTGCCTCCTTTGTCATAGATTAGTTGACTATAGGTGCGTGGGTTTATCTCTGGGCTTTCTACCTTGTTCCATTGATCTATATTTCTGTTTTTGTGCCAGTACCCTATTGTCTTGATTACTGTAGCTTTGTAGTATAGTCTGAAGTCAGGGAGCCTGATTCCTGCAGCTCCTTTTTTTCCCTCAAGACTGCTTTGGCTATTCAGGGTCTTTTGTGCCTCCATACACATTTTAAGATTTTTTGTTCTAGTTCCGTAAAAAATGCCCCTGGTAATTTGATAGGGATTGCATTGAATCTGTAGATTGCTTTGGGTAGTATAGTCATTTTCACAATATTGATTCTTCCAATCCAAGAACATGGTATATCTCTCCATCTGTTGGTATCATCTTTAATTTCTTTCATCAGTGTCTTATAGTTTTCTGCATACAGTTCTTTTGTCTCCCTAGGTAGGTTTTTTACATTTTTTTCCCTGTAATTCATTTCTAATCTCATATCATTGTGGTCAAAAAGATGCCTGATATGTTTTCAATTTTCTTAAATTTACTGTGGCTTGATTTGTGACCCAAGATGTGATCCATCCTGGAGAATGTTCCATGCGCACTTGAGAAGAAAGTGTAATCTGCTGTTTTTGGATGGAAAGTCCTATAAATATCAATTAAGTCTATCTGGTCTATTGTGTCATTTAAAGCTTCTGTTTCCTTATTTATTTTCATCTTGGATGATCTGTCTATTGGTGTAAGTGAGGTGTTAAAGTCCCCCACTCTTATTGTGTTACTGTCGATTTCCTCTTTTATAGCTGTTAGCAGTTGCCTTATGTATTGAGGTGCTCCTATATTGGGTGCATATATATTTATAGTTGTTATATCTTCTTCTTGGATTGATACCTTGATCATTATGTAGTGTCCTTCCTTATCTCTTGTAACATTTTAAAGTCTATTTTTTCTGATATGAGTATTGCTACTCCAGCTTCCTTTTGATTTTCATTTGCATGGAATATCTTTTTCCATCCCCTCACTTTCAGTCGATATGTGTCCCTAGATCTGAAGTGGGTGGGTCTCTTGTAGATGGCATATATATGGGTCTTGTTTTTGTATCCATTCAGCAAGCCTGTGTCTTTTGGTTGGAGCACTTAATCGATTCACATTTAAGGTAATTATCAATAGGTAGGTGCCTATTACCATTTTCATAATTGTTTTGGGTTTGTTTTTGTAGGTCCTTTTTTTCTCTTGTGTTTCCTACTTAGAGAAGTTCCTTTAGCATTTGTTGTAGAGCTGGTTTGGTGGTGCTGAATTCTCTTAGCTTTTGCTTGTCTGTACAGCTTTTGATTTCTGCATCGAATCTGAATGAGATCCTTGCCGGGTAGAATAATCTTGGTTGTAGGTTCTTCCCTTTCATCACTTTGAGTATATCATGCCACTCCCTTCTGGCTTGTAGAGTTTCTGCTGAGAAATAAGCTGTTAACCTTATGGGACTTCCCTTGCATGCCATTTATCATTTTTCCCTTGCTGCTTTCAATAATTTGTCTTTAATTTTTGCCAATTTGACTATGTTTCTCTGTGTGTTTCTCCTTGGGTTTATCCTGTATGGGACTCTCTGCACTTCCTGGACTTGGGTGGCTATTTCCTTCCCCATGTTAGGGAAGTTTTCAATTATAATCTCTTCAAATATTTTCTTTCATTTTCTAAGTCTTTGTTAAACATTTCTTGCATCTTTTGATCTCTGCCTCCTCTTGATCTTTGCATGCATTCTTTTTCCGAGGTCCTGGATCATCTTCACTATCATTATTCTGAATTCTCTTTCTGGAAGGTTGCCTATCTCCACTTCATTTAGTTGTTATTCTGGGGTTTTATCTTGTTCCTTCATCTGGTACATAGCCCTCTGCCTTTTAATCTTGTCTATCTTTCTGTGAATGTGTTTTTGTTCCACAGGCTGCAGGATTGTAGTTCTTCTTGCTTCTGCAGTCTGCCCTCTGGTGGATGAGGCTATCTCGAAAGGACTCATTTTGTTCACCATGTATTTCACTTCATAGAACAAATCCTAGCACATAGTAGGTCTTCAATAAATATTTACTGAGTGAGTATTGGTTGAATAATTACTGGATGAGTGGATTACAGGAAACTGGGGTAGAGAGCTAGGAAGAGGTGGCCTGTAACCTGAAAACCACGGCATACGCATTCTTATTGTTAGAATGCCCTTTGTATGTTGTGTTCATCCTTGTCATACAGAAGTTTCATATTTTACATAGTCATTCATATTTTAAATTTTCCTTTAGATCTTTGGGTCCTAAAATTCATTGATTTATTTCTCATGTCAGTGCAAAAGTTTGTGAATCTCTGTTCTATGACAATGGTCAAAATCTTTTTATTTCTTTAGTAGCCCACTGATTCCCCCCACTCTGTGTCCTAGTATTCATGCCCCATTTCTGTGCATACCACAGCCTGTAAATAAAAATCTACCAACTCTTTTAAAGGAAGTGGTCGCTTGGAAAGTTTTGTCAATTTATGTAATTCTACTCAAAGACCAGTAGATGTCGCTATTGAACAACATCCTGTTTCTTACTCTGCCCTGAGAAGTGCAATAACATTGTCAGAGAAATGCCAGTTTTTCCAAAGTGAAATTTTGTGGGGTTTAGCTGCTTCAGTGCCACGGTAAAGGACATCGTCTGTGCTATTTCTTGTTCATGGTGAGAACTGCTTAAGGTGTATGTCTTACGGAAAGCATCTGCCCCACAGCAAGTACAGGTATCCTTGGCATTTTTTTTTTAAAAGCCACTTGACTTTTAGGAAAGACCTACATTAGTAGCTGTTTTCACTAGACCAAAAAAAATCAAAGAGGATTTATATTTTATGAAAAAGCTCTTTCGTACTAATATAGGTCTTTTGTAAAAGCAAAGTGGTGTAAGGTGAACTTTTGGAAAACGGGGAGGGGGCGATCTGCTTTGCTTTACGCCATTTACGCTCCAAGGTTTCATAGGAATGATGTACTATCGGATGGTGGGGGAAACCTGTATCTCATTTTCTCAAATGCTGTGGAGTTGACAGCTCAAGGTGCATCTTTCATGAGCTTAAGAAAATGTCTGTTCCAGTTCCAACTTTGGCCTGATTCACAGTTTAGATAGGGTCTTCATTTTAAAATAATGTCTGATTAGGTGTCCATTCCCACTGCTTCCATTTTAAAACTTTTAATTTGTGCCCCTCTTTTGAGCCTCTTTTAGGCAAAACCAAAGGCTAAAAATAGCTAAAAGTAGAAGGTATTTGTCAATTTTGCACTCAGAGAGCATGTGGAGCATAGGAAAATGCATATTCTCTGAAGATAAAGTGAAATTTCCATCCTAAATGCATTGCTTTCGAACTATTTGACTTTGGGCAAAATACTTAGCTTCTCTGACGCTCGGTTTCATCATTTATAAAGTGGCAGTAAGGAAACTGATTTTTTAGAGTGTCTGCAGGTGTTACTGCTGGGGAAGCTATTACTCTAATACATTAGCTATTGTCTTGTTTTGCAAACCTGTGTTCTGTAAAACATTGTATATTAACCCAGGAGCCCCAAACTCACTCATGGTGGTACAACATTTTGAGAAGTCAGTGTGTTGCAAACTTTTTGTGAGGGCCCAGATAGACCTGATTTGGATAGGCTTAGAAGAAAACATTTATTGTTTTTACACAGAGGGATCTGGTCTAGAAAAAAAGAGATGCCAATGGTTAAGACCTGCTTGCTGCTGAGCAACAGCCGTGTGGTGTGGCAATGGCAACACTACCTAAGTTATCACAGCCAGCCTGGAAACCAGGTGTCTGCGTTGGCCAAAGAACCTGAGAGTTGCCAAAAGAAACATAGATTCATGCACTTCACTTATGGGAATGCTTTTGTCACTGTACACATGAATCTCTACGGGGACTTTTTGATTTAAAAGAAAGAAAAAAGTGCTTCTAGCCTAAGAGTGAAGGAAAAAGCAAAAATAAAATCTAAAGATTAGTGGTAAGAAACCTCAAAGCCTGACATTCCATGGCTGTTTAAGTACTGCCTGTTTGATCCGCCCTAGGACCCTCATTGTAAAACAGCACAATACAACCGTTGATGTTCAGAATGATGAGCCCGTAGGTATAATGCATTTTGAAAATATTACCATATAAAGAATTACAGGCGGTAAGCTTCACTTATTTGGTATTTCAGTTTAATTTTCTGATTCTGAATTTTCAGTGGTTTCTTATTTGTGGAAATCATGCTTTCAGAAAGGCGCCATAGATTCTTAACAGATTTAAAACTTCTGATTCCTTCATTGACGTTTATATTAATCTAATGTTTCCTGAGTTTATTCTGTATGTGAGACACTATTCAGAATGTATTGGGAGGTATGATCTCTCGCTGTTTTTAACAATCCTTTTCCTTGAGAAGGATAAAGATATCAGTGCAGCTACAATTTATGCAAGCCTCTGCAGTATTTTTCTACGCTTTGGGACAACTACTTAGAGCAATCGGAGAGAGCACAAATTAAGTTAACAAATCCCATTATCCCTTACCTTCTCTTTCATGTTTGATGCAACAAATGAGAAAATGTAAATGTAACATGTTGTAAATCTGTGACAGAAGAAATACAAAAAGAGGTGAGGGAAATGTTTACCCAACGAAGAAATATGTAAATATGCATATTTTCTAAGTGGGTATTTTGAAAGATAGATGATAAATAATTTTTAATAAAAGTGTATGAGAATGCTAATCCTTTTTTATTAATCCAAACTTACTGTCCCAAATATTTGTATGCATTTCCAGGGCAGCATTAATGATAGTATTTAAGGCCAAATTTATTCCACTGAAAACAAGAGGACTTCTGTTTAGCTGACATGGGAAAATATAAATCCGAATTCAACCTGAGAGGTTTTTTCCATACTCTTGTTTCTATACTTAACAGTGACTCCTGCATTTGTGGAGAGTTTGAAAACAGACTCAGGTGTGCTTGCTCATCAAGGTGTGATGTATTCCTCAGCGCTGGTCCTGCTCCTTTGAGAACTTTCATTTTCCTCAAAATGCTATTGTGGTTACGGCAGAGTTGAGTTCCTTAAGGTTCAAATATATATATTTTATTTTATTTTTATTTTTTTGCGGTACGTGGGCCTCTCACTGCTGTGGCCTCTCCCGTTGCCGAGCACAGGCTCCGGACGCGCAGGCTCAGCGGCCATGGCTCATGGGCCCAGCCGCTCCGCGGCATGTGGGATCCTCCCGGACCGGGGCACGAACCCGTGTCCCCTGCATCGGCAGGCGGACTCCCAACCACTGCGCCACCAGGGAAGCCCCCCAAATATATATATTTTAAATGATCAAAAACCGAAGAGGAATTGTGTCATTAAGTCATTTTGTGACCATAGAATCTAATAGAATCACCATCACCAGGAAATAGGTTGTGAAAAATTGTGGAATTGCTGAGTCTCCTCAAGAGGTTCCACATCTCAAGATTGGACCCACTCAGGGGTATTTGCACAGAATCCAAAAAGCAACAATCTAGTCTTGAGATGTGTGTGAGAAACTGATGGCTATTATGTTCAGACTCCAATCTTGTATTATGCGTGCAAGCAAATCTATTAATTACATGCCATGTGCTGGTTGTTTTACATATATATCCCATGAATGGCCTCAACAATCTTCTGAGTAGGTATTACATTCACCTTTTTATAAATGATGGGCCTTCCCTGGTGACGCAGTGGTTAAGAATCCACCTGCCAATGCTGGGGACACGACTTCGAGCCCTGGTCCGGGAAGATCCCACATGCCCTGGAGCAGCTAAGCCTGTGCGCCACAACTGCTGAGCCTGCGCTCTAGAGCCCGCGTGCCACAACTGCTGAGGCCCACGTGCCTAGAGCCTGTGCTCCGCAACAAGAGGAGCCACTGCAATGAGAAGCCCGTGCACCGCAACAGAGTAACCCCCACTAGCCGCAACTAGAGAAAGCCCGTGCGCAGCAACGAAGACCCAACGCAGCCAAATAACTAAAATCAATTTATATAAATGATGAAACTCTCACTCAAACAATTAAGGACCTTTCCCAAAGTCACCTAGTAGATAAATGACAAAGGTGGGATCTAAAGGTTTTGAGTGATTTCAAGGCCATGCACTTGCCACAGGTACTATCTGATTCCTTATAAAAATCAACCTGGAATATAACTGCTTCTTAAATTCAACCTTGAATATAACAAAGCTCCGTTGTGGTTAATTGGGAGCTCCTGTGCCCAGCATCAGCCCCAGGGAAAAGTTATTTAGGTAGTTGCCTTTCTCCATTTCTTTTCAACACATCTCCCATCTTGCTGCCCACCCAAGTTCCCATCTCAATGCCCAGTATCTCATCTCCACTCCCTTCCTCTTTTGTTTTCGTTTAACACATCCAATAATTTTTAAAAATTACCTATAAGTTATTTTTTTTCAATAGACTTTATTTTTTAGTGCAGTTTTAGGTTCACAGAAAAATGGAGTGGAAGGCAGCCTTCCCATAGGTCCCCTACCCCCACTCATGCATAGGCTCCCCTGTTATGAGCATCGCCCACCAGGATGTACAGTTGTTACAACTAATGAACCTACATTGACACACCATTATTACCCAAAGTCCATAATTTACTTTAGTGTTCACTCTTGGAGGTGTACTTTCTATGGGTTCGGACAAATGTATAATAACATTTCTATGGGTTCGGACAAATGTATAATAACATATCTACCACTGTAGTATCATACAGAGTTTTTTCACTGCCCTAGAAAGCCTCTGTGCTCTGCCTAATCATTCTTCCTCTTTCTCCTCTAACCACTGGTAATCAGTGACCTTTCATGGTCCCCAAAGTCTTGCCTTTTCCAGAATGTCACTCACCTTCTTCTTTTCCTCCAGCGTATGTTGCACTTAACTCAAGCTTCCTCTCCACACCAAGATTTGGGGCATTTCAGAGAGTGACAAATTTTTGGAGAGAAAAGCTTTCTCTTTTGCCAACGAGGCAGCTAAACCTGTTAAGCTGTCACTTTATACATGACAACTAATAATCTGTGGGGAACCACTTGAGTCCTCTCATCAAGGAAACAAATACCTAGCAATTAAAATATTAAACCCACACTATGAATAACATCACAATATTTGTCTCACATTTTCTTGTATGATCATTTTAGAACTCTCATTTTGTTTTTTAAAGAATATTTAAACTGCATCTTGAGTCCCTGTGCCATGTATTGATTTGGGCCAAATTTTTATTGTTATCTGCACTTTAAAAATTACTCCCAAAGTTTCAGAACTTTTCTTGTGAGTGTCACATTGAGAAAAGAAGACAAAGCTCTTTATGACTTAAAATATCTACTATGTATTTTAATCGTTTACCGTGTTATTTGTTATTTGTTTTCTCTGGTAGAATATAAACTCCAGGAGGTAAGGGATTCTTATTTGTTTCATTCATCGCAATGAGCTCCAATTCTAGAACAGTGGCTGATACATTCTCAGTGACTATCATGAGGCTGTGACTAACAATGACTGTATTGTTGAATGAATGAATTCCCCTTGCTTCCTTCAGTATGACACAGAAATGGATATTTCTCAATATCTTACTAAAATGGCTTTATCCTCTGTCAGTACTTTAGTTTGTCACTCATCTTTTTCAGATGTTACCTTGGTAGCACAGTTGTCCTCCCTTACCTGCAGTTTCACTTTCCATGGTTTCAGTTACCCATGGTCAACTACAGTCCAAAACTAGTAACTAGAAAATTCTAGAAATAAGTAATTCGTAAGTTTAAAATTCAGAATTGCTGTTCTGAGTAGTACAATGAAATCTCGAGCTATCCCCCTCCAGCCAGCCTGGGTTGTCCCTTTGTCCAGAGTATCGCCAGTTAGTCACTTAGTAGCCGCCTCATTTATCAGACTGTCTGTCACAGTGTCGCAGTGTTTGTGTTCAGATCACCCTTATTGTACTTAATAATGGCCTCAGAGCACAAGAGTAGTGATGCTGGCAATTTGGAAATGCCCAAGAGAAGCCATAACGTGCTTCCTTAAAATGAAAAGGTGAAAGTTCTCAACTTAAGAAGTAAAGAAAAAAAAATCTCATGTTGAAGTTGCTGAAATCTGCTGTAAGAATGAATCCTCTGTAAAAAAGAAGGGAAAAGAAATTTGTGCTGGTTTTGCTGTCGCATCTCAAAGCAAGAAAGTTACAGCCGTGGTGCATAAGTGCTTAAAGATTGAAAAGGCGTTCAATTTGCAGATACCACATTCACATAACTTTTATTACAGTATATTGTTATGTGTTGTATTTTATCAGTAGGAGTTAATCTCTTACTGTGCCTGATTTATAAATTAAGCTTTATCATAGGTATGTACGTATAGGAGAATACATAGTACGTATAGGGTTTGGTACGATCTGTGGTTTCAGAAATCCACTGGGGGTCTTGGAACGTATCCCCTGTGGATAAGGGGGCACTACTGTAATGCTTAAACACGTAGAACTAGCACAAATGTGATATTAATTTACCCATGAAGCCTCCATGTTAACCATTTGTGTTCCATTTATATTTAAAATACTTTCAGCTATTAGCTGGAATTTGACCACAAGCTGGATTGGGAGCACGCAGTGGATAGAATTACCCAAATAGATTTTGAATTCTCTGTTGCAGTAGCTTCAAAGATTGTCTTTGGCTTAAAAGTTTGGGGCATTATGACTATTTACATGAACTATTTAACTTGGAGAGCATTTAGGGTCTTTTACCCATTGATAGAGAAAGGAATGATAACCAAAGCTACAAATCATCTGATCCACTTTCTGTTTGCCCTTCAGCTTGCTTTATTTACTCCTTGATGTTAGAAGATAGCTTGCGTAATTTATCATTTCCAGCATGTGTTTAATAACTGGCTATGCCTCTTAGGAGCATTTGAATCATGAGTTTGATTCGTATACTAATAGGATGTACGATCCTTTAGGTGAAAATGTTGCTCCATTTCATCTCACCTTGAAGCCTCAAATGCTGTCTGTTGCAAAGCCTCTGTAGAGCACAATTTGTTCTTCTAATAGTTAAATGAGGAAAAACCTCAGCGTAACAAGCTTTCATTCAAAAGATAAAAATTCATGAATTGGACTGAACTAAAAGAGCCTGTAACTTCTGTGTACTGGTATTACAGAAATTACTTTGTGTTTATAACTTGTCAGTCAAACAATCATTGGACTTTTACTTTTGCTTATGGTATTTGCATTTTGGTACCTAAACTGCTTGCATCCAATCAAGTGAGAATTGTTTTGGATCCAGATTTACTTAGCCATCTTTCGTTACTAGCTATTTGCTGAAAACTTGAAAATCCGTATTTTTAGGCCAACTCTTTTACTTTCAAAAATCTTTGTTTTAAAATGAGGGAAATTTCTGAAGAAAAGATATATTACTTTAGTTCTTGATTTATGCCAATAAAAAGTCAAAAATTAATATTTATTGTTTATAAATACTTCCAATACAACTTGGCTTCAGCACAAGACAATGAAACTTACAAGCTTAAAAATGAAATAATTTATTTTACTCTGCCCCTTGTAATGTTCCCTCTAAAAGAAGTTTGGAACTTGAGAGAAATAAAAAGACCTGATGACTTTACATTTTTAATAATCCCTACACTTGGATATTTCCTTTATCTACCTGGTCTTACAATACCTCCTAAGGCTAAGCTTGCCTTGAAGACCTATGAAAATTCTTTTTAAAAAATTAAAGCCATTTTTCTTTAACATGAAGAAGAGTAAAGTATTCACACTTACCTAGAATCCAATTTCAGAGAGCTATTTAGCTTATGAACTTGGAGGTAATACAATTCTGCTTCCCTTCTCTCCCTCCAGACTCCAGTTACATTTCAGACAAATCTGCTTATTTTTTTGAGAGCAGTTTTAGGTTTACAATAAAATTGAGAGGGAGATAGAGGTTTCTCATAAGCCCCCACCCCTACACATGTAAAGCCTCCTGCATTTTCAACATCACGCACCAGAATGCTATGTTTCATACAAGGATGAGCCTACACTGGCATGTCATAGTCATCCAAAGTCCACAGTTTACCTTGGGGCGCCTCTTGGTGCTGTACATTCTACAGGTTTGGACAGATATATAGTGACATATATCCATCGTTATAATATCACATAGGATAGTTTCACTGTCCTAAAAATTTTCCGTGCTTTGCCTATTCGTCTCTCTCTAATCCCTGGCTACCACTGATCTTTTATTGTCTCCAGAGTTTCTCTTTTCCAGAATGTCATAGATTTGGAATCTCACAGTATTTAGCTTTTTCAGATTGGCTTTTTTCACTTAGCAATAGGCATTTAAGTTTTCTCTATGTCTTTTTTTTTTTTTTCCCCCGATACGCGGGCCTCTCACTGTTCTGGCCTCTCCTGTTGCGGAG
The DNA here is from genome assembly GCF_949774975.1 of Lagenorhynchus albirostris. Classification (NCBI taxonomy): domain Eukaryota; kingdom Metazoa; phylum Chordata; class Mammalia; order Artiodactyla; family Delphinidae; genus Lagenorhynchus; species Lagenorhynchus albirostris. The sequence goes on from NC_083111.1 coordinate 51,020,553, forward strand.
CACAGGCTCCGGACGCGCAGGCTCAGCGGCCATGGCTCACGGGCCCAGCCGCTCCGCGGCATGTGGGATCTTCCCAGACCGGGGCACGAACCCGTGTCCCCTGCATCGGCAGGCAGACTCTCAACCACTGCACCACCAGGGAAGCCCTCCTCTGTCTTTTCATGGCTTGATAGCTGCTTAATTTTTTAATGTCTCAAAACTTTTTACATATTTTTTTAATTGCCAAATTACTCCTCCAGAGGGCAATATGATCATGTCAGTGGATATAACAGTGGGACTTTGCAGGAAACAGGACAGATGAAATCAAATGTGATTCAGTAATAAGAGGGTGATGGCTACATCTTTTTCTAATTTCTTTTTCCTTTTCTATCATTCTCAAGGAAAAAGTTGCACACAGAAGATCTCATGAGCGGGGTCATAAAGAAGTGAGAAGAAGCATTTTGTTAGGAGAGTAGTGAAGGAAAGTTAAAAAGTGGAAAACAAAGTTTTAAAGGAAATGTAGTGTTCCAAATACCTGAAAAATTTTCTCTCTTATGGCTTTATTCTCCAGGAAAGTACCTGCTCTTGCTTGAAGGTTCCTATGTTAGGTGTCAGCTTCTCCCGGAAGCTTCCTGACTCTTGAGCTCTGGATCAATGCCCTTCTTATTCACTCCTAGAACATCCTGTATTGCTCAGACCCTTTTATGTCTCACACTGAATTGTTGTTGTTGTCTGCTGGTCTACCTCACACGCTAGACAGTAAGCTCTGTGAGTGTCTTTATCAGCTTCATATGTGCATGGCCTAGTAACGTATTTGGCATAAAGGGGCTTCTCAATAAGTATTTCTGAAGGAAGGAAAGAGTTAACTAACACATGGATTTAGTTATACACACTATTAAATTAATTTAAAAGGATACCATCAGACTGAGGTGGCTCTAATGCCATGGCATCCTTGTAAACAAACCAAAATCTAAGCCTGTAAATTCTTCAAGATTTCAAGCTTGGAACTTTAGGGGCAAACAATCACAAACAGCCAACTAGGCTTTAAACTATAGCCAGTCAAATGATTTCTTCCTCATTTTCTCTATATGAGTCTTTCCCCCGGCTCCAACACGAGTGCCTCTAACCACCTCTGTTAGGCACTGCCTGATTGGAATGGATAAATGCTCAAATAAACCCTTAAATCTTGAATGTGCCTCAGTTATCTTTTAACAACACACACCCATGTTCTTTTGGCAATTATAAGGTATGAGGGAAGAATTTCTGGTGTTAAAAGCTAAAGTTTCTGGATAAAGTACAGGAAGACTATATTTAAATGCATCACTAAGTTAGCAGAAAAGAGTGATTCCAGAAGTTTAGAAAGGAAGAGAACACTCAAATCCCAAGGGGAAGGGGATGGTTACAGTTATTTCTCTCCTAGTAGTACCTGTAGATTCCTATCCAGAGCTTGGATTTAATTAAACCTTCCCCAAAATGAAGAAAGATAGAATCTTGGGAATTGAGCTCAGACTCTCCTGTATAAAACCAAGATGCCCCCAGTGGAACTCAGGGGGAAAACATGACAGTGAAGACTGAAACTACTTGCTTATTTTATTTTGGCTCTGGGTGGGAGAGAAATAAAATTTATAAACATGCATGCACACACACATACACACATATCTGTACTGTGAGAGTCATCGTGGGTTAGTAGTTTAAAGGGATTACTGGCAAAAGCAAATGCAAATCCTTTCTGGGAGAGGGCATCTTAAACCCAAGTAGAAAAAGTAAAATATAAAATAAATAAAATGCATTCCAAGGAACTTGATTTCATGATTTACAAAAAAGAATCATTTCACAAAAAGCAGTAGTTATATAAATTTAAACTATCAATACAGAACATAAAAGTAGTAATTTTTATTTAAAGGAACCAAATTAGATATTGAAAATATAAATAAGAGGCTGTCAAAAATAATCAGCTTTAATAAAAAATAATCTGAAAAGGAAAAAAATTAGTGATTGCTACCAGAGACTCAGTGGATGAATTGCCAACAAATTAATCTGAGATAAAGAATTCGTGCACTAAAGCTAAAGGAAACTACTCAGAATGCAGGACAGTGAGACGCTGTCCTGCAAACGAAAATTATGAAAAGATAAAATGAGAAGAAATAATAAGGTCTAACGTACCCTTAATTATAGTTTCAGAAGGGGAAAAATGTATGTCCAAGAAGCAATACGTGAAGATCAAAGCAAAATCTCATCCTTCAGCTTTAAGAGAAGCTAAGAAATAACAAGCAGAACTATAAAAGGAAATCTTTTTTGACCCTGGAATTGACACTGGACAAGTCATATTCCAACTGTAAAACACCAAAGGCACAAAGAAGATCTTAAAAGTAGCCAGGGTAGGAGTGAAGGGATGGAGGTGGTAAGAGGGTCCATTACCTACAAAAGAATGATGATTTCCATATGGCTGATTTCTCAACAGCAACAATAGAATCCAGAGGATGGTGTATCAGTATCTTCAAAATGCTGAGAAAAAAATAACTATCAATGTAAATTTTTATAAACAGTATAACTATCATTCAAGAAGAAGAATAAAATAAAGGTATTTTCAGGCCAAAGGCAAAAAGTGATCTTGTGGGAGAGGCTCACAGTTCCCAGTTCAGCCTAAAATGGTCAACTAACTCCTCTGCTTGTTTCTTCCCCCTCATCAATTCTAAAGAACTGGAGAGGAAAAGTGAAGAAAGCGACAAGAAACCCCTTGAGTGACAGCTGGGGACAGGAGGCTCTTTTGAGCTAGTGTGTGTACAAGAGTTTTGACCCAGGATAGGAGGCCACCTGTCAAGGTTGTAAAAACATGTACATTTTTTAAAAATAGGAAATGAAAGAGATTGTTGGAAAGCTGTTCTTGCCTCTGCCAGCTCTTGCCTTGGGAAACAGTGCATGACCCATACCTGTCTGACTCAGATTTCTCAGCAGGTCCCCTCAAGGATAAAATTAGGAAGCTCAGAAGTCATTTGCATATGAGATGCTGAGAAAAATGGGTGAGGAGGAGTGATTGTAATTTTATGGTTCATAAAGCTCTCCATGTATATTCCTTTCTATTGCTGCCTAACAATATTATCTTTAAACCATGCACACTTCTTATCCTTTCACCATTTCTGTGGGTCAGGAATCCAAGCATGGTTTAGCTGGGTCCTCATCAATCCAGAATCAAGGGTGTTGGTTCCTGCTGAGGTCTCATCTGAGCCTCAACTGCACAGTATTCCATTTATCCTTCCACCATGGGCTATTGAATCAGTTCAAAAATGATGAGTATTTAGGTTTTTTTCTACCTTTCACTATTACTAACAATATGGCAACAAATGCCATTGTACATATGTAAATACAATTGTAGAATAAATTTCTGCGTATGAAATTATGAGGTCAAAGGGAACATGCTTTTGTATTTTGATAGATAATAGCAAATTTTCTTTTGTGTAATGCCCTTTGTACCCTCACTGGTAATGTATTAAAGCATCTATATTCCACAACGTTTTCATAGTGGTACGTCAGGAAATTTTTGAATTTTTCTCTATCTAGTAAGTGGAAAATGGTACCATAGTGTTTTTGTATTTCTTTTTTAATAAGTGAGATTGAACACTTCTTATATTTTGTCTTTCTTTTTATGAACTCTGTTTATCTTCTTAGTCTATTTTTCTATTGGTCTTTTAGCCTTCTATGTACTATTTTCTGAGTTCTTCTTTTGTTAGAGAAACTAGTTACTGTCTGGATATGAACTGCACTTTTTTTTTTTTACCTATTTGTCATTTTTCTTTTGACTTTAATGTTTTTGTGTGGAGAAGTTTTTTGCTCTTATGTATCAAATCTATAAATCTTCTCTTTTATGGCATATTGATTTGAGTCCTATTTTGAAACTCTTTTACCAGCCCAAGGATATAATTTAGTTAATTCATATTGCATGTATGATTTCATTTTTATTATTTAAATGTTTAATCCATCTGGAATTTTTGCTGGTATGGAGTGTGAAGTATCGGTTCAAGTTTTTTTAGAAGGTTATCCAATTGTTCTAACAAGATTTAAAGGTCTTCAATATTTCTTAAGTTTATTTCTAGGTGACTTATCTATTGCTATTGCATGTGAGATTCTTTTTCCAATTACATCTTCTAATGGTTTATACTAATGATTTTTAATATCATTATTATTTTTAATATAATTATCAAAATCATACTTTTTAAAATGTTTTATATATCTATATACCTTACTGAAGTATCATATTTCATGTAGCAGTTTTAAAATTGTTTTTTGTGGTTTACTCATGTATATGATCTGCATACAACAAGAGTTTTAATTTCTCATTTCTGAGTTTCCTACCTGTAGTGTTTTCTCTTGCCTACTTTAATTATTTAGTAACTCCAGAACAATGTGTTGATAGGGGGTAATCTTGTTTTGTTAATGATTTTAAGTGGTATTTGCCATTAAGAATATTGGCCTTTAGATTGGGATAGGTATCATGTTAAGGAAAAGCCTGTATATTCTTCGTATATTAACTGTTTTTACCAAGAATTTTTATTGAACCTTGTCAAATGACTTTACAACATCTATTGAGATGATCAAGATTTTTTCTTTTTTTCATTTATATAATATGATTAACTTAATAGGTGACTTAATGTTGAACCATCCTTGCATTCATGGAATTAATCTTACTGTTTTGAGATGCATTTATTCTTTTAATGTGCTGCTATATTTTATTTCCTAGTATTATACTTAGGGTTGTTTTCATTGAGAGGCATAAGTGATATTGGTCCAAACTCTCTTGGTGTCTAACATTATCACACTTTGGAATTAATTAGTGTTACACTCACTTTACAAAAAGATTCTGAAAGGTTTTTTTCTCTTACTGTTCTCTGAAGAAATCTAAATAACATTGCAATTTATTGATTCTTTGAAGATTTGACAAAGTTTCTCTGTGAAACCATCAGAGACTTGTGATTTTGGTGGTATACTCTTTGACGAATTGATCTCCTGTGAGAATCAGTCTATTTAAATCCTCTAATGCCTTAAGAGTCACTTTTTGTAAATTTAAAATTTCCTGGAAAATTATACATCTATCCTTATTTTCACATTATTTTGAATAGAATTATGTAAAGTAGTTTCCTATGGCTTATTGAAATTTGAAGTATCATTCATTTCCTTTTTGAGGTCAGAAAACTGAAGCTGAGACAATATTTAGTTCCCATCTGCACAGTTAGGAGGAGACAGAGCCTGCTTTTAAAATCAGGTCTTCTTACTCATTTTTGCATCCGTTCTCCTAAACCTCATTGCATATCCACCCAGTTTCCAAGCAGCTCGTCTTGACAGGGCACTGAAATGTAAAGTTGTTGTCAGAGGGTGATAGAGACTCCTTAAAATAATGCTGCTTTTGCCGTGACAGTATTATGAGTTCTGTCAAATTTCCTCACTGAAGATATATTCTGACCATCCTTTACTGAAATTAAGCAGCCTGAATGTAGCTAAGGGGACACTAATCAAAATGACATCCTGTCATATATTGGGCTAAAGAAATTGATTTCTTCTTTAAATTAAAAAAAAATCAAATTAGACTCTCTTGCTTTGTTGCAACCTTTGCAAAAGAGTATCTGCAGGTAGAGAATACAACTCGATACAACCAGCTCTAAATTTACTTAAGAAAAAGTATCCCACAGAAATATTTGCTAACTTATGTTATTCCTCACACAGAGTAGAAGGGTTTATTGCAATCAAGGTCTGATTAAAAATAATAAGTATAAGTAATATATAATTTGGAGGAGGTGTTCTTGGAAACAAGAAGGTTTATAGCATGGATTTTTTTTTTTTTTTTTCCTGGTACGCGGGCCTCTCACTGTTGTGGCCTCTCTCGTTTCGGAGCACAGGCTCCGGCCGCGCAGGCTCAGCGGCCATGGCTCACGGGCCCAGCCGCTCCGCGGCATGTGGGATCTTCCCAGACTGGGGCACGAACCCGTGTCCCCTGCATCGGCAGGCGGACTCTCAACCACTGCGCCACCAGGGAAGCCCTAGCATGGATTTTGACATGTCAATTCATTTAAGTTTTTAGACTGACATAAAAATTGATTCTGGGGGAAAATATAATTGAATATCTCTTATAAGTGAAAAGAAATAACCAAATCTGCTCTGCTACCAGTGCCAGACAATTTCCAGTCCTGCATCCAGGAGCTCTGAGCACAAGGTAGAGTACGGACAGTGCTCTATCGGTCTTGTGAGCTTGAACTTGCCAAAGGCCTGAGCATCGTTTGCCATGGACCTAATTCATGGGGCCGAGGACAGTAATCCCACAGGGAGTCTACATTATCTGTCCATTGCTTACCTCTCCAGCATCACTGTAGGCTGTGCTCCTGCCTGTTCACTAAGCTTCAGTCACTCTGCCTAGCTTTTCAATTCTGGGACCACGTTATATTTTACTTGCTACAGGTCCTGGTCTTTACTGTCTTTTTTTCTCTGGCATAATCTTTTCAAAGAGCTCAGTAAGGCTGACTCTGTCATTATTCAGATCTCAGTTCGAATATCACTTTCTCGACCACAGCTATTATTGTCCTGAATACAGGTTAAGTAACAGTGATCTGCAGTGGGCACTGTACTTTTAGGGAGTAGTTAAGTTCAAGGTAAATGGAGTTTTGAATATGAAATGGAGGGTATGAAAATCCCTGATTTTGTAATGTGTTTGGAATGAGAAAGATTTCCAATTGAGAAGAAACTGTTTTAGGCTCTATAAGAAGTACTGGGTTCTTTTACAAAAAAATCAATATCATAAAAACTTGCTATTTTAAAGCATGAATTTAAAAGGCTTATATAAGACAGATAATATGTTTAGAAAAAACTTGATATTTTATCATTTTTGTTACAAATATTTATCATATTATTACAAATATTTTATTGCAAATATTACAAATATTGATGCCACATTACATTATTCATGTGTTTTAAAGACTTGCATTGAAAATGCACTTAGCTCATTCAAGGAGATTTCGATGGGGACTTAAAAGGGATCTTATTCATGCAAATATGATGCAACCTAGCAAAAGATTGCATCATATCAATATATAGTATTAGCTATTTTACTAAAATATAAATTACATTATAAACACCATTTCTTTTTGTCAATTAATAATTCTACCACCACAAAAATTATTATGAGGTGCCAAAAAAGTATGCTAGGGTCATCATTCATAATATTAATATAGTCTTCTAATAGAAACGTGAAGTATATACAGGAGAGAACTGGTGACTAAGATAGCCTTGTACTGAAACAAATCATAAATACACTAAATACTAAATGATGTTAGAGAAGAGGCTATCATGTGAAAAGTTTCTGTATAAGGAATTAATTCTTGGAGCCCAAGAGAGAGTAACATGGACTAGACTCCTCAGAGAATATTTCGTAGGATTGTTGGGACTTAGCAAGGGCTACTGAAGGAAGATGAGACATGGATAAGATGAAGAAGGAGGAAGTTTGCTTCCTAGATTTTTTAGGGTTTGCACCTTTTATGTGTGCATATATTAACAACGTTAAATATTAATACATTCCAAAATAGATTTAAAGATGTTTTGTTTATGTTATATATTATTTAGATATTACATATTGACTATTCATTATGTACACAAGTACACATGAACTCAACTCATGACTTTTTTCTAGTTGTAAGAAGCGACTAATTGCTCAGTCTGGGAGGCAGCACAAAATTCAACTTGTTCAAATTGTCATCTAATCTCTTGTACAAGTCACTAGGCTCTAATCTGAGTTCTGCTTTCCTATGGGCAAAGTGCCGGTAGCAGCTAATCTCCTGTTTCCAGATGCTATTTTTTTATTGTCTGTATTTGGACCTATGCTCATATCCTTGTGGTTGGCAGAAGTGAGATAGCTGGACAAATGGGACTTTATCACATAGCAAAAGAAACGTGTTAATTAACTAATGTTCTAACTAAAATGCATAGATATTATCATCTTGTAAATATTTAAACAGTGCAGTTCAAGGATTACAATTTATGAGTAACTTTGTAACATCAAGGTTAAAGAGATTTCTAAAATACCAAACAAATAAGTGCAGGTTAAGGGTCACAAAACAGATGAAGACCAAATCTTTTGATATTGTTAATATTTTAATTCTAACACTTTTGGTATTTTTTCCTACTAATAATTCAACCAGGAAATACATTTACCTTTTTACTTTATAATAGTTTCTTGTTCTGTACTTTAAATTTTCTGCCTATATTGAAGTGGACTTTTTTGTTCCAGTATCTGATAAAATAGAGATGATATACCCATTTCCTTTATCTCACTTCCAAAGGATATATTAATGTGCACTATATAGTTTTTAGATTAAAGCTAAACTGTTTTAAAAACACTGAAGTGTATTTTAAAAATAATGTTTTAAACAATGTGCCGTTATAGAAAAAGTTTTTTCTTAATTGTATGAAAATGAAATTCAGATCTAAACTTGTAATAATATGTACATTCCTTTATTATTGCACTATGTGATTTAAAATTTATTTAATACCACAAACGAAATTCCCAAATGATCAGTTATTTGAGGGATACTTTTCTCTGAAAATGGAACTCTGTTGATAATATCTTTGGTAATTTGTAAATATAACAAATTCTTACTAATTGCCATTTTTTAAAGGTTTTTTCTGCTGTCCTTGGCGATAACTACATTGTAGCATTAATATATATCAGCAGGCAAATTCAGTAGTATTTAACCTTATTTAATAAGTATTATTTAATGGAACCTGCAATGAATCACTCAGTACATGAAGAAATACTTAGTAATGGGAATAATTGCCTACTCCATCACTTTTTCTATTTCCCTTCACATGTATTTGAAATAACCTTTAAAGGATGCAAACATTGGGACAATTGGTTCTGGTTTATGTGGTGTGGGGCAAAGGAAGGGACCCAGTAGTCGAGAATGAGGGAGATATTGTGCCAAATCTTGAGGTAAGTACAACGTGGCCTGTGCCGAGAACTGTAGTTGATCCATGTTCCTAGAGCACCAGCATCCTTTCCATGGTTCCTGAAGTTTTGTTCCTAAGTCTGGAAGGTTTTATAGTGATTATACTTCAGAATCGGACAAATCTGGATTCAAATTACACTGGTCATCTGACAGTAGTGATCTAACTCAGAGCAAATTATACATCTTTGCTAAGCCTTCCTGGCCTCATCCATAAGTAAGGTTAATAATGCCTGATTCCTGAGGTGACTGTGAGGAATAAAGGGAATAATGTGTATGAATATTGTCTTTTAGTAACGTGTTTAGAACACAGTACATTTTCAAATAATAGGTTTGTTGACCTTATCCATGTTAGTATTCTATACGGTTGATGCCTATGTCTGGGTATTTCATGGGTTTGTTAAAGGATCCCGGTAATAGATCGTGGTCATGGATTCTCATACCATGTAAACCATGAATCTTTTTTGTCTTTCATGGCTACAGCTGATATCCTACCAGGTAAACATGTGGTTATAATTATTTTCTTTTTGAATTTTTGAAATTTATTTGATTTATTTCTTTATACAGCAGGTTCTTATTAGTCATCAGTTTTATACACAACAGTGTATAAAATCTCCCAATTCATCCCACCACCCTCACCCCCAACCCCACCAATTTCCCCCCTTGGTGTCCATATGTTTGTTCTCTACATCTGTGTCTCAATTTCTGCCCGGCAAACTGCTTCATCTGTACCATTTTTCTAGGTTCCACGTGTATGCGTTAATATACGATATTTGGTTTTCTCTTTCTGACTTACTTCACTCTGTATGACAGCCTCTAGATCCAACCACGTCTCTACAAATGACCCAATTTCTTTTTTTTATATCTTTATTGGAGTATAATTGCTTTACAATGGTGTGTTACTTTCTGCTTTATAACAAAGTGAATCAGTTATACATATACATATGTTCCCATATCTCTTCCCTCTTGTGAAATGACCCAATTTCATTCCTTTTTATGGCTGAGTAATATTCCGTTGTATATATGTACCATATCTTTATCCATTTGTCTGTCGATAAGCATTTAGGTTGCTTCCATGACCTGGCTATTGTAAATAGTGCTGCAATGAACATTGGGGTGCATGTGTCTTTTTGAATTATGGTTTTCTCTGGGTATATGCCCAGTAGTGGGATTGCTGGGTCATATGGTAATTCTATTTTTAGTTTTTTAAGGAACCTCCATACTGTTCTCCATAGTGTCTGTATCAATTTATATTCCCACCAACAGTGCAAGAGGGTTCCCTTTTCTCCACACCCTCTCCAGCATTTGTTGTTTGTAGATTTTCTGATGATGCCCATTCTAACTGGTGTGAGGTAATACCTCACTGTAGTTTTGATTTGCATTTCTCTAATAATTAGTGATGTTGAGCAGCTTTTCATGTGCCTCTTGGCCATCTGTATGTCTTCTTTGGAGAAATGTCTATTTAGGTCTTGTGCCCATTTTTGGATTGGGTTGTTTGTTTTTTTGATATAGAGCTGCATGAGCTGTTTATATATTTTGGAGATGAATCCTTTGTCCATTGATTCGCTTGCAAATATTTTCTCCCATTTTGAGGGTTGTCTTTTTGTCTTGTTTATGGTTTCCTTTGCTGTGCAAAAGCTTTGAAATTTCATTCAGTCCCATTTGTTTATTTTTGTTTTTATTTCCATTACTGTAGGAGGTGGGTCAAAAAAGATCTTGCTGTGATTTATGTCAGAGTGTTCTGCCTGCCTCTAAGAGTTTTATAGTGTCCAGTCTTACATTCAGGTCTCTAATCCATTTTGAGTTTATTTTTGTGTATGGTGTTAGGGAGTGTTCTAATTTCATTCTTTTACATGTAGCTGCCCAGTTTTCCCAGCACCACTAATTGCAGAGACTGTCTTTTCTCCATTGTATATCCTTGCCTCCTCTGTCATAGATTAGTTGACCATAGGTGCGTGGGTTTATCTCTGGGCTTTCTACCTTGTTCCATTGATCTATGTTTCTGTTTTTGTGCCAGTACCCTATTGTCTTGATTACTGTAGCTTTGTAGTATAGTCTGAAGTCAGGGAGTCTGATTCCTCCAGCTCCATTTTTTCCCTCAAGACTGCTTTGGCTATTCAGGGTCTTTTGTGCCTCCATACACATTTTAAGATATTTTGTTCTAGTTCCGTAAAAAGTGCCATTGGTAGTTTGATAGGGATTGCATTGAATCTGTAGATTTCTTTGGGTAGTATAGTGATTTTCACAATATTGATTCTTCCAATCCAAGAACATGGTATATCTCTCCGTTTGTTGGTATCATCTTTAATTTATTTCATCAGTGTCTTATAGTTTTCTGCATACAGGTCTTTTGTCTCCCTAGGTAGGTTTATTCCGAGGTATTTTATTCTTTTTGTTGCAATGGTAAATGGGAGTGTTTCCTTAATTTCTCTTTCTGATTTTTCAACATTAGTGTATAGGAATGCAAGAGATTTCTGTGCATTAATTTTGTATCCTGCAATTTTACCACATTCATTGATTAGCTCTAGTAGTTTTCTGGTGGCATCTTTAGGATTCTCTATGTATCGTATCATGTCGTCTGTAAACAATGACAGATGTGGTTATAATCTTGAAGGGAGCTGTGCAAATCTACAAGTCTTACTAGAAAACAGCAATACTGTTACCTTCCCTTTGAATTTTACTGTTTCAAAGCACTTTCACATAAAACCTGTGAAAAATATATGAAAAAAAAAACACTACCAAAATTAGTCCCCTTGATAGATCAGTAAATTAAGAAAGATCAGTAAATTAATCAAAGTCAACATATTTTAGCTCTTACTCTCACTCAGTGTACATTAGTCATATCCCCTTATGAGAAAACCTAATAATTATGAGAAACAATATTATTTGGATTTATACTTCTTGCTTGTTAGTATGTCTGCTGCCAACCTAAGGTAATACAGTTATGCCAAACCATCCTATTAATGTGAAACAGGTCGCTGGTAGGTAGTCATCCCAAAGTGATCTCAGATGTAATGATATCAAAGATATGTCTTCTACAAATGTGCACACCAATGCTAAGTGACAAACACAAGCAAAACCCTAAAATAAAGATGAGGAAACAAGAAAATACACTTTGTATTTGCTTTAAACCAGTGGAATATCTCATATTTCCACTTCAAAAAAATGTTATGTAACTTCTGTTTGTGTGAGGCACTAGGCTAAGTAGCAATAGGACAGACAAGTGTGACTGTCAGTCTTAAGCAATAGAGAGCTCTTAGGGATTCAGTTACAAAACAAATAACTATAACATGTTATATAAAATGTTTATAGTTATGTAGCTTATAGTTTTATAAAAATGCTGTAAAGCAAGTGCCATAGCGTGAAGGGAGGGATCTGGAAATTCAAATGAAGAAGAGATGGGAGTTGGGTTTGGGAAATTAAGAGAAGTTTCAGGATAGAGTTGATATTTAAGATGGTCCTTAAAAGAAGAGAGTATTTCTACATGTGGAACTGACAGAAAGGAATAGCACCCCAGGACATAGAAGCAAAAAAGAGATGCGTTGGAGGAGACAGTACCTTGATTGGGTAGAGCATAAAGTAGGAGAACCAAAAGGAAGTAGGACATGACTATTGAGAGAATATTATGGAGGGTCTAAAAGTGAAGAAACTTCATTCTTTTTTTCTTTTTTTTGTAATGGGATGTCAGTACGTGTTTCTGAGAAGAGGTATGATGGTGTGGGTAAATAACAAGCTGATCTATTTGACGATCACTGAACCGATCTTTGAGTCTAGATGCAAAGGAGAAAAGGAAGAGCTGCTATGAGGATATTTTGGTAATGAGAACATAAACCAGGGCCATGCAAATGGCAATGGGATGGCTAGGATCAAAGCCTGGAACTTGGAGAAGCAGTAGTCATAAGGCTTCATAAATATCTGAATGAAGTGGTGAAGATGGAAAAGAATGGAAGATGAACACAGGCTTCAAGCCTTGGTGATGACAACATCTTCTCATGAAAAAAAAATAGCAAATGGAGGAGGAGCTGCCACCCCTCATTGCACTGACCAATCGTGTTCACTCTGTGCATCTGACCAACTAGGCCAGGACCTTTTCTTTTGTCTGTCACCACTTTGTGCATCTCTCCCAAAGGTTCAAGCATCTCTAAAATGTGAGGACTTTCCTAAATTGAGGAGGAGACTTTGTTAGTCAATGTTATGAGTAGGAGTGATCTGAAAATATGTGCTCCAAACAGGGAAGTCCAGAGGAAAAGAGGATTTGGAGGAGAATTTGATGAGTTTAGTTTTGGATGTGTCAAGCTTATTTTTTTTTAGTAATATTTGGGGAACTAATGTCTTTCCAAAAAATTAATGTGTTAATTTTACCTTAAAGGCCGGGTGGCTCAATTGTTCAACTATTGCTGTGAGAGTGTATGACTAGCAATTGAGTAGGACCAGGTACACCAAAGTAAGAGTGGAGTCCTGTGATGCCTGGCCAGAGGCAGGAGGCCATCAGCACTGCATCCCTACTTCACTACCCCAAAGTCTCTAAGTCTCCTTCATGGACAGGCTGGTAAATGATTATTCTACTTTTAGAAATCATTGCCAATTGCAAAATGAATATTTGGATCTCAGCCTGTTTTCACACATGATTTAACAGAAAATACTAGGGATTAATTTCACAATCAACATATTACCATAAAAGAATTATTGAGAAGAGAAAAATTTGAATTAGATCTTTCCTATTGTATGACATCAACAAATAATGTATGTATAAATTTCAAACTATGTTCTGAGGAATGGGTGAAAATATTTAATTTTCACAAATACAAAGGCCGACATGCCTAAAACATTTATCCATAATCCTCAATATCAAATATGTTTTCAAATAGGCTCTTTATCCTCACTGATTATCTATCTTAATAAACATAAATGTTCATTTAAACTTGTAACTGAATGTATATTAAAGAAATACCACCTGTATGTATTTTAGATAGGGGTTCTTGTAACATTTCATTTGGACATGTTCCACTGCTAAAATCTTTCAGTACTCCTGGCCTGTAAGATACCTTGGAGTTGTCAGAGCTCTTTGACATGGTTGCCTCTTCTGAGCTGGTGTCCTGGCCCATCCTGTGCTCCTTTCCAGGATTTTGTCTTTCCCAGGATTCAGGAAGCTTTAGGAACTTCAGGCCTGAATTTGTGCTTTCAGGGAGTTTTGCGGCACAAAAATTACATCTTTTGAGCAGAGCTTTCTCTCCTCCTCTTCTTCATCTCTTTGATGCATTGTTTAGGTATCTTCAGTTAAAAGTGACAAAATCTTCTTAATTTAAGGGAAAAAAGGGGAAATTTTGGGACTGATGCTAAAGTATTTAACAAGTGACCAAGCTCCAGGAAGGGAGGTGAAGATGGCCCTGAGGAGCACTGGATCCTGGTACTGGTTGCCAGCAGAGTCGTTGTGGCCACTCCATGTGTATTATCACCAAATGAGCACTTCATCTCTCCTTTCTGCTCATCAGCCTCCTTTGTCTCTTTTGCCAATGTCCAGCTTTCTCTCTATTGAGAATGTGATTACTGATACCTTTTGAATTCTATTAATCAGTTGGCTTTCACTCTTGGTCCATTGTCATAACTGATCCTCCTCACATTGCAAGAAGAAGATAAGGCTGATGTGATTGCCTCATTTTATATATTAGAATTCTGATTGCAAGCCTATTAAGCAACATATCTAAAATAGATCCTAGATCTTCTGACTCATAGTCAAGCTTCCTTCCCACAGCACTTCCCTGTACTCGGTATAATTTAGATTGAAGATCTTCCTCCCCACAATCTCCTAACCCCTGATACTCCAGGGAGCTGTGGTCTCTCTAGAAGTGTAAAGCAGTTCTTCCTACTCTCAGGTCTTGAACATCAGATGACTGAAATTGTCCTAGTAGTTACTGGGCGTTGGAGGGAGAATTTTCATATGACAGGAAGAAAGTATACACTGGATGGTGTAGGTTCATGTTTCCCATCTCTCACAACCTTCTACATAAAAATTATGAAGCACTCAGCCTAGTGAATCCTATAGATACTCTTCCTGATGTGTGAGTTTAATTGCATTCCTCCAGGTGCCCACCTTGGCATCTAATTTGATTTGTACAATGAGGCTTTCCTTAAAAAGTGTTCTCTAAAAGTCTAGAGGGAAGGACACTTGACTATGGACTAGGAAAAGTACAAATTCATTTGATAACTACCAATAACATCCTTTAGACTTCATGGCTAGTGAAGAGATGATGGAAACCAACCATGTATCTAAGTGAGGTGAGGACCTGAAGAACAATGAGGTGGTAGGACAAGACCCATCCCAGACCTCAAGCACTTTGAAACTCATGATCTCTGACCCCCACCATGTGTGGGGAACAGAACACCTTGGAAAGAATGTCTGGCACCATCTGGACAGCTTTCCGTCTCAAGTAGGTAAATATTTTGGCTTATCCCAACTCCTGTTTTCTCTCACATTTTGGAATGTCGTATGTCAGATTCAGCCTCCCAAAAGACATTAACCTGACTATCTTTGATCATCCAATGCTAACTTCTGCAGAAGGACTTGACAGGTCCAACTTGGGTCAGGAACTCCCTATTAAACCAATCAACCATATCGGTGGTGAGGTGTGGTCATTGGCTTGATTTGGATCAGATGCTCATATTTCATGGCATTGGTAGGGGCAAGGGGAAGGGTTAATAACGACATGCTGTGTGCTTGCCTCTATGCTCAGGCTTTGAGCTCTTTGAATGTACAGACTGTGTTTTATTCCAATCCCCTAGCGTAATGCTAGGCACATAGTAGATGCTGAATGAAATGTTATGACTTGACTGTTGATTGTACACTTTGCATTTGGGTTAATGTTCCAGCAAACATAAGAGCCTATTAAACAGTTTCATGTGTATTTCAAAGACCACAGACCTTATAATGATTTAAATTTGTATACAACTTAAGGCTGAGCCCCCAACACTCTCTCCAAGGACTGTATACCGAGGCCTTACTTATGTAGTTATGCTCCCTGATCCTGTCATTTTAATTGCATTCCCCCAGGATCTCAGCTGGACATCCAATTTGAAGACAAGCAACTCTGATGAATTTTAAAATCTATCTTTCCTGGTCAGTCGATGGAACTATTTTTTTCTTTTAACAAAGAGAACTTTTAGATGTTTCCAGAAAATGTCTTACTCTGCTTATATCTTCTTTCTGAAATAGTTCGTATATTTTATGTATTAATCCTGGGAACTACCCATTGCTTGTTTTCAATGTTTCTGATATGCAATTTGTCATTTCAATACTTTTCATGTTGTTTTTTTCCACGTGCTATTGCCCTTCTCTTTCAAGCCAAAGTATTTACTGGCAAGAAGATAGTCACTCTGTGAGAAGACAATTCAGTGAAAAATCACAACTGCCAATGAAATTCAGTTCTTCCTCCAAGCCTGGAGACATCTCAAGGTCAAGTGTGAGGAGAAGCCAAAGAGCTCTTTTGTATAATTAAATCCTGTATAATTATATAAGAAGCCAAAGTGCTCTCTTTTATGCACTTCCTATTTAGGATGACTCAACAAGTAGAGTTATTTTCCATAACCAGTGTACATGTCATTTTGAATTAAAACCCTACCCTTTTTGTTTGGCGTTATTTGCCAGGATCACAGATAAAAATCAAGCATTCCTTTAGTTTATGTAAATCACCTGCTTTCACTCTTTTCAGTATGTAGAGACCTATAAACTCCAAACAAGGAATTGTCCATGAATTTAAACTTATGAATAACCTTAAACAAAACAACAAAAAAGGTCACCCTTCAAGACAGAGTCAATTCTGGAGCAATATAAAACATTGAGATTAGCTCTCTGCAATCACAGTTACTTCCATATTTAGTACTAGCCATGTGTCAAGCATAATTCATGTACTTTTCTCACTTCCACTTATGCTGGCTATATCAATTAATATTTTTGTGCCTCCATTTCATCATCTATAATGTGAAAATAGTAACTACCTTATAGGATTGCTCTGAAGATTAATTTTAAAATATGATGTTCTTAAACTAATCCCTA
Source organism: Lagenorhynchus albirostris (assembly GCF_949774975.1). NCBI lineage: Eukaryota > Metazoa > Chordata > Mammalia > Artiodactyla > Delphinidae > Lagenorhynchus > Lagenorhynchus albirostris. The sequence goes on from NC_083111.1 coordinate 51,037,563, forward strand.
GCACTTAGGAAGCACTCAGGAAGTATTAGTTCTTCTTACTGGATTCTAGGGGGAAAAAATGGTATTAGACTTCCACCACAGTCTAGAAGAAGAAGTAAATCTAATTATTTCTACTGCCTTTACAAAAATTTGCATAGGGTGATGAGTGGCAATCAAGATCTCATAAATTGATGATAATTTTTCTTAAGAACATTAACCTCCTTCAATTCTATGTCCACCAAGCAATATTTCTGAGTTGCTGCATATGATTGGGCTGCACAGCTCTAAGGACATCATTTGCACAGTAGTCCATGTGAATGGGATCCCTATCAGTTGTTCTGTGTACAGCCTGCACACCCCTATGTGGCAGCCCTGCTTCTCATGTACTTATTTAGAACCCACCCAAGGGCAGAATGAGAATTTCTGGAACTTTCAGATTCATGATTTCCTTTCATGTGATTCATTACTTCAAATTCTTACTGTCTCTAAATGAATTGATCAAGTCACTAAATTTGAACATCTGAGTAAAGAATTATTGATCCATAGTGATACCACTTAACAATAATAACCGAGGTCCACCTGAACATCAAGCCAGCTTCTCTCCATCACTTTTTTGCATAGAGTTATAGCAAACTTCTACTGAGCACTACTTCTGTACGTGCCCTGGGGTAGGTCAGGTCCTGGGTTGATAGAGGTGAAGAAATTAAATGTGAAAGCTACTATCTAAATAGTGTTATCATCCTAGGTTAAAAACATCTGGCAGACTTGTATCCAATTGGGACAGATAATTGTTACCCTTCCTGTATCTCTTAATGGGGGTGCAATGGAATTTGGGGTGAGTGATTCTCCATCATACAGGAATGTCCCCTATTAAGGAATAGGATCCCTTGCCTTCGGGACATAAGTTCAGGTAGCAAGTTTCAATCATTGTGGCAACCAACATGACTCTAATAATTCTCCAAACATTTCAGTTGGAGAAGGGATGGTACTGTTTATTTTATTGTTGCTGTTGTTTCTGTTTTCCTGAGCTCCTGCCCTCCACCTCACTGAGAACTACTGGGCTAGAAATTCATCCAGATTCTGCAGTAACTTAATTCTAGAATGTGCAGAGAAAAGGGGGAAATCATGTTTCTTTCTTTGTATCTTCCCCTGAATGCTTTGATAATATGGCTGGATCATATTGGGATAGTTTTTTTTTTTTCTAATAAAGAGTTTTGTCACTGTTTTGAACTTCCTTGGTTAATGTAATGCTAAGATGTTTTATCTGCATTCAGAATTTTCCATCTTTATTATATTTCTTTACTATATAAAATCAATAAATGTAATGCCAAATATTATGTGATAGAAAATATAAGGGATAGTGTTGATTGGTTTTTAAGCCCATTTAATTCTGTTACCAACAGACAATGCTTACTGAGGGCATACTATTATTTAGTGATCATTTACTTGCTCTCTAGGCAAAAATTTTTTTAAAAAACTTTTAACATAGGACCTTATACCAATGTCTTCATTGCCTTTTGACATTTCATTTTCTTTTCCTATAACCTTTTCCTTCCTTTACCACAATTTCTTCCTTTCTTTTTTGCTTTTCTCAATTTTTTTTTTGGAAACTTTAAAATAGTATAACTTTTAGGGATTTCCTTGGTAGTCCCGTGGTTAAGACTCCATGCTCCCAATGCAGGGGGCCTGGGTTCCATCCCTGGTCAGGGAACTAGATCCTGCATGCTGCAACTAAAGACCCGGAGCAGCCAAATAAATAAATAAATAAACATAAAATTAAAAAAAAAGTATAGGGGCTTCTCTGGTGGCGCAGTGGTTGAGAGTCCGCCTGCCGATGCGGGGGACACGGGTTCGTGACCCGGTCCGGGAATATCCCACATGCCGCGGATCGGCTGGGCCCATGAGCCATGGCCACTGAGCCTGCACGTCCGGAGCCTGTGCTTCGCAACGGGAGAGGCCACAACAGTGAGAGGCCCGCGTACCGCAAAAAAAAAAAAAAAAAAAAGTATAACTTTTATTTAAATATATGTGCCAAACTTAGAAGTGAGCAAAGAGGAGTAATCAATATGAAATATTGAATATTTCTTATTGAGTCAGGAATCTTGAGATAAAACATGTAGTCTTATTTTGTTTCAAGAGTCCAGTCTGTCAAATGGTGATAATAATATCTGTACCATGATTTTTTTCAATGGCATAAAGGACTAATCCCAGTATTGTGCTTTGACCTTTGAATATACAAATTCTGTATATGGTAAGCTTACTTTTATAAAAATGAGTTTAACTAAATTACATTAAACTTCTCACCATAGATTGTATGACTCAAGATGCATGATTGTTATGGCAGACACAATTTAATGTACAAACTATGTTGAAAGATATGCATACATAAACTCTAATTGCCTCATGCCTGGCTTTGTCGGTTTTCTAATTGCTTGGCTACTGCTGAATGAGCAGATGCTTAAAGACCATTAATTTTTTTCTGCTATTACTTTCTAATGCTTTTCAGGCAAGCTTATAATCTTCTTGTCTAAATGTTTCAAGTATTAGGAACCATTGCTGAAGTTGGAATGGTAACATAAATAGCTATGAAAATTATCTCAGTAAACAGATATCATTGCACTTACTAGCATCACAAGCAATTTTGTTCCAACATCTAGGGAATGTCAGTGACCAAAAACTAAAGCACATTGTATCCATGTATTCTTTGCATTCAAGTCCCAGTATGCTAAGGAAACAGCTCTAAGCTTTCATTTTAGCTTTCTGTTGGCCTTAAGAGATGCATTAACTTTGCAGCTAATTGCATGTATTTTTAAATTACTCATGCAAGCTATTGAAATGATAAGTTAGCATAGGGACTATCACATATTACCAGATAGCAGTTTCTTTGTTATTTTTCAGCTTGAGATGGGCTGCAGCAATTTTTCAAAGGGCCTTGCTTCTCTGTGAAAGGGTATTGCTCTATACATCTATATCTAATTTCCCACCTTTCATCTAAACTTTATTCCCAGATTGGTTTGTGTTCTTTTTGAATATGTCCTGTGGTTTAGAATTTTGGAAATTAGCTCTTGCTGAGTATAGAGTAGGGATGTATTTAAAATTTTACTTTTTAAAACATTTCTAGATTCCAGACAAATCATAGAGAAACCAAAAGTTGAGATGAGTAACATTGATGCTTTTCCTAAATACCTACATGATAACCTTTGAGTGAAAATTCAGATTTAAAATAATATTGTCAAGCATATTGGTGCGCATGTTTCCATTCTCTTAAGTTTACCTGCTACTTGGAAGTTGTTTAATAAGCATTTACTGAAGGAAAACAAATCAATGGTTAAGAAATAAGTTCTGGATTTGTACAGCGTTTCTATAACTGACTAGCTGTGGGACATGTGACCGTTTATTTAACCTCACAAAACCTGTTCCTCATGTTGAAAGGATTACATGACCTAATGCTCAATGATCACCTAGCACAGCCTCTGACACACTAGTGCTCAACAAATGTTAGAAAATAGATAACAATAATTATAATACTCATAATAGTTCACTCAAAGGGTAGGTAGTAGGGTAGGAGTTCATGCTTTCTCTCCAGGGCTCTGACGTTGACATGACTCAACTCTAAATGATTTCAGTACATGAGCCCCTTCACCCTAAGTTTCCAGCTGTTTAGAAAGGGAATATTACCAGCCCAACTAGGATCAAGTATCTACCCTAGAGTCAGTCAGCATGGTCGAAAGGACAGAGCCATGTAATACTATCGTAAGGGCAGGAGTCTTCTCCTGTGTTGCAGCACCATTCCCATCAAAACCAGGAATGATTGAGAACATGGTAGCCACCTCCAAGTATTGTCTAGTTCTACTGTTGTGTTATATTGTTGTTGATTTCAGGTTGCAGTCTAATATTTTATTTGGTATTGGACTCATTCCTATTTGATGTTCTATTTCTGTTAATGACCTGAAGGAGGTCACCTATTGACTTTTGCAACTCATGCCAGGTTGTGGGTTGGTACAGGGAGGGTTGCAGAACAAAAAAACTGGAAAAACAAGATTAGAATAAATTTTACTTTAATGAGTTAAGGAATCAGGCAAAACAATGGGTTATCACAAAGGGGTAGTAGTATCATTAGGGAGAAAAATATAAGGTGGATTAGACTCTATTATAGAATGGGGAAAAAAGGTTTATTTTCCATTAGGTTTCAGTTATTTTTATGCTTATATGAAATATGGTTGTTCATGGTATTCTAGGAAATTACTTCAAATAAAGTAATGAAGCTAAACTGTGAAAACAGATCAGTGAGAACTGGGAAGCAACCCGATGATTCAACCTAGTTCCTTGAGTAATAATCAAAGAAATCAACGTTGTTCAATTTTCTGTCTTCCAAACATGTCACAGATCAAGAAATGTGTCAAGACGTGTATTTGAAGTTGAAAACACTCTTGCAGAAAAGTAGATAAAAAGAGTTACATTATGAACCCCAAACCATGATTTTATTCCACTAATGTGGAATTACTTTTATGTCAAAAAATAAATTCTTGAAAGTTGTGAAAAGTTCAATGAAGAATTGAAAATTGTATTTTTCAAGTATAAACTTGAATTTGGCTAATTCAAATCAAAATAGTGTATCACTTTATTATAGTTAGGCAATTGGCCATGATAGTTAATTGACAATGATAATATAGTTAATGGCTAATTAATGACAAGCTGAATATAAAAAATGTGGACACATTTTAAAAATATAAAATAAGTGTAGGGAATTCCTTGGCAGTCCAGTGGTTAGGACTGGGCACTTTTACTGCCAAGGGGTTTGGTTCAATCCCTGGTTCCCTGGTTGGGGAACAAAGATCCCACAAGCAGTTTGGTGCAGCCAACAAACAAACAAACAAACAAATAAAATCATACATTCACAAACTTTAAAAATAATACAAAAAACGTATTTTGCTTAATTTGTAAGGATTGAAGTCAAACAATGTTTACAAATGAGATTAATCATTTTGGTAATGAATTTGTGGAGTTCATGAAAGTACAAACTGTAAATAATAATAAATACTGAGTTAGCACTTTCTCTTTGCTTAACACTGTGTTAATCATGCTTATTTCTCTTACACAACCCTGTGTTCCCATTTTATGTTAGAGGAAAATGAGGCACAGAGAGGTTAAATAGTTTGCCCTAGGCCACTTTAGTACAGGAAAAGCTGCTATTAGAACTCAGGTTTCTTCATAACCTGTGCTCTTAGCCTTGTATGATGGGATTATTCAGAGTGTAGTCAACCAAATTAAAATAATGCATGTCCAAATAATCTTGCCTGAAAATCTTGGCAAAAATATCTTTTGGCGTTGGGAGATTAACGTTTGTTCCAAAACTACATTTGAATGCTTCAGTCTTTTCTTTTATACCAAATTCAATTTAAAGACTGTTTTGAAACCTCTGTGTTAAAGCATGCTGAATTTACCCGTAAAATTATCCAAGAACTGATTGTTATTGCAATGTCTGTCTCTGGTTTTGTCTCAACCAAGGTCTTTTGCTGTAAATATGACAGACCTCAAATTGGTGACTCACACATCCAATATGATTACAACTCAATCTCATTCAGCTGCTACAGATCCTGGAAACTGTGCTCAGATGCTCAGCTGCTATTCAGTCTTGACATGAATGGCCAAGTGTTTCAGTGAGGAAATCAGGATAGAAAAAGAGTTAAACATTCCCATTAATTCAGAATTTCAGTGCAATTTTTTGATAGACTATAATAGTTGCTACACATTATATAATTCTCAAGGCTCAAAACGGCTTTTTACATTTCTCTATTCTTCAGCTTGGTCAAACTATGTAAAGATTTTGATCTATTTCTGTTACTAAACCAAACTTGCACCTGCTCACTGATGTGCAGTAAAGCCAGTCTACTGACACTGGGTTGTGGTGAAGGGAAGTGCAGCATTTATTGTAAAGGCGCAAGTACAAGGAGGATGGGTAGCTCGTGCTCTAAATCCTGAACTCCCGAAAGTGTTTCAGCAAAGCATTCTTAAATTCCAGGTGAGGGAGGGGGTTACCAGGGTACGTGATCAGCTCGTGCACAATTCTCTGATTGGTTGATGGTGATATAACAGGGTGGTTAACGTTATCAGTCCTCAGGCGCCAGTGGTCTGGGGGCTCGTGATCATCAAGTAGTTAATTTCTTCCATTTGGTGATTTTAGTATCTGTAAAACAACTCAGGAAATGAGCATCCAATACTATCTAGGTACTTCAGAGAGGATATGGGGGAGGCGTCTGTCCCAGGAAGGCTCCATAGGGTCCTACTCGGTTACATTTCCATTCCTGGAAAATCTCAAAACTCCGGTGAATCACGGAGTCCAAACCATACACCATTTATTTATTTTTAATGTTGAGCCTTCTTTTAATTTATTTATTTTTATTCTTGGCTGTGTTGGGTCTTCGTTTCTGTGCAAGGGCTTTCTCTAGTTGTGGCAAGCGGGGGCCACTCTTCATCGCGGTGCGCGGGCCTCTCACCATCGTGGCTTCTCTTGTTGCGGAGCACAGGCTCCAGACGCACAGGCTCAGTAGTTGTGGCTCACGGGCCTAGTTGCTCCATGGCATGTGGGATCTTCCCAGACCAGGGCTCGAACCCGTGTCCCCTGCATTAGCAGGCAGATTCTCAACCACTGTGCCACCAGGGAAGCCCCATACACCATTTATTTTAAGTAAAATTTAACAGTGTAAAATTCAAGCACATGGAAGGATATATATATATATATATATATAGTTTAATATGTTTGAACTGAAATGTCTTTCAATCTCAGGTTTTCTAATTTTTATTTTTTGGTGGCAGAAGTATTTTATTTAATGAAATATTTCAAAGTTTCCTTTATTTTCCTTCCACTCTCTTACATGCCTCCCCTAAGGAAGAATAGTTCTTAATGCAATTGGCTCAGAGCATGTTTGCTCATGAGCAGGTTCATTAATGGCTGCAGACATGTGGTTGTTCTCTCTTCTTTGTCTTCTCTGTCCTATGTATCTGAGCTAGGATACTAGGTCATTTTGCCAGCTCAAGGGTGTTTGCTTCTCATCAATTCCTCCTTTTCTAGCTGGAGTGTGGGGTTTGGGTTTAAAGGAAATTGGGATGCCTATTGCTCTAGCCCACTTTCTCAGTGTTCTGCAGCATGATTTAGGGGAAGATCTCCGTAAAAATTATGCTGTTTTGCTTCATTTTATGGATTGTTTCCTATGGGTGCATGTGGGGAGAGGGTCCTCTAATTTGGATCCTTTATTTCCTGAAGGCCCTGGCTTGATTTACCATTGAACAAAACAGTTTTGACATTTGCTTTAGCTTGAGTAAACTTTAGACAGGCTTTTCTGACTCTAGGCCCTGGCCTCTCTTTTCTTAGAGCATTTACTTTAAGAAAACTTATCATTGTAAATTCTTTCTCTGTCCCTTTGAGACATAAATCTTTTTAAAAGTCTCTTACCAGTTTTACAACCAAAGAATGTCTTTCTTAAGGACCTGGAAACCATCTCTTTGAAATGTAAACATAAACGGAGATAACATCCTACCTCCCAGTCTCTATAACAAAACACAGATGGCCTAAACACAGAAGAAAAAATTTGCAAACTCAGGAATAACTCAATGTGCCCAACACATCCTAATATCAACCTCCCAGAGAGGTTGTCCTCCAGTGCTTTCCACCAGCTCACCCCAGTGCTTAAAATCCCTCCTGCCTTTTGCTTTAGTGGAGTTGAGTTCAATCTCTCTCTCTTATTGCAATATCTTGAATTAAGTCATCCTTAGCTGTGTAACTTTGTCCAGTGCAATTTTTGTTTTAACACCAACTAACAACATTCAAATCTTACATTATATTATGCTGTTCTGGGTCCTGTGAGGATGGGATGCTCTAGTTCCATCTCCATATTGTCCCTGGAAGCAACCTAGAGGAAGTTTTCTCAACCCCAGGATCACACAGAACATAATTTGAAAATTGCCAAATTCCAGCTTCCTCAAATGAGAGGGGCTTATCAAAGTTCTCCTAATTAGCCATCCCCACCCCATATAGGCTATTATCTCCATCAATCTTCTACTCTCTAGATCTTGGGACATTTTTTAATAGGTATTGTTGACGGAAAAAAAATGCACAACCTAAAAGTTGAGAATTATGTTTTATTCAGTGGACTTGCTGAAGGCTTAAGCCCAGAAGACAGCCTCTCAGATGACTCTGAGGGACTGTTTCAAAGAGGTAAGGGAGTAGCCAGGATATATAGGAGGTTTTTTGTTTGTTTTTTGCAAAAAAACAAAAACAAAAGGTAGTTGGAACATTAAAAGGTTACTGTTAATTAAAGAAAACCAGATATCTCAAGTTAATGAATTTCACACTTTTCTATGTTTGGGAAATTGCAAGAGTCTGGGCTCATTGCAGTCATTCCTCTGATAGGCACCTCAGCTATCTAGGGCCAGTATCCTGTTTTTCTCCATCCTGAACCTCCTCAGGGTAAACAGCCTGGACAGCTGCAGTGGCTGATGGCTTGATGACCACAACATCCTTTGTTTACCGATATGGCAGGTGACATTCTTACATTCCTCCAGCCTCTTCTTCACTTGGTCTCTGTTCTGACATACTATGGAAATCTCTACAGAAGAGAGATGGTAACAGTCAAGATGTCAAAGTTGTCAAAGGTGGTAGAATATAATAGTGGGGGTGTTAGGTGAGCCTAGAGTTAGTATTTAAACTCTCTGGGTAGGTCTGGCAAGCAAGCTGAGTCAGAGGCCTAGTGCTGTCTCTTAACATAAATTGACTTATTGGGGAGGAAGGAGAAAGGTTTCTGGTAAAGTAGAGAACAACAGGGTATGTGTTCCCTAGAGTGGTCCAGGATGTCTGCCTGAGTTCTAGAGCGAACTGTGGGCAGAATCTCAAGGAAAAATGGGGCCTCTTGGGATACAAGCCTCAAAAATTCATAATGAGATATTCTTCATGAAAAAGTATTACAATGTGGGGACACAAGTTCACGAAACTGGAGTTCTTATTCTTAATGTAATAATAACATAAAAGGCTGGAATAAACTCAGTTATAGTGGTAAGAAGCAATGATTCCGCTGAGCAGCTGGACAAATGAATTTTTGTAATGATACTTGTATGGCTTGACCTTTAGTGAAGATGGACAGGGATACAAATGTATTTGTTGTACATGGGGCTTACTTTCTTCTCAGCTAGTATTCCCAGAATGTGTTTTTTGTAACACCAGTATTTCTAGTCAGAAATGTTGGGTGACACAGCATGCTGGAAGCATTTATTTCCCAGATATGTGGATATGTCACCGAACGCAAGCTCATGTGCCCAGTCAACCAAACTGTCAGTTTGGAGCAGAGAAAGGTTTATTGCAGGACCATGCAAGGAGGTGGGTGGCTCATGCCCAAAAACCCCCGAACCCTCAGAAGGGTTTCAGCAAAGCATTTTTAGATGCCAGGTGAGTGGGTGCGGGTCACAGTGTATGTGACCAGCTCATGCAAAATTCTCTGATTGGTTGATGGTGAGGTAGCAGGACAGTGTCACAGGTGTTAACGTTATCAATCCTTAGGTGCCAATAGATCTGGGAGCTACATGCTCAAGATCACCAAGTAGTTAATTTCTTCCATTTGGTGATAGTTTTTAGCATCTGAAAAACTCAGGAAATATGCATGAGATACTATTATCTGAGTACTTCAGAGAGGAGCTAAAGCAGAGAATATGGGGGAGGGGTCTGCCCCAGGAAAGCCCCTTTAGGTCCTTCTGGGTACAGATATGCACAATGCCAACTTAAGGAAATATGGTGGACAGACTCTAAGCTTCTCTCAAGATCTCTGTCTCCAGATGTTCATGACCTTATTTCTTCTTCCACTGAGTGTGGGACCTTTGGCTTGCTTCTGTAGGGGAGCAAAATTTGCCACCCCAAAATGTCCCTTTGGCTCATGGATTATTTCGAGCTGAAAACAATCAAGACTCAGGAAGAAATTTTGACCTTCCCCCTAACTGCCTAAAAGAATGTAGATAAGAGGACCTGCTTCAGGAAGGAAGTTATCACCACAGGTAACTATAGTGTGAACCAGGTGTTGGACAGGGAGGAAACTAGCAAAGTCTGTTGGTTAAAATTCCTCTTTGTGTCCATTGTCTCTGCTTGGCCCAGCAAACATTTGTTTACTAAACATTTGCTCTCCATCTGCATGTGAATTGCAGGCCTCCCCTTTGAAGTCCCAAATCACTACTGCCAATATTCTCTTTTGTCTTTAGCTAAGGATGGTATTTAAGATGAGAGTTTTGACCATTTTGACAGGTTACTCAGTTCTCCTGGGTCTTTCCTGTGTATATATGCTATTACACTTTTGTTTGGTTTTCTACTGTCATCTGTCTCATGTCAAATTAATTCTTAGACCAGCCAGAAGAACCTAGAAGGGTAGAGGAAAATTTCTTCCTCTTTAACACTTGGAACCAATAGAATGTGGCAAAGGTAATAGCATGTTACTTCTATGATCACATTATACTATGTAAGACACTACCTTGCTAGCATCTGGAGTAAATCTCTAGAGACACTCCCTGCTGGTTTGAAGAAGTAAATGACCATGTTGGAAAAGCCACTTGGCAAGGAACTAGGAAGGCAACCTCTAGGAAGTTCTGGTAGCCTCTAGAAGCTGAGGGTGGCCTCCACCTGAGAGCCAGGAAGAAGCCAGGCCCTCTGTCCTACAACTGCAAGGAAATTAATTCTGTCATCAACCTGAGTGAGCTTGGAAGTGGATTCTTCCCCCAATCAATCCTCAGGATAAGAATGCAGCCTGGCATTTCTAACATACAGGAATTGTGAGATAGTAAGGGTATAGTATTGCTTTAAAATGTTAAGTTTGTATTAATTTGTTACACAGCAATGAAAAATGAATACAGGAACTGAGCAATTCTGCAGTAGAGAAATCTGTGCTAATTAAACATTTCTAAAACTTTTTTGGGAGGAGTAAGTTACATTTGGCTAAGAGTTTACAGTTGTATATTTAGTGCCTAATGCAGTACGTATAACACCAGTACTTGGGTGAATAAATGAGTAAATATGATGCATTCTTTAGGTCCTCAGTAAGAATACTCACCAATAAAATTCACTCTTCCTGGGAAATTTCTATGTTTTTCCATAGTTTCAATTATACCTTATACTCTAGTGGCTCTCAAATATATACCTCTAATAATCTTTCTTTTGCTATACACACACACACACACACACACATATACATATATATATATATATATACTTTTTTTTTTTCCAACTACCAGTATTAGAAGTCTCCACTGGACAATCTCATAGGTATCACAAACCTAACATTTCCCCAAAGGAAATCTTCCTGCCACCTGCACAGCACTGTCCACCTGGTCACACAAAGCAAACCCTGGGAATCATCTTAGTCTCCACTCTCTCACGTACTTTTCATGTACATACGTTCACCACGTCATATTGACTGCAATCTCTTGCAGCCTAGTTATCTGCCTACTCCATGGCTGATCCTGAGCAACTTAAAGGAGAAAAAAAATGGTCTTACTAGCTGGTCTCACTTGAAATTCTTACTCTGTCTCATGCATATGGGCTTTAGGGGAGATCCTATGCAAGTCCAGTCTTCATACCCAGAATTAGGGGAGCTCTTCCTTCTGCTCTCTCCTCTCTGGAATTCCCCCCTGACAATCTGGAGGCTGGCTGTGATTTCCCAGGTCCTTTCCTTAGTTCCTCTGGTCAAAGAGATGGTGATCTATCAGAGTTTTATCCTCCCAGGCTGTGGCCCATCTTTAGGGCAAAGTTACATAGAATTCAAAAAATCACCTCTGTGCCTGTTACTTCTTCAAATTTAGATTCCCCTCACCTACTTGCCTGCTTTGGTTTCCTCTTTAGAATCACTAGATAGTTGGGGGGGGGGGGGTTGTTTTTGTTTTGGTTTTTTTTGGTGTCTTGTTCAGAATTTGTAGTTGTCATCAGTGTCAGGGTTGGTCTGTGATGGCTTACTTTATCATGATGGAAGTGGAATTCTGAGAGATTTTTGAAAAACTAATTATGTTTGAATTTTTATTTTTCCTATGTTTTTATTTATAGTATTATTGTATTTAAAGTATTTGGTCTACCTAGTTTTTAGTTGTCTGAATTGATTGAGATAAGCTTATTGTCTTACAAGACATCAATTTCATAAAATGGTGACTAGAAAAACAAGTGTATTCTATATAATATATATAGAGAAATAGTTTTAATATCCTTAGTCATATTTTGTCTTCTTAGTCTGTCAAAGATTGAGAAAATTAAATATAAATAATCCATTATTACTGTGATTCTTATTTTCCCTTATATTTCTGAGGGTTTTGCTTTATATATTTTATATAATATTTTTAGAAGCATAAATATTCATGACATCTAGATCTCCATTATGAATTTAACCCTTCATCAGTATAAAGTTATTATATATAACTTCCTTTGATATTGATATTTTCAGCCTTTCTTTTTGTTTGCGTTTAGTTGGTGTGTGTATCTATTTTACACACACCAAGTTAAGATTTTATATATATATATATATATATATATATATATATAAAACTTTTGTGGATTTTTTTGTTTTTATTTATCTTTAAAGCAGATCACTGGTCAGGTACCTATATAGCTGGGTTCCCCCTCCTCAGATCAATCAGTTTGCATCCTTTGATTTTAAACAGTGTTTGGTTTTTTTCTTCCCGCTGGAGCAGTAGTTATAAGACAATTTGTATTATGGTTTATTTAATTATATTTTCATTATTCATCTTTTATTATTTTCTTTCCCAGTTTTTAGAAAGAGCTTAGTTTATTTTCTGCTTTGTAATTTAGGAAGTATATTATAACTTAAAATATTGTTTATAATTTTCAATGTATATTCTTTCTACATTGCAACAGGATGTAACGAATCTCTTCCTTAATGAGATATGAGAAAATTAAGATATTTAATCTTGCATTTTTCATCTCCTTCCTTCTGGGGGGTTTGTCACACTATATTATAGGATTTTGGTCCCCATAATATTATCATATACAGCTTTTCTTCTTAACAACTAATGTATATATTATTATGTATATAATTTATAACATAACCGTTTAATGTTAATTTTGTGTTCAAACATAAACAGAGCTAAACTTTCATAAAGTTTACATTTTGATTATTTTTCATTGCACTAAACTATATATTCAAGTAGATTCATCAGGATGTACATACACATGGTATATTCCTGAATCTTCACATAATCAAGTCTCTGTTGTCTTTGCCTTGACAGGACTGTATGGAAACCTAGTATATGAACATTCTGTGTAAAGTACACTTTCATATAACATCTATTTTTGCTGACAGTTTAAAGCAAGACTAATTTTTTCACTCATAGGTGACCTTCTGGTCTAGATATATGAAGGATTCTTTCCTTATTCTTAAGAGATCAGTAAGTTCATTAAAATGTTTCTGAGTGTTAGCTGGTCTTTAATATATTTTTCTCTGTATGATAAGCCCCATGAATCCATAGTTTTAGGTTTCATTCAACTCAGGGATAGTTTATCTTTGAATTTTTGTCTGTTGAATTTCTTCTTGTTTCATATTCAAGCACGACTATTATCTCACTGATGGATTTCCATTATATTCTACAATTTTGATGATCATGTATTCAATCACATGCTTTTAAACTGTGTGATATTCTGAAATCTGTTATCCATTCAGAGGCTTTTACATTGTTACTTCTCTTTTCTGCCTCCAAAGCAGTTTTAAGATCATCAGTGTCATTTTCCTCCTTAATGTATTTTATGCTAACTTTCCTTTCATTCCAGCATGTTTTTTTTAATCATCTCATTGCCATCTCCATTGCACAGAATCAGTATTTTCTTTAATTTCCTTTAAGAAGGTAATGTTATCCAATATTTCCTCTGTTATCTGGGGGAAAAAAAATCTTCTTTAAACACAGACATTTTTTATCAATCAAACATAGCATACCGTGCTATGCTTGCTTTCCTTTTTGCTCCATTTTTCTGCATATAGACTTTCTTATTTTTTCCTTTATTCATCTTAAATTGTGATTACAGTGGACCCTTGAACAATGTGGGGATTGGGGAGCTGACCCTCTGAGAAGTTGAAAATCTTCATATATCTTAGAGTTGGCCCTCCATTTATGCAGTTTCTCTATACCCACAGTTCCACATCCACAGATTCAACCAACCACAGATCGTGTAGTACTGCAGTATTTACTATAAAAAAACAAACTGTGTATAAGTGGACCTGCACAATTCAAACCCATGTTATTCAAGGGTCAGCTACACTGCTATCTGGCTCTAACATTTGTTCTTAAATTCTGAGAATGGATACACCTGAGCTACCTTATTCCCTGGGGTCCATTTGAAGTCTCCTGTTAGAATTTGTCTGGAGCTTAGATATTGGTGTTTGTGTCATTTCCATCATTCAGGCACAAAGGTGAGAGGAAATAGATGTGATGTGAGCAGTCAGTCAGGATGCTTAAACTCTGTCCTCCATCCTCATGTATTCTTAAGGAGGGGGTTGAGGGCCCTTTGCTGGATGCAGCAGCACATTCTCCTTTCTGTGACATGTTTTTATCTCAGCTATAGCAGTGACTCTCAGCTGAAACAATGGCCAGTCCACTGCTGGACTTTCAAGGGCAGTTCTTCAAGTGAAATATTCTCCACATTCCCCTGGCTTGCCAATGAGCCTGACTTTTCAGGGGAGTGATGTGATAAGTCTTCAACACTTTTAAAGTGTGTGGGAGGAATGCATGAGAATCCATGTCCTGGATTGGGTGAATGATCAAAACATACGGCTTTATAGATTGGGTAAAGAGAAAAATGGGAGAATGGACAAAGATCTTGTTTCAAAACAAAGAACTAATGAAATTCAAAGTGTATTTGCATGAAATGGAGCCCTGCATCTTTTTACTGTTGTTTATGTGTGGTAAAAATAATGAGAATGAGATATACTTTATGATTACATGTTATGAAACTCTTATGAGAGTGACAGATATTTGAACACAAACCAAAATAAGCTTTTATTGTAAAAAACTTTCCAATTTAGGGTTTTTATCTTTGGATGATGCCTCATTTCAACTTTGGTTTTTAAAAAGTAGCAGGATAAATAAACATACAACAGTTTTCAATTGTTAAAGGAAACTTTAAAATTCTAACATATCATTACTTTCTAGAGATGACAATCCAATTTCTTATGCACTAAATTCAATTAAAATTCTCAGAAAAGAAGAAAGGATGCTTGGAAGATTTTGAGGTGAATAATGAAATAATTTGATAGTCCTTAGATGCAACAAGGCAAGAATCTTTAACAACAAAAATATAACACTCAAGATAAGAACAGTCTTATGAACCTATCTAATTTATAATTTCTCAAGACTTTCTGGTAGAAAATAACTTCTAAGACTTCAGTGACCTGAAATTATTGCCACTGGAAGCATTATCTCAATATTCCTCTTATTCTTTTATTTACATATAATATCCACAAGCTTAGTACCTTGCTTATTATTTAGCAAAAAGACAATGTCAGACTAATCACAGGTTGTTTTTTTTTTTTAAGTTTCTGTATAGAATTTACATTCCAAATATCATTTAGAAGGAAAATGCAGCCAACATTCTTGGAAAAAAACAACACTGATTTTTGGATTTCTATCTAAATTTCAAGTTCCTCTTTTATTTCCTAGTATTAAACCTAAACTCACACGCTTAACATTAATCATTTGTATGCCTTCACATCCCTAGATAGTTGTTAATAATTTAAATAAGTAAACTTTGTCTAATGTGAAAGAAAACCATTTGTTCAAGGAAATGATGAGTAGGTAGAAGCAACACATCTTTGAACTTCTGAAGAGTATTGTCTCTGAAAATAATACCCAACGATGATGACAGCTGGGTCGATTTCCTACATTCGAATCTTCTTAGCTCTCTACCATTGCTACCATAGATAAAAGACGTTATGAAAAATGTAATATTCAACTCAACAAAATATTCTTCAAGGACGATCTATTACAAAGTAATATCATATAATAAATTATGAAGCAAACTTTAGAGTTTCTACTACTTTAGTGTTTCTCACTACTTCTCTTGTCTATTAGGGCAGCCAATCAAGAATTTATCGAAATTGTTTAAGCTTCCCTCATGGAGAGAGGAACTTTGTAACTCACTGGACATCTCTGCATTTCAGTCTGCCTGTTGTCACATAGGCAAGCAATCAACACTTTTATGTGGATTTTAAGCCATAATTCTGAAATGATCAAATGAAACAATCCATAAAAAGCACTTAGTGTAATGATAGCAAAGAGTAAGAACTCCATAAATCTTAGTTGTCATTATGAATTAATATCATTCATCATCATCATTATATTGTTATCTCTTGCTAGATAAACATTGCTAAATACATGAAATACTAGGAAAACTTCTACTTATTAGATTCCTTCAAATTCTTTGAATGCTGCCGACATCTCTCTCTACTTGAAAAAAGTTATCTTCTCACTTCTCACTTATTCTATTTTTTAAAATATTTATTTGGCTGGCGCCGGGTCTTAGTTGTGGCACACGGGATCTTCATTGTGGCATGCAAGATCTTTAATAGGATCTTTAGTTGTGGCATTCAGGATCTAGTTCCCTGACCAGGGATCGAACCCAGGCCCCCTGCATTTGGAGCACAGAGTCTTAATCACTGGACCACCAGGGAAGTCCCTCTGTTTCTTTACATTTCTGCTTATCCCTAACCCTGTCTTTGTCCTCCTTCATTTCTCTTTTACTCCCTTTTCCCCCTCTCTTTCTAAATGTAAATGCATTTATCCTTAACTTGATTTTAACGTAGATATTATATGCCTACTATTTTTCTCTACACATGCTCTGAATTTTATATTTGGAGCAGTTTGCACAGAAAAGCAACCTATACTAAGTGACTCTTCTTTCTCTGAATATCCCCTAAAACTGAGAATTTCCCAGTGTTTTGAAAATCAAGTTTTGCATCTGATGATTTGTCAGTGGTCCCAAATTCAGTGACTGCAGGTTTAGGAGGGCAAATTAATGAGTGAAGCTGTTCAGGTACTTCTTCCAGCAAACTGGAGAGCATGTAGCCAGCTGCTTCTCACCTCCAACCAATTGTTGCCCAGAGGAAATGTGGGCCCAGTTTTGCCAGATCATCTGACTTTTTTCCAAGAGAAGAAGGAATGATGAAAATCTGTTTTGGTGAAATTGTCAAATGTTTAAATGTTATTAATCAATTTACAAATTTATAAAACACCCCACGTGGTGCTCAAAATATATAAAAGCTTGGCAAATAGGTGTGGAAGAGGTGTTGAGCTGTCCGCTGAATAACGCTTTTCCATTCTGTTGTGCAGAATTCTTGCTGGGAAGTGACTGCCCATCAGGGATTAAGTTTCCCAGTATCTTTTGCAGTCAGATGAAGCCACAAGATAATGTTTTAGATAATTTTACATTTGTGGGTTCAGTTGTCACACAGTTAGCCTCTTCTTTAAGTAGGTTTGGGGGATTTTAAAAGGTGAGTTGAAAACCAGTATTTCCACTAATAAAAAGTACAAATGTTAACATGAAAAGACAAAGTTTGTTTTTTTTTAATGGCAGTGTTTTTCAGATAAAATGTATTACAGAAACTTCTAGATATTGTCATTATAATATTTGTATTATAATACTTTATTCATGTTACTTTGTAGTTTGAAGATCACCCAAAGGAAAAATACTGTCTATTCACATTTAGATATAATCCAGTTGTTGATGGTGGAATGGCTCTTGTCTTCCACTCACTCACCTTAGGTCCTCCAGCTGGAATAGACTGATCTTTTGGCATGGAGATGGGCAGAAGGAGAAGAATAGGTTGATATAGGAAAACAGCAGCAGCAGCTGAGGAGGTGTAAGTTGAGTCTCTCATTCCCACTATTACCTGTCCCCGATATCCTCAATATGGGTGGAACAGACAACAACCAGATTTTTGGAACCCCTGCTGCAGTCTTGCAGTTTCCAACCAGCCACAGAACCCAGAATTACTCCCACCAATATTTAAACCAAAAGTCAAATCTGCCACCAGGTGGCACTAGACCATACACAGGACATGGATCCATTGGGATGGAATTTCTTAGAGGCTAGCTGAGTTCACCCCAGTCAGCTCATTAACCTTGAAAAAAAATGCAGCTCCTTATTTTATGCCACTTAATCATGTTGTATCCCACATATTGCCTTATGGCAGGAGTGTAAGGTGTCAATACTTTGCAATACATTATCTCATTTGATATAACAACCCTAAGAAGTAGGCCAAGCTGGTATATTATTGTCCCTTTGGATGAGGAAATTGAGGCACAAAGATTAAATGTGACACTGAATAAAAGAGTAAACAATAATACTGATTGCAGGTTTTTTTTAATTCAAAAATTAATTTTTAAATGGAAGTCTTAATTCTTCTACTCTAAAAGCCCTGGGTAAAGCAATACGTCTTAACTCGGGTAAATGATTTTCATGGCAGCCACAACATTACAGCGCACATATGTTGTTCTCTTGTCATGTAACACAAGCTCCGGGACCATGGAACAGTACTGGTCCTTGGCCTGTTAGGAACCCGCCTGCACAGCAGGAGGTGAGTGGCGGGCTATTGAGCAAAGCTTCATCTGCCGCTCCCCATTGCTCCCCATCGCTCGCATTACCGCCTGAGCCATCCTCCTGACCCCCTGTCTGTGGAAAATTGTCTTCCACAAAACTGGTCCCTGGTGCCAAAAAGATTGGGGACTGCTGACGTAACATCCAACAGATAAGGTGCCAAGATCTTAGAACAGTTGCTAGTGGTGTGCTCTTTATACTATGTAACTCAAATAGTCAGTGTCTCAATCAGGTCACAGGCGGCATAATAACACTATGTCATCAGCTCAGAGGAGGGATCTTGTTTTACTGTTAGCTATATAGTAGCAGACAGACATAGATCCAATTTACTGGATAGCTAGTTCATATTTTAAAATATAATTTTTAAAGAAGCAACATGCATAAGGACTTATTCTAATTTTACACTAACTAAAGTTGGATTTTCTCTCTTTTCAGCCTACTCTAATTCTAATAGAATTAGATATAGTTTAAAGATGAATTAATAAACTGATATCCATACTGTAATTTACAAACTCTGCTCATAACTCAAAGCTGTCATGCTATTAATGAAACCTACAATAACTTATTTGACTTTGACCTTTTTATCTCCAAGAGTTAACAGTTAGCATTTATTAGAAAAGGAAGAGTTGGGCTTAAAATCTGTACTATGGTGAGATAGCAGACTGCACTATTTAATTATGTAACAGCTAATGAAAAGAACTACGAATTTGGAAGGAAGATTCAGATGCCTAAGAGTCCCATTAATTTGAGCAAGGTAAATGCATTTGTTTTGAAGACTGAATAACACATTTGTTGAAGGGTTCTAAATTGGAGGGAGAAATTAGTCTAATAATAGAGATTTGCACTTCAAACACTAATCTAGAAGAAACAAAAAAAAATAGGCAAGTAGGTTCCCAATTCTTCATTAATTATTAACTCAGGGGGTTGATACCATGAAGTTCCAGACATGAATAATGAGCACTCATTTCTATCAAATCTATAACTTGTTTATTGGCAAAGGAAACTTTTTCTTTAAGAAGGCACTGAACGCATTTTAGACTTCAGCAATAACTCATGAGAAAAGGGAACTTTTGCAGCTTATCAACATTCTCATTTAATATTTCAGTTGTTTGAAGCCAAAGCTTATCTTTAATGTTAATCTAAAATATTAATCTTTGAAAATGGATATTTTTAAAAGATATCACTGAAAATAGAAAAGCGACAAATACTGCATATACATTTCATTGATTCTAAGATGGACTTTTTCACATTTAATAATACTGACATCAGAACGCATCTTCAAATCAATGATGTGTCATAGTGTAATTGCCTGCAACTTTTCTCCTTTCTTGGTGATGAAAAAAATACTTAATCTTAAAATTAATGACTTTTAGATTCAATGAAATGTGTGATCTGTCTTCTGCTTCTCTCTGTTTACACTGAATGGATATCTCTGCCTGACCTGTATTGTCTGGGCCTCTTTTTCCTTGTCCTTATAAATGTATTTTAAAGAATCTCCTACTTTCCCTAATATTGACATGAGTATTGAGTGTTGTGTGTATGTATATATGTTTTATATACACATACTGTATAAATACATAATTTTATAGTTAGACATATTATTATGGAATACGCTGAAATTAGGGAATATGAAGTTATTTCACCAAGAGGAGGAGAGAGTTGAGAGAAAGTCCTCAGTATAAGGGTGGGAAACTCATACAGTATTTACATAGTCACGTTTTGGTTTTTACTAACAGCTTACTGCACAATGATCTTGAGACAACCACCTTGACAATGACCAAAAACAAAACAAAGCTTAAAAACTTTCTTGAATATCATGTTCTAAAAACTTTTCATTCGTCTCATATTTTTTTCTCAATTATATCAAAATGATGTTAGTAATAATGCCAATTTCTCTAAACTAAACCCCTTTTGCGTATCTTATTTTTATAATGTAAAATGATCATATAGTAATAAATTTTTCTGTACCATTGTGGTAAGCAATTATTTCTCATAAATATATATGAGAAATAAATTATTTCTCATATATATTTATTGTTAAAATTTGGTGATTTCGTTTTTTGGCATCACTTGTATTTCAAAATTAAATTGCAAATGCTGCTGGAACAGTGTCAGTCATAGAGAATTATGTTATATTTTTCCCCTGTAATTTCTCACTGCTTCTGATAACAGTTGAAATAGTATTATTTAACAGGCTAATTGACTTGAAAGATCCAACTCTTCAGCCTGTTTGTAAACAATGTAAAAATAAATAATCAACCCATTTTAAATAGTAGTCAAACTAGTTATATGACATTTTCTAGCTATTATTTCAATATTCACATTCTAGCTATTATTATTTCAATATTCATACTATATTCAAATTATTTCAATTTTTACATTTCAACTATTTTGACTGTATCTTCATACATATTTATTTGACTCTCCCTTTATTTCCCTCACAAAATTAAAGGGGCTTAATATTTTAAAAACATACAATTGGTAACAGCTTTTAAGGTAAAGAAGATAAACTTCTTTATACACATGGACTTTGGTCATGATGAAGGGAGATAAATGCATTTGGAAAAGGGATGTGATGGTTGCTGTAACTAAGCATTTGAACTTAGTTCTGTGGTTTTGACACTCAGGCTCAAAAAAAAATACAAAGAAAAATAACATTCATATTATCTGATAAATGTATGTCTATCAGTCCTTCAAAAGATAGAATGCTTTGAGTCTGAAGTTCAAAATAGATTCATCGATTAGTTTCTTATATAAAGGTCAATGCGTAACATCACAAAGTTGCACATGTTAATAAAGCAGAACTGGTACGTATAAGTTACACTTTCTTATCTGGACTAAATTAGGTGAAGTGTGTAAAATTCATAGTGTTTACAGCTATAATAGTTTGAAGGTCTTTCTCTTTTGTAAGTTCTTTTATTTTGTGGAAGAAACATGTATCTGTTGAATATCATAACACAGATATTCCACATAATTCTTCAAAATGGTCTTTAAAGTATAGTGTTCTTATTCTCACTAAAATCACAGTATGGAAGTATCATCATTAATTATTCAATGGTTGTCACGGAAGTTGAATATATGTGTATATATGTATGTGCATACACACATACACCCCCCCCATTCACATTCACGTTGCTTTCATCAATGTGTGCAAAGGAGTGATTCCCTTTTGTTGAAATCTTAGCAACTGAAATGTGGCTAGTTGAAAGTTAAATCTCTCAGCCCTTTCTCACTTGACAATAGTGAGCAGAGAGCCTATTGAACTCTACAGAACAATACAGATCTTCTGAGTCTTTGAGGAATTTTTGGTCTGAAATAAAATGCTTTTACACATGGATAATTCACAGAGGAGTAAATCTCTGCCCCTAAAGTTCTATGGCTCATCAGTTCTTGAAAGTTTCAAGATTTTTAAAGCCCAAAAACAGTGGAGAAGCTGTCACTTTCTGTTATTTTCAGGTCAAGCCTTAAATCACTACTAATTCTGGTGGACTTTCCAATTTCAAACCATGTCCAGTACGAACTTTTAGCTTTGAAAGAAATTATGAATTTCAAATTGCACGATAAATTCATGGGGTAATATCTGCTTCCAAGATCAGTAATAATGGAAGAGGTTTCAGGCATGAAGCTCAACGAGATCTTAGAACAAATGAATGACTGCACAATTTAACCCAAAATAAGACATTTGCACAGCCTGAAACATAGTATTTAACCAGCAGCCAGCAACCTTATTCTAGGAGGACACTGGCAAGGATTAAGAAGAATATCAGGTTCTTATACAAATTAAATTGACTGAGACTTAAGCCTCCCTCCAGTCCAAGAGAAAACTACAATGCTAGAGAGAAAAAATGAGTTCAAAAGACGAAGCCATCATTTCAGGGTATAGGAGTGCTCAGGTGCTAAATCCTGATCTCTTGACAACAAGATTTATTGCAAGACTGTCTAGACGATGGTGCTAAAGTACCTAATATACTTATTGCTCTCTCTGCTTGTGGCTCAGAAATCAGGCAAGACTGAGTTTCAAGGTAGAGACATCAGTGAAGTGATGGAAAAGGTAGGGACTGATATATTTTAAAGAAAAGTTAGTTTTTCTAACTAGGTAATAAGAACACAGTATCACAGTTGTGCCCAGGGCACATAACAAAAGCACCAAAAGAGGTTAACCAGATTTGGTTTAGATTTCCTGTTTAATAGCATTAAATTAGGAAATATGTAATTCAGGTTTGGTGCCTCAGCTCAAGTATCATCAAAAAATTAACTGCCTTCTGATTTCCAGATCTGCTCTTCTTAACACAGAATTTTTCTCCTCATGCTTGCAAGCTATCTACGCATTTTATCCATATTGCTGGTAGGAAGACTCCCTTTTTTTATTTATTAACAAAAGCTATCTCCAACAACTCATCTAGAAATATAACACATGACCATCCTTAACTGCAGTTGAGGCTGAGAGATTAAATTATTTTCTCTAGGTATATTGATGTCCCAAACAAAACTGCAGTTATGTTGGCAAGAAAGGAGTTAAATGGGTATTGGGTAGATACCTTCATTTTCTGCTATGAATATCTCGTATATATTTACCATGTATGTTGATATTTGGATCACAGGAAGTCCGGGATGACATGAATAGAGAAATTATTGTAGAAATCCTACCTTTTGGATATGAAGTAAAAATGGAATACTAAATCTGAGAATCGCTTTCCTTTATTATGGAAACAAAATAATAAATAGTTTGGGGTTTTTAAAACTATTAAAGAAAACACAAAGTATATGGATGTAAATGAAGTTATAGACTTCATTCTTAATTCCCAAAATATAAAAGAAGAATATCACATATCTCTGAATCATTATGCATCATACATTGTTTTGATAAAAAAGTAAACTTATAAA
The DNA here is from genome assembly GCF_949774975.1 of Lagenorhynchus albirostris. Taxonomy (NCBI): domain Eukaryota; kingdom Metazoa; phylum Chordata; class Mammalia; order Artiodactyla; family Delphinidae; genus Lagenorhynchus; species Lagenorhynchus albirostris. The sequence continues at coordinate 51,061,042 of NC_083111.1, forward strand.
TTTTAATTGTATTTTCTTATTTTGGAGATAGACATGTCATATCATTTGAGATCTCTTCTGAGAGGTAACATTGAAATTTTATGGTATGTGGAAGAGACTGTGGGAATAAAAATTCTTATCAATCAATTACATTGCTCAGAGAGATGAAATTGGCATTTAGATATAGCTTTGCATTAGCCCTTTCAAAATAATTATATTCAGGTTTATAGCTCTACCTATTAAAATACCATCACAGAATATATTATTTGCAACATCCCAATGCAAAATTCAAGCTTGCCAATTTTTGTTCAAATTCCTTTAATAAATTTCATTTGAACTGAACACTTCAGCTCTCTTTAACCAAGGGAGAGATTTCCTATTTTATTGCCCATGTAAATTTACAACTTACTTTAGCTCCGTTCTTGTCTTTCAGATATGGCTATGTTATTGTGAACACATTTTCTTAAACAACCAGAATGTAGTAATTTTATACTTTATTTTCTACATTACAGAAAGCATCATAAAATATCTTAAATAACATTTTCTTTTAGCTTGACTTCAGATTTTTTCTTATCAAGAAGAATTATATCATTTCTAACCCTCTTCTCATTATGAAGCCACATGGGTGTGAATTGTAAGTCAGTGCAGTAAAAGATGAGGATAAAAGAGTCTGAGATTTTGTAACTGTGCTGAAAGGCGGGTTTTGTTGTGGTTTTTTAAGTAGTCAAGCTATTGATTGCTTCATTGCCATAGAAGTTTCATGGCTCCAATTTGATTTACAATGTGATTGAGGAAAAAATTAAACAGGAAGAGAAGACAGACAAGTAATAGTATTGCATACAGACTATTCATGATGAAAAGTCATGTTTTAGATATGGCTTTTACTGTAGTGGGACCAAGGAAATGCATAGTGGCACTTGATAACTTCTCAAGGCTACATGTGTGATCTAAAATTCAAATGTTTAAAGGTACCTTGGTGTAAATAACAAACTAAGTCTTTTTAGAACTTTGCAGGACTTGAAGGACATATAATTCCTCTCTGCTTTCCAGAAGACTGGATAGGAGACTGGAGACAGAGGGAACAAAACTTAGGCAACACTATTTTTAGTCACTTTGCTATAGAATAAGAGACAACAGAACAAGATTTAATCTTGTGCCGATAGCTTCTTTCCTCAGAGATGGTATCTGTTGATATATCTTTATTGTCTGGTTAGAAGAGACCCTGGCAGTACAACACACAGGATAGCTGACCCACCCAGCTGTGGATGCCAAGGTGTTATGATACCAAACAAATAGGAAATATGGCAGGATTGTTTCTGCTGACAGTAACAGAGTTGGTGAAATAAATGTTTCAGAACATAAACTAGTTAACGTAAGGATTACGCGGCAGTATATACAAAGGATATAGTCCATGAAGCAAACAAAAAACACTCTTATCTGGTGTGAATGGTGTGTTTGGCAAAGGAAAATTCTCTATGTGTGTCTCATGATATTTTATATAATTTTTATTAGAGTATAGTTGATTTACAATGTTGTTTTTCAGGTGTACAGCAAAGTGATTCAGTTATACATATACATATATCCACTCATTTTTAGATTCTTTTCCCACATAGGTCATTACAGAGTATTGAATAGAGCCCTGTGCTATACAGTAGGTCCTTATTAGTTACCTATTTTATATATAGTAGTGTGTATATGTCAATCCCCATCTCCCAATTTATCCCTCTCCCACCCCTTCCCCCAGTAACTGTAAGTTCTTTTTCCTACATCTGTGACTTTATTTCTGTTGTTTAAATATGTTCATTTGTACCATTTTTTTAGATTCCACATATAAGCGATATCATATATTTCTCTTTCTCTGTCTGACTTACTTCAGTCAGTATGACAATCTCTGGGTCCATCCATATTGCTGCAAATGGCATTATTTTGTTCTTTTTTTATGGCTGAGTAATATTTCATTGTATTTAGGTACCACATCTTCTTTATCCACTCCTCAGTCAGTGGGCATTTAGGTTGCTTCCATGTATTGGCTCTTGTAAATAGTGTTGCAATGAACATTGGGGTGCATGGCCTCTCACTGTTGTGGCCTCTCCCATCACGGAGCACAGGCTCTGGACGCGCAGGCTCAGTGGCCATGGCTCACAGGCCCAGCCGCTCTGCGGCATGTGGAATCTTCCCAGACCGGGGCACGAACCTGCGTCCCCTGCATCGGCAGGCGGACTCTCAACCACTGCACCACCAGGGAAGCCCCCATGAACCTTGTTGAATTATGCTTTTCTCTGGATATATGCCCAAGAGTGGTATTGCTGGATCCTATGGTAGTTCTAAGTTTAGTGTTTTAAGGAACCTCCATACTGTTCTCCATAATAAAAAGATGATTAACATCACTACTTATTAGAGAAATGCAAATCAAAACTACAATAAGGTATCACCTCACTCTGGTCAGAATGGCCATCATCAAAAAATCTACAAACCGTAAATGCTGGAGAGGGTGTGGAGAAAAGGGAACCCTCCTACACTGTTGGTGGGAATGTAAATTGGTACAATCATGATATTTTTCATCTGACTGACCAAAAATTTTTGTATCTAGGCATTTCAAACTAATATAACCTTATAGTTTTATTGTGATGTTTTGAATGAGATTGTATATATAAAATGCTTATCCCAGTCCTTGACAAATAGTGAACATTCAGTAAATGGTAGTTATAATTAATATTTCATTAAGAATATAAATTATATATATCTTTAAAAGATTTTTCATACTTAAACTAATTGTTTAAAATGGTTCCTCTTTTCTTTTTGTTTATTTTTCTATCAACTTCATTGAAGGTACTTTCCCTACAATACAATGCTCATATTTCAAGTGACCAGTTCAGTGAGCTTTGACGAACATATACACCATGTAACCACTACCCTAGTCAAGATACAAACTGTTCTTACCACCAGAGAAAGTTCTTTCATGCCCCTTTTCAGTCAATCCTACACTACTAAAACCACTGATTTTATTACTATCACCATCTTGAAGTCGTAGAATTTTAAAGTTATTGGAATAGTATTGTACTTGCGTTTCTGTGTCAGACTTATTTCCCTTGTTATAATATTTAGAGACTTATTTATGTTGCTGTGCTTACCAGTAGTCTATTTTATTGCTGAGGAACATTCTATTGTATGAATATTCCACAGTTTAGACATTCAAATGGTAATGAATATTTGGGTGATTACCTGTTTGGAAAATGAATATAGCTATACGAACATTGATAAATCTTCTTAGAGACACATCTTTTCTTGGGTAAATACCTAGGAATACAAATGCTGTGTCATTGGGTAGGTATATATATACTTAACTTTACGAAAAATTGCCAGTTTTCCAAAGTGGTTGCACCATTTAACTCCTATCATCAGTGTATGAGAGTTTCATTTACTCTAAGTTGTTGTCAGCATTTCGTTTTGTCAGTTTTTTATTGGGTGTAAAGTGCTATCACATTATTGTTTTGATTTTATTTTACTGATGACTAATGTTGAGTATCTTATGAGGTACTTACTGGCTACTCATATATCTACTTTTGGTGAATTTTTTTTTGAGTCTTTTGCCCACTTTTATTGGGTTGTTTTTCTTAATATACATAGCTGCGTGTCTTTGAATAGAAGTGCTTTGTCAGAAAAATGTTTGCAAATGTTTTCTCTCATTTTGTCACTTGACTTCTTAGTGCCTTAACAGCATATTTTGAGGAGCATAAGTTTAAAATTTTTGTTTAATAATTAATGTTTTTTGTGTCCTGTGTAAGAAATCTTTGTGAATCCTAAGCTCCTTATTTCACAATCTGTTTTTCTTTCTATACTAGAATTTTGAATTACATTGACTTGAATTCAGTTTCATTGATCTTCCTGCTATTGTGTTAAATATGATTGCAATTTAAGTAACAGGTATTCAAGACCTTTTGTTTTTCAGCCCAACCCTCAATTTTCTATGCTGCCAAGGGAATTGATAGCTAAAATTGAATTGTATCAGGATTTGGTTACAATAGTTTCCATAACATTTTGAGAATGAATTCAGAGGACTCTGAAACTAAACATTATAATATTGCTAGACCTCAGAACTTCATGACCCTGAGCCTGATAGATAGACTGTGGACCTGCAAGACTTGGAAGACTATGAGACCTTAAGATTCTGAGAAAGTGTAGTTGATTTACAATATTAGTTTCAGATATATAACATAGTGATTCAAAATTTTTAAAGATCGTAGTCCACTTAAGGTTATTATAAAATATTGGCTGTTTTCCTTGTGCTGTGCAATATATCCTGTAGCTTATTTGTTTTATGCATAGTAGCTTGTATCTCTTAAATCTCTACCCATATCTTGCTCCTCCCCATTTTCCTCTCCCCACTGGTAACTATTAGTTTGTTCTCTATATCTGAGTCTGTTTCTTTTATTCACTTGTTTGTTTATTTTTTAGATTCCATGTATAAGTGACAACATAGAGTATTTGCCTTTCTGTGTCTGACTTATTTCACTAAGCCTAGTACCCTCCAGGACCATCCATGTGTTGCAAATGGCAAAATTTCGTTCTTTTTATGGCTGAGTAATATTCCATTGCATCATATCACATCTTCTTCACCTGTTCATCTAGTAATGGATATTTAGGTTGCTTCCACATATTGACTATTGTAAATAATACTTCTGTGAACATTGGGGTGCATGTATCTTTTTTAATAACTGTTTTTGTTTTTGTCAGATATATACCAGGAGTGGAAATGCTGGATCATATAGTAGTTCTAATTTTAGTTCTCTGAGGTTTCTAAAACACCCATAGTGTTTTAAATAGCAGCGCACCAATTTACATTCCCACCAACAGTGTACTAGTGTTCCCTTTTCTCTACATCTTCGCCCACATTTGTTATTTGTGATCTTTTCGATGATAGTCATTCTGACAGGTGTGAGGTGATATCTCATTGGGATTTTGATTTGCATTTCTCTGATGATTAGCATTGTTGAGCATCTTTTCATGTGCCTGTTAGCTATCTGTATGTTTTCTTTGGAAAGATGTCTCTCAGGTCTTCTGCCCATTTTTTAATCAGGTTGTTTGTTTTTTGATATTGAGTTGTATGAGTTGTTCATATATTTTGGATATTAACCCCTTATCAGTCATATCATTTGCAAATATTTTCTCCCATTAGGTAGGTCGTCTTTTTGTTTTATCATTGGTTTTCTTTGCTGTGCAAAAGCTTTTAAGAAATAGAAAATATGAACTGTCTTAAGTCTATCAAAACTGCTGTGCAGTCTTGGGGGATTTTAGTGGTTTCCATAGTGTAGTGGTGTTTTACAGACATCTTTCCATATCACAGGCTGTGAGATTTCAAGACCATGAGGCTGTGAGACTATGAGGTCTTGATGTTATGAGACTGCATACACCAGGGTCTGGAATGGAGGGGCTGAGAACTATGATACTCAGTGACAATGAGAAGGTGTGACAAGAGTCTCTGAGATTTCTAGACCTCAAGATTGTTACTTTGAAACAGTAACTTTTGGCTTTTCAGCCATTCCCAGCCTCTGATTACTCAGCAGAATTTCTTTATAAATGCATTACATGGCAGAGAAACTTATCTTTGAGTCTGAGCTTTTTCCTATTAAAAGCCTGACACACTAGCCCACAGGTTTGTCAGAAGTTTGCCTGGTTTCTCCTCATCCAAACCAAGATTTTCATTTTACCGAAAACCTGTCTCTCCTGTCCTCTCCTCTTACCACAGCTTCAGCCATGTGTCTCAGGTTTGAAAGTTTCCTCCATCTGTCCCCTTGTCAATGCAGAAAGTCTCATCCCTCTGAGTTCAGTGTTTTTAGGTTTTACATTTCTTTACACTCACATCTCTTTAAAGAAAATATGTATTTTTTGAATAAAATGTTTACATTTACTTTGAAGTATGCAATAAAACTAAATGATTTCTACTAGTCAGTGTAACTTTGCCAATCACCAATCACCAAGCAGAATCACCAACTTCTATTGGGGAGTTCCAGTCAGCTACAGCAGTGACCCCCATGAAGGAACACCAAGGAGAAGCCTGGGAGACCCCACTCCACAAAGCCTCCTTTCAAGAGACCCCATCTCATTTTTCCTATGTGCACCCACACAGATTTAGGAGTGTGGACATGCTCCCTATTTTCATATACTTGTAGTTTCTTCTTTAGTGCAATAAAGATAAAATTGGCAATTCACATATATGACAATACAGATAATATTTCAGGCTTTATATGTATACGATATCTATCTTTCTATCTTTCTGAATATATAGATTTGTCTATGCAGTAATTTCTTATTGTTTCAGTGGGAGTAAAGGTATTTCACATCCATCTTCATCCCAACTGGTAGTGGAAACTTAGGTTTCCCAACTTTCCAGGTGTTTTGAGAATGTGTCCATTGCTCCAGTCTTTCATAGGGAGTCCCCTGATATTAGTAGGTGATACCGATTTCTTCAGAAAATATGGCAAACCCTTATTGGATATTTCAGTTGGGCTTTCCTTGTCTATGTGGTGAAGGGTGACTGATTAGTGTGGTCAATCTGTATTTTAAGCATAAAAAATTTTAGCATTATAATTTTGTTCTTGGAATTCACATCTACTTTTAAATTGAGACTTGTGTTTTTCCTACTTTTTTCATTTTAACTAAGCACTGGAAAAATAGCAATTTAAAACTTATGTGTAGCATGTCATCTGGGAAAAGAACTATCCAGGCAGAGCATTATTGTCCCTTAATTCATTTAGAATTATGTGTTCATTTTCAATTGGATGTTGAAAATGGAGCTATCTACTGTAGCTGCCATTGTACTACCTTTTAACCTTGTGTATAGCACAACTCATGAATGGGTTACGCCTTGAAAAGCTGTGAGTAGGAAATGAGTACCGTGTCGTGGAGAAAAGAGAAGGATTGAATTACTGCACAAGGTCAGAGGTGTTAGAATAATTACTGGCAGGAGGAGACTTCAGAAAAGAAATAGGAGAAAAAGGGAGGTCATCCCTGGGTTTTCTTTATAGCAGTTTTTCACTTCCCAACATGGGACATTTTTCGTACATCTCTTTCTGATGTGACAAAATATGAGAGGCAGGTGTCCTCAAGATGCTATGTTAAACAGTTCCACTGCCCTTCTCTCTCCACTTTCAATGTTCATAATAGTGACACTGAAGGAAAAATATTACAGGTTTATCTTGGATTTCTCCCAGGTATTAGTCCTAGAAGCAATATGGAATATATAATGTCCTAGACAGACTTCGTTTTAGTGTGTTGATTTATGTATAGTCTTCTCTGTTTCTGATTAAAGTTTCTGAAGAAAAATCCAACGTTAAGACAGCTACCAAGAACAGACCCTCAATCTTCAATATAAAGGTGTTATAAACAAAGTCTAATATATTAATTAAAGTTCTTAACATTTGGGATTTATACTCCTAAAGTTAACCTATATGATAGATACTTTGACCTTGAAATTGACTAGAGAGTAGGTTAATACACCGTGAAACCTCCCACCACCTCACTCATGTTTAAGGGAGCACACAAACATACACAAATGAATCAGTCTTCTTGGGATAAATGCACTTTTTTTTCTATGGTACAGAATTTTCAACATTCTACAGTTTGAATTTTTCATGAAGAATGGGCATAAAGAAAAACTATTTGAATTCTGGAGTAGATAATTATTGTAGTATACATGACTAAAAACACTTATTCAAAGACATTCTCATCCTTTTCTTCCTTTTTATGTGTTTCATTTGTATTGATATTCTTTTTTAATTGTATCTTATCCTTGAAGGATAAAGATAATAGCACAGATATCGCATAAATTCTCAGGTAAAGTAAATGAATTTGAGAAAAATGGAAGATACTTCCTACTTGCATAGGTGATAGAATTTCATTGACAAATATTTGGTGAGTCAGGTTTTAGTCTGAAATATTTTGACATAAGGTCAGACAACTGATGCTTCAAATGAACGTAGTGAAATCTTACTTCTTCAAATGAATGGAATAGGAAAGATCCAAGATCAAAAATATGTATTGGGACTAAATGAAATAACAAGATGGAGTGACAAGTATCAGATATAGTCTCCCACTGAGTCGTCAACAACAGGAACAACAACAAAAAGATGATACAAGAAGCAAAGTTGTTTTTAAAGATACTGGACATCAGACAATGAAGGATAGTGGTCTTGAGAAATGGGAAACAAATGAGGTGAGCTCTACATTTAGCAGTACAATAAGCCCCAGCTATTGTCTTGACTTCGCAGTCCATGACACAAAAAAGGGAACCCAGGAGAGTCAGGCAGACTCCCTTACTTGAGGAGATTGTCTAATGATCCCAGAAGACCAAGTTCTTAGAGTTGATAAGACAGAGTCACAGAGAGGATAGAGTTGCACAGGCAGAGAACTCTGGAGATCAGCAGAAGATCCTTGTTTAGTAATCAGAAAATATGAAAAAAATTATCAAACCAGAATTATATACCTAGTAGAAGTCTCTTTCAAAAAGAAAATTAAAATAAAGATCTTTACAGACATACAATAGCTCAAGAATTCATCACCATCATACCCACACTGCAAGAAATGTTAAGGCAAAAATATATAGACTATCGAGCAAAAATTTAAAAGTCAAATAATAGAGCTGCAGATTTGAGTGTCCATCTCTCAATAAGTGATATAGATGTGAACACTGACCTAATTGATATTTATAGAAAACCTCGTCAAACAGCAAAAAGCATACATTATTTTAAGCATACATAGAATGTTTCCCAAGAAAAACTATATACTAGGCCAAAAAATGTGTCAATAAATGTAAAAGGATTCAAGTCACACAAAATAAATTTTCTGAGCATAATAAAATTAATTAGTAATTTAAAAAGAAGAATCACTGGAAAATACTCAAATATGTATAACTAAATAATATTGCTAATGAAATACAATGGGTCAAAGAGGAAATCCAAAGGAAGAAAGAAAATAGTTTGAACTGAATGAAAATTAAAACGCAACATATCAAAATGTGAGATGCTGGTAAAGCAGTAGGTAGAAGGAAATTCTGGGCGCTGGATGCCCATATTTTTTAAAACTTTCTTAAATCGGTGTCAGCTTCTACTTTAATAAACTAGGGAAAGAACCAAAAAAAATCCAAAGTAGCACGAGAAAGGAAATAATAAAGGTCGCAGTGGAAATCAATAAAATTGAAACAGAAAATCAATAGAGAAAACAAATGAAGCTTAAAGATGATTCTTTGAGAAGATCAATGAAATTGATTAACTTTTAACCAGAGGCGGGGTGGGGGGGGTGTAAATTAGCACTATCAAAGATATAAGGAAGTCACCAGCTGCATTAGCCCTAACAAGAGTGTTAGCTTGTCCTTTGAAGCTTTAAAGCCAGGCATTGACTTTTCCTCTCTGGCTGTGAAAGTCCTAGATGGCATCTTCTTCCAGTATAAGGCTGTTTGGTCTACAATGAAAATCTGTTGTTTAGTGTAGCCACCTTCATTAATTATTTTAGCTAGATCTTTTGAATAACTTGCTGTAGCTTCTACATCAGCACTTGCTGCTTCACCTTGTATTTTTATGTTGTGGAGACAACTTTTTCCTTAAACCTCATAAATGAACCTCTGCTAGCTTCAAACTTGTCTTCTGTAGCTTCCTCATCTCTCTCAGCCTTCACAGAATTGAAGAGAGTTAAGGCCTTGCACTGGATTAGGCTTTGACAGAAAGGAATGTTGTGGCTGGTTTGATCTTCTATCCAGACCATTTAAACTTTCTCCATGTCAGCAATAAGACTGCTTCAATTTCTTATCATTCATGTGTTCACGGGAGTAGCGTTTTTAATTTCCTTCAATTTGGATTCACAACTTGGCTAATTGTTCGGTGCAAAAGGCCTAGCTTTTGTCTTATCTTGGTTTTTGACATGCCTTCCTCAATAAAATGAATCATTTCTAGCTTTCGATTTAAAGTGAGGGATGTGCAATTCTTCCTTTTACTTGAACACTTAAAGGTCATCGTAGGGTAATTAATTGGCCTAATTTCAATATTGTTGTGTCCAAGGCCCAAGGAGAGGGAGAGAGATGGAGGAATGGCTGGTCAGTGAAGTAGTTAAAACACACACGATATTTATCAGTTAAGTTCACCATCCTTAGCTGGGTGCAGTTTGTGGTGCCCCCAAACAATTACAATAATAACATCAAAGATTACTGATCACAGTTCACCATAAGATTAATAACTGCAAGAATTACTGAAATGTGACACAGTGAGAAACGCTGTTGGAAAAATGACACCTATAGGCTTGCTAGACACAAACCTTCAGTTTGTAAAAAAAAATGCAATAAAGTGAAATGTAATAAAACAAGGTGTGCCTGCCTGTGTTTGATGTTGAAAGACTGAATACTTTCCCGCTAAGATCAGGAATGAAACAAGGATGCTCATCCTCACCACTTGTGTTCAACCTTGTTTGGCAATTCCAGCACATGCAGTAGTCAAAAAGTAATGAAAGATATCTAGCTGAGAAGGAAGAAGTAAAACTCTTGTTTTTCATAGATAACAGTAAGCTGTAATAGAAAAATCTGATGGAATCTGTAAAAACCTGCTAGAACTGATAAGTGTTTTAGCATACCACAGGATACGAAGTCAATATACAAAACAATTTCACTTTTATGTGCTAGCAGTAAACAATCAGGAGTTGAAATTAAATAACACTATTTTCAACAGCATCAAAATAGGAAATATGTGGGGGTAATTCTGACAAAGATGTGCAATGCCTGTACACTGAAAACTAGAAAACATTGTTGAAAGAAGTTAAAGACCTAGATAATTCAAGAGGTTCACAGTGTTCACAGAGGAAAAGACCTAATATTCTTAAAATGCCAATTCTCTCAAAATTTACATATAGATTAAATGCAATGCCAATCAAAATCTCAGACAGCATTTTTATAGATTTATAAGCTAATTCTGAAATGTACATGAAAATGCAAAGAATCTAGAAAGTAATAAACAACCATGAGAATGAAAAACGAAGTTGAAGAATCAGCACTGCCTGATTTCAGTCTTAGTTTGAAGCTACAGTCTTCAGGAAAGTATTAGTATAATGATAAACAGTTTTATAAATGGGATAGAATAGAGAGGCCAGAATTAGAACCACAATTACATGGAATTTCAACAAAGGTTACAAAGTCAATTCGTTGAAGAAAAGATAATCTTTTCCACAAGTGTTCCTGGGATAACTGGCTATCCATGTGCAAAAAAAAAATTCTATCTACATTTTATATCATACACCAAAGTTAACTCAAAATGCATCATGAACCTATAAGAAAAACCTAACAGGCTAAGACTTCTAGAATAAAGCATAGAATAAAATCTTTGTGACTTTGAATTAGGCAAAGATTTCTTAGATATGCCATTAAAAGAAAATTCTACAAAATAAAAGATTGATGTATTGGACCTTATCAAATTTTCAAACTTCTTTTCCTTGAAAGACACCATTAGGATAATGAAAAGAAAAAACAGACACTCAAAAAATAATTACAAAGCAAATATTTGATAAAAGCCTAATGTTATAGACTGAATAGTGTTCCCCCAACATTTATATGTTGAAGCCCTAAGCTCCTCAGTGTTACTGTATTTGGATATAGGGCCTTTAAAAAGTGATTAAGTTTAAATGAGGTCATGAGTGTGGAGCCCTAATGCAATATGACTGGTGTCCTTATAAGAAGAGAAAAAGGCACCAGGGATGTGCATGCACAGAGAAGAGTCCTTGAGGACACAGAAAGAAGGCAGCCATCTGCAAGCCAAACCAAGAGACCTCAGGAGAAAATAATCCTGTTGTTTCCTTGATCTTGGACTTTCAGCCCCCAGAACTGTAAGAAAATACATTTCTGTTGTTTAGACCATCAGTCTGTGGTATTTTGTTATGGCAGCCTATCAGATTAACCCATCTACTGTCTGGAATATATCGATATATAGAACTCCTAAAACTCAGTAATAAGAAAAACAATCCATTTAAAAATGGGCTAAAGATTTGAATAGAAAATTCACCAAAGAAGATGTAAGATGGCAAATAAGCATATGAAAAGACCCACATATCATTACTCATTATGAAAATGCAAATTAGAACCATAGGAAGATACCACAACAAATCTATTAGAATGGCTAAAAATTTAAAAGACTCACTATACCAAGTTTTGGAGAGGATGTGGAGAAAATGGGACTTTCATACAGTGATAGGAATGTAAAATGGTACAATCACTTCGGAAAACAGTTTGGCGGTCTCTGGAAAAATTCAGCATACCCCTATCAAATGATTCCTGTCTTAGGCTGTTATTTCTCCTGATTAAATACTTATGTTCATGCAAAGACTTAACACAATTTTTCATATCATCTTTGTAATAGCCCCAAACTGGAAAGAACCCTAATGTTCAATAGCAGGTCAATGAATAAACAGATTGTGGTAAAACCATACAGTGGAAAAGTATTCTAGACATAAAAAGGAATGAGCCATTGATAACTATAGCATGGGTGAATGTGAAAAATGATTCAGAGTGAAAGCAGCCAGAAAAATATGAAAGAGTATATAGTGTGTGATTCTATGTATATAAAATTATTGGAAATTCAAACTAGTCTGTAGTGACAGAATACATAAATGGTCACTTGGGAGCAGGGAGAGTGCACAGAGAGTGGCAGGTGGTAAGGATGACAAAAGGGCATGAGGAATCTTTTGGGTATGATGGACATTATGGACTGAATGTGTCCCCCCAAAATTCACATGTTGAAATCCTACCTTCCCAGTCTGATGGTTTAGAAGGTGGGCCCTTGGGAAGTAAGTAGGTCATGAGGGTGGAGCCCTCATGAATAGAATTAGTGTCCTTATAAAAGAGACCCCAGAGAACTCTTTTGCTCTCTTTTCACAAGATGGTGTCAGTCTGCAGCCCAGAAGAGGGCTCTCACCACAACTCAACCATGCTGGCACCCTCATCTTGAACTTGCAGCCTCCATCTTTCTCCTTCCTGTGAGAAATAAAATTCTGTTATTTATAAACCACCCAGTCTATGATACTTTGTTACAGCATCCTAAACTAGGAGAATGAATGGGTATGTTCTTAGTATGTGATGGTTTCATGGGTTGAACATGTTAAAATACATCAAATTTTTTATGTAACCTGAAATTTATTGTATATAGATTATTCCTCAGTAAAGCAGTTAAAAATTAAACAAATAAATTAAAAATGCATTGGTGCATATTTTAAATGGAAGTTACTTTCAGTTGTTTACATTTAGCAAAAATCCTAATAAAGTGGCTTCCTGGCAAGCATGAGATGTTTAAGCAGACCCTCCATATATTAATTAGGCTGGTGTTTCAGAATGATTGTGCCCGTTGTATGAAAATGCAGTTTTTTGTTTTGTGACATGAATTAATGTTATTTTATAATCCTCACTGGGGACTCAACATTATAGTTTCCTTCCAAATAGTAAATTCTATCAGGTAAGTTTACCTTCAGTTTCTAAATGAATTAATAATTTCACAGGAACTTTTTCCATACCTAAGCCACTTAATGAAAAAAAAAAAAGGCGGCTATGGTTATATTTAATGGTTATGGGAATGTGTCCTCACAGACTCTGAATATCTTTGACTAACTCTGTCAATTCAATATGACCTTGACTACTTTAATAATCTCTTTGTCTCTACTTTTTCAATTCACCTTAATGCTTTGCATCATTTCTTCAACCTGTTCCAGACTTTGTGACTCTTTCCTCAACTGAAATGGCTTTATCAAGGTTAATAGAGAGCTACATTCTGCCACAGCTAATGGTCAATTATCTCTACTCATTTTAGTAGACCTCTTAGCTGCTTTTGACATGGTTTATCGCTTGCTCCTCCTTGAAATATTGTTTCCCCTAGGTGACATCATATTCTGCTTGTTTTCTCCCCCTCTCTCCTTCTGTCTTCTTTCCTGACTTCTCCTCTCCATTTGACATCTAAGTGTTGGAGTATCCCATGACCCAGTCCTCTTATTTTCTCTATCTCTTCTCTTAGACAAATTGATCTCATTTCATCCTGTTGCTTCCAACATCTTCTGTGTATTGATGACCCTCAGATTGTTTTTTTTTTTATTGAGTCCAGTCATTTTCTTCCTCCTCTAGGTGACTCTGCATGTGGGAACTCCAAGTGGTTTCAACCACTTCCAGAGTCCACATGAGGAGGTTAAGCACATAAGAGAAGCCCTGCACTATACAGTTTATATGCTAAGCATTTTCACATTCATTGTCTTTTCAGTTCCCTCTCTCTAAAATGCTGTTATGTAGGCATTATAACCATTATTCTCATTTTAAAGATTAAGAAACTAACAGCCAAAGATTAAGACTCACTGATAGTCACACAGTCAATCAACAGACTAAGTTTACAGAAAAGCCCATTTTTAGGCACCTAGATTGTGAGCAATGTGAAAGTGAGGACTGTCCAACTCTTCATCATTATTCTTAGTTGCAGGAAATAAGAGATGTTTAATCAGTGCTTGAATGATTGAATTTATTTGAATTTTTGCTATTAAAATTCTTTCTAAAGTACAGTATCAATCCATTTTGCTGATTGAAAACATATCCTCAGATAACCAAGGCTCTTAGAATGCATCTCAATCAAATTCAGATCAATTTTTATACATTTATGAAATACAAACCTGGAATGATTGAAAACTAAACCCAGAACATTTTCCCAAAGGAATTTAAACCCAGAACATTTACCAGAAGACATTAAAATGAAATTAAATCATAATATTTACTTGTTTTCTTGTCATTTGCTTCATTTCCCTCTCTTAGAATGCCAAAAAATTAAGAGCTCTAGTTCATGTATCATTTATCTTCATAGCAACAAGTCACATTGTTATATCATATTAGCACTTATCAGTTTCATAAAGCATAACATGTGGTGGAATTAGGTGACTGTAAAAAAGAAGTGACAGCTTGCTGGTCAAATCTAGAGGACATACGGAACTAGCAGTAGCTTCACATTTAACTGTAGTCTAAAACATTTATTATAAAACTAATTTTAAATATTTGGTATTGTACTTTAAATGATAGCAGTAACCAAAATAAATTTCAGTGGGCTTAATGAGTAAAAGTATTTTTTTTAAATCTAGATATGAATAAGGGGAAGAGTTCTTAAAGGAATTGGTTACATTTAGCAACATTAGGGAAAATGTATACTATTCTTTGAACAAAAGCTTCCTTACAAGGCGGGGATCCTAGGAAAATGGCAGTGGCAATGGTAGCATAGATTTTAGATTTTTACAAATTCAAAATAAGAACAGCAAAACTACACAGTAAAACTAAATCACATGGATAGCATGGAATGAACAACATGGATGAATCTGGAGGGCATTATACTAAGTGAAATAAGCCAGACAGAGAAAGCAAAATAAGGTATGGTATCACTTATATGTGAATCTTAGAAAATACAAAATAAAAAGCTGACTTCATAGAAGCAGAGAATAGTGGTTGCCAGTGCGTTGGGGGAAGAGAAAAACAGGGCAGTATAGGTCAAAGGGTACAAATTTTCAGTTGTAAGAGTAAGTTCTGAATATATACATGAATACATATGTGATTATATATTCATGCTAATGTACAGCATGGTGACTATAGTTAATAATACAGTATTGTATTAACTGCATGTTGCTGAAAGTAGGTCATAAGCATTCTTCACACACACACACACACACACACACAGAATATCAGATCATGAGCACACCTAGTTCATTCTCTTGACCAAAATGTGAGACAACATAAAATTATTCATTCAGCCATCCATGTATTTATTAAACAAACCAAATGAACTAACAGTAATCTCTCAATCTCTCTCTGTCTTTCATACACACAGTCACATTTTATTTTTGGTATCCCTATGATTGTGAGGATGCAGAGATAAATGGCACATATCTTGATCTCAGAATGAATGTAATCTACTGGACGTCTCCAGAGAATTATATCAAATACATAATCAAAAAGCCTTCCAAGAGAGAATCAGAGCTACATGGAAAATTTTAAAAACCCACTCATACAAAACAAACAAACTTTTATTGGATTTATTCACTTTTGAAGGGTTCATCTAAAGTCTTATTGAATAAACATTCTTATATTGTACTCTTCTTGACTCTCAAAGAAATAAATTTGTAATTTCTGTTTTTCCTTCTGAGGTTGGGTGTATGGAAAACTTTTCAATATAATTTTGAAGATTCAGTAGGATTCTGTTCTATTCTTCTATGTAATTCTCAAATGAAAGTAAAGATTAAGGACATATTAAGCTAAGGCTAGCCCATATTCAAATTATTGAGATTTCTAAGTAAGGAGGGTACTAGAACCGTTAATTTCTCACTCTGGGTTAAGATGAATTAGTTCAACCTGAGGAGGGTTTCCCAGGAAGAACTGTTGTCTTCTGAACACTTTATTGTATAAAACACTTAAAGTAAGCTAAGCCTTTAGTTTAGGAGTCCATGAAAATTGTATTATTTAAAGTCCCAAAAAGACACAGCATTTCAAAGAAAAAATTAAAAGCTTACTAAAATACCACCAACCAAAAGTAACTCCTGTAAACATTTCACAAATACCATTCAAGACTCTTTTTTATGTATAAATGAGTTTATACATGTAATCTTATATGTATACATAAGTATTCATCTATATCTATTCATAGATAAATGTTAAATACAATTTTAAATACATAAAAAACGTTTAAATTAATAGAAAAAGAACTGAAATAAAACTGAATGACCTGCTTAACTTCTAGTACACAATTCTTTACTACAAAAGAATAAGATTTTAGGTGTTGGGGCGGTCAAAGTTATAATTGATAGATAGGAAATTGACACTTTTCACTTCCTTTGACCCACATTGTTTTAGGATGGATTTTATAATGTCAAAGTTTATAAAAATTATATTTATTTTTATTATAAATCCCACACTATTAGTTCTATATTTGAATGGATTCAGTTTCCATCAAATATCTTTTTATCATACCCAACAGGTCAAAAGAGCTTTAAAACATCTTTTTTTAGTTTGTAGTAGGAAGAAACATTCATACAGGTGTGGACTTACTAATTTAATTTATTCATCCAAACATTTATTAAGTGTCTGTCATACACCAGACACTGTGCACTGGGGTTCCAATGGTAAGCAATACCAGAAATTATCCCTCCTTGCACGGCTTATGTCATAGTCCAGGACAAAGGATATGACAGATCAAAAACACCAGGATACACTTGGCCCTCAAGAAATGTTGATTTCCTTCCTGTCTTGATCTTTCTCCAGTCCTAGTCCATTGTGGGAGATATATTACTGATCTCCCTTCTTCCAATCTCTTAGGCTCTCCTCTTAGCATCTATCAGTAACTTGGTTCTCACTTCTGACCCTTTGTCTTGCACTGAAGTCTTTATAACTATCTCTGATGCAGGGACCTAGTCTTGTCAATCTAATTTTCTCTACCATTTCTCACATCCTGTCTTATAATACATATTTTTGAACACATCAGCAAATTGTGGTGAGGGAATCTCTTACTAGCTCATTAAATGGATAACTTTGCGAAAGTAATAATTTGTTAGATGGTAAGGGAATTTCCCAGATGCTAAGTCAGCAAGGTGAGACGTGCATAGCTTAATATGGCTTTACCTGGGAATAAAGATAGTAATAGTCTCTAAGATTTATTGCACTTACTGTTTGGTAGACAGTATCCCAAGCAGGCAGATTATCGTTTTATCTATTTAGGTCTCACAATAATCCTGTCAGGTAGGTATTTATTTTACTAATGGGAAAACTAGAGCAGAGTTATTTGCCCAAGGTAACAAAGCTCGTGGTGAAGTGTCACCTCCAGTGATGAAGACCATAAGAAAGAAGACCATTAAAAAATTTTGTAATAATTTCTGAGAAGACAGTTTGTTAGCACAGAATCACAAACTATAGGGGCTTGAAGGGGCTTTAGAAAAAGTATAATTCAACTCCTGGATTTTACAGATTTTAAAAAACACTTCAGATCTTGATAGGTACTTTGCCTAAGCCAACATCTCGTATGAACAAAACTTGAGCCGCTCCCACCAAAAGCTAATCCCTCCACTGAGTTTTGGATATCATCTCTTCTTGACTCTTTGAGGTCTTCACTTCATCACTTAGTCCTTTTTCCCCTGCCTCTGTGGTCTTCTTTTCTGTTCTGGATATCTTTCTACAGCATGAAATACGTTCTAATAGCTCTCATCTTTAAAAATCCCTCTAGCCATGGCTTCATTTCTATTTCTCGTGGCCCCCTACACCCAGAATTGCAAACCCCTAGCCTTAGTTTTTACTGCTCAACTGAAAAGTAAGAGTGTACTCTCTCTGATTGCTAAGCTGTTCATTGTTCGTGCTAAACTCAAACCCACCAGCTGTACTTTTATGGACGTGCAAATCCATAGGCATCTACTTCTGAGAAGTGAAAACAGAACATTTGCTTTGCCTCACACCACATTCTTGTGTACTTATACTTTTTACTTCAGACCAATCTAAGTGCCTGGAACATTGAACACTGTTCCTGACTCTCAGAAAGGTGCAAATAAAGGGTTCCCTTTATTGCTCCGCTTTGATGATCTTTATTTGAAGACCATTATACCTCTGTGGTCATACTTGTTGAAATGTTTATGCACTTGAGATTGCTACCTCCTCAACCCTAAGTTCCTCTTCAACCCATTCCAATCCGGTTTCCAACCCACACCAATCTTCTGAAACTGTTCTCATTACAGTTTCGAATACCTCCATTTTACCAATTTTAATAGGAATCAAATAGGAATTTCTTGGGCTCTTGTAGATTTCTAAATCTCTACAGCTTTTAATAAATTAGGTCACTCTCTTTAAAACACTCTCTTCTCTAGGTGTTTCTTACACCGGGAGTCTTTAATTCTAGCTCTGCCACTTTCTCGCTGGGTCATTTTGGCAAATTATTATATTTAACCTACCTGAGACTTGATTTTCTATCTTGTAAAATAGATCTAAAAAATATCCTCCATTTTATTCAGTTTCTCTAGAAATACTGAGTATAGTTTACGGAGTAATATTTATTTCTCTTTTATGAATTAAATGCAGCAGGCATTATAGTTCTGCATTGACAGTATGTATCTTTAAGAGATCAGAAAAGAATACTATAAACGTAAGGTCATCGTATATCCTATATCTGTCATTTGTTTCTTTATAACAACAGGTCCAAGTTCTGATTAGTCCAATTTATTCACAGTAGAGACAATTGTAGAACTTATATGAGAAAGGCACCCCCCCAAAAACCTTGATAAAGGATATTTAACAAAAAAGAAAATGGTTATTAGTGATAGAAACTACTACTTAATCAAAGCTTACTCTTAGCATTATGATTAACCTTTCAAAGCCTTGACACACTACCATGACATTAAATAGTATAACTTTGCTTCTCCCACTCTCAAGATAAAAGCCATTATAATTTGTAAATGGCCATCTCATTTGGTTTTGAGGATCCACCTGTAATTACATTCAGCACAAGGTTAATTGGAAAACTGTTTTCCGGATTCAACTTGAATTTTTATGTAATTATCCAATTCATATACATGAAATCAATATTAAGGAAGCAATTTGTTTGAATAGACTTCTGTCTTTATGACTGAAAAACACTGTGCTCAAAAAATCTTTGTAAATAATGTTACTTGTGGGGTGCCGGGGGGGTGGGAATCAGCTTTTGGCTCCACTCACAAAGTATATAATTTACCCAAGGGTAAAGGTGCTCCTCTAGACTTTTCTGATGTACAGGTGTGTTTTTCAACTAAGACATTACCAAATTGTTAACCCAAACAGGTGTCTATTAGAAATACAAATGCTTTAAGCCTTATTTCATGGTGTATGTGGTAAAGAGAGTTCTATACATGGAAGGGACAGTCTTAGTTAACCCTCAGACAGGAACACACTGCCCTCTTGTAGTTTGTACCAGGTGAACACACAGACTGGCTTTTGCCCATTTCACTGCCGGGGGTATTCCATTGTCCTGGTGCTCTGGGACCCATTTGTAGCTGGAACCATAAGAAAAGTTACCACTCAGAGACCAACATGATCAGTCAGAGTGTCTCGTCACACCCCTATGAGTAATTATCTTTGGCTAAATTTCTCCTGTGTTGTTTAGTTATATTTCAAAATGTTTTTCCAGAGCTGGAAGTGGCTCAAGTAAACCTATAATCTAAGCACTATGAAAATGATTTAGTTACGCTACTAACATGAATCTATAGCTAAACTGTCCACTCATTCAATAATTTATATGCAAATAGGTCAGTCAGAAATTATTTATGATGTACTTATCACCTGTAATGTGCTAGGCCAGTTATTATAATAAACAGTGAATAAAATGTACATCTAATCTAACATATGCAGGTGGTCCTGGGTCATTTGAACCTATATATTTGAAAGACGTTATCCTTATAATTTCAGGGCATTATTCACAATCGAGATGGCAAGAAAAATTAAAGATATTTTATTACCTTCAAAACTCTACTGGGCTTTTGAAATAGACCACTTTACCATGGTTGAGGATTAATATTGCACTTCAAAGGCTCACAAACCAAATGATGGCTTCTTTTAAAGTATGTCGACATTCAAGGAAAATACCTCTAAGTCATAAAGTAACTCAGATCAAATAATTTGCTTAGAAAAATTATTTATGAAAATATCTTAAAATGTTTTGAAGAGCTGGATCACTTGTTGTCGAGGAGAAAGGAAAGGGCACAGCAAGAGGAGATTTCTCCAATGAAAATGATAGCGATTTTTTTAAATAACAAGCCAAAGGAATCAAGCATAGAAGAAGCGAAGAAAAAGTAAAATGTCCAGAATTAAAGATCTCGTGCTGCATTGGCCGCCATCACTCGAGTCCGTTTGATGAGTCTGACACTATGTTAATCCACAGAACATACCTACAAAGTAGGCATTGTTTCCCCTATTTTATGGATACGAGAATAGAGACCAAATTGAAGTGTAGATCAAGATCACAGAGAGAACATAGTAGGGCTTGGAACCAAGCTGTGTTTTTTACCCGACCGCATACTATTTCTAAAACGCTAAGTTGCTGTCTTTAAAGGTTACCTGAAGCAAAGCTCAGTGTAGGAAAGATCTTGTTATCCCATGAATATCACATTCTGGGCGTTAATGACAGAACATGGACTCTAAAGTAGAAATACAGAATAATTTCTTGCTATTATTTGCGAGCTAAACTACCCCTCGATCCCAGTAGGCCCCAGTATGTTTATTTCTGTTAGAAATATTCTAAATACTAAATATATTTGTGCTATCCTAGCAAAGTCTAACATGAAATCCAGATGGAATAAAATGTAGTGAAGAGAATAAATAAGGCAAAATTCCGAGAATTGAAAAAGATTACTGAAGAGTAATATAGAAACAGTCATGTAAGAGCACAAAGTTAAATCTAATAGTTTCATAGTTACTGTAATTTTCACGCATTATCACAGTGGTATGTCTTAGGTCCATCAGCAAAAGTTTTAAGTGAGTAGATTACACAGAATGGCAATTGTCTAAAGAAACCTTAATATGTGATGGATATCAGCAATGATGGGAATTAGAGAGGAAGAGTAGCATCTCATGGGAAGCTTCCTCACGTGACATTTGAGATCTTCTATAATGGTGACCTATAAATTTGGAACAACCTAACAGGAGGAATGTTCCAGAACATCAATAACTAAACTTACAGTGTAAACATAGCAAACAATCTGATGAGGTGCTTCCAGAGCAGAATAGTTCTGACTCTGATACAAACAGAAAGTGAAGAGACAAAGAAGAGATCTAATATGATAAGATGACTCCATAATACCTGAAGCAAATTGTAATCAAATGCAGTTCAGAGTGACTAAAAAGATGACCACCAGATAGAACATAGTCATCAACAATAATATATATTCTAGTCTAAAAACTGATATAAGGGTCTGAGGAAAATGCAATGCATTACTTCAAAGGAATACCAACAGTATATAAAAACAAAAATCAGTAACCTTTGCTGTGACTCGTATCAGTCTCCCTAGTCTCCCCTTCCCATCTTGCCCTGACACACACAATTTGACCTAATTTTTGCGAAAAATGTCCTTCATAATCCCACTGGAGCACATGAAGACACCCTCAGCTCAGAGAAATAATTAACTGGATTGACATCAGTGCATAAAGATGTGTTGCCTATACAGGATCTAGGGACAAGGAAAAAAGAGAAGAACAAATAAAACGTCCATATTAGACCTCTGATTTTCCATTTACCCCTTTTTCAAATCCGTGACCATCTGAAATACTTGTCTTCAGCACATGTGGGAACTAGTGGATAAGAAAGTATCATCTAAAATTCAGCAGAGTCTTGTCTGTACCTTCTTACTGTTTGAATTAGTTTTGATGAAGTAGAAGAAAAATCAGCATATTTTCAGGTCAGAATTGTTTTAGGTATATTTCCTCAAGCTCAGATTTGTCTATCAAAACAAACCTCACACTTGCCAAAGCAGAAACGTTTACATACATATGCATATGTGCACTCACACACACAAGTACACAAGGTTTACTTGTTTGAAATCGGCTGGATAGAGAGAGCTGTTACATACATATTCTTTTTCAAGGACAACATAGAATGGCACATTTTGTGACACTGTACTTATTAATAAGCCTAAAGTGAAATCCCCACTGTTTTGTTCCTTTGTGTCTACAACTCATTAACAAACACAAAATGTGCACTAAATGGTAAAATATGGAATGGTGATAGCTGCAGCAAATGGCAGGTTCTCCTTTCCATATGTTTTAAATTTATTCATCCCCACTCAGACGTTAGGGTTTTATTATGTTAGTATTTCCCAAACAGGGCAACATTTAAGAGTTCTGTGTAGAGATTTTTGTAGGTATTGATACCCTGGTCTCATTCCAGACTGTTGGAATCAGAACAGCTGGGAGGTAGCCTGGGGCAGAAAACCACCATACTATGCGATTCTGTGGCCAAGTTTAAATCAAACCTGTAGGACCTTATTATCACTTAATAATGGCAAGTATTGTCATGAGTTTCGGTGTCTTTGTGATAGTTACTAAAGCGCATGCCACCCTTCACCTGTGCTTCCTTGGCTAAGATATCTCCTCTAGCTGTTTTTTGTCCCTTGGGACATTTAAAAGTGTATCTTCTGATCTACTGCCCCCAGTACTTTTCTCATTTCTGCTCATCTTGCCTCCCAGTGGGATCTCATTCAAGCTTCAAATCATATCATTTTATTTCTACAGAAAAAAAATCTCCTGAGTCTATGAACTTGTGGTAGTGAATCCAGAGGATAATTCTAGCCGTTCCCTACGATAAAATTATATATTTTATTGAACATATATATCACGGAGATCTAAAATGACCACTCTGAGGCGTCAGTCCTCCTAAACAGAAATGGATCGGTCCTATATTTTTTTAAAAATATATCACATGCTGCTTCAGGTTCTATTTCTGTTCAGCTGCCATATTTATTGGTATAAAGGCCTAGTATTAGGACTTAAACCATGCCAAACTAAAGTGAAAATTTAGTTCTTTTTTTTGATGAAGATCATACTCAGTCCTCACTCCCTACCACCCCACCTCATTTAAATGAAATGAATTTTGCTACTGTTTTTCCCCCCTGTGGAAAAATTATAATAGAGAAAAGCAAAGGAGGGAGAAGAAAACCACTCAAAATTTGACATACAAGAATAACTTCTGTACAATCAGGCTTGAAGTGCATTTTAGGAGAGCAGTATCTATCTCAATCTTTCAACAATGGAACAAATTTTTACTTTCCGAAAACTATCAATTCAGTGAGTTACTGAAAAATTTTCTCACCACATTTGCTGATGTGTTAAAAAATGTGTATTACAAGGCAGAATGTGAGAACTGGTGAAGAAAAGTAAGTTTGATAAGACTAGATTCTTTTATCAGAAATAGCTACAAAGACTTCGATGCAAGATCTAGGGTCATAAGTGAGAACCAAGTTACTGATGGATGCTGAGAAGAGGGCTTAAGGTATCAGAGGAAGGGAGATCAGAAATGGAAGTCCTAAAATGGCACAGGAGTAGAAAGAGATCAGGACAGGAAAGATATTGACATTTCTTGAGGGCCAAGTATATGCTGGTGTTTTTGACCTGACACCTCAGTTTATCTTTGTTCCCTGACTATAATGTAACCTCATTCAAGGAGGGATACTTTATGGTTTTGCTAACCATTGGAATCCCAGTGCACAGTGTCTGGTACATAGCAGCACTCAGTAAATGTTTGAATGAATAAATGAAATTAATAAGTGCATCCCTGCATGAATCTCTGTTCCTACATGTGAACTAAAAGAGATGTTTTAAAGCTCTGACCTGTTGGATATGAAAAAAAAATAGCTCATGGAAATTCAATCTAAAATTCAGATTTACTTGGTAGCCTATATTTTATCTGGCAATCAAAGTGAGACATCGACAGTATCTACTATGATAGAAGAATATTCGAAAATAGCTGTAGCATCATAGTATATTGGCATTATGCAAAACACAGCAATATTATTAGGCAGTGAGGTATTATCAAAGAGGATCACTGGCAGACACCCAGCAAAATTCTTAGCAGAAGGGTAGAGGGGAACAAGGATCCAGTTATGCAATTTAGGACCTGAAATTCAACCCCATGGAAAACTTCTGTAACAAATCATTATTTTTAGAAGAACTTCACTCTGAACAGGGACCTAGACTGCAGGATAAGACAGAAACTTGGTCATAAAATTTCCTGTTTTCAAGAAATAGGCTACAAGCATTGGACTTCCCTGGTGGTGTGGTGGTTAAGAATCTGCCTGCCAATGCAGGGGACATGGGTTCGAGCCCTGGTCCAGGAAGATCCCACCTGCTGCGGAGCAGCTAAGCCCGCGAGCCACAACTACTGAGCCTGTGTGCAACAACTACTGAAGCCCCACGCACCTAGAGCCCATGCTCTGCATTAGAGAAGCCACTGCAATGAGAAGCCTGAGCACCACAACGAAGAGTAGCCCCTGCTCGCCGCAACTGGAGAAAGCCTGTGCGCAGCAATGAAGATCCAATGCAGCCAAAAATAAAAAACAAATAAAAATTCTTAAAAAATAAAATTAAAAAAAAGAAATACGCCACAAGCATAGAGTATGAACAATATCTACAGAGATTTGGAGCTAAAATATTCATCTAGAATTCCCAAGTTCATCTTGATGAAAAACAAATCGGGATAAGTCAATCTAGCTAAAAGGCCAGGAAAACTGCCTTGACACAAGGCAGGTGGGTGTGGACATGAACTTAAGAATAATTTTTCAGGGATGTAAGCTTTAATTTCAGCCATATTTGTGTCCTCCTTTATATTTATCCTGATCACATGTGGCACTCTAACTGGAAGGAAGCCTGAAATGTGATTTCAAGGTGTCCAGCCTCTTCAGTTTTGAAAGGCATTCTTGTAGAGGATTGAACTGGGTGGAAAGTGAGCCATTGGACAGTAACTGCCACACTTTTGCTGTATTCTGTTGCTACAAACTTAGTCCAGGCTTTCAGCATATCAACAACAGATTACACACAGTAGGTCTCTTGTCTTTTTTTCTTTTCTTTTTTTTTTTTTTGCAGTACGTGGGCCTCTCACTGTTGTGGCCTCTCCCGTTGCGGAGCACAGGCTCCGGACGCGCAGGCTCAGTGGCCATGGCTCACGGGCCCAGCCGCTCCGCGGCATGTGGGATCTTCCCAGACCGGGGCACGAACCCGTGTCCCCTGCATCGGCAGGCAGACTCTCAACCACTGCGCCACCAGGGAAGCCCTAGTCTCCTGTCTTTTCTCTTCAATCCTGCAACTAATTCACCTTTAAAACCTCACTGCAGTATCTCTCTCTGCTCAGATCATTCTTTTTGTCTGAAATACCTTTTTTTCATTTTTCTTCCCATCTAAATAACTTCAGTATTAATTTCACTTACATTTGCTTGTTTAGGAGGCTCTCAATCAGGACTGCATCTACTCTTAATTTTTGAAACTCTTTACATCTTTTATCTTGACATGTGTATACTTCCTCATGCTGATATAAGACCCCTAAGTGCACAGGTTGTGTTTTATTATTTATTGTCCACCTGGTACCTAGCTCAATACCTGAAACATGGTCTGTACTTGAAAAAGAGATTCAACTCATGAACTGCATTAGTCTTTTTGTTTCAATGGTGTCCCCTCAAGGATTCGCATATTGACAGGTTTCATTGTTTTAATGTATAGATGCTATAGATGTCCCATCCATGTCCCCGTGGTCTACTTCTGCAGATGGTTCGCTTTGGGCCAGTGACTTCCTGTGTCTTTCTGCCTAAGGGTATTCTCTGGTGTCAAGCATGCTTAGCACTTCTGCAGGTTCTGAAGGATTAACGCCACAGTAGAAATCTTTAACCAATGAGGAACAGAAGTTGGTGAATGGATATTCCAGCTTCCTCTTACCTCTTAAAGGAAAAACTCTAAGGCATGTTTCCTACAGTCTCATTACAGCAGGGTTATAAATTGGCCTTTTTCTATGCTGGTCACAGAGGAAACCTACCTAATAAAGCACTCTCTATTGCCTGTCCTCCCTGCCTTGTCTCACTTCCATACTTGTACAGAGTGCTTCCTGGAATCATTTCCAGAATAAACTACTTGCACTCAAATTCTTGTGTAAAAGTATGCCTTGTGAGACTTCCACATAAACCCAATTAATAATGTGCTCATTCATAATTTTTATTAACTCAGTAAAGCATCTCCACAGAGTTTAACCCAACACAGGGCTTTTCAAGACTGTGCCTGACACACAGTAGAAATTTAATAAGATATTCATTGCCTTCTTCAACTTTTTGGTGATACTTTATTCACTTAGATTAAATAAGATAGGTAGTTGAAGATAAGTCATTGCATTTTGCATAGTCATTTGTTGTGGTTTGTTCTGACACAATGCATACTTGTATTTCTAAGTTAGTACCTAAGTTAATGAATTTTTAAAACATCTTTCTTGTTATATTCTATATAAAATTTTCCAACTATTTCCAAGTTCTTTCAGTTTGAATATTCTTGGAAATGAAATTCAGGTATCAAAATCTACTGTAACTTAGTAAAATTGTGAGTAAGAAACTGATGAAAACATTCACATCAAACTATTTATCTACTGATACACTATGCATGGGAACCCTAGGCACTGATGTAACTTTCACTCTTGGAAAAAATGCGTATTTTTCCTAAAAGAAGATGGCAGAAGGGCCTTCAACTTAGGCAGTGTACTTTCTAGCTTATTATTATCACTGGTAATTGCAAAATCTGTACAGTGAAGAATAAATTATGTGGAAGAGGCAAAAGTTAGCACTATTGATTTTAGTACTATTAGTATTTGAACAATATTTTATCAGTTAGTAATTGTTTCAGTATTCACAATTTCCAGTCATTCTTGCAATAACCCTGGAGGTAAGTAGGGTTGTTATCATTTCTATCTCCATTTTACAAAGGAAGAAATGTAGCTCAGAGTAGCTAAACACCTTGACCAGTGTCACACAGCTAAGAGTTAATGGACCAAAGCTTCAACTAAGGTCTTCTGAATCACTCTGAAGCTATAGCATACTGTCACAGCAAAGACAAAGAATTTTGCATTTTAGTGAACCTTGAAATCTCTTTTAAAAGTCATTTCTATCCCTTAAAGAAGAAAGAATCTTAAAAGTTGGAGATAGTAGCCTTTAAAGCTCTTTTGAAAAGAGTTTCCATTTCACATACCTGCTGACCTATCTGCATTTTCCTCACCATAAATCAGGTTTGATTGTTTTCTTCGTTTAGTTATATACTGGTTTGTTTTATAAAAGGGATTTAAGGTGGCTCATTCATCTTATAGTCACTTTTCTATTAACCAGTTGCCTTTGAATGTAATGCTAAAAAGTCTTAAAAGATTTTGGATTGGAGAGTCCTGTGAAGATGGTATTTCCAATCTAGCAGTATAGTGTCCACCACAGTAAAAAGATTCAAGGAAGCAAGACTCATTGGTATCATAACCCAACTGTTCAGTGATTTATTGACTGAATAGTTGGGCTGAGATGGTAGCCATGAAAATGAAAAACAATGGTGAGGTATAAGAGAACTTACAAAAGGAGAATCAACAGGGCAGATCTTGACGACTGAATGTATAAGAAATAATAACAAGGAAGTCAATGAATAGTAGAAGACTTCTGCTTCATCACATTTACATTACATCACATCATCACATTTACATTACATTACATCACATCACATCACATCATCATATTTACAAAGCAAGTTATCTTATCCTGACTAACTTTGGGTATATCTTCGATGTGCACAAAACAGAATAAGGTGAAATGTGTATAATCCTATGTACGTAATATTCTGTTTAGTGGTTTTGTTGAAGTGGAATCTAAATTTAGTCTTGTTCCTGTCAGGAAATAAAAAGAAACAGAAAAATGTTGCAGGTTTTATGGAATGCTAACCACTATGTAACACAGCTTTCTACAATATCTGAATCTAGAGTATTTTGTGCATTTCATTTTTTTAGCTATTTTATAGCTCTGTAAGGTGTAGAAAACTGATATTGATGCAAATTATTCCTGTCTATAGATATGCAAATGTATTTTTTCCAATGAAGGTGTATTGATTCCCCCAACCCTTGAGAAAGAAGCCAGTTTTGCATCTATTAACACACCAATTCAGCATTGCTTTATTGCCTGTATATGTGTCTTCTCTTTGGCTTCTCCTTTGAAACAGTTTTTAAGGCCTTTGCTCATCCCCTCATTAATTAATGTTATAATCTTTGCTCCATGTTCATTTTGTACTTGTATGAGTGTTATGGTTTTGCTGTTAAGTTAAACAATTATCTTGTAACACACTTTTTTCTAATCCAATGAATTATTATTTCCTCTTGATAACATCTAAGTTGAGTACGATGGTGATGGTGGGGAAGGAGAGTTATGCATGTTGGATAGTAACTAAGTGTCAACTTGCTGTGCACAAATAGGGTAAATTACATTTAAGAAAGGATGAATGAAGCGAATGGCTTGTACTGTTGAGTGAAATAAAAACGCACAGTGTGAGAACTGTGAGTTTCAGTTTTACTTGGGGATTTACCGAGGACCAGAGCCCAGGAGTCAGGCTCTCAGATAGCTCTGAGACATTGCTACCGCTCCAGAGGTAAAGGGGGTTGTCAGCATATATGTGACTTGAGAAGTAGATGTCTGCATTAATGATTTTAGTGCTTTTCTAGGTATGAGAAGATGCAGGAAATTGGATTCATAAAATTTTCTCCTGAAAATACCTAACTATCTGAAGGCCTGTTCTCCCAGTTTTCCTGAGAGCACAGTGCCTCATTCTTGATTTTCACCCTTTCAGGGGATGTTGGAGGTCAGCAACTGCAGTGGCTAGTGACCTAATCCTTGTAGAGCCAGATGGCAGGCGACATTCTTTAGTTGACAGCGCCAAGGAATGGAATACTTGGTTCTTACTCCACATCAGCAATTACACGTTAGAGAAACAGAGTTCAATTATTTCGCCCTTTGCTTGCTTCTATACCTAAAATAGTAACTTGCTGAATGTATATATTGTGTGTATAATAAGGTTGCTGTATGACACAGAACTGGTTCAATGGAAAAAAGTTCAATTAAGTGGATGATTGGCTCTTGATAAAGACTGTAATTTTAGATTCGATCTTAGCTACAGCCACAAAGCTAAACCTCTTTGAAACACTGCTTTTATCACAGGACTTTGGGTGCTTCACTTTCAATTTTATCTCAAGTGGAAGTGGGAGCTTGTTCCAGTTTTTTTTTTTTTTTCAAAATAAGAACAAGGAACCAAGATGATTCATTTTACTTTTTACCTTCTGTGAGTCATGCTGTGGTGCGTAAGCAACCTTCACCGTGTGACGTAGCCTCAGCTGCAGGCTGCTGAAGTCCAGACCTAATTACTATCTGTCGAAATGCTATTGAACATACTTCAATGGCTCTGCATATGACTTTAGACTGCCATTTGCTAGTTCTAAAAAAACGAGCTTTTAAAAGTCATACCATTAATATATGCACCTTGTATTATAAACTAGTTTATGACTGATTTCACTCCATTAAGTATTTGGTTATTTACTTATAATCCCCAAGTCTCCTTTCTTTCATGACATCTTCCACATGTTTTAAGGTAAAAAAAGAATTTGACCTGACTGCATCTGTATTATAGATTAAGTAATATTTAGTAGAATGTCAGTTGCATTTGTATAATCGTATGATTCATTTCCTTTCATGAGTTTTGGGAGGATGAGGGAGCCCTTTTCTTCTTAGTTCTGCTTTCTTTTACCATAAGCAAAGAGATCTTCATTTCTTTCCACAATGGGGAGAATATAGAAGAGAATCCTTGCTTCTCTTTCCACCCCATATTTCCTGCAAGGTTGAAAGAACAACTAATCTGGCTGGTAATGGATTAATATCCACTTGGTCCTCTTAGAAGTAGGTAACATTACTGTGTCTCAAAAGTAAGAACTCTTTCACTCTGTCTTGCATTGTTACGATGAGCCGGGGCTTCCTCTCCATTTCTCCTGGAGGCAAGCCTAGGCGCCCAATAGGTTCTCTTATATACCTTCGTCTGATAGTGACTGGGTTTCTGAGGAAGCTTGGAACAGACCTTGCATCTGGCTGGGTAAACATATTTGGCATCTGCTTTGAAAACTCAGCTCTTCCCACAGATGGAGGTCAAAGGGTAGATTTGCAATAAGCAGTAGCATGTCCCTACGTTGGCCTCAGATTCCAGACATGCTCTCCAGTCTAGATTTTTCAGAAAGCTCTGTACTTTAGAAAATTAATGAACCATTATTTACAAAATCTGTACATTAATCTCTATTTGGCATTTTGTATCTGTATCTTCATAAAAGAACCTAGAGAAAAAGAGGGGTGATAATTGAGATCCAAACAGAAATATTCGATTTTAAAGTATTTCTGTGTACATAATAAACTCGTTTATTAGAATCAGATCTTTTTTGCAGTATTGCCTCACTTTAACATTTACCTGTATTGATTAAATGTACATTAGTACTCATTAATGTTATGAGTTGATATATTTACTCTCTTAAACCTGTTTCTTAAAGCTGCTCCCTGGGCTTCCCTGGTGGCGCAGTGGTTGAGAGTCCGCCTACCGATGCAGGGGACACGGGTTCGTGCCCCGGTCCGGGAAGGTCCCACATGCCGCGGAGCGGCTGGGCCCGTGAGCCATGGCCGCTGAGCCTGCGCGTCCGGAGCCTGTGCTCCGCAACGGGAGAGGCCACAGCAGTGAGAGGCCCGCGTACAGAAAAAAAAAAAAAAAAAAAAGCTGCTCCTAGCTTTTCTGTTGTTAAGCTCTTTTAGGTGGAAAATGATGCCCGCATTATCCTATAGTCCAGCAATATGAAAATTTGGAACCTTAAGAAATGCTGATAACGATAAACTAATCATTCTAGGCGTACCCTAATGGACATGCGAGTATTTTATTTTGAGTCACCTTTATTTAAAAGTTTTTATACTGTCTCCAGTTCAAGGTAATAAATTGAGCACAAGAACTTACCTCGCATCTCATAAGAGACCTCGCTAAAAAAGACGATGAAAGTAATTGAAAAGTAATGGTGAGGTGAAAGTAAGATGGGCTATTAGTGAATCTTCCAACAAATCTATGGAACATCAAAATCAAATGGGGCTTCCCTGGTGGCGCAGTGGTTGAGAGCCCGCCTGCCGATGCGGGGGACGCGGGTTCGTGCCCCGGTCGGGGAGGATCCCACGTGCCGCGGAGCGGCTGCGCCCGTGAGCCCTGGCCGCTGAGCCTGCGTGTCCCGAGCCTGTGCTCCGCAGGGGGAGAGGCCACGGCAGTGAGAGGCCCACGTACCGCAAAAACAAACAGACAAACAAAAAAAACAAATGACAGTGTTGAACGATGAATCAGCAAAGGAAGCCACAGCTTAGAAAAGATATTATGGGGATATTGGTAGAAAAAGGAGCTGATCACTTGAGTAGAAACAGAGACTTTAGAACAGGATTGGCAACTATGGCCCATGGACCAAATCTAGTCCACTGTCTGGTTTTATAAACATATTTTGTATCAGAACACAGCTACTGGGCTTCCCTGGTGGCGCAGTGGTTGAGAGTCCGCCTGCCGATGCAGGGGACACGGGTTCGTGCCCCGGTCCGGGAAGATCCCACATGCCGCGGAGCGGCTGCGCCCGTGAGCCATGGCCGCTGAGCCTGCACGTCCGGAGCCTGTGCTCCGCAACAGGAGAGGCCATGGCAGTGAGAAGCCCGCGTACAGAAAAAAAAAAAAAAAGAACACAGCTACATCTATTCATTTATGGATTTTCTTTGGATGCTTTCACGTTATAATGCCAGAGGTAAGTAGTTGTGACTAAGACCATCTGGCCTTCAAAATCTGAAATATTTCCTGTTTGGCCTTTTACAGAAAAAGTTTGCTGACCCCTGCTCTAGACTCAGAAATGGAATGTTGCATAGATGACAAGAGAGAAAAATAATAGGATTTAAAAGAAAGGTGAAGCGAAGGTGGTATGGTGTTAAAGGTCCATCTCACCTTCTATCTCCCACCTTCTCATGTCAGGAAAGAGAAAAATCCTACCCAGGACTAAAAGAGGGAAAGTCAGCTCCAACTGAAAAGGAAAAGAGCACTTTGCCATTCTTCAGCCTCTGAAAGCAAGCAGAAAGCCAGCTTCAAAGTTAACAGAAAACACTGTTTCACTCGAGATCACAGAGCCGTTGTAAAATGCTGTCACAACTCCCTCTTTGACTGACTACCGCTTTCTTATCAATGATACTCTGGACCCACTTGGCAATTTTCATTTATCACTGGGGATATTGAATTGCGAAGCCTTCTTCACCTTAGGACAGACCCAGGGCCTAGTTAATCCCATTTCTTCTAAACCTGCTTCAGAAAAAGCAACCAATTCTGAATTGACTACTATGCCCCTTAGTTCCTCTTCAGAGCCCTTCAGTGGAAAATCAGACCTTACAAAAGATACTTCCCTCCTCCCTCTGGGCCAGCAGAATTCCTCTGGAGTGCACTCCCTGGCTGTGAATCAACAAATCTTATTTTATCAGATCATGGACTTGTTCCTGGGCATCTGATTAGGTTTTTTGTTTTGTTTTGTTTTGTTGCGGGCCTCTCACTGCCGTGGCCTCTCCCGCTGCGGAGCACAGGATGCGCAGGCCCGGCTCACTGGCCCAGCCGCTCCGCGGCATGTGGGATCCTCCCGGACCGGGGCACAAACCCGCATCCCCTGCATCCGCAGGCGGACCCCCAACCACTGCGCCACCAGGGAAGCCCCTGATTAGGTTTTAACACTTATTCAATGTAATATTCCGAAAGGTAAGAGCATGACTCTCATATAATTACAAAATGAACACATGTCAAATATGTTAAGCTCAATTAATGAGGGAACTAACAAAGTTATAGGGAGGCAATTTAATAGAAATCATGGTAGGGTAGGCGTGCTAGGTTAGATACACAGCTGCTCAATGTCCATCCGGAACACAAACTATAATCTCTAGGATTATCTGTTCTACTAGACAGAAATTATTTGTATCTCTACTGAACAAAAATCTAGAGATTAACCTCTGCGCCCAAGAATTGTAAAATAGCACAGACAATAAAATACAAATCCCAGGAGTGCACTAAAAGCATACTTAACAATCTCTTCTGCTTTTTATAAATATCAGATAATTTCTCTTATTGTGCAGATCACAGTGAGCATAGATTATCTCCCTCTCCCAGGCAAAATATAAGTAGTTTTTAATTTTTGTTAATAAACTAGAAAAATTGGGGAGAATGAAGGAATCTAGTTTGCTACCGACATCCCAGAGTCAGCCCCACTCAGACTTCCTGGTGTTTGTGAGGCTTAGCCCATAACGGTTGGATCTTGCCTGCTAACCCTAAAGAAAGTTGATTGACAAGTGATAAACTGCCCATATCAGTATCCTCATCTCCTTTCCTAAAGATAAATAAATTACCAGGCCTCACCAAATAGTTCAAGAAAGCCTTCAGAATAAAAAAGAAATATAGGTAAAATAAATAAATAAATATTTTTCTTAACCAGGAGGAAATATCTAACCTTAAGAAACAAAATTTGTACTCTCAGAGATATTCAAAAAGATCCTGCACCCTAAAGTAAAAACAGGATACTAAGAAAAAGGGAAATAAAAACAAAAAGAGCTCTTGGACATTTAAAATACATTGCCAAGACAGGATTCAAAAGAAAATTTGAAGAAAAAGATAAGAAATATCCAAGAACGTAAACAAAAATTCAGAGAATGAATTTATTTTGCCTACCCCCATTGGCAGATGCCTTTTTATGAAAAAAAATAATAATCCAACATCAATTGGTGATTTGGGGGTCATATCCTTGAAGTGTTTGCAAATGGGTATTTTGTCAACTTAAGTACCTAAAATACATAGAATTGTATTGTGTATTTGGAAATTGCTAAGAGTAGATCTTAAAACTTCTTATCATAAGGAAAAAAATTGTAATTAAAATACATACACACAAACATACATACATACCTAGCAAGTCAATAACAAGTGTTGATTACTTCTTATATAAGTTCTGCACAAGTTGCTGTGTGTTTGTGTGTTGGGGGGGTGGGGTTGGGGTGTTAAATAATAAAAATTATAAAGCATTAGAAACCTCTAAACATAACCATAATTTGTGACCTATGTAGCTCAGCTCTGTACAGAAATCTCTTTTTTAAACCAAAAAGAATCCATTCCAGACAAGTTAAGACAAAATTATTTCCTACTCTTGCCTTAAGTTTCACTGTGACTAGTCTTCTTCTAAACGCTTGGAAGAACACACAATGATCATGAGACACAGACAGTGATGCTCTCTGGTCCTCAGGGTCTCTGGCAATGATGAAAGATAAATCTTTAAATAAATGAGCTGTGACATGTATTGCAGGGAGTCCGTCTTACTTGTCGTGCACATAGCCTCTCTCTTTCCCTCAAAAAGAACAAGAAGTCAGTGCGTTAAGATATTTTTCTCCAACACCATTGATGTTTCTGAAAAGCCTTTCATGGACGGGGACATGGTATAAAATTGATACTAGGCAATAACACCCAGTGAAATGTCATCATTGCTAGATGAAGCTGAGGGCTCACAAACATGTCTAATGGATGGATACCCAAGGCTCTTCTGCTCTCTTAGAACTCATACAAAGGGTGCTTAATTAGCATGTCTGGGTTATAGATCTCTTAATCACCATTATTCACAGGTTAAATTAAAATTAACACTATGTAATTGCTCATCTGTCGAAAGAGCACAGCTGTAACCAACAAAAAAGAATAAAAACAGTCAAAAGAATGGAAATGGATGGCTTGGGAATTCCTTGCTCATGTTTCTGGGTTTCCATCATCCTGTCTCTGACACCCTTCTTTATTTAAATATTTTTTATACAATGTTTAAAGGTTACTTTCCATTTGCAGTTACTTCAAAATATTTGCTGTATTCCCTGTGTTGTACAATACATCCTTGTAGCCTATCTTACACCCAATAGTTTGTATCTCCCTGCTCTTTCCACTGGTAACCGCTACTTTGTTCTCTGTATCTGTGAGTCTGCTGCTTTTTTGTTATATTCACTAGTTTGTAGTGTTTTTTTAGTTTCCACATATAAGTGATATCATACAGTATTTTTCTCTGAGTTATTTCACTTAGCATAATGCCCTCCAACACCCTTCTTATTGTTACCGAGTCCAAGCTCGCTCTGCTCACAGCACCACAAGCCAATAAATCGGAGACAGAGTGCTGAGGCAAGGAATACAACTTTATTCGGAAAGCCAGCAGACCGAGAAGACGGCAGACTAAAGTCTCAAAATAACCATCTTATCGGGGTTTGGATGCCAGTTTCTTTTATAGCACAGAGACGGGGAGGAGATGAGGCAGTAAAGTAAAGAGGACCTAAGTTTTACAAATATCCCCTGGAATGGCCGGCCTCAGGGAGGGGATGTGCTAATTTCCTCTTCCTTGCAGCCATCCACAGGCGGACAGGGTCTGGATGTTTCCCTGAACAAAGGCACTTTGGTTTAACATTCAGGCAGAGGGGCAGGGCTCCCCAAGGCAGATCATTGTGTATAGACAATATCCTTTTAGTGAACAAAAGCAACAGGAAGCAAAGGTTAAAGTAAAAGAAACAAATCCAACACATAGTCAGATTTGATTCTTCCTTGTAACATTATTGCTTTTCTTCAGTGGGTTCATGGCTATTTTTTTCCTTTTCTTAGTATGTGGCAACTGCAGCTGTATCTTCCTTTTGAAGAAAGTCACAAAAGGAGGTTCTGGGAACTTGCTAATCACTCTATCACTAGAGTGAATATTTACTGACCCTCAGCATTTCTCTACCAAAATCAATCCAAAGAAGGACCAAAGCCAACTTTTATTATTTTTGTTTCCTGAGTGCATTACATTAATTTTAAAGATTATTAAATTTGGAAATAAAAGACAGATGCAGACAAAATCATCCCTTGAGGACTTAAGATTTAAATAGTAATTTATATGATAAATTTTGGACCATTAAAATTTGATGCCTAATACTTTGGGGTCAGATAATTCTCTGAGAAACTAATGAAAAGCAATGAACCCTTAACCCAAAGTCACTAGGAAAACTCACGTAAAATTCTATTGTATACATAAATTCAGTAGGTTTACATACCCACTAAAACCAATTGATTAAACAGTTAAAAGTACTTGGTTAAAACAAAATGTCTTCTGTGACTGAAATAACAGGCACAGATTCTTCAGTGTGATTATACTAGTTAAGTGAAATGAGCTGAATATCTTAGCAAAACAGTTTATACTAAAGAAAATTTAGAGTTTCAGGATTCAGTTCCTCAAATTTGTTTTCCACAATTTAGTCTTCCCAGATAATTATTCAGTTGTTTTTTTGTTTGTTTGTTTTTTCTTTTTCTTTACAATGTATACTGTTTGGCTGTTCACAATCTAAGAAAAAAATACCAATTCTTTTAATTAAATCTGTCATCCTCCAGGCTCCTTGCCATACACACATTCTCCCAAAGCAAAACACAAAGTGCTCACAGTACGAGCTCATGTGATTCCCTTCACCCAAATCCATGTCTTCTTTTTCCTTCCTGATTAACAGCAAAATTCATAGGTTGTACAAATAAACTAATTAATTAACAAAAAATAATTTTAAAATGTTTTCAGTTGCCAGATACCGAAAATAAAAACGCATCAAACTGAAGTGATGACATAAGGTTTTTGTATCTACCACTCTGGTGGATTGGCTGTGACTTTGGCGGATAAGCCAGAGCTAGTTTTACTCCTGTTTTGTGAATCTCTTGATGTGAAAAATAGTATTAGCCTATAAAAATTGAATCTTATTTAGATGCACATAACTCGCACATTTAGATACACATTTAATAACTTGCTTTCCTATAAAAGAATAGTTGAAATCAGGACTGTTTCAGAGTATCCCATATTTGTTCCCTATTACTAGGAATCCCATAAACCACTGTCTCTCATCCAGGCTGCACTCTCAGAAATTCTGTTAGTTTGAGCTGTAGTCTGGGCATCAAGATTTTTTAAAGCTCTCCAGTTGAATCTAATATGAAGCAAAGTTTGAGAACTACTGATATAAATAATGTTATTTTAAATGAGAATATACTGAGTTTATCTTATAGCTGATCTATCTAGAGCTGGCATTTTTCCTCATTACTATATGGTAATTTAAACCAGTGCTTCCCATCCTTCTGGTATCAAGGCATACATAGATATATATGTGGCTCACTGGGGGTAAACAGAGAAAGTTATTTGTAGCAGAAGTAACCAGCCTGGAAACCTCAGCTGCCCCAGTTGGAGCTAGACTCCTCCAGGGTCGCAGAGGGTCAGAGGTCAGCATTGAGACATTCCAGTAACCCATTCTGTGCAATTCAAAGATTGAGACCCTTGGTCTTAATTACACTAAAATGTAGAGTTGATGAACAACAAGAAAGAAAAAACAATAAATTAAAGCTATTTACTTTGATTTTTCCAATTTTCTTAGAGGCTAGCTCAGTTTGGGGCTCATTTAGGAGAAGGTTTTCTAGACTGGAATGGGCCTCTGAGTACTTAGGCAATCTCTGGGGATTTCTGGTGGGACACCTGACACAAATTCATCATCCCTTCTGAATTTATGGAAGAAGTAACCCACTTTTTTCTCAAATCCAGTCATTCCAGTGAAAGTCTCACCAACATTATTCTAAGCCTTATTTTTCAAGGCTAGACAAGGTTAGGAATTGTCATTTCCTTTATCTTACCTTAGTCATTACTGGGAGAAAAGTATAATCACCAGCTCCTGAACCTAATAATAATGGATTTAAAAGCTATAAAATCATCGCATATGAGCAAAGAATAAAAGTTGATTTTTATTAAAACTCCATCTTTTTAATAGGAACAAGGAACACATAGCACATGGGATGGGAATATAAAATAAGAAGCTGATTATAATTATGCTTAATTAAAATTCGTACATGTGGGACTATGACAAAGCAAAGCATGTTTGGCTTCAGTTATTTTTGCTTAAAACAGGTAGGATGAAATGTAACTTTCAGAGTCTGAAATTAAATCATTATAGAGGGGTTTTATTGAAGTAAATTTCATATTTTAAAACTTGCAGGTAGAAAAAATTTTAAATATGCAATAACAATGTTCACAGGTTTTACTTGGGAAGTGATTTCAAAATCAAATTTCAGAGTTTAGGAGGAATAATTTGTAAGGACCTTTTTTCCCAAAACATTTATGAAGCATCATCTATGGGCAGCACACATTTTCTACCGATAGTGAAAGCTTAATTCAAGACAAAGACATATTAATAGAAGGAGGAAGAGGGGGATGGAAGTGTTGACTGAGAAAAATGCACAACCTAAAAGTTGAGAATTATGTTTTATTTGGTGGACCTTCTGAGGACTTCAAGCCTGGGAGACAGGCTCTCAGATAGCTTTGAGGGACTGCTCCAAAGAGGCAAGGTGGGGAGCCAAGATATACAGGAGTTTGTGCAACAAAGACCGGGTAGTCGGAACATCAAAAGATTACTGTTAATTAGAGAAAACCAGACATCTCAAGTTAAGGAATTTAGCACTTTTCCATGTATGGGAAGATGCAAGAGTCTGGGCTCGCTGAAATCATTCCTTTGATGTGCACCTCAGCTTTCTGGGGCCAGTATCCTGTGCTTTCTCATCCTGTGTCTCTTCAGAGGTGGCTGTAGGAGTTGACTGCTAGATGGCAGGCATCCTGTTTCATCCTGAGTTGGGGAGGCTGTAATGTGGTGGCTTGATGGCTGCAACATCCTTTGTTTGCTGATACAGCAGGCAACATTTCTCCTTCACAATAAGAAGGAAGAGAAAGAGGAATAGGAAAAGAAAGCATGTTGAAAATTATTTACTTGCCTCACTTCAAAGAATACCATAGACGTTAATACCTTCACACTCTGGACAAAGTTCTAACTCTGTGAGACTTCATTTACAAAGTGTCTATAAGAGTTTCAACTGAGAAAATTATGAAAAATAGTATGATGTGTGTTAGACAACTTAAACAATGGGCACATAGTAGGTCTGTGATTGAATACCCTCAACACCTCTATCTTGGTGTGTTTAAAGCAGAATTCAGGTTTTCTCCTTACTCTAAAGCAACCTCCTCTTTTGAATCTCCTATTTCTATTCCACCTGCCCAATATTTCTCAGAGGTGTGAATCTCTTTCACTTCTCACCACCAGCCTATTAGTTAGGACTTTGGTTCTTCACACTGTAGCTGTTGTAATGTATCCTTAACTGATATTTTTTCTTTCATGTAACCATATTTGGAAATAGAATGGTTGCAGATGTAATCAGTTAAGAAGAGGTCATGCTGGGGTAGTGTGGTTCCTTGATCCAATAGGAATGGTGTCTTTATAAGAAGAGGGAAATTTGGACACAGAGACAGAGACACACAGAATGGGGAATGCTGTACGAAGACACAGAAACAGAGACAAGATGGGATATAAAGATGAGGCAGAGATTGGAGTTATGCTGCCACAGACCAAGGAACCTGGGCTGACCAGAAGCTAGAAGAGACGAGGAAGGATCCCCACTAGAGGCTTCAAAGGGAGCATGACCCTGTCAACACCTTAATTTCTGAATCCTAGCTCCAGAATTGTGAGAGAATACATTTCTATCTTTTTTTAAGCCACCCAGTTTGTGGTATTTTGTTACAGTAGCCCTAGAAAACTATTGGGTTGGCCAAAAAGTGCATTTGGGTGTTTCTGTAATATCGCACGAAAAACCCAAATGAACTTTTTGGCCAGCCCAACGTTACACTCTCTAACAGTTTTTGTAGAGTGCAGCCAACTACATATTTTAAGGGTCTGTAATGAGTGTACCTAAGCAGTATAAGCAATGGACCATGAAGGCTCTTGCACATCCCCTTGGCCCACCTTCCATGGCACCCCCACACACACACACCAGCTACTGCCATTGAAACCAGCTGCATTCTGGTGTACCCTGCAACACCTTGTGCTGCACATCCCTTACTTTCCATCCTGGACTATTTGGTTGCTCACCATGGGGAACTGAAGGTGCCCAGTGTTCTGTACGGTGTACCTGGAGGTGCAAGGGGGTCAACACTCCTCTGGGCAACCTTTGACTATTGGGAGATGGGAGCCAGTGGCTAACATTCCCCACTTCCATATCCAGGGTAGACAATTCTGATTTGCTTCAACACATTCTTCCGAGGGCCCACAGTGGTAACTAGATTAATAATGCATCCTTGAATTGCCTTTCTCTCCTTCCTGTTTCTCTCCTCTTTGTTATCCTATTCTAGTTTCCTAGGATCTTTTCTCAAAGTAAATTACCAACAAGCAAGCAATCTTTGTTGTCAGAAAGAACCCAAGGAAAGAGAGCTGTGAAGTTTTCCCAAAAAATTTGTGCCTGATATTTTTTATTACTGTAATACAAGGACCCAACATAATACCTTGCACATAGTAGGCATTCAGTAAGTATATATTTATTGAATGAACAAATGTACAATGCTGATCCATTTATCATTACACGTTATGCATATACCAATACATTATAGTTGACTGTATATATAACTAAAATAATATCTTGATAGTGATTCAGGCTGCATTTCTTTGCCTTGCCTACATATTTTGAGAAACATTGTTTAAAAAATTAAGATAAGCTATGTATCTGGAAAATTGATGATTTATAATTCTAATAACATTATTAAAAACAACATCAGGTTAGGGTTCGTTCAATGTCTGATACCAAATCTACTGACCCATATGCACCTGGACCAACCCTCCTGCCATGTAGAGGTGTCTTCCTCCCTATCTCAGGAAAATCATTCTTGCCACCGTAAGAGTGTACTTATCTCCTACCATGCTAATCTTTTCTTCTCCTCTCCCACCTTTTCCACTCCACTTCCTGGATTGCAGTGGCCTTATTCTCCTTTCATGTCTGCAAATGGGTCAAGCTCTTTCCTCCTCTCAGCCTTTATAACTATTCTTCCTTTGCCAGAAATAGTCTTCCCCTTGCTCCTTTCTCATTCAGAGCTTAGCTCACGTGTCAACAATTGAGAGAAGCCTTCTGCGGCCACCATTTCAAAGTATCCACCTTAAACCTCCACATTCAGTTCATCTCTTTGATTTTAATTCCTAAATCAACTTTTTCTATTTCCCTTTTTCTTGACTACCCTTGCCCTAGCCAAAGTGGGACAAGTTACTATTACTTCTTTCCTTAACTACTATGAAAATTCTCTTAAAAATTATCCCCTTGGGAAGGTTATCTAAAAAATATTTAGAGTTTCTACTAGACAGACATCAACTGATAAGAGCAGATGCTGGCTATAGTGCTGGAATAGCATTCTGGAAGCCCACTGCTATACCAGGTACTAATTCT
The DNA here is from genome assembly GCF_949774975.1 of Lagenorhynchus albirostris. Taxonomy (NCBI): domain Eukaryota; kingdom Metazoa; phylum Chordata; class Mammalia; order Artiodactyla; family Delphinidae; genus Lagenorhynchus; species Lagenorhynchus albirostris. The sequence continues at coordinate 51,102,920 of NC_083111.1, forward strand.
TCGGTTGCTTGATTCTGGCATAGAGTCAGGACTACCTAAATGGCAGGAAGACACTTGGACACAGGGTAGCAACTACTTCTAACAAGAATGAAATTATGTCATTGTTTTAACAATATGTATGGTTGCACTTTTGCAAACTGATGCATACTGGTTCATACTGGTTAGTAAGCTATTTGCCCAATCCTTCACATCTAAACAAAAGGGACCTTTAATAAACACATGCGTGCACCTGCACACACACATACACCCACACTCCAAATTCTACAGTGACTGCCCAGTTCTTAAACATAGCCCAGAGTTCCTAGATATCTGACCCTTGATTACCTCTTCAATATCATATTGCATCATGATCCCACTGACTGTCCCCAATAGAGGCAAACAGGAAACTGAACATAGCATGCATTCATATCCCAGAATGTGTACAAGACCCCAACAGAAAATAATTTGCGTTGATGACCAGCTCAAAGGATAAAATTGCAAAGCAAATGAAAACTTAAGTGCCATGTGACATAGTCACAAATGAGTGGCTGTAGATAATAAGTTAACCTGAAACTATATGTTTATAAATAGTAGAAAGGCAATTTGGGAAATATACTAGAAGTCCATAAAATATAAATACCTCTGACTCTGCAATTTCAATCCTAGAAATTCACCTTAGAGAAAGAGAAATACACAATTTTTTACACAAGGATGCTAATTGCAATATTATTTATAATAAAGTCACAAAGCTTCTAGCAATAGATGATTAGTAAAATAAAATATGATTCAACTAGCAGTAGACAGCCATTAAAAATGTTTGAGAAGTGTATGTAAAAGCATATATTATCAAGTGAAAAAATCAAGTTATACAGTAGAAATGTGCAGTGTGATTCCAATTTAGATAGAGTCAGACTAAGTGGTTAAGTTAGGTGATGAGATCACAAATAATTTTCTTCTTGTCTGTGTTTTTCTGTATTTTCTAAATGTGCTTCAGAATACTGGAATTACCTTTATGACAGGTGGGAAAGCCAATACATTTTATTAACAAAATAGTAGTACATTATTTTTGAAAGGAGTGTACCAACATGCTTTGCTGATATTGTGATCTCTTGTGAAAAGCAGACCTGTAAATGTCTGTAATGCATAGATGGTAAAAGAGATTTTGCTGAACAGAGTCAATACCATTTTCTGGGCTTCTGTTTTTTTCTGCGACTTTTAAGATGCTTTAAGATGATGCAACAGACTTTTTTCTAAGACCCAAGAGCAATTTTTCTTGGAGATGGATTTATGCAAATAACTTTTACTTACTGAGAGATTGAAATAGAATCAAAACTTATAAAACCAGGCAAGATGAAGGGGAAAAAAGGATCAAAGAGTCCTGCTCTAATTTCTCAAAAGAGCACTGTGTTCCCTCCTAGCTTATCTCCATTTAAAAGACCTATGTGCTTAGCTTCTCAAAGACTTTTTGAATTTGGTATAAATTAAAGAGGTGTGAGATGACATCTGAGAATAATGTCGAGCTAAGAAAGCTGCTATTATTCACAGGGCCAAAATTTTTAAGCCCATTTTGTAAAATAAAGCTGAAGCATTATGGGTCAAGGAAAATTGAATCCAAACTCCTTGCTCATTTGTTTTATTTTGAATGTCAATTGATTAGAAGTTCATTCTAGCTGATAAAACTTCAGTAGTGAATGTGTGAGGAAAGCTTGTCAGAAGTTGTCAGTGGGGCTTCCCTGGTGGCGCAGTGGTTGAGAGTCCGCCTGCCGATGCAGGGGACACGGGTTCGTGCCCCGGTCTGGGAAGATCCCACATGCCGCGGAGCGGCTGGGCCTGTGAGCCATGGCCGCTGAGCCTGCGCGTCCGGAGCCTGTGCTCCACAACGGGAGAGGCCACAAAGTTGTCACTGTACCATTTGGTTATTCAAATTGAATCAACTTTCACTTAAAATAATTTCTTATTATTTAAGTGTGTTCTTCTGATTAAGAAAAATTACAACTTCAATTTGTAAGTCTCTTAAAATTTCTCAGTCTTTTATTCCAACATGACAAAACCTCCTTTTTTTCAGGTGAAAGGAATTACTGATAACCTTCAATATATTTTGTTTCCTATTTTTTTCCATCTTCATTGCCGTCCTTTATGCATTGCTTCCATTATCTCATTTGTCTTGTTACAAAGAACATTCTGTCCTCCAATATGTCCTGCTAGATGATTCTTCTAGAACCTCAGTTTTATCTTATTATCTCTCGCTCTTACATCAACAGTGGCAACTTGTTGCCTAAGAACTCACATTGACACACTCAGTATAGCATTAGTGTCCCTCCGTGAGGCTACGTTATCAACCCAAATCCACATAAACTGCTTCCCAATAGATATTCTCTAAGCCTGGCCAATTCGCTGCATGGCATGTTAATATTCTTTCTGGGGGTCTTCTTTCCTCCTGTGCTTGATCAAGTTAATATCTTATCTCAATTCTTTTAAATCCTTTGACAATCACTTCTAGTTTTCTCACTATTTCAGCACCTGATTTAATTATCTCGAATAATTATCTGATTATCTAGTACCTATAAAGTATAGGTGTTGCTCCAGTAAAATTACAAGCTTTTTGTTGATTGAGAGTGTATCTTAGAACTTGTTTATCTCACTTAAATATTAGAATAAAGTAGAGCATCTATGAATTGGGCTTAAGAAACTTTGGAGAACTGAATTATATTACCTTTCATTATATTATTCAGAATGCGATTACTAGTTTTGGAACTGCTTCTAAAGGCATGAATGTAGCCAATTACCCATAAATGTGTGTGAATGGAGTGGTTTGGAGATGGGAAGGGACATTTAAGCTCATCCGTTTCTTCAACAAATTGTCATTGCACACCTCTTGTTTATCAGGCAGTGGGTAGACATTGATAAATAAAATTTGGGGCCAAAAAGTTTATGGAACTTACAGTCAAATTTGAGATAAAAGATACTATGTAAGTTATTAGACACATAGACATGTTATTTATAAACTGTTTTGAATGCTCTGACATTAACAGGGTGCAGTGATGGAGAAAAGTGGATAGAGGGAAGGAAGAGCATGATTTAGACGAGCTAAAGGAATGACCTTGCTAGAGGGTTGACATTTACACTGGGATCCAGAAGAGGGGAGCCAGTCATATGGAGAGGGGGCTGGGACTTTTCAGGTTCTGGCAACAGTATGTGAAAAGGCTTGAAAGTAGGGACAAAAGAAAGAAATAATAGACTTTGAAGCATTAAAGAGAAGCCAGCAAGTTGAGGGCAGAGTAGCATGAGACAGGATGGAGATGTCAGGATTCCAGATCATGCAGGGCACCCTTGGCCGCGTAAAAAAGACTGCATCTAATTTAAACTAAAATGTGCGTTGGTTTGTTCCTTAAGGTCAGCTTTACAGCTGTGTGGAAACAGATTAAAGAATACCCAATAGGACAAAATGTTTATTTTTTATTTATTTTTTTTAGTGAAAACTATGTCATTCATTGAACTATATCACCTCGATAATGGAAAATCCTGATATCACCTAAAGTTAGATATTTTTAAATTTTACAACTGGTTATTAGACAATTGTCAGGTTTTCTTTTTAATGGTAGTTGTTTCATCACTCCTGGAGATACCTAACATTTTATTTTTTAGTAGTGATAAAAAAAAAAAATGCCTCTACTTCAGCTTCACTACACTTCATTTTCATCAGCACATTGAGGAAATGGTTTTCTGTCTCCGTCGTCTGTGACCAGGGAGGGCATTCTGAGATGTCTCTGTAGGATGCCTCACTCTGTATCTGGGTATAGGCAAACCCGCAACTGGAGTTTTCTGATGAAAGTATTCCTCAGTAATCTTTGATACTGTCAAGTTCAAAAGCATCTTTTTGCCTCTGTTTAACTAAAATTAAAACGAATTTGGCCCTTTCTCTGCAGAATCACCATGGTGGCTGGGACCCTGTACCCATATCCTGAAAACTGGAGGGCCTTCAAGGCCCTCATTGCCACTCAGTGCAGCAGGGCTCAGGTCTGCGTGCTCACCGCACCACCCCACTTCCATTTTGGCCAAACCACACACACCCCCGAATTTCTCCATGAATTTCCTGCTGGCAAGGTTCCAGCCTTTGAGGGTGACGATGGATTCTGTGTGTTCGAGAGCAATGCCATTGCCTACTATGCGAGCAACGAGGACTGCAGGGAAGTACTCCCAAAGCAGCAGCCCAGGTGGTGCAGGGGGTGAGCCTTGCTGATAGCAGCATAGTTCCCCCAGCTAGAACCTGGGTGTTCCACACCCTTGAGCCTCATGCGCCGCAACAAGCAGACCACAGGGAATGCAAAGCGGGAGGTGAGGGGAAGTCTGGGGCCGCTGGACGCTCACTTGAAGACAAGGACTTTTCTGGTGGGCGAACGTGTGAGACTGGCTGACATCACAGTTGTCTGAACACTGTTGTGGCTTTATAAACAGGTTCTGGAACCTTCTCTCTGCCAGGCTTTCCCTAATCCAAACCGCTGGTTCCTCACCTGCATTAACCAGCCCCAGTTCCGGGCTGTCTTGGGGGAGGTGAAACTCTGTGAGAAAATGGCCCAATTTGATGCTAAAAAGTTTGCAGAGAGCCAGCCTAAAAAAGGACACCCCACAGAAAGAGAAAGCTTCTACGAGAAGAGAAGCGGAAGCCCCAGGCCGAGCGGAAAGAGAAGAAGACGGCTGCCCCTGCTACTGAGGAGGAGCTGGATGGACGTGCGCGGGCAGCGGCTGCTGAGCCGAAGGCCAAGGGTCCCTTTGCTCCCCTGCCCAAGAGCACCTTGGTGTTGGATGAATTTAAGCGCAAGCACTCCAACGAGGACACACTCTCCGTGGCGCTGCCGTACTTTGGGGAGCACTTTGATAAAGATGGCTGGTGCCTGTGCTACGCCGAGGACCGCTTCCCTGAAGAGCTCACCCAGACCTTCATGAACTGCAACCTCATCACTGCAGTGTCGCAGTGACTGGACAAACTGAGGAAGAGTGCCTTTGCCGGTGTAATTCTCTTTGGAAGCAACAGTAGCGGCTCCATTTCTGGAGTCTGGGTCTCCCGAGGCCAGGAGCTTGCCTTTCCGCTGAGTCCAGATTGGCAGGGGTACTACGAGTCATACACATGCTGGAAACTGGATCCCAGCAGCGAGGAGACTCAGACTGGTTCGAGAATACTCTTCCCAGGATGGAACCTTCCAGCACGTGGGCAAAGCCTTCAATCCGGGCAAGATCTTCAAGGGAACATCTCTTGCCATCGCCTAGCTGCCCGCACCTGCCCTTCAGGGAGAATGGGGGTCATTAAAGGAAACTGAACATCGAACCCTTTCCTGCGCTGCCTCCTTTGTGGGTGATGGCTTCTTCAAAGGGGAGTAGATATGTTGAAGCAGGGTGTTGTCTATACCTGCAGGATCTCCCTGTGCAGGAGAGAAGTCTTCAAAAGAGCAGAAAGAGAGGCCTCTCCTCAGTTTTGATTTTTTTTTTTTTTTTAATTTCCTTGTCTCTCCTGTGATGACCGTCTTCTAGCCTAGCTGGGAAAGATTGGATGTAGTTAGGAGGTGGTGACACGGGGCTTTGTAACTACCTAATTCCAGACCTTCCCTCATGAAGGGGGAGAATACCTGCTGACAGAGTGAGAGCACAGCATATGCAGAATGACTTAACACTACTTCCCTGCTTCCTGCAGCTGCCCTGTGAGCTGGGGCGGCCGCCGTATCCAAGAGTCATAGTTTCAACACTTCAGACAAAGAGGCACAGACTCCTTGGAACAGATGCTGGCCTGTGGGCCCTAACCTGGCTGTGGATCGTCTCTGGGGTATCTCTACTTTCTCACAAGGAAGTGGGGTTCAGAGATTTAAGCAATTTGCCTGTGATCACACATCTTAGGTAGTGGAGGCAAGATTTTGAACCCAGTGGGTGTCACTGGAGCCTGTACCCTAAACATGCCCTAGCGCTTCCTGCAATGTAGAGCAGTCATAAATGTCCTTTAACAACCAAAAAACAAAAAAACCCCAAACTAATCTGAATCACGTCATCCTTACATTTAATTCAGTTAGTGTCTTTCCTCATCTATTACCTTAGCCTCAATTTGTCAGCTGATAATTTTTCTAAGCATCTCAAGGAGCTCAGAGTAAGCTAATTGTGGTTCTGTGGAGCTGGACCTTTGGGAGGAAAGAAAAAGCTGGTATCTACATTCCCTAATCGGTAATATCCTTTCCAATTCACCATAGAAAATGGCCTAACTCAACCAAATTAGCAGAAAACATGTAGGAGTTTAGCTTACATGGCCCTTATGTGATTGCTGTCATAAAATCACGAAACGCATACAATTTTAAACTGATCTTGAAGTGAGATGAGTAGATGTTAAATAATACGCTATTTTCTCGCAATGTGTTTCAGTGACAAATTCCATTTTAAACAGTTACATGATTACAAGCTCCGAAATTAAATTTCATGATGAATAATTAAGCACCACTCTTCAGAGTCCCTGGGAGAAGCCACATTCTCTGCAGCACGTACACTTGGAATAATCGATTGGGAGTCAATTGGCAAAGTACTTCAGATTTAATTTGCAGTTCTGAAGGATCCTCCTTCAGCAGTTAGGGAGTCTGCTGCAGCCCCTGCTGTCCCATTTTGGTGGGGAAAAAAAGCAGGATTTTAACTTGCTTTGGTACTGTTTCACACTATGGTATAAGATTGCTCAATTGATTGTGAAAGATACTCATACAAGAGAGTTCCTATTTATTTAAACATCTTTTAGAGTCACAGGTGGAAACAATGAAAAACATAATTTAAGAATTCTCGTTCACTGTTTTTTATTCTGGAATTCAGGGGTTAGTTGATGTGGGAGTGTTGTATAGAAAAAAGACCCATGGCCTTTTTTTTGAGGAAAAAAATCTAGATTTCAGCCACTTGGGATCTGGAGCAAATGGGCTAAATTCTCTGTGTCTCAGTGGCTTCATCTGTAAAATGGGTATAGTAATATTTCTCAAAGTTGTTGTGACGAGTAAATGATATTATAAATAAAAGACTCCTCACACAGTGCTTGGCCAGAGTAGACAGTTTTCTCTAAGGATGAAGTCTAGATCATTCCTTACCCACAGACCAGAGAAAGTTTATAAGGATGGTATTCAATGCTATTTCCATTTTCAAAAAATTTTACCTGCCTTGAATATAGACAAGACAGGGGTATGAGTGAAACATCAGTCTCTCCCCACAATAATGCTGCTTCCTCAGCCCAATGTGGTCTGTCTGGGCTCTGCCACTGATGGAGAGCTGGATACTGGCAGTGTTGGTGGAAAGCAGGAGTCAGCAAACATTTTTTTGTAAAAGACCAGATTGTGGGCATCGACTTAACTCTGACAGTTTGTGTCCCATCGACTTAACTCTGCTGTTGTAGCGAGAAAGCAGCCATAGACAACATGTAAATAGATAAGTACACTGTTTTCCAATGAAACGTTATTTATGGACACTGAAATTTGAATTTCCAATAATTTTCACTTTTCACAAAATGTTACTCTTCTTTTGATTTTTTTCCAGCCACTTAAAAATGTAAAAGTATTTTAAAAGGAGAGAGTTGTGTGGCTTCACTCTTGTCAAAAAAGTAAGAGGCAAGGACATCCACAGAAAAATAGGGGATCAAGATCTGATGGGAAAGAGGTAGATGTTTTGGGATAAAACAGGAGTTTTAGATTCAGAACTGGGTTTGAATCCTATTTTCTCCCTTCATTGGCTCTCTGACTCTAAACGCAAGGCTGCTGAACATCTGTCTCGCTCAGTGTTTTCATTTATAAAATGGTGATAAAAATACCTACCTGAGTGGGCTATTGTAAGGATTAAATAAATTATTCTATACAATGGTCCTTGTATACAGAAGGTACTTAATAAATGCCATTGTGACTAATCTTTTTGTTCCTATGTGGTAGGCAGAATAATGGCCCTCTAAAAATGTCCATGTCCTGATCATAGGAACCTGTGAATAGATAGGTTTTAATGTAAAGGGAAATTAAGGTTGCTAATCAGCTGACCTTCAGATGCCGGAGATGATCCTGGGTCATCCAGGTGGGCCAAGGTAATCACAAGGGTCCTTATAAGTGGAAGAGGAGGCAGAACAGAGAAAACCAGAGAGATGGCAGTGAAGAGGAGGACTTGCCCAGCATCTCTGGCTTTAAAGATGGGAGGGGGCCACAAACCAAGGAATGCCAGCAGCCTCTAGACGCTGGAAAAGGAGAGCAAATGGATTATCTCCTAGAACCACCTAAAAGAAATGCGGCCCTGCCAAGCCTTGATTTTAGCTTAGTGAGACTCATTTTGGACTTCTGTCTTCCAGAACTGTAGGATAATAAATTTGTGTTGTTTTAAGGCACTAAGTTTATAGTAATTGGTTACAGCAGCAATAGGAAACTAATACAGACTGTTACTATTATTATCCATGTGAAGAAAGCTAGTTGTCCACAAAAGTATATGCTTCCCCCTTCCTTAGTGCAGAGATTTTTATGGAACTGGGTGCTGTCAAAGATCGAGAAATAGCACAGTTAAAACCACCAAATTAATAAATGATTAATAAATTCAGTAAGAGTTATTGTGTATCTAAGAACAGTTTGCAAACTGGGAGCTTTCAAATGCAAAGACTCCCATGAAGCTCAGGGGTGTGGTGTTACAGGATGGCTTATACAGTGAAAATGAGGAAGCTGTTAACCTTTACAATGACTGGTTATTACAATGGGGGTTTCCAGATGGTAGGAGCTTGGTAAAAAGGGATTATCTCATACCATTTTTAGGAAGGTGGCTTAAGTTTCTTTTCTGATTGTCACATGCATTTACAAGAAATAACCTAAGTATTGCTTATATTCATGAAATGAGATTTAGTTTTACTAACATGGCTTTTGTCTGCTCAGGGAATTCTCAGATCTGGACTCCATTTTATATTTAATTTGAACAGTTTTCCCCTTTTGTTCATTCTCTCTACAAGCTTAGATGTGACTAGTAGAGTGTTACTAGCCATTGCCACAGTTAATGGAGCCAGGCTGAAAAATCACATGTTTGCTGTTCCCATTGCTCGAGTAGTCAGGATGGAGGGTCATGTAGTCGCTCTTCCCAACAGTTGCCTGTCATCGTGGAGGTGGGCGGACAGGTCATTTAGTTCTTCCAGTTGCCTAATCCTCATGGATATTTGATGTGTGAGTGGCTGCTGAAAGGCATTTTAAATTGCCCTTGAGAGGATACAAGGCACTAGAGAGGTTAATATGATGGCTCTAAGGAGAATATTAGCTGAAGATTGAAAAATTCCCAAGAACAGAGATTCGCAGGAGACAATATTTAACCAATTAAATAAATCAAATGGGTTATAATAAAATACAGCGTTCACCACTTTTTTTTTTAATGGATAATGTGTATGTATTTGGGTTTCAATTTCTTCTGAGTTATTTACATAGGCACAATATGGTGTATTAGCAATCACACATCCTCATGATTACTTAGGACAAGATGAACATACGGATGTTTTTATCAGGAGGTGAAATGAAAGTTCACCTGAAATGTTTTCATTTCAGGAGGTGAATGAAGTTTTACCATTCTCGGTAAAATTTGCGTTCCGATGATCTGTCTCCCTCCACTGTCTCTCATGCCTCCCAGCCAATCTTCAGCCCACTTGGCCGGGAACTGCTCCCGTCAAATCTTCCAACCCCTCTGTGTTCCTGAACTCGGATACTTCTCTGGCCTCACCTTGGCCGCTCCGCAGGATCTGACACAGCTGACTCCTCCCTCCCTGAAGCGCTTTTTTCTCTTGGCTTCCAAGAGACCACCCACCACGCCGTCCTGGTGTGACCCCACCTCTGGCCTCCTGTTCAGTCTCCTCTGCCGCCCTCTCTTCTTTCCAGCCTCTAAATGGTCAGGAGCTGCAGAGCCCAGCTCCGTCTGCCCTCCCCAGCAGGCTGATCTCGCCCAGCCCTGCTTTCAGTATCACACAGCCCGATGGCTCCCACATTTCCATCTCCGGCTGGCACCTCTCCTGTATATGCAAAAAAAAGAAAAAAAAAGTGTTTTTTTTTAAATAAAGGCTTTTTATTTATTTTATTTTTATTTATTTCTTAAAATAATTAATTTATTTTTGGCTGCGTTGGGTCTTTGTTGCTGCACACAGGCTTTCTCTAGTTGCGGGGAGCGAGGGCTACTCTTCCTTGCGGTGTGCAGGCTTCTCCTTGCGGTGGCTTCTCTTGTCGTGGAGCACGGGCTCTAGGCACGTGGGCTTCAGTAGTTGTGGCACATGGGCTCAGTAGTGTGGCTTGCGAGCTCCAGAGCGCAGGCTGAGCAGTTGCAGTGCACAGGCTTGGTTGCTCCCCTGCGTGTGGGATCTTCCCGGACCAGGGCTTGAACCCGTGTCACCTGCAGTGGCAGGCGGACTCTTATTAACCACTGCGCCACCAGGGAAGTCCTAAGGTGTTGTAGGTGAGCTTCTACTAAATCAGGCCTCTATGTGATATGAGCAATCAAGTAATTTAATGAGATGCATTTCTATGGAAACAAAAGAAAAACAAAGTTTAATTTTAAACAAAGGTTAAAAGGTTAACAAAGGTTAAAGTTCAAGTAAATTACCAATTCAGTTTCTGCGTCTGGGGAGCAGCCAGTTGAGAAAATTTCTAGGTTTGAGTTTGAGGCATCTTTACATGGAATGGGGTTGGCAGTTTCAGTCTGACGGATTTTCCTGGTTTGCAGTTTGACTGGATCTGATGTTATTGGGTGTTCTGGTGAACTCTCTTAAGTGACCCATATAGCAACAGGCATGAAGGTTGTTCACATGTGATCTGTTGTGGTACTTTCTGTGAAGTTTACAAGTAGATACCTCAAAGACAATGAATAGGGCTAGAATCTGATAACCGGTACACCAGAGTTATCTATTGAAATACATTTTTTTATAGTCATCACATTTTTATCAAAGATATGGTGAAACAAATTTGTTTGTAAAGTAAGTCTAATCTTATTAAACTTGGCTTGATTATTTACATAAATATAAGAATAATGAGTCTATGCATTTTCTTAAAAATGACATTTCAGTCAAAGCTTGGGTCATATCTAAGGGACTTTACTGGCTTCATAAAGTCAACCTTAGTTCTTTAAATTATTTAGTGAGAAGGAATCTCAGATTAGACCTCTAAAGTCTCTTTAAGCTAAGCAGTTTAGCCTAATTGTTTTCTGTTGTTTCTATTGTCTAATTGTTTTCTATTACACAAGGAGAACAGATTCTTATTGAACTTATATAAGTACATATATTGGCATGAAAAATAAGAATATTTAATAAGAGTTTCTGAATTCTGGAGGGATCAGGGTGGGAGAATAACAAATGTTTCAACTTTTGTTGACAAAAGTATATTTTACCATTTGCTGTAAGTTATATTATAGTTTAAAAGGGAGGAGAAAAAAAGAGTCTTTTAAATCTGGAAAACAAAACATTAAAGAGCAATGGTTTTTTTTTTGTTTTGTTTTGTGTTTTTTTTTTTTTTTTTTGCGGTACGCGGGCCTCTCATTGTTGTGGCCTCTCCCGTTGCGGAGCACAGGCTCCGGACGCGCAGGCTCAGCGGCCATGGCTCACGGGCCTAGCCGCTCCGCGGCATGTGGGACTTTCCCGGACCGGGGCCTGAACCCGTGTCCCCTGCATCAGCAGGCGAACTGAAAGAGCAATGTTTTGAATGAAGTCATGAAGATTATAATTATCTTCGTCAGTACAATCAATCTTCTGTAATTCTTATTTTGCTTCATCTTGGGTTAGCAGCTTTATGAATCATTTTTCCATTAGTTTCAGAAATTCTTACCTAGTTCAGTGTTACAATCTTAAAGTGATCAGAAACTTGTATTCTACAGTACTTGTCAAGGTTTTTTCCTTGCATATCTTTGAAGATGAAGCATATTTACCTATAGTTTATTGTAAATGCTTTCAGAGAAGAATTGAGAATAACCATGAATGACAAAAGACTTAAAAATATTCATGGTTAAAGATCTGTTGATAGTTCATACCCACACAAAAACTAATGCAATTGATGAGTAAATTTGGTTATATTTGTGATATACAGTATTTTAAGATAATAGTTGGAATTATGACTGATAACATTGTACCAGGCCATATCAGAATTTTAGGAATTTCATATAATTTCTGAATTACTTATATATGTAAGGTATACCTATATAAATATAATCTAAGGAGGTTAAATATTACTTTTATTTGACAATATTTCCTATGCAATTTGACATCAAATAAGCTTAAATAAATTAACATTTCTCTTTTATAAGGAGAGAGAAGAAATCTTTTGAGATCTTCCAGGAGCCCTCTGGAAAATCCCAAAGTTAGTTCAAGGTCAAAAAGACTTCATTCAGGGCTTCCCTGGTGGCGCAGTGGTTGAGAGTCCGCTTGCTGATGCAGGGGACACGGGTTCGTGCCCCGGGCCGGGAGGGTCCCGCGTGCCGCAGGCCCGTGAGCCATGGACGCTGAGCCTGCGCGTCCGGAGCCTGTGCTCTGCAACGGGAGAGGCCACAACAGTGAGAGGCCCACGTACCGCAAAAAAAAAGACTTCATTCAAAATTTGATTTGAGGAAGTTTGTCCAAAATGTCAAAAGGTTTAAAACATTTGATCAAATAGGAGCTTAAGTCACTGTGAAACAATATTTAGTTATCCCTTTAACCAAAGTGACAATGAATAGATTTGCATTGCAAATACAGAAAGTTACCTGGTTATAAAAACAAACCTACAAACAAAAACCCTTAGCTCATTTAAAATGGAAAAGACTCAGTTTTTCTAAGTAATCAAAGTCCTGATAAAGGCTATGTAGAACATAGGAAATATTTTCTAAGATGCAGAATCTTTGTTTTCCTAGGCAGATTACATTTACATAAAGAAAAACCCTTTATAAACTTTTACTAAGAGTGGATCAATAATCTACAAAATTTGTGGCTTTAACAGAGAGAAAATTAAACTCTAGTTTTGTATCAGTACATTAGTGAGCTCATTTAAGGAAAACCTTATAAATCTATCCAATTTAGCCAGCTTTGACCTCACAACATAATTTATTTTCCACAAACCTTCTGAAAAATTTCTATATCCATTTAGGATTTATCTTACTCTTTTTCCTTTTGTTCTGGAATAACCAGTCATTTTATTTTAGACAACATTACTCTTTTTCTTTAACAGAAATACACGCTACATTCCTTGCGTACTCTTCATGTCAAAATACATCCCATTTTCTTCCCATACTTTGCATACAAAATTGTTTCCCTTCACTCTAACTGTTTCTAGTAGTTCTATTCTTATATATTGATTATAAATTTTTACTATTAGTAACCTTTACTTTCCAGTGAAAACTAAGAAACAGGCAATTGTGAAGTATCATATATTGGCATCCTGCAGTAGACTCACCAACTTATAAATAGGTAATTAAAATTTATAATTTTTTAGAAACATTCTTCACACTACCATTTTCTAAATGTGGCAGAAGGCATATTTATTAATAGACACAAATATCTTTTGTTTCTATAAAAATTAAGCCAAAAGTAGATAGATTTAAACTTATATTTAGCAATCTGTGTCTCAGTATGTTATCTTCTTGGAAATGATCTTGATATTCAATGAATATCCATTATTTAGTTTAACTTAGTGTAAACTTTTATCTCATTCATATTTATTTACACTATTTCTTTTTAACAATTATGCTTAAGCCTTTTTCTCACCACCTTAATGTTCAGATGTCTGAATTCCCAAGATTCACATATTACATCAAGCTTAGCCTCTTGGTCTCCTGATACCCAGAGCCATATTCTCTCATGTGCTGCTTGGTCTTGTGAGTGAGTGAGTGAGTGTGTGTGTGTGTGTGTGTGTATGGAATATATGTATGTATGTACACATTCACATATAAGAAATTAGCATGACCTAAGAGATTTTTGTAAATTACCTTGCTCATAATGCTGATTTTAAGGAACTAAATTTCTGCTGGTTTATTATTCATCTTGCTTTCTTCTTTATTGAATAGTTTCTACCTCACTGTTTATGTAGTCTCCAGATAGTAACAGTGAAAGGGAAGGTAGAAAGACTCTGAACTTTTCCTGGCTTACCATTTTACCTTGTGCAGTTTCAAAGAGTGATTTGAATCTAAAGACAATCATACCCCTGTTTGCTTGAGACTGGTGTCTCCATGCAAAATTCATTGACGAAAAGTGAGAAGTCTGGCACTGGGAAGAAACTGTTGGAGAATCAAAGAAAGATATCTAATGGGGAATTAAATTTCTGTGGTGTGATGTTAAAGAGAATTTTTTCCACTGTTTCCTTACTCAATCAGAAATAAGAAATCTATTGTTCTGGATGTGTTTTCGTTCAGGCTGCTATGAATAAAATATGATAGACTGGATGGCTTAAACAAGCGAAATTTACCCCTTACAGTTCTGAAGGCTGGGAAGTCCAACGTCGGATGCTGGTTAATTGGGTTCCTAGATTGGAGATGGATACCTTTTTGCTGTATCCTCACACAGCAGAAAGAGAAGAAAGCTCTCTCATCTCCCATCATGAGAGTTCTACCTAATTACCTTCCAGAGTCCCCATCTCCAAATATCATCACATTTGGGGATTAGGGTTTCAACTTATGAATGTTGGGGAAACACAAACATTCAGTCCATAGCAAGGTGAGTTGTGAAGGTGCGTCTCTTTTGGCTTTGTGATGGTGTGATGATTGATGACTCAGGGTAAGCAGACACTACCCAAAAAGACTCACATAGGGGTACCACAACGCAGATGGAGAGTACACCAAAGTAGGAGTTAGGGGCTGGCAGTTCTGCTTTATGTTTTATCAGCTGAACATACTCAGTGACTCTGGGTCATGGTTTTTCCTTCCCTATCATGAGATCTGCACGAGTTTTTTGATCCAAAGGTAAGTGTGTTGGGGAAAGCTTTTGAGAAAATAAACTGATATTAACATAAGTATCAGACCCAGAACGTATGATACATCCAGGTCGTTGGCAATCACAGCCTCTTCACAAAGATGGCCTGTTCTACTGAAAACTCTGAAAAAATCTTCTGAGTCATGCAGGTTGTATCACTGCCAAAAGAACTCTTCAGAAAGTGTAACCATGGAAACAGCACACTAGCCATCTCAAGGGGTGTATAAAAACATCTGAAGACTAACAGTCAGAAGGAGTACTTGGCGAACACTGGGAAAGGTAAGAGTCTGTGCTTACCTTGTGGGTGAAGAAAGGGCCTTTTGATTGATACTGCTGCTCTGCAAAGTCTAAGCAAAAGGTCTAAAAGCAAGACTCCTGACGTCTGAGCAGAATCTGGCAACTACATCACAGCTGGCATATGTAATCTGCAACACGGGGATCCTGTAGAGACCAAGAATCTTTAGTCTGAATTTATCTACAGTAACGCCTCAGACAGCCTGAAAAGCTCTGCCACTATCAATTCTATTATTTGATGCTTGATCTCTTTATTTAGTAGAACTCCAGAGAAAGTGTACCTCTGCACAGGATGAAGGAAGCTGTCTCTAAACTCCCTGTTACACACATTAAACCATGCTGCTCTCCTTATCACGCAGTTATTTTAATGAAAACAAAATGAGTGTACTTACATGGGTATTTATGTTATTTACTTCCATCTGTAACACACAGATTGATTCTTGCAAAAAAATTTAACTAGAAAGCGTACTGGGCAAGAGTTTTTCTTCCCACTTGTTAATCCCCTTCCTTCTGAGAGGCAAACTTATTTACCAGTGATGTATATAACCTTTAAATCCCTTTCCTATATGTCCTACAGTTTATTGCTTTGGGTTTGAGGTTTATTATTTATTGATATGTTTTGACCTACAAATTGCTTTTTTCCACTTAACTATGTTTGTTTGTTTTTTTAACATCTTTACTGGAGTATAATTGCTTTACAATGGTGTGTTAGTTTCTGCTTTATAACAAAGTGAATCAGCTATACATATGCATACATCCCCATATCTCCTCCCTCTTGCATCTCCCTCCTACCCTTCCTATCCCACCCGTCTAGGTGGTCACAAAGCACCGAGCTGATCTCCCTGTGCTATGCAGCTGCTTCCCACTGTCTGTTTTACATTTGGTAGTGTGTGTATGTCCATGCCACTCTCTCACTTCGTCCCAGTTTACCCTTCCCCTCCTCGTGTCCTCAAGTCCATTCTCTATGTCTGTGTCTTTATTCCTGTCCTGCCCCTAGGTTCTTCAGAACCGTTTTTTTAAAATTTTTTTTTAGATTCCATATATATGTGTTAACACATGGTATTTGTTTTTCTCTTTCTGACTTACTTCACTCTGTATGACAGACTCTAGGTCCATCCACCTCACTACAAATAACTCAATTTCATTTCTTTTTATGGCTGCATAATATTCCATTGTATATATGTACCACATCTTCTTTATCCATTCATCTGTCAGTGGACACTTAGGTTGCTTCCATGTCCTGGCTATTGTAAATAGAGCTGCAATGAACATTGTGGTACTTGACTCTTTTTGAATTATGGTTCTCTCAGGGTATATGCCCAGTAGTGGGATTGCTGGGTCATATGGTAGTTCTATTTTTAGTTTTTTAAGGAACCTCCATACTGTTCTCCATAGTGGCTGTATCAATTTACATTTCCACCAACAGTGCAAGAGGGTTCCCTTTTCTCCACACCCTCTCCAGCATTTATTGTTTGTAGATTTTTTGATGATGGCCATTCTGACAGGTGTGAGGTGATACCTCATTGTAGTTTTGATTTGCATTTCTCTAATGATTAGTGATGTCGAGCATCCTTTCATGTGTTTGTTGGCAATCTATATATCTTCTTTGGAGAAATGTCTGTTTAGGGCTTCTGCCCATTTTTCGATTGGGTTGTTTGTGTTTTTGATATTGAGCTGCATGAGCTGCTTGTATATTTTGGAGATTAATCCTTTGTCAGTTGCTTCATTTGCAAATATTTTCTCCAATTCTGAGGGTTGTCTTTTTGTCTTGTTTATGGTTTCCTTTGCTGTGCAAAAGCTTTGAAGTTTCTTTAGGTCCCATTTGTTTATTTTTGTTTTTATCTCCATTTCTCTAGGAGGTAGGTCAAAAAGGATCTTGCTGTGATTTATGTCGTAGAGTGTTCTGCCTATGTTTTCCTCTAAGAGTTTTAGAGTGTCTGGCTTTACACTTAGATCTTTAATCCATTTTGAGCTTATTTTTGTGTATGGTGTTAGGGAGTGTTCTAATTTCATTCTTTTACATGTAGCTGTCCAGTTTTCCCAGCACCACTTATTGAACAGGCTTTCTTTTCTCCATTGTATATTCTTGCCTCCTTTATCAAAAATAAGGTGACCATATGTGCATGGATTTATCTCTGGGCTTTCTATCCTGTTCCATTGATCTGTATTTCTGTTTTTGTGCCAGTACCATACTGACTTGATTACTGTAGCTTTGTAGTATACTCTGAAGTCCAGGAGCCTGATTCCTCCAGCTCCGTTTTTCTTTCTCAAGATTGCTTTGGCTATTCGGGGTCCTTTGTGTTTCCATACAAACTTGAAATTTTTTGTTCTAGTTCTGTGGAAAATGCCAATGGTAGTTTGATAGGAATTGCATTGAATCTGTAGATTGCTTTGGGTAGTATAGTCATTTTCACAATGTTGATTCTTCGGATCAACGAACGTGATTTATCTCTCCATCTGTTTGTATCATCTTTAATTTCTTTTATCAGTGTCTTATAGTTTTCTGCATACAGGTATTTTGTCTCCTTAGGTAGGTTTATTCCTAGGTATTTTATTCTTTTTGTGGCAGTGGTAAATGGGAGTGTTTCCTTAAATTCTCTTTCAGATTTTTCATCATTAGTGTATAGGAATGCAAGAGATTTCTGTGCATTAATTTTGTATCCTGCTAGTAGTCTCCTGGTAGCATCTTTAGGATTCTCTATGTATAGTATCATGTCGTCTGCAAACAGTAACAGCTTTAATTTTTCTTTTCCGATTTGGATTCCTTTTATTTCTTTTTCTTCTCTGATTGCTGTGGCTAAAACTTCCAAAACTATGTTGAATAATAGTGGTGAGAGTGGACATCCTTGTCTTGTTCCTGATCTTAGAGGAAATGCTTTCAGTTTTTCACCATTGAGAATGATGTTGGCTGTGTGTTTGTCATATATGGCCTTTATTATGTTGAGGTAAGTTCCCTCTATACCTACTTTCTGGAGGTTTTTTTTTTTTTACCATAAATGGGTGTTGAATTTTGTCAAAAGCTTTTTCTGCATCTATTGGGATAATCATATGGTTTTTCTCCTTCAGTTTGTTAATATTGTTTCTCACATTGATTGATTTGCGTATATTGAAGAATCCTTGCATTCCTGGGATAAACCCCACTTGATCATGGCATATGATCCTTTTAATGTGCTGTTGGATTCTGTTTGCTAGTATTTTTTGAGGATTTTTGCATCCATGTTCATCAGTGATATTGGCCTGTAGTTTTCTTTCTTTGTGACATCTTTGTCTGGTTTTGGTATCAGGGTGATGGTGGCCTCGTAGAATGAGTTTGGGAGGTTCCTCCCTGTGCTATATTGTGGAAGAGTTTGAGAAGGATAGGTGTTAGCTCTTCTCTAAATGTTTGATAGAATTCGCCTCTGAAGCCATCTGGTCCTGGACTTTTGTTTGTTGGAAGATTTTTAATCACAATTTAAATAAATTACAAATTTAGTCTCAATTTCAGTGCTTGTGATTGGTCTGTTTATATTTTCTATTTCTTCCTGGTTCAGTCTCAGAAGGTTGTGCTTTTCTAAGAATTTTTCCATTTCTTCCAGGTTGTCCATTTTATTAGCATATAGTTGCTTGTAGTAATCTCTCATGTTCCTTTGTATTTCTTCAGTGTCAGTTATAACTTCTCCTTTTTCATTTCTAATTCTGTTGATTTGAGTCTTCTCCCTTTTTTCTTGATGAGTCTGGCTAGTGGTTTATCAATTTTGTTTTCAATTTTATTTATCTTCTTAGAGAACCAGCTTTTAGTTTTTTTGATCTTTGCTATAGTTTCCTTCATTTCTTTTTCATTTATTTCTGATCTGATCTTTATGATTTCTTTCCTTCTGCTAACTTTGGGAGTTTTTCTTCTTCTTTCTTTAATTGCTTTAGGTGTAAGTTTAGGTTGTTCATTTGAGCTGATTCTTGTTTCTTGAGGTAGGATTGTATTGCTATAAACTTCCCTCTTAGAACTTCTTTTGCTGCAGCCCATAGGTTTTGGATCGTCGTGTTTCCATTGTCATTTGTTTCTAGGTATTTTTTGATTTCCTCTTTGATTTCTTCAGTGATAACTTGGTTATTTAGTAGTGTATTGTTTAGCCTCCATGTATTTGTATTTTTTACAGTTTTTTTCCTGTAATTGATATCTAGTCTCATAGCGTTGTGCTCAGAAAAGATACTTGATACAATTTCAATTTTCTTAAATTTACCAGTGCTTGATTTGTGACCCAAGGTATGATCTATCCTGGTCTATCCTGGAGAATGTTCCATGAGCCCTTGAGAAGAAAGTGTATTCTGTTGTTTTTGGATGGAATGTCCTATAAATATCAATTCCACCTTGTTTAATGTATCATTTAAAGCTTTTATTTCCTTATTTATTTTCATTTTGGATGATCTGTCCATTGGTGAAAGTGGGGTGGTAAAGTCCCCTACTGTGATTGTGTTGCTGTCGATTTCTGCTTTTATGGCTGTTAGCATTTGCCTTATGTATTGAGGTGCTCCTATGTTGGGTGCATAAATATTTACAATTGTTGAATCTTCTTCTTGGATTGATCCCTTGATCATTATGTAGTGTCCTTCTTTGTCTCTTGTAGTAGTCTTTATTTTAAAGTCTATTTGTCTGATATGAGAATTTCTACTCCAGCTTTCTTTTGATTTCCATTTGCATGGAATGTCTTTTTCCATCCCCTCACTTTCAGTCTGTATGTGCCCCTAGGTCTAAAGTGGGTCTCTTGTAGACAGCATATATATGGGTCTTGTTTTTGTATTCATTCAGCCAGTCTATGCCTTTTGGTTGGAGCATTTATTCCATTTACATTTAAATTAGTTATCGATATGTATGTTCCTATTACCATTTTCTTAATTGTTTTGGGTTTGTTATTCTAGGTCTTTTCCTTCTCTTGCATTTCCTGCCTAGAGAAATACCTTTAGCATTTGTTGTAAAGCTGGTTTGGTGGTTCTGAATTCTCTTAGCTTTTGCTTG
Source organism: Lagenorhynchus albirostris (assembly GCF_949774975.1). NCBI lineage: Eukaryota > Metazoa > Chordata > Mammalia > Artiodactyla > Delphinidae > Lagenorhynchus > Lagenorhynchus albirostris. The sequence continues at coordinate 51,123,097 of NC_083111.1, forward strand.
TCTGTAAAAGTTTTAATTTCTATGTCAAATCTGAATGAGATCCTTGCTGGGTAGAGTAATCTTGGTTGTAGGGTTTTCCCTTTCATCACTTTAAATATGTTCTGCCACTCCTTTCTGGCTTGCAGAGTTTCTGCTGAAAGATCAGCTGTTAACCTTATGGGGATTCCCTTATATGTTATTTGTTGTTTTTCCCTTGCTACTTTTAATATTTTTTCTTTGTATTTAATTTTTGATAGTTTGATTAATATGTCTTGGTGTGTTTCTCCTTGTATTTATCGTGTATGGGACTCTCTGTGCTTCCTGTACTTGATTGACTATTTCATTTCCCATATTAGGGAAGTTTTCAAGTGTAATCTCTTCAAATATTTTCTCAGTCCCTTTCTTATTCTCTTCTTCTTCTGGGAGCTCTATAATTTGAATGTTGGTGTATTTAATGTTGTCAGAGGTCTCTGAGACTGTCCTCAATTCTTTTCATTCTTTTTTCTTCATTCTGCTTTGCGGTAGTTATTTCCACTATTTTATCTTCCAGGTCACTTATCCGTTCTTCTGCCTCAGTTATTCTGCTATTGATTCTCTCTAGAGAATTTCTAATTTCATTTACTGTGTTGTTCATCATTGTTTGTTGCTCTTTAGTTCTTCTAGGTCCTTGTTAATCGTTTCTTGTATTTTCTCCATTCTGTTTTCAAGATATTGTTTCATCTTTACCGTCATTACTCTGAATTCTTTTTCAGTGGACTGCCTGTTTCCTCTTCATTTGTTTGGTCTGGTGGGTTTTTACCTTGCTCCTTCATCTGATGTATGTTTCTCTGTCTTCTCATTTTGTTTAACTTACTGTGTTTCTCAGGCTGCAAGTTCATAGTTCCCGTTGTTTTCAGTGTCTGCCCCCAGTGGCTAAGGTTGGTTCAGTGGGTTGTGTAGGCTTCCTGGTAGAGGGGACTGGTGCCTGTGTTCTGGTGTATGAGGCTGGATCTTGTTTTTCTGGTGGAAAATACCACGTCCAGTGGTGTGTTTTGGGATGTCTGTGACCTTATTATGATTTTAGGCAGCCTCTCTGCTAATGGGTGGGGTTGCATTCCTGTCTTGCTAGTTGTTTGGCATAGGCTGTCCAGCACTGTAGCTTGCTGGTCGTTGAGTGGAGCTGGGTCTTAGCGTTGATGTGGAGATCTCTGGGAGAGCTTTCACCGTTTGATATTACGTGGATCCAGGAGGTCTCTGGTGGACCAAAGTGTCCTGAACTTGGCTCTCCCACCTCAGGGGCACAGGCTTTACACCCGGCTGGAGCACCAAGAGGCTTTCAGCCACGCAGCTTTTCGGAAGTCTGAGGTCTTCTGCCAGTGTTCAGTAGGTGTTTTGTAGGAGTTGTTCCACGTGTAGATGTATTTCTGATGTATTTGTGGGGAGGAAGGTGATCTCCACATCTTACTCCTTTGCTGTCTTGAAGGTCTCCCTTAACTATATGTTCTGAATATCTTTCTACTTCTGTAAATCTACCTTCAAACTTATTGTTCTAAAATTTGCATCAAAATGTGTCCCATTTTCCTGAGATAAAATATTTTTTCTTAGTAAATATCCAGGAATAGCCAAGATTAGGAGAAAACTTAGACTTTAGAATCAAAGATAAATTCATATTTCATCTCTGCTGCTTAATATCTAGTTAAATTTGGGCAAATTACATATACTATATGGGCCTTTGTTTCCTCATAAAAAGGGAAGGGCTGTAATAAAGTTGTGATGAATGAGAATAAAAGAGGAACCCCATCCAGCATATTGTCTGACACAAAGTAGGTACACAACATGTATTAGTTTCCTTCATATTTAAAAAAATTCTGTAAAGGAATAATACTCTAGAGCAGACATGTTGGTGATAGTTGGCATGAATTAGGTGATCATGTATTTTGTTGTGGCTCAGTGAATGAAGCTGCAACTCTTGTGTAGCAAATATAAAGGCTCTTCAGAATCCTATCAAGTTTGACTCTATTATAATTGTCTTACTTCCATTGGATGTGAGCTTTTTGAGGGAAGGATGAAGATTTGACTCAACTCCATACACCCCAGAGTGTACAGAGCCTTGTCCACAGTTTCATATGATCAGCATACAAAATATTTTTCACATGAGTGAATGAGATTGTCTTCCAGCTGAAACAACTGCCTGATTCAGCACCAAAGAGAGTTCCACTTTTCCATATCCTTCATTTGTAATTTCCATCATTGTGTTGTCAATCTGATTACATTAAATCTTGATCAATTTGGAAATTCTGGGCACATATCAAATGATCGATAAAAGTTTGTTGAACAAATTGTTCATCAATTAGAAACTGAGATTTCCAATCTCTGGAAAAGAGAGTATTCAAATTAAAAATCAATATTGAAAGCTGTACTTCTCATCTTTTCTCCAATCGCATAGTCACAGTGTGCTCTCCCCTCCCACTTCTATTCCATTCTTCCTCCCCTCTTCCCTATCTTCCTTCCATTACATTGCCTCCTTATTTGGTCTATGATTTAAGGAGAACAATATCTGCTATCTAGTAGAACTAAGTCAATGTATAATTTCTCTATTAACGGTTCCCTTCCAGACCTTAAGGGTCCTCATTGCATATTGGTTACAATATAACTGACCTACTTACATGCATCATCTGATTTCTGTCTATCCGTCCAAAGCCATTTCAATCCATCTTTCCCTTCATTCACTAACCTTTGGCCACTCTGACCTTCCTATTTCTCTTCTTATTTCTCCTATTTCTGAGTACTTTGGGGACTTGGCATGTATATAGTTGCCTCTGACGGGAAGCTCCTCCCAATCTCTCTCCTTATGGCAGGCTCCTGGAATCATTTAGGTCTCACCATAAATGTCATATCCTCTGAAAATACTACCACCCTAAGTACTACTTCCCCATTATTCTCTAACACTTCTTTCTCTTTGTTTCTTTCAAGGTTTTAAAGTTTCAGATTGCAAATAGACCACAGTTTGTAATTTTTTGTTTTGTGTCCATTAATTGTTCAGCTCCTTGAAAGCAGGTCCCATGTATATTTCTTTTAACATTTGGGTATGCCGCAACTAGTGCAAGTTTTGGCATATAATTGATACTCATAATTTTTAATAAATAAGTCAATAAAGGATGTTTGAATGTTTAATTTTCTAGATTTGAATTTATAGTTTCTTGGACACAACATTTAGTACAGATTTTAGTTTATAATGACCATAATTTATATTTTGATGCTTTGAATCCCTATATATTATGATTTACATTAACAAACCATTTATTCTCAATTTTTCATTAAACAAAGTATTGCTTTTTATTGGTAGGGGACGTACTTGCTCTTAACCAAAGGTGTTCACACCATTCAGTTAGTCATCAGAAACCTAAACAATAGCACTAATGTGTAAGAAACTCTAAGGGACTTTCTGAGCTGATAAACTATTTCATTATTAGGTGTACTCTCTTCTTACGCCACACACTTAGCATAAGAACTTGATGTCATTGTTAGTGACATACCGAACTGTTCATCTTTATTGCTTTAAAGTAGAGCATTGTAAAGTAGGACACGGGCTCAATCAATATTTTAAATGAATGTACTCAGAATATAAGGGCTTCTATTATATGCCTTTATGCCACATTTGGTATATCATAAATAAGTATTAATTAAGAGTTTATTAAAGGTACAACATTAAACTGTCATGGATAAAGAATTGGATTCTATTTCTTCAAAGTTTCTTCTTGCCAAGAACTCTTAATTACTTTGAGCTCTAAAAACATCCCATCTGTACCAACATTTCCCTGATGGCATTCGTATTTTGAACATATCTTTTGAAATTACTTATTATAATATTGTTTACGGAGGAAGAAAAATGCAGTCTCTATCACAGCATAAGTAAATCTCTCTTAAAGATGTTTAATTACTTAAGGTTTTTTAAAACCGGAGGTTCCTAAGAATGCAATATGATTGCTATATATCAGCATAAGAGTGGATTCTGCAATCATAAAAAGGAGTGTCCTTGACTAGGAGATAACCTTACCAACATATTTAACTTTTTGCTCCTTATTTTCAGAACTTAGAACTGGGATGTCACTGAACTTATTCTGTAAAGTATTTTGCTGGGGAAAAGGAAACAGGGTGTTACCAAACTCCCCTGGAGATAATACTAATTACGATGATAATAGTCAGTACTTCTTGAGTACTTGCAGTGTGTTAGTCAGTACTTCTTGAGTACTTGCAGTGTGCTAACAAATTTACATGGTTTGGTTAATCTACTCCTCACCACAGTCAAATAGGAACAATGATTATCCCAATTTCTGAAGGAGAAAACAGAGGCTTTGAGAGGCTAATACTTGCCTCATGATAGCCTGCAGTCAAGTCAAGTTCCCTGTATCAATCTGTGGCTAATTAGAGGCGGAGAGGTGCCTCAAGTCAGACAGAGAAAGACAAATATCATATGATATCGCTTGTATGTGGAATCTAAAAAGAAGGCTACAAAGGAACTTAGCTACAAAACAAATAGAGTTAGAGATGTAGAAAATAAACTTATGATTATGGGGTTGGGGGGTAAGGGTGGGAGAAGGAATCAATTGGAAGATCGGGATTGACACATACACACTACTATATACAGAATAGATGACTAGTAAGGACCTACTGTACAGCACAGGGAACTCAATACTTTGTAATGGCCTATATGGGAAAAAAAGCTAAAAAAGAGTGGGTATTTGTATACGTGTAACACATCTGGCTCTACAAGGATTGGCTCTGCAAGGATTGAGTCATTAGCCACTGCAGCCACTGACCTTTAACACACTCTGAAAGGCGTTCAAGGTGATCAGAAATGAGGCACTCTGTGCTCTGGTAAGAAAGCAAAGATAAAATGGGGGAAGATGTTCAGAGATATGGACAGGAGCTGTTCTTGATTTGGTTACTGATTAAAAAATAATAATGGCTAATTCCTACTGTACTCTTCATGAAGTTATTTAATGATCATCATAACTTAATGCTGTCAGTACTTATTGCTATCACCATTTTATAGATGAGGAAACTGAGGCATAGAAAAGAGGGGTAAATTACCCAAGCATCCGTGGCTGTTGTAGAGTAAAACCAAGAATCAAACGCTGGCAGGCTGACAGAAGAAGTAAAAAGCAGTCTTGATCACAGCATAAGTAAATCTCTTTCAAAGATGTTTAATTATTTAAGATTTTTTTAAACCCGGAAGTTCATAAGGATGCAATACAACGGCGTCACTGCCAGTCACCGTGTGATACCCTGTTGGATGGTGGAAGTCTGAGAAAACACAGGATAACTTTCTTGTTTTTCAACTTGGGTAAATGGGCAGTGCTTTTTGTTAAACTGGGGAGAAATATGCATTTGTTTTGTTTTGCTTCTCATTTTTCAAGGTAGGACTGAAGGGCCAAAGAGATGAAGTAACGTGCCTGAGGTCACATAGGGAGGTCCTGCTGTGTAATAGCAGAGATTCCAGCTTCATGAGAGCAGGTTCAAGGCTTAGCTCTATCAAAATACTAACTGGAAGCCTTCTTATCTTTGGATCTCAGCTATGTCATATGAGAATTGAAATTCTGATCTCTACCACAAGTAATATTGCACATGAAGTTAAGCTTCAGGGGCCCTCAACTGCATACACTAATACAGTTAATTCATATATGGGGACCCACAAAACGGAGACTGCCCCAGTGGCCTGGCCCACTTCACAAATCTAAACCTAAGTCAGCCTTCGTTTACCGGAAATGGCTCACTGCCAAGGAAACCAAACACCAAGCACAATACTCCAACTCAGTTCTAGCTAGTTTACCTCACCGAGAAGATAGGACCTGCTAGACTTACAAGGAAATCCCCTACCTCCCAGCCAATCATGCCCTGTTTCTGCATTGCCTGTAGTTTCCTCTAACTTTCTTTAAACCTTGCTCTTACCCCAAATCCCTGGGGAAGAGTACACCACTGCTTGGTAGGCACTGTACTCCACCAATCCATGGACTGTCTTCTTTTTAGCAAAGGACATCAAACTCATCACTGAGTTGTTTTAGTTTTGTCATTTGGCACGTAGGTCTTCCGAGGCTCTGCCAACTAAAGAAGGTTGCTAGCCATCTGGCTCTACAAAGATTGAGTCATTAGCCACTGCAGCCACTGACCTTTAATACACTCTGAAAGGAGTTCAAGGTGGAGATCAGAAATGAGGCACTCTGTGCTCTGTGAAAACTGGCAGAACAGGACTTTAAATAGTTACTTTCAGGAGAAATGTTTTATGAACCTGGATTCTTGCATCTTCCCATGCTTAGAAAAGTACTAAAACCAGAAGATACCTGATTCTCGTGACTTGCAGCAAACTTCCACTGAGATATGTACTGCTTTGCATGTACTCCTTTCACCAAAATCATATGTACACTGACCTCGCCCCTTACCTCTTCAGAGCAGTTGCTCAGAGCTCTCTGTCTTCCAGGCTACACTCCTTAATAAGATACTGAACGAAATCCACTCATGGTTTTTATGTTGTGCTTTTATTTTTTTTAAGTCAACAGCTCTATACCTAATTTTGTATTCATATTTTTTTTCATTTTTTCCCCCCAAATTTGCCCAGAGATATATAAGTGTCACACAAAGGCTGAATCTGCCCTGGATCTATTTTTACCTGAGTAGTTATGATGGCTTTGTTTATAAATCTTGAATGAAAATCAAGATCTCCTGTTATCCAAGCCCCAGATTTCCTTCCCCTGGAAAACAGTGGATGCCTCTTCTCTCCTTTCTAAATATCTGGACCTCCTCTCACAATGATCCCTTCCTTCTCAGCCCTATCACTAATGTCCAGGCACCCTATACAACACTCCTAGGTAGTGCTGTGGGCTGTAAAAATAACTTTTCTACTCTGAAAATATCTGCAGGTAGAATCAAAATACCCTTCTTTTAGTTACATTTTCTTAATGTTTAATGTTTGTCAAAGCCAACAAGTGAAGGACAAGTAAATTCTGCAAAGTTTTAACTCCCATCTTTCCAGAGGGCATTTGCATTTTAAGAGAGGCTGTTTATTAACACAAAGCAATGAGTGAGTATAAAAAGGTAGAATTTGCAGCTGCTGGCCTGGCTCTTGACTTTTTACTAAGCCAGGTTCCGACTCTGGTCCTGTTTGGCACCTGAGGATGGTGGTTGTGCCCCATGAAACCTGGCAGACATAACTTGGGGCAGTGAGATCATAGTCACTAAAACTGATTTACTTCAAAAATCGTGACTCTAAAAAAATGTTTAGCCAAGGTTGTTAAAATGAAAAATGGAATTATGGGTTATGTTAATTTCTTTTTTTTTTTTTTTTTTTTTTTGTGGTATACGGGCCTCTCACTGTTATGGCCTCTCCCGCTGCGGAGCACAGGCTCCGGACGCGCAGGCTCAGCAGCCATGGCTCACAGGCCCAGCCGCCCTGCGGCATGTGGGATCTTCCCGGACCGGGGCACGAACCCGTGTCCCCTGCATCGGCACGCGGACTCTCAACCACTGCGCCACCAGGGAAGCCCTAGTGCTTCGTTGATTTCAACAGCAGTTAAAATTTTATACCTTGAAAATATTTGCATATTTCACAAGTATAAATTCAGCTCTGGATGGCATAAAACAGACTTCCCAGTTAATGAAGTATTTCAACTACATTTATCTTCTTCTCATAAAAGAGAGAAAAAAAATTGACTTGTTATTGTTTTAATCATCATCAAGGATGCTTGTCCAATACAGTTTTTCACAGATAGTTAAAATCCCTTTTCCCATAATACAGCAAGAATAGTCTTAAAGTATGTTAATTATTTATGTTAATTATTCAAATATGCTCATCTCCTAAATAATAATTTGCTAAGTATTAGAGCACTCACTTTGGATTTTCTGCCTCATGTAAATTAGTCCATGAATGATTTAATTCCAGCTCATTTAACTTCAAGGTGATACTCGTAGAGTGTTGGGAAGTGTTAAGAACAAAATTATTTTTTAGATCCTGATATGGAGAAGATGGATGTATAACTAATAAAAGCACAATGTAGACTTAAAATGGAGTGCTAATGGGACCCCATGCTGTGGTGCTTGCTGACTTTTTGATACCCCAGAAAAATAGCCATGTCATCAGCTGAGATTCTCTCTTCCTTAGCTCTCACACCTTGAGATGCAGAGGCAAACTGCCCTGTGGCATTTCCTTACCAATGCTATCTTCAGGCCCTCCTAAAAAGCAGAAAAAAACAAAACAGCACAACAACAAAAACCCCTGTGCATAGCTGGGTAGACTTTTGCTTCAGTTTCAGCCCCAAGCCATCTGGCTGGAAGTCTGACCAGAATACAAACAAGAAACCTTTTCAAACCAATCAAGCTGTGATATGCAAATGAACTCTGGTGTCCGGAGATTTCACTACAAGTTCCCAAACTGGGGAAGTCATCACTTCCGGAATCCCCATCCCCAGCAGCATGTGACCTCAGTGGTGAAAGATAAGATTCTCTCTCTCCTATAATCCGGGCACCACCAATGATCTTTAAAAAATGTAAATCTGATCCTATTACTGATCTCCTTAAAACCCTGCTTTTTTGCCTAGAACAAAATTTAAACACCTAGGCTGTCTCCTAAGTCCCTCCTCTAACGAGGCCTCTCCAGTTCCCACCTCACCTCATTCTACTCTCTTCCTTGTTCACTATATTCCAGCTTCAACAGCCTCCTCCTCTCTGTGGAGTCAAGCTCTCTCCTTCCCAGGAGTCTTTCTATTTGCACTTTCTGGGTCGGGAATCCTCTTCACTGGCTCTGCGCAGGCGTGTATGCCCTGGTCAGCCTGCCTAGCTCAGGTCTCCCTCTCCAACCCAGTTAATCTCCTTGTCATCGTTACATTTCCCTCATCCACTTCCTCCACCTCACTTTGTACTGTATTATAAACTGGTATTCTCTTGTTTATGTGATTGTTCATATTCTATTGTCCATCCCCATTTAGGATCACTTTAGCATTTTGTTGGTACCTAAAACAACTCCAGGCGCAATGTAAGTATTCAGAAGTTTTTGTTGAATTAGTTTAATTAATGAAAGAATATTTACAAGTGGAGAAAGAGAAAGGAAAGATGAAAGGTGTCAATGAACGACATGGCGAAAAGGAGCATTATCCCAAGAAAACCGTAATAAGGACATGGTGAAAAGTTCATTAGGAAATCCGAAAATAAATACACATGACTATTGTCGACTTAAAGAAAAAAATATAACACAAGAGTTGTGAGTTTCAGTTTAATTCAGGGACCTTACTGAGGACTGCAGCCCAGGAAACAGCCTCTCAGATAGCTCTAAGGAACTTCTCCCAAGACGTAGATAGGAATATTTTTTTTTTTTTTTTTTTTGGCTAGGAAATACATATTGTCAAACTACATCTTGGTAAAAGATTACTGCTAATCACAAAGAATAGATATCTCAGCTTGATGATTTTAGTGCTTTTCTATGTATGGGACAATGCAAGAATCTGGGGTCACTGACATTCTTCCCAAGGTATGCATCTCAACTAACTAGGGGCCAGGTTATCCAAAACACAGAATGCCCTATCCTATTTTTCCCATCCTGAATTCCCTTCAAGACACACTGTCTGTGGGTGACAGCAATGGGTTGAGATTTAACCCTTTGTATAACTGGATGATGACCTACATTCTTTGTTCCTTTTTTCTTTAACACCATAATAACAGAAGTACTCCTTTTAACATTTGTCATGTTATTATATTCACTTTTTCTGAGCAATCTAAATATTTGAGAAAATAAAGTGGACTTTAGGGTAGGTTCTCTGCAATGTTTTCCTAATAAATAAATCATTGTGTAACTTAGCCAATTTGAATCTTAAAATATTATAAATTTATTCATCTCTTTGTCCTTTCCTGTTTTTGAACAATACAATTTTGGTCCAAGACTTAAATACCACATTCATTTATTTCAATTGTGTGTGATGGGATGCCGCATGCACTGTTGTATTTTCCTTAGTTTTGACTTTTAACAAAGTTCAATGCCGTAATTCATGCTCAGAGGAAGAAAACAAAAACAAAATTAAATTTCCTTTTTCTTTCATTTTTTCAAACTTGTCTCCTTTTTAAAGGAACTTGCTCTTCCAACAAAGAGACACAAATTTAGCTGATCAAATAAGATAGATGTTTGTTCTCCTCTTATGTCATGGTCCAGAGGTAGGTGGTTCAGGCTTGAAAGGGAAGCTCTGAAATCCCTAATACATCCAAAGCAGCTTCTTTAGTTCTCATCCTGAAGCCTGCATCAAAGACACATTGCTCCAGATTGAGTTAAACAGGCAAGGAAGACAAGTCAAGTGAACAATAGTATACTGTATATTTAAAAGTTGCTGAGAGTAGATCTGGAAAGTTCTCAACACCGGTAAAACAAATTTGTAACTGTGAAGTGATGGATGTTAACTAATTGTGATAATCATTTCCCCAAATGTACATATATCAAATCATTTGTTGTGTACCTTAAGCTTGTTCAGTGTTAAATGTCAGTTATATCACAATAAAACTGAGGGGAAAAAACTTGCAGTAGGAGAGGGAGATTGAAGATGAGCATTTTTAAACACTGGGGTGAGCTAGTGGAAAAGTACTGGAGGGAATGGTGGGGTGGGGAGGTTGATCGATGTGATTGGATCATCTGTATTTGATAGTTGATCCTTAGAGGAGTTAGGCTCCTGCCCTCCCACAGAGGCTGGGAGATAGGGGCAGTGTGTTTCTTCAGGGTTGCATTTCTAAGGGATGGCTCCCAGGTCTTTGAGAAAGACATCCCTGGGCTATGAAACTGCCAAGAGACTAGATTCAAAGGGACAGAGAAAGAATTTACAAGTTTTCTAAAGTAAATGCTTCATATAGTTTATCTTCCACCACTAGAAGGGCATGTCCCTTCCTAAGCCTTCTACATGCTAGCCACCTCTTGTTCCTCATGTCCAACCTGCATGATGTCATCGATACAATGGATTGATGTAATGTCCTGAGCAACTTAGAAAGTCTGAATCTCTCCAGATTATACTATGACAGAGAGTGGGAAAATTAACATAGCCCTGAAGGAAAAGCATAAATGAATGCATTTGTTCTAGTCATGTAAATGCAAACTGTTTCGGATCCCCTTATCTGGCCAGAATAGAAAGGAATGCACTCGCTCACTCAAAGACTGCATACCATGGAAACACGAGGCTTTATAAACCTGCTCTAGCAATGACACTACATCTAGCACAGCAGCTGCGAACAGGGCTACTACCTATTCGAGCTTGCGGTGGTCTATGCTATAGTCATCCTCCAGGATTCATGCATTTCTGCAAGAGCCAGGCTGGCAAATTAAACACAGATAGGGTGGGGACCACCACCCCGGTACCTTTCAGGTTTTTAATAGTGACATTAACCTCTGCCAAGCCCCATCTGAGTATAACATGAGGAAGAAAATCATTTATAGCAATTATAGGAAAAAGAAAGAGTAAACTGCTGAGTCACTCATCAGGGAGGTAGTGGAATCTAGGGGAAAAGATACAGGTCAGAAAGACCAAAGTTTGAATGTTTTAGCCACATAGCGTGATTACTCCCTGTATGACCTATCACAAATTATTTAACTCTCCATGTCTCAAATTCCCTACCTGTACATAGGCTTAGTAATATTTGCCTTCAATCTGTCTAGTATAAAAGACTATTAAGTGAACAGATGAATATAGAATGTTTCCGTAATAATTGTATTTATTTGGTGCTCTAGAGGGATGTGGGCAGTCTAACACATACCTGGAAAAGAAATGTAAGCCAAACACAGCAGGAACTGAGACACCTGAGTTATTCATTCTCTAAAATCTGGATTTCAGTTCTTAATCCTCCCAGCCCTGACAGATGACATTAGATATTCCATCTATCAACAGAAGCATAAAGTGGTATATTCCCAATACAGAAAGTAAAGGAGAATTTTAATTCTGAAAGAGATTAAAATAAGACCAGGGAACACAGAATTTGAAAAGTGTTGTCAGCTTGGTTCCTGTAAATATTGGTTCCAAGATGAAATAATCAAAGAGTTCAGTATATTCTTAGCGAAGCTAGACAGAGAAGAATTGCTTTCCTACTTTGATACGAGAATATGAATGGATTATTACTAAACAAAATCGTATTTCAGTTGTGATAAAAGAGAAGGACAGAATAAGAGAATTTGGGGGTTTTAGAATCCCATTTAGACCACTAACACAAGATGCTACAAAGTAAGAACCTTTAGCCAAGACACACTGGTAGGGCCCTAAATAAAATTTTAAATGTTTAAATAGCATTATACCTATAAATAAACAGACCCTGCCACAAATTTCTCTAGAGCTATCCTACCTACCCCAGATCCTTCCATAGGACCTCATTATCCTCCCCAGTCTCCAACTACCAAGGGGCTACTGCTTAGCACAGCAGGGGCGCTCTGATCCTACCTACCTTTACCGTAATTTTCCTCTCTACTATCCTTCCTCTCAACCCACCTGCAAATTAAGCAGACTAACACTAAAGCAAAGAAAAGTAACTCTCCCTTTTGAATGTCCTCTAAAACACACCCCCTGCCCTGACCTCAACAACAAAATTTCTGCAAAGGTCTATTTAAAACCTTGGTTTAAGGTTTTAAACCAAGGCATACATCCCTCACAGAGTAACAAAACAGTACAGCAAGCTCAAGGGACAATAGCAGTGCATAAGCATGGGATATACCTTAGAACTCAAAGAAGAGGAATGTTTTTGGATCAAAGCACAGAAAGTGATGGCTGCAGCAAGAGAAGGCAAAGAAGAATCGAGACTATCGCATTGGGAACCTCGTGCCATTTTCCTTGCTTTACAATCCCAAATTCTCTGTGTGAGTTTGAGCAAGTTATGCAACCTTCTGTGCCTCGGGTTACTCATCTGAAAAATGGGAGTAATATCTTCTCACTAAAGTTATTAAGAGGATTAAATGAATTAATAGATGCAATGTGCTCAGAAAACTGCCTGACTACAGTGAATGTTCAGTAAAAGTTAGCTGCTGTCATTGGTGAAGAGTGGTGTCTTGTTTTGGTAAAAGGGAGTGCTGTGACTGCTTCCATGGGCAAAGGTTTGCACTTTAGTAACTAAATTTAACTATACTTTGATGATGTTATCAAAGTTTAGAGGGTGAATCTGAGAGCATGAGTGACTTGCCCAATACTGAATGAATAGCAAATGAGTATAGAATAATTAATTCTGTAGGAGGAACTACCATTTTTTAAGATAACCTCCAAAGGTTCATTTCTTACAAAATAACAAAAAATAATGTGAAACACTATCTTATTACTGTGGAAGACTGTAGTCCATTTTCTCTCTTTAAATACTTAAGGGTATTTATACAAGACGAAATAGAAACATATCTCTTTTTCACCCTGTAGAACAAAATTTTCCTTCTTCTTTGGAATTTTGTTTTTTATTTATATTTGATGAGAGAACTAAAGATAAATTTCCATTGCTACTTTCTGCTCTGTGTGCCTTAAAAAAATTGCCAACTTGGGCTTCCCTGGTGGCGCAGTGGTTGAGAGTCCGCCTGCCGATGCAGGGGACACGGGTTAGTGCCCCTGTCCAGGAAGATCACGCATGCCGCAGAGCGGCTAGGCCCGTGAGCCATGGCCGCTGAGCCTGCGCGTCCGGAGCCTGTGCTCCACAACGGAAGAGGCCACAACAGTGAGAGGTCCGCGTACCGCAAAAAAGAAAAAAAAAAAATTGCCAACTTAATAAAGTTTGGAGAATTAATTTTCTTTCATAGCTTCATCATACATTTGATGCATAAGAGAAAGTTATAGTGTTCATCACTATTTGCTCTGGACAAATTAATCCCTAGGAACTACTGGTTACTTTTCCTAGGTAAACATCAAGATTCTGAAAATAAACACATATTATCTGTAGAAACACATGAAATGAGAACCTCACAGGACCTTAGAGCTGACCAAAAACCATTTTCTTTATTTACTCATTCATTTATTCACAAACATGTGTTAAATACCTACTATGTGCAGGCACTTCAGTGGACTTTAAAAGGAAGCAAAGATAAAGAAGGAATAGCCTTAGTTATGATAATACAGAAGTAAACCTACAATTCAAGGCATATGATGAGATTGTGTTGTTATGGAAGCATTGAGGAAGGAAACTGAAGCCAACCTTGGTTACAACCCTTTTCCGTGACTTAAGGCAGGATCACATGTGGAGAGAAAGCTTCTGAGCTACACTGGGGACTCCCTTGCTTATCCCCAAACATTGAACAATGTGTTATGAAATGGGAACACAAAGCTAACCAAGGTATAGATGACATGGAGCAGAACCCTATGGTCCTTCCCCCTCACGTTCTCTGCCTGCCTTTTGTCTGTGGAAAAACTTTAGCCAGAGAATAAGTTTAATCAGAGAAGTGAGAAAATACAGAAACAAAGGAAAACAGTCCAAGGAGACCAAATAATAATAGTTTTGTCATTAAGCAAAGTCAAGGACTTTTAGCTCCTTCTCAAGGGCTATAGATTATACCCTGAGCCATATCCTGTGAGCTCTTTTACAGATACTGAAACGCCCACCAGGTGGAAGAAGTTAATTATATGATGACCAGACTGTAGCCATGATATACACTGTCACGGTTCTGAGAATTGGCCTCAAGGAAATGGGAAAACACCGACCCTGGAACTGAAGATTAAACTATCCTGAAAACACTCAAGATGACGCTGGTCAGGCCACCACATGACCAATTTCAAGATGACTCTCAGAGCTGACTGTGCTGTTTCTGCATGTAGCCCCCTTCCTTCACCTATAAAAGCTCTTGCCCACTGATTCTCGGGGAGGCGGGGAGGGGTTGGCCTTTGGACAGATGTCTGCCCTCACCCGCCGCCAGTTGCCGGCACCCAAAATAAAGCAAATTTTCCTTTCCACCAACCTTGCCTCTTTATTGGCTTTTGAGTGGCGAGCAGCCAGACCCCGCTTTTGGTTGCATAGATACCCACTACCTAGCAGTGCATATTCTTGTGGGGAATACAAATGTGTATCAGGTGTCTGCTGTACGATGTGGTCACAGGCGTAGCCGAGGCCTCGGTGATGGCCACTGTTCCTCCATGTTGAATAACTCACTTGGAAGAAATTTCTCTTTTGCCAAATACTAATTCTTCATGAAAAGAAATCTTTATTGTGTCTTCTCTTATCCAAACTTATGACAGAAAATTTGGTCACCATCCTTCACTAGCTTGAACACGGCTCTGTAGCTGTAAATAGGGAAACAAAGACCTAGAATTTAAGATCCTGGGATGACAATTAACACGTACACATTGTGACTCGAATGGCAGCAGTCATTTCAGATTTGGGATGTGAATATAGCTTGGATCTCAGTGGAGTACCATTATGCTTTTGTACTCAAATTCTCTGCATTCCCAGAAAAATATATGTGTAACCTAGCAGAGGACTTTCTGCCTAATATGACTTCCTTGGCCTCTCTGCATTGAACTGTTCCCATTGAATCAGTGTGTTAACATCAACCAATTAATAATTTTATGAGCATCTATAATGCTTACTGAGTTCTTCTAAGTATTCTGAGAAAAATTCAACGTCCAGGTTACAATCTAACTTGTGAGGTTATAAATATCTAATTTATGTATGTATATATTTGGAGTTAGATATGAAGGTTCAGGTTCTCCATCCTCTGATACTCCGTGTGTGTGTGAGCATATATATATATATATATATATTTGATAGAGACAAGATACATCTATTTTTATACTTTAAATCTATTTATAGAATTTGACTTACATGCAATTTTTAGAAATATATATGATCTGTAAAACAGCAAACATATACTAAGAATAATTCTCTATATTTGTATACATGCCTTTCTTCTTCAACATCAATGCCTAATGCAGCACCTTTCATTTAATAGGTATCTATTCAATATTTTAGAATGGGTTAATATTTTTCTCACCAGATATCAGCTAAAAGTGCCAGCAATGAACCAAGCCACCCTTTCCATTTTTTCATATTATTGGAAGTTGAAAAGGTTTAGGGTAAAACACAAATGAACATTTTCATAGACTCCTAATGAGCAATTTTTGAAACTGAGCACAACTCTGACATCATAATGTGGACAAATATTCATCACCAAAGGCAATGTTAGCTTGTCTGTAATGGAGATATGAAGGCTTCATTGCTTTACAAATGGTGCAAAATTTACAAAACTGAAAGGCTCTTGCTTATGTCACTGCTAAATCTTCCCCCCCCCCAACCAAATCCCTCTTCCTAATTGACTAATCATTTTACACTTCTCTGGGACTGTCCAAGGAGGTTAATCTCACATTCTTTCCATTGGTATCATGTTTTCAAATTTGCTCTTGAAATATTGGGAGAGTGAAAAGTAGCCAGGAAAAGAAACTTTTTCACAGTAACATTTCAGTAGCTTATTTCTTGCTAGATATAGAAAACAAGCAAAAAAAGAAAACCCACTGGCATCTATATTTTATATCTTCAAAACAGGTTGAGTCATTTGTTTTAATGAGCATCATCTTAACCTGTCCTGAAATATGCTTCGTCCTAGTGAGAGTGCTGGCCTATTATTAGAGCTTACCTTTCTGGTTTTTTTGTTGTTTTTGGACATTAAAGGAGGAAATAAACCTGTGATGAGTTAGCATGTTTTCATAGGCAGCTATGATGCTTCCCTGAACTTTGCCTCTGAGTCAACATACTTAACCTCTGGGTAGAGAACTGATGTCTTGTACTGTTGAACAACAACGTATAAGTCTGATTAAAGAATGTCTGACAGCTCCCATAGAGATTTCCATCCGATTTCCTTCAGCCTCTATGTTCGTGGATTTAGGTGAAAAGAGGTGATGACAAAGGAGGAGGTTGTTTGGGGGAACATGGAAAAACACTATAGAATGATTATAGAAGTCTAAGAGGAATACCATGAGGCATTCTTTTTCCAGCACAGACAATAAATATGAACCTTGATTTACTATAACAGGCAGTAGGAGTTTTTCCAAGGAGAGGTGACTATTTACAAAAGAGAATCTCAGACTGCTTGT
The DNA here is from genome assembly GCF_949774975.1 of Lagenorhynchus albirostris. NCBI lineage: Eukaryota > Metazoa > Chordata > Mammalia > Artiodactyla > Delphinidae > Lagenorhynchus > Lagenorhynchus albirostris. The sequence continues at coordinate 51,140,106 of NC_083111.1, forward strand.
TATTATGAGGACCAGGAATTCAAATGAACTTTGTCACTATTGCCAGTTTTGTGAGAGAAAGAAGTCCCCTGGTGGAGCACAGATGGCATGTTTGAACAAGAAGCTAATTATGCCAAGAGGTTAGTATGCCTGAAAGCTTATTGATCTGTGAGTAGGACCTTAAGAGAACTAGTGATGAATACTGATGGATCTGTGAGGTGGATGCAGGAGAGCTAGCCATGAAGAAGAATGCATAACTCTCTCTAAAGCACCTGAGAGAATCAAAGCAACTTGAAATACACATCCAATATAGAAATTATTTTAATTCCCCTGGTCTCTTCTATTGTCTCCCTTAAAATAACTGGAAGAAATCCCATCTGTTTAAAATGTAGCACACAAAATTAAAAACATGGAACTTTAGAAACCAATGTTTAGTTAAGATATTTGCAGGCAGAATTAAGAAAAAAATATACAGGAAGTACAGGAATAACAAAGGAAATCCAAAAAAGTTTAAGGCCAGATTTGCTTCAGGAGCAAAATCAAACTTTGATGCTCTAAGTATGGGTTTTCACAGGGCTCACTTCCCTTAAATGACAGCCTCTATTTCTAGAAGTACGTGGCCAGTTTTGACTCTGTCGTCTTCAGTACCTGTTGGAGAATCAGGATACAAAGGGTAAAAAGAAGCTCTGTGGTAAACTCTGTCATCTATACCTAAATCTCTCATGTTCTCCAGGAAGCAATATAAGGTTCTCTTCCTATCAACAAACCTTACTTGGAGGGCATAAACTTTAATAATATAAAATATTTGGGTTTCTTGCAGCTGAGCTTCCCTAAAGACCGTAAGCATTTTTAGATTTCTCATCACTAGTAATTAAAATTCATTTAGCAATTCTGGATATATTAAGTAACAGAAAATAAATTTAAAATGCAAGTTTTTGATCACACATACAGTAAAATCTCAGAGGAGAAATCAGATTCTCACCCAGAAAAATTAATCTGAAAAATTGCTTTCAAATACACTTAAGAAGTTTTGCTTACTTTAAAATGTAATTTGGAATATATATAATATATATTATATATATCCTAAAATATTTTCAAATATTATTTTTCATTCAAATTTCCCCATTTTTTATAAGCGGTTTCCCTTTTGTTGACGCAAATGAAACAAATGTCAAAACCTTGGAGTAGTGATTACGTAAACACTGTGGCCATCTAATGGAGAGAAGTGGCTAAAATCTTTCACTATGATTGTAGTTTATCAATTTCTTCATTTAGTTCTGCCTGGTTTTATTTTATAAATTAAGGTTATGTTATTAATTACAAACAAATTTGGAATTGTGTGTCTGTCTAGGGAATTGACCATTTTATTAGAAATATCTCTGTCTCTAGTAATGCTTCTTGCCTGAAAATCCCCTTTTAAAATATATATTATAGCATAGCTGCATGAGCTGCGTTTAGGCTAGTAATTGCATAGTTGATCTTTTCCTTTGCTGCTTTTAACCTCTATGTCCTTATATTTGAGGTGTGTCTCTTATAGGCAGCATAACCTTGAATTTTATAGCTGCTGTTTTGTTGTTGTTTTTAATCTACTCTCTGCCCTTTAATTTTATATTTAACGGTTGCTATAAATTAATGACTGGAACATTAGGATTTAACTCTACCATCTTACTATTTGCTTTCTATTTGTTCAATTGGTTTTTGTTCCTTTTTCTTCTTTTTTGCCTTCTTTCTGATTAATCGACGGTTTTTATTATTTCATTTTGCTCGATTAACTTGTTGGTTTTACATTCTTTTACTACCTTTCAGTGGTTGCCCTAGATGTTATCACATATCTATGACATTTTAGAATCTATTACAAACGAATACTTTTACCATTTCCCAGCAAGGAGCTTAGAATATATTTACTCTATTTACCCTTCCCACCTTCTCGTGATATTGTTAAGTACCTTAATTCTACATTGATTTAAACCCACAAGTCATTAGTACTACTGTTTTATGGAGTTAATATTCATTTATGTTTACATGTTTATCCTTTCTGTGCTCTTCACATATTTAAATTTTATGTCTGTAACTAGGTTGTAAGCCCCTTATGCAAGGCTTGTCTTCTTTACAATAATATCCCTTTCTGTCTCCTCAGTCTCATCTCTTACCACTGCCCTGAACAACGTAAGTTCTAGCCTCCAAACACTTATTCCCAACTCCTGGCTCATCTTTTGATTTGACAGGTTAGCTCTTATTTTGGTGTCTTTGCCGATGTTATTCCTTTTCCTTCCCAACACCATCTCTGTCCTTCGGTTTTTTTAAGTCATACTGTGTCTTCCAGATTAGCTCAGATGTCTCTACCTCAAAGACAAGATGCCCCATACCCTGATCAGATCTGGAGTGCACGTCTCTCCTCTGTGACATGAATTTAATCATATATATACTGATTGAAAGTTTATAAGACTGTCTCTCTAATAGATTTTGAATTTCGTGGTACCAAGACAACGCTTTGTACCTTTGAACACTTTACCCTAAGGTCTGTGTTTGGCACATGTTTTAGTTTTCTATGGCTACAATAACAGAGTACCACAAACTAGGTGGCTTAAATAACAGAAATTTACTGTTTCACAGTTCCGGAGACCAGAAGTCCAAAATCAAAGTGTTAGCAGGGTTGGTTCATTCTGAAGGCTGTGAGAGAAGGATCTGTTCCAGGTCTTTCTCCTTGGCTTGTAGATGGCCATCTTCATGTTCACATAATATTCTTCCTGTATGAATTATTCTGTTTTCTAATTTCCTCTGTTTATAAGGAAACCTGTAGTATCGGATAGAGCCCACCCTAATTACCTCCTTTTCACTTAATAAAGACGTTATCTCCGAGTAAAGTCACATTCTGAAGAACTGAGGGTTAAGACTTCAACACATGAATTCTGGAAGGACACAGTTCAATCCATAACAGCATGTAATAGATATTCAATTATTGCATGTGGAATAATTGATTGATTGGGGGAATGAAGAATTTGTATCACCTATGTGGACAGAGTAGAGTTTATAATTGACCAGTAAGCTGTATTTGTGACAAATTGACTCATCTTTCAGTTTATACATAAAAGTTCTAGACAATATATGAATTGACAAAAACATTAGAAAAATGATATAGATATTTAAACCCCCATAATGATAAATATAATTTTTAAACTTAAATTTATATATATATGACAAAAATTTTATTTGTAACACTTTAATTAAATTCACCATTCTGAGACATGTTTAAAAATAATCTGTAATTCCCAAAGTATTTATTTTTTTAATTAATTTATTTTTTTCAGTTACTTTAAGTTCCACTTTACAGATAAAGTATTTTTTAACATCTTTATTGGAGTATAATTGCTTTACAATAGTGTGTTAGTTTCTGCTTTATAACAAAGTGAATCAGTTATACATATACATATGTTCCCATATCTCTTCCCTCTTGAGTCTCCCTCCCTCTCACCCTCCCTATCCCACCCCTCCAGGCGGTCACAAAGCACCGAGCTGATCTCCCTGTGCTATGCGGCTGCTTTCCACTAGCTATCTACCTTACGTTTGGTAGTGTATATATGTCCATGCCTCTCTCTCGCTTTGTCACAGCTTACCCTTCCCCCTCCCCATATCCTCAAGTCCATTCTCTAGTAGGTCTGTGTCTTTATTCCTGTCTTACCCCTAGGTTCTTCATGACATTTTTTTTCTTAAATTCCATATATATGTGTTAGCATACGGTATTTGTCTTTCTCTTTCTGACTTACTTCACTCTGTATGACAGACTCTAGATCTATCCACCTCATTACAAATAGCTCGATTTCGTTTCTTTTTATGGCTGAGTAATATTCCATTGTATATATGTGCCACATCTTCTTTATCCATTCATCCGATGATGGACACTTAGGTTGTTTCCATCTCTGGGCTATTGTAAATAGAGCTGCAATGAACATTTTGGTACATGACTCTTTTTGAATTATGGTTTTCTCAGGGTATATGCCCAGTAGTGGGATTGCTAGGTCACATGGTAGTTCTATTTGTAGTTTTTTAAGGAACCTCCATACTGTTCTCCATAGTGGCTGTACCAATTCACATTCCCACCAGCAGTGCAAGAGTGTTCCCTTTTCTCCACACCCTCTCCAGCATTTATTGTTTCTAGATTTTTGGATGATGGCTATTCTGAAAGGTGTGAGGTGATACCTCACTGTAGCTTTGATTTGCATTTCTCTAATGATTAATGATGTTGAGCATTCTTTCATGTGTTTGTTGGCAGTCTGTATATCTGTATAGAGAAATGTCTATTTAGGTCTTCTGCCCATTTTTGGATTGGGTTCTTTGTTTTTTTGTTATTGAGCTACATGAGCTGCTTATAAATTTTGGAGATTAATCCTTTGTCAGTTGCTTCATTTGCAAATATTTTCTCCCATTCTGAGGGTTGTCTTTTGGTCTTGTTTATGGTTTCCTTTGCTGTGCAAAAGTTTTGAAGTTTCATTAGGTCCCATTTGTTTATTTTTGTTTTTATTTCCATTTCTCTAGGAGGTGGGTCAAAAAGGATCTTGCTGTGATTTATGTCATAGAGTGTTCTGCCTATGTTTTCCTCTAAGAGTTTGATAGTTTCTGGCCTTACATTTAGGTTTTTAATCTATTTTTAGCTTATTTTTGTGTATGGTATTAGGGAGTGATCTAATCTCATACTTTTACATGTACCTGTCCAGTCCAAAGTATTTATTTTTTACTAAATGCATTTCTCTAAACATTCAGAAACAAATGAGTTTTAAATACAAAAGTTTGAATTTAGTCACTAGAGGGAGCTATATGTCACTGTACATTGTAACTTAAAGAGCAGACGATAATATTTTCTAAATTATAAACATTGATAGAAACTAAATTTATAAAGTGAGAAAATCAGGAATAGAGGTACAGTAAGACTAACTCAGATTTTAACAGTTACCTAATTTGTATTTATAGAACATTCTCCCGACAGCAGCAGAGTACATATTCTAGGCATTTTCTAGGCCATTAAATGTCTCAAAAATATGCAAAATAATTCAAGACATACCAAGTATATTCCCTGACCACAGTGAAATTATATCAATAACAGAAAGATTCCTGAAAAAGTTCTTAAATATTTGGAAACTAAATACTCATCAAAATAACTCATGGATCAAAAAAGAAATCAAAAAGAAAATTGAAAGATATTTTGAAGTGAATGAAAAGGAAAACACTACCTATCAAAATTTATGGGGTGCTGATAAAGAAGTACTTAGAGAGAAATGTATAGAATTGAAAACCTCTTTTAAAAAGAAGAATAAGTTTCTCAAATCGATGAATTCAGCTTCCATCTTATGAAACTAGAAAAATAGAAAAGCAAATTAAACCCAAAGTAAGTCAGAAAAAAATGAAATTATACTATAAAGGTCAGATTGAAATCTAAGAAAAATTAAAGCAATAAAGAAAATCAATGAGGGGCTTCCCTGGCAGTCCAGTGGTTAAGACTCTGTGCTTCCAGTGCAGGGGGTACAGGTTCAATCCCTGGTCAGGGAACTAAGATCCCACATGCCACACAGCCAAAAATAAAAAATAAAAAAATGAATAAAAAATAAATAGGATCCAGTCAGGAGACAGAAACCACCCAGTTATTTGAACTGAGCAAATGTAATAGAAAAAATTAAGGGAAAAAAAAAAGAAAGTCAATGAAATCTAAAGCTGGTTCTTTGAGAGATCAATAAACTTGATAAAACTCTAATTAGACTGATGGATGAGCAGAAAAGAGAAGAGGAAGTACACAAAAGACCAAAACAGGGATGGAAGTGATGACATCACTACAGACTCTACAGAGCTGGTGTTAAGCTATAGCTGGGAATCCAGTTTTTCTAACCAACAGATTAAGAAAAAGAATATCTGGCAACTGGTCTTTCCATTCCTGACCTCCATAGGCAAGGTTTGAGGCTCTCTCTTTGGGACCTCTATAGCATTTTTCTACCTACTCCATTGTATTCTAAATTATCTCTATATGTATCTGGCTCCCATCCTAGACAAAGAGCTTCTGCAGGCAGATGCTGAACAAATACTTGAAAATATGAAGGTGTAAAATACTCTAGATTGTATGAGGCATAACACAGAATAAGAATGAATACTAGCAGAGTCAGCAAGCCCACTCTGGATGAGTTCTTATGGGCACAGCCTGATGGCTCCTCTGGAAGAAAAGACCCTTCATACACAGCAGAAGGGAGCAGCTGTATCTCGTTTTTGCCTGTCACCTCTAATTTGTTTTTTTCTGCCAATTCATGAGATTGAGCATCTTTTAATATGTTTTGGCCACTTGTATTTCTTCTTTGAGGGATTGTATTTTTATATTTTTTGCCCATTTTGAAATTACTTTTTATTGTTTTTTGCTTCAAAAATCCATAGAAATATATAATTTGAATTTTAATCCTTTGAGTATGAATTGCAAATATTTTTACCAAGATAACATTTATCCTTTACTATTTTTATAGTTCCTTTTGCTGTTATATATTTTTGTTACTCAAGATTTGTGTTTCATTTTTCTGAGTTTCCTACCTAATGAAAGAAAAAGCACACCAATTTGAAATATACAATCTGCTAAATTTTCTTCTAACATTTTATTGTTTTGTACTGTAGGCCTATATTCTTAATCCATCTGAAATATATTTTTTGTGTATGATATGAGACAGGATCTACCTTTATTTTTCCCAGATTAAATGCTAGTTATACCACCATCTTTATTAAATAAACCATCATATTTCCTTCCTGCAGTACTGAAATGCCAACTTTTGCTATATACTGAGTTTTCATCATATTTAGGAAAATATTTTAGGACTCCATTTTTTCACCAGTATTTTTGTTTATTCCAGTACTGATACCATGCTGCTAAGTCTACAGTGAATTTTCAATGTGTTAAAACTTAACAAGTTCCTCACTAATTTTTAAATTCATTTTATTGGTTATTTTAGATTTCCTGGGTATAGAATTACATCATCAGCAAATAAAAATTTTGCTTCTTTTGCAGTATTTAAAACTTTTTTTCTTATTGCATTTTGCAGAATCACCTTCAGTATTAAAATATAGAGGTAATTTTGGGATTTCCTGTCTTATTCCTGATTTTAATGGAAATGGCTTTATCATTCACTATTTGATATAATATTTGGTTTTGGTTTTTAGCAAATAGTCTTTATTATATTTAAATATTTTCTTATATTATTTTTAATTTGGATAAATATATATTATATATATTGAAATTCACAAGAAGATTTTGAGAAAAGCGTAACTATTATAAATATACTAACCAACCAAAATTAATCATACATGGTATTCTTATTTTAGTCAAGGCTTTCATTTGGTATAGCTACTTAATTTTATTGAAGCCTTTTTATTATCAATTTATATAAGTAAGAAATTCTTCCCCATAATTTGCTGATGTACTTTTTTCTGTTAATAATGATTATATATTTAATATTGATTTAAATTTGTATTTTTGGAATAAACTATTTAGTCATGTTGAATTAATCTCAACTTACTACTGAATTTAATTTGTGGATATTGGAGTTTTAACATATTTATAAGTTAATTGGTCTAGGTTTTCTTTTCCACACTAACTTCAGCATATTTCTGTTGGGTTTATGCTATGCTTCATAAAAATTTATTCTGTTGTTAAATACAGTTTCAGTGCCATTTAGAAGTGTATTCTCTTTAAAAATTAGGTTAAACTCAGCTACAAAACCAGGCTTGTACTGCTTAAAATGATGATTTTTCAGTTACCTTTGCATACTCTTTAATGGTGATTGATTCATTTAGATACCCTGCCAATATTTCATAATGTTTTAGTTGGAAATCATTTTCTCTAGATCCTTAAATTCTTTGCCATATATTCTTTTTTTTAAATTAATTAATTTCTGGCTGCGTTGGGTCTTCATTCCTGTGCGTGGGCTTTCTCTAGTTGCGGCAAGCGGGGGCTACTCTTCCTTGCAGTGCATGGGCTTCTTATTGCAGTGGCTTCTCTTGTTGTGGAGCGTGAGCTCTAGGTGTGCAGGCTTCAGTAGTTGTGGCATGCAGGCTCAGTAGTTGTGGCGCACGGGCTTAGTTGCTCTGTGCCATGTGGGTGGGATCTTCCAGGACCAGGGATCGAACCCGTGTCCCCTGCACTGGCAGGTGGATTCCTAACCACTGTACCACCAGGGACGTCCCCATATATACTTTTAACATTACAGAAAGTTGCATAAAATAATTTCTCACAATTCTAAAATTACTTCTATATCTGTGATTACATATTCTCTCAATCTTAATGTTGAATATTTCTGCTTTCTCTTTTTTCTTATCTGATTGCATTGTTTTATCTATTTTATCGCACCTTTCAAAGTACCAGCTTTTGTATTTATTCACCTTTTCTACTACTTTTTACTTATTTTGACTTTTTCAAAATAAGTGTTAAAATAATTGCCTTTGTGTTGACACAAGGCTCTCAACCAAAGATTCACTTTTAGATCTAAAATATTGATGTGTCACTATAAAAGAAAAGGCTAAAATCTCACAGAGGAATCAGCTATTTATTAAATATCTTCTGCGTAATGTGATACCTACAAGTGCTAATCATTCTCAGCCTCTCTAGGAAAGCTGAAATATCCCAGAGAGGGAGGTAAACAAGTGAAGGGCACGTGTAGACCTGCTGGCTATGTGAACTCCCAGTACCATTTTTGTAACTTCTCATGGTGTCACTAGATTCTTTCACTCAACTCAAGTTAAAATTGAGGAGCATAGACAAAAGTAATTCCTAGCTATTAATGGTAAAAAGAAACACATACATGAAGACTTTAGGCATGACAAAAGTGATGTAAGACTCTCCTGTTTCTGAGAATTTTATCTCTTTGTTGTGTGTTTCTTTTCACACATTTTATATTTTACTCTCAGTAGTATTTTTTAAAGAAATGTATTCTAAACAACATTTCTGTTTACATTAAATTTATGGCAACCACTGTAATAGTCTGAAAAATATGCCTCCCCTCCCCAGAAGATATATTTACTTCCTAATCCCTGGAAACTGTGACTATTACCTGATATGTTGAAAGAGTAAATGCTACCTTATTTGGAAAAAGGGTCTTTGTGGATGTGATTAAATTAAGGATTTTTTTTGTGTGTGTGTGGTACGCGGGCCTCTCACTGTTGTGGCCTCTCCCGCTGCGGAGCACAGTCTCCGGACGCGCAGCCTGAGTGACCATGGCTTACGGACCCAGCCACTCCGCGGCATGTGGGATCTTCCCGGACCGGGGCACAAACCCGTGTCCCCTGCACCGGCAGGCGGACTCTCAACCACTGCGCCACCAGGGAAGCCCCTAAATTAAGGATTTTGAGATAAGGAGATCATTCTGGGCCCTAAATGCCATCACAGTGGTTTTTATGAGAGAGAGGCAAAGGGAGATTTTACACACACACACACACACACACACACACACACACACACACACACACACACACACACACACACACACACACACACACACACACACACACACACACACACACACACACACACACAGGAAAAAGTGGAGAAATAGGCAGAGACTAAAGTGATATGGCCACAAGCCCAGGAGTATAAGAAAGGCCTTCAGCCACCAGAAGCTGTAAGAGGCAAGGAACCGATTCTCCCCATAGAGTGTGGACACTTCGATTTCAGACTCTGCCGTTCAGAAACTGTGAGAGAATAAATTTCTGTTGTTTTACGCCACCAAGTTTGTGGTAATTTGTTACAGCAGCCCTAGAAAACTACTTAAGTTGCTTTATTTAAATTCAAACTCTTTTTAATATGTTCAGGAGAAACCTTTGGAACCTATCATAGTCATATTTTATTACTTAGGGTAAGAACTGAAATTCTTATTCAATTTACAGAGATTTGTTTTAAACCGTCAGTTTCAGCAAGACAAAGGAAGACTGAAGGCAAATCATTAAAAATTATATGACTCAAATCCTAAACCCTAGGGCACTTCATACTCAACTGCATATTGATTATCAACAACAAAGTCAGTTTTCTCTGAAATCCATTAATGGATGAGCAGACATTTATGAGTCTCACTGATTTTAGTTGCATGGAATTCTTTCTAACTTCTTTTATACATCCACAAGTTCAAGTAATGGTTGATTAGAGGGAAGCCACATTAGACCAAAATCCCACTGAAGTAAAATTTTATTAACCTATACCTTCAAATTTTTTATCCACACTGGAAGTTAAAAGTATATATAGGGCTTCCCTGGTGGCACAGTGGTTGAGAGTCCGCCTGCTGATGCAGGGGACGTGGGTTCGTGCCCTGGTCCGGGAGGATCCCGCATGCTGTGGAGCGCCTGGGCCCGTGAGCCATGGCCGCTGAGGCTGCAAGTCCAGAGCCTGCAAGTCTGGAGCCTGTGCTCCGCAACGGGAGAGTCCACAGTGCTGAGAGGCCCGCTCACCGCAAAAAAAAAAAAAGTATATATATAATGTAATTAGACAAATGAAATTCTATCACAATAAATACCAAAGAATTATCTTGCTTTAATAATAATAGCTAGTTTGAACAATTATCATTAGATTCTTTATAGACAGTATCTCCAATCTTTACAGTGGTTTTGAAAAGTAGATTTTAGTATGGTTGACCCTTGAACAACACAGGAGTTAGGAGTGCTGATTCTCCATGGAGTCAAAAATCTGCATAGAACTTATAGCTGGCCCTCCACAGCGTATCTGTGGTTGCTCTGTATCTGCACTTCTCAGTCTGAGGATTCAACCGATTGTGGATTGCGTAGTACTGTAGTATTAGCTACTGAAAAAATCTGCCTGTAGGTGGAGCAGTGTAGTTCAAACCCTTGATGTTCAAGAGATGAGAATGAGAATCAGAGAGTTTAATTTCCTTGGTGAAGATTGTGAACAACAACAAAAGAACAAAGAATGTCATTCATCATCCAGTTATACAAAAGGTTAACTGCCCACTGCAGTCTCCCACCTACAGTGCATCCTGAGGGGAATTCAGGATGGAGAAACCAGGATAAGGCATTCTGTGCTTTGGATAAAATGAGGCCTCTAGACAGTTACGATGCATATCTCAAGAAGAATTTCAGTGACCCCCAGATTATTGCACTTTCCCATACATAGAAAAGCACTAAAATCATTCATTTGAGATATCTATTCTTTGTGATTAGCAGTAATCTTTTACCAAGATACATGTTTGTCTACATGAATTTCCTGGCACCCGAAATTCATACGTAGAGTGGCTCCTCCCCTACCTCTTGGGAGCAGTTCCTCAGAGCTATCTGAGAGACTGTTTCCTGGGATATAGTTCTCAGTAAGATCCATGAATAAAATTGAAAATCACAACTCTTAGGTAGTGGGTTTTTCTTCTGGTCAACGAGGCTCTAAAGTTGATATAAACTAAAGGTCCTCTGATTTCCTAGCCTGTGTTCCTTTCACTACACTGCACTTCCTCTTAATTCTGATACCTGCTGCCACATATTGCTTGAAGAATAGAACTTAACAGGGCTTCAGCTTCTTCTTCGTCCTTTTATTCCTTTTTCTTCTCCTTCTCCTCCTCCTACGTTCCTTCTTCCTCTCCCTCTTCCTCATCAAAAAGGTCTTTGAGTTGACCTGGAAATATAATCAAAATTATCATTGTGTTTCTATCACAAAACATATTCTGAGTTCCTATATCTGGATTCACATAATTAGTAAGAAAATTGTTATTAGCATTTAATTTTCTCATGCTTCATGTATTGTGCTCTGCCGCATTGCATGTTATTTTGTTCTAAAACTCTCCTAAATATAGTGTTTACTCCCAGAAATAGATGCACATAAATATAGTCAACTGATCTTTGACAAAAAACAAAGAGAATACAATGGAGCAAAGATAGTCTTTTCAACGAGTGGTGCTGGAACAATTGAACATCCACATGCAAAAAAAAATGAATCTAAAAATAGATCTTACATGAAACAGATCACATACATAAATGTAAAATACAAAACTATAAAACTCCTAGAAGATACCATAGGGGAAAAGCTAGAAGACCTTGGATATGGTGATGGCTTTATAGATTCAACACCAAAGACACAATCCGTGAAAGAAGTAATTGATAAGCTAGACAACATTAAAATTAAAAACTTCTTCTCTGCAAAAAACAATGCCAAGAGAATGAGAAGACAAGCCACAGACTGGGAGAAAATATTGTAAAGATACATCTGATAAAAGACCATTATCCAAAATATCCCAAGAACTCTTAAAACTGAACAAGAAGAAACAACCTGATTTTAAAATGGTCCAAAGACCTTAACAGACAATTCATCAAGGAAGATACACAGATGGTAAATAAGCATGTGAAAAGACATTCCACACCATACGTTATCAGAGAAAATTAAAACAACAATGAGACACCACTTCACACCTATTAGAATGACTAAAATCTCAAACATTGATGATACCAAATACTGACAAGGTTGTAGAACAACAAGAACTCTCATCCATTGCTGGTGGGAATGCAAAACGTTATAGCCACTTTGGAAACAGTGTGGTAGTTTCTTCCAAAACTAAACATACTGTTACCATAAGATCCAGCAATTGTACTCCTTGGTATTTAGCCAAAGGAACTGAAAACTTATGTCCACACACAAACCTGCTCACAGATGTTTATAGCAGTTTTATCCATATCTACCAAAACTTGGAAGCAGTCAAGATGTTCTTCAGTCAGTGAATGGGTAAATAAACTATAGTACACTGAGAAAGCAGAATATTCAGCACTAAAAAAAAAATGAGCTGCAAGACCTGAGACATGGAGGAACACCACATGCATATCACTAAGTGAAAGAAGCCAATCTGAAAGGCTACATACTGTGTGATTCTAACTATATGACATTCTGGAAAAGGCAAAACGATGGAGATAGTAAAAATATCAGTGGTTGTCAAAGGGAGGGATGAATAGACAGAACATAGAGGATTTTTAGGGCAGTGAAAATATATGATACTGTAATGATGGATACTTGCCATTATACATTTTTCTAAACCCATAGAATGTACAACACCTAGAGTGAACCCTACTGTAAACCATGGATTTTGGATGATTATGATATATCCGTGTAGTTTCACCAATTGTAACAAATGTACCGCTCTGGTGGGGCATGTTGGTAATGGGGGAGGTTATGCATGTGTTGGGGCAGGGGTATATGGGAAATCTCTGCACCTAATTCTTCTTTTGCTGTAAACCTAAAATTGCTCTAAAAAATCTTTTTCAAAAAATCACTTTTTCTTAGTAAGGGCGTCTAATCTTCTGAGTTTGCCCGTGTTTGTTTTTCTTTCTCTGTCTCAGAAAATGCTATAAAAATTTTCTAACTGCCCAAGTTATAATTCTCCAAATTATATGCAATCTACTCTCTTTCTTTCATCACCTGATCTTCTTTCGCACACACAACTGCTTGCCAAATTCTGTCTATCCTGTCTAAAAATGAGAGTTCTTAAATTTAAAGGGTGGGGCTCATTGACCAATTGAAAATCTAATAAAACTCATGCCCAAACGGCACTTAAACAAAAAAGTGCATACAGTTTCAGGGTGTTCACAGAATTCACCCTTAGACCCCCCAGTCTCAAAAACTCTACCCTACTAAGTATTTTCTCCTTAATCTGTCTCAGCTTTCCATTCCCACTCCACGTTTCAATTTTCTTCATTTTTCACTTGACTTATAGTTTAGTCTTCCAACCCATTCTCTGACCCCTGTCTCCAATCTGTTCACAAGGCAGATGCCAAGATAACCTTTCAGAAATAGCTATTTGAGCATGGTGCCGGGAGCCAGCTCACACTGGCTGGCAAGGGCTGATGTGCGTCTCTTCCCAACTTTGAGTTTAGTGATATCAGGTTGGTAGGTTGAAATCAGTCATAGTGGGAGAATTTACACTATGAAAATTGTGTAAATTCTCTTTTGTTTAGAGAATTTTAGAAAATTTAGAATTTAGAGAATTTTAGAAAATTTTCTTTTGTTTAGAGAATAGGTTTAACGACACAATACTGCCTGTATTTTCAAATGTTGTTGTTTTCCATTGCCTAAGATTAAAGCATCTTAGCATTGTTGACCTAAATAGATAAACCAAGACAAGCTCAAAAAGATGACTTTATTTGGGAATAGCAGAGGGATTTCAATATGAGACTAGCAAACAGTAGCCGGCCACAGGCGTGTCTTTTGAAGGTTTGGGGTAGGTTGAATTTATGGGTAGGGAATGTAATGGGCAGTAGTTCAGTTAGAGTCAATTAAAATAAAAAGCAAATGGAGATCAGCCTTGAAAACTTCTCAAGCAGTCAGTCCAGGAATAGAAACAAAACTCAATTCAGCCCACTTTGTGAGACTTATCTTACCTGGGTCATCTTCCATTCATGCCTCTGGCAAAACTTGCCAAGGTTGATATAAGACAACCTCTGATCAGCCTTCCATTATCCAAGAAAATTCTGACACTAGGAGTTTTCTGTGAATCAGGCATTTATGGAAAATCAGTCTCAATGCTTAAGTTTTGTCTTCCTGAGTGCAGATGTAAGATTCTCATTTTACATCCTCCAGCTATTTTTAGATTGAAATTCTTCCACAGCGTGTTAGGCCTCTATAACCTGGCCTTGACTTCCTTTCTGGCTCCATACCCCACTACTCTGCATGGCCTATATACTACACTCTCCAGCCACACCAACCTGCTCATAGCTCCCTGATTATAAACGGTCTCCTATACCTGTAACCCAGTATGTGCCAATCCCGATACCAAGAGGCTCTCTTCTCAAGAGCTAAATCTACTTTGTTCAAAGTCAATCATAAATATTGTCCTTTCTGTCCAGCCTTCCCTAACAGTCCCACTCAAAATCAATCCTTACTCTGTGATCCATACCCGTCCTTTGCCCCTCCCAGGACATTTACCATTTGTTTAATAAACATTTATTGAGTGCCCTCTAAGCGATGGCAATATATTTGTCTGCTCTAAATTTATTGTAAGTTCCTTCTAGGCAAAGATTGTATTATTCATTTATCTTTTTGATTCCGAGATTGATCCTCCATGCCAAGTATCGAAATTTATCCATTAAAGAAGTGATGTGCAATAAAAGTTTGTTAAATTTAATCAAAACCTGTATGGTTCCAGCACAATTCAACATCTCATTTAACTTTTAATAGAAATCCAGGTCACGAGGCTAGAATGAATGCTATTTCTGTGTCTCTCTAACATTCAACAAAAGTTGAAAATGGATATCAACTGTTGACAAAGGGGAAGATAATATCTACAGGATGACACATTCGTCTTCACGGCACACACAGGAGTATATCTAGGTAATGAATTTCTTGTTCTAAAGGTTAATTTACAACCTGCCTTTATAACATCATTTGGCTATGTGCAGTGGACCCCTTTTGAGGACAGTTATTAGTAAAACTACTTCTAGGAGCAGGTTTGAGAGTCTATGCTTCTCCCTAGCTTTGGTGGACATTAACTGAGCTAGTTGTCACATCTTTCCTCTGACTCATTCCTCACAGCAGTCAGGAAGAATGAATATTTCTATTCCTAAATTCCCAAAGAGGAAAGTAAGGCAAAAGAAGGCTGTGTGGTTTGTTCACATTTAGCATGAAATGTGAATAGCATATGCACTGACACACAGCAACCAGACAGCATTTTAATTGCTCATCTAACCTCCAGAAAGTGTCACCATCTGTTGAAATTCCAAAGATTAAAAGATATAAAACCTGACAGAAAACTGAAAGTACATAATAAACCATAGAGCCTGGCCACAAATCTTGGAAAATGTCCACAATAAAATGTAATTTATCTGCAAATATGAAAAGAATAACACCACCAATTAAAAGAGAATGGCAAGAAGGATTCATGTGAGGATAGAACACGAAATGAAATATGTGTTAACCTCTCAAAGACAGTCCACAATGGGTGTCTTGTTATCTGTGATCAAGGCCAGGCCCCTCCAGTTCCCCTAGATCAAACTTTGTCCCTGAAAAACCTGTATTTTTATCACTGAGATTAGTTTCCATTCAATTATCAAAGGCTAGATGACATTTGACCATGGCTCCAGAGCCAAGCTATTCACCTCTGAAAATGTTAAGGTTTTACCACAAATCAGTTATTAATTTAATATATATTTTTAGAATCTCATTTTGCAGGTAAAAATGTATATGCTGAAACTGAACATCAGTCCCCCATGTACTTGTAGGTGCATGACGTAGCTCTCAGAGGGCTTCAAGTCTGCTAGTAAAATATAGGAGTGTATTGACCTTAGCTCAAATCATCTTTCCTCTCCGTGAAATCTTGATTAGTTGTACAGAAGTCAGAGTTTGGTGAAATTTCAACTGAAACCCTGCCTGAACTATAATCACAACTCATTAAATATTTTTAATGATAATAATAGCAGCTAATACTCATTGCAGCAGCCTATAAGTTTTACATTATTAATCCCTTTAATCCTCACCACAGACCTCTGAGATCAGTGCCATCACCAGCCCCATTTTACATTTGAGGAAACTAAAGCATCGAAAGTTTGTTTTTTGGGTTTTTTTCCCCCAAATATGCTCAATAACACAGCTAGTGAGTATTAAAGTTGGAATTCCAACTAGGCAGTCTGATGCCTGCACCCACACACTTAACCACTATCTTATACCTAAGGGAAAAAAATTCTGATGAATTTTTAAGATATATGATACTTATTAAAAACCTACATGTGGTGAAACTTTCTAGCTGAAGTTTATTATTTTTTTGTCAGCAATTGACAGTATTCACGATGCTTTCAAATGAACCAGACATTAATTTTTAACTAATAATTATGAAATGTCTACTATGTGCAGATACTGTGTGCTGCTGGGAATCAGAAAATACACTAGGCATGACCCTCCAGGATATTAGAGTCACAGGAAGCAGATTCATACACAGAACACTGCCATGTGGTATAGGGCTATGATAGGACTGCACAGAACCCTAAGGGAAGAGGACACAGAGTACCAGGTCACCCGGGCAGGGGAGACAAGCGAAGGAAGCTGAGAGGAGGTGATGCATGCTTAGAGACTGTGACAGGCAGAATAATGCCCACCCAAAGGAGCCCATTCCCAATCCCTGGAACCTGTGAATGTGTTACCTTTCATGGCATGTGGACTTCGCAGGAGTTGATTAAAGATCTTGATGTGGAGAGATTATCATGAATTATCCAGGTGGGCCCAAGGTAATCACAAAGGCATTTATGGGAAAGAGGAAGCAGGAGAAAGAGAAGGAGATGTGAAGATAGAAGCAGAGGTCAGAGTGATGTGCTTGTTGGCTTTGAAGATGAACGAGGGCCACAAATCAAAGAAAGAAGGCAGCCTGCAGACACTGGAAAAGACAAAGAACAGATTCTGCCCTAGATCTTTCAGAAGGAACACAGGCCTGCCAAATTTTGGCTTTAGCCCCGCAAATCCCCAGGCTTCTGACTTCCAGAACTCTAGTGTAATAAATTTGTGTTGTTTTAAGCTCTAAGTTTGTGGTCATTTGTTACAGCAGCATATAATACAGATATGCTTCAGGTTTCAAGTCTCACATTCAATGTCAACTTCAGGTTGTCACTGGTCACTTATACAAATGTTTCCGCTCCCACTCTCTTATATCACCTGAGGTTTTTTTTTTTTTTTTCCTTCATAGACTTTAATACCACTTTAACTATATAATTACTCTTTTACTTATTTAATGTCTTTTCTTCATTAAGCTGTAAATTCCGTAAGGGCAGGAAATATGCATTGCCTTGCACAATATACAAGGAGCACGCATGAGTATTTGTTCATGAGAGAAATAATTCATGAATGAGCTGAGTCTTGATATACAACAGCCTTCAGGTCAAGATATAGAGATGGGCCCTTTCAGGAAACAGGAAGTTCTTCGATGTGTCTGGAGTCTAAGAGAAGAAAGGATAGAAGGAAGATGAGAAGGCAAAGGGTGAGAAATTGGGAGAGGGGTTGTGCTAAGTAGCTTGGACTTATGACTTTATTCTACAAGCAAAAGAATACCATTCTGAGATTTTTTTTTAAGTTGGAGATTAAAGTTATCAAATATGTTTTTTTTAAATCATTCTTATAAGTATTGTGGAGAATAACTGGACCAAGACTGGAAGAAGGAAAACAGAAGATGTTTGCATTAGTCCCATAAGGAAATGATGAGAGTCTGGAAAGTGATGAAGAGGTGGAAAGAAGGCAACTAATTTACACACTAAAAAGGAAATCACTTTTTTCGTTTAAAAGACATACTCTTGGCAAAAAAAATAAAGAACACATGTTAATTTAACTAATTAATTTTGTTAATCTTTCACTTATTATTATTTTTTTGGCTCAGTAATTTAGACGTCTAGAGAACTTAGAGCCTTCAGAGTTCTAAGGACATTTTTAGCATAAAACAGTATTTCACAAACTTTACTCAAAACCAGGCTTGTAGTTTTTTGCCATAGATTTGTCATCTGCACTATTTATAGTATTTTTATTTAAAGCAACATTAAATCAACAATTTCACAAAATGAGCCTCATCCTAGGCAACATCAATGAAACCACAATTCAGAGTATCAGTTGTATGTTTCTAAAACATATTAAAATATTTAGCTACTAAAATAAGTCTTACCTGTTTACCATCTCAAATCATTTTACCATGTCACCACTAATGTGCCACACTGTGGTTGACATGGAGAATGGCTAATCTGTATGAATAGGCCTTTAAAAATGGAACACCATGAGTTTGCAAAAGAGCAGTGAAACCAAGAATAAGAAAATTTTGGTTCAGCTCTCACCTCAGTCGTTGATTTGGGGTTCAAACTGAAGTCAGCCAACTCTCTGAGTCGAATATATTCATGTGGGAAATGGTAGCAATAGCCAGTGGACCCAACAGGTCTCTTTTTTTCAGTTGGAGTATTCTATGACTAGACCAGCTCCCAAACTTGGCTCTAAATTGCCCCAATTTGTTTTCTATTACCAGCAAAAATGATAAAAATCAGAAATGTTGGATTTTTTTTTTTTTTTTAGTTATTAGATTGACTGTTGGCCAATCCAAAAGAGGATGAATAAAATCTAAGTGTTCTACTATCTTCTGGGTTAGTTATATTTTCCAACAACTTTCTAGGAAGGTTTTTGCTGTTGTTTTAGTTTGTTTTGTTTCAGTGTTCTGTGTGTTTGGCTACAGCATGTCATCCAATTCACTAAGGTATCTTAGACTGTAAAGGGTAACATATAATATTGCAAAATGAATGTGAACCTTCTTAAATCTGGATAAGCTGAAATTTAAAACATTTCATAGACTGTATTTCTCAAAATATTCTATCAAGTCAACACAGTATAAATTTAATTTCAAATATTTTAACCACTAGTTTTAGATGTGAAATTATAAATTTGAAGTAAAGCAACTGAAAAGCTTTGCTTTCACAATTTCTCCTCTCAGTCATGCTTTATCCCACTGGCATTTACTGAATATCCACATGATGAATTAATTTAATCAAATATACCTTTACCAAACCATTATAGTGAAACCAAGTAATATATAATTAAGCAAAATCTCATTATTTTCTGACTATTATTTTAGGATATGTCATAGTTTGAACAGTTTGAGCTTCAATATACCTTCATAGATAACATTTTTTAAACTGTGAAGATTAAATAGTATAGATAAGAGAACCATTTAATCTGCTTAAAGGTTAAGGACAGTCAATTGCTTCAGGAATTTGGGGAAAAAATCCTTTAAGTGCAGTATTTGCAGAGAAACAGGGAGTTAACTAATTAAACTTTTTTCAGCATCTTTGCCTAGTTACTAATTTACTTAATTCTACACATAGATATTTAAATGTATAAGAATTATAAATATGTAAATTCTTATAACAGATTTAAAATACTTATAAAATTTAAATATAGTACATAAAATACCCATAGATATGTGTGTGTGTGTGTGTGTGTGTGTGTGTGTGTGTGTGTGTGTGTACCAACTAAAAATCTTTTCCTAGGTAGTAAAAAAATATATTTTGTGTGTTTCTTATAGCTCAGCTTTCACATGAGGATTACTTTCTTCCTTCAAGTAATATAAAATCACATAAAATATGGACACACGTATGAATGTTATTTTGCTGTATAATACCATAAATATATAGTTCTAAACTAGAAAGAGATGTCTACAGAAACATAATTTAAAATTAGATGCAAAACCCTAACAATATGGAGTACCTACTCTGTCAAAATGAAAGTAAAATGTTGATTTATACCTTTAAATAAATCTTTATTTTACCTTTATAGGTCAAACAGTACTCTTCTTCTCATTAACTTTAATGGATATATTCCCATAGTCAAAGATATCTTAAAAGTTTTGAACGATAAAGAGTTTGGAAAATTTTTTTAAATATGTAATACTTTAATATGTAGGTATTATATGTGTTATAAATACCTATCTCATAATATATAAATTTTTCTCTTGTTTCACATAATGAAAATATATATACTTCCCAGTTTATTATTCCTTTGATCAAGCCCCAGCTCTATCTAGACTTTGGGAAAGCCTATATAATAAAACTGACCTTTTCTGGTATTTAAGATAGAAATTCTATCTTATCTGCACACATATCAGCTTAATCATTTCACATCTACATTAAGAATACAAGTTTATTATTTACATAGACAGATTTCAGAATTATGATTTATTAAACTCCCACTCTCACCAGTGTTTCTCTCACTGTTTCTGAACATTTTACAACTGAATTTTTCATGGAAATCTAAACTTAAACATTAATAATATGTTGAATTTACTACTTTCCAGAATTTCAGCCAAGCAAACTAGAAATAAGAATAGCTTTAACTCTGAGGTTAATTAAAATCTGTATATACTTTTGGTAATTTAACTTTTTTACATATTTAAATGTTTAAAGAAAATAGCAATTAAAATAACTCAATCTGAATCAAATGAAGACATTTTTTAAATAAAATAAAATTAAGTTAATTTAGCATTTAAATAAACATCAGAAAATATTCTATGACAAAACTTTTATTATCCTATTTTTTTAAATCTCTGATTAACATAGTAATTTGTAGTCAATGGACAAACTTGGAAACTATAAAAAATTATAATGAGGGGAGAAATTAACATGGTCACACCAAACATAAAATAGCTATTCTCATTTTGGTTTATTTTCACCTAAAGATTCACATACATGTTTTGGGTCATACATAAAAATGCTTTTTTTCCCTTTATGTAGCTAAGATCACAATACATACTGTACAAACTTTGCCTTTAAAATGTTATCATCGGGCTTCCCTGGTGGCGCAGTGGTTGAGAGTCCGCCTGTTGATGCAGGGGACACGGGTTCGTGCCCCGGTCCGGGAGGATCCCACATGCCGCGGAGCGGCTGGGCCCGTGAGCCATGGCCGCTGAGCCTGCGCGTCTGGAGCCTGTGCTCCGCAATGGGAGAGGCCACAACAGTGAGAGGCCCGGGTACCGTTATCATCATTATTTTTCTTACCACTATATTTTCTTTGCTCACATGATCTTAATGTTTGAAAAATACAAATAGTATGTCAAAGTGATATACCAAAATTTACCTTACCATTTTCCGAATTTAAATTGTTTCCAATGTTACCCATTTTAATAACACTATAACATATCATGCTTGTAAATTATTTTCCCTTAATTTTTGACTATGTACAAATCTTTTCTCTTTCCAATTTCTCTGCCACCATCCCAGGCCAATTCACCTTTGAATGGCCTCTTCTTTCAGGCCTCTAAATCAATGATTCTGCATTCATTTTTGCCCTCTACAATCCAAACTCCATATAGTGGCCGGAGTGGTCTTCTTAAATACCAGTATGCAGTGTTTTCTGCCTTACCTAAACTTCAATGGCTGCTCATTGCTCTTGGGACAAAACCGAGGCTCTTATGCTGAAGTCCTGCCTGCCCGCCTTGCCCTGCAATCTCATCTTGAGCTAGGTTGCTCTTCTCGTATCAAGTTCCCATTGTTCTGAAATCTTTACAGTTCCTCCTAGATGCCAGTTTAAACTCTTTCCCCACATGCAACCTTCTCATGTGCCATTCTGTCCATCTAGAACAGTTTTCTCCTCCTTTTTCACATAGCCAACTGGGACATATCCTTCATATCTTATTCTAAATGCTACTTCTTCTGGGAAAACACATCTTATATGTCTTCTCAGCCCCCTGAAATTCCGTATAGCACTGATCACAATAGTACATTTTTCATATATATATAAAATCGTTTTTTACAATATTTAATTTGTTTTATACACCTTTCTGCACCTTGCTGTTCTCGCTCAATAATGCCCTAGGAAAGTCTTCTAAGTCAACTGGTAGCCATTTTTATAATGGCCAGGTAGTATGTCATGGTGCAGATGAATCCTAATCTACCCAATCATTCATCTATTGTTGAACATTAAATTTGTTGCCAGTTTTTAGTTTCTATACCCAAAGCTACAATAAAAGTCCTTATAGATGTTATATATTTTATGTGCTAATGCTTTTATTTCCAGGAATTATTTTCTAAGGGTCTGCATGCTATTTTTAAGAATACATGTATTTTACATTGTAATAGGTGTAGTCTGATTTAAGTTCTTAAAAAGCTGCAAAATCTTATATTTCTATAAACAACCTATAGAATTCCATTTTCCTCATGTACCCACTAGCAACAGATATTACAGACTTTTTCCAGTCTAATGAGAATAAAATGATATATCATGGTTATTTTAATTTGCGTTTTCCTCATTGTTAGTGGAACTGGGACTCTTTCTATGAATTTGTGGGTTATTTGGATTTATTCTCCTGTGTAATTGCCTAATCACATATATTGCCTATTTTCCTTTCATTGTTTTTCTTTTTCTGTCAATGATTTTGGTATATTATACATTTGAGTTCTTTGTGCATTAAATGCATTATAATTGGTTTTTTCCAAATCATACATTTACATATCAACATTGTTGTATTTTGTCCCTACTACCAAATGTAAAATAGATAGTTAGTGGGAAGCAGCTGCATAGCACAGGGAGATCAGCTCTGTGCTCTGTGACCACCTAGAGGGGTGGGATAGGGAGGGTGGGAGGGAGACGCAAGAGGGAGGGGATATGGGGATATATGTATACATATAGCTGATTCACTTTGTTATACAGCAGAAACTAACACAATATTGTAAAACAATGATACTCCAATAAAGATGTAAAAAAAAAAGTTACAACTTTTAAGTTGTCAAAATGTTTACCTCCTCATATACGTCTTCTTTCTCGTTCTTGGTTAAGAAAGCATCCCCTACATTTGGTTTTACATGTAGTTTTTAGTGTTTCTCCTAAGATGTTTAATGTTTTTACATTTATCTTTTGTATTTAATGTTAATCCACCTGTAATATGTTTGTAATTGGCATAAGATGTGGGTTCATTTTTATTTCTTCCAAGATGAATAGTCAGTTGATTCAACATAACTTAATAAATAACCTATCTTTTTCCCATTGAATTAAACTACTATTTGGCATGTAATAAATTCTTATATTTAATAAATCTATTTCTGAATTTCTATATTCCACTCTGTCTATTTCTATGTTAATATTATATTGAAATGATTACAAAGGCTTTATTTTCTAGTATTATGATCTCTGATAAGGCGAGAGTCATACTCACATTATTCTTCTAATTAATATGTTCTGGCTATATTTTGACATTTAATCTATATATATTTAAGGTTAGATTATTCAGTCTTCTCTGCTTACAAAAAAGAACTTGCTGGGTTTCTAATTCGAACTGCAAAATGTTTGTAAATTAATTTCTGGAGAACTTATATTTTATGATATTAAGTCTTACCATTCAAGATTTGTCCTGATGAATAAATAGTAGCTTAGCTGGGCTTGGATTTTGTGTTGTAGTTTTTTTCCCTTAGTAACTTATAGAAGCTATTTCACTGCCTTTCAACTTAGTTGTGAATGAGAGGTCTAGTAACCATCTGATTTTCTATTCTTCTGTAGACTACTTATTTTTTCTGCATGGATGCTTGTAAGCTTGAGAGTTTTGCCAGAGTTTGCTTAGGTGAGTGCATTTTTTCTCATTCAGCCTGTCTTGAACTTATTAAGGCCTTTCAATTGGCAATGCAGATCTTTCTTCAGCTCAGAAAAAAAATCTTCTATTCTCTTGATTATCCCCTCTCTTACATCTGTTCCATTCTCCTACAATTCCTGTTTTTCATTTTTTAATCTTCTTGGACCCATCCACTAATTCTCTTATACTTTCCATTTTATACCTTCAATCTATTTAATACTTCCCTCTGTGCTTTGGAATAGTACTTAAACTTGATCTTTAGGCTAATAATTCAGGCTTCAGCAGAACTTATTCTCTCCTTCATTTATATACTGAATTGTACAGTTGTTAAAATCATGTTTCAGCTCCAAAAAAGTGCTCTTATTTTCTCTTCAATTCATTTTTTGTCTCTTCCAGGAACTCTATTTCACTTAAGGTGGATCCTGATTGATCTTCCTATTTCTGGCTTTTGGCCCCCTTAGATGGGTGGGTTTTTTTCACTTTGTCTGCTTATGAGGATGCTGCCAACATTAAAGTTTCCGAAGTGACAGCATTCTTACTGGTAGTAGAAGGTAAAATGTCCTACCCCCATGAGCTGATGGTATACATGCAGGCAGCCTGCCAGTTTGTTGATTGAGGCACTTGCAGGAAGATTCTGGGGAGAATGAGAGCCTTCTGCCCAGGCATCTATACTTCTCTAAGGACCAAGCTCTTACCAGGATTTACTCTAAGATTTTACATTGAGATGCATTCTATTCTCCAACTGTTCTCCAGACTAGTAGGAAAGAAATCTCAGTACCAGTTTTCTCCACCAGGATGTCAGCAAAGCCTAGAGCATCATTCATGCACATCTGCCTACAGAACCCTGTAGCTATTTGTATCGGTAGAGATAAATAGCTTGGGTTTAGGTCATAGGAACAAGGGATAGAAAGAGAGTTGTGTTTGAGTCACCATGTTCCCAGAGCACTTCTCCCAAATATTTTTCAAAGTTTGTCTCTCCCTTCTAAATGTTATTTGTGCTCCAAGAAGGCACACATCATGTCTATTTTACTCACCACTGTATATCCAGGTGTAGCACAATGCCTACACCAAATAAAATAAGTCACTAATTAAATGTTTATAGAATGATGCATGTTTGTGATCTTCATCCTCAAAGAGTATTTTTCAATTAAATATTCAGGGCTCTAGCCATTTTCTGCATTATTTTTTTATACTGCATTATACTTTAAAAATCTGTCCAAATCAGATACTTGCTGAATTTCACACATAGATTCCTCAGGATTTTCCCCTATTAGCAGACAGTCTAGAGCTTTGCTCATCTTAATGACTCATTGACTTCCCTTGGGCCTATCAGAAATGAGCCAGAGCTTCCTTGCCCAGACAGCATATGTGCCCCTTACAAAAGAATATGTTTGCATTTATCTCAGGAGCAATCTCAGTTCAGTTTCCCCATAAAACTAAAAACCCTCAGGAAGCCATGTCGTTAAGAGTTAGATGAGCAGCATACGACTATGTTTTTTAAAAGATCATGAAAAAGTACCCTAGAGAATTTGTTTTATGTTTCTTTAAACTCAGGGAGCTTCAGAATATTAACTGCTTTGCCAGCCAAGAACAGGTGCAAATCCAGGGATCAGGTGACCCTGTTGCCTTGGCAGAGGATAACTATTCTTGCACATAACAGATATATCCAAAGGTGAAATGACAATATGTTCTAGACTATTTTTACTAGTAAATTTCCACATACATTAAAGAAGAGAATTCGTATGATAAAATTTTCTTCCGACTCTGCTGTGCTCCCCTCATACTCGTCTTTATCCTTTGCATCAGTGGTTTTCATATCGTGAGTAACTTTAACAACCCCCAATGACCCGACCACACCCCATACTAACTAAATCAAACCTCTGGAAGTGGGACTCAAGCGCGTGTATTTCTTAGAGCTCCCTAAGTTAAAGTGATTCCAAAGTGTGGCCATTTTTGAGGACCAGGGCAGTGGTCCTTGCCCCTCAAAATGTTCTCTGAGGGCCAGCATTATTGTCAATATCAGGGAACTTGTGAGAAATATCAAATCTCAGGCACCGTTCCAAAACTACTGAGTCAGAATCCACAATTTAAAAAGTGATTAGTATACCCATTCAAATTTAAGAGGTATTTACACCACCTGGTTTCTCTCACTGGTCCTAACCTCTGCAGACAGGATAGTTCCAACAAATTCATTCAAAAGTTGCTAACTGTTTATTCTGGGCCAAGCACATCATTAATAGTACAAGATACACTGTTCAGGTAGATATAGATTTTTTAGAGTCACTGGAACATTACAGAGTAAAAAACATTCTAAGTTGTCTAAGTTAACTTTAGTTCCCATTGGTCCAATAAAATTAGTGAGTAGGGTTGACTGCTCTACTCAGAAAAGCAACCTCTAGATGGCCACAAAGACATTATAGACCTTTATGCCTTCTCCTGGGTTAGGGTTTCAAGTTTAAGACATCCTGTTCCTGCAGCAGTTACCCGTAATATGCCACAAAATATTGGCATAACCAAACTACCAACCTATCCTTTAATATCCTGAGTGGTACAGGTGGCTGTGGCCTAGTAAAGCAGTCTGGATGTGAGACCTTTGCACATCATCTGGAAGTCTGGTATTGTGTCTGGTATACAGGTCTTTTGGCTGATTTGGGGGGCAACTTTTTTTTTTCTCACTGCCGCGGCCTCTCCCGCCTCAGAACACAGGCTCCGGATGCGCAGGCCCAGCGGCCAAGGCTCATGGGCCCAGCCGCTTGGCTGCAAGTGGGATCCTCCCGGACCGGGGCACGAACCCACGCCCCCTGCATCGGCAGGCGGACCCCCAACCACTGCGCCACCAGGGAAGCCCTGGGGGGCACCTTTTTACTAGTTCTTTCTTTGGCATTTTTATCTTTTAATTTTTAATTTATTTGTTTAAAAAATTGGTATCTTTTTCTAAATTGCATGATATCCTTATCTCCTTTGTGTATAAAAGATCAACTGCATAAGCAAATCATCCTTAACTGCATAGCTAAATATAAGACCCCGACCTCCAGAGCCCTCCATACTAGACATTCTTTTCTTCCTGTACTGGCAAATATTAGGGGATGCCATCATGGATTGAGCTTAATGCCATAGGAAAAAGAAAAGAAAGTGGTGCTACCGTATACCTGATAGTCAATTGTTTCTTTGATGGAGATAATGCTAGAGTACTCACATAAAAAATGAAATCTTAGTAAAGTCTGCCTCTTCAGTTAATAAACAGATCTATCAATTACTAATTGCAAGGTACCAAAAAGGTATAGAAGAAATGGTCCTGAAATCAAGGGATTTGCAGTGTAAACGAGGAGATAATTTCTACTTTTTATATTAATTCACAATTGCTATGTATTATATCTATGTATCTACTGTACCATGTGTGTATATATATATATATATGTGGTATATATATTCCAAATAATATCTATGTTGTTTATGAAGCATTTATAGCACACAGCACATAAATGAATCTGTGCTCTTCCATCTATTACAAGACTATGTATCCCTAAATCACATGATGCAGGAGAAACAATTCCTATATTTAATACTGAAGAGTTGCTGTTTGAAAAATAAACAATAAAATTCCTTCCTGAATCTTTTCATAAATATTTATTGAATGCTTACAATGTACAAAGCACTACCCTAGTGCTAGAATACAGTTACGAATAAACTATTCAAGGTCTTTGCCATCATGCGTATCATATTCTAATTTAAAGAGATTGGATGGTTGGATAGATGTTGAGAGGAGGAGGCAATCAGCAACGAAAATCAAAGAAAAATTTAAAAAGTAGCAAGAAAGATGGTGACTGGGTACAAGAAGAAACTTGTCTTAGGAAACAATTCTAGAGCTGAGACCTGAATAAAGAGAAGGAGTTTCAGCCATGAAAGCAGCACAAGTAGCAGGGCTCTGAAATAGGGATGAACTTACCATGTTCCAGAAGCAGGTCAGCATGCTGGGGGGGGTAAGAAGCGTTCTGCCACTTTAACTCCATATCATAATCATCCGTAACTTCAAGGGAAACAGAAAAAACATAGTCTGTGAGTTCAGTAAGACAAGGAAACAGGTTTAGTGATTAGCTAGGTGTTATTAGCTACAGAAATCAAACTCCAGTTCATGACTTCTGCTACGAGAAGTCCTATGTGCAAGACCTGGGCTCCTTCAGTACTAGCTCTTCAAAACTCCAGTTCCCTCAGGAATTTTCATATAATTTCTACAGATGGAGGGTCTTGGTACTTCAACATTTAGTACTATAACTACTAAAGTAGTTCTACTGGTGTTACCGGTTACTGAATACAAAGGGTGCCGGAAACTCTACTTGTCTCCCGATAACCATTCTCCCCTTCTTCTACAGTAATGTAACACCCGATATGCATCTTGGGGCATGCTTATATAGACTAAAGACATTTCCCAGCCTCCCTTGTGACCAGTTTAGCCACACAACTCACTGGGGACAAATAAAACATAAAAGAAGGTATAGGCAATTTCTGAGAAGCTCCTTTACCCTCCTTCCCTCTGGCTATAATTCAGAGATGACGGCTGGAGCTGGAGTATACATCTTAAAGTGTAAGCTGGAAGATAGCTAGGCATAGCAGAGCAGTGAGTGAAAGGAGCTTGGGTACTTGATGATTTTGGAGTTGCCATACCAACTCTGAGCTTGCCTACATTTATATGAGAAAAATTAATTTCTACCAGAAAAGTTAAATAATACTAGCTTACAGCTAGTAAGTGGTATAAATGGCATTCCAAAACAGGTCTGCCATATTGAAGCAAGTATTCTCAACCAACATGACATATTGTGACTCACAGAATATAACTTATTCTAAGCTTCAGGAAAATCCAGAGGCTCTACTTAACGGCATAACAGCCATCCTTCTCTGCCACAGCTCACCATTGGTGTTTCTCTAAGCTCGTATCCTCTTCCATGACTTGGGCTTGTGACTCATTCTTGCACTGAGCTCCAGTTTCAGTAAATGGGCTTCTGGTTCCTTTGGCAAAACCTATATCCTCACCCTAGATTCGTACCCACATTTCCATCTTTCCTCAATCGATAAAGAATCTAAAATCCTGGGCTTCCCTGGTGGCGCAGTGGTTGAGAGTCCGCCTGCTGATGCAGGGGACCCGGGTTTGTGCCCCGGTCCGGGAGGATCCCACATGCCACGGAGCGGCTGGGCCCGTGAGCCATGGCCGCTGAGCCTGCGCGTCCGGAGCCTGTGCTCCGCTGCGGGAGAGGCCACAGCAGTGAGAGGCCCGCGTACCGCAAAAAAAAAAAAAAAAAAGAATCTAAAGTCCTGTCCCTCAACCCTAGTTCTTGTGGTTGGGTCTCCACTAACTGCAAATTTCTCTGTTGTGGAGCACTTGTCTGCTATACTATCTTCCTGCTCTCAGCAAATTACAGTCCTGGCTAGTGTCCATAATCAAAGCTATGGAACATGATGAAATAGGTTACAAAGTATAATGATTAAGCTCTCAGAGCCTAACATTGCATTGCCTGCACTCAAATATCAACTTTGGCACTACCTTTCTGTGACATGGGCATATCACCTAACCTATCTGTCCATGCTTCAGTTTTCTCTTTCATAAAGTGCAATAATAATAATAAACATTAATAATAATAAACCCATAGACTTTTTGTGGGAATTAAGTGAGATAATTTGAATAATGCACATACAGCTGTCACATATATTTATTCAAGAAATGTTGTTGTAATCGTCATCACTTATTCTAAGATAAATCTGACCTAACCACGCATGTCTTCTTCCTGTTGCTAGGCAATCCTTTCCTTGTTGACTCTCTAGGCTATCAGATTTTTCATGAGGACTGCTTTAAGTCTGGTTATTTGTCTACTTGTCTTTTTCCTCTAATAGATTGAAAGCCCCTTAAGGGAAAGTATCATGTTTTATTCATTGTTATTTCCTCTAAAATGCAGTGGGTACACAAATACATTTTTTGAATTAAGACCAGAAAGCCAAATAACTTATTTCAAAGATTAAAGAATGAAGGGCCAGACAAGTGAATATTCTTGTCAGCCAAGTCAGTATAGCTAGTTGGTGGTGAAATTGGAACCAAAACCATGTCATGTATCTCTGTGTTTTTCCCCATATTGTTCTTACAACCTGGAATCTTTCAAAAGGATGATCAGATGTTACCTTCCTTACATTATCTTTCTATGAAGTTAATTATTTTTATCTACTTATTTTCAACACTCACGACTACATCATATTCTCCTGTATTTTATTTTCGTGTCCAGTTCCATTATTGCTTGTGAAGTCGTAGATGTCACAATGATAATTATTTTTTACTCCCGTATTATCCAATGCAGTTCTAAAATATAGAAGGCGACAATAAATGTTAGCGAGAGTAAGTCCCATCAATATTTTACTAAATACTGTATATACTGGCTAGTCCTATTGAGCAGAATGTATAGAGAATGTAATAAACTTTCACGTGGAAGTTTCTCTTAACTGCGCTAGAGTTCAACTCTTCCAGATGAGTTGATCACATCCAGAGATTTATGGAGTCTTAACCCACCATCCTGCATCCCAGGAGACAAATGCCACTGCCCAACCTTCCTGTTGCCTTATAATAATTGAAGAACTGCATTCCTGTTAACCAATACTATCTTAAATTACTCAGTTGAGCTCTGGGAATCTGTGGGCAAGTTATCAGGCACTCTTAATTGTATAGTCCCAGTAGATTAAAAAACCCAGCCAGTCGAATGAGAATGACTGCTTAAGGGTTGGTATTTGGGAAGTTTAAGTTTCTTCAGAGCTTGTGTACATGTCAAATACATTATCTTCAGATGTCTGAAATGGAGTGGGCAAAAAGAGAGAGGAGGAGTCTAACTGAAGAGTAGGAAAATAGTAGGAAAAAATACAATCATATTTATTTTGTATTTAACCCTTGAAAATATCTAATTTTTAATATTTGAATGCCAAAATACATCATTACTAAACTTAAAAAATAAACGTATTGGAGAGCTCAAAAATTTTTACTGATAAAATACACAATCAAAATTTTTTGAAACTACTACCTGACCCATTGTAGTATAAAGCTGACTTTCTCTTTGAAATAAAAGAAAAACTATTTTTATTGTCTTCTCTGTATGTTTTGGTGTCTCTTTTCTTTCTGTCTCTTTTCAAATACCTGACTCTGTTTTCATTGATTGCCTAATTAATCTAATCTTTTAACAGAACCAGAATTTAGAGACTCAGATCTAAAGTTTAATTCATACTTATCTTTATGCTGCAAAGTCTGACTTGCTGCCACGTGAATGCACTTCTTGCTTTAAGTTTGAGTAGCAGGAAAGGAATGGGAAGGGAAGAGGAGGGGAGGGATGGGAGAGAGAGAGAGAAAGGAGGAGAGGGGAAGGAAAGAAGGAAGGAGGCAATGCTATTGTTTTTCTTTTATTGCTGTTCAGCACTAGAAAAGATGAGACGTGCCTGTCAGCATGGTGAGGCAGGCAGCTAAACAGGATTAGAAAAGTAATCAATGGCAGGACGAGTCCTATAGATTTCCTCCCCTTCTACTCTTGCAAAGATGAAACCCAGCAGGCTTCCTTGGTGGCGCAGTGGTTGAGAGTCCGCCTGCCAATGCAGGGGACACGGGTTCGTGCCCCGGTCTGGGAAGATCCCACATGCCATGGAGCGGCTGGGCCCGTGAGCCATGGCCGCTGGGCCTGTGCGTCTGGAGCTTGTGCTCCGCAACGGGAGAGGCTGCAGCGGTGAGAGGCCCGTGTACTGCAAAAAAAAAAAAAAAAAATGAAAACCAGCAACTCATCTGTTTCTTACTTGTCAGTATCAAAGTCAATTGTAAGGACTTAGAGCTATAATAATGAAAGAACAAAGTGCTAAATGAAAGGGTTGCAAGATTGATTTATTTATTTAAAATTTTTTTGTTCAATTTTTAAAGGTTACTTTCCATTTACAGTTATTACAAAATATTGGCTATATGCCCTGTGTTGTACAATACAACCTCGAGCCTATTTTATACCCAATAGTTTATGCCTCCCACTCCCCCATCCCTATATTGCCCCCCCTCCTCCCCACTGGTAACCACTAGTTTGTTCTCTATATCTGTGACTCTGCTGCTTTTTTTGTTATATTCACTAGTTTCTTGTAATTTTTAGATTCTAAATATAAGTGATATCATACAGTATTTGTCTTTCTTTGTCTGACTTATTTCACTTAGCATAATGCCCTCCAAGTTCATCCATGCTAGTGCAAATAGCAAAATTTCATTCTTTTTTAATGGCTGAGTAGTATTCCATTGTGTGTGTGTGTGTGTGTGTGTGTGTGTGTGTGTGTGTGTGTTTATTACATCTTCTTTATCCCTTCATCTGTTTGTGGACACTTAGGTTGCTTCCATATCTTGGAAATTGTAAATAATGCTGCTATGAACATTGGGGTGCATGTATCTTTTTGAATCAGTGTTGTGGTTTTTTTTTCAGATATATAACCAGGAGTGCAATTTCTGGGTCATATTGTAGTTCTATTTTCAGTTTTTTTAGAAACTGCCATACTGTTTTCCACAGTGGCTATACCAATTTATATTCCCACCATCAGTGGACAAGTGTTCCCTTTTCTCCACAGCCTCATCAGCATTTGTTATTTGTGTTCTTTTTGATGCTAGCCATTCTGACAGGTGTGAGGTGATATCTATCTCATTATGGTTTTGATTTGCATTTCCCTGATGATTAGCAATGTTGAGCATATTTCCATTTGCCTGTTGGCCATCTGCATTTCCTCTTCGGAAAAATATCTATTCAGTTTTTCTGCCCATTTTTTAATGGGTTTTTTTGTTTTTTTGATGTTGAGTTGTATGAGCTGTTTATATATTTTGGATATTATCCACTTAGTGGTCATATCACTTGCAAATATTTTCTCCCATTCAGTAGGTTGTCTTTTTTGTTTATGGTTTCCTTTGAATTGCAAACGCTTTTAGGTTTAATTACACCCCATTTGCTTATTTTTGCTTTTATTTCCTTTACTTTAGGAGATGGATCCAAAAAATATTGCTGCGATTTATGTCAAAGAGTGTTCTGCCTGTGTTTTCCTCTAGGAGTTTTATACTATCCGGTCTTACTTTAGGTCTTTAATCCATTTTGAGTTTATTTTTGTATATGGGGTTAGAGATTGTTCGAATTTTATTCTTCAACATGTAGCCGTTCAGTTTTCCCAGCACCACTTATTGAAGAGACTGTCTTTTCTCCATTGTATATTCTAGCCTCCTGTGTTGTAGATTAACTGACCATAATTGGGTAATTATAATAATAATTTCTGGGTAATAATAATTGGGTAATTATAACCATAATTTCTGGTCTCTCTATCCTGTTCCATTGATCTATGCCTTTTTTGGTGCCACTACCATATTGTATTGATTACTGTGGCTTTGTAGTATAGTCTGAAGTTGGGGACCATGATTCCTCCAGCTCTGGGCTTCTTTCACAAGATTGTTTTGGCTTTGGGATCTTTTTGTGTCTCCTTTAATTGTAATGTATTTTACAAAAATGGGTGAATATTGACAGACTCATTAGCTTTAGGATGGTTGGGGACTAAATACTAAGGGGTACTTAAATAATATGTTCATGAAATACAGTAAATGCTACAACCTCTTTCCCTACCACGAATTTTTCGTGTATAACAGCTATAATCCAATTACTAAATATTGGTTTAATACTTATCATTTAACTCTGAGTCAAAACTTTAACAAATATTTTTAAAAGTAGAAGATACTAGAATACCCCTCCAAAATATTAATCTCTGGGTACTAATATTTTTTTGTTCCTAACCCCAAGTTAACTATGACGTTTACTATATTAACTTCTCCAGGCTGTTATTATACTGAATGAATGTATGTAGAACATATGTTTTCCACTTAACAATTACATACACAAAGTTGTCCCTCCATAGCCAGTATTGAACACCTCCCTCAGCAGCTGACTCACTATCCAGCAGGGTGTAGGCAACTCTGGTTGTCCTTTCAAAGCATTGATGATCATACTTATAATCTTGAGACCACACACATCAGAGTAAAAGTGAAGATGGCACTGAAGATGTTAACCAATTTGTGTTTAGAGAGGGATGGTAAAGAACTCCTAACTGTGCTTTGAACATAGAGCTAGTTTTCATTTAGTTCCTAGTGAAAGAAACTTCCTCACTCTATTTCTATCACCTAGTAGGTTGTCTCCTTGCTAATCATGCTTATGAATATTCCCCTCCACAGCACAGAATAGTAGATACCACTGTGGCCAAGACTCCTAGGTGAGCTCAGTAATACAACCTCCAAATTTTAGTTTAGCACTTGAATATCTAGAAAAAGTCAGTATTTCTCAACCACTTTTATAGGTAGGTGTGTCATGTGACTAAATGCTGGCCACATGACTGAATTCTGGCAAAAGTTCTATGAGGCAAACTTTGGGAGTTCTCTCTAATATCTCTTTCTCACTTTCTTTTTTATACCTTCTTTCATCATACTATTTGGAATGTGATCTCTTCCATATTGGGTCACAAGCATAGGGCCCAACTGACCTGGACAGAGCCTGGGACCCTGAGGACTTTACAGAGCAGAACTGCCATACTAATCATGGTTTGCAGTACTCCAGACTTTTGACTGGGAGATAAACAGACTTCTATCCACTATAAACCACTGTTTTTGTTGTCATTGTTTATTTGTTTGTTTAGTCAATCATACCTGAAACAAAATCTATCTAATTTACCATATAAGATACAACATGTATATTAGACCAGAATTCATTCAAAATTTGACCAGTACATTGACGATGCTTGCAGCTCTAATCCAAATGCCAGGATCACCCAGGAATCCAGTTCCTACATGGAGTAAAAAGCATGGACATTTTTAAGGGTGATGGCACAGCCTTACTTTAAAAGATTTCCTTAGCTGAAGTTATTAATTGTAAAAAATAGATGAATACAGTTCACTTAGATATATAACACTCTTAGGGGTACAACGACAATTGTAATCTAGGCTATTTGTCTGGAATAATATCATCGGACTTTGAGCTGATCTACAGAGAAATGTCCTTTTAAAATGATGTATGATGAGACTTGATTACTGGATGCATTGACATTTTAGGAGGGAATAGTTTGCTGGCAGCCTGGCCTGGAGCTGGTGTTGGTCCTGCCTGCACATTCACTCACCCAGGGCTGCTACAGAAAACTCATTGCAAAATGTCATAGGCAGAAAATAAACTGATGAAGCACTAATTATCACTTGGAGAGAACAATCTGATGGCAATGGTTATTGCAAAATACACAGATTCAAGGTGGACAGCTTCCCAGTTTCCAAGGTGAATAAAGGGCTATAAATCCATTTGAGGGCTAAAATAAGTGTAATATTTTATCTTTATAAAATGCCTACTCTCCAAAGAGTTTGAAAGGATTTCCAAGATATACCACCAGCCTCCAAACTGTTCTAGAAACGTACAAAAGGAGACAATCTGAAATTATTTTTATTCACCATGAAACCCTAAACCACTACCAGAATCCTTCAACTGGCAGATAATCAGAATACCTACTTTCCAGGAATGATTGTGATCATATAATATGAATTCCCTTCATTCTCTTCTTCACCTTCAAATGTTATTTCTTGAGAAGAATCTATGCCCTCAATAGCTCTATTCCTATGGGACCTTTCAGTCCTTGCTGGCTTCTCCAGGACCTTGCCACATCAGTACATACATTACATATTCCAGCTCTCCCTTTCCACTTCCTCCCTTCCCCCAAACTGCAGGGCTCCAAATCTATCTCTTCAATTCCCCTTCCTCTCCAAACTGGCTAGCTTCTTCCTTTTACTGCGAAACTTCTCAAAAGAGCATCACTATCTATTGCCTCCACTTTCTCTCCCTTTCTCTATGTTGGTTCATGTAATCTGCACACAGTTCCCACCTCTAACCAATCTTCTTTATTAAGCTTCACTAATATTGTGCTAAATTAAATGGAATTTTCCTAGGCCTCGGTCTGCTTGACCACTAAAGTCTCTAGCTGCCATTAATTTTTTGCCTTTTCTCAACTTTTCCTTCTGCTTATACTGGCCTCTGCAGGGTCCCTCATTATTGGCCATATCCTCCTTAAGATTCTTTCCTCCTTCGGCATCCCTTCAACCTGCGGTGACCTAGTTCTCATCCTTCTCTAATTTCTTTTGACACTGTCTTTCTAGCGTGCTTTTATCTGCCCAACATCTAAATGTGTGTTCTCCAGAGTTTACACCTTAGCATATCATGCTTCTTGCTATGATCTGTGTGCTATCCCACTAGAAATACTGTTTCCATAGTTTTCATGATTAAGCCCATGGAAATAGTTCTCAAATAAAATGTCTCAAGCCTGAAACCTCTTTCAAGCTCCAAACCAGACACCCTTTGTTCATCCCACATGGTTGTAGTATAGAGCAAAAAAATCAAAGTTTTTCCATATAAGACATCGTCTTACATCTTAATCTTATTTCTCCTCCTCCTTTCTGTGTTTCTGGTCCCAATAAATGACTACTTCATCATCTTAATTTCTAAGATTCATAATGCAAGTGTTATCATGTATCCGTCTAACTCATGACCTATCCCCAGCCTTGTTAAGTCTTGACTTAACTCTAAATAAGTACAAGGAACTCTCACATGCTGTAGAAGATGTAAAGATCAAGTATAAGCTCGTGAAGATGCCTACAAGTTGATGCTTGTCCTAACAACTCTGCCCACACAATAACTTGTTCATGCACTTCTATTCCTACAGATTCCAGTTCAAGCCCACATAAACTCTATTTATTTGTCCATTGTTACAGTCTTACAAGAGGTCTCACTCCTTCCACTCTCTTCTCATATCCAAATGATCCTCTACATTGTTTCCATAGTTACCAGTACTAAAAGGAATCTAATCCAGATATTTTCTGCTTTTAAAAAAAAAGGAAAAAACCCTCAGTGCCTCTCTATAGCACCTAAAATAAAATCCATTTCCTGTCTGGAACTTAAACCTAAGCAAAATGTATTTGTATTCCCTGACAAGATTATTGCGTATATATGTGCCTAGGCACAATCTAGATGCTGGGGGCCTATATGAAATCTAACTTGAGCATCACAGAGCCACAGATGATTTTAAACACAACATAACCAAAAAAACAAACAAAAAAAAAGGCAGGACTCTTATGGAGTAATTTTTTTAAGTCAAGCAGTTGACAGTAATTCAAAAGTAATTTCAGTCTTTACATGTTCTTAGAAAACAGTAACAGAAATTCAATTTATATCCTATAGCAACATTCCACAAAAAGTATTTTTCTCTTCTGTTCACTAAAATTCTTCCTTTCTCTGCAAATGCTTTACAGCCTATTATGTATTAAATACTCAAAAAATTCTTCCCCAGTCTATACCCAGGTAACAAGGTCAAAGAACATGACATTTGAGACAGATGACGGGATAGATATGGAGATCAAACAATGGTAGGGCCTTAGCCACAAGACTGAGAATATGGAACAAAGCTCCAGCTTTAGAGCTGCAGACTAGCACGAAGGGAGAGCAGCAGAACTCCTGACCTAGGCATGGATCCAATCTTGAAAGGGAACCGAGAAATTAAGAATAGTGGACAAACAATTTAGTAATAGAGACCAATGAAGTACCCCCCCACCCCCATGCATGTGTGTGTATATGTGTGTACACACACGTGTGGATTTGTAGGCAGGAGGAGTGTTGTAGGGAGTGGTGATGGTTGGTAGCAGGGAAGACAAAAATGGCGAGAGGCACATGGAGGCTATGTATGTGTACTGGGTGAC
The DNA here is from genome assembly GCF_949774975.1 of Lagenorhynchus albirostris. Lineage (NCBI taxonomy): Eukaryota > Metazoa > Chordata > Mammalia > Artiodactyla > Delphinidae > Lagenorhynchus > Lagenorhynchus albirostris. The sequence continues at coordinate 51,177,921 of NC_083111.1, forward strand.
CTCAGAGAGCTAGAGATTTCTGATGTGTCAGCTAGTTAAGGAGACCTGTCATTCTGACTAATCTCCTGGATCCCAGATATGGGTAGCTCATAAGTGGAAGCCCTTCTAAATAGAGGGTTGGGATGCCAAGCTCATTGAGTTACTTCCTCTTTAGAAAGGATGGACCCCAAAATTCAAATGAAGATTGAATCTGTTTCTTATTGCTTACAAATGAAGCCAACAGTGAGTTCCAAGGATAGAAAAAGACAGAGAAAACTATGATATCTTCTACCTTTCCAGCATTATTTCCCATTGCCTATTTCTTAATTTTCTTTTAAATTTTTGGTGTGTCCCTCAAGGGCACAAAATTGCCCAATATGTAATTATAATTCTTTGCTCACAATATATTATACTATTTTCATTGGTATAATGAACCTCCTTTATCTTGCTTTATTTATTTGTTTATTATTTTGTGGATTTATTTATTTTATTTTATAATTTATAAATATCCATAAACCAGTAGCCAAAACAATAATAAAATAAAACTTGTAAATTAGCATTATCTATTTTCTCCTCCTTCAATTTTCCCCAAGTGGCTAAATGTTTCTCATTCTATCTTAAATACTATCCTAAATGTTTCTCATTCTGTTGCTTTTTACTGCCTATATGTATACTTAAACAGTATATTATCTGATGCTACCTGTTTTTCAATTTTTAAGAAAGGGTACAATATGGTGAAAAGTCCTCAATGGCTTGCTTTTTTCATTCCATATTATGCTACAAGAATTTATCCATGTTGTTGTGTTTAGCTATAGATTTTTTATTTTCATGGTTGTATACAAATCCATTGTGTACATGGACTACTCAAATCTCCTGCCAAACCACTCTCTGAGCACAAAAGCACCCAGCCTTTGACAGGAGCTATTTCTCTACATTTTCTCCCAGACCATGAAATGACAAAGTTTTGGAGTTACCAGAAAAGGATATTTAAAAAGCTATTCTAAATATGTTTAAAGATTTAAAGTAAAAGATTAACATAATGAGTGAACATATGGGGTATCAGAGCAGATAAATGGAAAGGTAAAAACCAGATGAAAATTTTAGAGTTAAAAAATATAATAACTGAGATGAAAAATTCACTAGATGAACTTAAGAGCAGATTGGACACTGGAAAAGAGGGAAATCAGTGGACTTGAAGACAGTTAAATAAAAGCTATTCAAACTGAAGTATAAAGAGAAGAAAAGACTGACAAGAAAGGAGAGACCAAGCCCTAGTGGCCCATAGAATAATAACAAATTCCGTAATATATGTATAATTGGAATCCCGGAGCAGGAGGCAAGAGAGATGCAGGCAAGAAAAAAATAAGGAAATAATGACGCAAATTTGGCAAAAAATATAAACTCAGATCCCAGAAGTTTAACAAACTCCAAGCAGGGTAGTCCCAAAATTGGTAGGGGTAAATGGCATATATCTTTAATGGGAATAAATAGCCCACAAATGTGGAGCATAATGTAGTGACTTAGAATATGGTCTTCAGAGATAGGTTTCTCGGTTTTAATTTCAGCTGTTTCATTTACCATTTGTATAAACTTAAGTTACTTAACTCCCCTATGCCTTGTTTTCTTCATATGTAAGGACAATAATAGTAACTATGTATTCAAATTGTTGTGGGGATTACATTAGTTAATACATAAAAAGCATTTAGAGCATAGCCTTGCACATACTAAGCACTCAAAATTCTAATTTTAAATAAATGGGAAAACTATGATTAAGAGAAGAGAACCATTACAGAAATAAATAGGATGTTAAGAAGATGATATGCAACAATTTTGAATTATATATAAGTGAAGTCATTTTGCCCCTTATAAATGTCTGTATTCTTTATCCATGGCTACCTACACTTCTGTATCTTATATGGGTAGATGTTACGTTCAAATATAATGACAATTCTAAATTTTTAGCTTTCCAATGTTATCAGTATTAAATATGCTAGCGGTAACAATACATTTTTTGAATAGCATATTTCTCCAAAATGTGCAAAGCATTTGTGACATGAAAATTGGATCTTAATAATATGAGTACTCTTCTTCAATCCAGATGTCATAGTAATCTCTAGAGGAAGATTTTTTTTAACATCTTTATTGTAGTATAATTGCTTTATAGTGTTGTGTTAGTTTCTGCTATATAACAAAGTGAATCAGCTATATGCATACGTATATCCTGATATCCCCTCCCCTTGCATCTCCCTCCCACCCTCCCTATCCCACCCCTCTAGATGGTCACAAAGCACCGAGCTGATCTCCCTGTGCTATGTGGCTGCTTCCCACTAGCTAGCTATTTTACATTTGGTAGTGTATATATGTCAATGCCACTCTCTCATTTCGCCCCAGCTTACCCTTCCCCCTCCCCGTGTCCTCAAGTCCATTCTCTACATCTGTGTTTTTATTCCTGTCTTGCCCCTAGGTTCATTAGAACCTCTTTTTTTTTAGATTCCATATATATGTGTTAACATACAGTATTTGTTTTTCTCTTTCTGATTTACTTCACTCTGTATGACAGACTCTAGGTCCATCCACCTCACTACAAAAAATTCCATTTTGTTTCTTTTTATGGCTGAGTAATATGCCATTGTATATATGTGCCACATCTTCTTTATCCATTCATCTGTCAGTGGACACTTAAGTTGCTTCAATGTCCTGGCTATTGTAAATAGAGCTACAGTGAACATTGTGGTACATGACTCCTTTTGAATTATGGTTTTCTCAGGGTATGTCCAGCATTCAAGTAATAGATTCTCCATAATTTAACAGGCACAAAATATATCATATATATTTATATATATTTATAGCATGTCAATTCTTTAAAACAATCTTATTATTATTTACCAGTGAACTATTTTCTCACTATTCTGGTTTAATTTTGGAATAGTCCCTAACTCAAATTATTGATACAACTGCAGATAATCTAAGCTGACTTTTGAAATTAGTGAGCTACTTGTTATTTTTAAAAATTTATTAACCTAACTAGAAACTAGTTTAATTCTATACTGAAGACTCCAGTTACTTTTTCTAAAATCATGATTCACTTGAGAATTATTTATCAGAAAAACTTAGTAACATATTCAAGTACAGAGGGGTAAGGAAGATTTTTATTCATTCTTTCAACAAATATTTATAGAAGGCCAACTATGTGCTTGGGATGTATAAATGAAGAAAATTGACAAAAACTTTCTTTATCCTTTTAAAACTTACATTCTGAATGTAAACTGAACACTCATTATTGACATGCAGTTGCTTTTCCTGCAGTGGCAGTGGCTTCCATCAGAATCTAAGTCCATATTTTTGCCTTCAGTCTCCATCTGTAAGGTGGTTAAGATGTTGGGTAGGATGAGAGGTATTCTTTCTGTGGCATATCCCTCCTTTTAAAGTTCTCAGTCAGGTGGGACATGACCAATAAAACAAGTGAAATGGTACTCTTACCCAAATGCATACAGCATGATCCAGTAAGTGGTGTAAAAAAGAATAAGAATAGCTAACATGATTATCAATAGCTATGATTTCTATATGGCCAACATTGTATATAAATTAATCACTTACTCAAAAACAGTACATCTTTGAATAGAAGTGATGAGAGTGAGTATCCTTGCCTTGTTCCAAATATTAGAGAAATATTAGAAATAGTATTTCACTATTAAGTACTATGTTGGTTGGTATGCTTTTTGTAGATGCTATCAGGTTGAAGAAGTTCCCTTCTATTCTTAGCTCCTGAGAGTTTTTGTCATAAATGGATGTTGGATTTTGTCAAATGCTTTATCTACATTTATTGAGATAATCACATTGTTTTTCTTCTTTACTCAGTTAATAATGTGAATTAAATTGATTTTTCTAAAGTTAAATCAAGTTTACAAACCTGTCTTCATTCACTTATTCTTGATCAGTCTAGTTGGTAATTAATCAATTTCACTGATCTTTTCAAAATATATTCTTAACTTTCTATTTCATTGATTATCTGCTCTTACCTCTTTATTTCCCTCTAGCTATTTACATTTATTCTGCTCTTCTTTGCTAGCCTCTTAATGTAGAACCTCAAGTCATTGATTTTAGATCTTTCATCTTTTCTCATATAAGCATTTAAGTCTATAACTTTCTCTCTTAGCACTGCTTTAGCTGCATCCCTCAAATGGTGATATGCTGTATTTTCATTATCATTCAGTTCAAACTATATTCTAGTGACTATTATGATTTCCTCTTTTACAGTGGATTAGTTAGAAGTATGTTATTTAATTTCCAAGTATGTTGTGATTTCCTAGATATCTTACTGTTATTGATGTATACTTTTCTTACCCCCATCTCCAAAATAGCCAGAATTATTCAATCTTCTAAACTGTATTATGGTTTGTTTGATGGGCCAGTATATGATCTATCTTGAGAGATCAAGACATGATCTATCTGCACTAAAAAATTTTTTTTGTTGTTTAGGAATTGTTGTATGTGTTGTTGTATAAATATCAGTTAGATCAAGGTGGTTGAGAGGATTGTTTGGATCAATGTTGCCATTGCTGATCTTTTGTTCAGTAGCTCTATCAGTTATGGAGAGAGTAGTTTCAAAATCACAAAATTCAATTGTGGAGTTATTTTCTTCCTTCAATTATATCATAAATATTTAAGTCTTTTAAATACCATTTACCCCCTCCTTTCTTCTGTATTATCATATGCATCTTGTTGTACATATATTTTCCTTGTTGTACATTTTTTGTTGTACATAAACTCTATAAAACATTTCAGTCAATGTTTTATATAGTCAATATTCATTTACGTTTACACGTAAATATGCCCTTTCTGAAATTCTATTTTTCTGTTTGTGATTATTTTCCTTCTGATTGAAATTTTTTCTTTAGAATATTGCTTTTTAAAAAAGTTTTGTTTCTGGTAGCAAATTACCTCTTTTAGTTTGTCTAAAAACAATTATTTTCCCTTCATTTTCGAGAAATATTTTCACTGGATATAGAACACTAGGTTGGCAGCTATTTTAATTCATTATTCCTGAGGCTCTGGTATATGCTTCATCCTCCCACCTGGAAGTACAGGTACTATTTTAGATAGGTTGGAAAAACTCCCCAAAGAAATGGAATTTAAGTAGTTTCCTGAATACAATCAATACTAGAATATCTAGGAAAAGGGCATTCCAGAAAGAGGGAAAAGTAAATTCAGAAACTCTAAGGTAGAAACACATTTTCCATGTTAAAGGAAATGTCAAGAAAAAAAAAAAAAAAAGGCCAGCATGGTGGTAATGTAAGACATGTAAGCAAACACTGCAGAAGAAAAATTGGAAAACTGTCTTTGGTCTAAATCATACAAGACCTTACACGCCAAGATAAAGTAACTGAATTTTAATCTAATTATAATTGGAAACCTTTAGAATGTTTTGAGAAGTGATATAACTTGATCTAAATTATTTTTTAATCACTTATCTCATTTGTCTTCATAACCCATGTCATTTAATCCTCACAAGCCCTAGAAAAATTAATGAAGAAAGTGCTATAATTATCTCTGTCAAATGGATGAGGGAACTGTGGCTGAAAGTAGTTAAATGACTTCTCCAAAGTTACACAGTCAATGTGACAGAACTTGAATATTTACCTATAACTCTCTACCTCTAAAACTATGTATAATCATATTCAGAATTGAATTTTACTTGAAACTTTTTCACAAACCCATAGTACTCACCATTGTGTACAGTGTGTGAGATTCTTTTTTTTTCAAATGGTGATTTTTGGAGAACATTTCTAAGAGTAATGGGCTTGAATGAGGCTTCTTTTCTATTTGAGGTTTTGCACCTTGCTGTTATGCATATTAAAATATTTTTTCAATAGAAATGGAATCCAGCCCTACTTTCTGTAGGAGAAAACCTAAGATAGCTTTTTCTACTTCTTTGTTGTATCTCAATAACTCTGCCACCTGTTCTGTCATTTAAGCAGCTTTTCTACAGATTGATCCAAATAGTCAGGGAGCAACTTGGAGGTACTGAACTCAATTTTAAAATTTCCCCAAGATCCTGATTTGCATACCACCTTATTCCTTTTATGTACCTATTAAATTTGGAAATAGAAAAAAGATACAAAATCTGTAAGTGTTTCATCTAACACCAAAATTATAGTAATGTTCCACTTACCTGGAATATGACATAAATAAAGAACATAAAAAGGAAACACTATCACAGCCATAATTGTCAAGTTGGGTACCTGGTAGTTGCTTTTCAGAGGGACGAGATAAAAAGAGTTAGGACCACACACTTCCCCTTCCCATTCCATCCCAAGTGAGGGGAAGGCCTCCTTCCTTGACTCCAGGAATGGAGACTGAAATATATATATTTTAAATGATCCAATTTGTTTGGAAAAAAGAAAAGAAGTAGTGACAACCCAGATAAAAATATCTCTTATCTTAAATATATGGAGTAAGAAAACATAAATTCAGAGAGGTTTAAATGCCAAAAAAATGAAAAGGAAAACAAAAAGCCTCTCTATTCTCTAGTCTAGACCCAACCTGAGAATTCATTTTTGTAAATTATCCCCTTTGATTCTTTATAACATATCCAGTTTAGTTAACTTTTATCCACTCCCCAACAAACAAATCTAATTAACTGTAAGCAGTATCTTTTAGAAGTATGTGGCTTTCTATGAATGCCTCTGTTTATTCTCTTGATCTCAGAAAATGTACACATTGATGCTATAGCATATCAAGCCATTAACAATAGGAATGACGGGAGGCGTGGAGATAGAGATAGTGTCATTGACTGTATAAGAAGAAAATAACTACCAGTCTGAGATATTTGTAGTGTCCCAGAGAATGTAAGCAAGACCTCCCTTTAGCAATTAATCTGAACTAATTCATAGACATGCACAGCAGCATTAGGAAAAGCACCCTCAGAAGAAATCTCCAGGGCAAGAGGGAACCATCTAGACCTTAGATTTCACATTGAAAACTCATGAGCTATATAATGAGTAGAAACTATAGGGCAAGAACTTTTGGCTCCTTAGAAAAATCTTTCATTCAGTGAAAGAATATTGAAAGGTGGGACAGGTTGCTTCATGAGATCATGAGTCTTCCATCGTTGGAAGTGTTCAAGGACAAGCTGATCAAACACGTCTTGGTGACATTAACCAAGCACCAGATGGGTAGAAGGGATAGATTTCTACCAAGGCCCCTTCCCATTGTGAATTGCTGTGATTCTATAATATCAATAATACATCCAAAGGGAATTCAGGGAGTATTAAAAACATGTGGGTATAAAATAATTCTTGAGAACTGACCAAGAGAAAAGACAAGTGAATAAAGCGAAAAGAATAGCACTGATGTTTCTTTCGTGGCAATTTAAAACAGTAATTATATACCATTTACCATCTATTAATTTATCACAGATTAATAACAGATTATTCAGGGTAGGCAAGAATGTGAGGAAGCAGGCCCTCTCGTACACTGGGAGGAGAATGCAAGTCAGCATAATCTTTGGGGGGACGATTATTAAAGTTTAAAATACTCAATTCTTTTATCCAGTAATTTCACATCAGGAATCTATCCTTCAGAAATATTTACAGTACGATTTATGGACATATGTACAAAATGTTTATTTCTGGAAAAAAAGGAACAATTAAAAAATTAGAGAATTGTTCATCGATAGAGAAAGGATTAAAAGAGTTACGGCGTATTTATATTGCAGGATATTTGGCACTTATTAAAAAGAATGAGATGTTTCTCCACGTTCTAAAAAGGAACAATTTCAAAGTTAACATTGTTCAGGGAAGAAACATATACATAATCTGATTCTATTTAACAACAGCACAGGTACCGTATGTGGTCGGATTAACAGCAAGAAAACTTCCTTAAGAGTGCGAGAGAGAACAGAAGATTAAGGACAAATTTTCACTGCCTACTGTGGATGCTTCAGAATTGTTTAAATTATTTATAAGAAGCATTTACAACTTTTGTGACTTTTTTGGAACTCCATCACAATTTTAAAACCTTATAGTTTTGTAGCCAGCCCTTCCTGACTAATAATCCCCAAGGGTCCAGCAAATTGTCAGAATGAGGAACTTTATGCAGTCTTGAAAAAAACTGACTTTCCCCTGGGCCAGAAAGTGTTAGTGTGAAGATGAAAAAAACACCAAAAAAAAAAAAAACTTATTACAAGAAGACACCTTAAATAGTATGATTCATTACCTTCTATTTCTTTCTTTGTATCTTTTCCGCATCATTGCTTTGTACTCAATAAAACGCACTCCCAAACATCAAAATGAAGAAACAGAGAAAAATGAGATTCAAATCTAATCTTAATTAATAGTAATTTACGTGATCAACATTGTGTAAAGTGAGTCTTGCAAAGGAGACCCCGGAGAGAATCCTCCCAAGGTAGTAAACATTACTGTGGGGCCCCAGACACATTTTCATTACTTTCCCTGCCTCTTTTGTTATACATCAAAAGCAATGAGGTCAATCATGGCAGCTTCCCTTGGTGACTCACAAGAGATTATATAAATTGTTGGTCATGCTGCAGAACTGTGTAAATGCCTGCTTAAAATAAAATGTATTTCAGGGAATAGGATTTTTTTTCCAACTTCTTCATAATTTGAATTCAGCATTAAAATATATCATGAAAGGAAAAGGAAGCCTTACATGATTTTATTAAAGATTTAATAGCAGATCAGACTTCCCTAATTCTCTGTAGTTACATCTTAAAACGTCAAGTATAATGTAGTTTAAGTGAGGTTTGTTCTCCACAACATTGCAATGATGTCAATTGACATTCAGTCTCTTATTGTTTTCTATTCTATCTGAAGGACTCTTTCACAATCAACATTCCCCTGCTAAACAATTTTTGGCCTAGTAGAACTATAGTAATTTCACATTACAAATGTCAACAATTCAAGCCTGAGATGAGTTGTGTTAGCTCAACAAGACAAATAAAATTAGATGCTTTCATTACCAAATCTCAGAAGAAGAAGGTTTTGCTGAATGATTAGAATATGGGTTATTTGAATTAATTATCTCTGACTCTGCTCCAGCTCTGGAATCTGACCATGCTTCCAGACCAGTTTTCTGCAGACTCTTTACACCCTTTCAACACAATATAGTTAGTAAAACCTGAACAGAAAAGCTCCTGACTCCAGGCTGTTTCCTTGTAATGAGACCTCTAACAGCGGGGCACGTGCAGACCAGAAGCTCCCCACAGGTTTTCAGTGGAGACAGTGGAGCCCTTTAGGTCTGTTCTGTTCTTGTACTACTGTGTGTTCTGACATTATTGTCTGAGGACATTGCCTTTTGAATCCTCCCTTTGGGGCCTACTCTGCCTTATTCTCAATTCCATTTCTGTGGCCCAATTTTTATCCATTTCTTTCCCGTGTACAAAAAAGCACCTCTTTTCCTAGACTCTTTGTGAGTTTCATTCATTTTTCTTTTCCCTCTTTCTTATTTGAGAATGTGATTAAATTGCTCAGTGCTTTGGCCTTATTTCCTGGGATGCATTGTTCAGACAATCTTTTCCACATTAAGATAAGTTCTTAGCATGGATATTTTCCCCATGTCCACACTGTGGGACTCTGGACTGGTGAATTAATCTGCTTTGATGCACGTCAGTCTTGTCTTAAAACCAAAATTCCTCTTCCATTAATAACCACTTAACATAAATGAGGCCGATAGTGTTATTTCTCTTCATTGAAGCTTCTTATTGGAAGTTTATAAATACCATTTCACATTTAGTGGGTACCTACCAATGCCAGGTCCATTCACACAGGCAATCTCACTGAAGCCTCCTATGAACTCTCTAAGTTAATTACACTCTCTGAGCATCCAGATAGTGAAATCTGAACCCAGAGAGGTCACATAATTTAGCGAGTTAACACAGCTAGTGACTGACAGATCTGGTATGCAAGCTCAGACTTAAATCTAAGCCTATTACTCATGTTATTACCGTGCTTTTCATATTCTGTCGAACATAAAACATCAAAAGCAGAACAAGGATATAGAAGTTCAGTTCCTACCTGTCTATTCAAGCTTTGTGGTTTTATACTAACCTTAACTCCTCATGGCCCAGCTTTTCCATCCATAAAATTATGTGCCACTTAATGGAGATATTTTTTAAATTAATAAAATTATGTTTAGAGATTAGCATGGAAATAAACTGTGGAGCATGTGCCTTTGGTCCTAAAATAAGTGAGAATAAATCTAATGAGAATTAATCAATAAATCTTGGGGAGAATCTAATATATGACATTTTCCCCTGCTGGCCTGTGTGGAGTACTGAGAATGAATTTATAGCAGGCAGCAAATTATATACAGCCTCTAAAAAAGATAACGTGATTTGTAGATGTGAGTAGGTCTGGTTGATACGGATCCATTTGAAATATTTCAAAACAAATTGTATATTTATGATCTCATGACTGGTATAGGTATGTTGTCATTGGCAGAAGGAGATCTTTTTTTAGGAAGAAAAGCATCTCCTCATTTATATAAATCTTGATGACAACAGTGAGGAGAAGAGGAAATGCAAGTGGTAAAATCTTTGGTCAGAATGGAAAGAAATAATGTCACCATCTGCCTTACCTCTCTCATGGGGAGCCCTGACCAACTCTGAAAGGGATGTGTGGAAAAGAAGGAAACCACACAGGTAGTTGTCTTGGAAATAGACCAAAGTATATCTCTGGCATCTAGCCATGTGACATAGGTCAGCTGTGGTCATCTCAGTATGCTTTCATCAACATATCATTTCTGAATGGTCACAACTAGGTTCTTAGGTGCCTTAACCTGAACTTGAGAGGTAGGCATGATCCTTTTAAAGGAGGATAGAAACATCTGGAGACCAGATGTGTTAACAAAATGGTTTACTTATCCAGGTGAATGGCACGTTTACATACCTGGGAATTTTCTGACATTTGCTCTAGAGGTATGTGTCAGGTTATCCCTGTGCTTTCTGGAATGCTGGATGACCCAGCATGTAACACTGATATACTGCAAAATTATTCAGCAGACTCTGTGGATAGACTAGATGAATAGCTTCTCTATCATCTCCTATGAAATGTACCCTCTGCCTTTCCTCTAGTGCATTGAAATGGGAAAAAGAGTCGGAAAAGCAAGAGGAATAGGGCGGAAAGAATTTTAAATAATCATAATCCAAAAGATTTACCATCAACTTAATTGAAATGTGACTGCCAATCATATAATTGGATACTTTGCTCACAAATTTTTAGATGAAGACTCAAAGTACTAAGTATATAATCATTGCATACATTAAATACATACATTGAATGCTAAAGCTATTTAAACAGTACAGATGGTAGCACTTGGACTTTTGAATCTGCTGTTGTAAGAAGTGTATCCATATCTTGGCTCTAAGATGTACTGATAGTTGGCTACAACTGAGTTATTTACATCTTCTCTTTATCCCTGAAAGGGGATTAATTATTCGTACCTCACAGAGTTTTGGGTTTTGAGACCACTGTACCTTTTACTATATAAAGATCTATTAAATCTTAATTACTATTGTCATGAACAAAATAATAAAATAAGTAGATTTTCAAAACAATCAAATCAAGATTAGAAGGTAACATAATAATTATTAATGTGAAGAGTTTTATTATGAATTCTATAAAAATTTCCCATACTTTTCACACACTTCTGCATTACACTAGTTTATAAAGGCATGTCCTTCCTGGCCATGAAGACTGGTTAACATTAATTTATAGCTCATATCATACTTTAATCTCCCTGCTGTTATGTATTGTACTTATTACTTTATGTACTTTTAGTACCTAAAGTAAACATGTCAAACATTCAATAATCTTACCTTGCTTAGCGTTGTTTTTTATAAAAATGTCTCCAGTAGATTTTAGCATATAGCTGTCATGTCTACGATAACAAATAGTATCTAAAAATGATCCTTTCATAGCCATGATTGTGCTTCACTGATTACAGCAACCCATTCTATTTTAGGAAAGGAAAATTCATGCCTCCAAGGAAAGGAACCAGGGCCAGACACAGGGACAGGGATGCAAAGTTAAAACTCCAAGGTCTGCTTTTTGCTCATCCCAAGGAATCTCGTTTACAGGGACTGTTTCCTCATGATTTTTCAGTGCGGCAAAGGGGAACAAACTTGACAAAACTCGACAGGATAAAAAAGTCCTATTTAAGCTTTTTCCCTTGGGTTCCACAGGAGCTTTTCTCAAAATATGCTCTAATGCAAAATAGTTCCCAGAGCTCCTCATGGATGGGAAAAAATAGGAAGGGTTCTGTTTTCAAATAAAGATCCAACACTTTAATTCTTCTCAGAGATTAGCAACTATCGGCATTTTTAGCTCTGCAAAATCCCACAATAAAGAAAACCATTTAACTTTATTTGCCCAGCAGTTCCTATGTGCATTTGACCAGAGAATGGCTTTATTGCTTAATATTTACTATAAACACATTTTGGGAATCTCTGTATTACTGAGAAGTCATACATGAAATATGAAAAAGAATGACCTCAGAAGTCATCATGCCCAGAAATGCGGTGTGCAGAATTTGATGGGCAGAGATGCAGGGATTTAGGACCAAGAAGACTCAGATTTAAGATGTTCCAATTTTCAGAGTTTTTCTAAACAAAATCTCCCTCTTCAGATATGAAAATTCCATCAAGGGAAACATATGCTCATGCACACGTGTACAGAAGCAGTCTAGACCAGAATCTCAGCCAAAATGACCTCTAATAACTGTATCCTCAGTTACTGGCAGAGAAGGTTATGCCAATTTTCTAATGCAGCCTTTTAAACAGATGACATGCTGGGTCCACTTCCTGTTCAATCATTTACTTATGTTTTGCTGACTTACGTAGCTGAGGTGCAGAATAGCAATATTTCTTTCAATCTTTTTGCCTCTTTCCAGCTCAACAAGTAATTGAAAATACACAGTGTATGAAGTGTACTAGTGCGTGTTTGGCTACCTACCCAAATACCTTCCTCATTACTGAGACAGCCTGATCCTGTCTTATAACCCAAGTCTGTATTCCCCACACAGAAGGGATTAAAGTAGATCCTTTTGAACACTCCAGGTACTCAGTATTAAGTAAGATATGCTGGGGATTCTGCCCAGACAGGACTGATGTCCAGCTCTACCGGCTGGGATGGCATTTTATTCCTTAAAATCTTGAAGTGAATCCCGCCTCAGGTCCCAGACCTTGTTACTGGATCTTTACTCTGTTTCTTGAGCCTGACTCTTATTCCTCTGAGCAGATATATGCCACTATCTCAAGAACTGCAGCATAAGTGGAGGCTTATTCACAAGGACTGAGTGAAGGCTTAGGTTCTAGAACTGGGAATAGTGTCAGAGCAGGCCTAGCTACAAGGCTGACTTGATTCTTCTCCACTGAAATACTGAACTAGAGTTTCTTAAATCACAACACGTAGAGAAATAATCTCAGAATCTTGTTGGGAGCTAAGCCCACAGAAGGGGACAATGGGGTGTCTGTGAAGACAGAGGGACAAAAGGCCGGGGCAGATAAATCTCTACCTTTCTACTTCTCCAGATGCTGCTCCCCTGAAAACTTTCACCCCCGCCTACAACTGTGAATCCAGGCCTCTAGCAGCAAAGTGGAGTGGAAAAAAAAAGGAGGTGAATCAGATCATTCAAGTCACTTAAACTGTCAGATAATAATGGCCAGACAATCGGGGAACAAGGATGTTGGGATTTTGTCTTGAGTTACCTTGGATTTCTGTTACAGTTTTCTCCCTTTCCTTGGCATTTTATCAGATCAGTAATCCCCCCCAGCCCCCCTACAGCCACCTACTTCATCAACAATCAGCATTAATTAGTAAATTGCTGTGTTAGTAGCTTGTTGTATTAGCTCCGCAGGAAGCCATTTCAAAGGTATAATCCATGTCCAAGAGAGTTACAGTAAGATCCCAAACTTCCGACAAAATGAAATGGGAAGTCTGTTTGGCTCTTTGATCTGCTGCCCTTCAGTCGAGGCCTTGGTTTATGTGCCACAGTTGTTATCTGCTCCCTCTTACTGAATGTTGTGTTATCCTGAGGGGAACACCTCGGTGCCTTCCTGTGAACATGTTCTCTTGAAAGTGTTACCAAAAAAGGGTAGTGTTCCAACAGAGCCCAACCAGTTTATGTGAAAACTTCAACCTGCTTTTAATTTTCATTGTTCACATTTAGTTTGTTCAGGAGCCATAACTTCATTATTTTTTCAGTGTTTCAGTCCCCATTTGGGTTATACAATGCTTAGCCCTGGTTTGGTAAACTAGAATTTCAACTTCCTTTCTTCTCTGATAATCACAGGGACTTCCATTGTTCTTTAGGGATAGGAATCCTAAATTCATATCATTGTATCATATGAATGATACATTGTATCATATGAATCGTTCATATCATCATAGCACTCATTGTATGAGTGCTTTTTCATCCATATGGATAGGCCTGCACAACACTGGGCCCTCCAAAGGTACATTTTTAAAAGCTATTTTCACAGAGACACTAAGTAGCTGTCCATACTTGATACATAATGGCTAAAGATTTCTTCTGTGATCTGGCCTACGAGAAGCTACTGCTAAATTTCCACTCAGTGTTAGAAATAGAAACTTCACAATCTGTAATTACTAACCCTATAGAAACAGATAAACTAGGGAATGTCTCTGGATGCTGGAAAGATAAATTGAGGATAACTGCAAATGGCAAAGTTTGGAGAAATTGAAGACAGGGGAGAAGATGATAAGTGCAAAAGGAGCCTTGAGATGAATAATCCTCTGGAAAAACCACTCATGCTTTTTTTTCCGAAAAGCATAGATATCAGCGCTCTCCTAATCTGCACAAGGCCCTGGAAGATCAGTGAGGTTTATCTCAGAACGCAGAGAAGGAGATTGACAAGGAATGAGCTGGTTATAATAGGATCTGATTAGAGTCTAGGACACTCCATAGACTACAGTAGATGCTCAAGGAATATTTGGTAAATGTGGACATAAATCTCAGCTGCAAGTGTCATAGAGAAGTCAGCTATGCTTTTAAAATAGTGAGTTTGTGGTAGACAAGTGGAAAAGTGAAAGAGGCAGCTAGATTTATAGTAGAGTACAGGGGAGATCTGAGCTGGAGATAAATATTCAGAGCAATTAAAGACACTCCTAACATGTATCTCATATTAACTGCACTGAAAGCCTTGGGGTTCGACCATGAGATAGATGGATGATTAAGAAGAAGCAGACAGGGCTTCCCTGGTGGCACAGTTGTTGAGAGTCCGGCTGCCGACGCAGGGGACACGGGTTCGTGCCCCGGTCCGGGAGGGTCCCACATGCCGCGGAGCGGCTGGGCCCGTGAGCCATGGCTGCTGAGCCTGCGCGTCCGGAGCCTGTGCTCCGCAATGGGAGAGGCCACGACAGTGAGAGGTCGCGTACTGCAAAAAAAAAAAAAAAAAAAAAGCAAAACGTTGGGCAGTAGATGTCTTTGTCCTCTTTGCATAAAAGGAGAGTTGTCCTAAAACAAATCTACACCAATTTGTGAAGAACAAATTGTTTGACTTGATGGTCACAGACTTGGGGGTAAAAAAAAGAGGGATCAGTGACAAACAGGTTTGGGAAAAAGTTATGGATAGACCCAGTGTATGAAGATAAGTGTTTGTCATATGAATTCTTACCAAAGCCTCCCACTCTGGAAAAGGTATTTCATAATTAGGAAGAAAGATGATTCACCCTAGTGCTTGTTCAGTGGGCTCATGCACAGAGTGATCAGAAGTAGCTGTATCAGTTATCTATTGCTGTGTAACAAGCCACCCCCAAACTTAATAGCTTAAAACAAAGGACTGGGGAAAACCTGGGAGAATCATAACATGGACACTTGCTGTGGTATTTCAGGGTCTTTCCTTCTGGCAATCAGGCCTCTCTTTCAGTAAGTAGTTTCGAGGTCCAACAATTGCCTCAGGTCTAGGCAAGGTATTGTAACTTTTTGGAGGGCAACTGTCCTCAGCTTCCCAATAATTCATTCTTAATGTCTTTTAAGTGCACACTTTGAGTACTGTTACTAGCTGCCCATTTATGTTGCACGCCTAGGGACACCATGCTATATTAACAACTTCTATAATTCTCTGAAAGTCCCACCCCATCTGGAAGCCCTTCCAAATTTGCCACTCATTAAAATGTGTCTACCTGACTGTCAACAGTTCAATGGTGCCACTGAACTCCGTCGTTTCAAGGATCTTTGCCTCCCCACTACAAACCTTGCTATTAACCCTAGCTTACAGGAGACGGCCACCTCTGACCTTTTCACTGATGCTGGTACCACTCTTCCCAGGACATTGTGTATTGTTTTGGTGAACAGTATATCCTCTGGGCTCTTCTATGGAACATAGTCCCCTGTGAGAATTCTGGCCTTACATAACAAATTTACAGTGTATTCTCTCTACCACACCCACATCGCTGAGCCTTTTAACCCCTTCTTACCCTATATGTCCTGGAAATTCTGGCATCCATACTTCATATGTGGTCCATGGCTAGTAATTTGTCCTCACTATTTTCCCAAGTCCTTACCAAGGTGTCCAGTTGTCTATCCCAGGACAGTGATCCCAGATAATTAAATAAACTCTCCCTTATCTAGCCCTTATGTTTTCCCAACCTGATCAAATGCTCCCAGAATCCAGGGTCCTATGTACTCCCCCAGTCCTTAGGGTACATGTTAGCAGGTCCTGTGGCAATTTGGAGCTGTAGTCCCTTCCTTCCTTAACAAGCTCAGCACATCCCTAGCTGCAGTTATGTTGTAACTCAATCTTAG
Source organism: Lagenorhynchus albirostris (assembly GCF_949774975.1). Taxonomy (NCBI): domain Eukaryota; kingdom Metazoa; phylum Chordata; class Mammalia; order Artiodactyla; family Delphinidae; genus Lagenorhynchus; species Lagenorhynchus albirostris. Next base: position 51,194,685 of record NC_083111.1, read on the forward strand.
TGATTGCCTAGTAGACAGAAGGGAGTTGAGGGCAGATCTTAGGGGACTGGAGAGACACACATTGTCTTTGAGGGGAGAGGCTTCTGCATTATTTCCAATTGGAGGCACGTTCCTAGTCTTTAACAGGGAGATACAAGCCTTTTTTGTAGGCCCAAAGGACTCAGTGAGATCTGGGAATTCAAGATTTTTAGCACAACAATTCCATACCAAGTTTCATGGTTTCTTTTTTTTTTTTTTCCTTCAACCAGGGTCCTGATCTTGGTGTAGTAGACCTGCCCTTAAAGGATTTGAACGTTTTTAAAGCCCAGCTCCTCTGTAGTCCTCAATTTCTCTGTCCTTCTTCTGCTTTGATGCTACCAAAAGGGCTCTCTGGCTTTCAAACTCAGCTTTTAAGTGAATATTAATTATTCTCAGCTTTTTGCTGCATTTTTCCAAAGCATCAGTCAAGCTTAGCCAAACCCAGTCCCATCTTCGTGGCGCTTCCTGTGTTCCTCTTATGCCTCAAACACTTCACACATGACACCAGGCAGCGCATTCCCTTCTGCCGGTTTGTCATCCCTGTTTTCCAAGGTGAAAGTCTCCACAATCGCACTCTCTTGTGCCAGAGACTCTCTGTGCTCTGCCTACCGCCACGAATGGGGTCCTCATTGGCTGCTGGGCAGCCGTGTGAACCTGCCACAAATTCTATCCCTGTGTGGGCTCTCTTGGGTCCCTCCTACCACCAACTCTTTTTTTTTTTAATTTTTATTTATTTTTTTTTTTGCTGTGTTGGGTCTTCGTTTCTGTGCGAGGGCTTTCTCTAATTGCGGCAAGCGGGGGCCACTCCTCATCGCGGTGCGCGGGCCTCTCACTATCGCAGTCTTTTCCGTTGCGGAGCACAGGCTCCAGACGCGCAGGCTCAGTAATTGTGACTCACGGGGCTAGTTGCTCTGCGGCATGTGGGATCTTCCCAGACCAGGGCTCGAACCCGTGTCCTCTGAATTGGCAGGCGGATTCTTAACCACTGCGCCACCAGGGAAGCCCCACCAACTCTTACAGACAGAGATTTGCATCCAGGAGCTTTATTAGGAAGACCTCGCTGGCTCCATAGCTGTGTAAGGGAAGGGGAGGGAAGCCAGCAGAGCGAGAGTAAAACAGGAACACAGCCCCAGCCAAAGCCTCAGTCAACCCTCCGGGGAGTCCTGAAGGTGCAACAGACCCTTCAGAGCTGTCCCAAGTTAGAGAGAGGAGGCTGGGTCACCACAGAAAGCCAGCGTCGTCAGGTGGCGCTCTTCAGCTGAGGCCATCTCCAAAGAAGAGGGTAGACAGGTGTGGGCTGCCCGCCCAGCAGTACTACCAGAAGCTGAGTGAATAAGGCCTATAGTTTATGTCCTGTAAACTACATCGAAGCATCCAAAAGGGGATATCTGCTTCATAGTGGGAACGGGGAAGAATATAAACGGAGGCAGATATTCTTGACGGTACCTCTAGCACTACCGTGACTACTGGGAAAAAAATAACGAAAGACGAGAGGAGCCCTACATGACTAGACTATTTCAAAATAATATGTGACTTTGCCTGATGATACTATTTATTGCCAAAATCTACCGTGCAAAAGTATTTTCATAGTGGAAGCACATAGGAGGGTAATTACCCTGGCCTTAGTGTAACCATGGAAGGCTTCACATTCAGGATTTAGATAGATAAAAAGGAGAGGAGAGCATTTTAGGCAGGGGTACAGCCATGGCAGAAGCCTGACGTAATGAAGTATGCCACGTTCAATGCACTGCAAGGCATTTGATACTAGAGATTTTTTGATATCAGAGATAAGGCTTGGAGAGTAGACGATTCCCTTTGCACTGTGATCAGTCAATCAGGAAATATTAAGCTCCTATACTGTTTAAATCACTGTATATCTTTTTAATGACAGCAGTCACTATAAAAGAATGTGATCTCAGTGAAGGAATTCTCAGTAGACCTTGAATTTGTTTGCTGATATGTTTTCAACCATGACTTCTAATTGTTCAGAATCACCTTTTTTTTTTTTTTTTTTGCTTCATTCGTTATTTTGGCATGTTTCACTCGAAAAGATCTCAGGAAGAAAAAACTCCTGCATCATTTTTTTGTGCACTTGACCCTGATCGTGGTTCAACTTGAGACGTGGCTCTCATTGACCTATGCTGGCGTCCCCAGGCCATTATTTCTTTTACTTCTCTCTACTGTCTTTTCGAAATGAGCAGGACGTTGAACTTTTCCCCACTAATCATCCCACGGCTGGCTAATGTGTCTGCTCAGATTCACAGGAGTGCTCAAGCTGGTCACAGCGGTGACGCAATGGCGTTCTGTGAATAACTTCAGGCTTCCTGGGAAGGCATCACATGACCTTACATACCATCTGCCAAGCCATCTGTGTCTTACTCAGGAACCTAAATAAAAGCAATAGTCCCTGCTAACTCATAGGCACCATTCACTCCACAAACATTTATTGAGCGCCTACTATGTTAAGGGTAACTCTGCTGTGGGTAAAAATGTCTCACAGAGAAGAGTAACAAGCAAGCAACTAACTACAAAACAGTTTCATAAGTGATACATAGAAGTATGTGCAAATTCTAGGGAAGAATATGCACCTTGGAAAGAAGGTACATAAAGATTTTCTTTCTGTTAAGGTGTGTCCATGCTAATAAGCATTTAATTTGGCCCTATATAGAAACAGAATCAATGGTGGTGATGCAGTGTTTTAAATTGGTTTCAGTCAGGTAATTAGACTGGTCATAAAATGAATGAAGGTGCTCTGCTTTCAGCTTGTGAAGTGTTACCTATTACTCATCCTTGAATGAACAGGCCCTCAGGGAGAGAAAGATCAATGGGCTTGGTAGTGGAGAGTGAGGGTCTTAAGAGAAACATTGCTCCTTGTGACATTCACGTACTACAGTTTGACAGTGTCCTTCTTAAATTAATAAAACTAAAAAGTCCTGACCCCAGGGAGAAGAGCACACTATAGATGTGATAAGAATAAAAACGGATTCATTTTCTTTTTATGCTATTTTTGTAGCCAAGATTACATCAGTTCTTCATGTGAACTATTGTTCAGCCGGCATAAGGTCAATTGCAGAGCCCTGTGGCCTGACTCCAGAGACCTTCCTTAAGGGTTACTCAATCCCTTAATTATTTCATGCCCGTTACGTTCAAAGGCACTTAAGGACATTTTTTCCCATCCTCAGACTCTTCAACTTATAAGATTTATATAATCATCAATCCCAGTATTTGCCCGTATTTATTCCATCAAACATTTTGTCATATGTCTTGTTGAAATTCATTACACTTTAATATACACATTTCCCCTATAAATAGATATTTTTGATAAATGAGGGAACAAATATAGAAAATTTCAATGAAACAACATAAAGATCCATTAATCTGTAAGAATTCTAGAAGTTCTTCAAGACTGCTGATTAAAAGCTTGAGATTAAATATGCTATCAAAATGACTATATACTTAAAAACACGCACAAAAACCCTTGCTATCCTTAGCTGGAATTTTTGAAGGAATTATCCTAGGACTATTCCCTTTAAAAAATAAATCTAGACAAAGTAAAAAGAACTTTAGCATATTACAATGTACCAGGTGTGGTATAAATGAGAAATGAAGATTTAAAAGGACTGTTCAGGGGCTCTAATGTGAAAGCTATGTCTTTAGAAACAGAAGATAATCACAGCATGCAGGGCATATTAAAGGAAAAGAACAGCTAGCAGGCGGTTAAACAAATTATTGGTCAATATTTTTAGGGAAGAAGTTAAGAGTTTTCTCACTCCCAAATTGCTTTTTGAAGTGTACAGGTAAGAGGTGCTTAATCCAACACTGGCAAATGCCCAGGCAATTCTGGTAATTATGAACAAACCAAATGTTAAATCCATGAGATCAGATGGTAGCTACCTGAAATTTTTTAATTAACCCAAGGAGGAAATTGTTGAATTGTTAGCCAAAATGCAAAACAAAAACAAAACCACACAAAAAACCCAAACCAAAACAATACAAACAAACCAAAAGAAAACCTTTCTTTATAAATACAATGATGCTAGAGGAGGAGAGTTTGCCATGAGACCTTCAACATGAGAAGAACCCCTTCAGGAGACTGTGGAAACTATAGTTAGGGAACCATTGCCAAAAGCTGGGCCCCTGCACACGTTAAACGTTCTTACCTAAGACAACCCAGTTTCTGAAGAGGAAGTCATGCTGATGCAATGACTACATGGGGAGAGAATGGAAACAAATTCATTCATTCAGCAAATATTTACTGAGTCCCTGCTAGGTACCAGGCTCTCAGGGATCTAATATCTGGGGGGAAAATAATATCTGGGGGGGAAAAAAGCAAACTGACATAATCATACTTAAATATTCATGAGTTTCAGGAGTCATGTTTGCATTTGGGTAGGCATCACTCTGTGTAACTGTCTTTCACTTAATTGTGGCTAAGTTCAAGCCTACTGAAATTGAACAGGAAGGGAAGCATATTCAAGGACTAAAAATATAAACATTAAGAAAAGTTGTAAGCAGAAGACTTAGTGGGGAAAAAAGACTCATGGGCGAGTAGAAGGTTATCACAAAATGGTAGCAATTAGCTTCAAGGTGTTATGTGATAGGGTGGGCAAGAGAATGAGTTACCTTGATGCAGGAGAGGGGCAGCCTCTACGTTCCTATTCTCTCTCTGTCCACGTAGGCTAGAGATGTTTCTGAGGTAGTAAGATTATTTAGTTCCACACAGTGCTAGCCAGAGGTCACAGGGCATATTTCTAAAGAGAACACTGATGTTAGTAAACAAGCCAAGAATGTGATAAACTATAACTCCATTAGCTGGGTATAAGGAGAAAGAAATATATGGGAAAATTTGAAAATGGATTTGTCTCTGAGGACAAAGGGCCCACTGCATGCATGAAGAGGAGTGCTATTCAAGCTGGCCTGCCTTACCTGGGCACGGAGAGCTGATAGGCAAGCAGAGCTTAGACATGGAGCAACCCATGAAATGCACATGTGGTTTCATGCATTATCTCCCCTTAGAGGTTTACAAAAAAATGTTGGCTGAGGGGATCAATCAGGCAGTGATATAATTGCCTCCTTCTGATTTCATGTGGTATAAATCTATGAGGATTTTTAAGTGGCCAGATGTTTTAATCTTGCGTCTTTCTTGAAATAAAGAGAAAAAATTGTGGAGATCTGAGAGTTGCTTAAAATTGTGATTTGGGGATCTGCTGTGGGATGTGTTTGTTTGTGTGTGTGAGAGAGAGACAGACAGACAGACAGAAGGGGGGCGGGAGAGAGAGGGAGAGAGAGAGGGAGAAGATACAGAAGGGCATTTGACACAGTGATCTGGATAGCATGGAAATTAAGATGCTGTTGTTTTGATGCTGCAATTCTGAAAGATAAAAATCCAAACATTTTAACACCCTCAGTAGAAATAGTATAAGGGCTTAGAACAATATCATTCATTGTATAATATGAAACTGTTTGTACTTCTTGTACAAACTCTCATACTCATCCTAGCTGTCACTGACCATTAGTATGACCATGACCATCTTTAGTTTAATAAAAAGGGAAAGAATGAATAAACTACCACCAGAATTAGATTAGGTCTCTGTATTATTCACTCTTATGGCATGCTGTACTTTTTCCCTTTTAGTATTTAGTATAATTGAATGTAATAGTTATTCATGAAATGTCTATGTCTCTTGTATTAACCTTGAAGGTTCAGGATGGTCTAGACTGGTTCACTGCTGTATCCTAGCACCTAGCACAGTGTCTGGCACATTATGGGTCCTCAACTATTTGTGAATGAATGAATGACAGGGTAATGCCTGGAGTGGACATGTCAGTGACAAAGTGAGGGGAGGTCAGGAGTAATATGCAGCTCAGGAATGAGTTGAGAATGAAGGATCAAGAGTAGAATTCAGGGATAGGATGAGGGGTAGCTGTTATAACCATGACTTGATAACAAAATGAAACTGAACACTTAACACAAATGTGTAAGTCATTTTAGAGTCATTTATTCTTAGAATCAAAGTAAATATTAAACCATGTTTCTTTTAATATTTTCAGCCCCAAATTCTGAAGTGCCTCTTGCATAGTCTTCGTGTTGAAATGTTGATAGCATTTTCCGGTTGCGATTACTTGCGGATGTTCTCTTTGTGATAATTCACTGAGCTGTTCACTTTTGATATGTGCCCTTTGCCACATGTGTGTTATACTTTAATACAAAGTCTACTTTAAAAGATGCTGATATTTAATTAGCGTGTACCCATTCACAGCTAGGCCTTTGCAAAGCTCTGACGTTTCATTCAAATGTAAGATCTCTAAAGAAAGACCATCCATCCTTGAACTGCACAAATTAGAAATGTTCCAATAGTTTACTTTTCATTTCAACGTAATGTTATTTGGCCCAGTACAAGAAAACATTGAACTTCCATTTTAAAGATCCTTCCAGCTCCAGCACTGAGTCATTTCGTGCCAACCATCCATAGGGCAAGGAAAGCATTGTGCCTAGGGCCACAACGCCTTTAGGGACTCACAGATCAAAATGTTTGATCTTTTCTTTAATCAGAAGAAAAAAATGTATAGGTTAGAGAAAAGTCTTTAATAATATTAACATATTTGTCATTATATCAGTTGAAAATATAATTGTTAGTATTTTTATAGAGAAAGGGACACACAAAGGCAAAAATGCCTAGCACCTACAAGTCATAATGCTGGCCCTGGGGAGGAAACAGAGTGGATAGACAAAGCCTATTATCTTCAAGCAAGTTATGGTCTTGGAGAGATGAAATCCACTGGGTCTTCTCCAGATTAGGTCACACACCAACTTAGCCTGTACTAGCTATTTTTTCTTTTATATAACTGTACATCAGGCTGTCTTTTTAAATGAAAAATTTCAGTAAAGACCATCACTTCTACTTTGTTCAAATCTCTAAAGGCTTTTCAGAGCCAACGGCAGAACTTGCCATGATGCTGCAAGAGTGAAGAATACTTAGAAAACACATTAACCATAATTCTCTTTTTGATTTATTTCTTCTACATTCTATTATTTTTCCTTTTTCTCTATGTCTCAACTACATTTTTCCCTATTAGTAAAATATAGTACATTTGAGTTTATACAAATGTGAGCTTCACATACGTGGCAATTTTGTAAATCCATTTTAAGTTGTGGCTGTAATGACTGCCTCTCTCTCTTCCTATCTCCACTGGATGAAAGGTATGGTAACTATGTTGTATGGCCTACAGAAGAGAAGCAAATAAAAACAAAGGCTAGGTACAAGGTCCAGCAGGATGTCAAATGGAAGCCATAAATCACAAGCATAATTGAAAGATATTTCTGATCAGATATTCACTCAACCTTCATTCAAAATATATGAATATTTTAATGCTTTCTGTATGCCAGGAGTAGCAGTTAAGTCCGCAGGAATGGGAAGTTTTCAACATCTGGTTCATTTCCTTTCCTAGTAACCAGCTAAAAGTAAGGCCCAATCAAAAGTCCTAGGAGACTCCACTCAATTGGAGGTAGAACCAGCTATTTTGAGAAGATGCAGTGTTAGTCAGCAACTTGCAGTTAACAAGGCATACCATAGCTGAGAAAGATTTACTCACTGTGGACAATTTTGAATAACCTAAAATAATCATAAACTGCTTTAAGCTAGTACACAGTGTCTGAGAGCATTAGAGAATTGGGTGTCTGACTGGTTAACATTGCCATGAGGATTTGGAATGAAATAGATGGAAAATCTAGGACATGATCCTATTGTGAAAGGGGCTCCAATAACAGACTGAGGCTATTTAATATACAATTACTACAGAGATGGTTTTTTAAAATTAAATTATAATTATAGAATACGGGATTCCTTCTCCATATAATGCAGGCATTCCATTCCTGCTCTTGAATGCAGGATACCCATTTTTACCTTAACGTTAATCTGGACCCCCAAACTTACAATTGTGCACATGCATTTAAAATATTTACACATAGATGATTTTTCCAGACTTGTTCAACTTAGAAGCCCAGAGGAGTCTACAGTCCCACTGGACCAAACATTGAAATATACATCAGTATCTATATCTATTTCATATTTGCTCTTTGCTTTCCCTAAGGTCATTTTAATGATCTTAAATTGGTATTAATCCTTGGAAATGCTGACTGACCTTCTCCAGGCTCCCAAAGCATCGTCTGCATTTCACTGGATATTTTTGTCTAGTGGGACCAGTTTGAACTCTGTGAATCAAATTTGCATTAAAATAAATTAGCTTGACTGTAGGCTTTCTGATGTTCTTAGTTGCATGGTTTTAATCATTCATGTTAAGTAAAGAGCTGAGTCAGAGGACAAGCTGGTAAAGAAGGTAGCTACTTTTCCTGAACAAAGGAGAAACATAAGGAGCGGGGAGAATTCAGAGGCAGCCAAAGCTAAGGCTGTCTAGTTAAGTTGACTCTGGATTCAACAGGCATCATGCTTTCAGGCTAGGGCTAAATGTGGGATGCCTCTTTCTCCTAAAAACAGTGTAGAGCAGCATGAAGCTTTTCCCCTTCCTCCAGCCCTAGCACCTACCGAAAACAGAGGAAGAAAGTAGCGCTTAGGAACGGAATCCAAGGCAGAGGAAGAAAAAGTCTGTTTCAGCGTCATAGGAGATAATCTTGGGGCCCACTGTTGAAGGTTTGACTATTTCTAGAGTCCATTGGCAGGATTCCAGGATCCCTGCCCCCATCCTACCTTTTTCACCCAGAGTGGAACTGAATGGAATGAAATGACGGAAAACCGTTCCAGAGGCTGAGGAGAAAATCAGGGGAAGTGAAACAAAGCATTCATGGAAGAAAGAGGGAAGGGGATAAAGCATCCAAGGAGGTGGATTTGCTCCCTAGGAATCGTGAGAGACACGGCCTTGTCTAGTGTCTCTTCCAAAAGACCCTGGTCTTCTGGTGAACTGGAAATAATTTGAAAAGAACAAAGGAGCCACTTCCAGACTCCTCCTCGGCAATACCCCACAACTCTTGCGTATGCAATATGGGTTAGAAGTGGGATTTTTGAGTCTGAATTAAAGGTTTGCATACTCTTCTAGACTTTATGTGTGTCCATAACCAGCAAACAGGAAAAGTGGTTTAATAATTGACCCTACCGGCATTTCCTTCCGATTTTAAGGGGTAATGCTAAGTAAGGGAAACTAATTTCAATTTATCTTGTTTCGCCTAATCAGTCTAAAGGGAAACATAAACAGCCTGATTTTCTTCTCTCCATATGGAATATCGAGTCTTCCCGGAAAGATGTTAATCCTCTGCCAGAGTCCAGCTATTTCAGAGAAAATATATAAATATAATCATTTCAGGGGTTTTAAGATACAGGTTCAGAGGAAGCACTAATTTCAGAATAATGAGAGGCAGCCCTTGGAACAACGAAGGATTTGGAGAAGCAAGGATTCAGAGTTTATGAGTTGTGATACATTCTTTGTTGGCTACAGAGAATTAAAGATATTCCCTGGGGTAAATTTCCCTCTCCCTGAGTGTGTGCTGATAGTAACACTGCAGGAAGGAGGAATTTTGGCTGGGATGTGTAACAAGATAATGTGCAGGATTATAACAGGATAGAAACAGAAACCTCTGGAGCTCCTCCATGAACCACAATTCTAAATAAGAAACTGTACTGGGACCCAAAAGGAACGATTGCAATCGCAGCTGAGACTTGAGAGTGAGACGAACTGGGTAATCCATTCAACTGATTCTCCCTTTAAATAGGCAGTTTGGTCTAATATGAAGACTGACAGGTCCTGCAGATTAATTGTAGATGTGGGAAGCTAAATGAGCTTGTGCCAACTGCAGGTGTCCTGGGCCTGGTATTACTTCTAATATTAGGATGGTATTTTAAATCTTGATTGGATGAGATTGCTGATCAGGAAAATGCATGCTTTTATTTTTTTCTAACTGCATTTATTTTTTGAGTAGATAATTTAGTCACAAATTTCAAAATTCAAAAACACACAAAAGGACATAGAATGAAAACTGTCCCTCTGACCCCCGTCCCCCAGCCACCCTTTTTCTATGACCACTCGTGTTATCAGTTTCTCACATATCTCATCACAGATGTTTTTTCCTCATATGAACAAATATTTGTTAGTCTCAGCCCTTTTTTGCATAAATGGTCGTATACTACACACACTGCTTGGCATCTTGCTTTAATAATATATGTATCCTAAAAATCATTTCATTTCAACACATAAAAAAGTTCTCCATGAATGTACCATTCTATAGTTCATTGCTTTCAGACTGACTGATGTTTAAGTTGCTTCCAGTCTTTTGCCTTTACAGTTATCATGCTTTAATGCATATTCTTCTATACACGTCATTTTGCACAGTGCAAGTACATCTGTAAAATAAATTCCTAGAAAGGGAAATGCTAGGTCATAGCATAAGCGCATTTGTAATTTTGATAGCTACTGTCAAATTACATTTCATAGAAGTTGTGACAATTTATAGTCCCTCCCTCGTTAACATAATGTTATTAAATGTTTTGATATTGCTGGTCTTGTATATGAAAAACAGCATCTCAGTTTGGTTGTAATTTGCATTTCTCTTATTATAAATGAGGTCTGTATCTTTTCATATGTATACTAATACCTGTATGTCTATTGCTGGGACATATTATGCCACCCAGATAAAAAATAAATTTGTATATTATTCTCATTCAGGTTACAGGATCACTTTTCTGGTTAATGTAGCCACCATTAGTATTTTTATGCAGAATGTTGTTCAAATATACAGGATCCCTGGTCCCAAAATATCTGCTTCGGGAGCAAATTTTACAACAAAAATTGTCTATAAGTGGGTGTATTATAAGAATATAAAATTCAACTTTTACCTTGTTTTCACCTTCAAGCAATGGATAGAATAGAACTATGGAAGAGATTACAAAAATTCCACATCAAAATCCCCACCACTCTGAAATGTTAGTAGGTTTGGGTCTATTATTGGAAAATTCCCTCTTGGGGCTGGTCTTAATGGACTAGCCATTATGGTGCTATCTCCTGGGTTATCTGCATCCTAGCAGATAAGACCAAGGGACAGGGAAAAATAAAGTGAAGGAAATAAACTTGATTAATAAGTCATACCACTGTCCCATTCCAGGTATGTTTTGTCATAATCACCATGAAGGTCCTACAAATAAAAGACTTGAACATTTCATTGTTGAAGCCAAGTGAAGAAAAAAAGTAAATCTTGCTTGTTAACTGAATTTTTACAAAAAAAAAATATATGATTCATGAAAATAGAAGCTAAAAATTTGAAAAATTAATGTAATAATATAAATATGTAAAAAATAATATAAAATAATGAGATTTCCCACTTATTAAACCAGATCAAGGACTTATGACTTTATGATCCACCAAAAATATTATGTAAAAATGACAATTTCCTTTGACCAAATAGGAGGCAAGTTATGGGTTAATTAGGAAAGAATTAATGCTTGAGAGCCCAAGAAAAGCTTATGTGGAACTGAACAAGTATAAGAAAAATATAATTTTAACCCCCCCCAATTTATTTAATATTAAGAAGTTTTATGTGATAAAAGTTTTACCTCTCCAGTCTGGGTCCCCAGTCCTATTCATTCTGATGATAAGCTACTCTTGATCATGGCTGTCATTTTGATTTAATTTACCCAAATTTCTCTGATCACAAGTATACATGGGGTCTGGAAAGCAGCCATCTTTATTTAGAGCTTATCTGGAAAGCACTCATGAGGCTCTCTAAAAAAAAAAAACAACCCTCAGTTTCCACATCAGAGACCAGCTACAGACACCCTTAAATATTAATTACATCTAATCACACATCTGGATGGCATCTGTAGGTGGAGACAACTTTGCGGGAGGGGAAAGACTGTTCCACCGTGGTTACTGGGAAATCGAATCTATGAAGAAAAACAAATGTTAATGATAATTGACGTGCATAAAGCTTAAGTCGGTCTCGATCAGGACTGAGTTTTAAAGTACACTGATTTTATCTAACAAAGCCTAACGATAAATGTTTCTATTAACACGCAAAATATTCAGTAAGCATTTGCTGGTACTATGAGTGGTGGAGATCTCAAAATAAATTTCATTTTTAAAAACCTCAAGTGAAATAAAGAATCAGTCTAATATAATTAAAATAACAAATGGAGAAGTACATAGAAATATTAAGAATCAAACCCTGCTGGGTATGCACAGGAGATTAGGCTGTTTTAAGACTTTACATGGAACGGAATCATATTTGAATATAAAATTTGCCTGGATTTCACTAGGGTCATCCAAACTTTAAAAATTCCATGGAATAAAGAACTAGGTCAAATTGAATAAGAATCAGCTTGGCTTCAGGGGCAGGGAGACTACGTAAATGAATGAGCAATGCTATAATGTGGTTTGAAACGGGTAAGTCTGTCAACATTTCATTGTGGGTCAGACTTTGCCCACATTCAAAAGGCTGAGGTTGTTGATTGGTTAGAGTAGCAAAGGAGTGAAACTCGATTTAACGGACAAACGGAAGTAGGAAATTTCTCAAAATAAATAATTAAGACCCCACCACCTAAAAAAAAAAAAAAGAGACCCCACCACCCAAGACTGTGTGTTTAGTTCTGGAGTATGATTTTTTTCCTTTTTTATTAAAGTATAGCTTATTTACAGAAAAGTGCACAAATTAGAAATATACACTTAGATGAGTTATCATGAAAGGAACATATCTATGTAACTACCACTTAGGTCAAGGAATAAAATATGACTACCATCCCTGGAGGCCACCTCATGATCCTTCCACTTTTAGCCTTTGCCTCCTGTGGAAAGACAGACTTCTAACACTGTAGATTAATGTCACCTGGCTTTGTACTTTATAAGTGAAATTATACGCATGTATTCTTTTGTATCTGGCTTCGTTTGTTCAATATTATGTTTGTTGAGTTTCCTCCATCTTTCCTCCATGAAACTACAAGAGTTTCATGTTCTTGTAGTTTGTTGATTTCATTTTAGGGTGTAATCTTATCGATAGCACCTCAAATGTGTATAAAGCGAGATTTGCTGAGAATGGTACAATAGCCACTTGTGAGCCTCAGGAGTACCAGTTCATTTTTGATCTTCCAATCAATAAACTGTCCCACCTGCCGGCACTATGCGTATATATACACTAGTGCTCAGTGGGTTGTTTTACTCCTCTGGGTCGGGAGTCTAAAATCATAGTCACTGCAGCAGAAATAGGAAAATCTGGCTCTGTTCCAAGAGGCTGTTACTACATATTCAACTATTCCTCTATCTACGGGAAAAGACTTAGCAATTCTAACAATTGCTCAAGAAATCACTGGCAACTTAATTAGAGCATCCAATGTTTATATCAGTAACCCTCACAGGACCCTAATTAATAGTGTAAGTTTTATAACTACAAGAAATGTTAATTTTCAGAATAAAGTTAGAGCGTTTGGATAGAAACCACTGAGTGCCAGTAGTATCATTCTTGAACTCAATGGACTGAGCAAAAAGGGCCTGTTTCAGTGTGTAAATCATCTTAATCTATATCTTAGATTAAGAGGTTTTGATTTGCATTTCTCTGCAAATTCTCTGCAAATCAAATTTGCATTTGATTAAAGAGGTTTTGATTTGCATTTCTCTGATAATTAGCAATGTTGAACATCAATGAGATTATCACCTCACGCCAGTCAGAATGGCTACCATCAAAAAATCCACAAACCATAAATGCTGGAGAGGGTGTGGAGAGAAGGGAACCCTCCTACACTGTTGGTGGGAATGTGAATTGGTGCAGCCACTATGGAGAACAGTATGGAGGTTCCTTAAGAAACTAAAAATAGAGTTACCATATGATCCTGCAATCCCACTCCTGGGCATATACCCAGAGAAAAATATGTTCCAAAAGGATACATGCACCCCAACGTTCACTGCAGCATTATTTTTCAATAGCCAGGACATGGAAGCAACCTAAATGTCCATTAACAGAGGAATAGATAGAGAAGATGTGGTATATATATATACAATGGAATATTACTCAGCCATTAAAAAGAATGAAATAATGCCATTTGCAGCAACATGGATGGACCTAGAGATTGTCATACTGAGTGAAGTTAGACAGAGAAAGGCAAATATCGTATGACATTGCTTATATGCGGAATCTAAAAAAAAGATAAAAATGAACTTATTTACAAAACAGAAACAGACTCACAGATTTAGAGAACAAATTTATGGTTACCGGGGGAAGGGTGGGGGAGGGATAGTGAGGGAGTTTGGGATTGACATGTACACACTGCTATATTTGAAATGGATAGCCAACAAAGACCTGCTGTATATCACAGGGAACTCTGCTCAATATTATGTAACAAACTAAATGGGAAAAGAATTTGAAAAAGAATAGATACACATATATGTAAATATATATATATATATATATATGAGGCCATAGAGGTGGATGTTAAATGAGCGCAATGATGAAACAAATAAATCTGACAATTTAGTAGGCAGTTTAAAACTTGTGAATGGAGGACCCTAAGCTGCTGAGGAAAATGCCTTCTTGCCTAGCAACTCGCAGCCTTGCTATGTTTGGGCTGGGTACCTATTTTTAGTTGTCTTCTGTTACTGAGCCATGTGAATGCCGCCCCCTTCTTTCATTTAGCTTTGGATAATGGCCAAACACCAGGATTTACTATGCCTTAAATAGTATAGCTCCCATCTGTTCACAATCAATAGGAAAAAAAATTGCGATGTGGAATACGCCATCGTCTCTTGGCCATTCTTGCCACATCAGACTGACAGAGGTTTAAGCTATTGGTCATGTGACTTTGCTTTCTTCTTTTTTGAACTTATGGCATTGGTAAACCACCATGAAGGGGGTATGGTGTGGCAGTGCTTAATCCAGGTTTTCTCCAGGAACTAAGTTATCTAAGTCATAACAAGGGAAATAAAATAAAAGCATGGGATATTTTTAAGTATTTGTCTTGCGCGATATCCTGAGAATGTTTGCATGTAGCTCTTTCGGGCTCTCTCTATTAGAGAATAGAAGAAGACCACCTCTGTGCCCCAAGTGAGAGAGGAAAAATAGTCATTGGCTATAGTGTAGTCAGCTTCCACTGTATTATTCTAGGGCAAACAATCCAAAAATGTATGTGGCTCACAATAACAAAGTCTATTTCTTGTCCATATTGCATGTTGCCTGGAGGTCAGCTGTGGCTCTGCTCTATGTGTCTTCCCTGTTCGAAGTTCTAGAATAAAGGAGCAGCCCCTACCTGGAATATGCCATTATCATGGCAGAGGGAAATGAACAATGACAGAACCTTGAAATGGTTCTTAAATTTTCTGCTCACACTGGCATATATCCCCTGTGCTCACATTCTCTTGGCTAAAGGAAGGAATGGCAAGTTGGACAGCCACTGGGCAGGAAGGCTACTGCTCTTCCAAGGAGGAATATCAGGGAGAAGCCTGGTGAACAAGGGTCTGATAGAAAGAGTCACCAATATTTTGGAAAAAAATAATACAATTCACTAGAGCCAACATCACTGTCAATTAATCATCTTGGGTATAAAAGAAAAAGACTTTATCTCAAGAGGGAGATGCCATGGTGGGAACTATTTGTGGAATTTAACTGGAAAAGATCCTTTCTGATCTAACCTCTCCTTCTGAAACAGGTGATTGACGAGACAGTGAGGATATTTTAACTGATTGAATCTTTAAAACAAGGAGAATGAGCTCACAAGTAGAATCCTGAGAAGCCAGTGAAAGAACAATCAAATTATTAACGTATTTTTACTTGAGAAGAAAATAAAGGAGCTTGGCTGGAAAACGCTTCAGACTGATAACTGTCTTTTAGTATGCTCAACCTTTCACTCGTTTCCTTGTTGGAATAACTTAGAAATTAATTTGGACCCTCATAAGAAACAAACACCTGCTCCTCCATTTTTAACAATCCCTTTATATAATACTCCCGTTGACAGAATATTTGCACAACCACAACTTCCGGACTTTACTCTTAGAACTACAAATTCCAGGGAAGAAATTGATCTTATGCTCTCTTTCATCCCAAGTCCCTTGGAAAGGATTCATTCATCCAACCTGATGCCTATGTCTGCTCATAAACCAATCACCAATGCCTAGTGATGGGGAAGGGGTCAGAGTAGTGATAGACAGATAGATAGATAGATACACAGACAGACAGACAGACAGATAGATAATTTCCATGGCCTTATGTGAGTAGCTAGGGAGTGGTAACCCCAAATAAAGCTGAGAAGATAATCCCACAGATGATGAACACAACCACTCCTGCCTGTGGACTCGTGCTTGCCCCTGGCCTTCCAGCTTCCCTCTTGGCTCTTTTTAAAGAACTTTATAAAAATAAATAAAAGATAAAAATGAGGGAACGGTTAAGAAAATAGTGATATATCAATTAAATGGAATATTATGTACTTGTTAAAATGATATACATGAATATGGGTAATATTTCTGTTAAGTGGAAAAACCAGTATACAAAATGATCAAATCACTGTGATGAATATTATTTAAAATTTGATATATAACCCAAATTGAAAGGCAAAAAATCACAAAAAGGGTTGTTTATCATTAATATGTTCAATCATAATATATTTAATTATATTGTCCCCTTAAGTGACATTTTGTGAAACATCAAGTCATTAATATGTAGGTTTCAGGTATATTTATATTTGTATATAAAATTTATGTCCACACAAAAACCTGGACACACATGTTTATAGCAGCTTTATTCCTAATTGCTAAAACTTGGACATAATTAAGGTGTCCTTTCAGCCGGTAAATGGATGAACAACATGTGTTACATTCATAAAATGAAATATTATTTAGCAATATAAAGAACTGAGCTATCTAACCATGAAAAAAAATAGAGGAAACTTAAATGCCTCTTGCTAAGTGAAAGAAACCAATCTGAAAAGGCTACCTACTGTACAATGCCAACTGCATGACATTCTGGAAAAGTCAAAAAGACAAAAGATTAGTGGTAGCCAGGGTTTGAAGTAAGGAGGGAAGGGTGAATATGTGGGGCTGAACACAGGGGATGGTGTATCGGGCAGTGAAACTCTTCTGTATGATACTGTAATAGTAGATACATGTCACATTATACACGTGCCAAAATCCATAGACTACACGACACAAACTATGGACTTTAGTTAATAATAATGTAACAATATTGGTTTATCAGGGAATTCCCTGGCTGTCCAGTGGTTAGGACTCTGAGCTTTCACTGCTGAGGGCACAGGTTCAATTCCTGGTTGAGGAACTAAGATCCCACAAGCCAAGTGGTACATCCAAAAGCAAAAAGCAAACAAAAACAAATAAACAGCAAAAAACCCACAATATTGGTTCATCAGTTGTAACAAATGTACCACTAAAGCAAGAACTTAATAGGGGAAACTGTGTGAGAAGGAGGGAAAGGATGTGAGGATATATAGGAATTCTCTGTATTTTCTGCTCAATTTTATGTAAACCTAAACAGCTCTTAAAAATTGAGTTTATTAATTTTTAAAAATGGAATGAAGATAGTTTGACTCATAAGCTCTGAGTCTGTTTCTTAAAAGGTCAGTTAAATGTTTCCCATAGTCCATTTTATACTTTCTTTAATAGACAATATAGTAGTCCCCCCTTATCTGTGGTGTTTAGGGTCCAACCCCTACCAGTGGATGTCTGAAACGAAATATAGTACCAAACATATATGTGTATATATACATATATATATACATATATATATACACACACACACTATTTGTTTGCCCATGATGAAGTTTAATTTATAAATTAGGCACAATAAGAGATTAACAACAATAACTGATAATAAAATAGGACAATTATAACAATATACTATAATAAAAGGAATGTGACGGTGGTCTCTCGCTCTCAGATTATCTTATGGTACAAATTTAATGCCTTTTCCATCTTAACTAAGCACTTATCACGCACTGTGGCCTTAATTTTTGCAACTTGAGGTACAACAGCAAAGCTAGCATGAATTTTTTTTTCCTTGTTCACAATTTCAAGGATAGCAGATTCCTTCCTCCCATGGATCTTAGCTACCTCAGCATACGATTTCTTTTCTTTCCTTATTAAGCAGAGAACTTTCACCTTTTCACTTAAAGGAAGCACTTTATGGCTTCTCTTTGGCATATCCAAATTGCCAGCATCACTACACTTGTGCTGTAGGGCCAATATTAAGTAAAATAAGGGTGACTTGAACACGATCACTGTGCTGCTAGATCACTGCAACTGTAGATCTGATAACTGATAAAGCTACTAAGTGACTAACAGGCAGGATACCCTGGACAAAGGGATGATTCACCTCCCAGGCAGGCCAGAGCGGGATGGCACGAGATTTCATCACACTACTCAGAAAGGTGCAAATTTAAAAATTCTGAATTGTTTATTTCTGGAATTTTCCATTTAATATTTTTGGGCCACAGTTTACCCCAGGTAACTGAAACCATAGAAAGTGAAACCGTAGATAAGGTACTACTACTATATTTTTCCCCCAGATTTGTCTGAGCAAATTCTGTAGGGAATGAATAAAGGAGATGTCACTTTGGTCACCAGAGCCTGGATAAGGAGACTCCCCTTGAAAACATCTTGGAAAAAATTAAAAGGAAAGTATACTTTTTGATATGAAGTAATATCAAAATATAAGGTAAAAATTATAATTACTATGTAGGAAATTAAAAGAAAACCTCTTTTGAATTTAACATTAGTTGTACAGAGCTAAGCAAAATCAAACCTGTTAAATGAGTCTGTGGCTATAAACAGTAGGATTTAATGAAGTATTATCATTGCTGTTCCCTTAAAAAAAAAAAAGTCTTATTTTGGAAGACTCTGTCTTTATTAATGCTGAAATTTGGTCCAAAATCGATATTCTCATGTTTGCTGCTGCTTCTAATTAAAGTGTGGAATTTCTGTTAATCAAATCTGAGTGAATTTCCTCAATTGTAGATTTTCTCACTAACAAGGAGTGTAGGAAGGAGACTTTTATTTCTCTGATTAATGCATTTGGCACCAATAATTTAATATCTTACAGGGACAATCTGAGTGTATTGTTTGCAAAGTTTGCCCTCTCCTCAATTCTAATCTGAAATTCAACTGCTGGAGTAGAAAGGAAAGTTCAGACTGCTTGCATTCTTGGTGATAACTCCCTGAGTGCCTGCAATATGCCTATTCCTATCTTTTCATGTGTATTTGACTTGATCCTTCAGATTCTAAACTCTTCCAGGGCTGTTTCTTATATGCTTTTGTACCTAAGCTTAAGTACCTAAGAACAGTATGTGCTTAATAAATACATGCTATTAATAATGATATTATTCAAACTTTTGAATTCTAAGAAATATACTCCCAAAGTATTTTAAGTGTTGATATTACTATTTAAAGAAATGAATTCTTTGATTCACTGAGGAATCCTGGTATCTTTAGGGCATTGAGTCTTCAGGACACTAGAATCTCTAAGAACTAGTTCCTAAAAATTAAATATTAACTAGGTCATAATCTGTTACATTAACATGTAAAATCAAGAGGCTCAGGAACAGCAATTAAAATTCCAAGAAATTCATCTTAGAATTGAATTCTTAGATTTAATTCATTTTCGTGTTGATAATGGTATAGTAATGTCACCATTTATTTGCACTTGCTAAGAATCAGACAAAGTGCTACTATGTTTGTTACGTGCTATATATTATATAACGATCACTATGAAAAGTTACCTTTAACTTTTAATAGATTCTTCTTTTACTTACAATAAAATCCATGATCTCCTAGACCTTCCTCAATCTCATCTCATGTCACCCTTCCCTTGCTCTTTATTTGTTAGCTAAGTGGCCTTTTTAAGCCTCTTTCTAACTCCTGAGCCTTTGCCCATGCTGTTCCCTGTGCTTTTCTGTTCTTCACTAGCAAACGCCATTCTTTACCTTTCAGTTTACCAGTCATTTCTCTGGAGAGACCTTCACTGACACCTTCCCAAATCTAAATTTGGTCCCCCTTTTTATTCTTTCTCATACTGTACCCATTCTTGTCCTCTATTATCATTCATTAAAATTTGTGATTATCTATTTAGTTACATATTTGTATTTAAATACCTATCTCCCTCACTAAGAGGCTCCAGGAGGGCAGGGAACACCTCTAATTTGTGAAAGACACTTATTATATTTATTGAATGAATGAATGAATTCACCAGAAAGGAATTAGAGTTATAGTGTTGAAGGATGGTAATTTCTAAACTGTAATATTAAATTACTTTATTTTATTTGGTGGCTTTTTTCCAGTTTGATCCTGCTGGGTTTTTTTTTTTATTATTGAGACATAATTGACTTATAAGTTTAAGATGTACAACATATAGATTTGATCAATTTATATTGCAATATGATTGCCATTGTAGTGACAGTTAGCACCTCTATCATGTCACATAATTATCATTTCCTAGTGATGGGAACAATTAAGATCTAGTCTCTTAGAAAGTTTAATGTATACAGTACAGTTTTGTTGTCTGTAATTACTATTTTGTGCATTAGATCTCTAGGACCTATTTATATACTAGCTTCAAGTATGTACCTTTAAACATCTCTCCCATTCCCCCACCAGCCAGCATCTAGTAACTACCATCCACTCTGTTTTTTCAAATTTGGTTTTTTTGTTTGTTTGTTTTTGTTTTTTGTTTGTTTGTTTTGAGCTCCACATATAAGGGATATCAAACACTATGAGTCTTTCTCTGACTTATCTCACTTAACATAATGTCCTTTAGGTCCATCTATTTTGTCACAAATGGCAGGATTTCCTATTTTCTCATTGCTGAATAGTATTCCATTGTGAGTGTGTGTGTGTGTATCATATCTTCATTATACATTCATCCACTGATGGACACTTAGGTTGTTTCATTACTTGGCTATTGTGAATAATGCTACAATAAACACAGGAGTGATATAGCTCTTCGACAAATTGTTTTCTTTCCTTTGGATATACACCCAGAAGTGGGATGGCTAGAACTTATAATAGTGGAAATAGCTTAATTTTAAAATAGTTATCCCCAAAATATTACTAAAAAGTTATTATGTATCTAAATACAATATCCTCTTGCTTTTTTTGTAACTTCGATAAACATTTAAAAAAATAATCCCTTATTTTATGGTTAAAGTGATGATTATTTTCCCACAGAATTAAAAGCCATCTTAACTCTGAAACAACCCTTTGATTTTGTCATAAGGGAGATTGAATAAAATATTCAGAATATCAAACATGGAATAC
Source organism: Lagenorhynchus albirostris (assembly GCF_949774975.1). Classification (NCBI taxonomy): domain Eukaryota; kingdom Metazoa; phylum Chordata; class Mammalia; order Artiodactyla; family Delphinidae; genus Lagenorhynchus; species Lagenorhynchus albirostris. Next base: position 51,215,940 of record NC_083111.1, read on the forward strand.
TTCAAAACATCAAGCTTAAAACAGAAAACAGAAATAGCCTTATGGGATCATTTTACCAAAAGCATCCTTTCGTGGATGGTTAGATTTCAGTTAGTTCCAAAAAGCCTTCTCCAAATATCCCTACACTAAGATCTCCAGTTTTCCACACCATTTATAGCACTCATTTTTTTTCAATTAATTATATATACATAACTTTGAATTGATATTTTGCTGTTTTATTTCTTATCTACCCAAATAGATGTAATGCTTCTTCTAGAAAGTAGAGGCTGTTTCTTAAATTTCTTTATACTGTCCCCATCACAGTCCAATGTACATGGATTGCATTTGCTAAATAATTCCTAATTATTTTATTGCAATGACGAATCCAATGCAATGACCAGCAAATAGTTTTGACTCTGCTGCTTTCACTATGAGTAGGAGCCATTGCAAAAAAGTTCATGGAGATTGCACAGAAAGGGAGCATTTTCCATCTGAGCTTAATATTTATGGAATGTCCATTATGTCCCAGGGTTTTAATAGATACTTTTCTCATTTGATTCTTCCAAAAACGTGTAAGATTGTTATTTGATATTATTCTGCCATTGGAGAAACAAAGTCTAAGTTAATTTTTAAGACCAGCTAGCTAATAGGAGTTCAAATCTAGATCTATTTGATTCCAAGATAACTCTTTCCACTAACCCATCATACCTTTGGAGAACAGAAGGAACTACACAATGGTGGGTGTGAATTGAAAGAGAGAAAGGAAATAAAAAGGGAAGAAGTAAAGAAGCCTAAGTTTAGAAGTTGAAATGGTGATCTGGAGAGAAAGAAGCTGAGACTTTTCCTCTCACTTCTGCTGAAACTAAAATTACGTGTTCAGCAGATATTACAGTAATTCAAGGAACCAAACAATTGCTGAGACCATGCACCAATTGATGGGGCTGCCTGTGTGCATCTATTTTACTAGAGACCAGGAAGAAATTCCCACAGTGAGATCCCAGAGATGACAAGGCAGAGTGACATATCAGTGGCACACAAAGATGATGGCTGACCGGCTGGACAGGACACAGGACGGCAATGTTCTCTCCCTCTTGGGCTGTTGTGAACCAAGGGAGGGACTCCCTGAATATTAGGATATCAAAGATAAGAACAGTTTGGAGTTTTCTTTTGTCTTTCATATACCATTCATTGTCTTGAAGCTTTTTAAAAATATTATTTTATATTTCTTTAAAACTTTTTAAACATAGTAGTAAGGCCACAAGAAGATTGTAAGTACCTGTACTATAGTTCAGATATTTTCAGCTCAGGGGAAGAAGAGGAAATTATGCTAGAACAAATGCATAGAAATGATTATTTTTGAATTCACAAGAAGTATGCTAATAAAAATTTCTCTCATATATATGTCATTCCATATGAATAGTGAATATATGAATAAATGAAGCGTGAAGTAAAATTCTGAGAAAGTACAACTATCTGGCAGGAAGGTCTATATTTGCAAAGATGCTAAAATAATCCTAACTTTAAAAAAAATCTAACTCTTAAAAATTATTTGGTAAATATTCTTTCTGAGTTTCAGTGTGAAAATGCAGGATATTTATCTGACTTATTCCAAAAATCATTAGAAGTTTAAAGTGGCAGTTCTCTCTACACACACTGGTTGTGAAATTCTTCAGAACGTACTTTAGAGACCATGATGTCACCACAGATCACCTTCATGATTTCCAATAAGTTGCAAATAATTAAAGTACATTGTTCCTAAAATTCATAAGTCTTTTTGAAATTTTCATTTCTTTCTCTTTAAAAAATTCTTGGTGACTTCAAACTTCTAAAAGTATGTATTGTCTTACAAGACTTTTTCTAAATTGCTATGAGCTATTAGAGTGTGACATTTTGATAATGACTTTTTTATATGGAACTTTGAGCTGGCAGGAAACAAGAAAATGGAGTGGTTGAAGTTGGAGGTACAGAATTTACCTACTTGCTAGAGACTCCAAAGGTCAGGGCCAAAAAAGGAAACAAGCGTGTCGCCATCCGTAATTCTTCTCACTTCCTGAAGGCCTTGCAATAATCTGTTGCCACAAAGTGTTCTAAGGAACAATACTTCCATAAGAGGTTCATTACCAAAATTTGGTGATAAAATAAGTTAGGGAAATGGTTCACATTAGATCCACCCTCATGTAGACCCATGGGGGACTTTATGCATGTTAGCTTAGTGGAGTCTTCAAAGAGTGCTGAAGTAAAGAAGCTTCTTTGTCTTGTAATGCCTGATGTTTCCTAAACTTATTAGACATTGGAAAACTTCCCTCTTCCAGAGAGAATGTAGTAATTTCCTTCAGACCTCAGAGTCCCGGGAATAGACTGTGGAAAATTGTTATATAGGGTTTGTATTAGTGGGGTCTCCAGAGAATATGTATGTATACACACACCCACACCCACACCCACACCCACACACACACGCACACACACACACACACATGATGGGGGGTTAGGGTTAGAGAGAGAGAGAGGGGCACTGAGATTTATTATGAGGAAGTGGCTCATGCAATGATGAAGGCTGAGAAGTCTCATGATCTGCAAGTGGGAGACCCCAAAAAGCCAGTGGTGTAATTCACTCAAAGTCCAAAGGCCTGAGAACCAGAGGAGCTGATGACGTAAATCCCAGTCTAAGGGCAGGAGAAGATGAGATGTTCCAGTTCAGTCAGTGAGACAGGAAAAAGGGCTGAATTCCTCCTTCCTACACCTTTATGTTCTGTTTAGGCGTCCCTGGATTGAATGATGCTCAACCACTTTGGGGAGGGCAGACTACTTTACAGAGTCCAAGGATTCAAATGTTAATCTCATTCAGAAACACCTCACAGATACACCCAGAACAATGTTTATCTAGGCACTCTTGTTGCTTGCCCAAATTGACACAAAATTAACCATCACAGGGTTTAATGTGAAGACTACAACATGAACAACCAAAACAAAAATCAGGGCAATAAAGGGTTAAAACCACAATAACACAAACTTCATTTAAAACCCATGTATGGTTCAAATATTTGCATGATGTCATGTACAAAAACTATTTATACTGTTTGGAAAGGAAACAAGTCCCCAAAATGTGAAAAACTACAAGTTATTCTAAGTGAGCTTATCTTGATTCATTATTAAAAACTGCACTGTCAGCATGAAGCTATGCTGTAGATTTAATGGGTGCCCCAGCTATGTCTTCATATAGGCATAATTGGGTTTCATAGTATGTGATTTTCATAGGTGCAAAGAGAGACTCATGGTGTAGAGGAGTGTTTTCTTTCCAGGTATCAATTTTGCTCGATCCTATTTATTCTCATCAAGCTTTTGACAAATTTTCACACTAGTGGAAAAACACATAGCACAGTCAGTATTATCTGAGAGGAGTGAGCAAACAATCACTTCAGCTGTCCTACCCCTTCATCATTACAAAGCAAAACGAATTTTGACCTGACCTTTCACACTCTGTTCCACTCTCCACTTCCATGATGTCGGTCAGGCTCTGAACATCCAAACAGATACAATAATTGACATGTGGCTATCCACAGTGACTCTAACAAAGGAGAAAGCCAAGGGAAGTAAGGTATTCTACCTTTAAGACTATGGCCCTAAAGAACCTCTATCATGAAACTATTTATAAAAAGGTAGATCATTGTTTTTACTTAAATGTGGGTAATTGGGTAATTAATCTAGCTGAAGGGAGAAAAGCCTGCAGAAATGGATGTGTCCATGATAAATGTTTTAACCAATGGAATTTGAAGATCTTTGTGAATGGATAGCCCAAATCTAATCTGTCATGAAACAATCAGATCACACTAATTGAGCTCTAAACATAAAACCAAGTGACCTGGCAGCGTGGGGAATAAGCACCATGGTTTTTGTCTTGCTGCACACTTTGAGGTTGTTCCTTTTTCAGGTAGCACTCAGACTAGATAAGCCAGTATATAAAAGCTAGTATATTTTAGACATAACTCTCCATTGTTTTTTTTTTTTTTTAATGTTGAGCCTTCTTTTAACTTATTTATTTTTATTTTTGGCTGTGTTGGGTCTTCGTTTCTGTGTGAGGGCTTTCTCTAGTTGTGGCAAGCGGGGGGCCACTCTTCATTGCTGTGCGCGGGCCTCTCACTATCGCAGCCTCTCTTGTTGCGGAGCACAGGCTCCAGACGCTCAGGCTCAGTAGTTGTGGCTCACGGGCCTAGTTGCTCCGCGGCATGTGGGATCTTCCTAGACCAGGACTCGAACCCGTGTCCCCTTCATTGGCAGACAGATTCTCAACCACTGCGCCACCAGGGAAGCCCTCTCCATTGGTTTTGACCTTGTTGCTGTTGTTCAATGAAGAGAAAAAGGAGTAAAAAAGGAAGCGAAGAAGTAAAAAGAGGAAGAGAAGGAGGAAAGGAGGAGGAGGGGACGGAGAGAGAGGAGGGTTCCCTTCTGGGAACAAAGTAATAGTAACAAAACCAAGTTTTAATGTCTCCACACCGTGTTCTAAAAAGAAAGAGTGTTTCTTCTGGAGGCTTATGCTTAAAAAGGGGGAAACATCTTTTCAGAAGCCCAGGAAATCCTTCCTCACATCTCAGTGAGGTCTCATGCCTTTCGGTGAGGACATTTATGTCAGTTCCTCTGTTGCCAAGGAAGCAGTCAGCTTCCTTTGAGGTACCGGGACACTATTGGAGAGATGAGCATATGGGAACAAAATTCTGGGTATTATCATGAAGGAAGGAATCAGGAAAGGGATGCTGGCAACCAGTAGTTTCCCCTACTCGATGATTTTCTTAAAAGAGAAATTTTTATTTTGTAATACAGTACTAATTTTATATTCCTTTGTATTGTTAAATTAATTAAACAAGGAGGCCTATTAGACTGAGGTGTCTCTCATGCTGTGGTGATCCACGAAAACAAACCTCAGTCTAAGCTTGTAAATGCCTCAAGGTCAGAAAGTGAAACCCAAGGACAACCAATTTGAGCTTTGCTCAAATAAACAAAAATTTTAATATGCTTCAGTTTATCTTTTAACAGTTTCATTTCCTTTCATTTTCTTATTTTTTTTTAAAGACTCAGTTGGCTTCAGCTGTGCTAAAGACACACAATCGAGTTTTGCTTGTTTTTTAAAAAATATACTCTAACCAGAGTGTCAAAGAAGGAAGTGTGCAGAGCCAGAAAGATGACTGCAGTGACTGGGGGACAGTCACGGCTGCTTAGTCAGATGCTCTCCCCCCCCCGGGACCTGGAGTTTCCCCTTGGTAATGGCATAGAATGTGTTCCTGCTGCCCCACCATTCAGTCATCCTTCTGCTAGTCACAGCACCCTGGTTTTCCTGCTGAACAACCTCTCTCAGTTCTCAGACTGAGGGGTACTTTGGGGCTGACCCCATTCTCAGGCTCTAAGGGCGCACACATAATGCAGACTTGGTCAAAGAACCACCTTCCCCGGGCCATAGTAATTGGCTTAGGGATAGGCAAAACCCACGTTTTGTCAAAAAGGACCCAAACAAGCAGCACATACATCTTTCCCACTGTACCTGATTACCTGGCTGCATATAGCTTAGAATAACCAGCAGCCATTATGACCACTGTGTAAAGAGCTTCCCTGAATTGAAAGCTAATACAAAAGAAAGCACAGTTAACAGGTTGAGAGAGATGACATCAGGTGAGCCTGATGACATTGTTTGAGCACCTGTATCCAGTTATGCATGAAGTTAACATTCCTCTGGGCTTTACGGTTTTATGGCCCAAGGCATTGCCTTTATTAAGCTACAGCTGAGCTTCTCTCTTGCAGCAAAATTCACCGATTCACCTTTCCATTGCTAAATTTTGGAGGTAAAAGTTTTATTCCATTACATTTATTTCCTTGTACTTATCCTTTGGCATTTCTTAGCCTTCACTGAATTTGTTTTCCATGACAAAATACCAATTTACAATGAAAGGAGAAATAGACAACTACCTCCTACATGCAGGCTTTCTGGATTTTTGCAGCTAGAAATAATCTCCGCTTCCTTTAAACTCCCATGAGACTTTATTTCTCTAATATTTCACTTTTTTCTAACATTTTTGTTCTTTATTCAACATGTAATGCTTCTTAAGACATAGTCTACATCTGATTCAATTTTGTACCCACACAGCATCTAATGCATTTCCTTTATTAAATTCTTACCTAAAATTGGAAGAATAAACAAATGTAGTCAGTGCAAACACTATCTTAGTACCACTCTAAGCCTTTTGTTGTCTTTTAAAATTCAAATAGGGTTTCTTTTGCATTTTAGGAGTGAAGAATTTTCAGAAACTTGCTTTGTGTTGTGGAAAAGAACTAAATGAATCCAATAAGTAAACAAGTACAAAAAGCTAGTTATAAAGTGCTAGCCTTTAATATTATTGTCTTACCAACACTTGATCCCTTAGCTCTGCCTCCAAGATGGCTTTTAAATTACCTCCCAAGCTCCTTTGGAGAGCACAGTCCTGAACTCTGCCGGACAACACTTCCAGGGTAATTTCTAAAGGCAAGAAGAGCAAAGCTATTTGTCCTGGGCAAGCACACGCAAAGTCAGGAGGGGAAAATAAAGGGTAGCAAAGGGCAGCTGACCATTTGGAATGGAATGGAAAACACCAAAAGATATTAAAGTTAGGTTATGAGCAGAAGTCAAAGTCAAGAAATGGTAGAAGCAACTCATATGTTTGGCAGAGGGCACTGCAGAGAACTTTGCTAGTTTCAAAAGGCTCTCCCCAAAGCTCCTCGGGTACTGCCTCTTGGTATCTGATATACACCCAAAGAGAGGAAAACGTATAGACAAATCCCAAACCTCGAAATATGATTCATAAACTCATTTCTCTTTTACTTTATATTCAAGAAAGCATTTTAAAATTCCAAATATGTACTTTCTATATTACAGACTCTGCAACCATTGTAGTACCTCTTCTTTCCCTCACAACAATCCTTGATGCTATTCTTTTCCTCTTCTTACTAATGAGGAAACTGAAACACAGAGTAGCTGTCACTTCTATAACATCACTTGTCTAGGAAGAGAAGTGAGAATTAGAACCCGAGTCTTTTGACACAAAATCTGTGATGTCCAAGGAGAAAGCTTCTTTCAGCTCACGACAGTGAAGCATATTTCAATATGCATTTAGTATACACTACTCATGTGTTCTTGAGCTCTTGAAAATAGGAAATGTTAAGAATCAATGTCTGCTTTAATATAACAGTGAGTCATAAGAAAGGTGAGCATAAGGAAATATTTGGGGGGAAAGAAAGGGGTTAAATGGCTTTCTCTGTGTTTCATTCCAATCTTCTGATATTAGAGGATTGTGAATAGTTATATATTTCCTTATTCTTTTTCTTCCTCTACATTTTTTTTCTCTGGTGGATTAAAAAGACAGACACTGAGGTGACTAGAAAAGCTAGATGAGATTATGCTGTACTGGACAAACTAGCTTGTTTAGGAAAGACTTAGGTTCCTTTCATTAAAGAAGGCACATTTACAGAAGAAAGAAGTGTGCATAAAATTGACAACTCAGAGGATGAAATGAGAGAGCAAGCCAGCTGTGTTGTGGTATCGCTTTACTTTTTTAACAAGGGGGTGTTCTTGAGAAATCTTGAAAAGGACAGAGTTTTACTGAAATAATTCAGAACTGTAATTTATAAGATTTATACTCACTAGAACATAATAGAACTAAATTCTGTTGTGAATTTAGTTCACCTCTCTCTTCCTCTACCTGAAAGAACATTTAACACATCTGTCTACCTGACATTTCAAAATTCTGATTTGCCTTGTGAGAAAAACGAAATCTCTCTGACATACCCAATGAGTAAACTGTGTAGGAAGGAGGAAATCTGTCTGCCTCCATTTGGGGGAAAAGACTGAGGATACTGACTGAGGACATGAGGCGGGGGGGAAAAGCCCTGATAAAGGAGGGAGAAGTAAAAAGATGTAGAAAAGATTTAAAGACATGCGAAAGAGATGACAATAAAACCAAGAGCACCAGTTTGTACTTAAGTTATGCATTGGCGCTCTGTGGCTGATTATTTATCCATATGGGTGGTGTATCTTCCCAACTGGGCTGTGAGCTCCTTTCAACTCCAGCACCTAGCTAAAAGTTTTTCTCTGCCACTAACTGCCAAAAATCTTTGGCTGTCTACTCATCAGAAGGAACAAAATGGAGATTTTTTTTTTTTTTTTTAATGTCCAAAGACAAGATCTCTTCCTATCTTTTGTGAAAGCCTTAACTGAAAAAAGAGTTATCCCACAAGGGAAAAGGAAGCAAGGTAAGTGCTTTGAGGGAGTTGAGGGAAAGAGCAGAGAGAGGACGAGCTCCCTCTAGCCCAGTGAGCAGAAGAGAACCATACTTTTTTTTTTTTTTTTTTTGCGGTACGCGGGCCTCTCACTGTGGTGGCCTCTCCCGTTGTGGAGCACAGGCTCTGGACGCACAGGCTAAGCGGCCATGGCTCACGGGCCCAGCCGCTCCGCGGCATGTGTGATCTTCCCGGACTGGGGCACGAACCTGTGTACCCTGCATCGGCAGGCAGACTGGCAACCACTGCGCCACCAGGGAAGCCCGAGAACCATAAATTTTATGAAGGGCAGGACCTCAAGAAAATGGCAAAGTTTCTTACATGCTAGGTGGCAAGATAGTGAGAGCTCTTTGACCTTCAAGGACCCAGATCTTCCTGGACACCAGCTAGTTGAGCAGTAACCAGTGTAGATCAATGAAAAGTAGGACCTTCAGATGATGTGTTGCCAATACAACATTCAGGGCTGTTGCAGAGTTCTGTTGTAGGGAGAGTTCAAGGTGTATCTAAGGCTACAATTCCCATTAGCCCTGCAGGCTGGGAGATTTGGTTGGATTAAGTTGACTCAAAGGAAACATCTCCTGCACCGATGCATTTTTGGAATAAAAATCATAGCTGCTACATATTTCAAGTGCTTTGAGTCTTTCACAGCATCAAAAAGGAAATATAATTTTATAGTAAAGTTTTTCTTATTGTTTTAAAAAATATAGAAAATTATAATGAGATAAATGAGACATAACTTCACAATCCAGAGATCGCCACTTCAGAATTCTGGTTTATTATTCGTTCATTCTTTCCATTATCTATCTGAAAGACCAAAATGTTCTAAATGCTCTTTCATAGAAAATGGAACATTTATATAATTGTAATCTCTGTCATCTATTTCTGCTACATGTTGTATCTTCCTGGTAAAAAACACATTTAAAATTAACTTTGTAACCATATGTAGAACAACTACCTAGAGTTAGCTCTATATATCTAAATAGTTTTAATGCCAACACTTTGTGACTAAAATTTCATCATTCTTGAGGGATTATTTTTCCTAGTCATCATTCTTTTGTTCCATAGCACATCTTCAAGTAGATTACGTAGGCAATGTTGGCAACCAGTTAGTTTTCTAGGAAGCAGCACAGTATGGTGGTTTTTAAAAAATACGCATTGGCCTTAGGTCACACAGCTTAGGCTTTGAATTTCTACAATAAGTGATCTTGTGACTTTAGGATATTTATTTAACATTTCTGAGACATAAAAATAACTACCTCCTAAGGTAACTGTAAGGATTAGATAAAACCATCTCCTCTGTTAGCCACTGAACTAGACTGGAAACTCATACATTTTCAGTGACTAATAGGTGTTATTAATGTTATTCCAGGAGAAACTATTCCACTATAGCCTCTGTTGAAGAGTTAGATCCAGATTTCAAAAGCTCGATCAATGTATTTCACAATTCATAATACATTTTTAATACTGACAAAATATCATACTACATGATATGTTTGATGGTATACCTAAGGCTATACTCTATTTGATTGAGAAAAGGCAAGCATGTCTTCTATTCATCACTGTAATTCAATTTCTAGCCACAGCATTAAGGAAAGAAAAAAAAAAGACGTGCATTGGAAAGAAAGAAGTAAAACTGTCTATTTGCAGATGACAGGATATTCTACATATAAAATCCTTAGTAATCTATTAAAAGGCTACTAAGAACTAATAAGTTAGCTTATAGGATACAAGATTAATATACAAAAGAAGCTGCATCTCTATATACTTGCTACAAACAATTGAAAACAAAATTAAAATAGCAATGCTATTTACAACATTAAAAAATATAGGGCCTTAGAGTCTTGGGGCAGACAGGACATAAAAAGTACCAATCCTAAAAGAAAAAAAAAAATGTTTTTTAACAACCTCTGGAAGTGGAGGAAAGAACTTGATTATTTCTATAGCTACAACAGGGAATGCCTTCAAAAACCCTCTCACTGCACTCCTTCCTCTCTTGTACAAGAGTTTACACTACAGTCAAAATACAAGGCTTTCTCCTGGTGCTGAATGGGTCCTCAGAAGAAAGTATAAGTCCAGGATATGGGCCTTTTAACTTCATGGTCCATCCTCACCTCCACATTTGCTTCTCTGAATTAAAAATATCATCAAGATCAGTTCCTCCTCCCTCAAATCTGGGACAATGCTCTGTAGAGAGAGTGTCCTTGTTCATTCAATCCATATTTATTGGAGGCTACTTTGTGCCTAGGCACTGTGCAAGTGTTGGAGGTATTATCTGAAACAAGATATACCCCTTCTCTCAATTAGGGTATCGGATGAGAAATTAGTCAACGGCAACCATGAAGTATTAGAGAGGAATGAGTAGGATAGGATAAATTGAGAGTATTTAGGAAGAGCATCCAGTCCACCTCTGAGTGGTGGGGATGGGGTATTAGTGATTCCAGAAAGATGATGGGAGGTGGGTAGGTGAAGCAAATGCATCTGAACTGCAGTAGCAAAATATGGCGTGTAAGTGACCCATTCCTGGTTTCCTGTGTAGATTTTTCTCTGTTAGCATAACAGGGAAATAGCATATTTGTTATTGAAGAAGGAGTCTCTTCTCATTCCATCTTACCCTAGAAGCTTCAAATCAACACAATTTTAATTTTAGTAGTAAAACCCAAAAATTTTCACCAACTATTATTTGGATAAGCCAAAAACATTACATATTTCCCTCCTTAATGACTTCTTTAAAAATTTGATATAAAATAGTGTCTTACTGATGTTTCATTTTTTCTTCTTTCTTTTGTTCCCTTGACCTCCTGTCTTATTAAATATGCATCATTTTGGTGTTTCACAAACTGTTTGCTCAATAGTAAGTGGTAAAACGAACAACAAATACACAAAAGAATATCATAATTGCCCTATGTGACCAGTATCTTCTTAGCATCTCTTTAAGTAAGTAATTATTCTGTCCTTTTTCATAAATGGAAATTCTTTCAAACACAAGTCACTGAGATTTAAGGACATTTATAATGTTTATTACCTATTCCAAACCATGCTTCATCCTCCAAATGATTTCACATCCAATCTTGTTTTAGCACAATTCAAAACCTTTCTGAATTATAATGTCTAGCAGTAAAAACTTCATCTCTAGCTGAAGAAGATAGCTGTTATAAAATTCTCACTATTCTTTACGAGAGGGTGTGCATTAAAGAACATATCTATCCATTGAACATTCATTTATTCTAGGTGCCAAGATTGTGCTGGGAATATGGTGATCAACAAGGTAGACACAATCCTTACTCTCTTGGAACGTACATTCTAGTCAAGAGGAGCAACATTAAATAAATAACTGGATAATAAGTACATATATCCATAAATACATACTTACATATATGGAATTTTTATCTGAATCTAACTCCCTATCTCCCGGATGTCTTATCAAGGCATAGTACACCTCCTATTTTCTGATCACCAGATCCCACTAGGAGAGTGTCATCAGTGTAGTTGTCCAGCATGAAACCTGGGGGATGATGACGTAGTCAAAGGACCTCTGGGTTATATGTTATGGTGCAGAACCAGAGAGTTGATCTTGCCCTGAGACAAGACAGTAAATTGTCCTGCTTTTCTATCAAATAAAGAAATCGAATACCTTCTGCAGTTGTGTTTATAGAGACAATGAAAAACACATCTGGCCAATAAATAGATGCATACCAGGTGTCAGGGGCTGTCTTGAGTTGTTCCAGTAATGAGGTCACCTTTGAAAAATCAACTGCAGTTGGTGCAATCACCTAATTAAGCTTTTGAGAATCCTTTTTCCAGTATCCATAGAGCTTGTGCATAAATTAAACAGGTGAGTTAAATGGGGGATGTGATTGCAGTCACTACCCTTGCAACCTTCAAGTGTTCGCTGGTAACACTTTTCTCTATGATTCTTCTAGCCACGTGATGTTGCTTTGGCTCACTTCTTATTACTTTGCTAGGGAGGTTAAGGTCTAGGTCTTTGGGGAGTATTTTGGTTTGTTTGTGTGTTTTGAGGGGTGATTTTCTGCCTTGAAAGCCTGCATGGTAAAGTCAGAGAGTTAATAACAGCTGTTGAGTATACGTATTCTAACTCTTCACTCAGGAAGGGGAAAATTAAGTACAGAATGGGTTTGCAGAACCACAGCGCCCCTTGTGACGCTGATTAAGAACAGAATTTCTATTTATCCCCTGCCAGTGGACCACAGTGCGCTCTGGGCTAGAATTAGAATGCAACAATCCCCAGAAAGATCTGGGTATTTCCCTTTTCCTATGATAGTCACTCTGGTAAATAATTGCAGGTCCTTTGGGGAAAAATGAGGAGAAAGAATTAAGCACTTGTGATGGAGGATCCCTCTCTGAGTGTACCCAGACTCCAGTGTTCTAACTCAGGTCTGGAAATTAAGTGAAGAGCCATGATTTTTCTACTGTGATTTAAGTCAAGTCCATTTTCACCATGACAGAAATTACCTGTAGATTAAGTAGGACCTTAGTGTGATACCCAAGTATCCAGTCCAAAAGAGACCATGACTTTTTAGCCAATTCCAAAGATCGCTGTGTGTCCCACTTTCTATGAGCATTTCAGCCTTATCATCCACTATGAGAATCACCCACCTTGACTCCGGTGGTTAAGTTGCTACCTGCCTCCTCCACCCTGATAATCCTTTATTTCTATTAAATCCTAGAAACCATTTCAATGTCAACATCTCCTACCTTCATTCGTGGCCAAAGAGGAGAGACAATGCATCAGTCAGTGTCTTGATGGAAGAATACTCTTCTCAGGGACCAGTAGGGAGTAGGTAAGCCAATCCTCCTTGATAATGTCACTCTAATATCCCTAGCTCCATAACCTCTCACATACCCTTTATATTATACACAGGAACTTCTAGCATCTCAACTTCATTCAGTATAGTACCTGTCAAGACCAGGATTTAGATAAGCAAGTGAACAAACCATTAGAACATTTCCCACCTATTCAAGCTTGTACATCAAACGCAGACTCTCTGATAATTCCCCCCACATTGATAAATTATGTCCCTCTTTCTTCCCTGGGCTAGCAACCTCACACACACACACACACACACACACACACACACACACACACACACACTTTCCTTCCCCTGGATCTTGCTGATATAATTTTATAACAGCCAAATATTGTATTATGTAGGCATGTGACTCATTACTATTAACTAAACTCTAGATCCCATTAATTTTTTCATTAATTTCCTCTTTTTGTTCCTGGACCCAATCCAGGGTACAACTAGCTGTCATATCTCCTTGGTCTCCTTTGGTATGTGACGGTTTCTTAACCTTTCCTTGTTTTTTATGACTGTCAGTTTTGAGGAATACCATTCTGGTACTTTACAGAATGCCACTCATTTTGAGTTTGATATTTTGTAGAATTGTAACTTTGGGGAAATAATTCTACAGAGATGAGTGCCCTTCTTATCACATTGTATCAGGAGGTAAAAAAAAAATCCACATGACATCACTGGTGACGTTAACCTTCATCACTTGGTTAAGGCGGTATCCACTAGAAGGTTGCTACTTTCCCGTTTCCATATTCTATTCTATGGAAGCAAGTCACTAAGTTCGCTGGGAATTTTAAAGCTAAAACAAGTGGAGTAGATTCAATATATATTTAAAGGAGGGATCCTTGGACTACGCAGGTTGTAAGGAAGGCTGTCTGCAAGGTGGGTATTAAAGCTGACACAGGAGAGAGAAGTTGATGAGAAATGGACAGCATCATGGTAGTATTTCCACACCCTGAGGTTCAGAGAAGCCCCCTGCCTTCTGGGGGCACCACTATCACACCTCTGTTGTGCCAGAAGATCTCCCTTTCCACCTAAACTAGTTTAGGTTGGATCTCTATATGTACAATTAAAAGATGCCAAGTAACATACTACCTCACTGGATGGCTATGAGAATTAAATGATAAAAAGTGTGCAAAGTGAGTGCCTGCTGGAGAATGAGACATAGAAATACCGGTAAATGTTGGATATTATTATTATTAACTGATGCAGGTTAGTATTTTGTATCTATTATATTCAAATGTATTATGGAAATAAATTAATGGTCATGAATTTCTTGACAATACTTGAAAATCTGAGATCACATGTTAAGAATATTTATTATTGTAGCATTGGACTCAATGAGAAATGAAAAGAGTTGCAGCTATAGCAAGACCTTGCTGCTTGTTCAATAACTAAGTCATGTTTGTGTTAGAATTAGAGGCAAGAAAAGAGCAGCCTGATATTTGAAGTGCATAATTATCCATATTCTTTTTCCCAGAGGAAAGGGCCATCAGAGCTAAGTCTTTTAGTCAAGAAGTATCTTTGATTCACATATACTATGAGCATCCTTAATGTCCCATGACTATTACCTAGAGCAGTTTTAGCCTTGAAGTGCAGAGAGAGGGGGAAATGCACATTTATATCTTTAGTGCATATCACTAGTTGATCTGTTATGACATTTATCTGTGGTCATGAAATGAAAGAATAATTTGGGCATTAATGACTTTGATTACTCCCATTTAATTCTCCATTTCATACATTTTTTTCACAATGGGAAAATAACAGGTATCAAAAAGACAAGCTTTTAATAGCTCTTCAATGAAGCCATCATGATATTTCCATTTCTCTTAAAGAACTCAATTATGAATGACTTCACATTCCTAATTTAGTTCTGATTTTCTAAAAGCAAATTTAGTATGAAAGAAGTGCAAGGGAGAGGCAGCCCAGTGAAAGTGTCTAAAATGGGCTCTCTCTATGTAATAGAGGCAGAATGTGCTCAGTGGTCAGTGCCAATATCTGGGAAAATTAGAGATGCTTGGCAGTGTGGCACAGATCATACTGAAGGCATTCCAACTTCAAGTTACCAAGAAGTTTGGTAAGAAAACATCAAGGAGGGAAGAAGGGGCTATCCTGAGCTATCCCCAGACAAAATGGTGAGACAGGCAAAGCCTACATGCCATGGCATCCTACCCCCAGCATCAGCCCCCTCCATCCTTTCTCCAGTTCATGAAACTGGGGACTTCGTGCTTAGACCCATTGTTTCAGATCTAAACATTCACCTCCCTTTATAATCCATTAATACATCAGGGAACATCTATCGAACAATGAAGAAGATAAAAATACACACATATATAAATTTGCCATAGTTTCAATCCTCCATGAACTTGTGTTTCAGTGGGGGAGGAAAAACAAGTATATAGATAATGAAAGCAAATGGGAGAGGGGCGTAAGAGAAGAACAAAGAACTGCACTGGTGAGATAAAGGAGAACTAGGAAAAGAGGAATAATCAGAAGTGTGGATTAAGAAGGTGTGGTGTCTGGTCAGAATGGCCATCATCAAAAAATCTACAAACATGCTAACACATATATATGGAATCTAAAAAAAAAAATGGTTCTGAAGAACCTAGGGGCAGGACAGGAATAAAGATGCAGATGTAGAGAATGGACTTGAGGACATGGGGAGGGGGAAGGGTAAGCTGGGGCGAAGTGAGAGAGTGGCATGGACATATACACACTACCAAATGTAAAATAGATAGCTGGTGGGAAGCAGCCTCATAGCACAGGGAGATCAGCTTGGTGCTTTGTGACCACGTAGAGGGGTGGGATAGGGAGGGTGGGAGGGAGATGCAAGAGGGAGGAGATATGGGGAGATATATATATATATATATATATGTATAGCTGATTCACTTTGTTATAAAGCAGAAACTAACACACCATTGTAAAGCAATTATATTCCCATAAAGATGTTTAAAAAAATATCCACAAACAATAAATGCTGGAGAGGGTGTGGAGAGAAGGGAACCCTCTTGCACTGTTGGTGGGAATGTAAATTGATACAGTCACTATGGAGAACAGTTTGGAAGTTCCTTAAAAAACTAAAAAAAGAACTACCATAGGACCCGGCAATCCCACTACTGGGCATATACCCTTAAAAGACCGTAATTCAAAAAGAGTCATGTACCACAATGTTCATTGCAGCTCTATTTACAATAGCCAGGACATGGAAGCAACCTAAGTGTCCATCGACAGATGAATGGATAAAGAAGATGTGGCACATATATACAATGGAATATTACTCAGTCATATAAAGAAACGAAATTGAGTTATTTGTAGTGAGGTGCATGGACCTAGAGTCTGTCATACAGAGTGAAGTAAGGCAGAAAGAAAATCAAATACCATATGCTAACACATATACATATGGAATCTAAAAAGGAAAAAAGGTTCTGAAGAACCTAGGGGCAGGACAGGAATAAAGATGCACATGTAGAGAATGGACTTGAGGACACGGGGAGGGGGACGGGTAAGCTGGGACGAAGTGAGAGAGTGGCATGGACTTATGTACACTACCAAATGTAAAATAGCTAGCTAGTGGGAAGCAGCCGCATAGCACAGGGAGATCAGCTCTGTGCTTTGTGACCACGTAGAGGGGTGGGATAGGGAGGGTGGGAGGGAGATGCAAGAGGGAGGGGATATGGGGATATATGTATTCGTATAGCTGATTTACTTTGTTATACAGCAGCAACTAACACAACAATGTAAAGCAATTATACTCCAATAAAGATGTTAAAAAAATAAAAATAAAAGGTGTGGTGTGAGAAATGCTGAGTGAAGAGTCCTTAGAAGACCATGTGCAAAGAAGTCAATGAGGAAGATTAAGGAAAAGGTATGGATTTGATGATTTTAATGTAACTATAAAATGCAGTTTGAATGAAGTGATTCATCGATTGCATTCATTTATGCATCAACAAATACTAAAAAGGGGAACAAGCGAATTGCAGTGATCCATATGAAGACATAATACCTTTACTATAAGGTCAACATTTCTCCTCTATATGTTCAGGATTGGAGGCAAAAGAGAACTATCTCACTTTTTATTGTCAAATGGTTTACATAATTATCAGTATGTTAAATCAAAAAAGAAAGAAGGGGCTTTAAGAATATGGAAAATGTCCTTTTCCCATAGAGACAGATTATCTACTGGAGGCCTCAGCTGACTGAAGGCTCATTAGAAGACTTTAACGAGTGGCATCACCCTGGAAGTATCTATGGCCCCGAAATCAAGATGAAAAGGCAACAAAGAGGGACTAACTGCTGCCCTTAGGCAGGCAAATCAAAGCACCTCTTCCTAAAAAGAGATAGGAAAAATCACTTCTAAGCATCATTATCCTTTTGCTCTTTTCTGAATAACTCAAATCAACCGATATCCCACCACGGGCTTGCTGTCCTTTTTGTTCTATGGGGAAACCTGCCTGTGGTGGATACCTATTATTTCTATCTTGCAAGCATCCCTTATCCCTTCTTCCGCTGACTGGATACTTTATTTCCTTTTGAGAGGTTTCTTCCCCTAGAGGATGCACAAGGATAGCCAACCAGGCTCCTTTGACAAAGACTGATCTGCTCATCAGAACACAAGTTTTGCTCTCTTTGTAAGATCGCAAACTTTGTCATCTGTATAGGGCTGGAACTGCACTCTGGACACACAGTCTGATGGAGAATGAAGCCAAACCAGAAAGCAATGCTGAGAGCAAGTGAGAGAGAGCGAAACACATTCCAGCTGACGTTGTTAAGCCTCGGATAAGCCCAACCACCCCTTGTACTTCTGAGTTACATGGCCCAGGGAATTTCCTTTTTTTGCCTAAGTTAGTTAGAGTTGAGTTTCTGTCACTTGCTATTAAGAATCCTGGATGCAATATGTTTTTGAACTACACCTTTGGGTAGGAAATCATAGTCTTTACTGTGAAATCAAAATCTGCCCGTCTCATGATTATGCTTAGTATGCATGCTATCGCATGAAGATGTTTAGATAATCATACCCACCTTAAGATTAATTACTGAGAAAGGAAGAAGAAAAACAACCGGGATGAAGACAAAGTATATTTTTCATTTTCTTTCACTACCTACAGAAAGGAATGGGTGAGTTGTGCTGATACTCCAAGGGAAATTCCATTTTGATTTTCCCAATGAATTGCTCATGGAAAATTAGGAAAATGGTGTTGTCATGACAAAGTGGCTCTAGTCTTGGAGATGACATCTATCGGAGGCACACACTAAAGGAAGAAGGAGTCAAGAAGCTGGAGACTAGCAAGTAAAAGGTCAGACATTAACTAATCAACTCTTTTGGGCTAGACATGGCACTAAATTTAAGTGGGGAGGGAAGGAGGAAACTTAAGAGGGAGGACAACTTGGTCCAGATAGACACATACCACTCAGTTCTGTGAAAAAGCACAACTACATTACTGAGTAGGGTTAGCAAAACCGCATTAATTTGTAACAATGGCAAACGAAAGTAGGCTTACAAAGAATCTGAACTGTGAGATATAAAATACATCCCCAGTGACTGCATTGTTCTTAGAAGATTCCCAGTAAATTCTCTCTGAATGAATGAATAAAAACGAAACACATCACTTTTAATAGAATATACACAATCTAAGCTGTGAATGTTGAGAAAGAAATTAGGGGTAAAATAATGGAGAACAAAATTCATATTTGGCATTTTCCTATTCTGAGCACTCCACAGAGAAAAATCTATTTTTTTTCTGCCCTTATCAGGTAAAGCTATTGATTCAGGGGAATAGGTTATGCGGAAACCATGGAAGTTTCTAGTCAGGCGGACTCTGGGTTCAACACTATCACTCCAGGCAAGAGATGAGTGTCTCTGAACTTCAACGTCCTCTTCTGTCAAATGGGAATAATAATGATTCTCTTACGGGACGGTTGTGAGGGGTGAGTTAAATAAAGACAGGAATTTGACCCAGGAAACTTTTGTAACTCTCATTTTAAGGGAGGAAAATTTTCAAAAGTAGATTATCAGGAATTAAGGTAGAATACACTGAAAATGAATAGCGGGCATAGTTTGTTTGCAGGTGAGGCGGCTCTGAGACCTCGAGGCTGAAAGAGCCAGATGCTCAGGACACCTAGGACGCTTCCTGGCCCGACGTGGCAAGAGGACCGACCCCTCTCTGCGCAGGGTCACCAAATGGCCCGGTTCCAGTTTAGGTGTCAGAATCCGTTCATCTCCAGTTTGCGTCCTTTTCTTTTTGCAGTTTAAAGTCGGACTGGAGGCGCAAGGATGGAGGTAAAACGTGCGTTAAAAAAACTACAGTTCAGATTACAAGGACAACAAAATCACCAAGGTCAGGGTAGGTGTCCGTGAACTATGCAAAACCCTGCGGAACGAGGAGTCATAAACGCTCTGAAAAGAATTCTACATTTTAATTTTAGAAGCTCTTTCCAAAGTCCCCTACAGCCTGCCGCTTGCCACCCTTTGGCCCCCTCTCCCGGCTATTGATCATCACCCTCCTTTCCTCCTTTTTCCTTCCAGTAAAAGTAAGTATCCAAAAAACTTTAATTCTTCTCCAGAAGTCCTAAGCCAATTTCGCAGTCGCGGAGCTTTTTCATTGCTTTAACCCAACTTTCTGTCGTTTCTTTGGCGAGTACCTGAAATTAGGGTTGCCCGATAGTCTGGAGCCCTAAATCAGGGAAGCGTGGGGCTTAGTTCCGGCGAAACCCTCTGGTGCCTGTGCGGGAAGCTCATTTTCCCCCCGGGGTGGGGTTCAGACTGCCGGCAGGGACCTAGCAGGACGCTCGCTCAGGTTCCGAGCCCAAGTCGCTGGCGGCGGGGACGCGCGCGCGGCGTGGGTGGGCGCTTTAAGCCCGAGCGGCGGTTTCAGCACTAGCTATTTTTAGCTGCACGTCGCCCCCCTTCCTCCCGGCCTCCGGCTTGGTAGCCTCCGGCGGGCGGCCGCCGCTCCGCGGCTCCCTCCTGTCTCCCCCCACAGTCACTCGCTCTTGGTAGCGTCCACGCGGGCAGGTCTGGAAACTGAGCATGTCTGGAAGCGCTCGGCGGCAGCGGTGGCAGAGCCAGGCTGCGTCAGGCTGAGCCCGTTCACCGCGCGGCCGCAGGAGCGCAGCGCCGACGCCGCGCCGCCCAGCCCAGCCGAGAGGGGCGCACTAGCCGCCGCGGGGCGCGCCGCCGCTCACCGCAGCCCCCTCCTGGCGACCCGCAAGTAAGTTTGTGAGGCGGCTGGGCGGTGGGGCGACGGCTTGGCGGCCCGGGGAAGCCCACGCTGGCAGGCGGGAGGCACGGCTGGCGCTCCGGAGAACCGGCTGGCCGCTGCCCCAGGTGCCCGGCGCCTCGACGAGCCTCTTGGCCAGTTTGAAAGTGGTGGCCTCTGGGATGTTCTAGTGGGGGGCGGGGCGGGGGCGGCAAAGCAGGAAGTCTGAACTGACTCCGGCGGAGGCCGAGGGGGCCGACTGGGGCAGAGGGAAGGACCGCGCAGCGAGAGAGCGGGCTGGTGCGGGATGGGTTTGGGATGCGGGCTCCCGGCAGAGAACAGCCGCAGAGGGAAAGCCGGGTGTCTCCGGGGGACAGGGTTGAGAGCGCCGTGTGGGAGGCATAGTAGAGGGTGAGCGTGTCCTGGCCGGAGGGGCGGGAGGGAAGATGGATGGAGAGTGGGGCGCGTGGAAAGCGGATTTGAACCAGAGCTTAGGACGCCGGTGGAGGGGGCCGTGGGCCCCGGGAAACGAGTGGACTCGAATAATTTGGGGAGTCTGTACCAGGTCAGGGCGATATAATGATGGAGAGGGACAGGCTTGGATGGAGGTCTTCGAAGCGAATACGCGAGGCCAAATGTTGGGAACTGGCTGGACAGAGGATGGAGGCAGAAAGTGGCCTGGAAGGGCCAGTAGGAAAATCGCTGAGGGATTTGGGTAAAGGGGAGGAGGGGAGTGGTGCAGAGATCGAGCGGAGGAACGGGGCTGCTGTTGGGGCTCAAAGGCTCAGGAAAGGCTTGGAGGCTACTACGTGCGGTCCCCCTGAGTAGTGAATTAGTAGCGGTTCTCTGAGGTTTACTTGCACGCCAGGCTCCTCCTTCATCTTCTACCTCGCTTGTTAACAGGGCAGCTCGCTTTAGGCAAGCTTGTAGATTTGGACAGATTAAGCAACCGGGAAGGTAGTCATTTGCAGGGGAGCTGCCAGTGCTTCTTCCCTTGAGTGGTTCCCGGCACCCTCAGGGTGCAATGTAGGGTCTGAATGTGTGTGTTTCAGGGGATGGTGGAGGGTGATTTCTGCTCTAGGCCACAGGAATCCGGGAGGTACGGTGTTTGGGGCCGGGAAGTCAGACAGAAGTCTGCAGTGTGCAACTCGCGGCGGGGCGTGTGAGTATGCGTGTGTGCGCGCCTGTGCGCGTGTTGCCCGCCCGGGGTCGCGTGTGTTGCTGCAGTCTGTCTCCATGACGAGGAGATCCAGGGCTCCACAGGCGGCACGGGGAGGGGATTAAAGGAAACGTGCTTTCCTGCCTCTCTTCTGCCTCCTTTCCCTAGGGTCGCATTCTTTGCTCGTCCAATGATGCTCTTCTCTAACCTCTTCCCCCGACTTCTGCACGTCCCAAACCTGACGCCGGTCTTGTCCTCTGATTCGGTACCCCGGAGGACGCTGCTGTCCGTCCTCTGCCAGAGGGAATCCGAGGAGTCCCGCTGGTTAGAGGGGCTCCCGAATCCACCAGTCTTTCCCTGGGGCGTCACTCCGGGGGTCCTCAGTTCACTCTGCTGCCCCTGCAGGTGACGCAGTGATGTTGCCCCGCGGACCCCAGTGATGGCTCCAAATAGCCAGCACTTACTGGTTCTCGCGAGGTGGGTCTCCCCAGAGTTTCCCACAGGTAATTGTAACTTAAAAAGAAAAAGACCAGGTTAGTAGAAAAAACAAGCCCTGAGGGCGAAAAGCTTTATGCAAAAGCGCCTCTTAGACTAACAGATATTTTACCCACCAACCACAAGAAGGGAAGAAGCTTCTACAGCGTACGCATCTGAAACTGGAGGGGAGGGGGCGGCAGAGCGGGAGTTGTCACCATGTCCACGGTTTCTTAGACTCCATCCAGCTTGCTATTTCCTGTCCTCCGTGCCATATTTTAAGCGAGACTTTACCAAATACAGGAAATGAGGATGAAGGAGACTCTGGAAACCTGTGCCATCTGTGGAAGGACTCAAAGAAGGGAGAGCGAGAGCTGTGCTTACTGTCGGCCAGATATCTCAGAGGGCTGGGCTCTGAGATTGTGTGTTCAGACATCAGAAATAATTCTGAACATCCAAATTGCAGGGGGGAGACTCAGATGAAGAGAAGTGAGAAACTCTGAAAAAGTGATGAGGACCATAGTATGGGGTTGTATTGCAAGGTGATCACTGACCTGTGGAGGGACACAGCAGAAGAACAGCAAGCTTCTAATGGCCAGGGGCATGTTGTCTTATTCCATAGGACAGTGGCTGGCCCAGTTTCTAGTACAGTAACTATTGAAAAATACCTTTTGAAGTATGGCCATGATTCTGGATATCTGAAAAGTTTGAATACAAAGACATATACTGTCATTTTCTGCTTCTATTACTATGTTTTTTTCATTGATTATTATTAGAACATGTGGTGAAGGTAAAATAAATTATTATCTTACCCATTAATACTGTTCTCCCCAGAGTGCTGCTCAAATAGATATAACCAAATATGTTTGCCTGTTTTTTTTGTTTTGGGAGTCATGGAGGAAGGAGAGTTGGGCAAATTGATTAGGATGTCAAATAAAGGTAGAGTTTAGGCACCTGAAGATCTTTTGCGTGTGTGTGGAGGTGAAAGCTTCATTTATATAATGCTAAATTCAGTGCAAAATGAGAAAACCCTTCTGTCTCCACTCCTTACCTCGTGCATTTGAAATACAAAGGATTGTACCCTTGGGCTGGTTCTTAGTCCTCTGAAGCCTAGCTTAATAATTTTCCTAGAGGATTGTTCCCTAAATTCAGGTACACTTTAGGAAATAATCAATGGACTCCCTGCAACCCTAAGGTAAAGTCATTAAAAAAAAAAAAGTGGTGAAATGGTTTGATGAAGCAGAATAATGAGTGAGAGAAATATTAAGCAAAACGTAAGAAGAGAAATCACTTTCTCTTGCCCCAGGGTTAGATCTTACTGATAGGCTTAGAACAGTGGTTCTCAACAGGGGCAGTTTTGCCCCCCAGGGGACACTGGCAATGTCTGGAGATGTTTTTGGTTGTTACAACTGGGTGGGGAGGGGTGCTACTGGCATCCTGTGAGCAGAGGCCAGGGATGTTGCTAATATTCTACAAGGCATTGGGTTGTCCCCCATAACAAAGAGTTATCCAACCCCACATGTCAGCAGTGCTGAAGATGAGGAACCCTGGCTTAGAGCTAGGTATGATTATAATGAAAAGCGGCTCCTGTCAGGATGCTTTCACGTATTCCTATTGGAAGTCTATCTTGAAAATCAAGAGTAGTTAATATTAAGAGACTTTCTTTGCAAATGGCCCCCTATTCAAAAACAGTCGCTTTAAGGAAATTAAAGAGGTTTCCTTTTAGCAGAACTTCTTTTCAGCCTTCAAAAAAAAAAAAGAAAGTCCTCAAATAGATTGGGAATGTCTGAAAAGACATATATAGTATGCATAGGCACTGAGTCAACATTTTTTTGATGAAAACAAGTTAAAACTGGTTCTGCCACTGTATTTTTCACTGTACTTGTTTGGTAATTGCTTTTAAAAATACATAGTTTTAAAATTAATTTAATTTAAATTACAACTAATAAATTCTTCATGTAGTGAGGGATTGCACCGAATCAGGCAAAAATGTTAGCTGAACACTTATTAGAAGCCTCATGAAGTGTTCCAAAATGAAACCTTAGTATTTGTAGACATCTGCCCAGGAAGGTAAGAACCTGTATAATTTTCGTGCATTTAGTTTCAGTTTTAAATCGACAGCAAGGCATGTATTGAGAAGCAGACCTTTCCGGCTTGCAGTACAATACACTGCTTGGAGAGGGGAAACAATAGCTTACACTCTTGGATGTAATAATATCAGGGAAGTGTTCTAAGAACACCTGTGTGCAGGAACTCAGAAGCTTGCTTGATAAAACCTTTGTCATGATCACACTGAGGCCTGGAGAAACTAAACAGATTTAGTTAGTCTCCCCTCCATCTCCCTCCACCTGCCAGCACTTTTATTGGTGGGTTGGTTTCAGAATTCATTCTAAAGGGATCCTCATTAGGGCTGCTTACTTCCCTTCTTGTTCTAATAACCATTCCCTCCATCCTTGGCCGTCACCATCCCTCAGTCCTTCAGGAATTCATGCAACAGAAGAGCCTCCTGCTTAGTTTCTGGGGTACCCAGTAACCTCTCCTTTTCTCCTGTGTGTACAAACACAAACAGCTCTTTCCTGCTTCTAAGAGGAACAGAGATTTGCGTCTCTCTTGGAAAAAGGCAGTGGGGAGAGTCCTTGTTTTCTCAGTTTCTCAGTTTCTCTGCTTGCACCCTTGAATGTCTTGTTCAATTGTTTGTTCAGTTGCATATTCTTGATTTTAGGAAGGCTTCCTCTTTCCAAAGACAGAGTGAAAGAACTGAGGAGGACAGAACTTCACTGTGAGCCGCACTGTTGTTGATAGAGGGCACCTCTCATGGGCTGTATGAAGCCTCAAGGATATGCTTTGAACCAATGATAATCCTATTTGTAAAGTCAACAAGCATTTGTAAGTTCAACAGTAGCAGGTTCTGTTCTAGACACTGGGACTCTGCATTTGCAATGCTGAGCTGCATTGTGCCTTGCAGCCGGTTTGCAAAACCAAGTTCATTTAGAGTAATATACATATATTTCACGTATGTCTCAAAGTCTATCTATAAAAAGAAACACAGGATGGGTATTTGTTTTCATTAAAGTTGGAGAGGCTATAGAGATATATAGCCTTATTCTTAAAAATACTTCAGAACACATTGTTGATATGCAGAAGGCAAAAGAAACCATTAGGGGGGAAACAGTTACATGTGTTTCTCTATAGATCAGACAAGGAGGGAGTGAGCAATCTGAGGTGAAAGGGGTCAGTTCTTATCTCCCTTTTCCTTTCTTTAGGACATAGTTATTGATTTTGTTTGACATTTGAGGAAGGAGAGATGGTTTCCTTCCCCACAGGTACTTGTTGAATGGATCTGTGCCCTTTTATACTTCTGATAGCCATAGTAGGAGGCAGTGGGCTGGCTGATATGATAGTTAGAGTGAAGCAGAATTTCAAATCAATTTTGTCAATAATGTTGGTGACAAAGGCTCACTTTCAAAAGCTGAGCATACCATGTCACTATTTTGATGAGACTAATATAAAGATTATAGAGCTGAACATCTCTGCTGATTTGGCTACTAGGTACTGCCTATGCTTTAAACTATCAGAGTGTATGTATTGGGAGTGGGGAATGAAATAATGTGGCAGCTTCTCTTACCTATGAACAAACTTGCGGGCCACTGTGGCAGGTCAGTTATTGTCCAGCTGGAAGAAGGGTAGTGTCAAGGCTGGGAATTTTATTGAACAGTGTATGCTGTCCTTGCTGAGTTTAAGAACAAGAAAAAGAACAACAAAAGCAGGAATTTGAAATTTATGCTACAGCAGAGGCAAAGAGACTTTCTGCTTTTAATTTCATTTTAGCTTATTATTGTTAAGGACAAGCAGCAGTAATGCATGAAAAAGGTAACCTTGCCTGTGGAAGGTTTTACTTTTGTTCATAAATGCTTGTTCATCTTCAGAAGCAAATAGCCTAGAACGTATCCTGAGGCTTTCAGCCTTCAGTATAAATAGTGTGTCTCTTCTATCTCTAGAATATTCATTATGTGATATCATTCGGAATCTGAATACTGGGCTAAATTGGCTGATGCAGTCCCTTCTAATTTAGTGATTTAGCGTTGTCTCTGTCCTTTTAAAGAAGGTGAAAGAGATATACTGTTTGTCATTGGGAGCACAGTTATGGGTGCTGGAAGCAGCCTCTTTTACACACAGACATGCCTGGTACTTGACATTGGTCTGGGACTCCACTGACCAAAACATAGATCTCAGTCTTCTGGATTATGAAGCCTGATTTTAACAATTTTGATTGGAACCAGAGCTGCGACCAGGCTTGTGAATCAATTGACGTTTTCGGAAAAGACCAAATGATGAGCCAGAATACTCGCCACCCATTGCCAGGAAAGAGGGACAGCAGTTTAAGGAGGATCAAGAGATTTGCAGGGCTTCCCTGGTGGCGCAGTGGTTGAGAGTCTGCCTGACGATGCAGGGCCATGGCCACTGAGCCTGCGCGTCCGGAGCCTGTGCTCCACAACGGGAGAGGCCACAGCAGTGAGAGGCCCGCGTACCGCAAAGAAGAAAAAAAAAAAAGAGATTTGCAGTCAGATCTGGCACTCTTACTTAGTAGTTCTGTGACTTTAGATGAGGTTTTTTTTTTTCCTTTTTAACTTCATGGAGCTCCAATTTCCTCATCTTTGAAATGGAGATTTTTTTTTTCCCTGTAGAGTTCACTATAGGATTAGAGGAAATATTTTCAAAGCAAAAGTGCGTATTAACAGTGTTGGTGATGGTGGTGCTTATATGTCCTTCTAGTGCTGGAATTTAAATAGTTACTGTCTAGGAAGTGGAAGTAGTGGGGCCATTGGTGAGCAAGATGAGATGGAAAAGGACAATGGGAGTGGATCGTAGTTAGGAAGGCGTTTTGGAGGTGAAGTAGTCTGATGTCCTCTTTTGACTGATGGGGCCTTGGGGACTCAGGATTATGGTGTGATTTGCCCAAGGTTATGCTGCATCATTTCAGCTGAGTCTATAATTTTTCAAAGTCTCCATCCTAACATTCTCCACCTTATGAGCACACTTATTTTCTTGGTTAAATCCATGTTTCTTCTGTTTATCTAAAAATGGTTATTCAGCTCAAGAACCTCTCTTTTCAGTTGTTACGTTCCAGGTCTTTTATAGGCAACTAAAGAAGGCATCAATGGATCTCTAATTGAATTTGTATAGGAGATCAACCCAGCTCTTCACTTAAGTGATCAAGATGATCAAGTACACGTTTATGTTTTCCTAATTGGGGTGAACATTAGTAGAGTTTTATCTAAAAACAAACAAAAAAACGCCACTATGGATAATGTTCTTCAAATAGGTTATTGCTATTAATGACAAGAAAATTGAAGATTGGCCCTTGTTGATGGTTCTGTTGCTAAATTAATAGTTTCGTTTTTGTTTTAAATCAGTGCTGTTGCCATTGTGGTTTCTTGAAGAGTTTCAGATTCAATGAAAATGTTAAAACCTACATGTGTTGGAAGTACTTTGTGAGTTGTAAAGTACATTATGTATGTTGTCTTATTTGTAATTTATGGTAAAGATGTATTATCAGTTGCAGTAATGAAAGACTTAAAATTGAAAGCCAGGACAGAAGAAACATTCCCTTTCGAATCAGACAGACTTGAATTCAAATCTCCCTTTTTAAGTCACTAGCTGTGAAAACTTGGACAAATTACTTGACTTTCCAGCTTCTCCTGTCTTTTGCGAATCACACCCACCAGATTACAGGTATGATTCCTGTGATGATTAAGTAAGATAAGCAAGTAAAGATCTTAGCATGATGCCTGGCACCCTTCTTTGTCCTTGTACACTGCCAATTCACCGTACTTCAGCTACACCTCTAAAGTAATTATTTATACTTGAATTAGTTCAGAGTTTTTCACTGTGAAGAATCAGAAAACCTGATTTTAAGTGACTTGAGGGGAAATAAAAAAGAGAGAGAGACTTCATGAATGTGTAACTCAGTAAAATAGGGGAGTATATCTGGCTCCAGGTAGGACCTAATTTAAGGCTCAAACCATGTGACTAGTTCATTGTTAATGGGAGTGAGAATTAAAAGGTTGTTAGTAGTCCAGTTGGAAACTATGTATTAATTTCTTTTAAGTCTTCCAATAGCTTCTTCTTGGACAGAAGCACACAGCCTTGCTAAAACAATAATAAACCCATTATAGATAGCTGTATGTAGAAGAGTTTTGAGCTGCTTCCATAGATTATTTTGTGGGAGCGAATGGAGTGAAGCTGAAATTTCAATGGAACCTACTAATAGTGGTAAGTCAAAATAAGATAGGCGGTAAAACACAGCAGAACAAAAGTCAAAGCTTCAGTTTTGTAATTTATCAGAGTTCCTTAACTGAATTAAATAGAAACTGGTTCTGGGCAATTTAAGCAGAAAGGAATTCATCATATGGTCATGGAGTAGTTCATGGAATCGAAGGAAATGCTGAAGAAGAAGACCTTGGAAAGGGTACCCCGCTGTCGGGTTGAGTCAACTCTAACTGTTTTCCGTCATTGTGTCGCTGTGCCCAAGACTCAGAATTCTGAGAGAGAAAGAGAGAGTCGGTTCAGAGAAAAAACAGGGCATCTTGACCGGCAGTCCACCAACATTGTGTTTCATGGGCCCAAGGGGCTACCAAGGCATAATCTCTAATCTGCTCCTACCAGAAGGAGGGGAATAGATGATACCGGGCAGGCATACTCAACTCATGTCCACTACATAGATTCGGATGGGAAAAACTTGCTTCAGTGATGATGAATTACTAGAAGGGAAAAAAGGAAAACAAAACGACAGCAACAAATAAAATGAGTGTATTATCTAAACAGAATCCATGTGGGAGGCAAAAATACTTTGTCGGTTTCCTAAGGCTACTCTTACAAATTACCACCCGCTGGGTGACTGAAAACAACAGAAATTTATTCTGTCACAGTTCTGGAAGATAGAAGTCTGCAATCAAGGTGTTGACGGGGCCATTCTCTCTTGGAAGATTCTAGGGGGAGAGTCTGTTCCATGCCTTTCTCTTAGCTCCTGGTGCCGCCAGTAATTGTTGGCGTTCCTCTGTTTACAGAGGCATCACTCTAATCTCTGCCTGCATCATCACATGGTGTTCTTTCTCCCCTGTGTTGAATCTGTGTCTCTCCTTTTCTGATAAGAACACTGGTCATATTGGATTAAGGGCCCATACTGTTCTTGTATGACCTCATCTTAATGTAAGCAATTACATCTATAATGACCCAATTCCAAATGAGGTCACATTCTGAGATTCTGGGAAGGACATGAGATTTGGGGAGACACTATCCAACCTAGTACTGATGTAATGTGGATAAAATAAACAGCAATGCACGTAGCTAGGTCTAAAGAGTAGGAAGGGGGTACTATCCTATTATTCTGTTATAAAACTCTATCTGAAGTATCATGCCTGGTTTAGGCACCCCTTTTCAGATGATCATGTGTCCCCTGGAGAACTAGTGGAAAAACAGTTTGCTTTGTAAGGGCAGTTTTTTGGAACTACGGACCATAAACTTGGCAAAGAGGAGTTCAAGATAAATATAATACGAGCTTCCAGTTGTCGAAAGGAAGAAAGATTGAATCTTTATCGCTCGCTTAAGAGCTAAGACCTATGGCCGGGAATTTCAGAGAAGCCGATTTTCGCTCACTGTGAGCGAGAACCATCTTATGTAAATGTGGTTCAGGAGTCCCCATCTCTGGAAGCACTCAGCGGGAGCTCGTCATCCATATTTGTTATGGATGATGTAGAAGAGATTTCTGAATATCCAGGGAGCTTAGATTAGATAACTGCCCAACGTTCCATGTTTAAGATTCTCTTCTAGGAATACATAGGCCGTTAGTGATCCCCCAAACATTTATTAAGCGTGAAGCATGGTATTGTATGTTGGTGGAAACAGTAGTAAACATGGCATGCATAGCCTCTGGTTACTACGTAGATAAATATTTCAGTGGTCTACTATGGTAGTGATAGTACATATCCAGGAACCTGTAAAGTATCTGGCACAAAGCACAAGATCAGTAATTACTTGTTGAGTGAATTTGTTGTTTAATCGGAGTCTACTTTACAAATATATGTTCAAGTTGTTTACCCGGAGTACTTAACCTGATAGGTATCAGCACTGTCATATTCCTTCATACGATTTCTCCATGGCCTTCTGGCTCTATAGGATTACCTTGTTCATATATCATCCCTCTCTTTGTTTCATTTTTACCATCTTAAAAATAGGGGTGGAGTTGGCGAGTGATTTTCCTCCTTAATCTCTTTCCGCCTCTGGGCTGTCTTTGCCAGCAGAGGCAGCCCTGAACCTCTGAAGTTCATGTGTTACTGTGAAGACTGGAGGGGACTTTGGCTAAAGCAGTGTTTCTCAGAGTGGGGGACACTATGACTGATTTTATGCGAGATGACTTTGGGTGGTGTATGGATATGTATTGAACTGAATTGAAAGGATTTTGAATTTGCTCTCTTCCAATGTTTCTTATTAAGGCAAGGAGGAAGTTTCAATTTGGTGCTAGGGGTAAACATGTATTCAAGATACTAGTTTTAGCTCCCTTTTTAAGAGTAGGCTTCAGTTGCCAAGCTTTCAAAAGTCCAGTAAAACTATTTTGTTTCCATTCTATTCATTTTTGTTTTATTTTCTTTCATGCTTAGTGCTAGTTTCCATATAAAATAATGACACAAAGCTTCCTTTAAAAATTCATGCAGTTAAATTTTTTAATGGTATGATATTTTTAAAAAATCAAGAAGGTAATCTATATAGATGATTGAGACTTGGAAATTTCTATGTCAGAGTTCTCCTGATGATTCATGTGTCTGGACTTTCTTCCTTGCTGTTTCTGGCACTCCTTTGCACTGTGGACACCTGAAAGCAGCTGTTCTGTGTAGGAGTCCTCCCTTTCTGTGTTGGTTCACAAGATACCTGTTGGCCCAGAGAAAGGGAACTTTGTGCATATAAATATGGCTTTGCGTTGCTTATAGCGCCTAGGTACTATGTATTTCTGAACTATCCTTTAAAAGCAACTCAAAATTGCTTTTCTGGCTTTTAAGGTAGATTTGTACATTGATAGAATAAATGTTGAATTAATTTTAATTTATGTAATTTTCTCCATTGTATTTGTTTTTGTTTTCCTTTCTTTTTGTGATAGGGCCCAGACTTCATAAAGAAGAAATGAGATTTTCTTTTTACAGGGTTTTTTTTTTTTTTTTTTACATTTTACTACCTCAGGGAATCAATTATAATACTGAAGGAATTTTTAAAATTTTCAGCCAGTTTTATACATGAGCATGTTTAAAAAGTCAAAATTTTCTACAAGGCATACGATATAGACTAGTAGTTTCCTCCTCCACTGCTCACTATCTCCAATTCCTTATTCATAGGAAGCAACCACTTTTTTTCTGGTGTTTATTTCCGTATCCCTAAATACACAGAGTTCTAGATCTTGATATTTGCTCTTATCTGGTAACTTCCTAGATTAGAAGATATGGAAGATGAGTATTATTATCTCTTTCACCAACTTCCTTCCATCTTGTTCTTCCTCCATCTTCCCACTCTTCCCAACAGTATTTCTTTCTTTTCTTTTCATTTGTTTATTTTTGATGACATAAAGTTCGGAAGTTTGGTTTCCATGTAAGGTGGAGAAATTCACAAGAAATCACTCCCACTATCACAATGACAAAAAGCTGGATTTTGTATATTATATAAAGTCATAACTTGTCTTGGGCCCATCAAGAGCTGAGGTCAC
This sequence comes from Lagenorhynchus albirostris, assembly GCF_949774975.1. NCBI lineage: Eukaryota > Metazoa > Chordata > Mammalia > Artiodactyla > Delphinidae > Lagenorhynchus > Lagenorhynchus albirostris. The sequence continues at coordinate 51,247,605 of NC_083111.1, forward strand.
AAGATAAGCAAGTGAACTGAAGTCCAAAAAAGGACAAGTCCTTCTAAGGAGATATGGGACATGAACCCTTTTACCTGTGCCAGCTCATAGGAAGAAGAAATAATATACACAAAAGTGAATAAGAAGAGGACACCCATGTTCATAGCAGCATTAGTCACAGTAGACATGGTGTAGAAACAGCCCAAGTGTCTATCGATGGATGAATGGATAAACAAAATGTAGCATGTACATATACAATAGAATATTATTCAGCCTTAAAAAGGAAGGGAATTCTGACACATGCTGTAACATGGATGAACCTTGAAGACATTATGTAGGTGAAAGAAACCAGTCACAAAAAGACAGATTCTTATATGATTCCACTTTATAAGGTACTTTGAATAGTCAGACTCATGGAGATGAAAATGTGGTGGCTGGGGCTTCCCTGGTGGTGCAGTGGTTGGGAGTCTGCCTGCCGATGCAGGGGACACGGGTTCGTGCCCCGGTCCGGGAGGGTCCCACATGCCGCAGAGCGGCTGGGCCCGTGAGCCATGGCCGCTGAGCCTGTGTGTCCGGAGCCTGTGCTCTGCAACGGGAGAGGCCACAACAGTGAGAGGCCCGCGTACCGCAAAAAAAAAAAAAAAAAAAAAAAAAAATGGTGGCTGTCACGGGCTATAGGGAGGGGGAAATGGGGAGCTCTTGGCTAATGGATACAGAGTTTCAGCTTTACAAGATGAAAAGATTCTGGAGATGGACGGTGGTGATGGTTGCTCAACAATGTGAATGGACTTAATGCCGTTGAACTGTACACTTAAAATGGTAACGATAATAAATTTTATGTATGTTTTACCACAACTAAAGATAATAATAAAAATATTTTAGAAAGCGAATAAGAAGAAAGATTTAAAATCTTTAAAAAATTCTTGAAAGTCAAGTGAGGACTTAGCAGGGTACCTGAGAATACCTGGGAGCGTAGATGCAAGGGGAGTCTGCACTCTCTCACAAGTTCTTTCTTTTTTTTTTTTTTTTAATAAATTTATTTATTTATTTTTGGCTGTGTTGCATCTTCGTTTCTGTGCGAGGCCTTTCTCCAGTTGTGGAGAGCGGGGGCCACTCTTCATCACGGTGTGCGGGCCTCTCACTGTCACAGCCTCTCCCGTTGTGGAGCACAGGCTCCAGACGTGCAGGCTCAGTAGTTGTGGCTCATGGGCTTAGTTGCTCTGCAACATGTGGGATCTTCCCAGACCAGGGCTCGAACCCGTGTCCCCTGAATTGGCAGGCAGATTCTCAACCACTGCGCCACCAGGAAAGCCCCCTTTCTTTTTTTCTAATTGAAGTATAGTTGATTTACAATGTGTGTTAGTTTCTGGTATATAACAAAGTGATTCAGTTATGCATATATATATTCCTTTTCATATTCTTTTCCATTATGATTTATTACAGGATATCGAGTATAGTTCCCTGTGCTATACAGTAGGACCTTGTTTATCTATTTTATATATAGTAATTTGAATTTGCTAATCCCAAACTGCTAATTTATCCCTCTCCCTCCCATGGTAACCATACATTTGTTTTCCATGTCTCTGACTTTGTTTTGTTTTGTAAATAAGTTCATTTGTATCATATTTTAGATTCCACATATAAGTGGACAAGTTCTTTCCCATGGGCCTCTGCTCAGTGCTTACCAGAGAGTTTGGGGGCAAGGAGGTTAACCAGAGAGAGAAACCCCATTGGTTCCACAGGTGTGCACATAGTGAGAGGCTGCCCTTGGAAACAGGTGTGAAATCCCACCTCCAACCCCAGATTCTTCTCTTACTGGCAAAAGCTTTTTGCCACTGGGGAAGGGGCAGAAACCCCACTGAGCCCAGCATCCTGCACTGGTACAAAGTGGAGATCTGTAGAAAAGTTGAGGAAAAGCCAGCCTAAGGCCCAGGTTCATAGCACCTAAGAGTGAGGGAAGACCCAGAGAACTCAAACGTTTATGTAGCAGCTGTCTTCATAATTGCTAAATATTGGAAACATCGCAGAGGTCCATCAGTTGGGGAATGGATAAACAAATTGTGCTGGTATTCCATAGAATAGAATTCTACAGGGCAATAAAAAGGAATAAAAGGAAAGTGCTGACTTCACCACTGTGCCAATGTTCACTGAGAGTAACCGTCAGGGAGACAGCCATGAATATTTCATGAAAAACATGGCACTTAAAAATGCAAAGGTTGGGAAGGAGATCAAGACAATTACGTAGAAAGCAGGAGTACTTAGAGGGGCTGATTGTGAGGCTAGGAGAGACTTAGAGGTCATAATTTGCTCAGCAGGAAGGCAGTCCTATATATGATCTGAGGGTTTTTTTCATTATGATACATAAAATACTATTGATTTATAAACTACTCTCCTTTTGAACCTCAAAGCCCTCTGTAAATACATAAACAGGTTTTTCACTACCCTAAACTTATGTCAGGTTGGTCATAGATTCTTCAAAGTTAAAGCGTCTTTAGAGTTCATCTAATATCCTTCTGAACTGGGGTTCTTAACCTGTAGTTCACAGGCATGGATAGAATTCAGCTAGTACACAAACTTGGGTTAGGAAAAATGACATCTTTATTGTTATTAACCTCTACTTGAAATGTAGCATTGTCCTTCATTATAGGTGTAGGTTACCAACCACAGTAACATCAGCAGTACCTGTGGCTATCACCAATGGAAGTCACAGATAATATCATATCCCATTACAGTTGTTGGCAGATATTTAAAAAAAATCATCTAAGGAAACACTCCCATTTACCATTGCAACAAAAAGAATAAAATACCTAGAAATAAACCTACCTAAGGAGACAAAAGACCTGTATGCAGAAAACTATAAGACACTCATGAAGGAAATTAAAGATGATACAAACAGATGGAGAGATATACCACGTTCTTGGATTGGAAGAGTCAACATTGTGAAAATGACTATGCTACCCAAAGCAATCTACAGATTCAGTACAATCCCTATTAAACTACCAATGGCATTTTTCACAGAACTAGAACAAAAAATTTCACAATTTGCATGGAAACACAAAAGACCCCAAATAGCCAAAGCAATCTTGAGGAAGAAAAACGGAGCTGGAGGAATCAGGCTCCCAGACTTCAGACTATACTACAAAGCTACAGCAATCAAGCCAGTATGGTACTGGCACAAAAACAGAAACATAGATCAATGGAACAGGATAGAAAGCCCAGAGATGAACCCACGCACATACGGTCACCTTAGTTTTGGTAAAGGAGGCAAGAATATACAGTGGAGAAAAGACAGCCTCTTCAATAAGTGGTGCTGGGAAAACTGGACAGCTACATGTAAAGCAATGAAATTAGAACACTCCCTAATACCATACATAAAAATAAACTCAAAATGGATTAAAGACCTAAATGTAAGGCCAGACACTCTAAAACTCTTAGAGGAAAACATAGGCAGAACACTTTATGACATAAATCACAGCAAGATCCTTTTTGACCCACCTCCTAGAGAAATGGAAATAAAAACAAAAATAAACAAATGGGACCTAATGAAACTTAAAAGCATTTGCACAGCAAAGGAAACCATAAACAAGACAAAAAAGACAACCCTCAGAATGGGAGAAGATATTTGCAAATGAAGCAACTGACAAAGGATTAATCTCCAGTATTTACAAGCAGCTCATACAGCTCAATATCAAAAAAAAAAAAAAAACCCAATCCAAAAATGGGCAGAAGACCTAAATAGACATTTCTCCAAAGATATACAGATTGCCAACAAACACATGAAAGGATGCTCGACATCACTAATCATTAGGGAAATGCAAATCAAAACTACAATGAGGTATCACCTCACACCTGTCTGAATGGCCATCATCAAAAAATCTACAAACAATAAATGCTGGAGAGGGTGTGGAGAAAAGGAAACCCTCTTACACTGTTGGTGGGAATGTATATTGATACAGCCACTGTGGAGAACAGTATGGAGGTTCCTTAAAAAACTAAAAATAGAATACCATATGACCCAGCAATCCCACTACTGGGCATATACCCTGAGAAAACCATAATTCAAAAAGAGTCATGTACCACAACGTTCATTGCGGCAACCTAAGTGTCCACCGACAGATGAATGGATAAAGAAGATGTGGCACATATATACCATGGAATATTTCTCAGCCATAAAAAGAAACAAAATTGAGTTATTTGCAGTGAGGTGGATGGACCTAGAGTCTGTCATACAGAGTGAAGTAAGTCAGAAAGAGAAAAATAAATACTGTATGCTAACACATATATATGGAATCTAAAAAGAAAAAAACAAAAAGAACAGTTCTGAAGAACCTAGGGACAGGACAGGAATAAAGACGCAGACGTAGAGAATGGACTTGAGGACACAGGGAAGGGGAAGGGGAAGCTGGGACGAAGTGAGGGAGTGGCATGGACATATATACACTACCAAATGTAAAATAGCTAGCTAGTGGGAAGCAGCCACATAGCACAGGGAGATCAGCTCGGTGCTTTGTGAGAACGTAGAGGGGTGGGATAGGGAGGGTGGGAGGGAGGGAGATGCAAGAGGGAAGAGATATGGGGACATATGTATATGTATAACTGATTCACTTTGTTATAAAGCAGAAACTAACACACCATTGTAAAGCAATTATACTCCAATAAAGATGTTTAAAAAAATATCATCTATGCTCATTACTACTTTGAAAGTTTGGTTATTATTAGATCTGCTGTTAGATCTTTTTATTTAGAGTATTAGAAAAAGAAACACATATCCCATGTCACGAATTCATTCTTTTATAATTTGATAACTGTTTCATTGTTTTTCATTTCCTTTGTAATCCTGTGTATCTCATTCTTAGAAGAGGTCATAGGCTTTCACAGACTCCTAGAGGGATTCGCAGCATCACAGAAGAACCTGGAACCTCTCTTGGTCTGTCAGCAGTAAATTCCATTCAGCACAGATGGCTTGGTCCAGAAAGCCGGAGCTGTTGAGTGCGTTCCCACACTCTGCACGTGTGCTTGATCTGCCGGATGCCATCTGTGCCATTCCGTAGGGAACAGTGGTTCTAGCAGGTTTTCTGTCAGTGGTGAGGGCAATGAGCATGTTTTTGAGCATGTGTAGATTCTCGGTGGCTTCTTTAAGAAGCCTCTCCTATAGTGGGGCCTTAGAAGTAAGGACCTGGTGTCATGCACCTTGCCTATTAGGGGCCTAGGTTTTAGAGCACCATCCCATGTTCATGGCTCTGGGCCTCTGGAATCCTTGGTGGGGAGACACACAACTCTAACAGAGTCAGTCTTGTGGGTTCCACTTACATGTTTGTGAATTCCAGGAGGACTGATGTCTAACTTCAGAGCATAGGTCAGGGCTCTTTTTCTAGTATTGATTCAGTTCCCTGGCAGGTAGTGTAAGATTTAAATGAACACATCTCCCTTGCCAAGATTTTTATATTTTTACTTTTATTGTCTTTTAAACTTTATTTTAAATGCTGTCATGCCAGAGCGAACCATTTGGGTGACTTAAATGCCGGTAGTGATATTGGGCAAATGGGCATCCACCTGGACGCCCGAGGAATGGGAGAATTGCTTCCCTGTGGGTTATACTTTGCAGCTAGATACATATCCATTATGAAGGTAAGTTTTCTACGTACCTCAGGATAGCTTTCTTCATTTTTGACAACCCTGACAGGAAGTTTTGCCTCTTTTGGAATAAAATCTGCTTTTGTTTAACTTCTATCACTGACCTAGGTTTGGTCTGTAAAACCTCACAATTAAATTTCCTGAAGTTACTGCAGTGCTCTTACTGTGACCTTCCTGATGTGTTCAAAGAATGCAGATCATTGTGAAATCTGCCAAAGTATATTTTGACTGAAATATACTTTCTGGGAGACATTGATCTTAGGCTGCAATGGAACATTTTTCTAACAAATGTTTGGGATCTTAATATGTGTCAGGCACTCAGCTGAACACAGATGGTATATATAATAAGGGGCAGAGCAGATGTGTCCCTGCCCCTGTGGGTGTTAGCTGTAGTGTTAGCTGTAGTGCCGGAAGGAGCTCGGCACACCAAGTAGGTGGGGTGGGAGGCTATACAGCAGAGTGAAATGACCCTGCTAAAAGAGGGGCTCCCTAATCGAGGGCCACATAGGTGGAGCTGCGGGCAGGAATAGGGGCGTCTCCCAAGCAGAGGAAACAGCTTGGCCTTTATGAGGCAGTGGAAGGTGATCAGTGTGGCTGAGTCAAGGGTGAGGGTAGGACCAGATGGAGGTGGAAAGGTAAGCTAGCATCAGACAATACAGGATTTTCTTGGCCAGGCTGAGGATTTTGGTCTTTGAAACAGAGAGTGACATAATCAACTATTCTTTATTGACACAATGACCCAAAGGTAATGCTGTTTCTTCTCCAAGAGAACAGATACCATTAAGCAGAAGCAGAATGCCTTTCAACTTAAGAAAAAAAAGTTGGCTATCTAAATACAGTGGACATGACACATGCACCATAATACACGTACATTATTACAGATATTCCTTCACCTCCAGTAGCAAGCTTTTGGTATCAGTTTTAAGATTAAATTACTAGTTTCTTTGAGGTTCTGAGCTGAGGGAATTCTAAACCACTCGCCTCTGTCATTTGCCTTTGAAGACTTCTTCGTAAAGTTTCCATTATGAAAGCTATTGTAACATTGTCTTCAGTCTTTGAAAAAAAAAGGGCTATTAAAATCACTCAGGTATCTGCTTGCGATTTTAGCTGCCACTGTTTACCTGTTTATTTGAACCTCATTATAAAAGGCTGGAGGTATTATTGTATAATTGAATTGAACTGACTTGCAATTTTTAGGGATGGTTATCTCCGCTACATTTACATTTGTAGACTAATTTTGAATTTTCCATTTGATTAGAAAATATGGCCCATAGTAGTATTGAACACTGATGTCTATGTGGCCTTCTTAACCACTTCTCTGAATTAAAAATTCTTGCAATATGTAGATCATTTGAGTAAGAATGTAAAACACAGTTTTTATTTCATGTGTACACTTTTTGAAATGGCAACATTTTGTCCAGAAGTTAATTGGAACAGCTCTGCCTCATTTTAATGTTAGCTACCAGTGGGGATGAATTAGTTACCAGATGATTGTATCATTCTTGTGGAGGCATTGGACATGAACTTCTTCCCTTTAAAGCTGCCCAACCAAGATCTGTGTGTCCCCTTACGTGCGATTTCTGCAACGGTTCACATGAAACTAAGGCAGCATGTGCTGAAACGGCCAGCATCCACCTGTACTTAAGTGGCTCATTATTCATGCCCCAGTTCTTTTTACCTAGTACACAGAAGATCTAGGAGGATACTTATTGGTTCTACACCGTGAAGGACCTTGAAAGGACCTTGAGACAAGGATATTCAGAGGAGGTGACTAAAGCAGTTACAGAGAATTATTTCTTTGTGTGTTTGGCATCTTTACACGTGATGTCAACAAGAGCCTCAGAGCGTAACCATAACATCAGAGGGCTTTGTTCTGTATTTTAGATTGTTCATTTGAAAATGTGCTCCCGTGAAAATGTGTCTTTTATCTGTGCAGCTTTCCTGTGTGTACTGCTCCCACCCCTAGAATCAACGCTTTCAGTCCTGCAGTTGGTGAGGAGCTAGCCTGTCTTCTTTGCTCCTGTTCACCTAGGGTGAGCATGTGACCCAGCCAGCCAAAGGGCCCCCACCTGCAGCCACAGTGATTTGTTCAAGGATGGGCGTGTGATCTCAGCCGGCCGGATGATGAGAGCACTCCCTGGGATTTTGACAGAACACGGAAATGATGCCCTCTTTCTCGTGGGGCTCACAGACTTGTTAGGATTTGTACCTAGAGCTGCTGATGGCCATCTTTGTTATCAAATGGAGAAAGCCTGCCTGAAAACGAAGCTAGTCCAAGGAAAATAGAAACGAGATGAGATGAAAAGGCACAGTTCAGCCTGTTGATCTCCCCACACCCGAAATCAGTGAGATTACCAAGTATTTCAGTTGCATGAGCCCATTTTTTTCACTTCCATTTAAGCTAACTTAAGTTAGGTTTTTGTTACTTTTATTTTATTTCAATATTTATTTATTTATTTGGCTGCGCCGGGTCTTAGTTACAGCACGCAGGATCATCATTGCCATTTGCGGGATCTTTAGTTGTGGCATGTGAACTCTTAGTTGTAGCATGTGGAATCTAGTTCCCTGACCAGGGAACCCGGGCCCCCTGCATTGGGAGCACGGAGTCTTAGCCACTGGACCACCAGGGAAGTCCCGGTTTTTGTTAGTTTTAAATAAAATAATTAAAGCATAAAAGCAGCCCATAAACTGGCCCTATACAAAGTGACAGCAGGAAGGGAGAGGTCTGAAGATGTCATCTGGTGTGGAGTGAAGGATTTGAAAATCTCCATTGCCCTGAGCCAGAAAGTTTGTAAGAGAGACCAAAGGATGTGCTAACTTTCCCCTCCTGATGCCATTTCCTTTAAATAGCACTGGATCTTTTAAACTAGATTCTGAGGTAGTAGCATCCTAGTCTTTCTCAAATGCAGAAACGGGAGACTTAGTGTTGCTGTGTATTACAGAAACAAACATTAATGGTGGCTGGCTGATTCCTAGTTACAGCCTTGCCATCTGAAAGACATGGATACATTTATCTGTTGTGCGTTTGCTTTTACCATAAGGCATTCTAAGGTCTATTGTTCAACAAATAAGATATTACAACGCCAGTAATAGTCTCTAATGTGAATAGCAAGATAAGAAGGACAAGCAGTGACAATAATAAAAGACAAATTATCCTCTAGTTCTAGTAACTCAGCATTTGGACATTAAATAGCTAGAAAATATGAGTCAGTCGTTTTGGACGCACAGTTCTGCAACAGCGTCATTCCATTTGGCATCCTAGGTATTGGTTTCTTACAGCCATTTCCTTTTAAAGACAGGTAAGAACAAATACACAGTATGGTAATGAAAAAGAGCATTTCAAGTGTCCTGTGAACCTAAAGTGGAAAGCAGAAAAGCAGAGGATCTATAATGACATTTCTGATACAAGTTTATGCTAGTGGCTTATTTTTTCATTATTTCTTTCTGAAGAGATACATGAAACATCTATAACTTAGGATTGTTCGTGGCTTAAAGGAGGCTAGGGGAATCACAGGCATTATTAAGACCTTCACTTTACATTGATGCTTGTCTCATGGATAATAATTTGTGCTAGGAAGGGTTATAACACAAGCCCTTTAGCTAATAATAGAACCCGGTTACTAAGCTATAAGAAGAGGTACTCTGCATATCATAATTCAGTGACCAGAAAACATTGTCTTCCAAGTTAATGGCCTGGATGGTCTCCAAATATGTAAAGAAACATCTTGGTTTAGCTTGCTCTCTTCCATTTAGGAGAGAAAATACAACAAACACCAGTTTTCCATTAGATATCATAGAATATACTGGTCTTTATCATCCCTTGTGCTCCTGCAATAGAAAAAAATAGATTTCTCCTTCCCAGGTAATTTAATGGGGAAAAACATCACATTTTCAAAAGACAAATGCTGCACAAGAGAGAGTAGCGTGAGGGTAATGAAACTCTGTTGTGCTGTGTTTAGTGAACCGATGGCTTAATAAACTATCTCCTTGGTGACAAAAAAACAAGAACTAAAACAGTTCTCACCTTTGTATCCATAGGAGATTGATTAATAAACACAAATTAGCACACACGTCTAAATTTGCCTCCAAGTATTCAGTTTGTTATCAGTCATCGTATCTGTAAGTATATATAGCTAAGAGAACAGAGCCCCCTGGGGGCGGTTCCAGCTAGATGGATGCTTTGTAGGCTCACACAGAAAGCGGCTGGAATGCACACTTCAGTGCAGTGGAGTTTCCTGTGCATTTGACTCTCAGTCCGCATGTTCTTCTAACCAAAGGGGGTGAGGTACGAAGCACATCCTGTTGCCCTGGCCGTGTAGAACGCAGAGGCTGCTCGCTGGGACCTACAGCTGCAGCCCAGGGACAGATGGGCCATGCAGACAGATGGGGTTCCTGGGCAATGAAAATTCATTTGTGGCAGGCAGAGTGTATTGGAAGATGAGGAGACTCCTTCGGTTTTGTGAAATTAAGACAGGGGAGAGCTAGGTCTACAGAAGTTCAAGTGGCAACTCTGAATTTATGGACCTTGCACTTGGTACCATTGCTGACAGAAAACCTGAGCATTCTCTGCTTTTTGCAGAGACAGGGAAGGGACCGTTCCAGTGCAGAACAGCATAAGTCACAGAGGAGCAGCATCTGGGTGACGAAAGTACAGGGAAAGTCCAGGCGTTTCCTACAGCCCGGCATGAATGAGCGTCTGATTGGAGTTGACGTGTAGGAACCCCCCTCTCCAAATACATATTTTTGCATAATATACTTCAGCTAACTGTATAATAAACTGATGGTAGTTTTCATTTTATATTAATTTTGAGGAGTCCCAACTCATTTATTCATTCTTTCATTCAGTACGTAAATTGATTGCTTACTCTTTGCCAAACATAGAAAATAGTGGTGAATAAATCCAAAGAGATCTCTGCTTTCACAGACATTACATTCTAGTTTGTGGAAACAATCAACAGTTAAGCACGTACATAGGTAAAGGCTTTGAAGAAAAGATATTTGAATAATGTGGATAATATGAAAGAGTATGACAAGCCTGGAGGTTGAGGAACAATAATAGTACATAGATTAAATATAGGAGGGATCTGAGGACTGGCTCAGGGTAGAGAATTTAGAGAATGGGAAGCAAAGGAGGAAAAAGCAAGGTGCCTGGGGAACAGCAGCCAGTGAGGTAGCAGGAGAACCAGGGAAGCAGTCCTTAGAGAGTGTTTCAGTCATTTGTTAAGCCCAGCAGTGACCTGACCCAACTGATGATTTTAGAAGTTTCATCCTGGCTGCCAAGGAGGCAGGATTATCACAGGACAGGGACAGAAGGAGAGAAACCATTTAGTGGGCTGCTGCAATAATGGATGTGAGAAATAAGGATTGTTTGGACTATGACTATAGTGGTAGAAGTGGTCAAAGAAGCTACATTTGGGATATGCACAAAATATGGTGGAAGGTAGGATACAAAACATGCTCATACACATATGACCTAGAGTTGGATTCGATATTGGGTGTGAGGGAAAGCGAACTGTCCTATCTGGGTGATCTTCATTTAGATCAGTGCTACTCAAAGTACTGGGGTGCAGACTTCGTCGTCATTGCTCTGTGACAACGTAAGAAGCTTGTGCCAAAATGTAAACCAGCTGCATTTCTTTTGCATAGCTTGGTTTTCTCAAGGAAGGAAGCAGCGCATTGATTTAAATTCTAGCACGAGCTCCTTCTTTTGCCATAGACCAGAAAGAGTTTCCAGACCAGACTCCTCTGTGGCCCTCACTCTGAGGAACCTTGCTTTAGACAGAGTCACCAGTGAAAACCTTTATGACCCGGTTCTCAGGGTTATCCAGGTATGGCACGTTCTTGAACTGCTGATTTTGTAGTTGTACACGTGTGCTGTGGTTGCCAAAGTTAACAGAACGGCACACAGATAAGTTATAAAATACTTTGTGGAGCAATACCTTCTTAAAGTTATGGTTTCTAGATTTTCATTAGCTTTGTTTGATTTTGTTTTTTTGATTAGTAGGCAAGTGTAAGAGAATAGGCTTAGGAGAGCATTCTTTTAAAATAACAAATTAACTCATATTTATGAAGTAGGGTCACAGGGCAACTGAAGCTATACCATACTTGTTCTTCAAAACTGAGCTTAGCACCATCTTTTAGGCAGCCTTCCAGATCATCTGACCATTCGGATATCTGTCTTTTTTATGTGTTTTCACAGCACTGTGTGGGCTTTCCCTTTGTCATAGCGCTATTATAAATCAAGAATGGTTGACTGACTTTTCCCTGCCTCCCCGCAAACTAAGGAAGTAGAAGGAAGGGCTGTGTCTTATAACTCCAGTAGCAAGTAGAATGTGTGGAACATTGTAGATATCCAATTAAACTGTATACACTATGTAGCATGATCATAGTTTCAGAGAACAAAAGGATACTGTGTACATTGCTGGGCATAAGAGTTAGCATCCAAGTTTGGGGTAGCTACCAAAGCAAAGACTTCTCTAAGCTAACCAAAATTTGAGGTAAATGATATCAGTTGTAGCCTCAAATATATAAAAGAGTTTTCAATAGTTAAATGAGTTTTGCACATTGGACTTGTCAACTATATCTATTAAAAGAGAGCAATTGGCATGAGTGATATCATTTCAGATATAAAGGACACTTCTTTATATAGATTATAATAATCTCACTGTAGAGGGAATGACTCATATACCACAAACAATGTCACAATCAAATTTGAGGTGGTGGGATCTAGCAACAGCAATTTCTCTTTCTTTCTTTGTTAGCTGGAGTTCAGATGTGATGTTTGGCAAAATCCCTTGAAAATCTTAAGGTCTGATTACAGTTTACAAGTGAGCTGGTCACCATCCAGGGACTCTAGGTTTTGTAGCCAATCCGAATACTTGGAGCTAAAATTTTTAAACATTTGTCTTCATTCAACAGATTTTTTGAGCATCTAGCGTGTACAAAAAGTACCAGGTGCCGTTAAAGTGCTAGGTGCTGTGGGGGAATAGAAAGATGAATCAGACATGGATTTTGTCCTTCAGGAGGAGTAAAATGAGATATCGTCAATCTTTTTGCTGCACATACTTCCAGGTGTTATAAAATAACACAAACGGAACCCCTTTCCCTGGAGAGTAAGTCGTGCTCTCTTGGTGGAGGTCACAGAGCCTGAAGGTCTTTAACCTGACCCTGTCTGCTCTTCCCAGAGCTTGCTACCCGAGGTGGTGCTTCCATCAGTGCTCGCGATCGTTGTTCCCTTAGGTGTTCCACTCATCAGGAAGATCTCAGCCGTGGCAGCAATTTGCAGAGCCAGTGTTGCTCTCAGTCTCCTGCTGGTTGCTCCAGTCTGCAGCTCTTATAGGGTCTAATGGGTTTAGCATCAATTTGCATTCTACCCCACCCCTTTCATTTCCTTGTTTTGCTCTGAGTCAATCAAAGGTTCTGTCAACTCTCACTTGACTATAGGTGAGCTGTCTAAGGATATTCTTCCTATTGCTATTCCTAAAAGCATGTATGAAAATGACTTAGTCACTCTCCCAGCTTCAATCGTAAAGTTCCAGGGAAAGTTTCGAACGGGCCCTATCGATTCCCTCAACTCTCAGCTAACCACTGTGACTGGAAGGAACAGAGGCTCTTATTGGCTCAGCTCGGGCCACGTGTTCAGGCCTATGCGTAGAAACTGGGAAACCCTCATGGCTTGAGTGAAAAAGAATAATTCCTCAAAACTGGGGGAACTGTTGCCAGAAAAATGGTGAAATAGTTTTGGCAAGTTAAAAAAAACACAAAAAACAAAGATGGCTACCACATTTTCTACTATTTTCATGAATTTCTATACATATGTGTGTGTATTTATATATCACGCTTGCTCGTACATACATACTCACAAACACAGACACACACATCACTATTACCATGTATCTTTCTCTTTTTAGTTAATAATAGATGATGATGATTATTATAGATGAGTCCCTGACCCAGGTGGTTTGTAGACATTTTCTCATTTTTTCTTTATAAAAACTCCAGAAGGAAAGTATCATTATTATGTCCATTTTGCAGATGAGTAACCAAGGCAAAGAGAAGTAGCTTGACCATCACCCTCCTCAGTTCCTACCAGCAGATAGGAGCCACCTACAAAAGGAGCCTCAGACAGAGCTCTGGTTCTCCCATTAGCTTCTGTGATTGGCTGAACTCTAGTGATGCCCTGGATTGTGTTGATGAGCAGTGGTGAGGCCAGTGTACGTATTGTGGACTAAATATAATCTCTGGCTCTCATTCTGTCCTTGGACAAGCAGTGAGTATTTGTCTGCATGGTCCCCAGAGTTGGGTCAAAGGCCAAGGCAGGTTCAAGAGGGAAATGATAAAGCTGGGGCAAGAGTAATCTTAGACCTTAGCACTTAATTTCTAACCCGTGCTGGTACAGTTTTCCTAAATCTTGGCTTATGATTTCCATTATTTAGTTTGACGTGACCTGGTAATAGATGCTGTGTTGCCAACTGGTTTGCCCTAAAAACATTATTCTTCACCTGCCAGGCGAGTCCCAGCACACCCTAAACCTGTGATGTTGGCTGCACTCGATGTCATCACCACTCATATTTAGGGGCATTTACACTGAAACTGCCACCTGCTTCATGTGCATTGTCTCATTTAATCCTCATAACAAATTTTAAGAGGTTGATTCCACTGCATTATCCGTACAGCATTCCCAAAGCTGATAACTGCATCTCTCATTCATTTACTGTCAAAGTAAAGTGATTTGGGCCCCATGATTGCAATATCTTAGACAAATGGACTCTAAGATATTTTATTTTATTTTGTCTTGGGTTGTATAATTTTATTGTGTCTTAAAGTAGATATATTCTTTTGTCTATTTTGTCTTGAATTAGATAATTTTCTTCAGGGGAGGGATACTACCACTTATTAAGTATCTGCTAAATGCTAAGCTAACTGTTTGCATACAGGTTCTTACTTTTACCAATCTTTTGGTTCTGTGTAAATACTCATTGAGAGTGTTTTCTCACAGATATACAAATCTCTGTCCAAGAACACCTTGGGAAAGTAGTAGCGAGAAATCTACAAGGTAAAGGAAATAAACAAAAGTTGGTGAGGGTACTTCATGAACACAGCACAGATGCTTGACATGGAAATCTGATTTTTGATGGCAAGCTGTGGCCCTGGCAGATACATAAAATTTATCACTGCGGGAGGCGGTGATCCTGCAAAGGAATATTGTGAAAAAACCCGGTAGATAAAATCTACCGGCAATAAAATCTTCTCTTACGTGCTCTTCTGCCTTCTCTGTCAGATCTGCTGCTGCTCATCGATGCATATCAAGTAGGAATTAGGAGAGAATAAATCCTGACAATCGGTCATTCATGATGAGTGCTGTCTCCATCTCTATGATACCTATTTTTTATGCAGTATTTTATAAAGATGAGTGGAATAGAATAGAATAGAGTGGAATTGAGTAGAAAATGATGCAAAGGCGGATAATCAGAACCAGAGCTATACAAAGATGGAATGTGCACATAGCTGATTTGATATGGAGTATCAAATGGCATTTATGTTTATTGTTTTATTGAGGGGAGACCCTTCTGGGGGAGAAAATATAACAAAAGCAACTTTGTTTATTGGCAGAAGAATAAGAACCTTACTAATCTGTCCATACTGACATACCTTTCTCTTCCCTCTATTGACTGTGAAACCCCTGAAAGTCAAAACATGAGAAAAGCATGTTTACCCACATATGTGTGTACTTTGTGTATGTATGTGTTTATATGTGCTACACAGCTTATGTAATCCCACATAGATATACACACGTATAATGAATTGGGATAACCTAGGCTATGGTGTGTTAACAATCAACCCCCAAATCTTAGTGGTGTAGACCACAAAAGTGTGTCACTCATGCTGCATGTCCATTGCAAGTCAGCTGCAGCTCTCCTTTACTCAGTCTTACTCTGGAGTCAGGCTGACAGTTCAGCCTATATCTGGAATATTGCTTAGCTCATAACAGAGAGAAAAAAATAACATGGCAGACCTTATAATAGATCCAAGAGCTTCTGCCCACATGCGTCAATTCTTCCCACGTGTCATTGGTCAAAGAAAGTCATGCTGAAGCCTGATATCAGCATGGAATGAGTACAGATGATCCTCCTGCAATGATATTTTTGAATGATAATGTAAGTGACTACAATATGATAACCCAATATACTGATACACAAACTAATTCTGTATTTGTTGGGGGAGTATTGGTGTACCGTGAATGCACTATAATTTTCAGAATGTAACTGTACCCACAGGAATTGGTACATCTACTCCTAGGTGTTTCTCCCAGGTGGTTGGGGAGATAGTAATAGATAAGAACAGAACATTGCTTTATGGCTTTAACTTCATTTATCCTCATATTCTCTCCCACTCTCCCCCCCAAAAAATACCCTTTCATATTTCCATTCATTCTATTATTAAGGACATTAAGTCACTATTTCTATATTATAAACTTCACTCTGAATATTTTTCAATCAAATATCTATTGAGAACGTCCTCTGTGCTAGGTACACTACCATGTGCTTGATCACACCTTGATCTCATTCAGAAATGCTGTTTCTTAGTGATTTAAAGCCTGGAGGAAATAGTATTTCATTAAAAAATGTATATTAAGTAAGCATTGTTGTCAGTCAATGAAACTAGAACACAGTCTTGTGGAAAAGACTTGTTGAAGGAGAGTTTACCAAGTGCTTTGGAACATGGAGAAGAGAAAGGTAGATTCTTGGGGAATGGAATCATTACATGGCACTGTAGATGAGATCCGTCCTGTCCTGAGAAAGTTGGATAGGAGTTTGTTAAAAGTCAAGGAAGAAGTGGCGTGAAAGCCTTCTAGGCAAAGTAACTAGCATAAACAAAAGCAGAGACACAGGGGAAAAAATGTAAAACAGTTTTGAAAAATACAAGTAGTTCTTTATAGTTAGGGTATAGAGTTTGGGGAAAGCATAGTTAAGACTGGGTCTATAGATTAAGATAAATGGTGGATTTATTTGATAGAATTTATCATATCTACCTAGAAAGATTAGCCTTTCTGAACCTCTCAGTGTTCTCCCTGGCCCCGATAGTGGAGACTTTTCTGTTATTTTCACTCCCCTTTTCAGTTGAGCAACGTCCCAGTCGAGTCCCAGGGTTTCTTTGCATCCATTACCTTTGATTAATTTGGGCCCCTGATCTTTCCCTTTTTCCATGTCTAAGATTTGCATTTAAGCCTCTTTGTTTTATGGCTTATTCCATTTGCATAGAGTGAGCTTGTCCTAGTGAGTCACCTAAAACATTTCTCTCCTCTAAATTAATTCCGTATGTGGATTTCCATATTTTTGTTCAACATATACAATTTTCCCTTTTATACATGGATCCCTCAGTTAATGTGTTTAGAAAAATGAATTAATGAGTCATTTGCATCATGAAATGCACCATGAATCATTGTTTTTATGATGTTCTACAAATATTCAACCCAAGGCATGCAATGCCTCATCTGTGGCATAAGGACTGTGTTGTACAGACATTTCAGAGACTGATCAAAATGTAACCTGCTAGGAAAACCATCAGCACTTCAGTTCCTTTTTCATAAAAGGCAGAGGGACAGATATTGAAAAATGACTTCTTCTGATTACCTTTTTGAAAATGTTTGATTGAATTGAGGTGGGGAACACTATACGTTAATGCTGTGCTTTCCACCAGGGAGAAGGAATCTCTTCATACCGTGCCTTTCAGGGTATCTCTGCCGAAACCCTGTTGGATAATTTCTTTTGGATGATTTCATTCTTTTTCCTCACCCTTCTTTTTCTTCTTTATATCTGGGTTAGAGAACGGATAGTTTGGGTTTAGAACCAGAATATTTCAAAATGATTCAAACCCTTATGTTGTAAAGTGTGACAATTTTCGGTCCCAAAATACGAAGTGATAAAAACTCAAGTCATATGAAAGCTGAGATCTAAAGTCAGGATTCTTGACTTTCATTATAGTGTTTGAGCATAACTGTAACATTGCCCCAGATTAGGGATGATGAATGTTACCTGGAGGCAAATGATTTGAGGAAGGAGTGTTTGTTACTGATAGGATGTTGTTTATAAATTTTATAACCACTGTATATTTTAGCTATTACTTATGTATTGATTTCACTACTTAGAAAGTTGAACCATATAATTTGAGTTGAGGTGTCTTCGTGTTATACATATAGAATATCTATTTAAAATTTTCTTGTATTAATTTATTTTTTATGCTTTGGAGGATTGATTTCAGTACTCAATCAGTAGGAATATAAAAATGTAGTCAGGCTTTGAAATATACAGGGGCTGGGAACTCAATCAGATGTTGAACTCCGGGTATAGATCCATCTAGCCATTGTAATGCCATTGTGTAGAGGAGCAAGGGGGTTTGGATTGAACAAACCAGTTGGGGTCCAGATCCCTGCCACAATTCTCTTCTTACTGAATTTCATCAAATGAAGACACCGTTGATTTTAAATAGTATCCTGTTTTCATGGATGCATTCGAGTGAAACAAGCCCATCTTAGAACCTAGTAATCACAGTCGCTGTGTGATTTGGGGCACGTTAAGTAAGAACCTCGTTGAACTTTAATTTCGTTATCTGTTAAAAGGGTGAATGAATAACAGTAACTTCCTTAGAAAGGTTTAGAAATTTGCAGAGATATTCTAAGAATTACATGAGAGAACATGTACAAATTTTGAGCCTTATTTTAAGGATTCAGTAAGTGCCTCAGTTATTCAAGATAACTTGTTTACATTTCAAGTAAATCTTAGGAAGCAGAAATTAAAATATAGTTTCGGCATATTTTTCTTCTAAGAGAGAACCAAAGTCTCTATCACATGAGAGAATTAAAAGCAGAGTAGACAAACATAAAAATCAACTTTGTTAAATTATGGATGGTAGGGATAAGAAAGAAATAACTAAAGAAGGACCTACCTACATATGGCCAGATTGACGCTACGTGGGAATGTTAGCATCATAACTTTATAAAGAGTTCATGGCCACCTGCTACTTTTCCCTAGTTCATTGTCTGTCTTCTTTGTCCCAAGTTCTAGAATCATTCTTCGGGCAGACGAAGTTCTGACTATATTCGAATTCAGCAATTTGTTTCTCTATAATATTAAGTTTATTAGATTTCATAGTCGAGGGTGAGCCTATGCCTTAAAAAAACATGGAGAATCATTTAGAAACTATAACATAAATATGACAGTATAGTATAACTAGGGGAAAAAAGCTATAGATTGAATATTTTGAGAGAAGAAGGGAAAAAGCAATGCATACCTGTCTTTTCTAAATTAAAAACATGAAAAGGAAAGCCCTAAGTTAGCCTAATACTTTAATTTTCTATACTGACTTCTCTGAATTTGTCTTTGATTTTTTTAAGTGTACACATTTCACATCTATAGGGAAAGGAATAAACTTTATTGGATGCTTACTCTGCCATTAACTTGGGAATTTGTGTACATTACTCCCTTACTTCATTCAAGTAAACCTACTGGATAGATTGAAAACCAGGATTCAGTCACTGTGGCATTTTTAGTACTTATGGTTCACCTGCTCAAAACCACAAATATCTATTTAATGAAATACCTTAATATATATTAGAATAAAATCTGTGTAATACATAAACTTGTTTGAATTAAAATTTTAACTAAATATTTTAAAACTGGTATATTTTCCCTTTCAATACCTGTCAGGTAAATATATTTGAGTATGTAGCTCACCTTTCATAACTGTAATATCTACTAGTAGTTTAACAAGTATGTATTTCACTTATCTTGGTAAAAACAATGGAAATAAATAGCATTATTTGTCTCTTTTTAGCTGTGCAAATTACTGAAAGATTTTTCTATAATAATAAGAATCACTACTATAAAATGCCTTATGTGTTTCATTAAATGAAATTGTCTGGCTACATTAGTACATATTATTTTTAATTACTTTTTCAGGAAAATTGATTCAGTCAAGTCTTTCTGCTAGTGATTGAAATCCTGATTAAATTTGAGTTGTTTTAAATCACATCCTCTCTAATTTAGTTCTAATCTCTAAATAGTAACAACTTCTTTGGTAACCCAAAATATTTAGTCATCACCGACATGCCTAAATACTTCATGTACTTCTTTTAAAAGGCAAACGACTGGACTTTTTCCATCCTATTTTATATTCTATGTCTTTTGCTTGAAGACACATTTTCTTAGTTAAGTATTTTGAGTTTGGTCTTTCGTGCTGTCTAAATTCTAAGCCTAGAATTATGCCTGTTTATGAAACTGTAAGAACCAACTTGTTAGTCCCCCAAAATACTGGACTTAATAGTTGTGCATTTTAATTTGAAGAAAGTCAAATGAATCCATAGCCTTTAAAACGTATCAGAACCAGACCCTCTGTTTTCGTTTTCTTTTGAAGAATTCAGACCAGAGCTATCTAGTAGAAATGTAATGTGAGCTATGTATGTAATTTTAAATTTCCTGGTAGTAATATTAAAAAAGTAAAAAGAAACAGGTGAGGGGCTTCCCTGGTGGTGCAGTGGTTGAGAGTCCACCTGCCGATGCAGGGGACACGGGTTCGTGCCCCGGTCCGGGAAGATCCCACATGCCGCGGAGCGGCTGGGCCTGTGAGGCATGGCCGCTGAGCCTGTGCGTCCGGAGCCTGTGCTCCGCAACGGGAGAGGCCACAACAATGAGAGGCCCGTGTACCGCAAAAAAAAAAAAAAAAAAAAAAAAGATAGCCAGAAGAGTTTATATATATTTCCAGCCTAAGATTCAACATGTGTAAAAGAACATGCTTTCAAATATTATTTACTTCAGAAAGTCAGATTTAGCAAATATACTTTTAAGTGTTAATAGCTCTGGGTAAGGAAACCACTCCAATTAAATAAATTTAAATTTGTTTAGGAGGTAGCTTTAAGTAATTTTTTTCGTGATTTCGCTAATAGTTCTTTTTTTCACTATCATAAAGATGATCTTAGATTTATTTACATTTACTTAAGAAATATTCAATTAAAGTAATACTTAATGATTTTTTTTAGCTATGTAGATAATTTGCAAAGTCTATTTTTACCTTCAGACATCCCCTAAACACCCATCCTGTTTCCAGCTATGGCTGCTACTCATGTTTTTCTTTTTATCTGCCAGGGAACCACTTGACTTCTCTAAACCCAATATCTATTCTTAGCAGCGACTGTGTCTCAGATTCATTCTTTTCTATATTTTTGCTCCATCGCCATTTGTTTAACTATGTCAGTTGGATTTTCCTTCTGTTTTGTTCCTACCTATAACTGATAGAGAGAGGTTTTTATTGCCGTTTCTCACTCGAAGCCACAGTTTGTATTCCAAAGCAAAAACTAAAGGATTTTTTGCTGATCTACTTAAATACCTCAGGAGAGGGTAAAGTATTGTCCAAAGGGCTTAGATTTTAGGAAGCGAAGTGGGTTTTTTCCTACTTTTTAGGCTATCTTCATTGTGTATTTTGCCCCATACCTTCAAAGCTCTCTCTTTTTTTTCATTAAAATGCAGTATGAACTGATTCTCTAGATTTTGAAGAGCTACTGATACTATTATACAATTTAGTTTTTAAAATTTCCTTGTGCTAAATGTTTCTTCTTTGGGGACATCAAAGGAATGATTTTCTTTAATGGCTCCTAAATTGCAATATGAGACATAGGTGTTCAGATTTCATCTTCAAGTGAGATTCAACAATTTCAGATTTACAAAGTACGGATGTATAAATCCTTAAAGTTAATAACTTTATTTCATTTTTACTCATAATAAATTGGGATTTAAAGCTGTGGGAATCCATTATCACTGTGTCTCAAACATACAGCTAGCCTATGACTAGTTCAAGGTATTTATTCCAAACAGATGGAAAGCTTTGTTTACAGAAGTAGTTGTACATGTTCAGAGTAACTTTAATTGTAATAGCTAAAAACTGGAAAAATCCCAAATGTTCACCAACAAGAGAATGGCTAAACAAATTGTGGTGTATTCATACAATAGAATACTAGTTAGCAGTATAGAGAAAAATGAAGTACTGATACACACTCAAACATGGACGTCTCTACAACTTTATGTTGTGTGAAAGAATAGTATTGTATTGTGGAATATTGTATGATTCGTTTTATGACTTTCTGGGATAGGCAAAACTAATCTGGGTGATAGCAGATCAGAAGACGGGTTGCCTATGGGGATTGAGAAATGACTACAAGGGAAAGTGAGAGAACTTTTGGGGATAATAGAGATGTTCTGTATCTTGATTAGGGTGTTGGGTACGGGGGTGTATACAATTGCTAACACTTATCCAATTGTACACTTAGTATCTGTGCATTTCACTCTAGGTACATTTTATGGAGATTTTCCAAATAGAATGTAGGTATCAACAGATTTGCAGTAGTAAAAGGAAAATGTTAGCCAGCCAAAGGGAAGAGATGTAAAAAGCATCCAAAGATGGAAGGCAGCTGTGCTAACCGCTATACTGCCAACACCTCCCAAAGATGGACAGAGGAGAAGAAGCACTTGTAGGTTCAGCTTACACAGCAGGATGAGGAGACACTGATCCTATATTTAAATTTACTTAAAAATGGGTATTTTTGTCTTTAGGGTAACATTCAAAACCTTTATCTTTCACGGGCTGGCACCCACTTACCTCTCCAGCCTCATCTTTTATCAGCCTTCTCCCTTTTTTACATTCCTCATCCACCCATAATCTTCCAGTTTCCAAATGTATCTTACTCTCTTTCATTCTGGGCTTTTATACATGCAGTTCCCTCAGTTTCAAGTACTCCTTCCACAAGATTTGTGGCTCAGACTTCTTGGGTCTCATGCTCACTTGCTCCACGATTTTTTTTTTTTTTTCTTGATACGCGGGCCTCTCATTGTCGTGGCCTCTCCCGTTGCGGACCACAGGCTCCGGACGCGCAGGCTCAGTGGCCATGGCTCACGGGCCCAGCCGCTCTGCGGCATGTGGGATCTTCCCGGACCGGGGCACGAACCCGTGTCCCCTGCATCGGCAGGCGGACTCTCAACCACTGCGCCACCAGGGAAGCCCTAAAGCTCCTTTTTTAATGCTAGAATGCATTTAGAAACTCTCTCGTATGAAATACTGTGTGGTACTAAAAGATCTATACAAAGTAAAATTGAAAGCCAGATAAATGTATTACCAGGAAAATACTTAATATTTACCTGCTTATTACCCTTATTATTTATAAATTATTGGCAAAGAAGAACATCTATATTTCTCAGTTTGATGTAGTCAGTATGTGATTTCAATTGTATGACCTGAAAAGCTTTAGAGATCTGGTTACAGAAAGTATTTACAAGATGGTCTCATACAAGAAAGGATTACTTGAATTGATTACTAAACGATGCAATTTCTGCTTCTCTTATAAAATCTATTCTCAATCTATTTGGAAATAAAACTATTTTCTTGGCTAGTAAAATGTAAATGTATTCAAGAAATCTCTAATTATTCTGTAATATATTCTTTCTTAAAGCTTATTGGGTTCGTCATCAAGGAAGTCAGTATACTTAATTGGAAAACAAATGATGAGTAACCTCTGGAACTAAAAACTTCAAAATTTAGAATATGTGTATTTTTCCAAAATCTACATGTTCATTTAAATATTTAGCCATGTTCTTTATTCAAAATAATACTCATAAAAATCTGTAACTTACAGATATGTGTTAAGTTGAAGTTCTCATAATAAGTGAAACATTTCAGAAAAATAAATAGAAAAATTGTCTTTCTAGTTCCTACATCCAAGTTGTAAATAATTTCTCTCTATATATAGATATATAGAATAACTTATATAGATAGGTAGTCTCTCTCAGTGAGAGTTACATGGGAGGTGACCTCTCAACTCTGCATACATTCATTCATTTAGTATTTATTAAGCAACTTATGTGATAGAGACACTCTTCTGGGCATTGGGGATACAGCAGAAAATAATACCTGCCCTCATGGAACTTACACTTGTGTGCTACTTGTAACTCACTGTGCAATGAAACCTTGACATTTGAGAGAGATGCCTAACTTCTTTGAAAGTCTGTACTCACTTAATGCCTACCACTAGAGCATATACCTTACTTATAAATCAGATCTATTACAACAAGTCAAGTGCTACAAAACACTGTTGGATTGGCAGTGTTGGGTATACTTATCCATTACTGTGCATTAAATTATCCCACAAGTTAATAGTTGTCCATTATCATTCAGCAAATCACCCCACAATCTAATAGCTTAAAGATACAATAAATACTTGGCATCTCACACAGTTTCTATGGGTCAAGGCTTTAGAAGCAGCTGAGCTGGATTCTCTGACTGGGTTTGTCACGAGATTGAGTCAGTTTGCCAGACAAGGTTGCAGTCATCTGAAAGCTTGACTTGGGGTGGCTTCCAAGATGTTTCATTCACACAGTGCTAGTGGTTGGCAAGAGGCCTTAGTTCTTTCCCTTCTGGACCTCTCTATGCTTGAGTGTCCTCACAATGTGATGCCTGGCTCTGTCAGAGCAAGTAAGTCAAGAAAGCAAGGCAGAAGCCACAAAATAATCTATGACCTTGCCTGAGATGCCATACTGCTTTATTTCCTCAGCATTCTATGAGTTAAAGAGGTCAGCTAGCTCTGTTCTTTGTGGGAGAGGATGCACTGCCAGTCATACTGGAGAATCACTGCCAGTCATACTGGAAGTTGGCTACCACACTGGATATTTATCCAGCTCCCTTCCTGGTTAAATTGCTCTCTATCTTCATCTATAATGGCTGCTAAAACAATACCATAGACTTGGTGTCTTATAAACAATAGAATGTATATCTCACAGTTCTGGAGGCTGGGAAGTCTAAGATCAAGGCACCAACAGACTCAGTGTTGGGTGAGGTACCACTTCCTGGTTCATAGATGGCACTCTTCTTGCCATGTCCTCACATGGCAGAAGGGACAAGGGAGCTCTCTGGGGTCTCTTTTATAAGAGCACCAGTTCCATTTGTTAGAGATCTACCCTCATGATCTAATCACCTTCCAAAGGCCCCCACCTCCAAATACCATCACATTAGTAACTAAGTTTCAACACATATAAATTCTGGGGGTGGACACAAGCATTCAGTCTATAATACTTTCAAGCTTGAGTGACTCAGATTGGTACACTGAGATGCACTAAATTTTATGGTGTTACCTGTGAAGAATCAAAATAAAATTGTTTATTTCTTGAAAGCCATTTACAAAGCTTAGATTAATCCATCAACCTGTACAATTTGTTATATAATGTGAATTTGGTTGTCAGCTAACACAGGACTCAATGGGTTGAACTTAAAATTACTCCTTCAGATGTTAATAAAGGGTGCCTACATTGTGTGTAGATCTGGTGTTTCATGGTGATTATCTAGGCAAGACAGTCAGATGTCAGATCACACCAAAATAGAGACTTCTGTTTGAAAGAGCAAATCCTTTGAACTGCATAGACTATTTCAGAGGTATTTTCTTATTTAAAAAAGTGGTCGTTAGAAACATGTGATAATAAAGAACATCAGAGACCACTAGGCAAGGTGAAATTTAAGAAGGGTATATAGGATCTTCATTTTTTTTTCTTCAGTATACATTTGTATTTCTATACTAATACTCTGAGTAGTCATGATGCTGTGAAATACTATTTCAAGATGGTGGAATATTGGTCTCTCCCTTGTTAAAAATAATTGCTATTATCGTGACTGCCTTCAAGATTGGTGAAAATTTACTCTCACCTTACATCGTGTTGTCAGAGCTGTAGTTTCATTCTTGAAACTTTTAAAATTCCCTAAGTACATACATTTTTTTAAAGAAAGTTGTAATTTAAATCCACTGGAAACCAATATAATTAGGGTACAGCATTTTCTGTCTTGCAGTAGTTTTCAGAAACATGCAAATAAAGCATATTGTTTTCCACGGTTGTTTGATTTTCATTTGGGTGTTTTGAATTTAAGGAGATTTTCCTAAATGGGTGACGAATAAGCTCACACCATGTTTTACTGTGGAATTTTTTTTTTCTCTCAGCAAGCACAGTTATGAATTGCTAGATTGGTGTTCTGTGATGATGAAGAATCTCTAGTCCAATGTAATTTTTTTTGTTGTTTCCTCTTCCTAGGACAAAATGAATTCTTCCAGTCATATCACAGCCTAAAGATATATTTTTTGTGTGGCAGGAATCCACTGCCAAATTAAATCATAAAGCTTTTTATGGAACTAAAACAGTTAATATGAAGTATAAGACTCACTGCCCTATGCTAGTCTCATCCTGGAGCCCTCCATACTAAAAAGGTGAACTTTTAACCTGTAACTCCATGCCTCTGTAGCAGAATTTTTCTGAAAATTGAAGAGGAAATCCGTAATGCTATTGCTTTAACAGAAAATTAAAGAAGAGTGTTTTGGTGAACTTTCCAGTGATGTCTCTTGAACCCCGGACTATCTTTCCATAGAACTTGGTTTAATAGGTGTTATGTGGAGAGAAAAAATTCTGTGATCATACAAATTCAGGAAGTTATAAATTTGTAGCGTTAAACAGGCTTCCTTATCATAGGTGGTCACAGAGCACTTGATCGTCATCCGTGACCAGAAGGGAATATTTTATACAGTAGGAATCCAAAGTTGCAGGGGGCTCTTTTCCCTTTAGGAGTATGTCATGAGGTCAGTATATATGGAGCAAATTCTGGGAAACTCATCTTTAGGTATTTCTCATTCATTGCAAACTGAAGTTCACCTTGGTTCTTGATGTTTTGATCAAGGTGTGACCGCTAAACCTGTGTACTGTGGACCACTGTGGAATTTTCACCAGTGCTTCTCCAATTCTAAAGGGAAGGCAGTGTTTGATTGTTAATTATTGAAGGAACTGAATATGATATGCCTGAGTCTAAAATTAGGTTTAATTACTTCTGTATGTAAGACACTGAGCGCACTGCCTAAGCTAAAGTTAAATGTACTGAGATTTTGAATTTCCTTTCATAGGCTTTATACCTCAGTAACACTTAAAAATATTTATGGAAAGAATCACCTGGGCTTACTCTGTGCTAAGTGGGCTCAGAACTTTATGAACATGAACTCTTTAATGATGATGACATTGTGGCTTAAAGAAGCTCAGTAAGTGGTCCGGAGTCCCACAGCTAGTAACATGGTGAAGCAGGGGCTCAAAACCAGCCCAGCCTGGCTTCACACAAGCTCCTAACTACCTCTGGCAAATACAGGCATGGATATCATATCATATAACTCATATCATATCATATTCAGATCATATCCATACCATTTCCTCTATCATATCCAGCACAAAGCAAGACATTGACAGCTGGACATCAAATTAGGACCTAAAGATATTCTGTATATGTACTTTTAATGGAATTACAAATTTTAGAAGCTACTCGCTTTAAAAATTAATATTTATTATGTTACCAGCCTTTGTAAATAATTTCTTGGGCGACTTTTGGAAAGTTTACTTATGGTAAGAACTTGGAGTATACCGAAGGTAGATGAATTCATTCTTAGTGTGCATGTGTGCGAGCATGCATGCGTGTGTGTGTATACATGTATGTTTTTCTTTATGTTTGAAAATACTGAATATGTTAACTTGAAAAAACAATACAGGCATGGATAGAACGTGAGTAATCCCTTGTTTAGTCTCATTAAAGAAAGAGTATCCTGATATATGTGAAAATAATGGGGTCTTAACTGAATTTTAGAAAAGATGATTTAATTAGACTGTAACAATATAGTCACTCAGAATTATCTCCAGGGGATGACACTGGTTTTAGGGTTAGTGATTAGAGAGTAAATATCCCTGAAGAATTAGGTTGAGATGATATGAAAGGTACCTTTCTCAGCAAATTGTTTCAAGCATATGAAAGTTTCTTTTAGCAGAGATTTTGTTTTTTTGTAAACTTGTCATCTTGGCATTTCTTGGAGAGGCATTATAGTAGAAAGGGTCTTATGCTTTTTGACTTGCCGTTCTGCCACTTACTAAACCTCCTACCTTGGTCAAGCTTTTGTTGTTGTTGCTGCTTAACCTCTTTGGAGCCTGAGTTTTCTTCAATGTAAAATGGGAAGAATATTATGTATTTCATAGGATTGTTGTAAATATTAAATGAAAGGACTCATACAGCACATACATAACACAAGTAGCCAGTATCAAATAAATGGTATTTTCTTCCCCTTTTCCCTATGCTAGTAATATTTAATAAGTTTGTTATTGAAATTAACTTACGTATTTTTTTAAACACAAGATAAAACATATGAGACTTTCTACATCTGGATAGCATCCTCTTGACATACTGATTTATAGTTGGAGATCTTCAAAGCCTGGCTGAAAATTACTTTTGAAAAATCCTTTTGTCTTGATTCTAAGATCCATGTTTTTACTCATTTAACATTTCAGAAACGACGTTCAGAAAAGCTGTTACTAATTCACTAGTGATACTTAAAATCAATGGCACCTTAGAATCAAAGAAATACCATAGAAAACATAATGGGTAAGGTAACAAAGAGAAGTATTGCAACTGCTCAAATATGCAAATGTTACTTTCTACATTTCATTAAAAGGAAACCTAAGCTCAAAAGCCCACAGAGCAGTGGGTATAGAAAGGACTTCTGAGTCCATTCTATTTAACATCAGTCCTTAATTCCACAAAGAATAACTCCAGATGAGCCAAATTGGAAACAAGAGGCACGTAGAGCAGATCGGAAAAAAAACCTTTTTTTTTTAATATGTATATTATTTTTAAACTTTGATGTGAACTGAAGAAGAATCATGAAATGCATTTCTCAAAGGCCTTTAGAAATGGATAATATGTAGGATAGACCATTTGGAGAGGCAGCTGATCTTGAAAGGTTGGTGTGACATGATGGTAATTTGTGTCAAATAAAAAGCTGTAGTAAATCTACAGTACATTTGTATCATTGAAGTAACAGGGTGTGTAAAGGAAAATCTGACCATTGGAGAAACATAGACACCTATATTGGATAATTATATTCTAATGCAAACTTACCTGTTGTTTGGTTATATAAGGGTAAATTTATAAAGTACATGATTCAAAACTTCTTTTTTTTCTGGGTCAGGTATACACAAACGAAGGCTAATAAAAATCGCTAGGGAGGAGTTTAACCACCCAGGGTGGGATATCTGAAGAATAATGACGTACATTTTGCCTTGAAGGCTACAATCAATCTTTATTGAAAAGAATGTAGACTAAAGACAGGCAGGGCTTTTTGGACAATCCTGCCTCGTTACATTTTGCATTTATCTGCCATCTTTCTACCTCTCTTGCTCATTTGAGGGTTATAACCATTTACTTACAGTGATTTTTTTTATTTTTACAAAAGAAGATAAATGAACCTACAATATTAAATCACATCCTTGTTTCTTTATTTTATTTAGCTCCCTGTAAAGATTCAGTGTTGAACTTCTCTCCCTTCAAAACTTAAGTAAAACATTAGGCTAGGAAAGGGTAGTGGCTTGATGTATTTGTTTTCTTCTTGAAAAGACAGAGTAAAAAACTTTTTTTTTTATTTATTGGAGTACAGCTGCTTTACAATATTGTGTTAGTTTATAGTGTACAGCAAAGTGAATCAGCTATATGTATACATATATCACCTCTTTTTTGGATTTCTTTCTCATTTAGGTCACCAGCGAGCACTGAGTAGTTCCCTGTGCTCTAGGTTCTCATTAGTTATCTGTTTTATACACAGTACCAGTAGTGTATATATGTCAATCCCAATCTCCCAATCCATCCTATCCCCCTTCCCCCTTGGTGTCCATATGCTTGTTCTCTACGTCTGTGTCTCTATTTCTGCTTTGTAAATAAGATCATCTATACTAATTTTTCAGATTCCACATATATGCATTAATATACAATATTTTTTTTCTCTAACTTACTTCACTCTCATGACAGTCTCTAGGTCCATCCATGTCTCTACAAATGACCTAATTTCATTCCTTTTTATGGCTGAGTAATATTCCATTGTATGTATATACCACATCTTCTTTATCCATTCCTCTGTTGATGGACATTTAGTTTGCTTCCATGTCCTGGCTATTGTAAATAGTGCTGCAAGGAACATTGGGGTGCATATGCCTTTTTGAATTATGGTTTCCTCAGGGTATATGCCCAGTAGTGGGATTGCTGGGTCATATGGTAGTTCTGTTTTTAGTTTTTTAAGGAACCTCCATCCTGTTCTCCATAGTGGTTGTATCAGTTTACATTCCCACCAATAGTGCAAGAGGGTTCCATTTTCTCCACACCTTCTCCAGCATTTGTTGTTTGTAGATTTTTTGATGATGGTCATTCTGACCAGTGTGAAGTGATACCTCATTGTAGTTTTGATTAGCATTTCTCTAATAATTAGTGATGTTGAGCAGCTTTTCATGTGTTTCTTGGCCATTTGTATGTTTTCTTTGGAGAAATGTCTATTTAGGTCTTCTGCCCATTTTTGGATTGGGTTGTTTGTTTTTTTTGCTATTGAGCTGCATGAGCTGTTTGTATATTTTGGAGATTAATCCTTTGTCAGTTGCTTCATTTGCAATGATTTTCTCCCATTCTGAGGGTTGTCTTTTTGTCTTGTTTATGGTTTCCTTTGCTGTGCAAAGGCTTTTAAGTTTCATTAGGTCCCATTTGTTTATTTCTGTTTTTATTTTCATTACTCTAGGAGGTGGGTCAAAAAGGATCTTGCTGCTATTTATGTCAGAGAATGTTCTGCCTGTGTTTTCCTCTAAGAGTTTTATAGTGTCTGGCCTTACATTTAGTTAGGTCTTTAATCCATTTTCAGTTTATTTTTGTGTATGGTGTTAGGGACTGTTCTGATTTCTAATTCTTTTACATGTAGCTGTCCAGTTTTCCTAGCACCACTTATTGAAGAGGGTATCTTTGCTCCATTGTATATTCTGGCCTTCTTTGTCATAGATTAGGTGACCGTAGGTACATGGGTTTATCTCTGGGCTTTCTATCCTGTTCCATTGGTCTATATTTCTGTTTTAGTGCCAGTACCATACTGTCTTGATTACTGTTATCTGCAGTATGTTAACTGCAATATGTGACCAAGTTTGCAACATACCTTAGTAGTTTTTATATTAAAGTGTATATATATATATATTTATATACACACACACACACACATATATAAATTTTTGAGCATGTGAACATTCTAAGGTTAAGGTCTGATTTTAAATGTTGATTATATTAATGCATTTTTCATAAAGTATGACCTTAATGTGTATTTTCCTTTGGCTCATGCCCCCAGATGACCTTCTAGCTAGGACACCATTGGAGCAAGGCAGTTAAAAAACTGAGAACTTCTCTCCCATTACACAGCACAGTGCTTCCGGATATTTCCTATTTGGAGCAGCTGTAGGATCTAACTGACACAGCACGATGCCTCAGAATACCTTTCTGTAGAACTCTCTCTCACTCTTTCTCTCCCCACCCCACTTTTTTCATCTTTTCCAAATAACCAAAAAAAAGGAGTTGGAGAGTTTGTATCATTTTTCTAAAAATTAACACTTAGTAAAAACTTTTCTTTTTGCGGCCAGCCACAATAAAGTACATTGACATTCTAAACTTTAATTCCTCATGAAAGAGGATACAAAGGAAAGATTAACAAATAAAATAAACCTGTTGTGTAAGGAATAATATTAAATGTGAAAAGATAAAATTAATATAGTCCAAACAACCTTGACAAGTAATAATGATTACATCATTAAATTCCAATCCCTCTTACATAAATTTTATGAATACTAAGTATACGTGATACTTAATACACAAAGGCATTGTAAATAAAGACCCAAATTTGAGAATTACAACAAAATTGATAAATTTTAAAAGTAACTATTGTAGAGGGCAGAGAGCAGAAGCAAGAAGAACTACAGTCCTGCAGCCTGTGGAACAAAAACCACAATCACAGAAAGATAGACAAGGTGAAAAGGCAGAGGGCATGTGCCAGATGAAGGAACAAGATAAAACCCCAGAAAAACAACTAAATGAAGTGGAGATAGGCAACCTTCCAGAAAAAGAATTCAGAATAATGATAGTGAAGATGATCCAGGCCCTTGGAAAATTAATTGGAGGCAAAGCTCGAGAAGATGCAAGAAATGTTTAACAAAGACCTAGAAAAATTAAAGAACAAACGAACAGAGATGAACAATACAATAACTGAAATGAAAACTACACTAGAAGAAATCAATAGCAGAATAACTGAGACAGAAGAACGGATAAGTGACCTGGAAGACAGAATGGTGGAATTCACTGCTGCGGAACAGAATAAAGAAAGAAGAATGAAAAGAAATGAAGACAGCCTAGGAGACCTCCGGGACAACATTAAATGCACAACATTCACATTATAGGGGTCCCAGAAGGAGAAGAGAGAGAGAAAGGACCCAAGAAAATATTTGAAGAGATTATAGTCGAAAACTTCCCTAACATGGGAAAGGAAATAGCCACCCAAGTCCAGGAAGCGCAGAGAGTCCCATACAGGATAAACCCAAGGAGAAACATGCTGAGACACATAGTAATCAAATTGGCAGAAATTAAAGACAAAGAAAAATTATTGAAAGCAGCAAGGGAAAACCAACAAATAATATACAAGGGAACTCCCATAAGATTAACAACTGATTTCTCAGCAGAAGCTCTACAAGCCAGAAGGGAGTGGCATGATATACTTAAAGTGAATGAAAGGGAAGAACCTACAACCAAGATTACTCTACCCGGCAAGGATCTCATTCAGATTCAATGGAGAAATCAAAACCTTTACAGACAAGCAAAAGCTAAGAGAATTCATCACCACCAAACCAGCTCTACAACAAATGCTAAAGGAACTTCTCTAAGTGGGAAACACAAGAGAAGAAAAGGACCTACAAAAACAAACCCAAAACAATTAAGAAAATGGTCATAGGGACATATCGATAATTACCTTAAACATGAATGGATTAAATGCTCCAACCAAAAGACACAGGCTGACTGAATGGATACAAAAACAAGACCCATATATATGCTATCTACAAGAGACCCACTTCAGACCTAGGGACAAATACAGACTGAAAGTGAGGGGATGGAAAAAGATATTCCATGCAAATGGAAATCAAAAGAAAGCTGGAGTAGCAATACTCATATAAGATAAAGCAGACTTTAAAATAAAGAATGTTACAAGAGACAAGGAAGGACACTACCTAATGATCAAGGGATCAATCCAAGAAGAACATATAACAATTATAAATATATACGTACCCACCCAACATAGGAGCACCTCAATACATAAGGCAACTGCTAACAGCTGTAAAAGAGGAAATCAACAGTAAGACAATAATACTGGGGAACTTTAACACTTCACTTACACCAATGGACAGTTCATCCAAAATGAAAATGAATAAGGAAACAAGCTTTAAATGACACAATAGACCAGATATATTTAATTGATATTTATAGGACATTCCATCCAAAAACAGCAGATAACACTTTCTTCTCAAGTGCAAAAGGAACATTCTCCAGGATAGATCACATCTTGGGTCACAAATCAAGCCTCAGTAAAGTTAACAAAATTGAAATCATATCAAGCATCTTTTCTGACCACAATTCTATGAGATTAGAAATGAATTACAGGAGAAAAAACGTGAAAAACACAAACACATGGAGGCTAAACAATAAGTTACTAAATAACCAAGAGATCACTGATTAAATCAGAGGAAATCAAAAAATACCTAGAGACAAATGACAATGAAAACACGATGATCCAAAACCTATGGGATGCAGAAAAAGCAGTTCTAAGAGGGAAGTTTATAGCTATACAAGCCTACCTCAAGAAACAAGAAAAATCTCAAACAATCTAACCTTACACCTAAAGGAACTAGAGAAAGAAGAACAAACAAAACCCAAAGTTAGCGGAAGGAAAGAAATCATAAAGATCAGAGTAGAAATAAACGAAATAGAAACAAAGAAAACCATAGCAAAGATCAATAAAACTAAGAGCTGGTTCTTTGAGAAGATAAACAAAATTGATAAACCATTAGCCAGACTTACCAAGAAAAAGAGGGAGAGGACTCAAATCACTAAAATTAGAAATGCAAAAGGAGAAGTTACAACAGACACTGTGGAAATACAAAGCATCCTAAGAGACTACTACAAGCAACTCTGTGCCAATAAATTGGACAACCTAGAAGAAATGGACAAATTCTTATAAAGGTATAACCTTCCAAGACTGAACCAGGAAGAAGTAGAAAATATGAACAGACTAATCACAAGTAATGAAATTGAAACTGCGACTAAAAATCTTCCAACAAACAAAAGTCCAGGACCAGATGGCTTCACAGGTGAATTCTATCAAACATTTAGAGAAGAGCTAACACCCATCCTTCTCAAACTCTTCCAAAAAGTTGCAGAGGAAGGAACACTCCCAAACTCATTCTATAAGGCCACCATCACCCTGATACCAAAACCAGACAAAGGTACTACAAAAAAAGAAAATTACAGACCCATATCACTGATGAATATAGATGCAAAAATCCTCAACAAAATACTAGCAAACAGAATCCAATGACATATTAAAAGGATCATACACCATGATCAAGTGGGATTTATCCCAGGGATGCAAGGATTCTTCAATCTACGCAAATCAATCAATGTGATAGACCATATTAACAAATTGAAGAAGAAAAACCATATGATCATCTCAATAGATGCAGAAAAATCTTTTGACAAAATTCAACACCCATTTATGATAAAAACGCTCCAGAAAGTGGGCATAGAGGGAACCTGCCTCAACATAATAAAGGCCATATACGACAAACCCACAGCAAACATCATTCTCAATGGTGAAAAACTGGAAGCATTTCCTCTAAGATCAGGAACAAGACAAGGATGTCCACTCTCACCACTGTTATTCAACATAGTTTTGAAGTTCTAGCCACGGCAGTCAGAGAAGAAAAAGAAATAAAAGCAATCCAAATTGGGAAAGAAGTAAAACTGTCACTGTTTGCAGATGACATGATACTATACATAGAGAATCCTAAAGATGCCACCTGAAAACTACTAGAGCTAATCAATGAATTTGGTAAAGTTGCAGGATACAAAATTAATGCACAGAAATCTCTTGCATTCCTATACACTAATGATGAAAAATCTGAAAGAGAAATTAGGGAAACACTCCCATTTACCACTGCCACAAAAAGAATAAAATACCTAGGAATAAACCTACCGAGGGAGACAAAAGACCTGTATGCAGAAAACTATAAGACACTGATGAAAGAAATTAAAGATGATACCAACAGATGGAGAGATATACCATGTTCTTGGATTAGAAGAATCAATATTGTGAAAATGACTATTCTACCCAAAGCAATCTACAGATTCAATGCAATCCCTATCAAATTACCAATGGCATATTTTACGGAACTAGAACAAAAAGTCTTAAAATTTGTATGGAGACACAGAAGACCCCTAATAGCCAAAGCAGTCTTGAGGGAAAAAAAGGAGCTGGAGCAATCAGACTCCCTGACTTCAGAGTATACTACAAAGCTACAGTAATCAAGACAATATGGTACTGGCACAAAAACAGAAACATAGATCAGTGGAACAAGGTAGAAAGCCCAGAGATAAACCCACGCACCTATGGTCAACTAATCTATGACAAAGGAGGCAAGTGTATACAATGGAGAAAAGACAATCTCTTCAGTAAGTGGTGCTGGGAAAACTGGGCAGCTACATGTAAAAGAATGAAATTAGAACACTCCCTAACACCATACACAAAAATAAACTCAAAATGGATTTGAGACCTAATTGTAAGACTGGCCACTATAAAACTCTTAGAGGAAAACATAGGACGAACACTCTTCGACAGAAATCACAGCAAGATCTTTTTTGATTCACCTCCTAGAGTAATGGAAATAAAACCAAAAATAAACAAATGGGACCGAATGAAACTTCAAAGTTTTTGCACAGCAAAGGAAACTATAAAGAAGATGAAAAGACATCCCTCAGAATGGGAGAAAATATTTGCAAACAAATCAACGGACAAAGGATTAATATCCAAAATATATAAACAGCTCATGCAGCTCAATATTAAAGAAACAATCCAATCCAAAAATGGGCAGAAGACCTAAATAGACATTTCTCCAAAGACAACATACAGATGGCCAAGAGGCACATGAAAAGCTGCTCAACATCACTAATTATTAGAGAAATGCAAGTCAAAACTACATGAGGTATCACCTCACACCTGTTAGAATGGGCATCATCAGAAAATCTACAAACAACAAATGCTGGAGAGGGTGTGGAGAAAAGGCAACCCTCTTGCACTGTTGGTGGGAATGTAAATTGATACAGTCACTATGGAGAACAGTATGGAGATTCCTTAGAAAAGTAAAAATAGAATTACCATATGACCCAGCAATCCCACTACTGGGCATATACCCAGAGAAAACCATAATTCAAAAAGACACATGCACCCCAATGTTCATTGCAGCACTGTTTACAATAGCCAGGTCATGGAAGCAACCTAAATGCCCATCGACAGACAAATGGATAAAGAAGATGTGGTACATATATGCAATGGAGTATCACTCAGCCATAAAAAGGAATGAAATTGAGTCATTTGTTGAGACGTGGATGGATCTAGAGACTGTCATACAGAGTGATGTAAGTCAGAAAGAGAAAAACAAATATCATATATTAACGCATATATGTGGAACCTAGAAAAATGGTACATATGGACCGGTTTGCAGGGCAGAAGTTGAGACACAGATGTAGAGAACCAACGTATGGACACCAAGGGGGAAAAGCCGTGGCGGGGTGGGGATGGTGGTGTGATGAACTGGGCGATTGGGATTGACATGTATACACTGATGTGTATGAAATTGATGACTAATGAGAGCCTGCTGTATAAAAAAATAAATAAAATTCAAAAATTAAAAAAAGGTATCTATTGTTTTGTTGTCAGCGTAAACACACTCTGAAAATGGAAAATATGAAGTAATTGGTTAGGATTTCTTCTCTGTTCCCACCCTAGAACTGATTAACTAAAATCTAGGTGTAAGAGATATTTTTTAAACACTATGTTGTATAATGTTTATTTCAATTATCATTTGTCTCAGTGGTAATCTTTCTGGCCAGTAGTTTTGTTTGTGGGTTTTTCCTTGCTTAGAAATCTTGAACATCTCCTCGGAGCCTCAAAGAAAGTTTTAAATTTTTGTATGGTATTCAAGGCCTTACAGAAACCTAGCTTGTGAGCCACTTCTCCTACCCTTTCACCTTGCTTCCTTTGCTCCCTGAGCTCTCTGCCTTTCCTCAAATGTGATATAGACTTTCAGTCTGAAATGCCCCCTCATCACTTAACTGCCTAGCAAATTCTGATTACTCTCAAAGCTCAGCTCAAATTTCGCCTCAAGTGAAGTCTTCCTGCATTTTTCTTTCGTCTCCTGGCCAGATTATTTACTTCCTCCTCTGCCTTCCTTTTCTTTCTTTATTCACATCACAAGTGTGGCATATATTACACTGTTATTATAGGATGCTTGCTCTTCTGCTAGTTTCTTAATCTTTTGGAGAGCAGATACAATATATTGTTTATCTTTTCATCACTAGAGCCTGGCATGGTGAAAGAGGTAAATAAATGAATTGGATCACGGATCTTTTTACAGTTGTCAACAGCCATTTAATAAATGAGAAAATATCCAAAATGTCTTTTTCTTTTATATGAGTGTATTAATCTTAATGTTTAAGTGGATGGATTCTTTGAATAGTTGGTATTTCTAGTAGCCTGTATATTCCCAAGGTAATTTACATTGCTCCCACTTTTTTCCATAGCTTAAAGTCCAACCTGTGGGCTTCCTAAAGATTCCTTACAAAATTAATGTAACTAGCTAAAATATATCATAAAATTTTCTTGAAACTTATTACTTTACAGGCTCTTGTTTCCCTAAGATCTTCCAGAAGAAATAATTTAAGGTTGGTGTCTATCCAAAAGCCTTCTGTATAGTTGATGGCATTGAAGTGGAGCCAGAGAAAAAGATAAAGAAGCAGGCTAACTACTCCTTTGCCAAGGAGCTAGAAGGACAAGCTGAAAAGTGACTTGCTCTTGACCAAAGAAAACCACATTCCACTAAAGGCAGCACATTTTCAGACTGGTGATTGGCCAACTTTATGTCCAGAAGAAAAGCTATTTAATAGAGGAGTGGCCTTTCAGAGAATTAAACTTTTTGTCTAGGTCTGGACTGTAGAAACAGGGCCTGTCTTGCCCATCCTGAAGTAGGGCAGTTAAAGCTCTTTTGGTCTATAAGAGAAAATCAAACTCCCAGGGAATTTTAAAAGGCCTTTTGCTTGTGAAATATGACAGTTTGCAGAGCCTTTTCTTCTTCCATTTACCCTTTCAATGAGGAAACTTATTTTCCTGACCAAAAAAATGCATTAAGCAGCAGCTGCAGCCATTTCCCCTTAGGCAACATGCTGGGGGCATATTTGAGAGACTAACTCCCTGAAGATAAATGGGTTCCTCAGTAGCCTTGGGCAGGGGGAATCAGGGTGAATCCGTTATTTTTATACTCTGGGCACTTCTGTGGATTGGCTGGTTAGCCCAATTTAAAAATCAGCCAAACTCGTTTTGTTTTTTTTTTTAATTTATTTATTTTTGCTGTGTTGGGTCTTCATTTCTGTGTGAGGGCTTTCTCTAGTTGTGGCAAGCGGGGGCCACCCTTCATCGCGGCGCCTCTCTTGTTGCGGAGCACAGGCTCCAGACGCGCAGGCTCAGTAGTTGTGGCTCACGGGCCTAGTTGCTCCGCGGCATGTGGGATCCTCCCAGACCAGGGCTCAAACCCGTGTCCCCTGCATTAGCAGGCAGATTCTCAATCACTGCGCCGCCAGGGAAGCCCCAGCCAAACTCTTGATAAGGAATAGTTGCTCATCTGCAGTGTTTCATGTCCCAGTTGTTGAAGTTTTGCAGGGGATCCCTGTGCCTGGTTAAGGTGCTTTTCTCTATTTCCAAGTTTGAGGCAGTTTGAGTGGCGACCTCTTGTGGTCTGGAGTGAGGTTGAGAAGCTGAGCGAAGTTCCTCTTTGTCAGGAAATTGTCTCTCAGGCTGCAGGGCTTGGAGCGATAGTGACTATTATTGAAATGTAATGACGCAGTCATATCGCACATCACATAAAATCCTCTCTCTGAGACTGTACGTAGGTGCTCAAATCTCTCCTCATCATTTTCTGGGACTCTTCTCTTCCCTGTTCCTCACTTCTTTGCCCTACTCTCCCTTCTCTCCCATTGCCCACGTCTGCCTTCAGGATCTCCTTGTCATAGACTTAGATTTCTGCAAATATTTGTTTGTACCCTTTACCTCTGATTAGCCCACAAAGACAAGATAGCAGAAATCCTCCTCAGAAGGGGAGAAGTGGGAATGGTTATGAAAACTAACATTTTAGCCTATCCCGTGATTCTGCTGCCTTGTGCTACAATGCTGCTAATTGGATATGCCCTTTCATTTAGGATTTAGGGCAAAATAGATAATATTTTATCAGCTGAGAATTTACTGAGCATCTACTTCTTTCCACAAGTACTTTCTCGGTGATAATTATGAAATCACTGTGTTTGTAACTCTCATTCTTTCTTTCTCTCTCTCTTTCTTTCTCTCTTCTCTCCTGTCATCCTTGACAACTGTTTTTACTTGCTTATGGCTTTTGACAACTGGAAGTATTGATTAATAATGCATAAGATTTAGTAACACAAGTCTATAGTACTTCACGTGACAGGAACGAAATTTCTTCAAGTCTAGGATTCATTTTACCTCTTCAGAGTATATGTTGAAAATAATCATTTTTAGGTAAAATGGCCTTTGGAATCACAGTTTACAAAAACAGAGCTTTGTGAACAATTTTATCTGTTGAGAGAAGGACCAGTGGATTTAAATACATCTTTCCCATATTCAGTGTTTTGAATTGATAATTCATGTTTCAAAGAAAAAAATATAATAGATCTGATAGTTCGATTTTTTTTTTTTTTTAGCATATTCTTTTTTCTCCCTCAGTTAATGAAATGAAGTGTTTATAGTGAGGAGGGTCCTCTGGCAGTGGGCCTGTGACCAACAATAGTGTTTGTAGCAGGAGCAGGTGAGAAGCAGAAGTTGGAGGTGAATGCTGAGGTTGTGGGGTGGCGGTCTTGGGAAAGGTACAGATTAACCGAGCAAACCTAGATGTTACTCAGTACAAAGCAGAACCTTTTCCCACTTCTAAATGGCATCAAGACTGCTTTGAAAGGATGTTAGGTGAGCAGTGAGAAGTAAGAGTGATGAGGTAGAAGAGGAAATGAGAGTGCAGCCTCTCCTTCACACGCAGGCTTTCCCCTCAACCAAAGGCAGACCCCAGATTCTACCCCAGAGTTTGTTTGAAATGAGGTTAGAAGTTGCCATCAGCTTCCGTGACAAGGGTTATATTCTAGAATGATGATTTATGCTACCATTGTGAAATAACCAACTCTCTAATTGGGAGCTACCAAATATCTCTCGTGCTTGATGTTTAGAGGTTCACATTTTGTTGAGAAGGCCCTAGATTATTACTTGGAAAACAAATTTGTTAGAGTACCTCTTTATACAACTTGATTTATCTTTATTATGCAAATAAAAATTGAGCAATAACAAAACCTTATTATATGAAGGAACAGTATGTGATACAAGGAAAGGGCCAAAGGCTGTGAGCCGGTATGCCTGAATCCTAGCTTGGCCATCCCCGTTCCCAGCGAGAATGGCATCATTTTTATTCATTTTGTGTATTGAGTTTCAATGTAATATTTTATTTGAAAGAAGGTGTTGTACCGAAAA
Source organism: Lagenorhynchus albirostris (assembly GCF_949774975.1). NCBI lineage: Eukaryota > Metazoa > Chordata > Mammalia > Artiodactyla > Delphinidae > Lagenorhynchus > Lagenorhynchus albirostris. Next base: position 51,288,004 of record NC_083111.1, read on the forward strand.
CGAGAAAAAAAGCTTTAGAAATCCCTGCTGATACCTGTGCCGCATCCTGGCTTTGTCCTTGGGTGCAGGGATGATTCCTTTCTGTTTTCAGAGCACCTGGTGCCCTCCGCTGGCATCAGCCACCCTCTGCCCCCCATGCTGAGCTCACATGTACTGAGTGATGATCCCCATGGGCCAGACGCTCTGAGTGTTTTACCTGTGGGCTATCTTCATTAGTGGGTAAACTTTTTCTGTAAAGGACCAGATGGTAAATGTTTTAGGCATTTTGGGCCATAAGGGCTCTGTCACATTTACTCATCTCTGCTGATGTAGTGCAAAAGAAGCCATAAGACAGTATGTATTGTGTTTGGATAAAATGCACACAATACAAGGTAAAAGAATTAGAAATATAATCCACATCCTTTAACTTCAAATCTTGTATTTTTTCCATAATTCCTGCTAGCAGAATGGCCCCCTGAAATATAAAGGAACTTTTCTAGGTAAAAACAAAAACGCATTTATCATCTCTAAGTGAATAACAGACCTTTAGGAAAAGAATAAAAGTAATAAAAGACAAAAGAGGAAGGAAACCTTGGAAAGAAGTTATTTTTTTTATTTCATAGAAATCCCCCCCCCCAATAGAGCAATGCATTGTCATAATATTGTTTGGTTGACTGTTAATTTGTTGGACTTAGGAACTTTCAAAGATGTGAACGTGCGTTCGTATGTCCCGTCACGTAAGTTAGTTCATATGTCTGGCGTACATTGTCACCTGCACACACCCTCTACAAGTGGTTGTGCTTTTGTGTACTTTACAGTGCTATATAGAGTACAGTAAGTACAGTATCTTTATTTCAAGCCCAGGACGTCTGGAAGCGAGGGTAAAAGCAGTGGTGATGTAGCTGGTACAGTACTACCCAGACATCACTGGATCGTTTTTTCAAGAGGGTAGATAGAATTGAATCCAGCAAGGAAGCAGAACCTGTGCCATCAGCGTCAGGCGTGAGTGAGATTGCAGCCTGCCCTCCGTCTCCCCTTGCTGAGGATCCTTCAGCTCTACCATCTCCCACCTCCTCTCCCTCCTCCAGTCAGTAACTCTTCTTGCCTGTTCACTCGATGCCAGCCCCTGTATGCCAGCTGTTGTACTGCACTACTGTACTTTCCAAGGCACTGTACTGTAAGATTGAAAATGTTTTATTTTTTATGTTTTTTTATTTTTTATGTATTATTTGAGTGAAAAGTATTATAAACCTATTACAGTACAGTACTGTATAGCCAATTGTGTTATTTGGGTACCTAGGCTAACTTTGTTGGACTTAGGAACAAACTGGACTCCCGCATTTGCTCTCGGGACGGAGCTCGTTCATATGTAAGGGACTTACTGTATTGTTATGTAACATATCTGCTAATAATGTAAAGAAACATTAATATCTTTGCTTCATTAATATTCTCTCTGAATCTACACGTTTTCCCTTCAGAAGTAATCTGCCTGTGTTTTCCTTTGTTTATTTGCATATTTTTCTTTTTTTTTTTGGCCACGTGTGCAGCTTGGTGGATCCCTGACCAGGGATCCCTGACCAGGGATTGAACCTGGGCCACAGCAGTGAAAGCACTGAATCCGAACCACTAGACCACCAGGGAACTCCCTATCTGCATATTTTTCTTACAAAAGACCTACTGCCTGTAGGAGACAATATGGCATAATGGTGCAGTGGTTAAGAGCCCTAGAGCTAGGATCAGATTTCCTGGTTTTGACCTCCAGCTCTGGCATTTACTTTTTTCAAATAACTGCACTTCTCTATTCCTCAGTTTTCTCAACTGTACAGTGGGTACAATAATAGTGTCTATGACATAGGGTTGCTGTGAAGATTGTATGAGCTAATACATGACAGCACCCACTGCATATGTGCTGGTTACTCTTGTGCACACTCAGGGAATGTTGTCTGTTATCACTCTTGTTATTAATACACATCAACTCTTGAATCACCATCACCCTGAAATTTGCCAATCACATTTATTTTTCTTGATTTATATTTTTCACTTGGATCTGAATGTTTTATGAAGTTGTCCATACAGAAAGAAAACTCAAAATATATTTTACATTTACATTTCTATGGAAATATACACAGACTATTTTGATTTTAATTGCTCTGTAAAAATACTTATACTGTTTTTATTGTTTGCTACAACATAAAATTTTCTTTAAAGGTGAAAGCATTTGTATATGAGGGTCTGTAGAAGAATAAGTTTAGATGATGTCATCTATCACAATTCCTTTGTGTTGCTTATAAAATAAAAGTAGAGAGGAGATGTGTGCACAGCCAGTGGTCATCATCAATGCCATTGACTTTTTAGAGCTTGGGATACCAACTGTGGTAAGTCAGTTGTTTTGGCATCTTTGGAATTATAACAGGTTTAGAGGAATTTTGACTATAACTGCTGATAAGTATAATATTTGGTGAGAATGTGCCATCCTTGTCGACATCCTCTGTCAGGAGTTCAGTTTATCCACATGTCTCCCTCCATCTCTCACCTTTCCAAGCAGCATTCCCAAGGTGAACCAGTCTCACTAATAGAAGAATGTCCTTCTAGTGTGTTGGAAGGAAAATGACAACCACTATTGTGAAGCGCATTTAGATGAGGAACTGGGGTACTTCCTAGGGAAAAGACATCACCCTTTCACTAACAGTTTAACCCAGTAGCAAAGCCGGGAGTCATTTTTCTGGAATGACTAGCCCAGATAGAGTCTAGACAAAAACATAGTAAAAATTATAAAGTGTATAGCTTGCCAAAAGGTGGTAAAAGGAAAGAGAAAATGAAGTAGAGCGGGGTAAGGGGAGCTGACAGGTATTTTAGGGCAATTTAAAATAGAGTGGTCAAGGTAGGCCTTCTTGAGAAAATTGAACAAAGTCTTGAAGGACGAGTGAGCCATGTGAATATCAGGCCAAAGAGCATTCAAGGCATATGGAACAGCTCATGCAAGGTTGGAACAGGCCTGGAGCATTAGGAAAGCCAGTGGGGCTGGAGCAGAGTGAGAAGAGGAAAGCAGTAGGGAATCAAGTCAGGAAGGTGGTGGGCCAGAATGAGGGACATCGTGAGAGGTTTATAAGATTTTTAGGAGATAGTGCCATTTTAATTATTTCTCTGCTTGGAACTTTCAATTTTATAAAATAGTGACTATTTTGTAAAAGAAATTAATTTATAATTAATATATAATACTTTACCGTAGAAATCATTACATTATTTTAACTTTTAGGAACATTCATACACATACCCATATAATCATTTCAGTTTCCCATTTATGATGAAAATATTTGCCTATAGTAATTTCAACAATGAAGTGTCCTTTATAAAAGTTTTCTCCTATATCTAACCACCAGATTATTTTTTAATGTGCTATATTCAGTTTCATTGCAGGCCTACATTGATCGACTCACTGTTCTCTATATTTTTATGATATATTTAGTTCATTCACATTCGAACTACTTGTGGAGAATAAAAATATAGAGAGCAATTTTATGTCCTCTTAAAAATTATAGCTTGAACCAGAAAGAGGTTACTTCTTGCTCCTGCTCTTTGATTTCATTTTAATTTCAAAACTAATTTCATGCTTTTGAATGTTAAATCACTATAAGGGTTTTCAACTTCCTGTCTTTAATTCTAGCATTATCTTTTATCTACCATGCTAATTTCTTTCCTGATTAATTGGGAGTACAACAGACACCAGCACAGAAATAGCAGAGGTCAGAATGCTTACCAAGTGAGGTTCTGATATAATGCATAATTCATGAAATATATTCACTCGTGTTTTCCACTGTGCTCAGTTGAAAATGTGCCCTGCTAAATGCAGCTCCCCACATTGTTTTAAATGTTGTTGAAATCTACAGATTCCTACTGTTTTTATACTTTTGAGAAAGTCTCTTTTAGTCTTTGTCATTGGCTTTCTTTATAAATGGTTCTTCTAAAAAGAATCCTCTTTGGTTTTGTCCCTCAAGGTTCTCTGAAGTTGGTTACTCAGTGCCAAAGGAATTATAAGTACCAGCTCATAATTCCTTGAGAACCAGTTAGTTCTTAAGTTAATCTCCTGATAAGCAAAGTTGAGTTTATTTCATTATATAATGTAGCTGTTTTAAACCAATATTCTATTATTTTGTGTTTTCAAAGAGAAAATTTATTGCTGTTCTTGCTTTGGGAATCAGGACTCTTTCAGCTGCAAGTGGCAGAAATTCAATTCAAATTAGGTTAATTGAAAAAGGAATGGAAGGACAAAGGATGTAGGGTTGATTCAAACAGTACATCCAGGGCTTCGTGTGGTAGCCTAGGATTCTAGATGTGTGTGTGTCTCTCTTACCTTTACTAACTTCTTATTTTGGCATGCTTTTTGAGTAACAGGTGGCAACAAAGATGGTCAGCTGCCAGTCCCAGTCCTCATAGTTAACATTTCCAAAGAAAAGACCATGATTCTCTTCCCCCTAATGTTTATAATTTCTTCAGAAGGGTTACATTTGGCCATTCTCGCCATGTGCATACCCCTGGATAAATTTTCATCCTGAGGGAGGGATGAGAAGCTCTGATTAATATGAGTTGAGTGCCTTACTGAGGTGGGGGTGGGGAAGGTGAAATGGCCTGGTTAAGGGATGGGAGGTTCTTACACAGGAGAAGCAAGTCAAGCAGCGATAACAAACTCCCATGTCCAATTCAGGTCTTTTTGATGCCGAGTGTTAGGCCAAGGGTCTCTCTACTAACAACACTTCTTTAGGTTAGTTACTTAAATTTTAGAACTTCTTCAAAGCGATCTTCTAAATCTCTGGAAACCATAAATAGCTCAGATACAAAGACTCTCAAAATGTAGGAGCATGTTTTTTCCCTCCATTTAAATCACTGTCTCCACCGTTAACTATCCTGGGTATACAGAGCTCCTAGAGAAATATAAGCAGACTACATTGTAGTAAAGTGTGTATTGTGTTTGTGTTCTATCAAGTAGCATTCTTTAAAGTGTTAAAGTGCTAAGGGGTCAAAGTGCAAGATGTGAATCATAAGATAGCGTCCTGATATGGGTAGTTTGGGGCCCTTTTGAATTTGGGAGGTAGAAGGAGCACTGATGTTTGTAGAGTAGCCTCATTTGTTTCATAATAATAAGGGGTAAGGTTATGATGACACGTTTATTATTTGCTTGTTTTTGCTCTGATCTAGTGAAATCCTCTTTTGGATTAAAAAAATCCCACGTTAAAAATTAAAAATAAATGTAATAAGCAAAGGAGGCACAACTGTTCTCTTGGATGTGTCTGAAAGGCCGCATAGTGAAACGTAAACACAACCATGCCGGCCTCTGATTGTAGGGGAGATGTTACAGTTCAGTGTTGGTCAGCCTGCTTTCTGAGATTCACATATCAAAAGCGTGACAATTTTGTTTCAGAGCCAAGAATAAAAGATAAAAAAGGAAGAAAGTAATAGGAGAAAAGAAAAGCTCTGAGCAGGAATAGTACCGTAACAGGATTCCTAACCACCTGTCACCCTTTCAGACCAGGACATTGAATGACTCGGGATTATCAAGAGCATATTTCTCATTTCAGAGTCATTATTTAGAAATTTAAATATATCTAATTGAATCAGTGCTCCAGTAGAGCCATTGCTTCTTTTCATTTCTGCTGCCAAAATTCATAACTTCGTCATCTCCAGCCTGGATTACCACTTTGGCCCCCTGGGTATCTGCCTGCTCCATGGTCTGTCCCCTGTAGTTCATGCTCAACTTTGGGGTCAGGGTCACCATTCTCTGGAGTCAAACTAATTGTGCTACTTATCTTTGTAAGACTCATCCGTGACACCTTTTCATCTACAAGGAAAAAGCGAAACTTGTTTTTCTACACAAGACCCTTTATATTAGGCATAGAATCTGGAATCTGGGAGCTGCAATCAAATCCCAGTTCTCCTGCTTATTAGCTGGGTAGCGCAGGTATCAGTTTACGTACCTTCTTTATATCTAAGCCTCCTCATCTATAATGGGGTGATCAAAATGAGATCTGCTTTACAGACTTGTTTTGTAAGGACTAAATGAGAAAAAAGTATGTAACGTACTTACCACAGCAGCTGACATACAGTTAATTTTTTATTGAGGTGCAATTGACATACAATATTATATTAGTTTCAGGTGTACAACATAGTGGTTTGACATTTGTACAATATATGTTGTGAGATAATCACCACAATAAGTCTAGATACCATCTGTCACCATACAAAGTTAATACAATGTTATTGACTATATTCCCCATGCTGTAGTTTATATTCCCATGACTTACTTATTTTATAGCTGGGAGTGTGTACCTCTTAATCCTCTGCATCCATTCCACCACCCCCCACCATTCCCCTCCCTTCTGGCATCCACCAGTCTGTTCTCTGTATCTATGAGTTTGGGTTTTGTTTTATTTTGTTTGTTTTGTTTTGTTTTTTAGATTCTACTTATAAGTGAAATCATGCAGTATTTGTCTTTCTCTGATTTATTTCACTTAGCATGACCCTCAAATTCCACCCCTGTAGTCCAAAATGCCAAGATTTCATTCTTTTTTGTGACAGAGTAGTATTCCATTGTGTGTATTCCACATCTTTATACGTTCATCCATTGATAGACAGGTTGTTTCCATATCTTGGCTATTGTAAATAATGCTGCAGTGAACATAGGGGTGCATATATCTTTTTGAGTTAGTGTTTTCACTTTCTTCAGATAGATACCCAGTAGTGGAATTGCTGGATCATTTGGTAAGTCTATTTTTAATTCTTTGAAGAACCTCCATATTGTGTTCTATGTGTCTTCACCAAGCTATTATCAAAAAAGGCAAGAAGTAACAAATGTTGGCAAGGATATGGGGAAAAGGGAACCCTTGTGCACTGTTGGCATATAGTTAGTTCTTAATAAATATTGGCTACACTGAATTCTCTCTCTCTTCTTAGCCCCATCCGTGGCCATTCCCCTATATCTGCCCTGTGATTTAGCCACGAGCTTCTTGGTTCTTGAATTGCCATTCTGTTTTATATTTCTTGGCCTTTATACATTCTGCTTCCTCTGTTTCCCCCACTAGATTGAATGGTTTAAGCTCAGTAATTATATATTACTTGTCTTTACTGTTCTTAACACAGTGCCAGGTACCTTGTTGAGGACTTGTAAGAAATAATGTTGAATGAGAACAGCTGTTCATTCCTCAAAATAAAATTGGCTTCTTCAAGTATTTGCTTTTAGTTTGGCGTTATAGTAGGGTAATGTAGAAGGCTCACTGGAAAAAACTACTTCACGCTAGGGTCCTGGGTATCCAAGTGTTGTGGAATAGGTTCTTTGGGCTAAGTCAGTGAATTTTTTTCACAACCCTTTTCAGTCGTCTCTGACCAGACCATCTATTACAACAGACAGAAGCTCGATTTAACATTAGATATTTTGAAAAAGGAAAATATGCTCATTCATGGAATTAAAAGAGAAAAGAAGAAAATCGTCGCACAGGCAGAAGTTTCTCCGGGCGTGTTTTGTTTTCCTGATGCATAGGGTTAAGACTGCTGGGTTTTAAGAATTACTGCTTGATTATGGCTCGTTCTCTCAAGACCCCATCTTTCCTGCATGGGAGAGAACCAGCATGATTCAATGTAAGTGCAGGTCACTGCTGTTGAGTTCGTCCAGCCTTGTCATCCAGGTGTGAAGAGCTAGTGGCACTTTAATTTGGATCAGTTTTGAAGCATTCAACCAAAGTGATTGGACCACAGTAAAATACATTAGGAACATTTCTACTACAAAAACGTGTAGCTTTTTCTCAGCAACTTTTTCTAAGGACTCAGAAAAAATAATTCTTCTCTGATCTCCAGAAGCTAGTTTTGTTAAGGGGTGACCAACTAGTTTTAAAAATGTAGTTAAGAAGGGAAAAGTATGAAGTGCTAAGAGGAGCTAAGGTTCATTGTAAACATTTCTTAGACTTTGGAGTTGCTCTATTTGCATATTGCAGTGATTCAGTGTTGGTGAGTTGCCCAGAATCACAGAAGTACAATAAATGACTGTCTTGTTCAAGACCTACTCGTTATTTGTTTATGAACTACTACTCCAATATTGTTTGCCCTACTTTATAAATATTTAAGTTGACTTTAACTTTAATCCTCAAGTAAACAAACATTTCATCCAGTGACAAAAAAGAGTAGTATATCCTAATTGTATAATATCAACAAAATATTTTTAAATTAACTTATGCAAATATGGTTGGATGTTTGCCATTTGTTGATTGAAATGAAATATTTGAAAAATTGCTTCAAATGTTTTTCACAATTAAAATTTTTGCTACCATAGATTAATTTGTCATGGAAACACTTATACAAATACATTCTTCTTTATGAATTCATTACAATTACAGAGTCTTAGATGTGTCTTAGAAATAAATTATAAAATTACTTTAAACAGATATTGTATTAGCCTTTTAGTAAAAATAAAATGTAATAAGCGATGGCTTGGAAGTTATTTGTGAGAATCGCAGAAGGAAATTCTATAAATCCCATTTTGACAGATTTTTTATTCTTTGTAATTTGTGATGGGAAACACTACATAAATATCTTTAATGGTATGCTTTTGGCACCATTTGTTACATTTATCTCTTAGGATAGGGTGTGTGTGTGTGTATGTGTGTGTGTATGTGTGTATGTACATCTACTCTCCTTCCACCCAACTCCCCACACATTAGTTTTTCTTTTTTTCAATAAAATAAGTGATAACATTTTTTGGATTTGGGAATTTATAAAACCAAGTCATGTGTTGAGGAATCGGGAAGCAACTATGGGAGGGTATCAAGGGAAAATGTGGGCTAACACGATAAATTAACAGCTTCAAAATTTGAGCTGTGCATATACTGTTTTAAGAATCTGTTTTTGCTGTATTTCTTCATCTAGTTGGATCTTCTTCCAGTTGGATCTCCACTTTTATAAATATTATTGAAGAAAAGCTGACACTTAAGATCTTGCCATGTATATTTAAGAAACTTGCCATGCTTATCATAATGAATTAATGTTTTACATTCTGGTACAACCTCCTGTCTCACCGCAGACTGGTAACTAACATTTCATCAACTGCAGAGATCCATGAATCATACTGGGGAGTAGCACTACTCGAAGTCACCTCCTGGGTCTTTAATTCATGTCTACTCGATATTTAACACTTTCTACGTGCAACATCAGAGTTTCTGTGCTCTTTCCCATTCTGCAGTGTATTGGAATTAATGTATATCTTGTTTTCTGGATATTACTCAGTCTTCTTATAAAAAAGAAAAAATTTACAATACTTATAACGCATTAGATTTTTACTGATTCCTACATAACTTGTTGGTCGGAAGGAATGCATTTATAGTACAAAGGCTGATCATGGGAAAAACTAAGAAAGATAAAATTGGGTTTTGGAGACTTGTACCTTATAATTGAGACTCAGGCCTACTATGTTATGTCTGTAGAGTTTGCATTTCCTTTGGCAACACATTAAATTTTTTTTTAATCAAAATGAAATACGCATGCCATAAAATTCACCCTTTTAAAGTGAACAATTCAGTGTTTTTTTTAATATATTCAAAAAACTATGCAACCATCACTGCTAATTCCAGAACATTTCCATCATTCCCGAAAGAAATTCCATACCTCTTGGCAGTCACTTTCTTCTCCTCCCTCTCTTGGCCCTTGGTAACCATAACCTACTTCCTGTCTCTGTGGATTTGCCTATTCTGGACATTTCCTATCAATTGAATTGTACAATATGTGACCTTTTCTGTCTTTATTCTTTTACTCAGCCTAACGTTTTCAAGGTCCATCTGTGTTGTAGCATGTATCAGTACTTCCTTCCTTTTTATGGCTGAATAGTGTTCCATTGTATGGTTGTATGGGTATCCTACATTTTGTTTACCCACTTATCAGTTGATGGACATTTAACTTACTTACACTTTTGGCTATTATGAAAACAGTTCTGTGCACATTTATGTATGTTTTTGTGTGAATACATGCTTTCAACACTTGTATAAATACCTAGGAGTGGAATTGCTGGCTCATGTAGTAACACCACGTTTAAATTTTGGAGTAACTGTCAAACCGTTTTCCACACTTTTACATTCTCATCAGCAAGATACGAGAGCTCCACTTTCTAAACATCCTAGCCAATATTTAAATGTGGTGATTGCCCACATTTTCACTGGGTTCGTTTTCTTTTGTGAATGCTGAAGTCTTGACAGATATACTTGGCAAATATTTCCTCCCACTCTGTGGATTGTCTTTTCACTTTCTTTATAGTGTCATTTGACATGCAAAAGTTTTTCAATTTTGAAAAATTCCAATTTATTTTTGTTTTGATTGCTTGTGTTTTAGGTGTTACATCTAAAAAAAGTTGCCTAACATCTTTTTTTGTTTGTTTGTTTGTTTGTTTTGCGGTACTCGGGCCTCTCACTGCTGTGGCCTCTCGCGTTGCGGAGCACAGGCTCCGGACGCGCAGGCTCAGCGGCCATGGTTCACGGGCCCAGCTGCTCCGCGGCATGTGGGATCTTCCCGGACCGGGGCACGAACCCGTGTCCCCTGAATCGGCAGGTGGACTCTCAAACCACTGCGCCACCAGGGGAGCCCTGCCTAACATCTTTTTTGAAACATCAGACCTACCTTTCCTGTTTCATCTCATGTCCTACCCCAAATACATACACACACCCACACACAGACACACACACACCCTTTACGCCTTAGCCATTCCTATTCCTAACCATGTCAGCGTGCCATGGTCTCTCTGTGGCCTTGGCGTATGTTTCCTCCCTCACTCAAAGTGCCTCAGTTGGCAGTTTTTAAAAACTCTGGCATGAACTTCTTTAGGAAGCTCTCACCCAGTTCTGCCTTCCCTTGCCCTGATCCATGGCTTTATATCCGCCACTTTCCTCTTCTAATCCCCAGGCATACAATTGTGTGTTATTTTAGTTGCTCATTTTCATCTCTGTCACCCACCCTGCACCTTGAGCTCCTTGAGAGCAGGTCTTTCTTTGATTTCTGGATGTCCCAAACTGAACAGTGGTCTGCAGTAAATGCTGAAAAATATTTGAACGAATGTCTACTGTTGTCCTCAGACTGCCTTCTTTGCCATCCATAATTAAAGGCTGCATGTTGCCTATACTTTTTTCCATGAGAGGACATGACAATTTGGACCTTCAACGTCTCTTCTCCCTCTCTCAGCCCATCATACCCAGTTGGCTATAGTCACTATAGTACTCTATTCACTGAAGTAAAATCAGAGCAAGTAACTTGAGCTAAATGATTCCTGGATTATTTAGGTCCTAATATGATTAAACACTAATTCTCTGGGTCAAGAATTAGAACCAGGTTCAGGGGCTTTGATTTTTCTCTGAAAGAGTGAGTTTTTACCCAGATAATGCAGACTGACAAGATATGAATAGAAAAGTTGACTTGAATACCAATCTCATTTTCCTTAGACCCACTGGCAAGAAGGGAGAGGCGAGGAAGGCTAGTCAAAAAGCAGATTAAAGGATCACAGTTTATGCAGGTGGGGCAAAGTGCAGACTGACAGTGTAGAAAAGGAGCAGGCATTATCTGACACGTATCCCTTGGATTTCCAAGGACACTGAGGTTTTCACTGTGTGCTGTTGGGAAGAATAGCAATTGAGAGGCGAGCATTCAGCAGCTCCAGTGGCAGAGTCAGAGGCTGGGTGTGTTTCTTGAGGCTGCCCTGAATGATGGCCTATGAGTCGCTCCCTAGGGGAGCAAGGGACCTGGCTCTAGTCATTAAGGGATTGGGTTTCCCAGGCATAACTAACCCACTGATCCCTTTCTAATATATTGCTACCTCACTTTCACATTTCACATGTAAACTTGTGCCTAAATTCAAACTGATGCATTGAAATTGCATTCACCAGCTTTAACTAAGTTAGAGCCCAGGTTTTTGCATTCCCGTCCCCACCACCAGGTGTCATTACTAACTGGATGTGGGGAGGGACGCTGGCAAGGCCCACTACATCGACTTCACCTTCCTCTTCTGAAAGTATTTTATTCTTGTTGAACTCTTCTACAGCTGTTCTTAGGGGATGAAAACCAAATTGGAGGATTTGGGTCACTGTGACAGGTTGAAAAAACTTCCTATTACTTCAGCATAAACATTGGACCAGAATGACTCCGTAATGACCTGGGAGTGTTGACATAAACCAATGGCTTATGCCAGCAAGAGTCATTTCGGCAAAGAGCTTAATTCACATGTTGTTAGGCAAATGTCTATAACACGATGATAAGATATTATAAAGCCTTCATGAATAAAACTGTATTTGTATTTTACAAATGTGTTTAAATTTAACATCAAGAAGCTATGCTTAGTCAGTTTTCTAATTGGGAAATATCTCTGAGTTATAAAGCATGGCTTAAAATATTTAGTTTTGTAATTAACATAGAAGTACAAAGATAATTCATGAATATTCTTGTTGTTTCCTGATGAGATTTTAGTTATGATTTTTTAAGTCCAAAATACCTCTATCAGATAGCATATTTAATGAATAAAAACAGTTTGGAAGAAATTATTACTATAAGAAAATAATTTTATAGTCTAGATGTATTCTGCACATGCTATCGGCTTATTGACTAAAATAAGAAAACTGAAAGTAAGATCTTATGTAAAATGTGACAGTAGCATAAACTGAGAAATACAGAGGGAATAAAAGTAAATGAAGAAAAATTAAAATTTCTTTCTCAGTTATTTAATGTGTATTTCAGCTACATATGCCAACATTTGTGGAAATTAGTTTATCATAAAAATCAGAGAATTTTCTAAATATAGACTGTCACTGAAACATACCTAGTAGAATATTAAAGACTTGATTTACTAATTTTTCTAAAAATAGGGAAGGAATATATTTATATGTGTGTGTGGAAAGAGAGAGACAGAAAGAGAGAGACAAACAGAGAAAGACAGAAAAAGAGATACAGAGTAAACCAGGTTATTATTAAAGTGTGACTTGTGACCAAGGCATTTTAAATAATTAAATAGCTGATAAACAGATTGTTATATACCTAATAACTAGAATACAACAAAATACATTTAATGTTAATATTATATGGAATACAATTTCATATTTGGGGATTTAAAATTTATTAATTTTTCCAAAGAGCATTATAGCACAATTCTAGAATCTTAAAGCGTGTTAACTTAGGTAACAATGGTAATAAATAATAAAGATTATTGGAATAGTGCTTGACATTTTATGAAATATTTCAGGCAGGTGATGTAGTTCAACTTCCTTGTTTTACAGATAGAGACCGATACAAGTTCCTAAGTGTTTCAAAGTTCCAAACATAAATGTTCTTTTGTTAAAAAAAAATTTTATTGGAGTATAGTTGCTTCACAATGTTGTGTGATTGTACAGCAAAGTGAATCAACTATACGTATACATGTATCCCCTCTTTTTTGGATTTCCTTCTCATTTAGGTCACCACAGAGCACTGAGTGGAGTTCCCTGTGCTGTACAGTAGGTTCTCATTAATTATCTATTTTATACATAGTATCAATAGTATATAAATGTCAATCCCAATCTCCCAATTCATCCCACCCACCCCTTTCCCCCTTGGTATCCATATGTTGGATATGGATACCATATCTATTTATCTATCTATCTCTACGCCTGTGTCTCTATTTCTGCTTTGTAAGTATGATTGTCTATACCAGCTTTTTCAGAGTCCACATATATGTGTTAATATATTTGTTTTTATCTTTCCAACTTACTTCACTCTGTATGGCAGTCTCTAGGTCCATCCACATCTTTACAAATGACCCAATTTCATTCCTTTTTATGGCTGAGTAATATTCTACCACAGGCCAATATCAGTGATGAACATAGACACAGAAATCCTCAACCAGCATAAATGTTCTTGAAATCATACCTTTTCCATCAAGTTGCAAGGGACAAAATAAAATATTCCTGCAAGGAAGGGAGTGGAAGTATAAAGTCTCAGTTGGAAATTTAGTTAATCACCTTTATCTTATGTTGAAGTATGAACAAAACTCCACATCATGTTTGGCTTTAAGTATTCTCAGAAGCATTTGCATTTCAATATTTAAAATTGTACAGAAAGAAGACATGAAGTTGTAATAACTATCTCAAAAACTAATTTGGCTTTTTATAGCTTTAGGGGAACAAATCCTGATCTCTTCAGTGGGAAATCTCAGAGTTTTCAGTGTAAATTGTTATGTCTGAAATGATTTACAAGTATAATTCATGAAATGTCAATATATCCTGAACCATCCATGCTTTATAACTTGGAGTTCTCTAAAACATTTTTTATTCTTCTTGAAATCTATTCAAAGATTGACTATTTAGAAAGGAAGTATGTGCTTTCTGTTATCATACTGCTTTTCTCTGTCTCTTTCTCTCTTCCTCTTGCTCTCTCTCTTTTAACTTCCTATCCGGTCTTGATCTGACTTTTTAGCAAATAGGGCTGTCAGTACTCTCTGTCCTCTCAAGTTACCCTCATCCTCAAAAGAAGGAATTTACACACAGCATAGAAATAAACAAAAGTGATTGCTTTTATCGGTTTTCTATTAGTTAAAGCTGTTTCTCTTCTTAAAGGGAGATTCATATTTTGGATTTCATGTTTCTTTGTAAGAACAGAGGTACGTTTTCTGTTTCCATGTCAGGAAATTTATTTGAAATCTTGCTATTTGGGAGTTCCCCCCTCATTGCATGTGTTCAGCTGTAGGCATTGACTTTAACTTTAACAAAGGATAAAACAGATACAACAGATAACCAATAATATTCTGGCAAATAGCACATACTGCTATTTAGATATACGTACTGAATAAGCCATACTGGCCTTTTCCTCTGCCTCGAGCACAATAAGTTCATTTCTGTCTCAGAGACTTTATATGTTATTCTATCTTCCTTCTGATAAAAAAATTAATTCTTTCTCTGCTAAATGTAATATGTAGGGAATCATAAATTCATCAGTAAAATTCTGAAGAAGGTACTACTTTTCTCCCCATTTTATAGACAGAAAAACTGAGAGAGCGTGCTTAGCTTTTGAAGGAGGAATTGAGATAAAGTGCTTAGAACAACGTCTGAAATAGAGTAAGCACTTAAAAAATATTAGCTTTTGTGATCTCATATGTAAATCACCTTTTGTGTTTATATGTTCCTTTTCTCAGAGTTGGTTTATAAGACAATTCTCAGAGCTAATGAAGGAACTTTTGTAAGTCTACAAGCAAAACCTCTTCTGTAGGCAAGCCTTAAAACCATCAGTCAGAATATTTTAACTGTTTTCACTGAGTCCTTTTAACCATAGCTCTGAATTTTCATACCATAGCGATTAGCAGCAGTCAACAGATAGGTTGTGATTGGAGCAGATGTCAGTGGGGGAAAGGAAAGAAAAGCTTCGGATTTAAATGGATCAAAATAATGATCTGCCACCCAAGTCACCAATAAATTTTCTTTGTTTTATTCTATTTAAGAAAGCAAAGGTAAGTGTAATACTATAGTTTTACCTGAGCTGCTGAATCCCCTACTTCTATTTTTGATACAACTTAAAAAAAATTCGTAAAAATACATAAGTACTTTAGAAAGGAGATTAAATCATTCCCTTTTATATTTTTTGTCCAAATATCACCTCCTTAGATGGGTCTTCCCTGACCACCATATCTAAAATAGTGGCCCCATCACCCACTGGCCCCTTGCCTTGCTTTTCTTTTCTTCATAGCATTTATCATTTCTTGATACTATATATATATATATATATATATATATATATATATATATATATATATATCCCTTTACTATTTTGTTCTTGTAGCTTTTTTCCTATAGTATGATATAGGCCACACGAGGACAGCAGCTCTTTCCTTATTTTCTTGCTATGTTCCTAGCACATAGAACAATGCCTCTCATGTGACAGTCATTTAAATATGGACCAAAGAATCAGTGAATGGATGAATTAATAAAGAATATAAAAGCACCAAGGAACACAGCAGGGAGCAAAGACTTAAACTGCTCTAAAGTTATATTGCCTGCTACAATCTTAGAAATCTCAAACTTTTTCTCTTAAAGCCTGTTTTATTCAACCTTTACTGATATTTGCAAAACGTTTGTAGCAAATCTTACTGTAATCTCAAAGATACTTTAGATAAACTTGCATTATCCATACTGCAGAAATAAGCAAACATAAACTGTGCATAAAGATATTCAGTGATAGACCTAAGCTTAGGTAGTTTATCTGACTCAAGAGCATTGAAAATATTCAACTGTTATGCTAAAAGTTTTGTTCTACATATCCTATAAAAAAGCAGGGAGGGATTCCAGTATTTATGTCATCTATGTGTATATAATCTCTTTTATAACCAGCACCTTTACTTAAAATTATTATCTTGGGACTAAGGTGACTTTTCCCCAAATAAATGCTCTCTTGTCTGCAACAACAACAAATACCTTAAATATGATATTTAAATTCAGGTTATTGGGTTTTGCATGAGATTGAGAAATAAATAATATTTAAAATAGTACATCCTTTTAGAAATACCTACGTATTTTTCCGTGTTTATTTGATCATCCAGTCTACCTATGCCTACCTATCAACAAATGGTAGTGTTAAAACAAAACTAAAAGAGCTAGGATATATGTCAGGGAAACAAAGATAAGTAAGTTGCTTTTATTTCTCTAGGGGGACTCCAGTGTAGTGGGGGAAGATAGATAGGAACATCAAATATATGCATGCACACATACACATATATTTATTTAGTACTTGCCCCTGATCACCCTCTGCTACTATTCCCCACATGAGCTCTTCTATCTTGACTGCCCAGTGCCACCTGATTGTTAGCTTCCTACTTTTCAAAGGGGTTGGAAACTCTGAACTGTCTTAGTCTTAATAGTCTTTAGTCTTAGTCTTTAATTAGCACAATTTCCCATTCCTATACATAAAAATGTTCCTCTGTCTATAGCCAACCTCACCTCCTTTTGTCAAGGCTCAGATGAAGTTTTCCATTTTTCTGAACTGGCTTCATCCTTCCATCTATTATTCACCTGATCTCTTCAAGAATTTTCTTCAGTGCTTCTCTTTCCATTTTTTATATATTGTGTTAACTTTCCCCCGTCTGCTAGCTCTTTCTCCACAATTTGTACCCCATATCCAGATTATTTGCCAGCCCACACCAGCATGGCTCCCGAGCTGATCGTGAGCATCCCTTCCCAGCTCTGCTTTCAATAATGCCACATTGGTAGACTGAAATCACCCCCTTGTAGTGGAATTATTTATATGATAAAAATTTGGTGGATGTTCCCCCTCTGTTTTTTAAACATTTACAGGCAATAATAGGGGCTCTTAACTGGCAGCAATTAATTCTGTCTAGAGCTAGGAGGAATGAGTTGGGCAATGTTTCTTACTCTAGGATTTTAAATTAGAAACTATTAAACACATATATTCCTGCAAAGCAGATAGCCCTCACTATCTGGACTCTTGCTATCCAAATATTTGCTATAACATTGTATGAAGTTTTCACCCAAAATTTACTATCCAAATAGAAATTCAACTAACAAGTGTATATAGTACAAAAATGGAAGTGTTTTAAGTTGTAGGTAAATCCACGTAGGAGAATGTATTCTTCCATCGTAGCTTAGCTGTTCTCTTTATAGGGTCATTTCAGGGTCTTCTAAGGAAATGGAAAAGCCTTTGAAGAAAGTTAGTGGGCACAAAAGGTCTAGGAAATCCCATTCATTAGAAGGAACATTGGAAGTATACTGAGAGGGGTGAACACAAGATATAAGCCTGGTCATGTGTATGTCTCCATCTATAACACATAGGCTTTTTTCTAGTTTTGAAAACATCTATCACAGTGCTATATTATGATTATTGGTTTTGGAAAGCTTCACTGTGTCACTCAAGCATAATACGGTATGTTTGAAAAGCTAGAAATTTGTCTCATGCAGTGTAGATCATCATAATCTTTGAAACCAGGTAGATACTACTGAAGGTACTACACACCTTTCAAGATCTGAAGAAGAAAATGAAAGAGATTGATCATCTGGTAAGAAGTCGTCAAGTTTCAACTTCAAGCCTAAAATGGTACAAACGATTTTAAAACTATGCAAGACAGCATCATTTGAAGATCACAGAGGAAGCAGCTTCTTGGTAATGAGGTGGTAGCAGTTTTTCCCAGTAAACTACAGAAAACAGTTGACAAAAGGAGCTAACAAATTTTCATAAATACTAATTTTCTTGATAAAATTTGGCATTTTAAAAGGATAAGAAAAAAATATCCGGGGCATTAAATATCCAAAGATAAACTGGCATACCTTTTAAGTGAGAATTTAAAGTAATGTTTAAAAGCAAACAATTCGGGCTTCCCTGGTGGCGCAGTGGTTGAGAGTCCGCCTGCCGATGCAGGGGACGCGGTTTCGTGCCCCGGTCCGGGAAGATCCCACATGCCGCGGAGCGGCTGGGCCCGTGAGCCATGGCCGCTGAGCCTGCGCGTCCGGAGCCTGTGCTCCGCAACGGGAGAGGCCACAACAGTGAGAGGCCCGCGTACCGCAAAAAAAAAAAAAAAAAAAAAAAGCAAACAATTCAACAAACAAAAACCTTATGTATTTGTATAACTCTGAATACCCCAAGGAAATGTTGAAGAGTAAATTGCCTCTTCTATGGTTCTCAAATCATAAAACTTTGGCTGACAAAGGAGGCATTCAGTCATTATTCAAGGAGTCATAATTTCTGACAGCTCATTTCTTAAGGGTATGAATTCTTAGAACAACATAAAGAATTGGGGTTGAGACTTGAGTTAATTTTTATTTAATAAAATAGTTGGTGAAGAGGTTGTTGAGTAAGCGCTGCTGTGAAGAAAAAGAATTTGGATGATATGCTGAGAAAATCCTCTTTTTGTTTCCATCTCAGAAGGATATCTGAACTATTTTTCCATTGCTAATTCATTTCACCAGTGGTGACATCATCCCTCTGTAAAGGTGACTGTGTACTTCATTGAACCTTCTGTGATACTCTCTGATGTTTAGAGACACTTTCTGTTCAGCTCCAAAAGATGGAAGCTCCTCAGTTTAAGGAGGTCAATCTCTGCAAAATGAAAGTCAAAGGCTAGTAGAGAAAAGTCAGTTCTTCTCCAGGCTTATCGAAAGGACTTGTTTAAAGAAATGAATTGATTTGTGATGATGTTAGGTATTTTCAAATAATGTCCAAAAGAAGAAAACATTTGCCTTAGCGAAGAATGACATGCAAATATTTTTCTTGTAATCCGTATCTGAGAAAAATGCCTCACTCTAAGATGTTATATTCCTTAAGAAATAGGTATTGCCTACATGTAGGGGCTGACTAGTGGTTATCAGCAGAGAAGGTCTTAACATTTAAGATTTCTTCTCTTGGAAGTAGGCTGTTTTTCCTTATATCTATTATTTGAGTCTCTGATATGCAGATGAGTTCACTGTCAAACAAAAGGAAAAACAAAAGAAAAATAAGAAAGAAAAGTCAATAATTTGCATGACCATAATAATAAAGCAACTCAATTAAGATCAATTTAACAGATATTTATTGATTGTTCCTTCTAGATAATAAACCAGGCTAAGTAGTACAAGAATGAAGAAGAAAAAAAGTTAAGATATAATTATTTCTCTTAAGGAAATAGTATGACTCAGATAGGTGCATAACTACTGGATTGCTTTGGCTTTGGTAGTTTTTCTAAAATACCTACAAATATATTTTAAATAAATATTAGTATATCTCCTCTCTGGTTGTCTGTCCATTTGTTGTAACACAGGGTGCTCCCCATACCCATGTCTAGAAACTTCAAAGTCCATGTTTCTTAACTAGTTCTTAGGTAGTTAAATAATATCATATTATTAACATGCAATGCTCACCTTTAACAGACAGGTAAACCATAACACTAGTGAAATGTGATAACTATTGCAGTAGAAATATGTATATCATGAGAAGGTACATATATGAAGGGGTCATCATTCTACTAGGTTTTAAATAACAGGGCTATTGATATTTGAGCTGCACTTTGCAGGACAAATACATCTTCAGGACCAGGAGGAGAGACATTCCCAGAAGTGGGAACGTAATGACCAGTCTGTTAGTTCTGAAACCTATAGGCATGAAAGTGTTCAGTTTACTCAGGAACGAACGAAGCCCGGTGTTGCCAGGCCTTAGGGGGTGGGCAGGGTTGGGGGAGCTTGAGACGAGGGTCAACAAGGTGACCTGAGCTGAACCATAAAGAGCCTTGAAGCCATGCCTGGCAAGTCTTCAGGGGAAAATCAACAACTATATATTACATTCCTAGACTGCATTGTGCTCCTGGGCTGGTTTTCCCCAGTTCTCCTAAGTTAATTCTGAATACTAAAATGCTTATTTTCTGAGACTACAGGAAGATTCGTTAAGTGTGCCTAAGATATTTTTTCACTTGAAAGATTTATTTAGAAAAAATTTCTGCTGCTTTGTTTCTTTCTGTTTTTAATTAAACTGAGTTTTGGCAGTCCTTTCTACTAGGCAATCCACATTAGATTGAACCTTTAGTGACTCATCAAAATGTATTGTAAATTCTAAAAACTTTAGGCAGTTTCGATGTAGCATACTTTTTAAAAGACTTATTTAGTGCTACCCCTGAGTACAATAATGTACACCTGAAAATTTTGAGTTTTGAACTGAGAATTCAATTTAGTATTTTTGACTAGTTCCAATGTGTACAGAGTTCTGTGATAGGCCTACAGCAGAGGGTGAAAACAAATTCACTGAACAATGATAATCCAACATGAGTGAAGACAAGCCAGAAAATAGAGGATAGACAATATGGGAGAAGATCTCAAGGTGGTAGGGAATCATTCGAGGTTTCCTAAACAAGGCATTTGTGTACATAAGTGCTTTGCCTTAATAAAGTTAATTTCTAATATGGATTGAGGGTGAGAGACAAGTTCACAGCCAACGCAACCATTTCCGACCAGTGATTTGAAAACTATGTATCAGAGAAGACTAGCGCTCAGGGGAGAGTCTTCAAGTGTTTTCCAGAAAATGACATGTTCCTCATCAAACACTAAACTGTCCAAAGAACATTTTTTTTAGCTCTGTTTTTCAATTAGAATACTGGTGCACCTTAAGATTTTAAATATGCTTTATTATTTATTTGCTGATATGTTTTTAGATGCTTTAAAATATCTGAAAAAAAAGATGGTTAAGACAAAAGATAAGAGCTTGAACTTGGGTGGTGGTAGGAGGAATAAAAAGTAAACAATGACTTGATATTATTAAGTAGTAAAACAATAACGACAACAACAACACAAGATCTGGCAACTGTTTAATTAATAAGCAGAAAAATGATTCTGGAAGTCAGGAATAAAGATCAGATCCATAGGTAGAACTTTGTGACTTATCTACTGGGAAGGTCACATTGGACAAAACTTTGAAGAATTTTGACATAAAAGGAAACAGAGGAATCATGATAGATTAGTAGAGAACAGAGAGGATTAGGAGAGCCTGGATGTTTCAGCATCCTGGAAGTCAAAGAAAGAGAGTTCAGGACAAGTGAACAGTGAGAGTGGCACCTGACAGAAGGCTATTGGAATTAAATATTGGCTAGTTGACTGGTGATGAGAATATTGGAGCAGAAACCAGAAAGCAAAAGAGGGTGATGAAAAAGAGAAGACAGTGAATGTAGGTAATATTTTGTGGAGTTTGTCAGTAAAGGGAAGAAATAAGAAAAAGGAATAGTTTGAACTCACAACAAGGAAAGAGTTAAAGAATCAGGGACACAGAATAGAACTAGGAAGAGATGGGAGTTGGAAGATGTAGGCAACAGAGAAGCTTATGACTACCTAATGATTCGAGAGAAGATGAGATCAAAGCGTGAAAGCACAGGTGGAAAAGCCATCCTTATAGTTCGTATAAGAGTAAAATGAATTTTCCTCAGAAAATTCTAACAATGTCTGATACGGTCATTTATTCTGAAGAAAATAATCTCAAACAGTTTTAAGGGGATCTTTGTTTCGTGTGTTAAATTTATTTAAAAATTACTCTAAGACACATAACCCTTTATTTCTCTGCCTATGATAAGTGCTTCCTATAATTTGAACATAGGGGTTATTTTGGAAGTGGGTACTTATGATAGTCATAAATATAGCCAAGTCTCTCTGATGAATGCTTTTAGACCAATTACTGACATGCTCAGTTGAATACTAATACCTCCCATGAAATGGCTTTAATACAAGTAAAATGACAGCTGCGCTGCAGCGAAAGAACACATAAAGCTTTGCATTAGCTTGTCTCCAAGGTTACCATCCATGCTAATCTGAAGTTTCAACGTGTGGGATTTCTCAACCCTCTGCAAAGACTGTATTTTTGGGCTAGGTATCAGTCGGGTATAAAAACAACTTGGAAGGTAATCAGTGTCTCCTCTTTCTTCTTCTTCTTCCTCATCATTATCATCATCATTACCATTATCATTTTTTCACCTCTTACTATGTGCCAGGCAATATTAAGTCCTTTTATGTATTATTATTTTAATTCTCACCATAATCTTATGAGAAAAAGACTATTAACGCTCCTATTTTAAAAATAAGGAAAACCAAGAGAATGTACTTAATTTTCCTGAGATCATAAGTTACAAGGAGCACAGATGGAAATCATACCCAGATTTGTCTGGCATCATCACCTCTGCTTCTGTATTCTCTACTGCTCTTATGTAGAAAATGAGTGCCTTCCATGAAGACCACTCAGCCCATAGTGTGCTGCGGGAGAATGTTTTGCATGAAGGCTAAACTAGAAAGGGGACCTAGTTATGAAGTCATTGTTATTATTCAGGCATCAGAAGACAGTGGACAGAGGTGGTATGAATGGAGAAGAATGGACATGTTCCAAAGATATTTCAAAAGTAGAATCAACCAGGCTTAGGGATTAATTGGTTGTGTGGAACAGTATTTCTGTTTTGAACAATGAATACACTTCAAGAAGTGTATTTGTAAAATCTACCAGGTTTATTGGTACACTAAGGAGCAGTAGTGTCAGAAAGATTAAACTTATACACTGCCTGTAGGAGTGCAAATTGGTACAACTTCTATGAAAGGCAATATACCTGTATCTTTCAGAAGTAAAAATATGCGTCGGTTTGACCCAGAAACCTTACTTCCAGGTATTTATCCACAAATATGTATCTGCGTTGTAATATAGATAGCTGGATAGATAGATAGATAGATAGATTGATAGATATAGATATAGATATACACTGCAGCATTGTTTGTAATTGCAGAATATCAGATGCAAACTGAATCTCCTTCAGTATGAGACAGGCTAATAAGTTAGAGTAAATCCATTCAATGAAATGCTTTATAATCCTTAAAGGCAATGAGGCATCTCTATATGTGAATTGATAAGGAAATATTGTATATAGACATATAATTATGTACATATGTGAAAAAGCAAGGTGCAGAAAAAGTGTGTACATATAATTATGTACATATGTGAAAAAGCAAGGTACAGGAAAAAAGTGTGTATGTAGGCTACCTATAGTAGATAGGTAGAGAGAAAGAGTTTGATATAAGGAGAAATCCATAGGATATCTCTTTAAGGATAAAGATTAACTTATATTCTCCTGAAGTCCTGGAGGTCCTGAAATTAGTAATACAAATAAGAGAATAAAATAAGAAAAAAAGTTAATGTTCGAACTGTTATTTTTCAGTCATTCAAATCATATTGCTGCTAAGGCATTGCATTTTGTCCACTAGTTTATTAACACCTGGAGAATACTTGATACTTTTATACATAAAAGGCAATTCCTGACCTTTGCAAAATTATGGTCTATTTAAGCAAGTAAAAATAACATATACATGAAAAGTTATGTATACATTTTAATGCTCAATATATTTTAATTGCTAAATTGGATGTAGGTTAGTTCAGAAAGAGGGGAAGAGGGGAGATCAGAGATACCTGAAACTGAGACAAGAATTCACAGGATATGTGGGCCTTGTATTGATTCTTGAAGAATTTGGAAACATGCAACTAGAGGGGAAAGAAAACATCAGGCCACGGAGAAGAATCGGAGCTTTGTAGTACAGTCAGGGCTTAGGAATGAGCACAGTAAGCAAAGAAGCTCAACCAGAGGTAGGGAATCTAGGTTTGGAAATATCAGTGTTAGTTTATAGGGGGACCAGAAAGCAAGGAAAAGGCATTTGATTTGATGTGGTAATAAAGAGGAAACCACTCTGTAAAACTCAAAATATTCTGATATCTTCTTGATCATTCTCTTTGCTAACATTTATTTTGAATCTTTGGCATAAAAATGTTCTTTCTATCCTTAATGCATTTTATTCTTCACTTTATGCCTATTATTTCTTATAATGCCTTTAGTGGAATTAGAGTATATGTGTACCTCATTACCTGCACAATACATCATTTAAACAAAATCCAATGGTCTCACCCAGTTTGAAATTATCCTATAATGTTTAGTATCACCTTTGAGCTCCAAGCTCTCTTTTCTGTAGGCAAAGCAATGTGATTCACTTATGTACACGCAATAGTGTTTATGGTCAAAAACGCTTAATCGTTTTCCTTTCCTATTCCAAGTATTTTTTATAGGTTTACTGTCTTAAGTATGGGATATATAAGAACATACTTTTATTGTATGGTAGATTGCTTAAACGGATATTCATGGAATTTTAACATCTTAAAGATGCAAAAGTACCTGTATTTATGGACTAGGTTATGAAAACACTTCTTTTGCTTAAGTCAAATCACTTTACAAAAATTCTTTAATGCTATATAACTAAATGACAAAGTAATTTCAACTAAATGAACGTATGAGA
This sequence comes from Lagenorhynchus albirostris, assembly GCF_949774975.1. Taxonomy (NCBI): domain Eukaryota; kingdom Metazoa; phylum Chordata; class Mammalia; order Artiodactyla; family Delphinidae; genus Lagenorhynchus; species Lagenorhynchus albirostris. The sequence goes on from NC_083111.1 coordinate 51,312,786, forward strand.
ATATAGTATTCCTTTCAGCTGGATTTGAAGCCTAGAATCTTATTCATGAATAAAATGATTAAAAGAATTATTTTGTTAAAGTATAATCCCAATAATCCACTGTTTTGTTCAAGTATTATTCACTTTTTTTTTTTTTTTTTTTTTTTTTTGCGGTACGCGGGCCTCTCACTGCTGTGGCCTCTCCCGTTGCGGAGCACAGGCTCCGGACGCGCAGGCTCAGTGGCCATGGCTCACGGGCCCAGCCCCTCCGCGGCATGTGGGATCTTCCCGGACCGGGGCATGAACCTGTGTCCCCTGCATCAGCAGGCGGACTCTCAACCACTGTGCCACCAGGGAAGCCCTATTCACATTTTTAATGAATCCGCCAAGGGAAGGGTCTTGTATTGAATTCACATGCCATTTCCCCTAACATTTTGCTAAAAGAGTAACCTAAAGAGTACAGTTGTGCATTTGCTTATAACTTACAATCCTGGCTGGGCATTCAGGGAAAGTCAAATCATTCCATATATTTTGAAACATTTCTATAGCCATGAAGACATACTCTTTTTCCCTTTTGACAAAGGGGCAGAATGTGGCTCTTAGTAATGCTAGAATTTTGGCTGAAAGCTATAAATTCATACTTCAGTGTGGAGATTGATACTGGGATTAGTATAAAGATTGTGAATTATCACAATAAACAGAAAATTTAAACTTGCCTGAAGATCATAAAGATATTTCCTCTGGAACGTTTGCACTGATAAGCAATGAATTGTTTAAATGTCACTTAAGAGAATAACAAGCCCAGTAACAAGGCCTTTGAAAAACTCTGCATCATAAAAATGCAAACAGAGACTTCCCTGTGGCGCAGTGGTTAAGAATCTGCCTGCCAGTGCAGGGGACACGGGTTTGATTCCTGGTCTGGGAGGATCCCACATGCCGCAGAGCAACTAAGCCTGTGCGCCACAAACTACTGAGCCTGCACTCTAGAGCCCGTGCTGCAACTACTGAAGCCTGAGCACCTAGGGCCCGTGCTCTGCAAGAAGAAAAGCCACCACAATGAGAAGCCCACGCACTGCAACAAAGAGTAGCGCCTGCTCAACGCAACTAGAGAAAGCCTGCACAGGAAGGAAGACCCAATGCAGCCATAAATAAATAAATAAATAAAATTTAAAAAAAATACAAACATAGCAGGCTTTTTTGGTGTGCATTTTTCAACTCAGTAAACTTTACTGAGTACCTCAAGGTGCATATCCTTGAAGAAATAAGTAAAATAGTTATAAGATGCAAATAAAAATAAAAGATGCCAGAATACCAAAGTGAATGTCAGAGTGATTATTGTAATTTTGAATGGTCACTATGAATTTTTTTGTGTTCAAATATTTTATTTTTATAAACATCTAGGTTTAAAGTCAGAAAAATTCAACTCTTTAAGATTTTTTTTTTTTTACAAATCCACATTTAATATAAGCTTATTAAAATCCAAGTTGATAGTGATTGCAGGTAGAGTACATTAAGAAAAGATTATGCTTTTTAACAATATTGCCATCACCTTAGGAAATTTTTCTGAACTTTAAGGACTAAAAACAAGACTCTCTCAAAGACAGACTCCCCTGGTGGTACAGTGGTTAAGAATCCACCTGCCAATGCAGGGGACACGGGTTCGAGCCCTGGTCCGGGAAGACCCCACATGCCGCAGAGCAGCTAAGCCTGTGCACCACAACTGCTGAGCCTGTGCTGTAGAGCCCTCAAGCCACAACTACTGAGCCTGTGTACCACAACTACTGAAGCCTGCGCGCCTAGAGCCTGTGCTCTGCAACAAGAGAAGCCACCAAAACGAGAAGCCTGCACACTGCAAAGAAGAGTAGCCCCAGCTCACTGCAACTAGGGGAAGCCCACACGCAGCAACGAAGACCCAATGCAGCCATAAATAAATAGATAGATAGATAGATAGATGAAAAAAACAAGAACAAAAAAAAACTCTCTCAAAGAAAAATGAACCAGACAGAGTTAATTCAAGACTATTGCAATAGGGAAGAAAGACTGAACTCAACTCTGCTGAAACAGAAGTCAGGAAGGTTTTTAAGTGCTGGGATGAGCTAGTAGAAAAATACTGGAAGATATTAGGGGGAGGTTGGTCAATGTGATTAGGCATCTGTCTTTGCTGATTGGTACATATGGAAGTTAGGCTCCTGTCCTCCCACAGAGAGTGGGCAATAGAGTGCTATCTCCCTTTACATTTACATTTCAAAGGGATGGCTCTCAGGTCCTGGAGAAGAACATTCCTGGGTTGTAAAACTGGCCAGAGGCTGGAAGAAGGGCAGAGAGTGAATTTACCATGGCAGTTTTTCTAAGGTGAATGCTCTAAGAAAGGGGATGTCAGCGGCCCACAGTCAAGAAAAAGCCTGTCTAAAGTTTAGTCAGGCTGAAGGGAATGATAAGAGGCTGTCTTGGTCGACTCTTCACTTACATTAAGTAGTACCATGTACACTGACAATATTTGACCATTTTTGACCTACAAAAACAACAGTTTCATATGGCTTGATCAAAGATCCTGGATCAAATTTCTTTGCTTGTTATTTCCTAATTTTGCAGAAGCAAACATATCTGGAACTGTGGTCTTTGTTATGCCCTTTCTCACTCTAAAACAGAGTTGAGGATGGTTTTATATGTATTTACATAAATATAGTGTGTATACGTGTGTATGTTTATCAAAAAGAGGTTAAAGATTAAAGTTGGCAAAAAATGCAAAAATGGATTAGCACTAAAAAAGCAGACCTCAAGGCCTTATATAGTTCTTAAGGAAATATCATAAATTTGTTTCAAAGCTTCCCATAAGTTAAAGCAAGGAAATAAGCATAAGTTGCAATAATGCACCCCTGTTGTTGAATAGGGTTCAAGCAAACCAGATTGAAGCAAACCAGACATTTAGGACAATGGTTTTCCCGATGTTGAGATCTCGCACATTTTTCCACTGAGTACTTGTGAGGGCAATATTTTTGTGTTGGCTAATGTTTCACCTAATAGCTGATAGCTATTAGCTGATACCTAATAGCTGCTATCACAGGCCTGGTTTTTGCTTGTTTACTTATTATTTTCTTCAGTGATGTCCCTCAGTGCAAACTCTTGGCCAAACACCAAAGTATAATTCAGTAAAAGTAATTTAGTTAGGTATTAAAATAATAACATCCAGACATACATTTCTCTAAAGATAGAATTAAGAATATCTAGAAGGATGAATTGTGTCAGACGGTATTACATACTTTTGGGGGGGGCGGGGAGGGGTGGTAACCAAACCCTTGATAAGAATCAGGTAATACAGATTGTGAGAGTTTGCAGTTACCAGTTTGGGGAGCAGAATTTGGGGTTCCCATATCCTTAATAGATGTAAGCCCATATGTGTTTACAATTACCCAAGGGCAGGATGGACTTGAAAGCTTCTTGGACTGTAAGATGCTTTAAGATACGGACTTTCTAGCTGCTTACGCCACAAGCAGGCAGGGTCTATTAAAATTAGAATCCATTAGAATTATGGTACTTTCTCTATTCCCCTATAGCTTCTTGTATGCCTTTGAACGTACACAACGATTTTCAGCATGCATTTTATTTTGTTTTATTTTTTACGTGATGGCATCTGTGTTAGACAGTGAATTCTTTGTGAGCAAAGGCTATGTTTTATTCATCTTTGTGTCCTTAGTACTTAGTTAGGGCCTTGTAAATAGTGGGGAACAAAAAACATTTTGTTGATTCTAGGAATGACTTAAGAAAACTGAAGAAGTTTGATATTTAAAATTACATATCAAATATGTACAATTACCAGTGAACAATGGATCAATTCCACTTCCCCTCTGTCCCATGTTTGTCACTTTGCAGTAGGTGCAGCATCATAAAATATTGGGGGTAAAGGTCACAGAGACTCAATCATGATGGCAGACAGCGCTAGTTTTCTCACAAGACCCACTTCCCCCCTCTTCCTTTCTAATAGGCACCTTGGTTTTTGGTTGGACAGATGGCTGCCTAGGATAATGGCTGCATTTTCCAGTCTCCCTTAGGATAGGAGTGGTCATGTGGCTACACTCCAGTGAATGAAATGAAAGTAGAAATTTCATGCATCAATTTTAGGGTGCATCCTTCTTTCCCTCTTCCTATTTTCTGCTGGCTGGATGCAGACACACTTCCTGGACTCAGCAGCTGCTTAGAGCATGATGGGGAACCACTTGTTGAGATTGATGAGACAACAGAAAAGGAGCCTACATCTCTGGTGTCCGCAGAGTTGCTCTATGCACCTTGGACTTGTTAAGACTCAAGATTTGTTTTTGAAACTTGCAGCCAAACCTAGTGGTAGTAGTGTGGGGCATGTTTTCTTTGGAAATCCTTCCCAAATCTCTTGAATGGGTTGGAAGCCCCTCTTCTGTGCTCCCATGTACTCTGTGTAAACCTTTCTTATCCTATTTCATTACAAGTATCTTTTTTACATAAAACTTTTTTTGAGGGCAGGAACAATGTCTTATTCATGTGCCATTTATCTGTATCCCTGAGCTGTACCTAGGATAGACTAAATGCACATAGTATATGTTCAATGAATGTTTGGTAACACTACTGGATTAATGACCTGAACTAATGAAAGTGCCTAAAATAGTATCATGGAATTGATTGCACCCTCAGAAAATTTTTGATTCAAGATCATAGAACACTGTACACAGTATATGCTGCAAAAAAGTGTGTGGAACTGTTTGTTATGTAAAAACACACTGCTTATCTCCCATGTGTTCCTCATTATAAATTTTCATTTGCTCGGATGTGGTAATGAATGATTTTTGATTAAAGCTTTGGATAGGACAACAGTTTGTGCCAAGGAGCTTTTTTTTTCCCAGTATCTGCTACTGACTAATCAAGATGTTGATCTGATCTTTTTATCACAAGTATATAAAACTGATTTAGAAAGCATAATTGATTGACCCTATGGGGAAAAAGTTCAGTGCCTCTAAAAAATATATTCTCTTCCCTCCTTGTATTCTCTACTTCAGGGAATTAACATTTTATTAACCTTTCCGTTTATTTTCAAGAAAAAGCATTCAGCTCATCACAAACTTGATTTAATTTTCTTTGGTTTATGACATGTCTTATATTTTAAGAAAAAAATTCATATTTTCTTTTGTGTGACTTATACCATGACAAAACTATTGACCTGGATGAAATAAATCTGTGAAAAGTTATATAGATCAGGTACTAAAGATATCATTTTCTTCCTTTTCTTTCCAGGTCTTCTCAGACTGTGCGTAACTTAGTGGTCTGTGCATCGTTGCGGTAGCCAAGCTAAAATTCCCGGTGGCCTTGTCCGCTTGATCTACTCATTCCCTACTCTGAAACCAAGAGAAGACTGTGCCACAAGAGTCCTCCAGAAATTGCTACAATGTCTGTATCTAATTTATCATGGTAAGTGAATGACTTCCTAACTTTAAATGCAAATACACGTATATCATGAAGCAATATTTTATAAGTTGTATGGTCAGAACTAAAACAGGGAGAGAACTTAAAAATCTGTTTTCAAGAAATTGGTGTCCTATGTTAGGGTGAGGAAGGCAACCTAGAATTAAAAGTTTGGCACTTTCAGTACCGTGGTGTCTGGGGACTCTGGAAGGGGTTCAAGCCTCCCACTGAATCCGCGTGATATCCACTGCCTTTCTTTTCAGCACATTCTGGGAGAGAGAGGGATAGGAATATAATATCCTTTCAACATTCATATCCTCTGTGATATGCCCAGATTCAGGACTAACAAGCTGTAAGCGTGGCTCTAAGGGTAGGATAGACATTTTCTCATCAATACTTTTCTTCAGACTTCCTATTTCAACAGACCTACCCAAATTAAACTGAGTAGAACTCAAATATGGAAGAGAAATTTCCTTATAGATTGATACCTCTAAACAGCTGGCATTCTGAATAATCTCTGACTTACACTTCATGTTTAAAAGCTGTTTGTGGTTTTAAAAAAGCATGAAGATATTTTTCTGGCAAATAATCAGCAACTTTTCCTTGGCAATGAAGAGCAGTACTAGCAGGGATGAATTTTAAGCCATTTTATTGAACCTTGGATTTTTTTCTGTATATAAAGAGCTGAACAAGTGATATTATACAAATTCACGGTATTCAATATGTGAATGTCAGAAAAACCTGGTAATCTTTTCTGTTTCCTTAAGAGCCCATCTTATCCTTGTCTTCAATTTGTACTGGAACCATAGATAGCATCAGATTAAAGACTAGTTTCTGCAGTGTAATTCCATGCATTTAGTTTTAGTTAAGTAAACAATTTCTTTAGGGCAGAGGATGGAATCATCTGTTTAGATTTAGAGTAGTATTTCTGAGGGACCCATTTTTATGGATGTCTTAGACTATGTCCTTGGGTCCCTACTGGGTGCTAAGGATCTCAGTTTGGAAAAAAAAAATAATTGAAGAAGCTTGAAATATATTGGAAAAAAAAAATATATTGGAAATATATTGGAAAAAAAATAATTGAAGAAGCTTGAAATATATTCTGTAAAAATAAATGAAAAAAACATTTAAGTTATGAATTATTACTGCAAAATGTTTCCTTTTATATTATTATGAAAATAAAATTATCGTTAAAATTTAAAAACTAAACTATTTCTGTAAAACTTGTGAACCCATTCAAACCCCTAAAAGAATTATACGCCTGGCAGACGTGTGTGTTGGAGGTGAATCCTCAAAAGGAAGACTGCATACCAAAGAAGAAAAAGAAAGAGAAGGAGGAAGGGGAGGGGACAGAAGAGGAGAAGAAAGAGGAGGGGGAGGGGGAGGGGGAGGGAGAGGGTTGGGGGAAGAGAAGATGAGTAAGAAGCAGGAGAGGGAGAGGGAGATTAAAACACACATGTGATTGCCATAGCTCAAGGTAGGCTGTGGTGTGGCCTGGTTCACAGAGTCAGGACAAAGCTGACACAGGAGCCTGTCCTTGGTTTGTACCTCAATGAACAGATACCTTGATGTGAGTGAACACCACACAAAGAGAAAGATTGTATCTTGTGGTTCCAGTCCAATTGTCCAGCCTGGCTCTTAGAATTTAGTGGATGTTCTATAAACTTGTGCTGTGTGAATGAGTGAAAAAAAATGCAAAGCAGGTAATTCAATGGGAAATTAATGTTTTTATTCGAGAAGAGAATTAAAAGTTAAAAAGTAAAAATTATGAGAGTATCTTATAGATTTCATATATCTTAAATTTGTTAGAACTCTTTCCATGTTAAAGGTTCAGATTTTACAGAGATAATTCTTGGATATTTTCATTCGATGGTATCCTTAATTCTGGCCACAACTGATGTTCCATGTTAGATTTCCACATAGGGAGCTCTTAGTTTGTTTGACCAGTGTCATCCCTTCATACAACTGTGTGCCATTTGGCACTTCCATTCTCCCTCTTAGAATTTGGGCTCCCCACATACCGGCAAGAACGAAGTATAGAAAGGAAATCTAAGATATGCAAAACAAATCATTGATTTATTTCACTTGCACTCAGTTTAGAAATCATTAATCTTCTTTTTTCACATTAACCTTTGTAATTCTTCTTTATTTCCTAACATTTCTCATCTACAATTTGGGAAACATTATCTTATAAATATTTGAATACAGATGCATGGTAACTCATCAATTCTCTGTGAGAATTTCTCACAGATCTACATTAATTTAGTGAAATTATTATAGTCTAGGGTCTGGCTCTCTGTTTTGAAATCCAGAAACTAAGATGTGAAAATACTGACATTGGAAAATAAACTGGGTTGCCAGACTACTAATTGAAATAAAATATGTAGGTAATTTTTAAGTTTGCGGGATGCTTGCTTTGGCCTGACCAGTGCATCCTCTAACTGTTACAGAAAACTATCTGAGAATCTAAATCAGAAGTTTGGCTGATGTCACATTGTCATGGCAAGGAGAGTTATACGCTTCCAGAGTTCAAAGGAAACAGGATAGGCTGCGCCTGGCAGGATTACCTGTCAATAAGGGATGTATCTGCCACATACCACCATCTGTTTCTCAGGGCAGCTTCTTCATGGCTAGGAGTTAGAGGAACACTGTCAGTGTTTGTCACTCTGATCCTTCTGTTCCATGTCTGCCAGACTCTCCTCAGCTTGGCTTTCTCATTAATGTTAGCACCGCCTTTATAGTCAAAACTTACTTCAATCTGTGAATAGTTTGCTCTGCCTACCATGATTTTGTACATACCTGACCATAACCGTGTGTTGATTTTAAAATTTAACTCTGAGGCTTAATGGGAGAAGGGATGCCTAATTGTGATCCCTACACATAACCTAGGAATTTAGAAAATATAGGTTAAGATACTTACATTCATATTTACAACTATCCAAGCAATCCTCCCAGCTTTGAAATACCAGTATAAGAAAATTGTCTTTTTACATATTAAAACCAAAAAAACTTCTTGCTCTAGAAGTTATGTGTATGACCCCTGAAAAAATATAAAATAACTTGGCCCTTTCATGCAGAATCTCAAAAAGAAATACAATCTAGGAAAGTTCCAAATTTCTGGGAAATTATGAAGTGTCAATCAGGTAAGGAGGTTGGTGGGAATTGATTACGAGTCACAGAGGGACACAAAACGGGTGTTTCATGAATCTTTGTCTTTAGTAAATAATTACCAGAGGGAGACAATGATTGAGTTGACGTTGGTTAAGATAGAGGCAGAGGGATGTACAGAATCCATTGCAGACGTCCACAGACAGGTGAGAGGTTCGAGGCTATGATCTGAGGGAAAGAATGGTTGCTGGTAGCAGAGATAATTAGCAGGGGACATGAGGAGGTACAAAGAGTTGAGAAAGGATCCTATGTCTATAGCACAAAGAGGGAAAAGCGATGATGCCGAGAAGCGCTTGGAAGAAATTTCAGTGCTTCCTTTTCTGATAATCATCCTCAATCCCTCCTTTTAAAAATGTTTTTATAAGATATATATGTACATATATATATAAACATTTTATATGTACATATATGTAATGTTTTAAAATATACACTTTTTACAACATGCAATCTAAGTAAATATTATCAAGAGTGAACATTTACATGGCATTTACCATGTACTAGGCACTTTTTTTTAGATACTTTGTCCATATACTCCTCACAACAACCTTCTTAGGAATGTAATATTGTTATTTGCATTTCCACAAATGGAAAAGTTAGGCCCAGAAAGTTAAGTAATTTGCCCAATATGATACAGCCACTGAGTAGAGAGTTAGGAAATGAAGGCCGCCAGCCATTTAGTGCTCCTAACCACTAAACTACCCCTGTAAAACCAAAAACTCTCGGTGTGAAAACAATATCCCTGCTCTGCTCGTGTGGCTTCAAAGCAAGCGCCCTAGTTCCCATTTCCAACCAGAATGCTTCCCTTAATTTCCTCCAATAGGGATATCCTGGCATCTGTCCTGGAAGGAAGGGAGTGTGCGGACCAGGAACCCTAGCAGGCGTTAGCAAGGCAGGATGTGGAATGAGCCCCCTGATTTCTGAGGGGCGGTAAGGAGGTTGTTGCTAGCAGAAACTTAGTTCCAAAATTCCATAAAGTGAGCTAACTACTAAACTACTAAATATACTACTAAATGTAAATCTTAGTTCCACTTGTTATGTTACAGGGTAGAAATTGTCAGGTTTTCAGCGTAATACCAAAGAAGCACACCAGAGAGATGCCAGCTCTTTGCTGTAGTTCAACTGAAGTGGCTCTTCAAGTGCGCGTCTCATAGAGACCCTCCACTGCTAAATCCAGTACTTTCTGCCTCCCCAGACCATCTTGCACCCTCAGCTTCCATTATTTTAGTGTTACTGTACATACGTAGGTCAGTATTTAGAGAGAGATTCTAGTAGTGGCTCAACTTACTTTGCCAAATGACATCTCTTTGACCCCAAATTATTTTTCATTGTGATATCTGCACACACTTCAACTTTTGCCCTATGGTGTCTTAAAGACATTATGGCACCTGACAGAGGTGAAGGTAATTCAACTAGAGCCAGGTAGGGGAGGAAGAGGATAGTGGATGAAAGCAAGAAGCCAAACAGGCAGTTAAAATCAGTTGAGCATCTGTAATGTGCCATGTGCTAAACACAGAGCGGTGTTGGTGGAAAGTAATAACTGCTCTTTTAGGAGCTTATAGTTTGGCTAGGAAGACTAAGTGAGGTTGACCCTTGAACAACGTGGGTTTTAACTGCACAGGTTCGCTTATATGGGAATTTTTTTCAATAAATACAGTTGGCCCTCAGTATCTGCATATGTGGAAACTGTACTGGACTCGAGCTTGGTGGATTTTGATATCCTTGGCAGGTCCTGGAATCAGTCCCCTGCAGATAGCGAGGGAGATGACTGTAATCAAATAACTGATTTAATGTGATAAGCGCTCTAAGAGGATGTCCAGGGTGTTTTGAAAATCAAAATGGATATTTGTTTTTTCTGCTTTATTTTTCAGAAATACAAATGCACCTCTTGCATTTGTTTCTAAAAATTAAGAAGTATGCTAGTTACAAAGAGTTAAACGCTCTACAATTATAAAGCAGAAATAAAAAATGAACGAAATCCTGTCATTCATAGAAAGCCACTGTTATAAATGTGAGATATATTCTTTTCTACATATACTCACATCTTTTTGCAAAAATGGACTCAAACCATGCATGATATTTTGCCATCTTCTGTTTTCACTGAACAGTTTCTACAGCCATCTCTCTATTTGAAGGGTATAAAGTGACATCATCACGTGTAAAGTCTGGTGACACTGTATGGCAGTACTGTTATTTATTTCAGCCATCCAGATTGGACCTTCATATGTTTTCTAATTTTTGTTTTTACTATTGTAAATATTGATACTTCTCGTGAGATGAAAATTATTCAAACATTGCTGGGTCACAAGGTACTGTGCCATTCAGAGTACCTGGCAAGGCCCTATCTTGTTGCAGCTCCTGGAATTACAGACATCAAGGCTCTGGAGAAAATATGGGATTTCTGAGAAAGTGTCTTGTCAACTCATCTCCTTTTTTATTTTAGAAAAGGACCCATCATGTATGCTAACCCTTTCACCAGATGTTTAACCTCACTACCATTGAAAATGTGCTGATAATTGTCAAAGAAATATTTTCTTATATTTGACTAATAGAATTTTATCAAAAGTCAACAAAATATTCTATCACGCATGCCCATAGGTTGGAAATATAACAAAAGTCTGAATTCTGTAAGTTATTGAGATATTGACTAAATTTAGAAGCAGTGAATGGTTTTTATTGAATATGCCTGTAGTATAAGATGCTATTATGAATGTGGGGAAGTTCAGTAATGCTGTAATAGGAGATTAAAACTAATTTGAATTATCTTCTTTATCCAAATATAGTGTGTTAGAATCCTAGAATTGAAAAAGATGCAAAATTTGGTTTGTCAGATTATTCACATTATTTATAATATTTTTATCTAAGTTCTTCTTTAATGAATAAATGAAGAAATGTATCATTCCATATCATTCTTTGGCACCTGCATTTAGGAGAAAAAAAAAATTCTGGAGAGATGGAGCAGCCTGTTTATTCTAAGGAAGGGGGAGAAGGGGAAGAATCAGGATGTTTCCTCAAATTGGGAGATTGGGATCGACACATATATACTATTGATACTATGTGTAAAATAGACAACTGCTGGGAACATACTGCATAGCACAGGGAACTCTACTTAATGCACTGTAGTGTCCTAAATGGAGGGGATATATATATATATATATGTATGGCTGATTCATTTTGCTGTGTAGTGGAAGCTAACACAACATTGTAAAGCAACTATACTCTGATAAAAATTAATTAAAAAAAGAAGTAAATATTAAAAAAATTGCCTTAGCCACTCTACTGCAAACTACTTGTCCTATTTACACTGTTAAATAGGAGGCTCTCAGGGACAGGATCTGCAGTGGCAGAGGAAGCAGAGATTTGAATTGTCTCTATTTCTGGAGGGATCAGAACCCACAGGGGGGAAAAATGTGGTTGAGTAGAGATTGCAAGGGGAGTTTTGATCCTGAGTTTTACAGTAAAGGTTAAAAGTCAATTGTCAACAGCCTACTATTGGAGAAGAGGGAAAAAATAAAAAGGTTACCCATAAATATAAAGCTAACACTTTGAACTGAAAAAAAGATGAGAGCTTCTGAGTGATAGGACAGGCTTAGCTGGTTAGGTACTGTGAGTATTTCTCAGTGTGGTAAGTGCATGTTGAATGAATGACTAGTATATTAAGGTACTGGGAAGAGAGAGTATATGTATGTGTGTGTATATATATATATATATATATATATATATATATATATACACACACACACATATATATATATATATACACACACACACACACATTCTTTTTCATATTCTTTTCCATTATGCTTTATCACAGGATATTGAATACAGTTCCCTGTGATATACAGTAGGACTTTGTTGTTTATCCATTCTATATATAATGCATCTGCTCATCCCAAACTCCCAGCCCTTCCCTCCCCCAACCGCCCACTCCCCACAACCATAAATTTGTTCTCTTTGTGAGTCTGTTTCTGTTTCTTAGATAAGTTCATTTGTGTCATGTTTTAGATTCCACATATAAGTGATATAGTATGGTATTTGTCTTTCTCTTTCTGACTTACTTCACTTAGTATGATAATCTCTAGGTCCATCCATGTTGCTGCAAATGGCATTATTTCATTCTTTTGTATGGCTGAGTAGTATTCCATTGTATATAGGTACATCTTCTTTATCCACTCCTCTGTCGATGGACATTTAGGTTGTTTCCATGTCTTGGCTATTGTGAGTGGTGGAGTTCAGCTTGATTTTAAAACTATTCCAGTTCAACTGAGAAAAAAAAAAATCAAACACTTTTCAGGTCAATTGGATTGTCATTAAAAGAGTTAGATTTATTCATTTATACTTGTTTTTATGTTTTTTTTCTAAAGAATAGGTTCATTGTTATGAGTTGTATAGGAATCTAAAAATAATTCCTGTACAGAGATAAATTAGTATATTTTAATTGCATTATTTTTATGTAAATTAGAATTTTTTATGGTTATATTCATGCATTTCTTCATTCAACAAATATTTTGAGTGCCTACAATGTGCAATTTTCAGTGCTGTGGATAGAATAATAAATGAAACAAGCCCCTACTCTCATTAAAATTACATTCTAGTGCTGAAGACAAATAAACAAATTAACAAATATGTTTTATAATATCAGATAGTGGTAAGGATTTTTTTTTGATTTGTATGTGTTTTATTCTATATTAGTCTCTTAAATAGAAAACAAAAAGTGGAGCTACAAACCTAAATTACGATAGTACTAGCTTTTCTCATTGCCTGTCTATCTACTTTTACCAGAGGTCTTTATTTCTTCATAAGGCTTTGAGTTACTGTCCAGGGTCCTTGACTCCAACCTGAAGAACTCCCTGTGGCAGGCAGGTCTGGTGGTTAAGAACTCTCTCGACTCTTGATTAACTGGGAATGTCTTGATTTCTCCCTCATTTTCAAAGGAAAGTTTTGCTAGATACAGGATTCTTGGTTGGCGGTTTCTTTCCTTCAACACTTCAAGTACATTGAGCCGTGCCATCTGGCCTCCGAGGCTCCTCATGAGAAATCTGCTCACGACCTTCCTGGCAAATCTTCTCTCAGCTTCATAGACTTTCATAATGTACCTTATCGTGTCTTATGCAACAGAACATTTTGTATAGTATCGTGAAGTCAGTTAAGTTGTAACATTATTTTGAGACCAGAATTTAAGGAAAAGGAATTGAATATTTCAAGTGTAGACATTATGAGGTCTTCAAAACTATTACACATTTTCAAACTAGAAATAAAAAGACCACTGAAGTATCCTACAGATTTTAATTTATAACAAAAGTGAATACCGATATCTAATAACACACGTACAGAAAAATTTCTTTGGGATCCTTTTTCCTAAGTGTAAAGGGGCCTTGAACTCAAAAAGTGAGAAAACCACTGGGGTTTATCCCCAGCGGTGATGGGTCCATTTCTTGCTCTGACCTCAGAATGCCCCACTGTGATGTAATTCACAAGAACCCAGCTAGGCAGGTATTTAGTCCTTAGAGCCCGGGAAGCTGCTTTTGGTGACCTGACGGCCTTGGACCCACAGTTAGCTTGTTTTTTCCTTGTTTCTGCCATTTTGTTGATTTTTTTTTACTCTTTTCTCTACCCTTTTTTATTTTTCTCATTTTTCTTTGTTCTTTGCCTTTTTCTCATTTTTCTTTATTTTTCTCTCTTTATCATTTCTTTTAGTTTTAAATTTGTTCTTCTCAATATTTTGGTGTTTCCTTTCCATTTCTTCTGCTTTCCTTTGTTCCTTTGTTCTTTTTCTCATTTTTATCTTAATTTTAGTTAGTATTGCCAGATTAGTACAGTTAGCATAGTCAGTATTGTTGGTATAGTTAACGTAGTTGGTATAGTTAATACTTTATTAGCATAGGTAGTGTAGTTAGTACTAGTTAGCGCTGTTGGTACAGTTAGCATACTTAGCATTGTTAGTACAGTTAGCATTGTTAGTTAGCATAGTTAGCATTTCTAGTTAGTGCCGTCAGTCAGTGTAGTTAGCAGGTCACCATGATGGAGGGCCTCACAGCCAGCTCTGCTGACAAGGAGGCTCATATTGATGATTACGAGATCCTCCACACCATTGGTGAAGGCACCTTCGCTAAAGTGAAGCTGGCCCGGCACACTCTGACCGGGACACAGGTGGCTGTCAAGGTCATTAAGAAAAGGCGTCAGAGCTTATCAACTTTCCAGGAACATTTCCGGGAAGTGCGCAACCTGAAGGCTCTGAATCACCCCAATATTGTAAAACTGCTGGGGGTGATTGACACGGAGGAGACATTGTTCCTTGTGATGGAGTACCTCAGTGGGGGGGATATGTTCAGCTATTTAGTGAACCATGGCCGTATGACAGAGGCGGAGGCCCGAGGCCCGTTCCAGCAGCTGGTCTCCGCCCTGCAGCACTGCCACGAGAGGGGCATCGTGCACCGGGACCTGAAGCCACCGAATATCCTCTTTGATTCTAACATGAATCTAAAACTGACAGACTTTGGCTTCAGCAACAAGTTTGATGACACTGCCAAACTGGACACGATCTGCGGCACACTCCCGTATGCTGCCCCAGAACTCTTGCTGGGGCAGAGCTACAGCGGCCCTGCGTTGGACGTGTGGAGCCTGGGAGTAGTGCTCTACACCATGGTAACTGCATGCCGGCCCTTTGTGGGAAAAGACGCCCACGAGCTGCGGAAGCGAATCCTACAAGGGCAGTACCCCATCCCACCTTACCTGTCTTTGGAGATAAGGGGTCTATTACAAAAAATGATTGCCCTCAACCCCAGTGACAGAGGCACCTTACCTGACCTCATGAGACACCCATGGGTGAACATGGGCCAGAAGGAGCCACTCCAGCCACCCTGTGAAGAGGACCCAGAGGTGACAATGGTGAGGACTCTGGGCATGACTCGCGATCAGGTCCAGGACCCAGGAACAGGCAGTGTGAGCTCCATGAAACAAATGGTGGGGTCCTCCATCATAACTGTGAGGCCCTTGCCTTCCAGGGACCTCAGTGGCAGTGAACGTGAGCCTTCTTCAAGCTCTGAGTTGTCCAGCCTGATAATCAGATGGCTCAACCAGGGAGAAAATCTGCAGCTGCAGGAAGACCAGCAGGCAGGGCAGAAGACCAGTGAGCCTGCCTGGCCCCCTCCCAGCCTGCAGTCGACGACTGCCACCCCCAGCCTGCAGTCGATGACTGCCACCCCCAGCTCAGCCCACCAGTGTGGCCCTGGGACATCCCTCTCCACCAGCAGCAGGATTGGAGCCCTAGAGGGAACCAGCTGCCCCCCGGGGGTGTCCAACACTGGAAGGTCCTCCCACGCTGAGCAGCCTGAGAGTATGTCCTCATCCACTCCCTCTGGCCACAGCCAGAAAAAGCAAGGGGTGGCTAGGAGAATCTGGAAGTTTACATTAAAACGCCTTTGTTGCAAGCTACCCTGCGAGGTGTGTTATAATAAAGTGAGCCCATCTGAACCCCTTGAATGACCGAGGCAGAAGGTCAGGCCACCACGCTCCCTGGGACCCAGTCCAGTGGAAGATTAGTGTGTTCTCTGCGCGGCCTTCAGAACCATCGTATCCAAGACCCTGACCACTCAGAGGATGGTCCGGAGCAGCCCAGGCGACTGAAAGAGAGACCACCGTGGCTGCAGGTCCACCCCTCAATCCCCACCTGCTTGAAACTTAAGAGAATGGACTGTCATTCCTGGGGCACGTCTCCCCTCCCCCACTCTTCTGTCTTCTGTGTTGGTGGGGGAGGGGGATAGTTCTTGTTCGAAGAACTCCTTGGTTCTTCCAATTCTAGTTAATAAACTTGATGCTCCAGAAAGATGTATCGCACTGTGCTTTGCATCGTCCCTGCACAGAATTGGGGCTGTGCATTTTCCAGTTAGACAAGTGTGTAGCCATGTAGTGCTTGGAGTTAATCAGAACAACTGAAGGGAAAAATGACCTGAGAGAATTAGCACAATGACTCCCAGCAGCAACAACTGCTGCACTGCAGGGCAGAAATGCAGGAAGTGTGAAGTACCTTCCTGCACTAACATTACCGAACATTTTCAGAAGGGCCGAGGGGAACTTTTGGTCCCTGCAGCCTGTGTTAATTACAACAGAGAGGCCCATGAAAAGATAAGAAGGTCCCGTGAACCAGCCTGTGTGCGGTGTGGTAAGGTCCCAGTGCAGCTGAGTTTCATGACTGTCGCGCAGCAGTTGGGCTCTCCTCTTCCCCCGTGCGGAAGGACCGTGATGCATGGGTTTATTTTATTTTGTTGATGTACACCATTTTAAAAGTCTTTATTGAATTTGTTACAATACTCCTTCCGTTTTATGTTTTGGTTTTTTTGGCCGCGAGGCACGTGGGATCTTGGTCCCTGACGAGGAATCCAACCCGCACCCCCTGCACTGGAAGGCAAAGTCTTCACCACCTGACCGCCAGGGAAGTCTCTTTTTTAATTTCATTATTTTGATGCATGGGTTGGACCACGGGGACTGGATGATTATACTAGATGATCATACTCTCAAAACACTAGATTTGTCAGCGTTACCTGGTTCCCTGGTTCAATAAGCCCTTGAACACACGGGTGACTGGAGCAGGGGCTTCTTCCCAGAGGCCTCTCTCTGGGGGCACATGCTCTCGGAGGCATCACCTGCACAGTCCCATTGGCTCTCGTCTGCTTACAGGTCACTTGCCGACTGCGGAATCCTTCACCACAAGACACAGAGCACTCTGACCACGTGCCCATGAACCACCTAAGTACAGATACTCGAGGGGCAGTCCCAGATGTTACAGGGCTGGACCCAGCCATTGGCTTCTGGAGGTGCTCACAGAAGGCCTCACTCATTTCCTGCCCGTTGGCCATTACGCACTGGGGTCTCTGAACTCGGGCTCCCAAGTGGCCGCAAGTGGCACAACAATGTGTCCAGCGACCAAGCTCCCAGAAAGTCTCCAAAGCCCCACCCATCTATTGCACTTGTAAATACCACATTTCCCTGGTCTGGAGAGAAGTAAAGGTGAGAATCACCCGTGTCCTTTAAGCCAGTGCTCCAGTCATACACTTGCTCTCCTTGCTCAGAATTTGGATTCACTTGGGATTCAGTCTCTCTCTCTGCTCTTTCTTCTAGCACTTTAGAAGTAAAAAGAGTTCCCGTGAGTGCATTAATCTTTTGCATAATGGAGTGAAATGGCACTGGATTTCATAGTGATCCCTCGGACCTGTTCATCCTCTCTGCTGTCCATGTACCTTAACTTGCGTGCCAGGCGGCTGGAGATGATGCCATTGCTAGATATAAGACAGTCAGCCAGAGTAGCTTTTCCATGGTCAACATGAGCCAAAACACAGATATTCCTGATGTTAGCCGTGTTTTTCTGGAGTTGAATCATATTATCCAAACTATTGAGCACCATGGTCACTTATTTCCTGTGACGGCTGCCGCCGCCCAGCCAGCCCAGCGCGAATCACAGCGCCGACCACCCAGTCTCCTGTTTCTTCAGGGAGGCAGATCTTGTTCTCCCATCTCCTCGCTCAGCTGCCTTACGAATAAACCCTCTCTTTGCTGCAGACCTCGGGGTCTCACTGTTTTGACTTGCTGTGCATCTCGACTTCTTTGTTCTTCTCTTTGTTTCTGCCCATTGAACTTCTCCCATTGCTGGCCGTCTCCCGGGTGGGGATTATGGAAATCTGGTGGAGGAGCATACTGGCAGGGCTGCGGGTGGCCAGTTCCTGACTGGATGCCTTCTCTCTTCACTCGCCTTGAGGGGCCCACCTGCACAATTGTTCATATCCTGGCTTTGCCAAGCTCAGTTGAAATACAGCAGTGTCTTGTTTAATCCCAGCAGAACATCTGAGGACATTGTCTCAGAACTCCTCGTGGGTACATTTCCTCTGGGAGGGAGCTGTGAAGGAGGAAAGGTTTGCACACACTAGGAAGCCCCTTCGCGGGCGGAGACTGCGGGTGGCGGAGGGGGAGAGCTTCGAAGCCGCGGAGGAGAGCGCAGCAACAGGGGTGCGGAGGGCAAAGCGGAGAGATTCCCGCACGGAGGATCGGTGCCGACCGGCACTCACCAGCCCGAGAGGCTTGTCTGCTCACCCGCCGGGGCGGGCGGGGCTGGGAGCTGAGGTTCGGGCTTCGGAGGTCGGATCCCAGGGAGAGGACTCGCGGTGTGAACACACCCTGCAGGGGGTTAGTGAACCACGGCTAGCCGGGAGGGAGTCCGGGAAAAAGTCAGGACCCTCCGAAGAGGCAAGAGACTTTTTCTTCCCTCTTTGTTTCCTGGTGCGCGAGGAGAGGGGATTAAGAGCGCTGCTTAAAGGAGCTCCATAGACGGGTGCGAGCTGCGGCTAAAAGCGCGGACCCCAGAGACGGGCATGAGACGCTAAGGCTGCTGCTGCCGCCACCAAGAAGCCTGTGTGCGAGCACAGGTCACTATCCACACCTCCCTTCCGGGGAGCCTGTGCAGCCCGCCACTGCCAGGGTCTCGGGATCCAGGGACACCTTCCCCCAGTGGTAAGGATTTTGAAGAATAATCAGCAGAGTGAAAATATAGAGTGATGGCAGGCATGGGGAATTGGTGAAGAAAAGCCTCTCTGACAGGTGGCACTTAAGTAGAAAGGGAATGAGCTATACAGCTTCCAGAGGAAAGCCATTTCAGGCAGAGAAACAGAAGGACAAAGGCTCTGAGATGGAAATGTACCTGGTGTGTTTGAGGAATCATCAAGGAAGCTAGTTTGGTGGAAACAACCAATAGAGGGGAGAGTCCTAGGAACTGACTGAGCTTGGAGAGGTAGCAGGGACCATGTAGGTCACCAGAAAGACTGAATTATATTCTAAGTGTGATGGAAAACCTTGCCCTCACTTATCACATTATAGGCAAAAGTTCGTATAAAATATAAATTTAGAGAAATTCAGTGTTGGGAAGAATTGAGTGTTGAAACCAGAGTCTTAATCTGATTTCTATTTAAAAGGACCTCTCTGTGATCTACAGATTTTATTAAAAGAGTTTATATTATGTTCTGAATATAAACATACAGCAGATATGATTAATGAGATGTAATAATGAAAGGTTTTGAATGAAAAACCGTTTTTCGGGAAAATAGCCTGTGTCTCCTTACTATCCATTTCAAAAGATCCAACAAATCTGATACATCTGCGTAATTAGGGCCATGATATAAAAGAGATTTCATCTACAGAAATATTCTATCTTGCATTAAGGAGCCTATCAGAAGAAGGTGAATGAATGCTTTGGTAAATTGTGGAAATTGAGAATATACTATCAATTATCAGACCTTTGGGTTCAAGATGGCGGAGCAGAAGGACGCGCACTCACTCGCTCTTGCAAGAGCACCAGAATCACAACTAACTGCTGAACAGTCATCGAAAGGAAGACACTGGAACTCACCAAAAAACACACCCCACATCCAAAGACAAAGGAGAAGCCACAGTGAGACGGTAGGAGGGGCGCAATCACAATAAAATCAAATCCCATAACCACTGTGACTCACAAACTGGAGAACAATTATACTACAAAAGTCCACCCACTGGAGTGAAGGCTCTGAGCCCCACGTCAGGCCTCCCAACCTGGGGGTCCGGCAACAGGAGGAGAAATTTCCAGAGAATCAGACTTTGAAGGCTAGCGGGATTTGATTGAAGAGCTTCAACAGGACTGGGGGGAAACAGAGACTCCACTCTTGGCGGGCACACACAAAGTAGTGTGTGCATCAGGACCCAGCGGGGAAGGAGCAGTGACCCCACAGGATACTGAACCAGACCTACCTGCTAGTGTTGGAGGGTCTCCTGCAGAGGCAGGGGGTGGCTGTGGCTCACCATGGGGACAAGGACACTGGCAGCAGAAGTTCTGGGAAGTACTCCTTGGCATCAGCCCTCCCAGAGTCCACCACCAAAGAGCCTGTAGCCTCCACTGCTGGGGCGCCTCAGGCCAAACAACCAACAGGGAGGGAACCCAGCCCCACCCATCAGCAGACAAGCAGATTAAAGTTTTACTGAGCTCTGCCCACCAGAGCAACACCCAGCTCTACCCAACACCAGTCCCTCCCATCAGGAAGCTTGCACAAGCCTCTTAGAAAGCCTCATCCACCAGAGGGCAGACAGCAGAAGCTAGAAGAACTACAATCCTGCAGCATGTGGAACGAAAACCACATTCACAGAGAGATAGACAAAATGAAAATGCAGAAGGGTATGTACCAGATGAAGGAAAAAGATAAAACCCCAGAAGAACAATTAAATGAAGTGGAGATAGGCAACCTTCCAGAAAAAGAATTCAGAATAATGATAGTGAAGATGATACAGGACCTTGGAAAAAGAACGGAGGCAAAGATCGAGAAGATGCAAGAAATGTTTAACAAAGACGTACAAGAATTAAAGAACAAACACCTAGAAGAATTAAAGAACAAGCAAACAGAGATGAGCAACACAATAACTGAAATGAAAAATACACTGGAAGGAATCAATAGCAGAATAACTGAGGCAGAAGAAAGGATAATTGACCTGGAAGACAGAATGGTGGAATTCACTGCTGTGGAACAGAATAAAGAAAGAAGAATGAAAAGAAATGAAGACAGCCTAAGAGACCTCTGGGACAACATTAAATGCACCAACATTCGCATTATAGGGGTCCCAGAAGGAGAGGAGAAAGGACGCGAGAAAATATTTGAAGATTACAGTCAAAAACTTTCCTAACAAGGGAAAGGAAATAGCCACCCACGTACAGGAAGCGCGGAGAGTCCCAGGCAGAATAAACACAAGGAGAAACACACCAAGACACAAAGTAATCAAATTGACAGAAATTAAAGACAAAGAAAAATTATTAAAAGCAACAAGGGAAAACGACAATAACATACAAAGGAACTCTAATAAGGATAACAGCTGATTCCTCAGCAGAATCTGTACAAGCCAAAAGGGAGTGGCATGATATATTTAAACGAAAGAATCTACAACCAAGATTACTCTACCCGGCAAGGATCTCATTCAGCTTTCATGGAGAAATCAAAAGCTTTACAGATAAGCAAAAGCTAAGAGAATTCAGCACCACAAAACCAGCTCTACAACGAATGTTAAAGGAACTTCTCTAAGTGGGAAACACAAGAGAAGAAAAGGACCTACAAAAACAAACCAAAACAATTATGAAAATGGTAATAGGCACCTACCTATTGATAATTACCTTAAATGTGAATGGATTAAATGCTCCAACCAAAAGACACAGGCTGGCTGAATGGATACAAAAACAAGACGCACATATGTGCAGTCTACAGCAGACCCACTTCAGACCTAGGGACATATACAGACTGAAAGCGGGGGGATGGAAAAAGATATTCCATGCAAATGGAAATCAAAAGAAAGCTAGAGTAGCAATACTCATATCAGATAAAATAGACTTTAAAATAAAGAATGTTACAAGAGACAAGGAAGGACACTACATAATGTTCAAGGGATCAATCCAAGAAGAAGATATAACAATTATAAATACATATGCACCCAACATAAGAGCACCTCAATACATAAGGTAAATGCTAACAGCTATAAAGGAGGAAATGGACAGTAACACAATAGTAGTGGGGGACTTTAACACCTCACTTACACCAATGGACAGATCATCCAGGCAGAAAATTAATAAGGAAACACAAGCTTTAAATGACACAATAGACCAGATAGATTTAATTGATATTTATAGGACATTACATCTGAAAACAGCAGATTACACTCTCAAGTGCGCATGGAACATTCTCCAGGATACATCATATCCTGGGTCACAAATCAAGCCTCGGTAAATTTAAGAAAATTGAAATCGTATCAAGCATTTTTTCCAACTACAATGCTATGAGATTAGAAATAAATTACAGGGAAAAAAATGTAAAAATATGCTGGAGGAGGGCTTCCCTGGTGGCGCAGTGGTTGAGAGTCCGCCTGCCGATGCAGGGGACACGGGTTCGTGCCCCGGTCTGGGAAGACCCCACATGCTGCGAAGCAGCTGGGCCCGTGAGCCATGGCCGCTGAGCCTGTGCGTCCGGAGCCTGTGCTCTGCAACGGGAGAGGCCACAACAGTGAGAGGCCCGCGTACCGCAAAAAAAAAAAAAAAAAAAATTACATTTTCTTTATCAAAGAACATTAAAGTTTTCCTACTGCTGGTTCCACAAACTCATTTTTTATTATGAACAAAATCAATTAGTTCATCGCTCAATGCTACTTAACTTATTAATGCTACTCCCAAGTAATAAGAAATATCTGTATTTCATAATAACTAGACTTGAACTTGTGAATGTGTTTTGAGTCTCTAGAATTGTAAAGTTAACTGCTCTCACATTCACATTGACAGAGGTCACATAAATGATATCTGGTGAACTGAAACTATTAATTATGGAAACCACGTTCAATTCAAGTGAACATTTTCCTTTGATCTAGGTCTGCTTAGATAAAATGGTGCATGATTTTACAACTTCCGTGCTAAATATTCAGGCCAGCTCAGCGACAGTAGCAGAGAGAGAATAACCTCCTCTGACAGATGATTTCTAAAGAGCCGGCCGCACCAGGCCTCCCTTGTTCAGTTGAGAGCTCGTGGTAGAAAGTGCAAGTTCTGACACTCCACCGTCTTTTCTGACAGGGACATTTCACGCAGGAGAGACGCTCTTGTTCCAGATGGTTTTTCAGCTTTCTGCACACTAGCTTTGTGGACTCCTGCTGTAACTGAAAATTGGTTTTACGCCAACATTTGACAAAGAAATTAGATTAGGTTAACTACTCTTTGGTTTTAGATTACTGATATTAAGTGCTTTCATGAATATGACAGAAGAAATTGAAATTCAAGTTAAGTGATGTCCCCAGGTAAATTTTCATTTAGACATTTTCCCTGAGGTTTTTATAGTATCATAAACCTACATTCAGATACAGAATTTGCATAGAATCAGGCTCATTGAAATTTTGATGATCTTTTTCAATCTATAATATTCTTTTTAGTGTTTTTATGGAAAACTAGCTAGATATTTGAAGTGACTGTAAAGATGATGATATGAAAAGATTTGAAAGGCATCTATTAATTCATCTGCATGGTGAAAGCATTCATTATGTTTATTACTTCTGGGTTCTCATGAACTGAGTAAGAGAAAGTAATTTTCTTGAAGTGAGGATTTGCTTGATATCCCTCCATAATTTTTCCAAGTTCTAAGCATTTGGAGAATAAAACAGACATATCAAGTACATACTGTATTTGGCAAGTTGTAAATGTGATTGACTGAAGCATTGAGCTATAGCTGTTACCAGAACATATATTATGAGATGTCTGAAACTTCAGCTTCCCAGTTAGCATGTATCTGGACAGCCAACTGCTAGGACAGAGATGAGGTCATCTTGCACATTGCTGGCACCTGGTACTCACCAGATGCTTTGCACTCATAACTAGCTGAACGTTCACCGGAGCGTTCAGTCTAATTCCCCAGGCACTGTAATGGACAGGATATATATAGTATGGGTGGAAAATCTTGTTTAAGAAAAAGTCCAACATTGGAACAGCAGGTAAAGTGATTTGACTGTCATAAAGCTAGTCTGTGTCTAATGTATGATAATGTAAGAACTTACCTGATATTTGAGAAAATAAAACAGCTCTGTTCCCATCCTGTGATCTTGATTTTTAACCTCTCCACTCCGGAGGAACTTCCTCAGATCCGTGTTCTGTCATCTTCTGCCTTTCCTGACTATCTCTTAGCCTTTTCACATCGACATAAATTATTGGCTGGCACTGGCACAGTATTTGCCTAAAATCATAGACCATTTTTGAGAAGGAAGCTGTGAGGTCACGTAGGGCATTGGTTACAGAGTCGGGGTTCATGGACACAGGGCAGTCAGTGACGAACCATCTTGTTAACAAATGAGAAAAACAAAGATAATATCAGACTAATTTTGCTAAATTTCTTTTTTTTATCTGAAATGATTATTTGATATTAAAATGGTCTTTTATGCAAAGAAAGCGCTAATAAATAATAATCATTGTCCCTAATTAAGAAAAGCAGAAGTACTTAGCCTAAAATACTAAGTGGATGTCCAATTTTAATTTTCAGATTTATGGTTCTATGAATCTAAGAGTCTGGGAACTACTGACCTAGTTCAGATAATTACCCAAGCCATAGATCCCATCAACAGAAATCCTAAGTAGTGATAATTCAGCCTTTTCTCAGCACCCTTCCTGTGAGTCCCCAGCCTAATGGGCTGCTCATATGAATTTGGGCTTTCTAATTATTACAAGTTTTCCTCTACATTGGCTCTAAGTCTACTACTCTAATTACTAGTTCATCATTTTACCTAAAGCCATATATGCTGTGTCTAATACAACACTTTCCCAAATATCTTCTAAAGACCAGTGATTCCAAGGTATGTGTTAATAGGTATCATGAGGAGGAGGGGGGACCACAGACAGATTATTTGGGGAAGAATAGTTCAAACCAGTAGATTGATTAATTTCAGTACTTCACAAATTCTTTATTGGGCTAATTCATTTAACAAATATTTATTGGGCATCCACTACATGGCAGACAGTGTTCTATATTCTAATCTATACTGGAGATATTTAAGAGGAAGATATAATAATCTGAGTTTTCCAAATTTGGACTGCGGTACCTTTTTTTTCTTTCTTGTAGCTGGTGTTCTTAGGGGCAGCACTAAAATCATTAGATAAAAGCTATTTTTTCTCCTTCTCTGCCTTTCTTTAAAGATTCACAAACTAAACACGTTGATTCGTTCAACTCAGTTACATGATTTCCAGTCCCTTCTGCTCTACCCCGGACATGCCTTAACTTGTCTTTAGCTTCTGTTAAAAAATATGGCTAATAACTGAACACAAAAACCAGGTTTGGCTTGACCTCGTGCAATATGGGACTGCTGTCTTCTTTTTCTGGGTGTATATTCCTATAAGTGCAAGAGGAGCTCATTTTTGTTTAGTTTTGCTGTGCCTTGTTTTTGCCATATTTATCATGTGCTTGTTAAATATGAGCTCTGAGCCTATCACGAGCGCACATCTCTATCAAGCATCACCTTGTTAGAGCTGGCCCATCAACCTGTCACCTTAAGATCTTTCTGGAAATGTGTTCATTGGACTTTTGAGGAAGGCTACCCACTGAAGTCTGTTCTAAGTAGGGACAGGTTATTGAAGGAATGAGTCTGGAATAATGAGGACAGGTATCTCATCTACACAGCTTGCTGTACTGCAGGAACAGTGACACAAGAAAGTGTCAGGGGAACACTGAGACAACGGGACCATTGGGCCTCACAAAATTGAGCATGTGTTTCAAGAACTGAAGGCCGGGCTTCCCTGATGGCGCAGTGGTTAAGAATCTGCCTGCCAATGCACGGGACACGGGTTTGAGCCCTGGTCCGGGAAGGTCCCACATGCCACGGAGCCACTGAGCCCACGGGCCACAACTACTGAAGCCCGCGCATCTAGAGCCTGTGCTCCACAACAAGAGAAGCCACCGCAATGAGAAGCCCGCGCACCACAACAAAGAGTAGCCCCCCACTCACTGCAACTAGAGAAAGCCCACGTGCAGCAATGAAGACCCGATGCAGCCAATAAATAAACAAACAAATAACTAATTTTCTAAAAAAGAACTGAAGGCCAGTTAGGATGCGCTGATGCCCTAGTGACTGTCATCTCGTTGCACCAAGGAGCAAAACTTTACTGATCTCTCTTCTAGTTCTTTTGTATTCATCTAATTTAACAATGCCTGACTTTCCTTGTGACCTTCTGATTCTGTACCTGCTACCACTGCTTAAGTCTCCCCATATATTTCAAGCTGAAATGGTGGCCCTATGAGTGCACTGCTATCTTATTTCAATAATTTTCTCTCAATCAAGCAATTCTTCTACTATGGCAGTTCTAATCTATCATATGGCTCATGTAACAGGTTTGATTTTTGATAACTATCTTTGAGATAAGTTAGTCCTAAGTAAGACCACAAGTAAACTAAATAGATTAGTGTAGAATAGTGGGTGGTTATTAAAGTGTGGTCCCTGGGCTAGCAGAATTAGCATCACCTGGGAACTTGTTCCAGGCTCCAGCCCAACCCTACTGAATCAGAAAATCTGGGCCTGGGATCCAGCAATCTGTAGTTTATCGAGCCCTCCAGGTGATTCTGGTGCGTGCTCAAGTTTAAGAACAGATGGGTATAAAATTGTCTCTCTAGAGTCTAGATTTACAGTGTGACTGCCAAAAATAATGACTTTGGGCATAATTGATATGCAAAAGATCCTTCTGATAATACTTAACTAACAGTTTCAGCTGTTTTTTTAAAGTTGTTTTTTGACTGGAGGAGAGCATTGTCAGCATATAAGATCATGCTTCTTTTCCTGTTAGCTGCGGCATCCAATTGATGTAAATTTCGGAGCAATATTTTGGTACACATGTTAAAAGCAACAATTCTGATTTCTTAATGTTTAAAACATTCAGAGAGGAATGTGTGTTGCTGGAGGCCATTCTTGCCCATTCTGGTTTTCATGGTATTGATATTTAAAAAATGTATAACAGCTTTATTGAGATAGAATTCATATGTCATATAATTCACTCATTTAAAATGTACAATTCAATAACTTTTAGTATATTCAGAGTTGTGCAACCATCACCCCAATTAATACATTTTCCTCACCCCCCCAAAAGAACCCCCGTATCCATTAGCAGCCACCCCCCACCCTTACCTAATACCAATCCCATACCTAACTCCCCCCTCAGTCATAGACAACCACTAATCTACTTTCTGTCTCTATAAATTTGCCTCTTCTGGACATTTCATATAAATGGCATCATACAGTATATGGCCTTTTATCACTGGCTTCTCTGACAGCATAATGTTTTTAAGGTTCATCCATGTTGTACCGTGCATCAGTAATTCAGTCCTTTTCATTATTTCAAATCATTCCAAATAATGGCCCATTAAATATATCTAAATATAGATGGTATTTTAAATATAAATATACATTTTATTTATCCATTCATCGGCTTATGGACATGGGTTGTTTCCACATTTTAGAATAAATAATGCCACTGTGAACACTCATGGTGCAGGTTTTTGTGTGGACATTATTTTCATTTATCTTGGGTAGGAATTAGGACTAGAATTGCTAGTTCATATGGTAACTCTGTATTTAATTTCTCTAGGAACTGCCAGACTATTTAAGTGGCTACATCATTTTACATTCCCGTCAGCAATGTATGAGTGTTCCAGTTTCTCCATATCCTTGCCAGCACTTATTATCTGTCTTTTTAAAAAATTAATTAATTTTTATTTTTGGCTGCATTGGGTCTTGCTGCATGCGGGCTTTCTCTAGTTGCAGCAAGTGGGGGCTGCTCCTCATTGCGGTGCGCGGGCTCCTTATTGCGGTGGCTTCTCTTGTTGCGGAGCACAGGCTCTAGGTGCGCGGGCTCCAGTAGTTGTTGCACGTGGGCTCAGTAGTTGTGGTTCATGGGCTCAGTTGCTCGTGGCATGTGGGATCTTCCCAGACCAGGGCTTAAACCCATGTCCCCTGCATTGGCAGGTGGATTCTTAACCACTGCACCACCAGGAAAGTCCATTATCTGTCTTTTGAATCTAACCATCTTAGTGGGTATGAGTAGTATCTCATTGTTTTGATTTGTACTTCCCTAATGATTAATGATGTTGATGTTAAGCCTCTTTTTATATGCTTTTTGGCCACTTCTTCGGAGAAATGCTATTCAGATCCTTTGCCCATAGTTTAATTGAGTTATTTGACTTTTCAGTATTGAATTATAAAAAATTCTTTATATATCTTTATATATCCTAGATGCAGGTCCTTCTCAGGTATATGACTCGTGGTATTTTTTTTTTTTTGATAAAGGCTTGAAGGACTAGATGTGATTTCTATATATGGAGATGGAGATTAATGAGAGATTTGAAAAAGTACATTTTCTTTTCAATGAAACAGAGTAGCAGTGGTCACTGCTATGATAATTCAACATCAACTTCACGTGTTACTTATCTAGGCTATTTAATTGAGGGATTTTACTTCAAATTTGTTGAGGAGAAAACCAATGCAGAGTTTTAAGGGAAAGAGAGTTTCCGTAAGGGGTGGATAGCCAAATAATGAAGAGTTCAAACAGAATGAGAACTAAATATAAGCTGTGGAAATTAGGATCCTGGTTATTTGTGAGACAAGAGAACAGTTTCTCTGGAATGATGGGGCAAGAACCATAATATACTCAGCTTATGTGTAAGGGAAAAGGAGGACATGGTGGCAGTGTGCATGTGCCTTTATTAAATTGGCATGTGATGAGTAGGAGAGAGGAGGCTGGTCATGAAGTGGAATCAGGAACAAGGAAGAGAAGGGTCTTTCGATTGGAGAGATTTGAGCATGTTTGAGGCAATGGATAGAAAGTGTGTGGAGAGGGAACAATTGTTTGACCATAAAGGAGAGGGTGGTTGCAAAGTCTCAGTGAGGTAGGGCGGGGCAGAATAGAAAACATAAGGGGAGTAGTTCCTTATTGGCCGTCAGGCCGCCTCTCTGAGCTCCACAACCATTCTCAGATGTGGGACCCAAACAAACAGGCTGTACCTTTACTGTTCACGTCATTTTCTGTTGGTCTCAATGAGATTTCTAACTCTCATCGCATTCCCTCCTCATAATATGTTCATCTGAAGCTTCTATCAAATCATCAGTGTTGATTTGTTCATGAAGAAATGTTTCTTATTATAGAATATTCTGTGTTACTGAGTTTTTTTACAGTGACAATCTGTCTGAGGCAAGCTTTTAATTGAAAAATTCACCTGATATCCCTTACAGTTCAATATTTTAACGGCCTAAATATACCTCTAGTTACCTCACAAATCCAGGTGCCTACGGATCTTTGAAATGGTTACTGATTTTAATCTCTTAGCCAAAGCAAAACTAATAAATAATCTACACTGTTCTAAATGTTAGATGCTTAACAAACAATAATCTAAACATTTCTTTCTAAATTACAAGCTTCCTTCAGATGATTTTCTTTTTGTTTTTATGTTTTATATGTGAAGCTTTCCCATCGACCTAATATCAATATCTGGAGAATAAGTGTACAGAAATCAGACTTTTAACCGACCAAAAACCAGAAGACCCAACTTTAAGTCCCTCTGCAGTAACTAACTGTCTCCTTGGGTAAATCACAATCTGGACACCTTATTTCTTCCTGGGAAAATTACGAGGTCAAAATGAAATCGAAAGTGGCTTCCAGATTTGTTACTTTGTGAGTCTTTATGTAAATTTGGAGTTGCATTTTCTCTCTTTGTTTGCTAATCCAGATCTCCAAGTTAATATATGTATACCATTCTGATTTAAAGATATAATGCAACATACTATCTTATTTTCTCATTGATGATTTTTTTTTAAATTGATTGCAAATCCTTCAAACCGAAATCCTGGTGTTTCCTTCCTGTCCTGAATCTTTTCATGTAATGTTCATTGAGAGCCGCTTGCCAGGCTGACCCAGTCTCAGGCCTCCTGAACAGCATTTATACACGTGCTGGACCTCCTTCTCCATGTGAACCACATTTGTGATGACTGCACTCTCGCCCCACAGCCCAGCCATACCAGAGGGTCCCAGCAATCTGGTATTTTCTTCTCTACTCCAAATTCTCCTATCCAGGTCTGTGAACTACAGTGAGTTTGTTTGTTTGTTTTGTTTTGTGGGGATGTAGATGGAGGACTGTGGGCACGTTTTCCATACTAAGTACTGCGCTAGGTACTCTGTCATGTAATTTCAATTATTTTTTTTTCTTTTTTCTTTTGGCCACACTGCAT
The DNA here is from genome assembly GCF_949774975.1 of Lagenorhynchus albirostris. Classification (NCBI taxonomy): domain Eukaryota; kingdom Metazoa; phylum Chordata; class Mammalia; order Artiodactyla; family Delphinidae; genus Lagenorhynchus; species Lagenorhynchus albirostris. Next base: position 51,343,134 of record NC_083111.1, read on the forward strand.
GGCTTGCGGTATCTTAGTTCCCCGACCAGGGATTGAACTCAGGCCCCGGCAGTGAAAGCGCTGAGTCCTAACCACTGGACCGCCAGGGAATTCCCTTTAATCTCAATACATTTTTATGCCTTTCCTGGAAATTGGGTCATCACCAATTTATACATGAGGAAACAAAGACTAATTCAGGTTAAAGAACTTACCCAAGTAAGTGGAGGGAGGTTGGCTGAACCTCTGACAGCTTACATCCAAAGTCTTTGCTCTTTGCTACTCTGTTTTTGTACATCTAGAGTATCCATGGGGAGGAAGAATACTGGGCTTACCTAGGAGGAAGAACTTTAATGCTCTTTTCACTTTCTTTTTTTCCCCTGGATGCCTCGAAGGGTGGGGAGGAAAGAGACTTGAAGTATATGGGGAAGGAAAGATTGATACACATATCTCTGGAGAGCGTGCTCATTTCATTTCAAGGTGTCTATTTTAATGGAAATCATGTTTTCCCATTGTTAATAATAAATGATCATAAAAGCAGTTGTCATCCCTTGAGTTGCTCGTGTAATGAGGCAAGAACACTATTGATCAGTGTTTTAATTAGGTTATAGCATCAAAGGTATTTTTAAATTTCTCTATGTAAAACTCCACTGCATTTTACATAGTTGGTGTCTTTACATCTAAATTTATTTTCAGTACCTGTAATATGCCATGTTGTGTTAGTTTGGAAATGTGTTATCGGTGACAGGTATTACATCCTCTAGGCAGCCACAAGATTGCAGTAAAATGAAGCATTTGTTGTAAACCAGATGTATGCCTTGTCATTGCATCACTTGAAATACCGTATTATGTAGAAATTGAGGCAGTGTTCACAAATCTATCAGGATTATCTTGCACATGGTTGATAAAAACAAAGGGAGCAAATCATTACTGTAGAGGTTGGCAGTTCATCATGTATTGAGTGCACACTTTTGACCAAAAAATAAACAGATGATCAAGACTGAATCTTAGGCTTCATCTAGCTAATAGTCTGGTAGAGGAGCCAGAGAGATGATTGGATTTTCAGCACCGTGGGAATCATCTTTATTTTGTTTATCTTATTTACCAAAATGGTCTTTGCCCATAAATCACACAAACCAAGTCAAAGCTTTCCCTAAGCAGAATTCTTTTATCATATAGCACTTTGGATAAAAAAAAAAAAAAAATCACTCATAAAATCGTAGTATGAGAAACAGTTGGCATAATAGCTCCTCGGGAAAAAGACCTAAGGATTTTATTTGTCCATAAAGTCAGTGTAAACCAGAGTTGTGATGAGCTCCCATACCTGTTATAATAGGTGGCATTAATAGAAGCATAGAGCGAAAACAAATGGGCAAGGGAGAAGACTTCATCTGTCTGCTGTACTAATTAAATCACCCGCAGAGGGTAGTGCACATTTCCAACAATCACACTGTGGAGGAGACTGACAAAATGAATCTGTCTATTAAAGGTAGATAAAAATAGAACTACATCTCATAAAGATGCTTTCATTAGAAAATGTTAGATAACGCTGAGACCAATATGGAGTCTGTGATGGTGGTGATGAGGATATTAATGATAACTCATGCTTATTACATTCTCTTATTTAATGTTCTCACAATCCAGTGAGGTAAGGATACTTATTATCACCCATTTTGCAGAGAATAAAATGGGCACAGAGAAGTTCATGCACCTCCTTGAGATCACACAGTCAGGAAGAGGGACACCTGAGTCCATGTCCTTAATGATATTGCCACGTGTTACCACTTGTAAATAGCTGCCTGTCCTTGAAAGCGCTGTCCTGGGACTACAGCGCTTTGCATGAGGAGAGAGTGATTTTATACAGTGCCAGGGTGTGGAACTAGCCAGTGGGTTAAATTTGGCAGACAGATTCTCAAACCTTTGTGTGAAAGAGTTTTCTAATAAGCAGAGGTGCTCAAGAAGTGGCAGGGGAGCTGTTTTAGGTATATGCAAAATCAAGAGCGGCTCTTTCCTTTGGTCTGGCCCTAATGGAATGGAGATTTCCATTTATCTAAGATACTAAAAGTTGTCAAAAGTTTTCGTTGTTGCTGTTTTACTGTCTTTAAATAATTGACTCAAAAAATTATTAAGGAGCATTTTGTTATTTCCCATGCTAGTTCCAGTCTGGATTCCCTTTTTGTTTTTTTCAGGGATAGAAATAGGGAGTTCTGTTCAGAACTCAAAGTAAACACACTGGGGCAGGGTTTTTCCTTCAAAGAAAGGTATACGAAAGCTTTCATTACCTTCCCTGGGACAGCAGTCATAGGCTATGACAATTACCTAATTTGAGGCAGGTTAATAACAGATTTCTTTCCATCCTTTCACAGCAATATTACAAAAAGCTGGCAAAAAGTCTCGGGAGAAAATTTTCATTGGTACTTTGCAGGTATCATATGTTCCATTTGTTGCAGTTCATATAAACTGTCTTCTGATAAAGACGCACACAGATCTTAGTTCAGCTTCCGTAAATTCAAAAAAAGCCACAATTTCATAGAAATAGTTATAATGAACATTAATTGAGCACTTAGTATGTGAGAGGCAGTGTTTCAAGCACTTTACATTTTAATGCCCTTAATCGTTATACTGATCAGGGGAGTGAAGAATTACAAATATCTCCTTTATAGACAAAATAAATGCATAGAAATAACATGTGATTGCCCAAGATCACACAGATGGTGTCTGAGATGTGATTTGTACCTCAGCAGTCTCAGTCCAGGGCCTACTCTCTTAATCAAGTCTCTGCACAGCCTCATTATCCAGTTTGTTATCCATAAGAGAAGCAAACTCATTCGTTGTATGGTGAGTGCATGGGGAGGATGCTGCAGATTGGCTCATCTGATACCCACTCTACTCCCCTTCTAGCATATCTTCCTGTGCTATAGAGCCTGGAAACTCAAAGAACACCTTGTCAAGGCTCCCTGGCAGCTAGAGCTTTACTCGTGCTCCGGGCTCTGCCAAGCAGATTCTGTTGACTAAGACTTGGGGTGTGTGGAAGCTAGGTGCAGAAAAGGCAGCAAAGGCATTTGTTCTCCCGTAGTTACTGGTCTGGTCTTTGACATCATAGCTGTTGAGCAGGGGGTTGGCAGCAACAGCGAGAATTCCTCCATGAAATTCTTGTCATGTGGTTGGGAACTTCTGTAACTACTTACTACCCTGTAGTAAAATACTTTCTACTTAAGCAACCTAGATTACATTCCCCGTGAACAAGAACCCTGATTAATGCAGAGGTTGTCAAGTCTATGAAGGGATATTATCCAAGCATCTCTTTGACCCTTGGTGTCCCTCCAGTACTGGAAAGTTGACTAGAGGCAATGCATTCCTTCAATATTAGAAAGTTGGACTGGAAGGCTCATTTCAAGTTTAAAATTCTATGATTTTTGAGCTCAAGGACCAGAACAGAGCAGAGAGGAGAGACTTCATACGTTTGCTTAAGCCAGTTTTTCAATAGAGTTTAACTCTTCCTTCGCTGAGTTAGCCATCTCACAAAAAGCACTGCATTTCTGGGAGATAATGTGTCTGGAAAAAAAGTAGCAGACACTGTCCTGAGGAATAATAAACCTACATGATTAAGAAGGGCCCCCACCAAAAGCATTGCTTGTTACGTTGATACCCTCAGTTGTGGAGAAGCAATAATGGAGATTTTTCTTATATCTCTCTTGCCTGTACACTATTTTCCTTCTCCTGGCCTCCCCACCAAGTCAAGATGAAGTTTGGAATTGTACTTGGTCTTAAAGGAGGTTGGATAGGAGGCATCTCTGGAGGCGAACAACCATTGAGAAGGGTGGAGTGACACTGAGACAGTGAGTCTGCAGGTTTAGCTGAGGTTAAGGGAAGGACAGAGAAACAGATAAGGTTGGAGATAAGAACTTAGAACTAAGGAAATAATCTTCTATTATGTGGATTGCCTGTTGTTTTTAGCAGATTTTAAAAAATTTTTATTTTATATTGGAGTATAGTTGGTTAACAATGTTGTGTTCATTTCAGGTATACAGTAAAGTGACTCAGTTATACATATACATGTGCCTATTCTTTTTCAAATTATTTTCCCTTTTAGGTTGTTCCAGAATATTGAGCAGAGTCCCCTGTGCTACGTAGTAGGTCCTTGTTGGTTATCTATTTTAAATACAGTAGTGTGTATATGTCAATCCCAAACTCCCAGTTTATCCCTCCTCCCTGCCTTTCCCCTTTGTTAACCATAAGTTGTTTTCTAAGTCTGTGTCTGTTTCTGTTTTGTAAATAAGTTCATTTATATCACTTTTTTTTAGATTCCACATATAAGCAATATCATATGATATTTGTCTTTGTCTGACTTACTTCACTTAGTATGATAATCTCCATGTCCATCCATGTTGTCACACATGGCATTATTTCATTCTTTATAATGACTGAGTAATATTTCATTGTATACATGTACCACATCTTCTTTATCCATTCATCTGTTGATGGACATTTAGGTTGCTTCTGTGTCTTGGCTATTGTGAATAGTGCTACTCTGACCATTGGAATGCATGTATCCTTTTGAACCATGGTTTTCTTCAGATATATGCCTAGGAGTGAGATTGCTGGATCATATGGTAGCTCCATTTTAAAAAAGGCTCTTTTAAGAAGGTTAATATAAGATTGGTAAGTTGGGTGATTGGAGGTAGGAAAGAAATACAGTAAGTTACTGGCCAAAGAAAAAGTAGTACTTTCATATTCTTTAGATAATTTTACCTATTTCAGTTCAAAATACATTTTAAGAAAGTAGTAGAACATATATTTTAGGAAAATAGTAGAAAATCATTTTTAATGGAATCTCTACCTAAAAAAGCAGACCATAATTATTCTAAAGATTAGATGAATAGATGATTCATCCATTAGATGATTAAATAACCAGTGACAGGGCATTTGAGACACAATATTTTAGTCTAAGAGTTGAGGGTGGAAGGGACATATTTCTAAGCAATTGACACACAGCCACCCACAAATCATGACAAGTTTGCTAGCTTTGAAAAATGAAATGTTTAAAATTAGAGAACATTTTAAAAGGATATGTTTACTGCTACATACCTTTTGGAATGGCAAAAAAATAAAAAATAAAGTAAAATAAAAGATAAAAGAAAACAGTTGCTTACAAAATTAATCGTACACTTGACATATGACCCAACAACCCCACTCCTAGATAATTACTCAAGAGAAATTAAAACCAATATTCACCTGTATGAGGATTTTTATAATAACTTTATTCATAATCACTGAAAATTGGAAACAACTTGAATATCCTTCAACTGGTTAACAGATGAGCCAATGTCATATAGCCATACAATGGAATACTATTCAGCAGTAAAAAAAAGGAAGGAACTATTGATATTAGCAACACCATGGATGAATTGTAACTATATTTTGTTAAGTGAAGAAGCTGAAGAAAAGGACTGAAGAAGCTACATATTGCATGGTTCCATTTGTTTGACATTCTAGAAAAGTTATAGGGATGGGGAACAGATCAGTGGTTGTCTGAATTTTGAGGAGGGGACAGTGGTTGAATAAAATGGGGGTGCACAAGGAATTCTTAGGGTGATGAACTGTTCTGTATTCTAGTCCAGTGACAGATATAGGACACTATGCATTTATCACAATCCATAGAAATGTATATCACAAATGTGAACTTCAATGTATGTATATACATTTTTTTAAAAGATCAACCACGATGTTGGGGGATCCCAGGGCATAGAATGCAGACAGAAAACTAAATCTAACCTTGTTACACATGTATGACATAACCTTAGTGATCGTAATGGGGAAAAAGGAAAAAGTAGTTTACCTAAATAATTAGAAAACACTGTTTTGACTGGAAGCTATCAAGCTGGAGACAGAAAAGAACTATGCATGAACATTGTATTCTAATTGGTAAATTTGTTTCTCCCAGGAGTACCCAGTAGCAATTCTGAAGTTACTTCAGATGTGTATGTATATATGTAAATTGCATATAACTGGAGCCAGATTTATCACTATCAGAGAAATAAGTTACAAATAAGCAAGAGGGCATTTCTGTATTTTCAGAAATATAGAAACTCCTCAGTAACCTGTTTTCATTTCCTTTGCATAATGGATTGCTGGATTGTATGGTAGTTCTATTTTTAATTTTTTGAGGACCCTCCAAACTGTTTGTTCCCCATAGTGGCTGCACCAGTTTACAATACCATCAGCCGGGCACAAGTGTTCCCTTTTCTCCACATCCTTGCCAACACTTACCTCTTGTCTTCTTGGTGATTGCCATTCTCACAGGTCTGAAATGATATCTCATTGTGGTTTTGATCTGCATCTCCCTGATTGATTAGTGATGTTGAGTACCTTTTCATGTACCTCTTGGCTATTTGGATGTCTTTTTTGGGAAAATGTCTATTTCATTCCTCTGCCTATTTTTTAACTGATGTTGTTGTTGTTGTTATTGAGTTATAATATTAGATATGTGAGTGTTAACATAGCTTCTTTTCTCTATTGATACAGCTTTGCTTTACTAGTTCTTATTGTTCTCTAAAAATATTCCTTGTACATGCACATCTGGGAATTTTTTTCTCATTTTCTCTAGGATTTCAGTTTAATCCTCCTCTCCCCCCACCCACTAAACAGTCTCATCCAAATTGGAATACTGAATCTTTAACTTTTGTCTCCATTGTCTTTATTTATTTGCACCAGCCATAATGATTTTGATGCCCCAAAGGCCACTTGAAAATACTAAAATGTTGAAAATACTAAAATGTTTTGAAGTTTAAATGGAAGCAACTACCAGTTAGATTTTAAACCTCCTAAATAATCCTGAGTCAGTTTCCCCATCTCTGACATTGATACAGTAATTTCATAATTATGTCAGTACACTCATTCTGTTTGTGTGGAGATTAAATTAATAAAGATAGTAAAGAGGGCTTGGGAAATATAAAATACTCTAGCTCAGTAGTTTTTTTTTTGTTTGTTTTTTTTTCAGTAGTTTTTATTGTATTCAGTGATATAGCTGTGAAAATAGCAATCCTAGCATTTTATTATCATTATTTCATGTAAGCTCTCAGCTGTTTACCTGGCTGGGAACAATTGGAATGAAAATGAGTTGTTATAGCTCATCTTGGGCTTTATAATCTGAGCCAGTATATCATTTTTTTAAACTCATAATTCAGAAAAGAGTGCTAGAGCCATAGATGTGAATAATTAAAGAACATTATTTAAAATATCATTTCACTATCCCAAAAGAAGCCTTTCTGAAGGCTTCTACTAGGCACTCAGACTGTGATTAGAAGCCCTGTTTTTCTTCTTTTCCTAGTATTTCGTTGGATTCAGTAAAAAGGAAAAGAAAGATAAATAACCCAATTAAAATGGAATAAAAATGAAATGAGTGATACCATTTCTTGTTAGGAGTACAAATATATACAGTGTTTTACATAATGTAGACATGAAACACTAAATAGTGAAACAGAGTGTATATAGTGATGTGAGTGGGTAATTGCCAAATCCCTGTGTAATACAGCAGAGAGGACTAATAAAAATTAATGACTCATGCTCCTTTTTATAATTCTTTCAGTTATGTATAATTTTCTCTATCCTAGTTAGGACATACCTGTTTCGATTATATGTTAGTTCAGGAAAGTTTGAGTGTTGCCCTGCTGTGAAATAAGAGGTAAATTGCAATACATTTCCATTAACTTATAGGCATTTATGACTAAAGAAGTCTGAGTAGTTTTTTATATTAAGTATATACCTGACTTCGAAGTGAAGATATAAACAGAACCTCCATTATTTAATTTTCTATTCTTTTTTCTAATATGTATGTTATCAGGATTTTCGGTTATGCTAAAATTTCTGTGGTCAAACATGTCTACTAGTTTAATGACCTGGCATGCCATCTGTGTGTTTTCTCTCAACATGCTGGAAAGTGCACGTTACCCCTAGTATGATCCCCTGTAAATGAAGTGCCTATTTTTCATATTACTACATTTCAAATAAGATATTCATTACCTCTACATTAACTTATTTCAAGGGTAATTAGGAAATCAACAGGTCTTATGTATGGGAATCATAGAACACTGGTATTATTTTTAACAAGAACAAATTCAGAGAATTTAAAATTTTCTTTTTGTTTATGTTTTTTCTTAGACCTTGAGATCTAGAGAAAAAATAATAATATTGGTCAGCCATTTACTAAGTGCCTAATAATATGCCAGACAGTGTGCAAATATTATTGTGTTATTTCATAAATCTTTATGAAAGTTCTTGTAGGGTGGTGTTATTCCCATTTTACTTTCGAGGCAAATTAGGATTAGATGTGTTAAGACCTTAGCTCAAAAGCACGCAAGAGTGGGGCTTCCCTGGTGGCGCAGTGGTTGAGAGTCTGCCTTGCCGATGCAGGGGACATGGGTTCGTGCCCCAGTCCGGGAAAGGTCCCACGTGCCGCGGAGCGGCTGGGTCGCTGAGCCTGCACGTCCGCAACAGGAGGGGCCACAACAGTGAGAGGCCCGCGTACCGCAAAAAAAAAATCACGCAAGAGGGAACAAAGTCAGGGATCACATGCAGGTTTTTCTAGTTACCAGAACCCCAGAATTTTTCCCCTATGTCAGAATGTTACTTTTTCATGTCACTTTATAGCTTCTTTTGCCCAGGAAATGTGAACAACCAGCAGTAACAATGGTGTTCCTTAGAACAGAACCTCTCAGAATCTCTAGTAAGATATGAGATTGTCAGGCCACAGTACAATTTGGAACGGAATTTATTAAGACAAACTAGGGGGAAAGAACAATATTAGACCCACTTTCCAACAATGATAATTGTAGCCATGGGAGTTAATTTCCTTTACATATGGTTTACATCTCATCATAGTATTCACTAACTCCTCTATATGGAGAGTGTGTATCTCACAGGGCATTTGTGAAGATTACATGAAATAATCTATTCAAAAGACCTAGACTAGTACCTGCACATAGAAGGCGCTCAGTAGGTATTAGCTATTATTCTGTCAGAAGTTCTTACCTGATTGTTTCATTTGTGTATCTCTCACCATATCATGATGTATCAGAATTCCTCTGTCCTTGTTACCCCAAATGGTATTTGTCATAGAGAGTATTGCATTTTGTCATCCTTCTCCTTCACAGACTTTTAAAATTTCTTCCTCAATTGCCTAACACTAATTTATTAGAGATTATTTTGCTTAACAAATACTTACATAAGTATTTACTATATGCTAGAAACTGTTTCAAGCATTTTACAAATATTAGCTCATATAATCCTCACAAAGCTCTATGAGAAAGAGTATCAGTAAACATTTGTTCAGGAGATCAGTCACAATAAGTTTATGGCATAAAGGGTTTATTAAAAGAATTAGATCAATTGTGGGAGGAGCTGGGGACACGAAGGTCCAGAAGAGGAAATTAGAGGATCAGAGAAGTCACATGCCTATCAATCTGAGAAGCCAGGTACATCCAGAAACTGAAATGACAACAGCAGGGGGAGCTTACAGAGAGAAGCTGTGGTTTCTTTGTAACTTCTGCCTCCGTGGGTCCTCAGTCAAGAGCCTGCTGGCAGCTCTGAGTCTGCTCTTGGTCAGCAGCATGACAAGTAAGGAAGAACCTCTGAATGGGGCAGTGAGGGAAAGTTAGGACAAGCTGAAAACCAGCAGACATCTCTGCATCTGTCCATCATCACATCTGACCACAAAGCCATTCAGAGATTAAATGACCACTGCCTCATTTCCACTCTGCACATCTCCGGCAAGCTTTCTTTTGATAAGAATAACCCAGCAACGTACAGGGGAGGGGTTCTGGGAAATGTAATTCCTACCTTAACCAAGTTGGCATGACACAGTCCAACATATAAGCAGGCTCATTTATTTTCCTTGTCTTACAAATGAGGAAGCTGGGGCACAAAGCCAAGTAAGTTGCCCAAGGTCACCCGGCCCCTGAGTGGCAGAATCAGGTTTGGATCCAGGCAGTCTGATTCCAGATTGCAAGCTCTTAACTCCTGTGCTTTTCTGCCTCTGCAATAAAATAGGGTTCTATAGACAATCTCAGTGTATTTTTCCTTATTTCAAGTCTCCTTGTGTCTGGTTAAGAAAATTCATCACCAGGCCGTTATGTAAAGCAATGATATGAGTTATCTTCATTCTCTTCTATTTTTGTCAACATCCCTAACTTACTTTAGTTTTTCTCATAATCTGTGTTTTGCCCTTCCAAGACTCACTATTTTTTCAAAATAAATTCTTGATTATTAGCTTTCCAACTATTTTGATTTTTTTAACTCTGTCTTTTAGCAGTTGCATATCTTACACTATTTTAATGATCATTTGAATGTCTGTTCTCTGTATGTATTCTTACATCATTAATGTCCACATGCGTCATATTCTCAAGCATACTCCAACATTCTTAAATCAGGAATACTACCTTCTTTTCCTTTGTGTCACCACCAAAGTGTGCCTAGTAGATGCTCACAAGTACTTTCTATTAAATGCCAAATCTTCCTGCTGTAAATAAAGGAAATTTCATTTGAATAACTGGAAATCATGTTCATATTGAATAAAAGCACTTTCTCTATATGTATAGCAAAATGATCTCTTTCAACTCTGGGTTTTTAACTCTGGGTTTTCTTCCTCTGGTTTAATGGCTACCTTCTTAAAAATACCCTCAAAAGAGAATGACGTAGCATGAACATTTTTGGACTGAAAGAATCCCAGCATTTCTCTAACATTAACAAAAATATTCCTTTCAAATCAGTTTCTTCTTTTTCCAAGAGTAGTAAAAGATTTACTATAATTTTTAAAACCTTTTTAAAATTAACATAAATTGGTCTTGTATTATGATTTTATAGCCAGGGTTGGCAGATTATTTGAGTGACTGAAATACTGAGTTATGACATCCAATTTGGATTATGAAAATAAACAAGTTTTAAATTTGTTTCATTACAAAAGGAAACATCTGTAATAAAATATCTCCATAACAAGGTTCCATTATGAATCACACTTAGAGACAGAATATCTAATTTTGATATGGAAACAAAGCATGCTCAAAGGTATCATGATCCTGCTGAATGGATTTATGACAGATACAAGTAGGTATGTGTTTTGGAGGATTAAATGACCCTTTTGACTTCATAATTTAAGTTAGATGCTATTAAAAAATTTGAGTAGCTACTACTCAAAAATTTCAATGTGTTATCAAGTACTCTAGTGAATACTAAGTTTAAGAAAATGAAAATTTAAAGACATAGAAAGCTAAGCATTTAAAAATTGTTTTACTTGAAACTATTTAGCAAATGAGAATTTGATGATTGCTTTTGTTCTTGTCAATAAAGACGGAAAAAGGCATTCATTAGTATAAAAATAAAAGCTAATCAAAAATAGCTCCATGATCTTTCTATGTACTCAGAAGTGTACTTAAAGAAATGACTTAATGATGAATTATTTGAGGAGGAAGGGCAGTTTATCTCATTTTCCCAAACTGGGCAATAATTGTGTTTCTTATAGTGAGGTAAAGTTCCCTTATAACAGATAGTAATGATAATAGAATAGTAAGCAAGGAAAGCCATCACTGAATGCTTTCTGTGTGCCAGGCAGTATGCTTACACTCATAATAATACTATAAGGTAGTTACCATTATTATCCCCATTTTACAGATAAGGTGATTTAGGGTTAAAGAGGTCATTACTAATCAGCTAGTGAATGACAAAGCTGGGTTTTGAGCTTCAGTGGCTGATTTCCAGAGCTCAGAATTTAAACCACAGTGTTGTTCTGCTAGTCTAATAACCCACATGTAGCAGATTGCAAAAAAAAAAAAAATCCATAATTCTTCACTCTTTCCTAATCCATGCCCTGCACAAAGTGACTTTTCAGCTTCTCCCATCAAGAAGTGAAGTCTGTTTCCCCTTCCGTTGAATCTGAGTAGGCCTGTGACTTGCTTCAGCCAATAGAATCCCACAGAAGTGACACTGTGGAAGTTCAGAGCCTAGCCTGCAAGAGCCCTTGCATGCTTCCACTCCCTTGGAACCCTACCCAGACATCATGTGAACAATTGCATGCTAACCTGCTGGAGGATGAGAGAATATGGGCCAGAGCTGTGTCAGCTCAGCTGTCTCAGCCACAGTCACAGAGATGTGAGAGAGTATAAAACGGATCAGCAATGCCAAGTTGCACATGATGGCAGATGATGAGGGAGGCCAGTTGAGAAAAAGAACCACCCAGATGAGTCCAGCCAGAATTGTTTATCCAGAGAATCATAAGTTAAATAAGTGGTGGTTTTTAGCCACCACATTTCAGGGTGGTTTGTTACACAGTAGTAGCTAACCAATACACCAGAGGAGTTATTTAACAGAACAACAGACTAAATAGTAAATATGGTGTTAAAACTCTCTCCTATATATTCATATACAGTGAACTCTAAAACTTCTGAAGTCAACCTCTTGTCCCTCCTAAGGAACTAGTAAACATTTACAGTTTGCACAGTTGGAAGAACATATTTAGAATCCTCCTCTCTGTACCTTACATTGATCTAATCTTGTCTTGGGGCCTGCTTGTCTTACTGTTGCTTTTGCACTTGTATGAGTACTTGGAAAACAGTCTTTAATTATTACCCCAAGAATAGCTGTTATTTCTGGTTCTCTAACATAACTGCTCAGTTTATTCAGAAACATGTAAGTTAGAAGTTTACTCAATACAAGTTGAATTATTTTTGAGTCAAGAATATAAGCTTCGATACCCATTTTGGCTTTGCTTATTCATATACATAAACCACAATTTAAAGAGTATCTGACTATGTTCATGCAAAACATGCACACAGATGTTTGTAGCAGCTTTATTCATAATTGCCAAAACTTGTAAGCAACCAAGATTTCTTCAGTATGTGAACAGATAAACAGTGATAGATTCAGACAATGGAATATTATTCAGCACTAAAAAGAAATAAGTTATCAAGCAATGGAAAGTCATGGAGGAAAGTTAAATGCAAATCACTAAGTGAAAGAAGCCAATCTGAAACAGCTACACACTCTGTGGTTCTAACTATGACATTCTGGAAAAGAGAAAACTATTGGAGACAATTTTAAAAAATCAGTGGTTTCCAGGGGTTAGGGAGAAGGAGGGATGAATAGACAGAGCACAGAGGATTTTTAGGGCAGTGAAACTATTCTGTATGATTCTATTAATGGTGGATAGATGTCATTATACCTTTATCAAAACCCATAGAATGTACAACTCCAAGAGTGAACCCTAATGGAAACTATGGATGTTGGGTGATAATGATATATCAATGTAGGTTCATCAGTTGTAACAAATGTACCACTTTGGTAAGGCATGTTGATATGAGGGAGGCTGTGCATTTGTGGTGTCAGGGAGTATATGGGAACTCTCTGTACTTTCTGGTCAGTTTTGCTGGGAACCTGAAACTGCTCTTAAAAAAAAGTCTGTTTAAAAAAAAAGACTACAGTTTATATATTGAATTCAACTCTTCCATTTCTCTCTTTGTGGAAACATTCAGGATTTTTGAGGAATATTAATGTGATACTTGTTCTCTATATCTGTCTCTATTTCTGCCTTGCAAACCGTTTCATCTGTACCATCGTTCTAGATTCCACATATATGCGTTAACATACGATATTTGTTTTTCTCTTTCCGACTTACTGCACTCTGTATGACAGTCTCTAGGTCCATCTACGTCTCTATAAATGACCCAATTTCGTTCCTTTTTATGGCTGAGTAATATTCCATTGTATATATGTGCCACATCTTCTTTATCCATTCATCTGTTGATGGACATTTAGGTTGCTTCCATGACCTAGCTATTGTAAATAGTGGTGCAATGAACATTGAGGAACAAATGTTTGGACACCAAGGGGGGAAAGAGGGAGGTCGGAGGTGGGGGTGGGATGAATTGGGAGGATTGGGATTGATATATACACACTAATATGTATAAAATAGAAAACTAGTAAGAACCTGCTGTATAGCACAGGGGACTCCACGTTGCTGTACAGTAGAAACTAACACAACATTGTAAAACAACTATACCCCAATAAAAATAAATAAATAAAATAAAAATACGATACTTGTGTACATCTATGACATGACAAGGTTGTAACTCTTTGAAACTGAATCCTGAGCAGTTTAATTCACTGTCCTTGCAGTAATGCTGGGATTTGTCTAAATGGCGAATGATTTCTCCTTTGAATCTGAATATTTTCACCAGAGGGGCATGAAAAGTGAGGATACATTTGTAATCAGTTTTCAGTACCCAGGTTATTAGAACTGTTATTTGATTAGTGTCCACTACAAATCAATATAATATGAAGGGTATCCATTTTAATGAGCAGAGAGACTACTATAAAAAACAGAAAAGATTTATTAAAGAATTTAATTCAAAGGCGCCCTGGAGGTCAAACACTAATTGAACACCTTCACTTTATAGATGTGGGCACTGAAACACCCAAAAGTTAGGTAACTCTTCAAGATCACATAGCTAGTGACTGAGCCAGCACCACTATTTATTAAGTTATACTGTCTTTCAGCAGTGCACAGTGTCAAAAATGCGTTATGGTGGAGAAGGGAAGCATGGCAGAGCAATGTTCATGTACAATTTGGAGAATTGATTGGCCCAGGAATGGCTAGTACTGACCCTGAATGTTCCCAGTTTTGAGATCTCCAATTAAATTTACTCATGGGCAAAGGGTTTATTTTAGCCTTCAGAACAAATTCTTCCTTACCCTTGAAAACTCAACTCAAGTATCACATTGTTTGGGGAGCTTTCACTAATGTCCCCAGGTACCAGTGACTATGTCCCCACCATCCAGGATTGTACAACACATCAGTTACAGCCATGGTTCTCAACCTAGGAGTGGTTTTACCTCTCAGGGGACATATGGCAAATGTCTGGAGACATTTCTGAAGGGTATGACTTGAGGTTGCTACTAGTTTTTAGTGGGTGGAGACCAGTGATGCTACACCTACAGTGCACAGGACAGCCCTACAGTGCACAGGACAGCCCTCCACAACAAAGAATGATCTGGCCAAAATATCCACAGTGCTGCTCCTGGGAATCCCTGAGTTACAGTATTGTCTTAGGTGCTTGCCAGGACCAGAGATGGTTCTCCTCTCTGGGATAGACTTACTTTTAGTTCTTTTAAAATAAGCAGTAAGATGGACATTTCAAGACGTTAAGAGATATATGTTAATTCATAGGGTTTCTTTCACTGCTCTTTCAATTTTTTAAATTCAAAACTGTATTCAACCATATGCACATACGATTCACATTGGTTTCGGTTTTTTGTTGGTGAGATTTCTTCTCTTCTTCCTTCTCCCCCACTTCCTCTTCTTTCTCCTCCTCTTCCTGTTCCAGGCCCCTATTTGGAAGAATTTGGACACATGGGGTTTTACTCACTGCTTCAGGGGAGTGGGTAGGGGATGGTTCCATTCCTTTATCTTCTCTCTTCCAAAGTGGAATATGGGGTTCTGATCAGAGCAAACTATTATCTCACTGGTGGCAACTGTATTTCAGCAAATTAACTTTACATTTTCTTCAGTTTTCGCTAGCTAAGGTGCATGCAGGTGTTAGTATGACTTAGTTGAGGGAAAACAGAAAGCAGTTAGAATAGGTCAAGATCATTTATTCTGTGGTGAGGTTTTGGTGGAAGCTGATAGGGAGAGCAGGAGGGGAAGTTGGCCTTTCAAGAGAGATTTAACCAAGGGGTCCTACAGGAAAAGTTTCCATCACTGCAGTGGTATTTAATTGTGTAATAGATTCATTTTCTCCCCTGGACTATGAAACCTTTGAGCTTTTCTCTCTAGTGCCTAGCATGCCTCATGCATACAATGATATACTGATACTACACACAGAGAGGGAAAATGCATTACTTTCCCCCATGATAATTAGCTTTTCCTGAATCACTTCTGGAGGTCAATTTTGCAAAAGCAGAGAAATCAGAAGCGTCATTGGGCTTTTCTCAGATAAAAGAAAGGAAAGATTATTTTACTGTTAAACACAACAAAAATCTATTTTTTGGTACAGCCGTGTTTCCTTGTCTGTAACTGTCTAATTCTTAGAAAATGATTATTTGGCCTGGGAAGGAGTCAAAATTGAGAAAATGGTTTCTTTCCAAAGAAATTAAATTAAGTTTTACCTTCCTTAAGAAATAGTAGGCTTTTAAATGTACTTGGCACACAAACCAATGAAATTATGAAAGTAATGAATACAGAACTTGAAACACGTAGAGTAACTTGAAGTAAAGCTCACAGGGGTTTTACATTTACGGAAATTAATTCACAACTCCTGGAGAATATTTAAGAATATTTGTGGTTCACTCACTAGCTTCATACAGCAGGCTGATATAGTTGTATTGTATGAAAGGCTTAGAGTTGGGCTTAATGATAGAAAAAGAATTAGATAGCCTTTCTTTTCTTGGAATATACAAAACAACTAAATCTCATCTTTAAATTGAGCTTAGTGAATTAGATGGGGTGTCTTTGTATATACTTCTTAATCTTTCTCCTTTCTCAGAGAGTCATCTTGAAAATATTTTACCTCGGAGAGTATGCAGCAAGGGCTCATCCCACTAAAGAGCAAACTGAAGAATTTCTTCTTTGATCAATTGGGACTGGTTTTTTAAATGCCTGTAGGAGATAACACACACACACATACAAGTGTGAACTTTTTCAAAACTACCAATAAAATGCAATCCAAAAACCACCAACGAAGATATAATTTCCTATTATTTCAGTAACAATCTAAGGTCTAGATGGCTGAAAAAGTTTTGAGTTTGCATTTGCGCTCAGCCTCATTTATTTCTAGGAGGAAAAGGAATAATAAATACCAGTTTTTCTGTAGATTGAATAACAGTTTTGATTCTCTGTAAGCATCTTTCTAGTTTTAATATTCCATTTGTCAATGAAGGGAATTTGTCAGAGAAGAGAGAACTAAATGAAGTTGATTTAGCTTGAAAGTTAAAAATCCTGTTACTTCCTTGTTTTTCTAATCAAATCCAATGATAATATAGTAAATCTCTTTTGTATTTGGAACAATGGTAGATGTTGGCTGTTAGTGACATCCTTAGAAGAAAGATATGACTCTTTCTTTATTCAGTAAATCAATTCATTAGTACAAAATCAACCCAGAACCTTCTTTCAAAAAGAGCCCTGCACCTTCAGAAGGAGGCTTGGCCTCTTAGAACATTGAATTAATTCCAAGGTGATTCCTGCAAACAGGTGCTGAGCCTAGAGGGGACGCAAATGTTTATAGACATAGCAACGAGGTTATCAAAGCTTCTGACTTTAAGACCTAAGATGTGGATAACCTGATATGGGGTATGGCTCAAAAAATATGAAAGCATTATATGGATGACTGATTGGTATAAGCAAAAGAAGAGTAATGGAATGTGTACAACAACCAACTTTACCATGAGTGTCTCAGAGAAAAGGGCAATCATTTCTAATAACTTTATTCTGTACTAAATTCTAAGCTTCCCAGTACTTATCAACTTAACTGCATCTGTGGTCCTCCAGAAATGATTAACTCATTATATGTTTGTTCCAGAAAGGATTCATTTCTTCAGAAATGCTTATTAATCCACTTATTCATTCATTTATTCATTTAATAAGTCACTATTGAGCATCTACCAAGTATCAGATACTATGTTAGATGTTGAGATTATAGCAGCAAGTAAGACTTACACTGTTTTTGCCCTTTTGCAATTAATTACATAAATAAGTGTTTAATTATATTTGAGGAAAGTGTTAAGAAGGAGAAGTATCTTATGAGATGAGAATGATTTATAGGGAGTTTTCACCTGACCTAGTATACAGAAGAGAGAAGATTTCTGTATGCAAGTGACACTTAAGCTGACAGCTGCATGTGGGCAAACTTCCTGTGTTGGGCAAGTACTGATGTCGTCAAGAATGATAAGAAGTGAGGGAAGAGAATGGTGTGACACGAGGCAAGGGCAGAGCATGCACAGCACTTTGGACCAGGTTAAACATGCTGACTTTCATCCGGTGGATACCCATTATGTCCCACACCCTGAGGGCACTGTGTAGTATACAGCTGTCACAGAATAGACACATGATGGTACATGATTGGCACCATGAAGGATATGAAAGTGTGGAAGTTATAGTTGGTTCGTTCAAGAAGTCCTCAGTGTCATAAAGGAGACATATGCATGATGCTTCTTCTCCCATGTGAATTTTCTGGGACAGAGTCTCCCTTACTTTTCATTTTATCCCCTGTGTCTAATGCAACAGATTTGTGCTCAGTAGTAAATATATGGTCATTGCATAATTTTTTATAAATATCCTTAGTGCAGTGATAAGGCTTTGCTTATCCAAGGTCCCTGATTTCTGTACAACCCTGAGTCTTAGAACATTGGCCTTTTGGCATCTAAAGAGTTTAAGGCTTCAGGCTACTTCTGCCGTTGATCCTTTATGGTTAAACTATATAATCTTAGATATAGTGTCACCGAGGGGGCCTGTATTATGTTCAGAACAGTTAAAGTGCTGGACTGTAAAAGGCACTCTGCATACTACCTATTACTCTAATAGTATAGGAATTGAACACTTTGGAGCCAAACTGTTTAGGAGGCAGTAGTGACTCTGCTACTCACTGTGACATTTTAATTTTCTTGTCCTCAGTTTCTCAGCAGTAAAATGGAGAGAAAAGCAGAACCTACTTCATACGATTACTGTGAGGATTGACCATAAACATTTCTATAAATTTCTTAGTATACTCTCAATACATATTAATATTAAACACTCAAAAATGTTCCCTTTATTGTTATTGTTGTTATATTAGGTAATTCTCACAATTCTTCTGAGCTACTAGTAATTCTAGCATTTGAACCTAGATTTTTTTTTTTTTTTTGACAACTTTCACTCTTGACTATATCACCCTCTCTCAGGCTTTTTGTGTCTCTCAGGAAATTTCCTTAGCCATATCCAATAGCATACAAATCAATCCCTAGCATCCCAGAAGGCATCCTGTCCTTCAAATGCCAGGATGGGGAAAAAGGTGTTTCTGGGACCAAAAGTGAGCTACATCTCACCTCTCAAACTGAGCTGTAAATATGAAAGCTATTTAAGGCCCAGCGCTGGAAACAGTTTCCAGACCTCTTTAAAATTGTCCCCATACATAACAGTGTGCATCTGAACAGCATTAAAACCAAACAGACCTTTGGGCTATGAGCAATTCCTACATAAGTGTTCTTATCAATTCCCATTACCTAGTTTATTTTGGCACAGAAAGTTCCTCAACAAATATTATCATTTTCAAGGTGAAGTACACAAGGAGTCAGGAGGTTTTAGACCTAAAACTCTGTCCTGAAATAGAATTATGCTAATGATCAAGTCAGGCAATGTGAGCCTCTATTTTTATTGGTTAACTAGTAGATTGAACTTTAATTCTTTATATGTAATGGGGTGATTTTTCTTTTATTTTGATGTTTTCCTAAATTTTCTAGAAGTTTTTATAATACAGGTGTATTATTTATATTATCAGTTAAATCATTTTCTTTTAAAAAAGATATATATATTTCATCACAGGATGATGATGTATATATTTATCTCTTCTGTAATCCTATTTGTTTGTATTGCCCTATAAAGGGGGGAATACTTACGCTCAACATGTTATAGAAATTCAGTGATAGACGGTAACTTGCATTATTCTGAAAGCTAATCTTGATAAATACCGTGTGAGTTTTCATTGCTTGCCAGGGAATCCATTTGGTTGTCTACGACTGACTTAGAACATTTTTTGACAAATAACTAAGGAAAAATTTGTTTTAGACAAGGCTAAGCTTTGCCTTCATTTAGTTTTCTTTTTTTTTAAATATATACCTTATTTTTCTAGGGTTGCTACTGATCTTTTGTATTCATCATATATAAAGCCTGTTTTTAGTATTTTCATTCTAATGATAATGTTTAGCTTTGGATTTGACTTTGATCTAACACTGCTTTTAAATACATGGTCATTTAATATTAGGCCAAAACCTGTATTCAGTGTACATTCAGGTACCTGATCCCAGATATCCTATTGTACTCTCCAAGCACTCTTCTCAGAATTAAATATCTTTCCAGTACTCACTGTGATTTATTAATGTATGCACTAATAATTGTAGAAAGACATCAATGTCTGTCGAGCTTCTGGTTAAACTCTAAAACCTTAAATTTTCAGGTCTCCTAGACATAGTGATTATTAGACATTGTTAAATTGAATAAGAGCTAATCAAGACAAATTTTCAGTAACACTGAAAAGAGTTTTAACAGGTTGGTTAAGGGTCAATAATTAGATTTTATTTTGTTTTATTCAGTAACTCCATGCTATCTAGAAAATATTCTTAATTAGATGTTTTCTAATTTTCAAAGTAGACCCAGTTCTCACTGCATACACGGTGGTTAGCAGAATAGGATGAAAATATAGCTAATGCTGTATCTACTTTTGGTTGAATATCTTGTAATTATTTTGTTGTTAGAACTGCACAGTGCTTTTTTTTTCTTAACCAATAATATTTTTTTTCTAAATAAGGAGTTAAGAGGCTGTGTTAAATTTCTGAATTTGACAAACTGATTTATGATATTTGGGACTTTGTTTTCTGGAATTGATGGGTTTTGATTTGTCAGTGTGCCATCAGTGATTTATCACTGATGACAAGGCACATATTTCCTATGTGACAAGTGCTAAGAGATCATGAACAACTCCCAGGTGACACAGTTGGAGTGTTTTCTGTCATATGTAATTCAAAGAGAGAAGAGCCCATACTGAATGGAGAAATCAGGGAAAGGAAAGCCAGTGTATATAGATTTTCTGCCATGTGCCAGACACTATAACAGGATTGTTCCATGTGGGATCTCATTTAACCTCCTCAAGCTCATCAGCAAGTAGAAAAAAATTAGAATTCAGAATCCAATCTGTCTCATTCAAATGTGACACTTTTCGCACTTATACCACTTACATTCTTTAATAGACAGGGTATTTTTGAGATACATCAGGAAAGCTTGAAAAGCTGTGGCCATATAGAGGGATGGGTGGGCATGGGATGTTAACAATGGGAAGGAGAAAGAGCAGTCTGGTCAGAACCTCATGGGTAAAGAATAGATATCAGAAAGGGTGGGTGAGAAACAAGAAGAAGTTTAGTTGGACCAGACCAGAACAACCTTTGGAGTGGTGGAAATACAGACTGGAAAGGAAGGTTAGCAACATATTGTAAAGGACTTTGAAATGCCAAGACAAGGAGTATGGACTTAATTAGGAAGGCAGCAGGGAGCCACTGAAGGTTTTGTGTGGAGGAGCAATATGATTACAGCTGACAGCAGTCTTAATAAACCTTAATAAATAGTCCAGTTTATAACCGTAGGCCAACTGCTGAGCAGAAGCCAAAAGCTGTGCTGCAGAATTAGCAAGCTAATTACTGTGAGGGATGATGGCCTGAATTTAATCTGAGTCATCCTTTATAGTGGAGTATGAGCCCCTAGAATTGTAAACAGATATCTGAAGTGACAGGTGACATGTCTCCTCGGAGTCTCCTCTTTTTATTTGACACAACAGTGGCACACTGTTAAAATGCCTTAACAGGACCATGATTTACTTTTCACCATTTTTGCAACCTCTCTGCCTTGTCAATATTCAGTGTATTTTTATGGCTTTTCAGCAGGCCTAAAATCTATTGCCATCTGTCTTATTACTTATAATAATGCTTTGCCATCTTTTATTGGTATTCATATGCTTTGCCAAAAGGGAAGGCATCATTATGTCATCTGCAGTTTGAATTAACAGCTGATGTTGACTAGAAGACAATATTCAAATTTCAGTTCTAGCAACCGGGATAATTTTTTTTTTTTTTTTTTTTAGAGAGTAGGCTACGTAAGAATTTTTATGTAAGGTAAAGTTTCCTTTATCTTTTGGTTAAGAGGCTTTTAATGTGTTTTGTGTGTGTATGTATTTGTGTGTTTACATGTGTTGTGTGTGTGTGTGTGTGCGTGCGTGCATGCATGCACGTGAGAGCAAGGGGGTGAGAGTGAGAGAGACCATGCATATGAGTGTGTAGAGAAAGGACTAGATGTTTATCATATTGCTTCCTTCTGTGGAATAACTCCTGGCAAACAAAAAAGTTGCATAACTAAGTTTCTTATAAAACACTTTCTCTTTAATACATTATGGTGATTACTCTCACCCTTAATAATGAGAAATTTTTGCTCCCTTGTCAGCAATCCAATATTATTTTGAACTTATGCAATTTTATATATTATATTATGGTGAGTTTTTTGCCCTTTTTCCCCGCAGTAGATTGTGTGTCTCTGGAGGACAACATATTTATACATTTGGTGCAAAGCACGGCACCTGGTTCATCGTATATCTTCAAATAGTTATCCCCATACTGTTGGAGCTTTCCTATCTTAGGACAGTCTTTCCTGGGCGTTCATTCACTCAACAGATTTTGAGACGCTCCTAAGTACTTTGAACAGAATACAGTCCCCTCTCTTTAAAAACTTGCAGACAAATGATCAGATGATTACAATATAATCTGTAAGTGTTGTGATTGCTGTAGGTATAGTGTAGAAACAACCTTGGGATAAGGGAATGGCTTACTAGAGGGGATGACCTTTTATCTGAGTTTTAATACAATTTAAAAAGGGAAGGCATAAGGATGAGAAAGCAGGAGAGAGTTAGAATGTACATGGGCCTGAGTGTGAAACATGGGCCTCGTGGGATGACATTGCTGCTAACGTAGTATGACCATGGGAGGAGAGGAGATCGGAAAAGCTGGAGCCAGATCCTGAAGGTATTTTTGGTAACACCCAAAATCAGGTCACTCAATCACTAAGATTTCTATGTCGTAATTCGAAGCTACAATTTAAAGGTAATTGGGTGCTAATTCTAAGGAAGTCCATTACTGTGGCTACCCATTGCCATTTCTTTTAAAGAAGAAATTGTTGTTTGGTTTGAAATGGCACGATTTTGTCATTTTTTACTTTATAGGCACATTTAGAACACATATAGAATTAGAGTTCTAGTATCTATGTAAGAATAATAATAATAGTACCTACTTCTAAGGGCTGTGAACTTTCAATGAGCTAATGCAAAGTGACTACATGGCAAATATGAAAACTCAATATGTATTATGGGTGTGTATTATGAAGTGTTCTCTCTTGTATTTGTGGGAAAGACCCAAAGCATGAAGTACATCAGGGCTGGTAGCAATGCATAAATCTGGCCAACATTCTCTTGAAGCCTAATTTTTGTGTCTACTATTTTTTAAGTACTATTTACCACTTGGGCCAAAGTGCTACTTATTTAGCCATTTCTTATCTCCAGATTTAAACTCAAAGTAGCAGCTTTGAAGATTTTGCTTTATTGGGTGGCTTAGACATTTGTGGCTGGTAAGACTTGGAAGGGGCCTTGACTTAGGGTTTTTCGAGTTTTCTCTTAACTTAGAATGTTAATTAGCATTACAAAGAAACAAGGTTGATGCATAGGAAGGAAGAGTGTTATAAAAAGACTAATAGGAAAAAAAAGACTAATAGGGATAGTATGCATCAAATATATTTCTGTGTGCTGAATGAATCATTTTTAGTGTCTTATACTTAACAGTGTTTAAAAATGTCAAGTTTCACCTTTGCCTTATACCAGCTATGTGACCTCATCTGAAAAAAAAATGATGTTAATAGTATACCTATGTCATACAATCATTGGAGAATTATACAGTAATTTATATAATATACTTAACATGGTGGCTGTCAGTTATTAAATATTCCAATAGTGTTAGCTATTGAAACTCTACTGTTATGTAAACATGATATGATTGTGCAAATAAGACAACCTGTAAAAATAAGAGAGAATGTGTACTAAAAATTATGGACTTATCACTCAGATCTGAGCAAGGTTTACTACAATATTTTATGTATAGTCTCTACTCTCAGGTACAATTCTTTCTAACTAATTCTTTTTCACTTCACTCTGTGAGACCGAGGAAATTCTTTTGTTTAAAGCGTGATTGGAAAACACCTAATAGTCTCAGTAAATTTCAAATGTGTCTGTGAGTCCAATGAGCTCAGTTATCAAATTGTCTCTTCCTAATATAATACATAGAGCTGCTATCTATAAAACTATTACTGTTTACAGAGGAAATTTTTAAGTTTCCTCGTCAGCCAAATTTGGTGATGTAAAAATTTTGATGTAAAAAAAAGGACCCACGAGGAGTTCCAACTATTACCATATAGCATCAGTATTATTGTAGTGTCTTTATACCTACGGAATACGGAATACGTATGGTTTAGTCAGGGTGTTGTCTAGAAACAATGGCACGCTCAGAGTGTGTAATTTGAGAAGACTTTAATCAAGGGATGACTTACAAAGGGTTAACCAGCACGTAGGGAGCCACTAGGGAGAGCACAGTAACCTCCAGGGACTAGGGACAGTGGTGGTGAGAGGGGGCTTTATCACTCCTAGGCATGAAGTGACCAGGGATGACGGATGACCAGGGATGACGGAGACAGAGGGCTTTGTGAAAAGGGCTGCTTCACTCTAGCTGCGGCCGTCTCTGGTGGGTCCAGCTGTCCACTCAGTATCAAGCGGCCAGCTTAGTAAAGGAACACCTTAAATTTTAACTTTTGACAAAAATGGCAGCTTACAGAATGTGATTACAAGGAAGTGAAAAAGAAAAGACAGTAAATCAATGGGGAGGAGGTTCATTTGAGGCTGTGAAAAAATGATGCAAATTTGGGATTTTGTAATCTTTAGTGTTTATTTCATTTTTTTTACATCTTTATTGGAGTATAATTGCTTTACAATGGTGTTAGTTTCTGCTTAATAACAAAGTGAATCAGTTATACATATACATATGTTCCCATATCTCTTTCCTCTTGCGTCTCCCTCCCTCCCACCCTCCCTATATTTCATTTTGTAAATGGACTACTCAGTGTATATATATATATATATGATATACAAGATTCATTTGAAAATATACTAATGTGTTCATCTCTTCACACCATCTTTCTCTATATTCCATGTCCTTCTCTCTCGTAATGTCTCTGTCATCTCCTGATCCTTTGTTCATAACAAACTGTCTGATATTTTGAGATGGTGCTAAACTTCCCTTCTGTTGTTTGGTGGTGGCTTGTTTTTCAGAATAAAACAGTGCATCCTTGCCATGGAGCACAACGGAGCAGCCATCGAAAATTGTGCTATTAATCTATTTATTTATGGAAGAGGAATAGATGTCCACAACAACTGGGCAAAAAGCAGGTTGCAAAATAGCACACACTTAGATAGGTTGCAGGTTATTTCTTGTCCTCTATTTGCAGAAAGGGAACTTTGAAGAGCCGAGTGGTGTATTGATTGGCTTGATTGTGGTCACATGGTGAGTATCAGCAGCTCTTCCAAGAACATCCCAGTCCCTAGAGCGTGGATCCAGTCAATAGCCTGTTAGTTCAAAAGCTAAATAGGTGACAGATGAGCTCGTTATTTGGCTAAAGGCATGACAAGCTGAAATCCACGGAGTCTGTGAGGAGACTAGTTCTGCTGCATTATGTCCCACTCCTTGGTGGGGCTGCAGAGGGTCCCCCTTCAGGACAGGCTGGGGCACTGCACCCCTCAGCTTTGCATCTGTCTGGATTGCTGTATTGTTGGGGGCAATCTCTTAGCTGCCCTCTGGTTCTTTGTTTCTTATTTGGGCAATAATTCAATGGATTTTAATAATTTGGACCTTTTATTTGCCAGTCCAACTGCAGTAGTGTAGAGTGGCATATTTATTTCATTTTATGGAATGAGATATAACTCAAATCACTATGGAACTCAATATGCAAATCAGACTTTACACTTACGCTATTTTTTTTTTCAGAAAGCATACGACTCAACCTGAATAAACACATACAGACTATTCCAACCTTCTTTTAAAGGGTTAAAACTGAGCTCTCAGGAAAATCGGTAGCCCAGAATATTTAACTCTCTGGGGCAGAAAAGAAGGAAAGCATTTTTATGTGAAGGGGAGGAAATCACTTGTGTTTTAAAAATACCTTTAAATATGAATGTATATGAATTTGGCAGAATGATCTAAGAAGAAAAGAAAAATACATGTGGTAGCATTATGAGAATTTAATATATAAGAAAGCCATACTGAAGCAAAGTTGACAGTTTTAAATTACTCTCCTTTTAAAGATAT
This sequence comes from Lagenorhynchus albirostris, assembly GCF_949774975.1. NCBI lineage: Eukaryota > Metazoa > Chordata > Mammalia > Artiodactyla > Delphinidae > Lagenorhynchus > Lagenorhynchus albirostris. The sequence goes on from NC_083111.1 coordinate 51,369,282, forward strand.
AGAACATTGTAAAATTAGTCATGAATTGAAGGTCATACATCTTTTTTCGTTAATTTGTAGAATTTACGTTCTAACATTTATCTTTACTCTCTGAAGTCATGAAGAATATATCTTTTTTATAAATTTCTTTATATCTGAGAAATAAATATATCATTTGTTACTAGTTTACTAATAGATATATTTGTAATTTTAGTTCCAATAAAGGAGTTATTTGGGGGTTTATGTGATTAGCTAAGTTAGCTGTATTTTAAAATCACTGTAAACCATTAATATGTGCAATCTCTTATGAAATCAAAACTCCTAAATCTTTATACTCATTAAAACAATTGTGTCTTCTTGTAAATATTTTGTAGTAAAACTATTATATATCTAAATTTTACATCTAAAATAACTTATATCTGAAAATATTTTATATCCAAAATATTAATATGATATCACACTAAATTGGTATGGCCAATTAAAATGTTACTATTTGAGGAATGGTCTCAAGCTAAAGAGACTATGCTGTGTTTTCCCCTGCAGCTGTTCTATACACTGACCATATGTTAAAAAAAGAAACCACTATACAGTCACTACCTTTATTTTTCATTTTCCTTTAATAGAATACTAATAATTTTAAAAAATAGTTAAAATTGCATCATATCAGAAGAGAAGAGTGTCACCTAGCCAATGAATGTGCCTTCATTTTGTTTCTGAAGAGATGACCCACCGTGGAAGCCCACACTAGATAACAAAATTACCAAATGTAAACAGTCAAGATCAGTGGCCTCTGAACTTTTTTGAGGGTGCATACCTATTGATAAAACATGTGCCTCAAATACATATGCACATATTTATTAATAAATTATATATATGAGCTATGATAATAATATACTCTGTACATGATAAAACATATTTCCCAACTAGAGTTCTTAACACAATTAGAAATTTTAACATCTTTCGTACCCTTCCCAAACAGATGATTCTGTGGAACATCTGGGTGTGTGCCACCATCCCCCACACACAAACATACACACTTTGGAGAACATTATTATAGAAGTCTGCTCTTCCTTAGACCTCTTTAAATAATTCTGAGTTGTATAATAGGAAGCTAAAATTGGAAGACTTTTTACTAATTTACAGGTATGTCAGTTATCTATCACCAAAACAATACCAGGTAACAACCTGCACCCAAACATAGTAGTTTAAAACAATAAGCATTTATCATTATTCCTGTGTCTGTAGGTCAGCTGGAGGGTTCTTCTGGGCTCAGCTGGGCTCACTCTATGTCTGTGGTTAGCTGTAGGGTGGGGAGGCAGTTTTGCTGATCTTGGCTGGGTTCCCTCACGTGTCTAGCTGTGGACTGCACTAGGATCGCCTCAGCTGGGACACCTGGGCTCCCTTCCACATGCTTGGCTACTACATTCCTTCAGAAGGCAAGACTGGGTGTGTTCTCACCATGATCTCAGAGAAGCAAGATTGGAAGCAAATGACCAAATGACCAAATGCTTTTTCAAGCCTCTGCTTCCGTCAGTTTTGCTTCTGTCTCACTGGCTAAAGCAAACGCTGATCGGGCTCAGCATCAGATTGGGAAGGCAATACACAATTAAAGAGTAAAAGGCATGGGTGTGAGAGGTGGGGCCATTAATGCTGTCAATCTACAGCATCAACACAAAGTCTCGTCTCTGTTTGATACATGCAAATGGACTGATAATTTCTAGATAGCTGTAAGAGTAGCCCGTGCCAAATATACCTCAGTCTTCTGATTATTTCAGTGTTTAGGGTAATTTTCTGGCCATAGAGGTTATAGATGTTTCATTTTTGTAATTCAGCTCATTGGAAGTTGAAGTTAAATTTTAAGATTGTATTTCCAAAGGGTTTCGTCATTAATGTCTTGGGTAGTCTCAGCTCTAAGGAAGCAGGAAAAGTGTAATTGTGACTGTTGTAATTATGACTGTTGTAATTATGTACTCACTTGTTTTGCATATGGAAAGTTAAGCCTCTTTTCATGAAGTGTTGGTCTAAAACTAAAGGGGAAATGTGATAAAATTCTATCGTTTAAGTTAGAAATTGATAATTCCTCAAAAAATACACAGTAAAAGTCTGTATCCTGTAATGTATATCACACACATATATTATTTAAAGAACAAGTACCCCCCCAAAGCAGAAAAAAAATGAGAACACCTCTCTTCAATGAAAAAAGAAGTTAATTCTGAATGGCAAGGTTGTATCTGGTTTTGAGGTAACTTATAAATGTCCCAGATTCTGTTATTGTCTTACAAAAACATTTGCTTATTTAAATCATTATTGGAATTCCCTGGCGGTCTAGTGGTTGAGACTCTGCGCTTACACTGCAGGGGGCGTGCGTCCCATCCCTGGTCGGGCAACTAGGATCCTACATGCCATGTGGAGCTGCCAAAAATAAATAAATAAAAAAAATAAAACATTATAAAATAGTAAAAAGATAAATAGTAATAATATGTTCATTTTAAGTCACATTTTATGATTTTCCGTGTGTTTTCCACCTGTATGATTTCAAATATAAAAGCTGAATGGCTTCTCAGAGTGCGTATTCACCCTTATGGTGGTTAACTAACCACCAACATTGTTGGAGGTTAACTAACCTCCAACATTGTTGGAGCACTCATTTTGTGCCACATTAGAGCATTCATTTAGTGCTCACAGCTCAGTGAGGTAGCTATGTTTACAGATTAATAAAAGATTTAGAAAGGCTAAGTAACTTGCCCAAGGTCACAATCAATCAGTGTCAGAAGAATCAGAACTTGAAATCATTTCTTTCTGACACCAAATTCTACGCTCTATATTCTTAATTTTATTCTTAATCATTACACTGTAAAGCACTTAATATTAATGGGTTTTTAATATTATAGAGATCTTTTAAGAGGTGAGTGATCTAAATGGTGCCTACAGAGGGGGTCAAAATGGCTCTTGGTATTGCCCAGGAGAGAGGTTCCCCCTGGCTGGTTAGCATAAATATCCAGCATTTCTCTAGGGTTCTAGAAGCTTCTGACTTTCAGAGCTCAAAACCCGTTGGTCATATTATTGACCCAACTCTGATTGTGTTTTCACTGTTTCATTGTTATTTCCCCCCACAAGGAATCAATAAGTAGTCAGGCCCTGTGGGAGTGTGATTTCTTATTATAATTGATTAGATTAGCATCTAGTTGAATAAAAATTAACAAAGTAAAACATTTCAAGAGGGACCATGGCTCTTATCACTGTAGACTCAGTCTTTCAAAAACGATATGTGGGCTTCCCTGGTGGCGCAGTGGTTGAGTGTCCGCCTGCCGATGCAGGGGACGCGGGTTCGTGCCCCGGTCCGGGAGGATCCCGCGTGCCGCGGAGCGGCTGGGCCCGTGAGCCGTGGCCGCTGAGCCTGCGCGTCTGGAGCCTGTGCTCCACAGCGGGAGAGGCCACAACGGTGAGAGGCCCGCGTACCGCAAAAAAAAAAAAAAACGATATGTGCCACCTTCAAAGTGCACCCGATGAGTACCCTCAGATTTAAGGTCCGTCCTTGAGCACAGTTATCAACTATCCTTTTGACCATCCTTACTTTATTGGTAAAGCAATTTTAGGTGTTCAGTTTTGAAACCGTCATTCAAATTAAGTGACTGAGCTTTATTTAAGGAGCTATTTCTATATTTCTGGGACTATGGCTAGGATAAACTCCCGAAGCAATTTGAGAGAATAAATTGCCTCAATTCTGGCAGGTAAATTAGTTATTCTCAAGATGCTTCTAAATTACCTTTACTTTCTAAGCCTCTGTTATGCTAATTTAGCTCACCTGAACAGTTGTTTATTTAGTGGATTAAATAAAAGCAAAGAGGTCAAGGGCCAGACCACAAAAGGCCTGAAAGGTCAACAGTGGAGCCAGTTGCCTGGAACTGCCACCTACTATCTGCCTGACCATCTCTGTGACTCAGCTGCTTCACCTCTTACATGGGACAATAACACCTCCCTCACTAGGATGTTGTGAGGATAAAATGTGGTGTTACAACGGAGATGCTCAGAATAAGGCCTGGCACTTTAAGCGTCCAGTAGCTTTTTGATATTATTAGTATTTTTAAAAATTTTTATTAGAGTATAGTTGATTTACAATGTTGCGTTAGTTTCTGCTGTACAGCAAAGTGTATCAGTTATACATATGCATATATCCACTCTTTTTTAGATTCTTTTCCCATATAGGTCATTACAGAATATTGAGGATATTATTATTTTTTAAATTGCTACACAGATTCTACAGACCTCTAATTTCTGGCAAATCTATTCTACTTTTCTTCTATGTCTTCTTTTATACACTCTTAAAATAATTGAAGATCATGCCTCAATCTAAAGTAACTTTATGTGTTAGAAAATATTCATTTTCATAATTGTTTTCTGGGGAGTTCCCTGCTGGCCTGGAGGTTAGGATCCCAGGCTTTCACCGCCGTGGCCTGGGTTCAATACCTGGTCAGGGAACTGAGATCCCACAAGTCACGTGTCATGGCCAAAAATAATAGTAATAAATGCTGTTTTTTGTTCTTCAAGAAGAAGGGGTATAAGTGATAGAGAAAAATTTCAGTGTGGTCTTAGACTTCTTCTGGAGGATCTCAGTTCTGGATGAAAAGTGATATTCTCTTCGTAACGTCACTGAACAATTCTTGATTTATTTCTGTAGGAACATGATCAATTTAAAAGAATATAGTGACTAAGAGGAAGACCCTGGAGACAGATTTTTGTGGGTCTGAATCTGAGTTTCACCATGTGCTCAGCTGCATGACCTTGGGCAAGTTTTTAAAAACTCTTTGCGCCTTAGTCTCTTTATCTATACAATTAGGATGATAACAGCACCTATCTCAGAGTACATTTGCGAGGATTAAAGTTTATGAACATTACTTGCAGTACTGCATGGCTCATAGTAAATACTAAATAAATATTAGATACTATTATTATAATCACCATTTTGTGACTTACAAGTAAATAAGCTGAAATTGGAATTAATACTTTAGGAAATTTGTCAGAAATATTTTTGAAATTTTTATCATCTGCCCCTCTTTTGCTATAACAAAGTTAAAATTGCAAGAAATTGCCTCATCAGGTATTCTTCCCATTGATTTGAATTCTGTGATATGCCTCTATGTTTGGTAGACTGATTCGTGATTATATTTATTGAAGCCCGATCAAAGACTGCAGGGCACAGCCTCAAACAGTCACGCTTGCAGCTATGGGTAACTCTGTGGTCTCAGATTCAGCGCTCGTTCTGTAATACTTTTTAAGAGAATAAAAGAGACTGCTATATTCTGAAAGGGCCAAGAGCTACCACTGGAGAGATAGCCATATATTGAGGCCAATTGCTTCAACTTGGCAAATGCTGTTATTGTGACATTATTGTGGCTTTCCTCTCTTCCTGAAATATTAGCACAGGAATATTAATATTCTTAATTCTGCCATTATCTCTAGGGAGAGTACTTGATTATTTGGAGCTATGTGAAGAATATGTTCTGACAGACCAATCTAATCCTCTAAGAAGTGTGAGAAATCTCTTGGATGAAAGGCTAGTGATAAATCAATGTGTGATATTTCAACATGGAATAAACAATCAAGTACCTGGGGGCATATAGGCTTAGCTGAGAGACAGGGACTGAAATGTTTCTGCCCTTAGCTTAGTGATGAAAATATTAGCCTCCGTAACATTTACAGTATATTTGGCTACAAATAACAACATTTTCTCCAGTGCTATTTAAGTAGAAATTTCTGTGATGATGGAAATGTTCTATAATTGCACTGTCCAGCACTGTGGAACCAGATTTGTGATCTTATTTAATTTTAATTTATTAAAATTTTAAAGCCACATGTGGCCAGGGGCTATGATATTGAAGAGCACCGCTATAAATGATGTCTTGAATAAGTACTAGGTCTATTTCTCATATAAGAAGAAATCTGGAACTAGGAAATGCAGGGATAATGTGGGTGCTTACAGGCGTTAAGGAAATGAGCTCCTTCAGTGTTCTGCCTCAGCAGCTCTACATTCACAGCCCTTTCATCCTCATGGTCACAAGATGGCTGTACCCCAAAGCATGTCATCTGTATTCAACGCAGCAAGAAGGAAGTTGGGTAGAAGGTTAGGCCTTCACTTTAGGAGGCCCTTCTGCATTATTCCCAAGACTTTCACCCACCTCTAATTGGCTAGAACTTGTCACATGCCCACCCCGCCTGCAGTAGAGGTAGGGAGTCCATGTATTTCTCTTACCAGCATCTACTGCAGAGAAAGCAAAAAGAGGAGAAGGTTGGAAAGGATATGGAGTGTACTGGTCTACAATGTTGCCATAGCAGACATTTAGCTACTTATCCTATGGAATTCCATATCCTATGGAATGCCACAATTATGGGCTTGGAGTAGTCAATATCTTTTTCAAAAATCTAGGTGACAAACTGTAGATGACACTAGACTTTGGCTTCAAGACTGTTTAGTACTGTAGAGCATAGGACTAGGACTTTGATGTATTGGAGTGATGATGAGAACAGAGTGTCGTATTTAAGGAAAACTGGCTAATATAAGTGGTCTTTTAAGTATTGAAAACAACTTAGCATGTTACTAAGGAAATAAAGATATTAGAGTTAGAAATTCAAATGTCAACATATGTAGGCATCTCATGGTTATGGGATGCATGGGGGGCATGGTTTGCTGCCATATGTGCCCATGGGTCACCCTGGAAGACGCCCCTCCCCAAATGAATACTTATCCTCTCAACCATGGGCAGCTATTTAAAACCTCCTTTTACAAAATAGGAACTTGAGGCTTGGAGCAATTAAAGTACTTGTCTACAACTTTATAACCACTGTGTGGCAGAGTCGGGATTCAGATCAATCTGAATTGACAACAAGCCAGAGTTCTCCACAGTAGGATGCAGTGAAGACTGTCAGTCACTCAGCCCTGGGCTCACAATCTGTTTTCTTCGCTTATTGTGTGACTTTCTAAGATCTGTTTCTCCTCGTGTTTGTTCCCTGCTGGAAATTCGTTAATAATGACTGCCCTTAGATAAAAATTGGCCCCTAGCCTAAATGTCCACCCTCTATCCCTCAATGGTGGAGGCAAGGCTACCTGCCCAAGACTTTGAGCTCCTCTAGAGTTAAGAATTTCTTCTAATTATCTTTAAATCTCAGCAGAACATCTGGCACATAGTAGAGGTTTAAGAAATAATTACTTTATCAAACAATCTATGATAGAGATCAATATATCTCCCATTTTTGGAGGACTATGAGATAATATATATATATGTTTTCTATCTGGTTCAGTTTTTTCCAAACTGCTTTGGCCTTCTCAGTTTTGCTAAGAAAATATAATTGTGAAATGTAGGTAAGATTGTGAATGTCTTCCAGTATTTTATTCAGTATATTTAAAGCTTATGCATGTTCAGTGTAAATATTTTCCAGTAATTTCTGTAATAATGTCTCTCTTTGAATTGATGGTTTTAGAGATTTATGTTCCCTTAAAATGGAAACTAAGCATAGAAGGATTTCTGTAGCCTCTTCTGTGTGTGTGGATAGAACTTCAGTGATTTCATTTACGTAATAGGTTGGTATCTTTTGTTTTCTTTAAGCATTTTTCGTTAAGTCATAATCCCTTATAAAATGAATGTATTTTTCAAACATCCAAAGGCCTATTGCAAAGAATTGAAAGGAACTTTATGTGTTATGTAAACCAATGGACCAATTTAGTTTGCTTAGTCTTAAAAGGGAACCGATGGGATGAAGTTAGTTAGCATTTAAAAAATACAATTGTATACAGCACAGAGGGGAATGAAAGTTATGTTTACCCCATACTTTCTTCAAATGTAGATTGTGCTCTTTACCTATCTGACTTCATTTCAGAGCTAAGTAAAGGAACATTTATTATTATGTTCAAAATACCTTGGTTTTAACAGCCACCTCAGGAAGAAAGTACTTATTGATTTATTTACTGATTTATTGAAAGTTTATTGATTTTATAATCCTAAGAATCAAGAATTCACTTACCTATCTCATCCCTCTTCTAAAAACCTGCTAGGTGTAAAATGATACTCTCTACCTTTACCATAACAAAGCTGCTACCTACTTTATAGAGGTTATAAAACTCTGGGAACTAAGACAGATGCACAGAGTCTGGATTATCTTAGATGTGGTATTTTAGCTTATCTTCCTATCATGGTCTTTCCAAGAGAAAATAATAGCGCCTTGTTATGACTATCCCACTCTTCCAGTCCTAGTGGATTTCAAGGATTTCCTTGACTCTCCTCATCTCAGAGGAAAGTGGTTTTGGAGTCTTTCTGTTCCTTCTCTGTAAGCCTATAGGAACAAATCCATCTTAGAGGTCCTGTCAGGTACTAGTTAACCCCTTGAACAACACGGGTTTGAACTGCATGGGTTCACTTAATACAGATTTTTTCAATAGTAATTATTACATTGCTACAGTGTACAGGTGGTTGGTTGAATCCATGGATGTGGAACCGCAGATACAGAGCAACCATGGATACGGAGGGCAGACTATAAGTTATAAACAGATTTTTGACTGCACAGAGGGCTGGTGTCCCTAAACCCTGCATTGCTGTGGACAGTTTCTATACATCATTTGCTCTCCTTACAACTCTCTGAGGATCTATTGCTCCATTTTTTTAGAGTTAATTAATGCATCTCTAAATAAAGTAATTTGCTGTGGTAGATTCAATTCCTTGCTACTCCTCCCATTGAGAGGTGGAGTTTAATTCCTTTCTCTTTAGTTTGGGATGGCTTCAGTGGCCTGCTTGACCAACAGTATGTGACACAAGTGATGTTCTAGGACTTCTGAGGCTACGTCATAAGAAACTCGGCAGCTTCTGCCCGCAACTTCAAGGATAGTTGTTCTTGGAGCCCTGAGCTGACATAGCAGTCCGGCTGGAGCTATTGTATTATAAGGAAGCCCAAGATATGCTGAACCAGCCTACAGTTGTTTCAGCCCCCGACGTTTGAGCCATCCCTGCTAAAATTCCAGTATCATGAAACAGAGATAAGCTGTCCACGCTCCACCCAGACCAAATTCCTGACCCACAAAATTCATGAGATAAAATAATAATAATAAGGTGATGATGGTGATAAATTGTTGTTTTAATCCAGAGCAGATAACTGGAACACTTACCAACTTCTAACACAGGGGTTCTCACTCTAAAGTCTGTGCTCTTAACCTCCCTGTAAACGTCAGCTGCCTGTGTTCCTGTTATGTTTCATTAAATTTATAACCACAGGAGTAAAACTGAATAAGTTAGATTTCTCTTATAAGAAAACAAAGCTAGAACCAATTTAAAGTAACTCTGCCATCATGCTTCATTTTTATTCATTTGCCATGATCCAAAATGGCCTAATATTATATATGTTTCTTCAACTGTCTGCATTCTTCCCCAGAATATAAACTTCACGAGGACTTTGTTTTTTACTTTATAGCTTCCATAGCGCCTGCAACCAGAGTCTGGCATGAGTAGTTGCTCAAGGAATATTTGTTGAATAAAGGAATGAATCAATGATTCACAGTGAAAAAAGGGCATAGATATTATCCTTTCTGTATAGAATATAATTCTTCTGGAAAAATATGAAAGCCAGAATATTATAAAGATACTATAGTAAATATCTGGGTACCCTAAACCAGGAATTAACAAATGTTCAGATTATACCATGTTCACATCAGAGTTTTCTTTTTCTCTAAAGGAAATAAAATATTAGAGAGCAAGTCGAATCTGCCTATGTTTTCCTATTCGCCTTTCTCCTCTCCTAGAGGCAATACTATCACTATTCAACACGTAAATTCTTATGCTTTTACTATATATCACTGTGTGCACAAACAATATATCTGCTCGGCTCTGCCTTCAAAATAAAGTATATCATAGTCCCAAGCCCCGTTCACCTGTTCCTGCTACTTACCTAGTCCACCTCCTGTCATCTTTTATCAGGGTTGCTGCAACATCTTCCTGACTGCTCTTTGCTTTCTCTCTCACAGCGTCATCCCAACATACTCCATTTCTTCGTCTCCTAGCAGCTAGATTGATCCTTCAAAAGCATTCCCTCCTCCTAGCCCATGGGGGCTCCACTGCCACTGGAATAAAATCCATGGTCCTTGCCCTGTTCACCAGGCCCTGTATGATCCGCCCTCCAGCCTCCAGGCCTCCCGCTCTCTACCTTGCCCCCCTGTGCTGCAGGAGTACTGGCCTTCTTGCTGCTGAGGGAGCACATCAAGCACATTTCCATCTCTGGGCTTTTGCGTTTGCTCGTCCTTCACTCTGGATGGCCCTCCCACAGGCCTGTCTCTTGAGGCTCCAGCAGATCCCTGCCTGTGTTCAGGTTTTGTCCAAAAGTCACCTCCTGATGAGGTAGGGAGACCATTCAATCTATAGTTGAATTGCCCTCATGGTCTCTTACCAGGTTTTATTTTTCTCCATAAAATGTACCACGACCTGACAGAATTTGCACATGGATGTATGTATATATGCATGCATTTATCTGTTTTTGCTATCTATTCCTTCAGTAGATTATAAGCTTTTGTAAGGTCAGGGACCTTCTTTTTTTTTTTTTTTAAGATGTTGGGGGTAGGAGTTTATTCATTTATTTTATTTATTTTTGCGGTGTTGGGTCTTCGTTTCTGTGCCAGGGCTTTCTCTAGTTGTGGCAAGCGGGGGCCACTCTTCATCGCGGTGCGCGGGCCTCTCACTATCGCGGCCTCTCTTGTTGCGGAGCACAGGCTCCAGACGCGCAGGCTCAGTAGTTGTGGCTCATGGGCCCAGTTGCTCCGTGGCATGTGGGATCCTCCCAGACCAGGGCTCAAACCCGTGTCCCCTGCATTAGCAGGCAGATTCTCAACCACTGCGCCACCAGGGAAGCCCAGGGACCTTCTTTGATTCCATCTTTTTTGGGCTTAGAATGATGGCTGACATAAAGTAGGTGCCCCCAAAATGTGTTGAATGAAGAAATATAGGAATATAGTGTTCTGTGTATATAATATATATGTATTTATGTATATATTTATATATAATTTCTATACACAGAACACTATATTCCATCCATCTATCTAGTCCAATCATTTTAACTGTGGTATGTTATTCCATACATTTTATTTATCTATTCCCCTATTTTTAGATTGTGATTACTTTTAGTTTTCACTTTTCTAAACAATGCTGAAAGAAACATTCTTTAGAATATACTTTTCTTGTTTGTTTTTCCTTGTAGGTGCATAACAGAATAAACATTTCTGAGTTTTTTCACCTAGCAGTTAAATTCATCTATAAAAGTAATTCCACAGAAATTAGTTTTTTGCTTATAGGATTCGTCTGTCATCCACCAAATGTTCCTGTGCAAACGTAAAAGTCATTTTAGGAGTGGGGAGAAAAACAATGTCACCAAACTTTTTTTTAAAGAACAAGTTTAATATTCTATTTACCTTTTAAATCTCATACTTTTCTGACATCGTGCCCTAATGATGTATATGTTCTGCTGTTAAAACTAGAATATAATGTTACCTCTGATTAAATTATTTCATTTTGATGTTATGTGCCTGCACCTTTGTGTGGTTGTGTGTGTGTGTATATATATATATTTTATATATATATATATATATAATATATATATATGATCATTTGAATTACTGTGTTCCCAGTAGTTTAAGCAACGCTAATATTCCACTAAATCAGAGAGAAACTATTCAGAGAGTTTTGTGTTTTGCTTGCTAAAGTTAAAAAAAAGCCAATTTTGTTACAAAATTGTGAACTTTGTTAAACTGAAGAGGTGATGAGAAAAAACACCGAAAAACTCATTAAGAGCTTTAATACTAAGATATAATATAGACAATTTCCAAAAGAACTGGAGCTTTCAATATGCTTTGAAACAGCATATTTTACTGGATATCATACATTTTGACTATGAAGCTATGAATGCAACTAAAACAGATAAGAAAAAATTGCTTTTTGGGGGTGATCATTTCGCCTTGCTCCTTGTTAAATCATTCCAGAAAGGAAAAAAAGCTGAGTTCTATTTCCTTAATTTGTAATTTGTAACAATTTGGAGAGAAGTTAATCTAAATGTCAACATTTTAAAAAGTTTATCTGTGCTAAGAAAAATTATCAAGTAACTAGTGTTAGGGTTGAATGGCAATTATACGTCAATAAACCTGGGAAAAAAGTTGGATTCAGGAAATATAATTTATTCATTTAGCAGTTATTTATTGAGGGCCTACTAGGAGTCAGGTGCTATTCCAGATACTCAGGATACAATTATGGATAAAATACTTGAGGTCTTTACTCCTTTGAGCTTACTAGTAGTAGGAGAGATAATAAACAAGGAAACTCATACTTAAATGAGATGATGCCCCGCTATGAACTTACTCCTGCCGTGAAGCCCATAACACAGGGCAGTGTGATTGAAAGTGAGTGCATCTGGGGGACAGAGAGGGGGTCAAAATTGCCTTAGCTCTGGTGTCCTGGGGGCACCTCTGAGGGGGTAGCAGTTGAGCTAAGAGCTGCATGAGGCGTCAATTATGCAGACATCCAGTGAAAGACTCTGCAGTGGAACAGCAAGTGAGAACAAGTTTGCTGTGTGTGAAGACTGCAGAGGTCTGTGTGACTGAGGAAGTGAGGGAGAGAGGGGCAGAAAATATGGTAGGTGGGACAGCTAGGAGCCTTGGAGGCTTGGTAAGGAGCTGGATTTTAAGCTAGGAATTCCTAGGTATTCTAGGAAGCCACTGAAAAGGTTTGGCAGGGGAGTGGCATGGCAGATTTATGTGTGTGTGTGTTATACTAGACATACATAATACATATTATATTATTATTAACAATTATTGACATACTAATTATAATAATATTGTAAGGAAGGCACCATTTCACCTCTCCCCTCTTAGGGTTTTTTAGCTCAGTCTAATAAATAAACTGCCATCAGATAGATTAACAGGAGAAAACTTGTAAGTTTTACCTGACATGGGAGCCCTCGTGAGGAAATGAAGACCCAAAGAAGTGGCGAAACCTAAATGCTTTATACCAGCTTGAACAAAGAGAGGCGATTGTGGAGAAGCACCTAAAATATACAGGGAGGCTAAGAGAAGATAAGAATGATCTTTACAAGGTCTGTTTGCACAGAGTTCTCTCAGCTTTGACTCCTGGTTGAAGAATGTTTCTTTTCTCTCTTGGTACAGGGAGGGGATCTTTCCCACGGGAGTTTTTATGTCCTGTTTTCGGGAAGGAAAGGGGAAATTGGAATATCCTTCTTGCATCGGCTCTTTCTAAAGTGCCCCCAGCCCCAAACCATCCCTACGCCAATGCGGCACACCTGGGGGTGGCGCACTCTGCCATCCTCCAATATAATGAATAGTATAATATATAACATTTATTATATATAATATAATATCTATATGCTATATCTTTCTTAACATCTTTATTGGAGTATAATTGCTTTACAATTTTGTGTTAGTTTCTGCTGTATAACAAAGTGAGTCAGCTATATGCATACATATATCCCCATATTCCCTCCCTCTTACATCTCCCTCCCACCCTCCCTATCCCACCCCTCTAGGTGGTCACAAAGCACCGAGCTGATCTCCCTGTGCTATGCAGCTGCTTCCCGCTAGCTATCTGTTTTACATTTGGTAGTGTATATAAGTCCATGCCACTCTCTCACTTCGTCCCAGCTTACCCTTCCCCCTCCCCGTGTACTCAAGTCCATTCTCTATATCTGCGTCTTTATATATATGTTATGTATTTCTATATTTTAATGACCGTTCTGGCTACTACCTGGAGAATGGATTGTAAGGGGCCGCCTAGTGGGTGAGGGTAACCACTGAGCATGGGCAGGGTTGCTAGTAGTCCAGAAGAAAAAGATGCACTAGTGGATTAGATGAGGGCAGAATTTCTCAACCCAGGCACTACTGGCATCTTGGGGCAACCACACAAGAGTGGGTGTGCTGTGCACTGTAGGATATTTAGCAACGTCTTTGGCCTCTTCTCACTAGATATCAGTGTCATTGCCCACCTCCCTGCCCCAGGTGTTACCAAAAATATCTCCATCCATTGCCAAATGTCCCGGGGTGGGTGGGGGGAACAAAATTGGCCCCAATTGAGAACTGAGAAGGGGATAGTATTGGAGATGGGGGACAGAAGCCATATTTAATATATATCTGGTGGTAGAGCATATGTGACCTACTGACTGATTAGATCTAGAAATTTCAGGAAAAAGAAGACATTGGTTCTTGTATATGACCCCCATCTGCCTGTAAATAATATTCTCATTGCAAATGATATTTATCTACAGTTTATTAATGCAGAACCTGAAGGGCTTTGTTTGGCAATGACGTCTTACTTGCTGGTTTTGTTGCTATTTACAGAATCTACTTGAATATAGAATATAAAATTACTTACTAATCTGGGCTTGTCAGTGATTCAGTCAGGTCTTCTTCTTAATCACCCTCAATCATGAGGATTTGTGATACTGTGAAAGGAAAGTACCTGTTTCTGATAAATACCAGTACATCTGCTTAATCATTTATAAAGGCCTGAATTATTCATGTATGTGTGTGTGACTATAAGCACGTTGGGGACTTGTGGGTATGACTTTATGTCCCAGATGAAAAGCTAGTACTTCTTCTATATGTAGGATGTGGAGGAAGCAGGGGTAATTATAGAACTATGGAAAGTAGATACATTTTGACTCCAAATAATGAAAACTTTCTCCCCATTCTTTCACTTCTCTGTCTGGTCCTCTGGAACCATCCCCTCTTAGCCACTGGGATATGTGCCCCTATCAAATACCCTCTGTCTTCCATACACTCCGCAGCCCCAGATATGACAGCCACTCTCCATGTGACACATTTCCTCACCCTTCAGTGCTCTGATTACTGACTGCTTTGTAGGATGCCGTTAGGCATATCTGCATGACCAACCACATCCAATGGTTGGTCCTAAACGTGAAATTAAGCTCCAAAATCAGTCAGTTGGATATAGAGTAAAGTGGGGCTTTACTTTGCTTATTCTGGATGTTACATTCATTTTCACTGTTCACGATCACACTGGCTTTTTTTTTTTTTTTTTTGCGGTATGCGGGCCTCTCACCGCTGTGGCCTCTCCCGTTGCGGAGCACAGGCTCCGGACGTGCAGGCTCAGCAGCCATGGCTCACGGGCCCAGCCACTCCGTGGCATGTGGGATCCTCCCGGACCGGGGCACGAACCCATGTCCCCTGCAACGGCAGGCGGACTCCCAACCACTGCCCCACCAGGGAAGCCCCACATTGGCTTTTTTGAAATGCACATGGCATTTTTTTTTCTCTCTCCAAGGAAAGAGTAAAAATAGTTATGGCTTTTTGGCTAAAAACTAAAACAGATACTATTTATAATGCTTTTGACATAAAATATATTAAAGTTAGTAATTATTGAAATTGGTAATAGCAAAACAAACAGCCACCATTTCATGGCTGCTGGTCATGTACCAGGCAGTGAGCTAGGCCCTTGCATAGGTTATTTCCAAATGGTATGATGTTTCTCTCAAATGCATATTATTATCCCCAGTTTACAGATTTGGAAACTGGAACTGAGAGGTTCTGCAGTCTTGCTCAAATTTGCCTTGCAGGTTAGTAGCACTTCCAGGTTTCAAACATAATCTCTTTGGCTCAGGAGCTCAAATTCTCAACCATCTCACGCTCTACCCTTTTTAAAATAAAAATAGCACCATTGACTATTTGCATCCCACTCTCTTTCAGGGACTTCGTGAATATAATCTCAATGACTCCTCCCCACAGCCTAATAAAATGGGTGTCTTGTGCCTGTTTCATCACTAAAAAAAATGAGGTTGAGCGAAGTTTCATAACTTACAGTTTTATCAGGACCTTACAATTTCAAGAGACAGAAAACCTAGGTATTAATAATTCATGTAAAGCTGAGGGGCAGAACTGGCTTCCATTCTGCCTGAGCCCAGAGGATGTAACCTCCCTCTCTCCACGTCTTTGCTGTGCTTTTCCTCTCTGTCGGCTATTTTCACACACAGCCTTCCCTGTTGAGGCGGCTGATGACTGCCAGCTGCTGAAGGCTCACATCCTCTCTGCTTCCCAGTCCTCAGCAGCCCAGCCATGCCTCTTTCCCTGAACTTCCTGCACATTTCTGGAATTGCATAGCATGTTCCTGTCCTCCCCCTGGGGCAGGGAAGTAGGCTCAACACAACCCAAATCCACAGAGAGAAGCAGTCCATTGTACCTTCACCACCAGAAAGGGGGGATGACTGTGGGGTGAGCAAAACAAAACAACCAAATAACATCTGTCCATTACATGTACCTGTGTTCCAGTAGTGCTTAGTGACGTATATAGGACTCAGATTCAGATCTGTAAGGCTCCAAAGCACTTTCTCTTACCCTTTACACTGAGATTCATCTCCAGATAATTGTCTTTAAAAATCCATTGTGAGGGCTTTCCTGGTGGCGCAGTAGTTGAGAGTCCGCCTGCCGATGCAGGGGACACGGGTTCGTGCCCCAGTCCGGGAAGATCCCACATGCCGCGGAGCAGCTGTGTCCGTGAGCCATGGCCGCTGAGCCTGCGCGTCTGGAGCCTGTGCTCCGCAACGGGAGAGGCCACAACAGTGAGAGGCCCGCGTACCGCAAAAAAAAAAAAAAAAAAACCCATTGTGAGATAATTTCAAAATCTCCTGTACTTCTGTGAAAAAAAAAAAAAAAGCCAGTTTTTAAAGGAAATGATGTTTAAAAGCACCAGCATACTTGTGATATATCTCTTAAAAATAAATCTGTCAACATAAGGGAAATATTTTTTCTAGAAACTAGAGATTCTCTAAAGTTTAGATAAAAAAATGCAATGATTTCGTGTCTAATTTCATGACAGTTTTTGCATTGAATAAAATGTCCCTCATCACATCTCCAAAATAAAGGATATTTGGCATAGAATGGACTTTCTCCTCATCTTTCATTTTAAGGCTGCACTACTATTTTCTGTCTTTCCCAACAACACAAAGAGTCTTTATCATCATTTCAACAATCTTTATTTCAGTGTTTTTGACCTCACACTTTGAGGACAATACTCTCCCCTTGGGAAAAATTAAGTAGAAAAGTGTAGGCAGAAATAAATAATGTAACCCAGTGGAAAGAGTACAGGATTAGGAATCAGGAATGAGGGGCAGCAAATTAGTTCCTCACTTTCTGAGATGATCTCCTATAACCCTCTTACATAATCTCATTAATGGCTGTATTTTCACACTGGGTACAGTAGAGCTTTTCAAATTGGCCAGTAAATCAAAATTCGTTCACTCAGACAAAAATGAATTGAGAGTCTGTGGCACGGTACTGTGGTAGATATGGTGAAAGTTACAAGATGGTTCTTCAAGGGAATCTGTTGTCATTCCCTAAAATGCATTGATTATCTAATAGGTACATGACACTGTGCTAGAAGAGGGGATCTTAAAGATATACAGGAAAGCTCTAAGGGGCTTCTAGTCTACATGGAGAGATATGGGCAAAAAGAAAGATAAGTATACAAGGCAGCATATACAACGTGCCATGTGAATAGAAGTGCTTTATGCGTTTAACTTCTGGTGAGCAGTTCAGACCATTAGGGACTGTCCACACATACCTTGTAATATGGGTGAATCTGATTATTTCCATGAATATCAGCATAAAGGTAGATGCAGGCAGTCAAGGTAGGTACACAAGGACCAGATTGTTGACCAAGTATATCCAAATCCAGAGTGGATTATATAAGGAAAGGAAAGGGGGAATCCACCACAAACAAAGGAATGAGCATAACATTCATGTGTTATAGTGTTATACAGGAGGCACTAATTTATATCAACATGTGTTATAAATGAAAAATACATGTTGATTCAATATGCAAAAACAGAATGAAAAATATATCTCATTAATAATTTTTATACTTTGAAATGATATATTTTGGATACATTGGGTAAAATATTAGTTATTTTGATGTGGCCTTTAGGAAATTTAAATATGTATGGCTTACATTATATGGCTATTGGAGAGCAGTATTTAATTTGACCAGATCAGGAACTGAGGATGCTTTTTACGAATCCCATTTTCTACCTGTTCTCAATTCCAAGTTGTAAGCAAGCTCTAGATACCTTTATTCTAAAGCCTGGTCACTGATTCCAAAATGTGTTGGGGGAATTGTGTGAGAAAACTAATACTTATTGAGCACCTACTCTTTTCTGGGCTGCCGCATGAAGTTGGAGTTTTTATTCTCCATTCAAAGGAAGCTCATTCAGATGAAGTAACTTGTCCTGGGTCCAGAGAGCACAAATAGAATCAAACTCAGGACTTTCTCATTCCAAAATAGATGCTTGTCTATATACTATGTTGTATGCCCCAAGTGCTGCTACCAAACCAGTGCTGCCTGAGTACTAGAGTGTTAGGAAGTCACCAAGGTATTTACAGAGACAAAGAGTAAGGGCTTTGGAGTCCAACCTGGGATTCTAAGCCTGAGTCTGCTGCTTTGTAGCTGGGCAAATTATTTAACTACTCTGAGATTCAGTTTTATCATCTGTAAAGTACAGATGAGAGTAACGCTGTTCTCACAGGTTTGTTCTAAATGTTAAACCAAATTATATTTATTGAGTACTTAGTGCCCATCCCACAGTTAGGATTCAGTAAATGATGGCAGTATGTTTAAGATACAGTGTCAGGGATGAGCATGTTGGTTCAGGCCCTATAGCTTGTCTGATAGGTATGAAATTAGATTAGCACTGCTCTGGTGCCCTTAACTTGCCAGCCATGTGACCTTGGGCCAGTTACATCTCTGTGCCTCAGTCCCCACCTACATATAAATTGGGTTTAGTAAGGGTCCCATCCCCATTGTTGTTGGGATGATTAAATGAGATAATGCATGAAAGTTGCTTAGAACCCCACCTGGAGCAAAATAATGGAAAATGATAGTTGCATTGTTGTTTTTACTGTTGTTAATATTCAGGAGACATTTGTTTTTCAAAATTGTATTTATATGTATATATTTATTCTTTTAGCTTTTTAACTGTTTTTGTTCTATTTCCTGATATTTGCTTTTAAATTTAGGGGTCCTAAACCACTGTGCTTTCTGAATTTATTCCTTTTAGACTCTTCCCATGCAGCTAAGGGATGCATGTGCTAGCCTTTAATAGTCACTACCCACCCCACCTCAACCAGCTTCTTACTTTCCATGCAAACATTGTGGGGTTTTTCTTGGAAATCCCACTGGCAGAGGGGAGAAATCACTTTTTTTTTTCCACCGCTGAATCCTCAGAACCTAGCAAAATGCCACATTCAATAAATTTGTCAAATGAATGAGAAACCAGGTAGCCATGTCTATTAGATTAATAATAAAAATAAAGATTTAGATAGAGTTCTAATTAGGTTCTGCACATAGAATTCTCCTATGAATGACGTCTTTGAGAATTTGTGAATCTGTAAATCATCGATTGTGTTCTGGACAGTTGAAAACGCTGGCTAAGTGAGGTTTTACTGTGGCTGATATTATTTGGGGGCATGAATAAAATTTAACTTATTTTAAATAAGTTGACCTTTTAATTTCATCTTCAATAAAATGGAGAAAAGATCTGCTGTCTCTGTCATAGAGGGGATTCATAGCGGTGCCCCTCATCAATGGAACTGCATTTTCAAAGTGGACAGCAGTTTTAGAAACTTTAGTGTATTGTCTGGATTATAGATTTATAACTTATTGGTTTATTCTTATATGCTCACCCTCCAAAAGCTGGTTGAATAGGTTCTGCTCTGAAGATAGGAGTGCAACATTTCCTGGACAGCCGTGCTCAGCCATGCCATATGGACCACTGCACAACTTGTCCTTAATACTAATAAATGTCACAACCCCCAATTAAAGTGATTTTTTTTCTTTACATGCTGAAATCACTGCTGATTTCAATAATGAATAATTGTACAGAATGTAGTTAGGAGTAAAAGAGCATTCTTTTCTAGTTCTGGGTGGTAGAACAACTTCCAACTCATTAAAATTTTACTGTTAAATTTTGAGGCATGTACCTAAAAAATATTGGGCCACTGATGAATAGATTACATTCTATCCACAGTTTCTGCTCTCATTTGTTTCTTTTCAAGGAGGCACAGGATTTGGTTTGTAGTTTTTACCTCTCTGGATAAAGGCAGATAAAAAATAATATTGAAAAGAATATCTGGCAGTTGGAATTTTTAAATAATAATATAAATAAATAAATAATATAATAAAATCAAAGTTTATGTTTCATCTTAGAAAAACATAGTAAAATAGAAAGCAGTGCCAAATTGAAATGAAAATATCAAGTACAACATGTTAACCTAGATGATCAGAATTTTTCACCAGTTGATATTCTCAGGTTAAATGTATAAAGGTAGTTAGTACCCTCCCATTCATAACATTTTTCCAGTGTCACTGTCAACTATTGTTTATTTTTATAGCTGAGCTTGGACTTATAAACATTTGTTAAATACATTCATTCCTTGTTTGAATTTTTTAAAAAGAAAGTATTATCTGAAAATGTAATTCCAAAATTCTTGTAGAAAATTTATGTATACACACACACACAGACACACACACACACACTCACACCATCTATACTTATCACACAGATGTTAGAATTAGGATAATTTAATATAAATCACAGTATTTCAGAACAAATATAAAATACTTTAGATATGACCTTGGGCAATAGCCATTAAGAATTCAAGGAGAGTTCTTTTTCTGCTGTTTCTAAATCCTTTGTCTTAATGAGTCTACCAACAGAGCCCTTTATTTATAGGGAATTAAACGGAAACCAC
This sequence comes from Lagenorhynchus albirostris, assembly GCF_949774975.1. NCBI lineage: Eukaryota > Metazoa > Chordata > Mammalia > Artiodactyla > Delphinidae > Lagenorhynchus > Lagenorhynchus albirostris. The sequence goes on from NC_083111.1 coordinate 51,390,049, forward strand.
TAAAGCAGTCCTGATAATATCCACCTGCTTTCCTATTATGAAAGAGCCTTACAGCACAGTGGAGTAGACAAACACTCTAATCTCACCTGTTTTATTTCTAGTATAACGTCATGGGCTCGTGACAAGTTTGTAGTCACTTAAGAGGCTTATTCAGGCACTCAGTACCCGAGTAAGTGAACCCTGAATACCACGAGGCCTAACTGCTAAATTATGGGTCCGTCCAAATGTGAGCATTTTCTAGTGCCAGGCAAATCCATTGGCAGGATACTCAGCCCAGCAGCCTGCTGCCCATAGTTTGGGAACCGCTCATTATTAACTGGTCATGTTTCAGGGCAGCCCCCCCCCCCCCCGCAGATGGCATCACATCCAGCCTGTGCTAAAAGACCAGCCTTATTGCTGTGCCTGGTCCTTATGTGCCCTCTCCCCATTTTTGCCACCTTCATTTCTGTCCATGTCCATTATCCATTGCCTTTTTTTAGACTTTAGTTACCTTTTAAGCTTACCCTAGATGTCCACTTAATCAGATCTTACCTGAATAAAGATGTTAGGGACAGAAAGAAAAGATACACATGCTTATTAGTTCACAGCTTAGCACTACTCACATTGCAAAGACTCGGGAAGAATTACTACCTGTGGCAAGTCATACCTTACTATTTCCCTAAAAGTACAATAAAAATGTAGCTCCTCCCGAAAAGGAGTGGCAAAAATAGGCTGTTGGCTGGGTTTAGTTCTACCTTAAAAGCAAGTTGGCCTTAATTTCTCCTGGGGTATGGGTGTTAGTGAACAGAGGTGATCTTGGGTGGCCTCGGCCTGCAGCGGCTTGAAGCAGGACTTCAGTTCCCAGCCAGAGACTGAAGTTGGGTAGCAGCAGTGAGAGGGCTGAATCCTAGACACCAGACCACCAGGGACCAGTGGCCAGTGACAGGGTCCTGGCCTGTCAGCTTTGTAGAAATGAATTTCCACAGAGAGATGGAAAGTAGTGAAGCAAGTAAAGTGTTTATTAGGAGGAACAAGAGTACAGTATGTATGGAAAGACACACGGGAGGGCTCAGGGACAGTCTCGCCCTCGTGGGAGTTTGAATCACTTTTATGGGGCATTTCTTCCAGGTTTCCTTTGCCTGGTTCTGAGTCTGTATTTGGTATATTTCAGGGTCCTCCCCTGTGTGCATGCGCATCTCTTAGCCAAGGTGGATCCTAGCGAACAGGCCTATGGGTAGTTGACATCACTTACTATGGGGTGACGCCCCTTCCCTTTTGATCTCCAAGGAGACTTTCTGTGCATGTGTAGTCGGGAAGGTCTCCTTGACTTTGAGAATGACTTAAGAAATATGTGGTCCTTTGTCTCTTATCTGGGCAGGGCCCAGCCTCCTCTCTTAGAGGATGGCTTTGTGACAGTCTGCTGCAGCCCAAGCAGGTGGATACAAGTGAAAAGCGTGAGTGTGATGCGAGGTGGCTGTCTCCCCTTCACTGTTACCCTCGAGAAACTGGCAAGGTGGACACCTTCGTGTGTCCAAATGTGGTTCCTTAAGAGATTGGTTTGTCATCTGAGGAAGCTGCTCTAACTCATTGCTACTTCTCTTCACAAGTCTAGGTGTCGCAATGCCCGGGGGCTTTCCTATGTCCTGGCTTCTCTGAATCCACAGGGAGCTTCTTCACTTAGAGATTGAATTTTTACAGTGATCTCTGGCAGCAGCAGTCTAAGTTTTCATCCCATCCCCAACATATCCTTTAAATAACATACGTTTGACTCTTTCTGCTACTTCTATTTGTTAGGATGCTGGGTAATTTACACCTAAGGACTGTGTTTACAGATTTTTAATATATTATCATCGTCGACATCCAAGATTTTGAAAAACATTAAAAGTTAAATGTTTCTTTGAAGGCATTTTAAACTTTTTTAGGGTATTAATTTGACAGTAATTGAGGCTTATCTTTGGTAATGCTGCACATTAAATGACAAAATCTACCTTATCTAAGTGTTTCTCTTTTAATACTGAGGAAGAACGTTCTGGTGGTATGAAGGGCTTTACCTAAAGTAATGTAATAAAGTGAGGGAAATGGGATAAAGTGATCAACAGGTCAGTGTTCGGAGTCTTTAAGGACAGAGTTCAAATCCCATGTCTGCCATTTACTAGCTATTTGACCTTGAGCAAATTCCACGACCTTGCCAATTTCGCATTCTTTCTTCTGTTAAGTGGAAATATGAATAGTAGCTACCTCACAGGCACCACTGTGAGAGTAAGTAATGCATTTAGGGCATTTGCCACAATGCCTAGAGCATAGTAAGAACACAATGAATTAAAGTGAAAGCCGTGTCCACGTCAGTATTATTGCATTCTTTGAGGGTTGAAAGTCTGATATGGACACTATCTCTAAATCGCTTGTTTGTTTGTTTTGCATGCTACGACGAAATTTCACCTGAGCACCTCTGTCATTTACAAACACATCCTATTGTGTAGTTTAAATAATATGCCACAAAGAAAAATACACTTATGGAAGCATATTTCTCACATACATAACCGAAGAGCAATTGCGTTTAAACCCGCCTTCTTTGTACTCACTGAATGGCATGTTCTTTAGGGAATAACAGCTTGCTGTGTGGACTTTAGGGTCTTCTTTTTCCTCGGATGCTTTTCCGCATGCCAGCCCCTCCCCCCAACAGCCGGGCCCCTGGTGGAGGTGTGGGCGGAGTTTGCGAGACACCAAGTACCGGGCTCACAGGTAACACAACGCTCATCCGATCCGCCTGGGCTCCCACACAGCTATAAGGTTGCCTGCTCTCCCGCACTGAAATGACGAAGGACCAAAACAGCCCGGGGTAGGTGAGATCTACTAGCTCCATCTGTTGTTACTTCCTCTGTTATTATGAAGAAAACGTTTCCTAGTTCCATTAGCAAATGAAATCAGATCTCTGATTTCTGTGCAAGTGGGAAATCAAATCTTTGTGTTTATGGGACCAAACAGATGGATTCTGTGGCTGTTTCCTGGCAAAATGGGACCATGAGCAAGGCAGGCAGCCAAAGGCATAGGTATTAAAGAAAGGGAAAACCTTCTGACATGCTTGGTTTGCTGTATCCATTACTTCTGATCCCTTTCAAAACCATAGTGCTTTGTAATTTTTTAATGCTATTTTTCTAATTTTACCTTAGCACTACCAGTCATTGACTAGCACCTCTTATTGACGGATTAAACGCTTTTAAATGGCGTGGGGAGATAATCATACTTTTTGTTCTCCATTAAAGGTATCTTAAGCATTTATTATATATTTTAGTATGTTGTATTTAGCTTAATACATTATTTAAAATCATTTTTAAATAATTGCTTGAGAAAACGAGTCATGAAAAATTGTATTTTTCTGAGAATAATAGTTTTTCAAACACTTTGTATTTTAAACTAACAGTGGTGTCGGTCTAGCAACATGGAATATCTTTTGAATAGTCTCAATTTTCAACTGTTTACGGGCCGTGGTAGATGCCCATGTGATCTTTTACAACATCTGACATAGCAAAGGTACAGAAACTTGTCTTTCACCCCGAGAAATAAACTAACTCCCTTTACTCACTAATCCTTTTTTTAAAGTCTTTATTTAATTTGTTACAATATTGCTTCTTTTTTTTTTTTTTTTTTATGTTTTGGTGTTTTGGCCGCGAGGCACATGGGACCCTAGCTCCCCGACCAGGGATCAAACCTGCACCCCCCACATTGGAAAGCAAAGTCTTAACCACTGGACCGCAAGGGAAGTCCCTAATCCCTTTTTTAAACTATAAGATTATGTTTCCTTTTTCTTTGTTTCTGTAAGATGTGGACTACAGCATTAGTAGTTTTTAACATCATTCAGGTATCAAAATTATATTATTTTACGTAATTAAAGCTATTTTTTCCTTCTGATATGGAGTTTACAGATGGGTAGGTGGGAAAAAACATAATTTTTGAAACTTGAGTATTTACCCAGATTACTTAATTAGCACTTTGCTGTCTGGTTTGACAATTAAAGTTGACCACGAATTTGCATCTTGGAAGCAAGAAAACCACAATTTTCTGGAAACTTAATTAAAAATATATAGATTTTTGCCTGCATTGTAGAAATATTTTAGGGGTTGAAATTTCCTAATTAAGAATTAACCTGCTTCAACAGATGTTTCCCTTTTGACCAATTTCACTCTTTGTTTAATAATGAGAAAAACTAGCAGTTCTTCTTGCCTTCTTTCCATCAATATTTAAATGAGGAAAACCATCCAAAGTTCTGAGGCAAAAGCAGGCACAGCTACATAGAATGCTTTAGTTGCAAAACCAATAGAGATATTCAGAAACCTTAACAAAATTATTTCTTTAGAAATAACCCCAGAGGTACCACCACTTATACTAGAAAATGATGTTCATCGTTTAATAAGGGCCACTATTCCGTGTGCCCTACATGTATTAACACAATTATCACAACCACTCCTGTGAGATTGGTGTTGTTATTATTCCTCTTGTACTGATTAGGATACTGAAATAAAAAAAGTAAATAAGTTTCTCAGCATCACACATTTACTAATGGTGGCAGTAGAGTCCATAGTAGCTTGGTAATAGATTTTTAAAAAATTAAAACAAATCCAATTCAAGACTATTTTTTTAAAATTCCACTTATATTTTCTTCATTAGGTATTCAAATTACAAAATATGTGCTTATGGATACAAATCAAATAGCACAAAAATGTACAAAGAAAACAATTCTGCCATGTCCCCTTTCTGAACCTACTCTCCTGACAGTAGAGAATATCTCTCTGCATTTTTCTTCATGCTTAAGCAACAAACACGTGCACTCTCCCACATGCGTGCATGTTTTTAAACAAACATAAAAACATCCAAACATTACTTTGAAATTTGCTATTTCACCAAGTTACACGTCACGGTAGAGTCATGCTTCATGCCACTAGAGTTACAGCTCAGCTTTACGATGGTGCATAATATTCCATGGGATGAATGAACCATAATTTATTCATGTTATGATGGATATTCAGATAAATGAATGATCAATTGCCTAAGTGTTTGAAGTAGACACCTGACAGAAAGAGTGAGATGAGCCAGGTGCTTTAACCAAAGGTAAGGTTTGATTATGAGAACATTTTTCATAATACTGCAAGTTCTTAGTGATTACTTGATCAAAATTATGCCTGGCTATATCCCAAGTCCACACTTCTTAAAATGCTCCCCATTGCCTTAAAGACTATAATTGATCTCATTATCTTTGTCTCTATGTAGTATCTTAGTTTAGAATCTTTGAAGCAAACCAGAAGGACTTAAGACATGGGAAAATTGAAATGTCTATACCTCTTAAATTTTTGCTGATGGGAAAAGTAAAAACACTAATTCATTGCAGTTCTAAATTTTGGTTTGAAAAGAAAAAAACAAAAGCAATCAATCAAAACAATAAAGAAGGATAGGCAGCTCTGAAATAAACACATTGCCTGGGATATTCTCCATAAGAATATGCTTTCCATGGCCGACTGAACAGCGGTACACTGTATACAACAACCCTTTAAGGTCCTTGTCTCCTGTGGCGCCAGTATTTCTTGTAGAATGAAATAGGCATCTTTAAGCCACCTGAGTACCTCTTGAGCATAGGAGAGTTATTCCTTAAATACTTTTATGTCTCCATTTTATAGAGCCCTGAAAGAGATTCTTTTTTCCTCTTTGAGTTTGAAAACAAAGCAAATCTTCTACAATGATTAGTACTTCCTTTTTGTGCCTCAGAAAAATAATTCCTCATTTCTTATTTCTCAAGAACAAGCAGCTCATCAAGTTATCTGCTTGACTTTTCCTGCTTCTGGAACTGAAGCAAGTTTGCTTATCTAGCAGTATTCTGTAAAGCAGCAAAGAGTGACATTCAGTACCGTCCCCATCATAAATTGGGAAACAAGAGAGACTGCAACACACTCTTTGTGCTCCTGTGGAACCCATCAAAGCTAGAGATGTGGAGCCTGACTCAATTCACATCTTAAATGTCTGAAAGAAATTTTGCATTGTGTTTATTTGCTCAGGGTTTAGTGCAAAAAATATATACATGCCCTTGAGGTGATGACAGGAACGCAGTCATCTGAGAATGGGAGTTTTCACGTTGATACTCCGAGCGTTCTGTTCAGGATCATCTGGAATCTAGGGCTACATCTGAGTGCATGATACTGGAAATCTTACAAGTACTTACACTGGCTCTAATATATATATCATTCACACACATGAATTCTACCCACTTAGAAACAAAAACTTATCCAGAAACTGCATCATGGTAGTTGTTCTTTAAATATACACTATTCAGAATAAAGGATTTGTTCTTATAATTTTGACCTTTTGAGAAATTATGTGTATAGTTATTCCCTTCAAAGCCAGTTCAGTTTCAAAGCAATTTATATGATTGTTTTTATTTCAGAATAATAGGAATTTTTTCTTTTTGTTTTTTACATATTGGTTTTGATGATGATGACGTATGCTGGTTGGAATATTAATGATTTAAAAATAGCACAAAGAGACAAAGCTTTATATACTATAAAATTTTAATTGTTTTCCAGAAGTGCTCATATCTGTTGAGACTAGCAATAAAAATTTTAAATATTGTACATATATCTGTAATTTAGTTCAACATACATTTCTTTAGCTTTTATTTTTTGCAAGGCATTTGACTTTTTGTTATAAGAAGATTCAAAAATGAATAAAACGCAATTCTAGCTCTCCAGATTTTCCTGGTTAGTGGGTGAAACTCAGAGTTAAATGTGTAAATATTAATATGGTATAACATCAGGAAGGCTGCTATGTGCTCAAACAGTGGGGCGTTAAAAACACGAGGTTGGGGCTTCCCTGGTGGCGCAGTGGTTGAGAGTCCGCCTGCCGATGCAGGGGACACGGGTTCGTGCCCCGGTCCGGGAAGATCCCACATGCCGCGGAGCGGCTGGGTCCGTGAGCCATGGCCGCTGAGCCTGCGCGTCCGGAGCCTGTGCTCCGTAACGGGAGAGGCCACAACAGTGAAAGGCCCGCGTACCGCAAAAAAAAAACAAAAAAAAAAAACCCAAAAAAACCCCACGAGGCCATGAGATGATTTCGGGAAAGAGAGCATACTTGACTGAATGCCCACTGTGTACTCATTTCGGGGTCCCAGAGTCTGGCAAATATTTCAAAATGTTTCATGTGTAAAAAACAAACCAAAGTCTAGCTCCTTACTCCATCTGCATTTGGTTTCTTTCTAGTAGGGTCATGTGTGTAATGAAAAACACAGGAAAAGGATGTGGCTTATTCTTCAATGGTAATTTTAAAATGGTAGAAGATGGGTGCTGAACCCCACTGATATTCAAAAGAAGCGTGATATTAGTTGAATTTTTTATTCTCTTGCGGCTTCTTAAATTTTTGAAATGCATGTAAATATGAACTTAAAGACAGCCATGACAGCAAACCAAAATGTTGATGTTAAATTAACTATTCATTTATATACATGTTTATATATTATTTATAGTTACTGTGTATATATATTTAAATATACTATGCTCATAAATATAAAAGAGAAACTTTTAATTCATCGGAAAATTTTTCCACATTTTGTTATCTTTACAGAAAAGAATATTTAGGCCACTCAGTATCTATAGACACCTCTCTTTCTATTACATCCAAGTACATCATGGAATAATTCTGAAAACACTGCCATGCCTCTACTTGATATTGGACTTGTTCTTTTAAATTGGTCAACAATTTATTGCTCATGGCATTTCACTTTTTGAGAAGCATTTTAAATTAATTGCCTACTTTAATGGGGACATATTAGCAATCTCTTCCCTTGCTTTTTATTGTTTATTTTGAAACTTAATGAAAACCCTTTTTGGGCTTGTTTTTATGTGTAATCCAGTTTAGAGTGATAAAAATTTTGAAGGCCTGTTTAAATAACATAAACTGAAATATAGGTAATCCTTTAGTGAGTCTACAGTGCTCTAGGGTTAAATTGAAACCTTTTAATGTGATGTAAAGCCCCCTGGGTTACATGCACCCTAATCTCTCCCTCCTGTCCATAGCCATACCCATATACTGAAAATTGCTTCAAATGTGTTTTTCTCTTTCTCAGCTCTGTGTTTTTGCACAGGCTTACCTCTGCCCAGAATGCCCTTTCTTGGACTGTCCACTTTGTGGCTTTTTAGTACTTCTTCAAGTGTCTGGTAAATGTGACTCCCCCTTGGAGGTCCTTCCCATCTCCAGGCAGTGCTGCAGTGCTGTTCAGTTTGAGCTGTCCCAGGCCGAGTTTGCCCTTCTATCGCTGCACGGAATCACATTGGTATAATCACCTCATCTTTCCGTCTCTCTCTCCCATTCACCTAGGAAGACTCAATTCTTCTTTGTATTCCCAGGGCTCAGCACGGTACCTTGCCCTCCGTGTTGGGTGATCTAAGGCTACAGTATATGCACCATTTTGAAAGTGATCATCTTTTTGATGATCAAACAGCTCTCAGATGCTATACTGTTCTTCCATCTATGTGAAGGCATTTTAAATTGAGTGCTGATTTTCTTTGATTATGAACCATGAGCAGTGGGAATCATGTTGTTTAAATCCTCTTCTTTCTTAGTCCAGTCTTTCATTCAGGCCCTCATTATATCTCATACAAACGATTTCAGGATCTTCCTAACTAGTCTTCCCTACCATCAGTCCCCTTTTCTGTCATCCAGCCTATATATCATTGCGAGAGCTAACTTCCTGAAAACATATCTGATCCTTCCTGTTCTTAAAACCCCCTGGGCACACCCTATCATAATACATAATCTAGGTCCAGCATCTAAGACTGTAGCCTGGCAACAGTATGAGATCTGGGACACATTGTGTTTTGTTCAACATTATACCCCAGCACCTAGCACAGTGATTGGCATGTCTTACAATGCATGTGCTATCTTAGGATAACCTATGACATCAAATCTAAGACGTCAGTGATCACAAAACACAACGTTGTTTTATGTACCACTAAGGGAAAAGAAATCTGCAAATTCTAGTGTGGCACAACTGTTTCTTTCTTATATGCTTTTGAATTTTTATTTTATTCTTCCTGAAAGACATTTGAGACTTCTTCAGATAAAAGCAGGTTTTTATTATTTATCACTCTGGTGCATAAATAAAAAGCAAAATATAAGCAAAATAAATGGGCTAAGTTTATTCTTACAACTTTGCAATGAAAGCCTGATGTTTCTGCGTCTCTTTCCTCCTCAGAGTCATTGACATTTGTGTTCTGTTCCATATAATATCGTTCTCTGTTTCATCAAGAGTATTAGTGATGAAGCATGTCTTGGAAGAGTTATTTTATTCCACCCACTTTGCGAGTTCTTATGTGCATTCATAGGTAGTCATAACTTCCAGCTGTCCAGCTACATCCTGATTTCAGAGGTGTTAAAAGGTTAAAACGGTAAGGTACGTCTCAGAATTGATGAACAAAGTGAATTATGCATGGGCTGAATGCGTGCTATTATTATAATGCTCCCAACCTACCCTTTCAGTTTCCTCTCCCCACATGTCAATCCCACACACTATTTCTCTGAACTGAGAGACTTTGTGAATGGGAGGAGATCCTTTTGCAACTCTGTGCTATTGCGTTCATTCCTATTCACTCAGCATGAAATTGACTTCTCTTCTCTGTTCTCAAACTCAGACTAGCTCTTCATGATCCAATTTAAATGCCATCTCCAAGCCTACCTTCCTCACTACCCCAGACAGACTTTGTTTCTGCCTCTCCAATACCTTCTGAGCATTTTGTATACACTAATTTGAACACTTCTCACATTTTTTTCTGATGACATGGTTAAGGATAAAGACCAAACGTGGTATTTTTCTTTGTCTTCTTGCTGTTGGCACACAGTTATTTTTTCAATGAAACTTGAATAAATATAGTTTGGTATATCTCATTCCTTTATTTGACTGTGGAATGGTATGAAGTGAGAGAATGTTTTTCCAAAGTTTCCCTGGGAGGACTTGTGATACCAATGCTATTATATGACTGGTATCCTTGGTCCAGTATTTTGCTTTAGATAGAATATCTAAATTCTGCATTGGTCAAGACCTACATTTTACAAAACAAACAAAAGCTCACTAATCCAATATTTGTGTACATTTCCTCCGCATTGTACAACCTATTTGTTAAACATCATTTATACATTCGCAATTTTTATACTACAATTAACCAGAGATCAGAGTCTGAAAAAGACAACTAGAAACAATTTTAGAAACTTTAAAAGCAAATTTAAATTCTCAGTTGAAACATTGTGTATTGATTAAAAAAAAAACATTAGCCAGGGTCCAATGCCTGTTCTTTAAAAGTATCTCCTCATTTCATTAACAAGTGTCAAAACAAAGAGTGTATGTCCAAATCCCTATGTTAGCCATGAGTCATTCTACAATATATATATAGATGTTAACGTGACTCAAAGAGATACTGACAAAGGAACAGGTGATGATCTTCTGGAACAGTGTTACTGAAAATATTGTCTGTTCCAGCCTGCATCAGTCACATACTGGATAGAAATGTAGTAGGGGGCCTCAGCTTCTGATTCCCTAGATTCTGGGTAATTTTTATAGGCACAGAAGCTTGAGAATATGTGATTTTAGATTCTGATCCATTGAATCTGATACCACAGAAGATATATTTAGTGTTTTCCTGGTAATCCTAGACTAATTCCCAAATTCCAATAGGGACTTTTTCTTCTGGGCTGTACAAGTCAGCACTCTTAGGTTCCATAATTCAAAAACTTTGAAAAATATTTTCTAGAATATTTTCATCATTAGCCTTTCACTATGAAATGCTGTAAACATAATGCCATTTCACTTCACTCTATATACATGGGGAGTTAGTAACTCACTGTGAATACAGATGGAAGAAAGAACTAAAAAAGATCATTTTGTACTGTATGCTTTCCAGAGGAAATGATCTGCGATATAGAATTAAACAGAAAGCTTTTAAAACAATTCTGAGTCACTGCGCACACGTAGAAAGAGATCTGAGTCATCATAGGTCACCCAGAGGATGGAGCCTAACTGGGAATAGAATGTACTTGTTGTCCTCCATACCTTACCTACTTCCTCCTTGCTCTGATGATTCTTTTTTTTTTTTAACACCTTTATTAGAGTATAATTGCTTTACAATAGTGTGTTAGTTTCTGCTTTATAACAAAGTGAATCAGTTATACATATACATATATCCCCATATCTCTTCCCTCTTGCGTCTGCCTCCCTCCAGCCCTCCCTATCCCACCCCTCTAGGTGGTCACAAAGCACGGAGCTGATCTCCCTGTGCTATGTGGCTGCTTCCCACTAGCTATCTATTTTACATTTGATAGTGTATATATGTCCATGCCACTCTCTCACTTCATCCCAGCTTAGCCTTCCCCCTCCCCATATCCTCAAGTCCATTCTCTAGTAGGTCTGTGTCTTTATTCCCGTCTTACCCCTAGGTTCATCAGTACCAATTTCTTTTTTAGATTCCATACATATGTGTTAGCATATGGTATTTGTTTTTCTCTTTCTGACTCACTTCACTCTGTTTGACAGACTCTAGGTCCATCCACCTCATTAGAAATAGCTCAATTTCGTTTCTTTTTATGGCTGAGTAATATTCCGTTGTATATATGTGCCACATCTCCTTTATCCTCTGATGATTCTTAATCTAGTCATGCGTCATATGATCATGCTCCTGTGAAACAATGTGAACAGCTTTTCATTATGGATTTTCTGGCTTCTTCTAGTATATTCAGGAGAAGCAAAATAAGCATTACTTACTAAAAAAAAAAAAGACATTGGGTTATTTACACAATAGGAACTTGAAAAAGTAAATAATTGAATTTGAATACATCTAGCACTATTGTCTGACTTTATTTCTGTTGATAGGATGATTATGTTGGAGATGGTTTTATAGCATCACATTGTAGTTTGGAGGAAAGAGACAAATTGAATCCATCTCGATGCGGTATTGTGAGGTTTTTTTCCTCCGCATCACAATTTCACCTGCATTTTTTCCCTCCACACCACAATTTCACCTGCATTCTTCTTTGCATTTACATCTCTATCCATCATAAACTCCATAACAATAATTTAGTCAGCGTTTGATCACCTCTGGAGCCTACTTAACCCCTCTGCCCAGCCGCTCCTTTACTTGGATTCTTAGCAGAGTCCCGTGTCAACCAGGGATGGCAGATAAATGGAGACTCAAGGATCCGAGAGACCACAGAAATAAATGGTGTGAGTGTGTGTGTGTGTGTGTTCTTCCTGTAAATTGCAGTTATATTTAGTGTAAGCATTTTATATAAAAATGCATCTTTAAATTGACCCCTAATTAAGTGACTAAGACAACTGACTGGGTATCATTGTTATATTTTAGGCAGTTTCCATCTAAATTTTCAGTCTTTCTCCACCTCTGAAGCTAGGATTTACTCATTTCACATCTACTTACTGATTACACACATGTCCTAAATCCCTCCGGTGTGCCAGGCACGGTGCTCGGCAGTGGGACTCAGGCGAGCAAGATACTTACTTCCAACCAGCTTGCTTTTCTACGACTATAGCTTGGGCTTCTGGCAGCACTTGTTAGGAATAATTGTCTCTCTTCCTGTTCCGATCTATAATAAATGAACCACTTTCTGACCTATACAGGAGCCTTTCACTAGGGAGAAGGTGGGTCAATATCTTGAAAAGCCCAGGACCTAGCATATCTGCTGTTCATTTAGCTTAATATGTCTGTAATGACATGGTGGCCTCATTAATACATGCCAGGTTTTTCCTGTTGCAGCAGTTGCCACCATGTGTCCTTCTTACTTCACTAAAACAATCTTTTAATTTAACAAAAGACAATCTTTGTGATATACTGAAGCCTGTCAGAGAAATGATGTCATTGTTAACCGTCATTATTCACCCAGTGTCACAAGCCAGCTGGGCTGCATGAGCTGAAGTCAGGAGGGGGTGGAGCATTCGGAGGTATCTCTTTTCCTCTAGCTGTAGAGCTAGCTGACTGTCAGCTCATCACAGACATTCACTCATTTATTCATTCATTCTTTTTAAAATAAATGGCATGTTGAGTGCTTGCTTGTGGCAGGCATAGTTCCGGGTACAAGAGATGCAGTGGTTGATGAGGCAGAGATGGTCCCAGCCTTGTGGATTCCAGTCTGTCACTTGCAGCTTACTTTAAATTTACTTTTGACACCAGTGCTCTAAATCAGTGCCTTCACAAGTTGACAGTAATCCAGAGAATCACTGAGAATCTCTTTACACCTGGAAATATCACCAAGAATCTCTCTACACCTGGAAATATTTGCAAAGACTTTCAGTACACTCTCTGAGGCTGCCCTGTCCTTCAAGAGCTGCCACTGTCAGTTTCCAAGTGCAGAATTAAATGCCATCATCATCTTTCTATGTATAAGAAATGTGACTTGAAATACCCTGTGAATGCTTCCAGTTATCTTGGAATTGCATGGAAGGCAGCATGGGGGAATTTGGGTTGTTTCTAACATGCCATTTCCTGGCATTTTGAAAACATTTGTACCAAGTCAAGTGATAGGGCCACGCACTGCCTTGGTTTCAGAAGCATTTCTAGTGGTAGCTAAAGGGCTTTAAAGCAGTCTCTAAAAGTAATCTAATCTCTGTGCCTCATGCCTGGGCCAAATCAGGTCTACTGCTGGTGAAACAATTTGTGTAATCATCATCATTTTATAAAAGTAAGTTAATAAGCAGGTACTGTGCTGGGATGTTTGGAATATGTTCCCGTTAATATGTCTTATTAAGGAAAAGACTTTCTGTAAGGCAGAATCTCCCTATACTCAGAATGTGCCAACCATGAACACTTGCCTAAGACAGGTGATTAGCAGATGAACCAAAATTATCCCCAAAGAAATTCAGATATTTCCCAGGTACAGGTGTATGATATTTGTACTGGGCAGATATAGTCAGAAAGGCTAACCCCCCTCCCCTTGTCTTTCAGGGCAGTGATTTTAGACTGCCCCTGGGCTGTCACTTTTTGCCTCTTTTGAATTTATGCCCTCCTCCCATACACACTATGGCCAGGATTGTTGTACAGACATAAACTAAAGTTTTAACCATGGAGCCACCAACAGTCTTGCAAAGAATATGCCACTAACTCTGATTAAACATCTTTTATTTTTCCACATTCTCTGAGGCTCAGCCTGTCTAAACTCTGTCCCTACCAAGGAACCACCAAAAAGTAACTGAGATATCTTGTTGTTATTTACTCTGCAAATAAAATATCTGAGAGTGACATCAAATTATCGAGCATATTAAATGTATGTGTGTATATAGTCGTGACCTTGGGAAAAATATTTAACTGTTTTCTTTACTGTTTCTTTTGTGAAAAAGGAAGAGGATCCATAGTGTTCCTGGTTTTATAGAAGTCTATTTAGGTGCCTCTACCATTACTGATGAGCAAACAATCATTATAGTCATTTCTAAACTGTAAATTTAGAAACGTGAAAAAGAAGAGTATAAATTATCTTTAATGGGGCATTGAGGAATTTTACTTAAAGCATGTTATTATCATAACGTCTTAAAAGGAATTCTACTTAAAAACAAGTTATTTCTCCAGAACTTATAACAATAATCTATAACAATAATAAAATCAGTAATAAATTCTAAGGAAAAATATGGCAGGGCACAGTTAAAAATATTTTCTCAGTTATCCAAGAGCAAACTTAGCATTGTATAGATGAACTCCACTAGTAATCCTGTTACTGAACCAACCTTGGATGCACTCGCGCCAGTGTGCAGTAAAGCCAATCTACTGACGCCGGGTTATGGTGAAGGAAAGTGCAGTTTATTGCAGGGCCCCAAGCAAGGAGTTCAAGATGCCTAGTGCTCATAAATCTGGAACTCCCTGATGGGGTTTAGCAAAACATTTTTAAAGGAAAGGTGAGGGAAGGGCATCCCAGGGTACATGATCAGCTCGTGGACAATTCTCTGACTGGTTGTAGATGAGGTACAGGATGGTGTCACAGGGGTTAACGTTATCAATCCTTAGGTGCCAGTAGTTCTGTGGGCTGGTGAGCTCATGATCATCAAGTAGTTAATTTCTTCCATTTGGTGGTCGTTTTAGCATCTGTAAAACAACTCAGGGGCTTCCCTGGTGGCGCAGTGGTTGAGAATCCGTCTGCCGATGCAGGGGACACGGGTTCGTGCCCCGGTCCGGGAAGATCCCACATGCTGCAGAGCGGCTGGGCCCGTGAGCCATGGCCGCTGAGCCTGTGCTCTGCAACGGGAGAGGCCACAACAGTGAGAGGCCCGCGTACCGGGAAAAAAAAAAAAAAAAACAACTCAGGAAATGTGCATCAGATACTATCATCTAGGTACTTCAGAGAGGAGTTAAAGCAGAGGATATGGGGGAGGGGTCTGTCACAGGAAGGCCCCATAGCATCCTGCTGGGCTACAATCCCCAGATGTATCTTGATTTACTCTTTTAAGGTACTTCTCCCAGAGAAGGATTCTGAAGTCATAGATCCATACTAAACATTCATCTCAGTGATCTCTTAGCAATGCCTGCCATGGACAAGGGAACAGAAATTGTAGCATGTGTGACCTGTAACATATATGTAGGTTATGTGATAATCCTATAAATTCCTACTACACTTATAATTAGTACCAGATTATGGAATGTTAATTTTACTTGAATTAGTCCATATACTTTTAAAATTAGATAAATCCAACTGGACTATAAATTGATTGAGAAAAGTTCCCATATGTTATACCACTTTATTTTTTTCTGTAGATGCTGTTCAGATTTGGGGTACACAGTAATTACTCAAACATGTATTGACTTGGTAAAACAATGCAGTCGAATGACATTCAATTTTACCTCCGTAGGCTTGTATAAAATCTCACAGAGAAATGCAGTATTTGGGGCCTATGTATATAAATTTATATTAAAAAATAAATATATATTTTATATATATATTTATATATATATTATATATATTATATATTTATATATATACATGTATAATTGTATAATATACTGTATATTAATATATTACATATTTATTACATGTAAAGTGAGATACCAATTTAATACGTAAGTATATTAAATTAATATAAAATATGTATTAGTTATATATTTTATATTATATTTACTTAAGACACAAAGAAGAGTTAAACAAGCAGAATGTTTAGCCTGAAGGAAAAAACAATAGGGGGCCATTAATAGCCAAGCACATATGTTTAAAAATCTGTTTATCCAAGAATGGTTAGATTTGTCCTAAGTGTCCTTAACGGTAAGCTAGGGCCAGTGGTTTGAGATTATGTGAACAGATTTTAGTAAGGAAAGATTTTCCCAAATTGAGATCTGGCAAAGGTAAGAGTCATCCCCTTTGGGAAATGGTGAGTTCCCTTCACTAGATGTATTGACATATAAAGTAGGAATTTTAGAGGGGCGTCAAGCTTTGGGTGTATGGTTCAAATAGGTGGCTTTCACAGTTATTTTAAACCCAAAAATATAGACTTCTTGCTGATTCTAAGTTTCCTTATTTGTAAATAATAATACCTGCCTTTCCCCTCACAGGTTATCGTGCAGAGGAGAATAGATGATACAGCTGACCCTTGAACAGTTTGAACTGCATGGGTCCACTTATGTGCGGATTTTTTTTTCAATAAATATAGCACCTGTGTTTTCATTTTACAGATCTTTAAGTGTAAGGGAAAAGTCTGTGTTTGATTAGAGATCACAATACATGGAATCAGAAATAGGGTTTTGAGGCCTGATTCTATACAAACTGTCTCAGCTTCCTGCCCTTGGGTGAATGATTTATCGGTTGCTTTGTTTTTGAGGCAGAGATAGCAGAACACAGATTTTCAACTGTGGGTGTGTGTGGGGGGTAGATCGGCACCCTTAACCCTTGCCCTAAACTCTCGCATTGTTCAAGGGTCAACCATATATGCAAAGTGTTGCAAAAAATATAAAGAATAAGTAATTCTGTTGCGTGAAAGGAAGTTACTCATTAATGAGTGTGAATCAGATCTGACTAATACCACAGTTATTCATTAGCATCTGTAAGAAACATCCAAATTAAAACACCTAAAGATAATACATGAACTTGTAATTTTCAGACTTATGTTTAGAGAAAAGTGTACCGACTCACTTTACAGGGACTTGGATACAGATGGATTTATTTCCCTTTCACATTTATTTTTTAGTTGTATTAATGTATTACTTTTCTATTATATAGAAGATCTTGGGTGATCTTACCGACAGGTTTTTGTCTGTTGGTTAGTCTATTGGACTATTTTGTGTGTCTCAAAGAAGTTTTGGAAAAGGATAATAATCTGTTCCAGAAAAGTATACCTCTGCGAATAATTTAGCCGAATTAAAATCATTTCAGAGAAATGAATTTAGATTTCTCAGCTTTATGTATTCACATTCCTACAGTAGTCTTTATTAACCTGTAAAGCACACAAGGTTTGTCTGATTGTTATGCTTTAGGCAGCATGTAAAGGCGTAAGTAGGATATTGTGTGGAACTTCTTAATCGCTGTTTCTGCATTGAATGTGCTAGTTTGTTTTTCCACCTCTGTTTCAATCACTATCCATTCACAGACTCTTCAGTTCCTGTGGGGAGCTTTGGAGAACACATTGCTTCTCTGAATAAATAGCAAATGCAATCCAAAACCTTGGATAAACTATTTAAAAGTATAATAAGAGCCCATGAACTAGGTTTTCATGAGATTGAGAAACGCATAATGGAAGGCGAGGGAGTCTCGCTCTGCTTAGAGAAGTGGCATAGAGGTTGAGAACATAGCAAGGCTGTCAGCCTGCCTTGGTTGAACTAGGATTCAAATCCTAGTTCAGCCATTTCTGAGCTGTGTGATTTTGTTAAATTACCTAATTTTTGCTTGTCTCAACTAGCCTATCAGGGAATCAGGGATTATAAGAGCACCAGCGTCATTGTATTATTCATATAAAATACTTAGGGCAATACTGGCATATAGTAAGAGCTCAATAAATGCTTATAGCTATACTTTAGAGTCCTGGATTAGACCGGGAAAACCTGAGCTCTAAGCCTGAGTCATCTGGGTAGCATATAGTCGGTTTTTGCTGATAGCAATATCAGTTTCTTCATCGATAGATAATATAATTGATTTTATTCAAAACCACAGGTGCTTCTGCATTGTAGAATGTAATTTCAGGGCCTCACCTATTTATCATCACACTTAAGTGAACCTATCTATCTTTTTTTCTGTTATTTATGTGTTTATTACATTTTAACGTAATATTTTCTAAAACTCCCTGATTGTACTCTCATTGTTTGTTTGATTGTAGCCTGTTGAGTTGAACCTAGAATCTTCATAGAAAAGTACTGTCTTCCACAAATGTTTCCTCTGGAATGATAATAGCACTTGATATTTTACAGAAGATTTTCAAGCACAGTGTTGCACTAATCCTTAAAACATCTTGTGATGTAGGTATTTTTATTCTTATTTTGTGATGAGAGAACTGATAGCAAAGTTAATGGAGTAAAATTAAGCTAAGTTGTTTATTCAAGCTGATTATTTCTAGACCACACAAATTAATGGATTATATATGTGCCTTTGTGGGAAGAGTGGAGGCTTGTCCCTGTGCAGTGTTTTGTACAAAAAAGAATGCAAAAGGGCTTCCCTGGTGGCGCAGTGGTTGAGAGTCCGCCTGCCGATGCAGGGGACACGGGTTCGTGCCCCGGTCCGGGAAGATCCCACATGCCGCTGAGCGGCTGGGTCCGTGAGCCATGGCCGCTGAGCCTGCGTGTCCGGAGCCTGTGCTCTGCAACAGGAGAGGCCACAGGAGTGAGAGGCCCGCGTACCACAAAAAAAAAAAAAAAAAAATGCAAAAGTTGAAAAACTAAAAAAAAGACATAAAGAAGGAATCATTCATTACTTGACTTCTATTATTCCTTTTTTCTCTTTTTCATAGAGTGGAGGAAGTTTTTTTTTTCTCTTGGCCACACTGCACTGCTTGTGGGATCTTAGTTCCCTGACCGGGGACCTCAGCAGTGAGAGCGTTGAGTCTTAACCACTGGACCACCAGGGAATTCCCGAGAGGAGGAACTTTTGATATGGCAACTGTCAGCCTGCTGCTGTCACCCTTAGATGTCCCCAGGTTCCTTGACATTAGCACAGTGTAAGTGTCAGTGAGAGAGACTCTTAGCAGTGCATCTATCGGCCTTTTTTGATGTTGACTTCATAGTTGATAAATGGCAGGTCTCATTTATCCTGCAGCTGGAAGAAATCTCCTTATGTTATTTTTTATTAATTTATTTATTCAACAAATATTTATAGGACACCTAGGATATGTCAGGCAGGGAGGTGCCTCTTTATACAGTAACCATGGATAGATTGTCATCTCTTATCTGGTTCCCTTTTCTGCATCACTGAACATGGGCTTGTTCTTTGTTGTCATGACATCTACACTCATTTATTCATTCAATGAGTATTTATTGAGTAGCTACTATAAAGGCACTAGGGATAAAGTAGTAGAGAAAAAGTATAAAAGTCATTGCCCTCATGAAGCCCACATGGAAAGGAGGGGGCAGACAGAAAAGCAGGATACTTGAATGAAATATATAGTATGTTAAGTTTATTTCAGTATTAATGATAATAAGATAGACAAGGGGATAGGGAATGTTGGGTGGGTGAAATTTTAGATGATTTGGGCATGGAAAGCCTCACTGTGAGGATGATTGTTGGATCAATACTGGAAAGAAGTGAGGGGGCCAGCTGTGGATGTCAGTGGAAGGAAAAATAAGTATAAGGCCTGCCTAAGGTGGGAGCATGCCCAGTGTGTTTGACAAATATTGAAGAGGAAAATGCAGTTGAAATGAAGTCATCAAGGGAGTAGATGGGGGCAAGGGAGAGTAGTGGGAGATGAAGTCAGAAAGGCAAAAAGAGGCCAAACCATGTAGAGCCTTGTAGGTCATTGTGAGGACTTTGGCTTTAACTCTAAGTGAGATGGGAAGCCACAGGAGGGTACAGAGCAGATGAATGATGTGATCTGATTGACTTTTTTTTTTTTTTTTTTTGCGGTACGCGGGCCTCTCACCGTTGTGGCCTCTCCCGTCGCGGAGCACAGGCTCCGGACATGCAGGCTCAGCGGCCATGGCTCACGGACCCAGCCGCTCCGCGGCATGTGGGATCTTCCCAGACCGGGGAACAAACCCGTGTCCCCTGCATCGGCAGGCGGACTCTCAAACACTGCGCCACCAGGGAAGCCCCTGATTGACGTTTTAACAGAATCACTTTGGCTGTTATGTTAAGAATAGATGAAGGCATAGCAGAGAGACCAGATGAGGGAATCTTGGCTTGGACCAGAGTAGTGGCGATGGGAGGATGAGAAGTGGTCAAACTATGGATATATTTTGAAAGTACCTCCTGCATAACTTGCTGATGGACCAGTTGTAGAATGTGAGAGAAAGAGAAGGATCAGGATGATATCAGAGTTTTTGACTTGAGCACCTAGAAGATTCGAGCTGTCATTAACAATTTGAGGAACATCATTACCTATCATTATTCTCTCTCCCATAGATTAAGAATAGAAAACTTCAACAACTTGAACATAGTGACAGGATACCATATAGTTATGGTACTTGATTGTACTTTATCCAAGAGACAGTTTGGGGACTCGAGTTCTATTCTTGAATATTCCATAAACTAGCCCCGTGATGTAGGTTAAGCCACTTTAAGTCTCAAACTTACTTTATTCTTAAATGAGACTGACTCAGGCATCTCTAAGAAGCCTTCTCTAATGTCATTGTCCAAAAAACATTAATCAATTTCTCCACTGCCCTACTTTATACCTGTAAAAACTTCTGCTATTCTATGTGTTTATATTTTATATGTTGCCATATCTGTTGTCCTTACTAGAACATGTGCTCCTCAATTGAGAGAAAAACTGATATCTTATGAATTCTTATCTTATGAATAATTTTGATACTGCACTATAACAGTTTAGACACATAACTGCTTATTTTACATGCTTTTTTAATTTAGTAAAAGGATGAACATTCATCATTTTTTCATGAAATTGAATCTTCAAAGTATAAGCTTGGAATATATTATAGGAATAGGAAGGGAGCATTAATATTATTGGTTTGCAAAACTGAGCCACATTTTTGGGAGGGGGAGGGTGGCAAGGAAAAGGAACTTTTCTTTCAAAGACTATTATTTTAACCCAAATAATTTATTCAGCCATAGTATAATTTTTTTTTTTCTTTTGCGGTACGCGGGCCTCTCACTGTTGTGGCTTCTCCCATTGCGGAGCACAGGCTCCGGACGCGCAGGCTCAGCGACCATGGCTCACAGGCCCAGCCTCTCCGTGGCATGTGGAATCCTCCCGGACCGGGGCATGAACCCGTGTCCCCTGCTTCGGCAGGCGGACTCTCAACCACTGCGCCACCAGGGAAGCCCCATAGTATAATTTGATCATGTTCTTGATTATTCTTTGGAAGCTAAAACTTTAACTTAGAAATGACATGATTACCTTTCGATTTTATTGCTTTCAATTCAGTTACTTTCATCCATATAAATTTCATTTATTAGATATAATTTACTTCCAATTCAATTTATATTTACTAATATTTTCCCCAAATGAAATACATTTCTGTACTAAATATAAAGGGGTAAATGTAGATATAGTAGAATAATGAAGAAGGGATGAAACCCTGCCACTGAGGAAGTCTACAGCTTGATTCAAATAATTTAGTTAGCCTTGGTGATTAAGCTACAACCCAGGCTTACTGGATCACATTCTAGCTTGCTCCCGGTGCTGAAGATTCTTCAGGGGCCCACGTGAATAAAGCAGACGACCAAGCTAGGGACTCTGATTTTAAAGTAATGAGTGCTTTTTTGTTTTAAAAATTTGCTCTAAAGGCAGTTCTGGGAGATAAATTCCAATAATAGCCTATTATTATTTGAAGAAATAACAGCATGTAGGATATATATAAGCTACTTTGAAGGAGAAAATACTCTTTTTTTTACTATTTTATTTTGAAATAATTTTAGACTTAGAGGAAAGCTGCAAAAATAGTGAGCAGATTCCCATATGCCCTTCACCTGGCTTCCCCTAATGTTAATTTCTTACATTATCATATTTTGATTATTGAGACCTGAAAATGGGTATATATAGCAATCTATTAACTAATCTACAGACCCTAGTAGAATTCTATCAGTTTTCCACTACTGTCCTTTTTCTGGCTTGGGATCCAATGCAGGATCCATTGTTATGTCCCGTTGTGTCCCCAGTCTGTGTCAGTCTTATCTGCCATGACCTTGTCACTTTTGAAGAGTAATGGTCAGTTATTTTGTAGAGTGTTTGAATGATGTTTCCTGATGTTTGGATTCAGGATATGTAGGAAAATACTCTGTTGAAGATATAAGCCTAGGATGCATTTGTTCAAAAAGTGGTAATATGTCATATATAAACATAAATGATCTTAAAGGCTGTGTTTTGAACAGTCTTGGGCTGATACGTTTTCCCCAATTCAGATCTACTGAGGATTTCCCATTCACAAATAAAAGGGTGAGTCAGTAATTCAAACAGAAAAATTCTGAAAATATGCAGTAAAAATATGCTGTTAGGTGCCCTGGAAAATGCAAAGAAATACAAGCCATAATCCTTTACCTCAAATACTATACAATCAGGCTAAGGTGGCAATATAGAGAGTTTGTTCACTATTTGTTTGACTTTGTTCACTATTAAAATGTATATGCACAAAAGATTAAATAAAGAGCATATTAAAACAACATATTAAAGGAGGATTATGCTATCATTTAAGTCATTGAATCAATTGATTCTTTTTAATGACTTAAACAAAAAATAACTTTATTGGCTTATATAGGCCGAAAAGCCCATATCTCAGGATGTTCTGGATTCAAGGCTTTAAAAATATCATCAGGGCTTCCCTGGTGGCGCAGTGGTTGGGAGTCCGCCTACCGATGCGGGGGATGCGGGTTCGTGCCCCGGTCTGGGAGGATCCCACATGCCGCGGAGCAGCTGGGCCCGTGAGCCATGGCTAATGAGCCTGCGCATCCGGAGCCTGTGCTCCGCAACGGGAGAGACCACAGCAGTGAGAGGCCGGCGTACCGCAAAAAAAAAATATATATATATATATATCATCAATATTTTGTTCTTTTCCATCTTCTGTCAACTGTCTCTATCTTCTTGGTTTTTAGGGACAATGGAAAAGAAGAATCACTTTCTCAGAAACAATAGCATATATCTTCCCGTATCTTGTTTGGTCTAAGTCACATGCACATTACTGAACCAATAGTTCTGGCTAAGGGAAAAATGATGGTAGGGTTGGCTTAGGCTTGGATCACAGATCAGGTTTCACTGGAGGCACGTGACTAAGGGGGAGAAGGGTTGTTCCTCAGAGGGAAATATAGGAATGCGGTTACAGGAAGGAGGGTAAGTGAATGCTAAATGTAAAAAAAACCCCAGATATTTACTATAACCCTCAAATTTGAATTGGTTTAAATTTAGAGGGTAAATGCTTCTCAACATATGAGACAGATTGATTGCTGTAGTAAAGAGTACTCCCATGCTTAGATCATGTAAGAGACTTACACAATTAAATTATATTAATTAAATCATCACTCCATGGTGATGTATCTTCTTTTCTTCTAAAGTTAATATCCACATTTGCCTGTCATCTAAGTATCAGTGTCCAGTGCTTATATTTCTCAGGAATTGCTCCTTATTAAGCCAGAGTAATCAGTAGTCTCACTCCGTATGTTCTTCCGGTCTCGACTGCACATGCCCAAATTTTTAGAGCTGTTCTTAACTTTGTACTCTGAGGTTTTTGTTTGTTTGTTTGTTTTTTCCTAGCAGTAAGCCATGTTAAAAATTGCCTAACCAGGCTAGGCAATGTGTTTTTCTGTGATTTTTTTTGTAGCACTACTCAAGTTATACATCACTGGTATGTCCTATGAAATCTGCTTTTTCACTCATTTTCAGTTGACTTTGTTACGAAATTGATTGACAGGGAAGGTTATAAAGATTCTGTTTATACCAACTGGAAGAAGAAAGAATACTCTGTCTCTGAATAGTTTAGTGTATTCTTGGTTGGAAGATCATGTTGGATAAAATGACCCCGCAGGTTTTCTTCCAGCCCTAAGGCAGGATGGAACTTAATGCCGCAGCCCAAATAAGCTGCTGCCGCACCTGGGCACCAGACAAATGCCTTTTGATGAAGGTGATTAAATAAAGGTCCTAATGGTAGTCGTCACACAGTATCAGCCTTTCTCCCAGTGCCTTTGAAAACACCACTTGAAAAGACTATAAAAAATATGCGTTCTGTTTAGGCAGCAAATGCTCTCATTAGGCATCTCAAGGTTTCTTGAGAAAAATAAAACACATGTTAGGGTTCTGAGTAGTAGATCGTTAGGTTTAAAAGAAAACTAAATGTAACCTTTTGTAATGTAAAATAATAAACTGCTAAGATAAAGGCTTTCTTTTAACACAAAGTGTATGTCTTTCTGTTTTCTAGAGGGCTCTAAAAAGAGCCACATGCTATGACCACATATCTACAGGGGAAAAAACAGACACTTTAATAAAGTAGAAGTTCACAGTGCTTAATTTCTAGTGGAAAGTGAAGAGATTAATAAAGAGGATTGTTTCTGTTCTTTAGGGGGTAAGCTTGAGTATTATAAAAAATTATTGCAATACTTTTAAAACAACTGCTTACCAAATTGTTTCTATACATTTAATATCTGGGGTCTCATCAGAGGGAGAAGTTTCAGTCTTGTCTATTCAATACTCTAAGAAAAATCAGACGAGAAGCCCCTGTTTTCTTTCATATTGACTGTGCCTTTCCTTGCCACTGACATGAGACTTACAGCTGCCAGTGGAAGGCAGAAAGGTTGTCCAATTTGAAAGCAAAACTTTGATTACTTATTTGTACTTTGCTATCATGAATTCAGTAAGAAATATATATATATTTTATATTTCATGTGAATTTCAGACCAGTGTTCCCTTAGGACTGACGATGTTATGGACTACGTAATCTAGAGAATTTTTCTATTTACCAGGTAAAGTGGCACCCCCATGTGTCAGGAAATGATTGTTACCCAAAGTGTTCTTGGAAGGCGTAAGCTTTTCAACACCTGATTATGGACAGCAGCATACAATTTGATGCGTGGCTTTCAGACTAGGAAGGCTTATGGTAATCTAAAGAAGTGAATTTTTACAAGATCCTTATGTACCTTCTGCAAGGGTTGAGTGTGATTGAAGGAGCTCCTCATTTTTGCACTTATACTGTTATTTCACATAGCACACCATCCTTAATTTATTAAAAGTAAATAAATAAAAGGACGAGCCCCTAACCAAAATGTAATTAATTTAAAGTTATTTGAGTCCAAGTAAATTACTTTATTTATCTTTTGGTTGCGATTTTGTCTTTGTTGCTGTGCGTGGCCTTTCTCTAGTTGCGGTGAGCGGGGGCTACTCTTCGTTGTGGTGCATGGGCTTCTCATTGTGGTGGCTTGTCTTATTGTGGAGCAAGGGCTCTAGGAGCGCAGGCTTCAGTAGTTCTGGCATGTGGGCTCAGTAGTTGTGGTGCACAGGCTTAGTTGCTCCGCAGCATGTGGGATCTTCCTGGACTAGGGCTCGAACCCATGTCTCCTGCATTGGCAGGCGGATTCTAAACCACTGCGCCACCAGGGGAATCCTGAGTAAATTACTTTTTACTGTGTTCTATACTTTAGGCCACCTCAAATCACCAAAAGTTGGTGCTTGGGGAAAAAAAAGTTAATTCACACTTGCAAAGCAGAATAAAAGGACAATACAAATAGCTCATAGTTGAATTCTTTCATGTCTGAACAGTAAGAAAATGCTTGACAGAAAGAGCACCTATTTAAAAAAAAGATGGGGGCTTCCCTGGTGGCGTAGTGATTGAGAGTCTGACTGCCGGTGCGGGGGATGAGGGTTCGAGCCCTGGTCTGGGGGGATCCCACATGCCGCGGAGCGGCTGGGCCCGTGAACCACAACTACTGAGCCTGCGCGTCTGGAGCCTGTGCTCCGCAACAAGAGGGGCCGCGATAGTGAGAGGCCCGCGCACCGCGATGAAGAGTGGCCCCTGCTTGCCAAAACTGGAGAAAGCCCTCGCACAGAAATGAAGATCCCAAATGAAGACCCTAGTCAAAAAATAAATAAATAAATTTTAAAAAAAGATGAAGTGCAGTAATTGGTTGAAAGAGACTCTTTGTTTAGAGATGAACACTGGACTTACTAAATCCAGAAAAAGAATAGTATAGGATAAGGGTGGGTGTGATAGCATGAGAAGTTAGTCAGTGGTCCCTGATGCCTTGGAGCTAGTTAATAGTTAAATTTAACATAATCTATATGATTAATTCTTAAAAATAATTTGATTATAGGAGAGAGCTGTTATGTAATTTTTCCTACTATTTTTTGTTGTAAAACCATTGTAACTTTTATCAGTAAGAAAAATTTTTCTTTGAAGTGAGAGTTAAAGATTAGAATTGGTTTCTAAGAAAAGTTGAAGAATATATGTGTTATGTATATGTGAGTGTGTGTATACTTCTAAAGTAAGAAATTAAATTCAACTGCATTTAAATAATATATGACAGTTTAAATTCCGTATCTAATTTCAGTCCTATACTTTTGATAATTCCTAGATATTCTTTATTGAGTACTATAGCAATTCAATATCCATTTCCTCAGAAGAGGAGAAAAAGGGTGACTTTTCTCTAGATTAATCACTTTTACAGCTCTATCCTAACTTAATATTACACTACCTTTAAAAATATATATTATCAATAATTAGCTTTTTGGTCTAAATATTTAGTGTATGCTCTGAATAGTACTATATCAGTATCTATTTTATATTGTCCATTTCTCTAGGACTGTACTTGTTTAAATTATTTTTGTATATTGATACTAACCATATGCCGAGGACTTATGCATGCTACCATACTGCTATGCCTTATGGAATCAAAAGTCAGAATCTTTCATTCACTTCCCATTGACGTTCTCTGCAATGTCTTATCTACCTAGTAAGTTTTTATTACCCTCTCCAGTATCACTTTAGATTTTCTCATCACGTTTTCTCAACTGCTAGTTGGAAGCAATTGCTTAAAGTAAATTTGCTTACAGGGCTGCCACATTACATAATTCCAGGGGGCACCATTGTCTCCCTGGGATTGTGTAGTGCCCAACCTGCGTGGCAGCCATTTACCGTCATTACCCAAACATAGAGGACTTCAATTTTGGATATTTATATTTAGTATTTAGAGCTGGCCAATTACTTTACATAAACTAGCTTTTGCGTAAAGATCCAGGATTTACTTGCATGACTCAGTTGCTGTAAATTTAATCAGTATTCACATTTGAATACAGAAAAAACTGTAGCTTTATAGTTATTCCTGAACTACAAGAAGCACTTGAGAGTGTAAAGATTTGTACTCTAGAATTTAATCACAAAAGATTAAAGTTTCTAACTTGATTTAAAGAACAAACTTAAGAGACTTTACTGGGAATGTAAATAGTTTTGGTTTATTTACAGTGCAGTGTTTTCAGTTGTGAAGTTGGCTAGTTATGTAGGCGGAAGGTGTAGGAGTTGTGATAGTCAGTATTTTACAACAATTTTGCCACTTCTTGACTTCTCTATATTCTTAACAACTGTAGTAGCAATGCCTAAATTTCTGGAATGCTCTCCCCCCACAGTAGTTTCCAAAGAACTAATTTTTGTTCATTAATTATCAAGCACAATTGTTTATTGTGATAAACAATTGAGAAGGGATGGGAAGAAGATGAAGAAAAAGAGAAACCCGAAAGGTCACCTTGACTTTGTTAGCATTACCCCCGATATGCAGAGCCAGCCAGATATTTCGCTTCTCTGCATTGTGTTATTTCTCAAATCATCTTGCTTGTAAAATTCAAACCTAGTATAGCTATTTCACTTTCTGCATTTTTTCTCAATTCCTTTTAGTAAAGTACTGATAGAAATAGGTTTTACATTAATTAGGCTTATGAAGAAATAATAACTTCTCTGAGTATTCTAATGCCTTTTTTCTTAAAATTCTATTTCTTTTGTCCTATTGATGCACTTTGGTGGGTGGACTGATAATAAACTGATAATAAACTATAGAAATATTTCAGTCCCAGACGTTTTGAGTGATAGTATTGCTTAATTCCTCCCTGTGTTTCTTATTTCCTGATCTAGACAGTGAGTGTTGGGAATGGATGTGTGTACATGGTAAGCCCTCGGTAAACACTTGTGATGTAGCACAGTAATATGTGCTACAGCACTGGAGGATGGACCTGGCCTTGTGTGTCTTCTCTGTCAGTCACTAGCTGTGTAAATTTTCATAGTCTCTTAAACTTTCTGAACCTTAGATTGCTCATAGGAATATAAAGTTCCTTCCTTGCCTATCTTACAAAAGGTTATGTGGATTAAATTATTGAATATACGTGAGCAAACTTAGACCAATACAGTGCCATATGAATTTAAGGAAGAGAGTGATTGAATACTTCTAACTAAATTAAGGCGACAGTTATTGTTCAAAAGCTCCCTTGTTTCAGGTCACTGAGTGAAATAAATTGGTATCTCTGGGAATCTTACATAATCATCTCCATCAGTGTTAAGGCAGCTTACCAAGTAAATGAAGATAACGAGGAGGCCGTGGCTAGAACTAAGTAAGAATGTTGAGGTGGATGACAGTAGCCTCTCATTTCTTTGAAAATTTTTTATTGTGCTGATCCTAAGACAGGCAAATGGTTTAGCAAAACATGGTTGGATCTTGGAGTCTTAAACACCTGGGCCATGTGTGACACACAGGATGAGTAATGTTAAAGACTGAACACTGAATGTTTTCTTGGAAGGCCCTATACTGACGTTATGTAATGGTTTTCTGCTACCTCCTTAATTCTACATGATAGATTAAACTAGGAGACTTTTATTTTTTTTTATTTATTTTTTTTAGGAGACTTTTAGAAACTTGCATTAAAGACTTCCAACAATAGGGAGAGGCTGGATACCAGAAACATAACCAGATACAGAAGGTTTAGAATATTGATCCTTGTATAAACATAAATAAAACTTTCTTAGGCAATATTGCATAGCTCTCCAATGAACTGTTTTGGTAGCTCTAGTAAGAATATATGACTGGCTTCTTTTGAAGTGAACTAGAAATTGAGGAAAAATATGAAGTGTCTTTAGGCTAGAGAACCAGAAGAATAAATTCTTAAGAAGAGCCATGGGGGGAAAGAGTACATCCAAATAGCTTTTGAGAAAGGAAAGTATAAATCATTCTTACATGGAGCAACTCAATTTGCCACATTTTAACCTGTTTTATTTTATTTTGAAAAATATATCTTAAACATGCCCTTGATGGATTCATAGTATGATTTCTATTAAGTAAATGTCTGTCTTCATGCTAATCTTATTCTGTGTCATCTTCCTTCTAATTGCCATGCGTGTGAATTATGGGTAGGTTAAGTAATTAACTCTGTTTTCCTGTATGCTTATGATGCTTTTAGGCATCCATGAGTAGGATATACAGGATGAGAAATTTGAGGTACTGTTGTCAGAAAATTAGGGAGAGGATAATGGGGCAAGTAAAAATAACATGCACATAACATTCATGGATGCCTTCATTCATTCATTAAACAAATGAATGTGTCAAATTTGATACAGACACCATACTGACTTACCTTTAAGTGAATCATGGCTATTTCATGGGGAAAAGACACACAACGGCGAAACAAACAACAAATTTAGAGTAAGATCAGAGTACTCCCATGGCTTCTCTATATTACTGCATTTTGGTGGATGGAGTGTTAGTTAGGGGGGCTCTGAAAGACTATTCTATGGGCATGCATACTCTGAGCCCCCAAATTATCTGGAAGACAAGAGCACAGAGCAGAAATTAAACTCCTTCTCAAGGGTTCCAACCAAGTAAATCATTCAACAATGAGTGGATAAGATGTTGAGGCAGTGTAGAATACTGGCAAGAATAAGAGTTAGGAATCAGTGGAAACTGGGCACAAATCCCATCTGTAGCCCCTGCAAGCTCAGTGACATTTAGAAGGCTACAGAAATTCCCTGAACAACTTTGTATTTTAAAGTAGAGATAAAAATACCTACTTCTCAAGCTCATTATATAATGTCCTGCATAGTTCCTGGTACATGGTAGACAATTAATAAATATTAATTTCCTTATTACAAAATACTTCGATGGGTATTCAATTTGTCATATATCCATAGACTCAAATAGCAGAGAAAGTACTAAAGTCTTCTTCTTTATCTCTGTTATTAACTAGAATTTGTTTTGTTCACTCATTTGGATTTCACTTCATTATAGATCTTTTTTTCCAGGCTTCAAAGATTCTTTCAAATGAGCTGTGGCTTTATACATGTCAGAATGTGAAGGCATTTAGACCAATTATTTTAGTAATGAGCAGAATGTGCCTCGCTGGTTTCCTTAATGTTTAGTTGTTGGGGCCTGAAATCACTATGAAGGTAAAATCTTCATAGCTAATGAAACAGAATAGGTGAAAGTAAATAGAGAACTGTCCAGCAATAAAACTGTCACTTGGTCATCTGACACCTGTAGGAAAACTTGACAGCAACAGGTAGTTCCAGTCACTGGGGACTAGGAAATAAAGAAATAATATTGCTTTCTGGCTGATGAATTGTAAACCAGTACTATGTATGAGCACAGTCAACTGAGAAAGATTCATGCAGCAAGATTTGACTTGAAGGTATTGGCATTTGTATTAAAAAAAGGAAGGAAAGAAGGAAGGAAGGGAGGGAGGAAGGAAACAAGAAATAGAAGTGATAGCAACTGAAAATAAAAATTGGTGACTTAGTGAGTGAATGCTTGATAGCACCTCTAGCCCCATCCTGAGGGGGTGGTGATATGACACCTGAACATGATTTCTTCTTTAAATAGTATATACCAGTAATACCATGAAAGTAGCCATTAAAATCATCTGCTTATCTTTATCCTCATCAGGAAGCTTCCAGTTATAATTTGGTTATGAATTATTAGCTTGCATATAGGCCAATGGAGTATCTGGTCCACCTGAAAACATTTCTGGTTATAAATTCATGGCTTAGCATTGTGATTTTAATGTGTTAGTCTCTTGGAAATCTGATTACCTGTAGACTTTCTTGCATAAAATTTCCAAGCCCACAAGCTGAGGACCAGATTCTGGGAAATGGTGATGTCATCACAAGCTAAGGGGGCCAGTTTCTCTGAAGAGCCAGCCAGCCTTCCCCGAACATCTTTGCTAACACCTTTCCATTCAAAATGAAGCCATCCTATGCTGGACTCAACTATAATGACTGAATTTACATTTGATTTTCAAGGGATCAGATTAGGAGATTTGGTTTGGCTTTAGCCTTTTACTCTATTTATTAAAAATACATAGAGACTTCCCTGGCAGTCCAGTGGTTAAAGAATTTGTCTTCCAGTTCAGGGGGTGTAGGTTTAATCCCTGGTTGGGGAGCTAAGATCCCACATGGCTTGTGGCCAAAAATCCAAAACATAAAACGGAAGCAATATAGCAACAAATTCAATAAAGACCTTAAAATAAAATGGTCCACATTAAAAAAAAAATACATAGCTAGAAAATCTATTTGACATTGAATTTGGCAATGACTTTTTAGTTAGAACACCAAAGGCACAATTTATGAGAGAAAGAATTGATCAGCTGGACTTCATTAAAATTAAAAATTTCTCCTCTGCAAAAGACACTGTCAAAAGAATGAAAAGTCTCCCAGAGACTGGGAGAAAATAA
Source organism: Lagenorhynchus albirostris (assembly GCF_949774975.1). Classification (NCBI taxonomy): domain Eukaryota; kingdom Metazoa; phylum Chordata; class Mammalia; order Artiodactyla; family Delphinidae; genus Lagenorhynchus; species Lagenorhynchus albirostris. The sequence continues at coordinate 51,421,814 of NC_083111.1, forward strand.
TTGCAAATGAAATATCTGATAAAGGACTGTTATCCAAAATATATGAAGAACTCTTAAAACTCAACAATAGGAAAACAGTTCAATTAAAAAATGAGCCAGAGACCTTAATGGATACCTCACCAAAGAAGATACACAGATGGCAAATAGGCATATGAAAAGATGCCCCAGTTTAGACATCATCAGGGAAATGCAAATTAAAACTACAGTGAGATGTCACTATACATCTTTTAGAATGGTCAAAATCCAGAACGCTGACAGCACTAAATGCTGACAAGGATATGAAGCAACAGTAATTCTCATTCATGGCTGGCAGGAATGCAAAATGGTACAGCCACTTTGGAAGACAGTTTGATGGTTTCTTATAAAACTAAACATACTCTTACCATGTGATCTAGCAATCACATTCCTTGGTATTTACCCAGAGCAGCTGAAGACTTATGTCTACACAAAAACGTGCACATGGATGTTTATATCAGCTTTATTTGTAACTGCCAAAACTTGGAGGTAATCAAGATGTCCTTCAGTAGGTGAATGGGTAAATAAACTGTGGTACTTCCATACAATGGAACATTACTCTGCACTTAAAAGAAGTATATATCAGCCAAAAAAAGATAGGGATAAACCTTAAATTCATATTACTAAGTGAAAGAAGCCAATCTGAAAAAAAACTCCATACTGTATGATTCCAACTCTGTGACATTCTGGAAAAAGCAGAACTATGAAAACAGTAAAAAGATTAGTGGGTGCCAGTGACTGGGGAGAGGGAAGGATAAATAGGCACAGAGGACTTTTAGGGCAGTGAAACTACTCTGTATGATACTCTAGTGTTTGTCCAAACTCATAGAATGCACAACACCAAGAGTGAACCCTAATGTAAACTGTGGACTTTGGGTGATAATGACATGTCAATTTAGGTTCACCAGTTGTAACAAATGTACCCCTCTGGTGGAGGATGTTGATAATGGGGGAGGCTGCAGTGAGGGGATGCAAGGAGTAGAGGGGAGTATCTATTCCTTCTGCTCCATTTTTCTGTGAACATACAATTAAAGTTAATTTTAAAAGGTATGGCTAATTTTAAAAGCACAAAATTTCAACTGTTAAATTATCAATTAATTCATCATTGGGTTGTACTAATTTATTGATTTAAATGTCATTTTAGTTGGCTTGCTTGCTTTTGGCAAAGATTTGCCCAAATAACTGGATTTACATCGTATTGAAAGTTACTAACATTGTTTTATCAAGGAAAATGCTTGATCTTGTTGCAAGAATGCAAAGCACCTCCTGGCTCATAAACTGAATGATTTGGTTCAAAAACATTGCCTGTCTAACTGGATTTGAAGTCAGGAGTTTTTTTCCTCAATCACTCTAAATTTCAATCCCATTTTTTAATGCTTTTGATAGACTCAAATTCCTTCTTCTAAGTAATCTAAACATATGAAATAAAATCATCAATTTAGTGGTGGACTCTGTTCCAATGTCAACATGGGTAAATAATCTTTAAAAAAATTATATATCTATTTTATATATAGATAATAGGCAATGCTATTTTTTAAGACTATTTAAGGTCATTCTCCTTTATATCCCTGTCCTTCCTAACATAGCATGTTCTTTGATAGATTCTCAGGTTTCTTATGGTACCTATGAGATCGAAATTTAAAGATACTTATTAACCATGTGGTATGTGTATGTGTGTATATATATATGTGTATATATATGTGTGTGTGTATATATATATATATATATTTATAATGTTATTCGCCCTTTAAAAAGAAGGAAATCCTGCCATTTGTGACAACATGGATGGAGCTGGAGGACATTATGCTACGTGAAATAAGCCAGACACGGAAAAAGCAAATACTGTGTGATCTCACTTATTCTTCTACTCCTTGCAGAGTCTAAAATAGTTCAACCTCAGAGAAGCAGAGAGTGGAATGATGGTTGCCAGGGCTGGAGCGGGGGAGAAATGGGGAGATGTTGGTCAGAAGGGCACAAAGGTTCAGTTATTCATGGTAAATAAGTTCTGGAGATTTAATATACAGCATGGTGACTAGAGTTAATAATATGGAACTGTATACTTGAAATTTGCTAATAGGGTAAATCTTAAGTGTTCTTACCACAAAAAGAAAGGAAGGAAGAAGGAATAGTGGGAGGGAGGGAGGGAAGGAAGGAAGGAAGGGGGAGGGAGGGAAGGAAAGGAAAAGAAAAGAAAAAAGAAAGAAGAGTAAGTGAGGTGATAGGTATGTTAATTAGCTTGTCTTTGGTGATCTTTTCACAATGTATATGAATATAAAAGCTCAAACTGTACACCTTAAATATATACCATTTTTGGTCAGTTATACCTCAGTAAAATCCAGCAGTCTCACGTAAGGTCGCCTTGACTTGTGCAGTGACTTTGCTCTGTGCGTTAAGTAGTTTCCTGCAGCATTTTCTTCCTCCTGGCGTTATTGTAATAAGTAGAGTGTGTCTCTTTCCCTAAGCACTAACTTCAGCTGTCACGGTAACTAAAATCTAGTTTCCAAAGCAGTGGGTAATGAATGCACTGTAGTCAAGTGAAGCAACAAATCTTTAACAATTGAAGGACTGCGAACAATTCTATTTACACGGCATCTCTTGCTAAAAATGCAGATAAGAGCAACAAGGGCACTACATTCCTGCCCTGGGAAGGGGATTGAGTGGGCTAATTGCGGGGACACTCTGTATGCTTCCTCCCACAGGGAGTGAGTTGAGGGAGAAGCCTCAGGAGCATGGCACCCTTGGGTTCTCTGACCGGCATGGAGTGTTCTGGTCAGCCAGAGGACAAGAGCCTATGTGAGGGATAGGGGAGGGTGGGGAGGGGTGTCAGTCATTTTCCAGAAGAAAATGGAGAGACAAGGAGGGGAACAACCACTGTCGGTTTAGAGGATAATGAGAGGGACCTTGTTATATTTGCTCAACATTAGGAATGCACTCAAGAGAGTGAATACAGAAAGTACGGTCTTAGAGACGCCGCATACACAGAGCCAACCACCTGTTGCAAGTTTCCATTTGGACACAGTATATATCCAACCAGCCTAGCCATATCCCCTTCTCTCTCCTTCCCGCAAGTCCTGCTCAGCTGCTCCTGTTGTGGCAGTGCTCCCCACTCCAATCTCAGGAAATGGAACCATGTAGGGTGCAAAGAATTTGCAGGGTGCCAAGCAAGGAGTTCAGGACAGCTAGTGCTCAAAATACCTGAATTCCCTGATGGGTTTCAGCAAAGCATTTTTAAAGGCAAGGTGAGGGAGGGGCATCCCAAGTTGTGGTCAGCTTGTACACAATTCTGATTGGTTGATGGTGAGGTAACAGGGTGGTGTCCTAGGGGTTAACATTATCAATCCTCAGGCTCCAGTAGGTCTGGGCGATGTGCTTATGGTCACCAAGTAGTTAACTTCTTCCATTTGATGGAGGTTTTAGCATCTGTAAAACAGCTCAGGAAATGTGCATGAGATACTGTTATCTAGGTACTTCAGGGAGGAACTAAAGATTCTGTGACTGCCATATGGTTGATTTACTGTTTAAATTGTTACCAGTTCTCCTGGCCCAAGTGCTACTTTTGTCACTACATGTTCACATCCTTTCAATCATTAATTCTTGAGCCAGGCTTTTGTGACTCAGGGGAAGCCTGGGACTACAGCTTTTCTACAAGCAAGAGGCAGGCAGAGGACATGGGGGGAAGGGTCTGTCCCAGGAAGGTCCCATGGGGTCCTGCTTGGCTACACTATGGGAGAATCTGTTTCTCGCCTTTTCATTTCCAGAGGCCAGTCACATTCTTTGGCTCATGTTCTCTCTCCTCCATGTTCAAAGCCACCAATCTCTGTTTCACTGTTGGTCATTTTCTCCTGTTCTGCTGTGCTCATATATCCCCCGGATGCGCCTCGTCTGCCTGCCTCTTCCACTTTTAAAGACACTTTTCATTACATCGGGCCCACTTAGATCCAGCATAATTTCCCCCATCTGAAGATATTTGACCACATATGCAAAGTCCCTTTTGCTGTGCAAGGTAGTCTGTTTACAGGTTCAAGAGATGACGATTTGGACACCTTTTGGGGCTATATTCTGCCCACCACACTCCTGTTATCCTTTTCCTCACCTTCATAATCGCCTCCATGTAGTTGAGAGCATAGACTTTTTTTTTTTTTTTTTTGGCGGTACGCGGGCCTCTCACTGTTGTGGCCTCTCCCGTTGCGGAGCACAGGCTCCAGACGCGCAGGCTCAGCGGCCATGGCTCACGGGCCCAGCCGCTCCGCGGCATGTGGGATCTTCCCGGACCGGGGCACGAACCCGTGTCCCCTGCATCAGCAGGCGGACTCTCAACCACTGCACCACCAGGGAAGCCCGAGAGCATTGACTTTTAATTCTCGCTTTATCAGATTCTACCTGAGTGATGTTGTATAAGTACTGAACCTCTCTGAGTTCTGGGTTTCTCATCTGTAAATGAGTTGCCCTCTTACTTAACATATTGCATAGATTGTAGTACGCATTCAACACATTACAGCATTTCTGATAACAGCATTGCCATCGTTATCATCATGATAATTGTCTGTTTCCTTACCTCCCTCTATATCTTTAAGCCTGGTTAGCAGAACCGCCATACCTCCTTCATATTATTTGTTTTGTAGTGTCTGGGATGGGGCCCCACCATAAGCGCTCAACTCAATAAATGTTTTTGAGTTCATTCAATAAACGGCTTTTGAATAAATTAATCAAGTAAAAGAAAACTGTCCACCTATTTCAGACTGTTGGTCTAAGAACACCTATTTTACACGCTTCAAAGAAATGTCGCCACAACAACCCTCTAATTGCCTCTGCTTTCATGTTCTATGTTTAGCTCATATCACTGGAGCTTCACATTGGTTTTCTTTTAGCCAATTGTGCATGTATACATTCTCTCAGATATGACCTTCTAGATCTCTGAGCCAACTATGTCAAGAATTAAGATATATTAAGAAACTGGATCTTGGTAAAAAAGTTTCTCAAATCCTGCCTGTCTTTCCTAAATTTGTATAATCATACAGAATGAATTAGAGACAAATACTGATAGTTTTGTGCTTTTTTTTAAAAAAAAAAAACAGTGCTGTTCTCCCTTTCCTTTTCAATTACGTATATAATAAAATGTATGTTTATATATTAATTTCCTGGACCTGTAGGAAATAAGCCTATTTTGTTTATATTAAAAGTTTTTGAGACTTCTCATGGTTTCACATTTTATTTGTATGCCTGTTTAGTACATAAAATGAGACTTTTCATCTTGTCTTTTATCATCTGGGAAGAAGTAGAATTTGTAGATTCCCAGTCTAATACTGCAGTTAAATTTGTATGCATAATTGCTTATTGAAGTGACCAGATAGAGGTTATTATATTATAATAAATATGCATAATTGCTTATTGAAGTGACCAGATAGAGGTTATTATATTATAATAAGTTATAATTACTATATAATGTTTTCAATGTCAATATAATTTTTAACCTAAAAGTTCTTGAAGTTCAAGTAAACAGCAGCTTTGGGTCATATTGAGTAAATATCTCAAGTATTATGCAACCTTCCTGAATATGAATCCAGGTTCTCTTGTGCTGGTGTGTGACTTGGAGTCAGAATGAAGGGTGCAGAGGGAGCCCTGGGGACCCACTCCAATGCAGCACCGTCCCTGGGGTGACTTTGGGCAGTTGCCAGAAAAACCCATCATTGCAGATTTTCCTGGGAGATAGATTTCCTTTCATAATTAAGTGTATGTGCAATAAGTATTTGCATTTTATGTTAGTGTATCTGACATATTATTTCCTATCTTCTGTATAGTAAACACTAGGTAAATATTTATTGGTAGCTTGATTTTGAGGTTTGAGGATTGGTATTGTTAGTTGGTAATATTAAATAAACCAGTGATGATGTAGCCAACACAAAACATTATTTAGATATATCAGGAGAGTTGTTATGACATGGTTATACAGAATAATAATTTCAAAAATGTTCTAATTATTAACGATAAAATGTGTTTCATCAAGCTGTCTTCTGTACTTAAGATGTTTAGTTTTATGAAAGATGCTTGCCTCTTGTTGATTTAGGATTATGTCCTCGATTATGTACTAATCATACGCTCTGTGATTTTGAGGAACTAATTTAACCTTTCCTACAACATATTTTCCTCACCTATCAGTTTTTTTTCCTGTAACTAGGGTGACCATATAATTTGTGTCCAAATTGAAACACTTGAGAGAGAATAAGGTTACCATTAATAACTATGCCAGGACAATTGGCTTAAACTAGACTGTTCCAGGCTAGTTGAATGTGTGATCACTCTACCAGTAGCCCTGTTTTCATTAAACACAACTAATACTTCCTGAGGACTATTACATGCAAGACATTTTTCTTTGAACCAAAGAAACAAAAGAAGGAATACATTTTCCTTTCACCAGCCTTTGTCTTCACCACCAACCAGCTGTGTTGTGCTTTGATGAATTTTATTTATTTTCACATAAACAATGTATTACCTTACTTAAAATGCTTGCAAACCACCAAAAGAGTAGAGTAGAAGAATAAGTTCAGTGTCATGAGGAAGATTTAGAATGCTGTGAGGTGCAGAGTTAAAGAAAGCGTGTCTTATGCGAGGTAGGAGGATGCAGTATTTAAAAAGCGTGTTCCTCCTGAAGGTGAGCCTGGAGGGGCGGTTAAAAGAACTGCAGTTTCCCTGACTGAGAGGAAGTCTTCTGTCATCTTGGATTGAAGAGGCACAGGGCAGAATGAGTTGGATTTGGCAGGTTTAGCCCATGTGTGGAGGAGCTGATGCCATATGGCATGATAGAGGGCTTTGTATGCCAACCTGAGGAATGTATGTTTAATGTGATGTGTTTATTATTAAACAAATGATAGTCCCAGCCCCTTCTCTTGTCCTGGCTGTCCTCTCTGCCTTTATACTGGCCGATCGTCTCAATCTGGGTTATTCAATTTTCTCCCTTCCTTTCATGTCTGCTCTCCTGGTGAATGTGCTCAGTATATAAGCATCCTGATTTTTACCGATGTAAATACAATACCAACAGACTTGCTCTGCCTCGTACCCTTGGGAAGGAATTATTCTTTTGCCCAATCTTGCCTAGATAACTGGCCGTAATTTTCTTTTCATTCCTTTCTTTCCCTTCCTGGCCCCAGTTTATTTTTGCTGTCTTTTATGGGTTTTTCCCCTCATTTCCTAGTTAGTATTTTATTTTGGTTAATAGGACTGAAATCCATATGTGTGTGTAGACAAACAGTCATTTGCCTACAGACACACACACACACACAAGCAGCAGTATGAGTACACTGATTTTCCTTGACCCACAAACACTTTTTTTCCACGTATTAACTAATCTAAACAGAATATATATTGTAACCAGTACATACAATTAATGTGATGATGTAGCTTTTCTTCCCACACCCCCAAAAAGCTCCTAAAGAAATCTATGACATTTTAGAAGTGTGAAAATACCGGTAGTGTGAAATTTCCGGTTTTCAAGCCTGTGAAAGAGAGCAGAGGCTTGTTGAATTAACTCCATGTCACACTGTTTTCTATGCTCCCGGCCTGCGATGAGCAGCAGTATCGTGGTGACAAGGGCTAGCTCCACAGACACACCTACTGCCTGCTCTGAATGTGTGTGACCTCAAGCGAGTCAACCTCTTCTCCTCATTCCTTACCTGTAAAATGAGGCCGAGAAGAACAAACTTTCCAGGATTGATTGGAATGGTTTGCATGAATATTTAGATCAATGCTTAACACATCCTAAGGTATCTATGTGGTCATCCTTTTTTTTGTTTTTTTGTTTCCTCTAGATTTAACAGTGAAAAAGCAAATATTTAAAAAAGTGGAAATGGTATAAAATACTATCTGGTTATATTACATGAGATGCACCAGAGGTTCTCAAACTTCCTGGGTTCACTCTAATCTCAGGCTTTTCTCATGGTGCCCCTAGACTGAAATAAATACCTAATAGTTTGTTAATTAATTAAGTCCAAACCATGGAAAGGTAGCCATTTGTGTTGACTGAAAAAAAAAATGCACAACCTAAAAGTTGAGAATTATGTTTTATTCAGTGGACATACTGAGGATGTAAGCCCAGGAGACAAGCTCTCAGATGGCTCTGAGGGACTATTCCGAAGAGGTAAGGGAAGAGCCAGGATATATAGGAAGTTTGGCAACAAAACAGAGGTAGACAGAACATCAGAAAATTACTGTTAATTAAGGAAAACGCAGATATCTCAAGGTAATGACTTTAGCGCTTTTCTCTATATGGGAAGATGCAAGAGTTTGGGCTCATTTATATCATTCCTTTGATAGGCACCTTAACTGTCTGGGGCCAGCATCCTGTTTTTCTCTGTCCTGAATGCCCTCAGGGTGCACAGCTGGGGGCGGCTGCTAGGGGGCGTAGGGGGGCAGCTGTGGTGGCTGATGGCTTGCTGGCTACAGCATCCTTTGCTTACTGACAAGACAGGCTGTGTTCTTTGTCTACGTTTGCATGATATCCACCAGTTGTCGATGTGTTTTCCCTGAAATTTTTAAATCCCTCCCAACCTCCACGCGTACCCCCTGTGAGTTTGCTGCAGCCCCTGAGGTATTTGGGGGCACAATTCGGAAATGATAAGGGTACTTACTTGTTTAGCTCTTACCTCTGCCTGTTATTTCATAATCATTCAGCAAGTGCTCTGTGATGCTGATTCATGACTTCCCCCTCTGCAAAACCTTTAATCTCTCTCTACACAGAGTTAGCTCAGAAAGCCCTCAGAGGAAAACCTAAAAAAGGAAGCTGGGGCTTCATGTAAAGTGTTGCTGTGTGCCTGAAGGCCTCGGAGAATCTAAAGCAAAACGAAAAGGAAAAAGAGACTCAGTTCTCCAGTGTGTTCACTCTGTCAATCACAGTTGCCCTTAAAACCTAGGAATACATGCTTTTATGGTTCCCTGGAGCTCCTCTGCAGGTGTGCCAAGCAGAAGTTACCCGAAGGTCACCTGCACAATGATGTAGGTAAAAGGAAAGCCTGATGTTTACTGTTCCACCCCCCAGGCTCTGGAAACCGGCAGCAATACAGCAGTGTCCACTCACCTGTCTTCCAGATGGCTCCATACGTTTCCAGTTACCACCCGCAGGTATTTGGGCTGCTTGTAAAAAGCTAACTAAGTATTTGGAGAAAGGAAGCACTGCCTCACCAGACCTGTAAGCTCCCAGGCCAATTAACCCGTCATGCATTATATATTATATTATATGTTAATGTTTACTAAACTGTGTTGCCAATGATTTAACAAAACTTCACCAGTCCAGACTCCTAAACGGTAAAATCTAGCTTTCTGAAGAGCTGGAGGATACATAGAGACAAGAGCTTTTACAGATGAATTGATGTTAAAAAGAATTTTTTTAAAAGTGCCGCATACGTTTTTCCTACATTCTGGAAAGATACAGTTACATATACTGAAGGAGCTGGAGTGGACCTTCAGGCCAACTTACTTTTGACATGAAACTAGAATTAAAAATAAATCTTTCTAAAATGCATTACAGATTGTTCGGCAACATTATATGCTGTAGCTGTAGATAGGCGTGCGGTCAGGGAGGAGCTTTAAGGTCACACTGTGTCGCCACTGCTTTACAGATGAGGGCACAGCCCCTCCAGCCTGCAGGACTGTCAAGCTGGCGCACATGTATTTCATCGCATGCTGTCTCGATTAGGTTCAAATGAGTGCTGATCGCATCCACACTGCCTGTGTGCCCCACGTAGGTTCCCTGCCCCACGTAGGTTCCCTGACCCCGGAGTCCTCTTCAGTCATCTCCTCTCACTCTCTCCCCTCTGCCCATTTCACACACTCTTTGTTATCACCATAGCCACATATCTGGGGACTCTGCACTCAAATGCACTGTCCTCCCTTCCAGGGATGTCATTATCTTCCTGACCTGTGCTTATTGCTTCTGGGGACTCAGGGTCTGCTGATGGAATACCAAGACCGTTTTTTTTTTTGTTTTTTTTTTTTTACATCCTGTGTTAATGTTTGCAGTCATTATAGGAGAGGAGATTGAAAGAAAAATGGAAGTAGGAATAAAGGTCAGTATAGCATTACATTACCAAAACCAGCCCATGAGGCAGTATGAGCTAAAGGTAAGAACACGCTCTTTGAAGTCTGTCCTCTGTACCTGCTGTCAGACTCCAGCTCTCCCGTGTAGTGTTCATAAGATCTGGATTAAGACACTCAGCCACTCTAAGCCTCAGTCCCTCCTCTCTAGAAAGGGCATGATGATACCCACCTTAAATAGTTGTTATGAGAAATTATGGATCAGAATATGTTGAAAGAGTTTAGATCTCTGAAAATAATAAACACTGATTGGTTATCATTAGCCCATTTTACAGAAGGGGCAGTTGAGGATAGAAGTAAGGGACTTGTTGCAGATCATGGTTTGTAAATAGAAGGAGCAGAAGACACCTTCGTCCCCCATCTGCCTCATTCCTTCTTCCTATTAGATATTCGGAGGCTGTCTAGAAGCTGGGGGTTCTGAAGCATCAGATTTTTTCAGTCTTAGGATTTTAGTGCTGCCTCCCTCCTGCTTCTCCCCCGCCCCACCACTAGCACTTAGTGAAACTTCAAGCTGAATAAATTGTTCATGGTCTCACTGTAAACAATGACTTTCTCCCATGGAGGGGAAAAAAAATTGTGTTCGATGACCTTTCACTGCACATAGTCAGTGTGCACTGGGAGGAACAAAATGAGCCCTGAAAATAATTTAACTTTCTTTAGAGCCTGAAGACAGGACTCTGTAAGCCATAATGCTCTCCAGCTTTAATCATATCCTGATTTGTCAGCCTGTAACTATAGCATGCCAGTCAGTTTAATGAATACTCACTGCCCCAAATGAATGAATATTGAGTACCTACTATGTGCTGCTATGTAGTCACAAAACAATGCTTCTCACACCTTAACATACACACAAATCACGTGGGATTTATTAAAATGTCAAGTCTGGTTCACTCGGTCTAGGATGGGACTTGAGACTGCATTTCTAACAAGCTCCCAGGTGACACCAGCGCTGCCGGTCCATGGACCAAGAGGTGATTCTTAGACACATTAAAGTTCTAGAAGCACTAAGGTATCCCACTCTTCTTTTAAATCTCTAACACTTTTTGGTATTTACTATTCTTTTATTATTTTACATATTGCTTATATTCTCCATTAGAATTAAAGTTCTGTGAGAGCACAGACCTTTCTACTTTGATCATCACCGTATTCCCGGCTCCTAGAGTAGCGCCTAACACATGTGGGTGAGCTGCAGCCGAAAGCCCATCTCCTCACACACCAGTACTCAGTAATATTTGTGATTCAATAAATGACTAGATGAATACAGGTAATGGTAATGTACATACACACATAATATTTAGATATTGTGTATATTATGCTAATAGGAACATTCAGACGAATATATTATCAACCTCAAGTTGTAAATATACAATAATACATGTCAAATTAGTGTTATGGACAACTACAATAAAACTTCTTGAAATGGGGCAAATATTGAAAGTTTCAGAAAAGAAATAAAATTTGAACTAGTTTTAAGTGAAGACAAACACTTTTATAAATATAGAAAGAGAAGGAGAGGAAGGTAATTCATGCAGATGGAATTTGGTAGGATAATTATTTGAGATTTAACCTTAAGTTTTATTCCCCTTGAAGCCTTCCCCCAGTTTCCATGCAGTTATCCAGTTCCCTAGTTTTCCTATCATAGAGAATTTTGCAGTGCAAAAAACAGAAGTTGCTGAAAGTCTGCTGTTTCTTTTATAAAATCCTAAACTTGAAGAGATTATGCTCTGTATCGTGGGGTAGGGTAGAAGAGAGAAGAGTTCTTTTGAGGACAGCTAAAGCAACAAGAATTTTTCCCAAGGCAAAAGAATTCAGTCTAAGCTGAGAAGATGATGCTGTAGGTATTATTCATTTTTTTCTATGCCATGGTCCCCTCCAGTAGTTTGGTGAGAATTACAAACAAAGCCTATTATATTGAAATTCATTTATCAAAACACTTTTTAAGATTGAGATATAGTAATATATATGTTTATTTATTAATGTATAAAATAATAAGGTCTGGAAGCATAACTAATAATTACCTTGATTCCGATATAGTGATGAACATGGATTTTTAGCTATGAAGTGATACAAAATATCTCTACTTTTTATTCATGATGGATTTATAGGTACTGCTAATATCAATACTATTGTAGTTTATTGCCTACATTTGTAATAGAAGGAAATGGTACATTTTCACTTAGAGGTTAATGAAAATAAAGATGTAAACATTCTCCCATCCAAGTCTATGGAACCCTTTGGTGTGGTCTCCAGGTTCAAAGGAAGGACTGAGCGTCACTCCCAGGTAGCGCTTATTAGTCAGGAGAGTCTAGGTCAGTGGTTTTCAGTGTCTTGTCCCTGAACCAGTAGCATAAGCATCACCTAGGAACTTGTTAGGACTGGAAATTCTCAGGTCTTACCCTGGTCCAGCTGAATAGAAACTCTGGGAACAGGGTCAGAAATCTGTTTTTACAAGCCCTCCAGGTGATTCTGATGCATGCCAAGCTGGAGAAGCGCTAAACTAAATTATACTTTAGTAACAAACTAGCCCTAAATCTCAGTAGTATCCGATAAAACAGTATGATTTTTGACTTCATTCAAGGTGAATTTCCATCATGGTTAGGCTGGGTTCGTTCTACTCCATGTCTCCTCACTTGGGATCCGGGTGACAGAACAGCCACCATCTCCAGCATTATTAGTACTGTGCGAGAGGAGGGAGAAGGATGGAGGGTCTCACACTGGGATTAATGGACCAACAGTGATACGTGGCACTTCCACTCACCACTAATTGGCCAGAACTAATCACGAGGCTCTACCCAATGGCTGGGGGACAGGAAGTGCCCAGAAGCCAGGGAGCTAGGGATGACTAACACATTATCGAGATACAGCGAGATCTCAGAGAGGATGACCCGCTAACACCCCACAGCCACTCCAATGATTCCCATGTTTGTAGCAGGCACAGGAAAAGCAGAATCACAGGCCCTGAGGAAGCCATGCAGCCTGGACCAGCGGGTGGACCAATGTGAACCAATGTGACCACGAAATGTATGACGAAGTAGACCGGTGACTGGGATGGGCCAAAGGAGGGGGCACTTCGTTTTATTTTGGTGATGCTTAAGACCCAGGGACTTTTGCACAACTCTGGGCAAGGAAGGAAAATACAAGAGTGACTGAGATTGCACTTCCTGTTTCTGACACACCTGAGATTGTAGGGTAAGCTTCATATCCACCAGAGCTGTTGTCTGTGTAAAGTGCACTGGTTCAGCACTTAATGCAGGACATTTTAAAGGGTGATTTCTTAAATGCTTTTGATGATGATAAAATAAACTCTTTGGATACTTCAGCACTGACTAAATTGACATATTGACTTAGAAAGATTATAGGTCTGAGGTTTTTCTAAATTCATATTGGGACTCAGTTAATGGAACAATGAGTCACTGGTACTTAATCATTTCTTTGTGATTGTGACAGGTAATTCTTTTTCATCAGTTATAAAATCTTACATTCAGCTGGCATTTTTCTACAATGTTCTCTACTTGCCCTGCGTTTGCCTCAAAATAAAGAGAAGTTGGGCTTCCCTGGTGGCGCAGTGGTTGAGAGTCCGCCTGCCGATGCAGGGGACACGGGTTCGTGCCCCGATCCGGGGAGATCCCACATGCCGCGGAGCCACTGGGCCCGTGAGCCATGGCCGTTAGCCATGTAATGATGAGAAAGTAGTCACAGTAAAAGTTGATCTAATACGGTCTTGTTAAAAAAAAAGCCTGGCTTATCTGGTGAAGATTTTATTACTTGACCCTCTTGGAAATATCTTAGCCACTATGCGACCATAAATGTGCATTTGATGAAGATTGAAATCTACAATTAAATGCTACATTTGTATTTAGTAACCACAAATTTTTTCTGTTGCATTGTAATGTACCAGTAGGTGATTAACCCCTCGCCAATGGAGAAAAAGCTTCTGTAGAAGAATTTATGTGGTCACAATATATTTTTTGAGGGGGTATCTTTATTGAATGTCTGAGAATGAGGTATGACATATATGTTGGTAGAGAATATTTCACCTTCTCACTATGAAATGTACACATTATAATATCTGCCCACTTTGTCGCCCTATTTTTCCCCAGGGGGAAAACATGTGTGTATTGCCCAGGAAAACTCTATGGGATTAGTTAGTATACTTTTAACTGAGTTCAAATGTCCTGGCTTATCTCTGACTTTTGTACATATGACTTGTGTCTTCTTATTGTAGTTCCCTGTTAGAAATTAGCTGATAATTGTCCTTAAGCAATAGCTACCGGAAGTTCTTATAGACACTCCTGGAAGTTGGCATATATTGTTTGCTATGAATTCCATTTTGCAAAATTGTAATAAAATACAATTTTTAAGAAAATAGTACAAGTATATGAACATCAGGTTTTACATTTATTAAAACATTTTTCTCAATGTAGTTTTGACGTTTGCTGCTTAGATAATAAATCCACGCATGGACTATTCCTTTAAACATATCCCAACACAATCTGTCTTATGAACAAATCAATCAACAGAGTATTTCAGATATAATTTTAAAAAATGCTATCTGCAGAAATAATAAAATTTTTGCTTACTAACAAATTTCATGAGACAGTTTGGAGCCCATATATTTTAGCTTCAATCAAATAAACCTTTGTATGAAATCCAGAAACTTTTAAATAGCAACATAGACCATAGGAATGCAGTTTATTTAAGTCAGACTTTAAGACTGTTGTTTTAAATCATGATTGCATCTCTAGTTTCCATTCTACTCACATCTTAAGGGGTGTGTGTGTGTGTGTGTGTGTGTGTGTGTGTAAATTAGACAATGCATCTTGGGATGTATGTCACTTCAAAAACTTTTTCAAAAATGCTTGGAGTTGATTTTTTCTCCAAGACAGTTTCATTTGGCATTAGTTCACCTTGATCATCTTATATGGCAAGAAACCAACTGATGCAGGTTTTACCTCTTTGGCTAAAGAATGAGTAGTTTTTTTTTTTTTTTTTTTTTTTTTTTTTGCGGTACGCGGGCCTCTCACTGTTGTGGCCTCTCCCGTTGTGGAGCACAGGCTCCGGACGCGCAGGCCCAGTGGCCATAGCTTATGGGCCCAGCCGCTCCACGGCACGTGGGACCCTCCCAGACCGGGGCACGAACCCGCGTCCCCTGCATCGGCAGGCAGACTCCCAATCGCTGCGCCACCAGGGAAGCCCATGAGTAGATATTTTTCAAGTATGTAGTGTCCTGTTTTCTTTGACAACTGTAATTTTGCCCAGGAGGTAATTACCAGGTTAACTGCTTGTTAATTACTACTTTTGCTTTGGGCTCATACTTATTGTCATGAAAAATGTTATTATTTCTGGTGGCCTCCATGAGGGTCATCTTACATCAGGGGAAGAAAAGCGTGTGTTTAATATGAAATATATTCATTTTAATATCTTCACCTTCTGTGGCCCAAACCTTTGTGTAGCATGGTTTTGCTTTTTCTATTCTGTGTTGTCAGCACTAAAGTAACAAAATAGATTCTGCTCTGTGTGCCTAGAGGATTGTTTTCCCCAAAACCTGTATGGTATTTGCTTCCACTGTGCAGGAAAGATTACAACATGCAATGGACCTATCACTGTCTCCAAAATTGCTGCTGCCCTTAATCACGTGAATGCATGACAAGAATTATGAACATGTTTCACAATTTTCCTTCTTCTTCCTTGATTCTTGAGTAGCACATAGAATCTTGTTCAACATTTCCTGTTGGAGTAGAAAGGAAACATAGAAATATAATTACAGTAGTTTGATATATGTAGTGAGATAAAGCAATATTTGGGTTCTAACTCCAACAATACCCGTGAAGTTAAATAGGAGAATATGTGGTAGAAAAAGAATTGTTCTTCCCCTAAAACTGACCTTCTCGTCACTGTCTCAGCAGTGACTTGCCATTTTAAAGCTTTGTCTGAATAATAAGGCAGTATTTTTTTGCCTGTGAAGTGAGAAATGAATGTTAAAAATGTAGTCACTGAGCTTTCCTTTGCTTACTGTGACAAAACCAATGACCCAGGAATCATAAATGACCACTAATGTCTAGCTGCTGGCTGTAGTGCTCTATGGATTTTTGTGGTGCAAATTGTCATTGTGTGTAGACTACTTAATCGAGTTCCTGAGAAATTACCAAAGAATTTCTTTAAAAAGGAAAAGTACAATCATCAAGGAAAAACACAGCAGATACTATACATGAAGTGCTACATTTAAGATGTCAGTCTTTTTCCTGTATATGTAAAAACCTCTGTAGAGAAGTTGTCATTTTTAAATGATGGAAAGCATATAACGTTTCCTTCTAGTTAAAAATCTCTGCAGGTAAACTGTCATTTTTAAATGAATGTGTCTAGTGTTTCCTTCTTAGTTAATGCAGAATGAAGTATTTGAGTTGTGACACAATTGCTCTACTGTCTAAAATTCTGTTCTAAGCACTGGAAATCTGTCAGTGAACAAGGCAGGTGAGCTTTCAGCTCTCACATCATTAATGAAGCGGTTCGGGACCACAGATCATTCACAAGAAAATATATCTACGATAAATAGTCTGAAGAAAATACCAGTAAAATAGGGTGTGGGAGGAATTGACAACTTCAGGTTGGGTAGTAAAGAAGGTCTTTCTCTAAAGAGGCTTTTGAGTTGAGACCTGGATGACAAGGAACCAGACGTGAATTTCTAGGGAAGGTGCGTTTCAAGCAGGGGGAGCTTCTAGTACAAAAGCTTTGAGACTAGTAAAGTGTCTAGGAACAGAAAAAAGTGTGGACACAACAGTAAGGAGGAGCATAGAGATGAGGACAGGGAAATAGGCAGGGGCCATGTCATGAAGGGTCCTGCAGGATTTGGTAAGTGGTTTAAAATCTATTCAGTGAAGATAAGAAGCCCTATTGGAAGGACTGACTTGATCTGAATTATGTTTTTAAAACAGCAGTTTGCTCTATGTGTGGAAAATGGATTGAATGAGAGGAAAGAGCAGAAGCAGTAGGAGGCCGTAGTGGCATCCAAAGAAGGAATAATGGTGGGTCAGCCAGAACGTTCCACCCAGGACTCTCCAAATTATCCTTGCTCTGAAATGCCTCTTACCTCTGCAAAATAAAAATGTTATCCATCTAAACACTTTCTGCTTCAATGCAAAAAAGGGAAGGATAGCATACTCTCCGCAGCTGTTTCCCATCCCAGAGCTGTATCCCATCTCAGTATCCTTTTCTCCACATGGAGATTATTTTGAACCATCCAGGTGGTTTTGATCAAATTGTATACATGTAGAATATTATTCTTAAGCTCCAATACAACCCCACAGACACAAAGATTAACTTAAGCTGACTAAGGACATTTCAACTGCCAGGAGGTTAAGACAGTATTTAAATTCATAATCTGCAGTACCTTGGGTTTGAGCTATGACCTGCAAGATACGATTTACTGACCAATAGGAAAGACTTCATCAAGCTGGACTGTCATTCTAGAAGTGTTTCCTTATACACGATTCCTAGGTGCTGAAGCATCATTTTTAAAAAGCTCTGCTTTGGGAAATCAATGTGAGGGATTGCGTTAGGCAACACAGGCAGATCCAGCTTTACGGGTGTGTGCCCTGTGCAGCTAGCTGTACAGGGCCTGTGCCTGTCCACACTTGGTTTTATGCTCTGCAGTCACTATCTTGAATTCTTACTACATTTTTAAACAAGGAACCTCTCATTTTCATTTTGCACAGGGAACCACAAATTATGTAGCTGGCCCTGATCACAGAGCTTGGAAAACTGTGTGAAAATCTATCCCTCTGCTGTCAGGCATAGAGAGGTAGAGGAAGGAGTGGAGCAGGTTTGAATAAAGGGATTCTCTGGCAAAGGAAATTCATTGCCTGTCGAATCTGAGATAATCTAGTCCAGTGGTTTTCAAGTGCCTGTGTTCAGTCCACGCCTACCTGATTTTTACCTCTCTGTGGAAAAATAAGAACATGGACGAGGATGCCCTCAGTTTTTTGTAAAGGTAAATTTGTTCAGCTGAGAGGTCTGCTCTTTATTCTGAAATTAGATTAATCTTGCCACTTTTGGTCTAACATGTTTTCTGTTTTGTAACATATTGGTAGCAGGTAGGAACTTTTTATTTTAAAGCACTTCTGTAAAATAAAACTTGACCATTTCATTTCAGCCTAATGCTTCCTGACAAAAAACAAACAAAACGCTCCATCCTATCCCTGTCTTCTGCTTTACCTTTACCTCCTTTTTTCTAATCCCAACCTCAGTTTTCTCTTATTCTAATTATTCCCAATAGCAATGACACACAGTTCACAAATACTTGAACCTAATTTCTTAAGGTTGAGTAAAAGGTAATCAGAAATAAATTCACATGAATATTAGAACTTATAGATAAATCCAAAGTGGAGGAGAGATTATCTTCCTGTAACCAGAGTACTTATAATTCTGTTTTATAAATCCATCCCCTTTTGTGTCCTAAAGGAGAGCAACAGTTTTTATCTTGGTAACCCCAACACTTAGCATCGTGCATTAGGTTCAATAAGCCTTCAATTGAATATATTGAAAATAAATTTAAAATATATATATATATATATTATATTATATTGTATTGTGTTATATTTAACTGGAAATGTCCCTGAAATGGAGGGGTGTCTCCATTCTATCACCACCTTCTTTGGTGGTTCCAACCCTTCTTGAGCCAAAGAGCAATGACCTTAAGAAGGATTAATAAAGGTGCATTGCATCTGTAGCAGGAAGTGGAAATTAGACATTTTCTCTGGTTCAGCTGGATCTAAGACACCCGATAGTCACACATTTTGAAATGAGGTGTGGAACTGCCAGATCGAGATTTGAGAAGCTGATGGTCAGGGACTGTTCTGTGACTCTTAGCTGAGCACCCACCGCCAGCTGATATAACAGTTTGGAGATTAGAGCAGGATTTTTAGAGAGAACTGCTGGCGTTCTGGGAATCTTGTCCTATCCCAACCCCCACCCTCACCTTAAATCTATGTATGGGGCTTCATTGGGACAACCCAGAGAGCTTGGGGAAACAATGGGTTAGACTTTGACTCAACCATGAGAAATCAA
Organism: Lagenorhynchus albirostris; assembly: GCF_949774975.1. NCBI lineage: Eukaryota > Metazoa > Chordata > Mammalia > Artiodactyla > Delphinidae > Lagenorhynchus > Lagenorhynchus albirostris. Next base: position 51,440,975 of record NC_083111.1, read on the forward strand.
AGAGTAGGGAGAATCTGACACAGGGATACAAAGAGCTGCTATCGCGCGAGTGTGCTGAAACCTACAGGTCAAGGAATGTTTGTTTCTTGTTGGCAAAATGTGGCAGAGAGAGAGAGAGAGAGAGAGAGAGGGGGGGGGGGGGAGAGAGAGAGAGAGAGAGAGAGAGAGAGAGAAAGAGAGAGAAAGAGAGAGAACTGGCCTGAAAGGGTCTTAGATCTTGTCGAGGAGGGGCTGTTTGGGGGAAATAACATGGCAGTGTATGTGAGGGCTGGTATAGGAGCTACTAGGGTCCAGTGAGAAGATTTGCATTCACTCAAAAAGAGGAAACTGCAGAGGAGGGATCTCCAGTCAGGTGTGGACTACAAAGAACCTATAAAATATCCCACCTGACAAGAGAAAGAGGTGGCTTTAAACACCTAACAAAATGCAGAGTGCTGATGCCCACAACTAAGATCCCTGGAGCATAGTACAGTGCCTTGAACATAGATGGGAGTCAGCGGATACTTGGTGAACACAAAGAATGTAAACTTGCTAGGCAGATATCACAGGGGTAATATCCAGCATGGTACAGATGAGAATGATGAGGTTCAGGTTAAGTGTGTTAAGTCAGGTTTATTCCTAGTTATGGCAGAAGCTAGTCGAGAGCACTGTTCTGAATAGGTGCTCAGAACAGCACTGTATGGCCTTTACCAGCTTTGTGATATAAAGCAACTAAGAGTTCATAAGAAGACTCCAAGGCAGTCTTTCCTGGGGTGCTTGTATGTACCTGGTTATTCAGTTTATCCTTAGGTGAAGTCAAGCCTTTAATGGTGGCCACTGTGTGCCCGGTAGGATACAGGGCGCTGGTGGTTCAAATATAAATAAGACAATCCCTGACCTCAGGTAGCTTATGGTGTACAGATGAAAGGCAGTAATTGGTCATTTACTTAATATATAGCATGAGCTCAAGAAATATTAGTTCCAGTAATGCCACTGTGAAATCCGGTGGTTGAACTCAGCTTCCCTACAGATTGTAAGGGCCCTCCAAACTACAAGTAAGTATAGATTGCTACTTTTTGCCATCATCAGATTTTATTTCTTATTCTTTAACGATGATTGACTGAATATACTATTTTTAATAGAGTTATGTAGGTATTTCTATCAGTCTTTAATGTAATTAGAAATTGACATATATGGATATATTTTTTTCTACTGCCCTTTTCTTCCTGGCTTGTTAATATGTAATATTTTGCTTCTGTGCATTCAACCTCCATTTGATTTTTCTCCTAATGTAATTTACTACCTGCAGAAATATGACACCCGGAAAATACAGGAGTGAAATGCCCATTAGCATAATGCCAGTATATCAACACATGTTTTAAAGGGTCTTCTAGCCCAAGTCTCTTCCTTAGATGATGCATTCAACCGTAATTTTCAGCCTTTAAAATTAGTCCTTCTCATAGATCTGGAGACAGCTCTCTTTTCACACAACTGTTATGAATATTGTGGTTTTCTAACCAAAGAGATGTGACAGTAATTTCTTAAGAAAGATTTGGGACATTGTGACCGGTCCAAACTAAAAATGAAAGAAGAGGGAGAGGATAAACATAACCTCATGCCCTGTACATTGTGACCGGTCCAAACTAAAAATGAAAGAAGAGGGAGAGGATAAACATAACCTCATGCCCTGTACATTGTGACCGGTCCAAACTAAAAATGAAAGAAGAGGGAGAGGATAAACATAACCTCATGCCCTGTACATTGTGACCGGTCCAAACTAAAAATGAAAGAAGAGGGAGAGGATAAACATAACCTCATGCCCTGTACATTGTGACCGGTCCAAACTAAAAATGAAAGAAGAAGGAGAGGATAAACATAACCTCATGCCCTGTACATTGTGACTGGTCCAAACTAAAAATGAAAGAAGAGGGAGAGGATAAACATAACCTCATGCCCTGTAAGTCTTCTGAGTGAAGACATGTCTGGAATTTACGCAGAGGGATAATGTACTTATTTCTTCATCGATTCACTTATTCGTGTAGTAAATATTTTGGGTGTGCACATACTGTGCAAGGCACTTGGTAGATGGATAAAGGAGATGTGCTTCCAGGCCCACCAGAGTGAACAGCAAAGTGAGAGAGACAGAAGAGAAAAAAGTAAACATGAACAAATGTATCATTAGACGTGGTGATAAATACCCTGAGAAGCAGATGAGCAGAGCGCTAAAGCACAGCTAGAGTGGGGCCGGGAGGTAGGAGATGGGAGACAACCTACTTAGAATCATGGGGGATGGGGTTTCTGAGGAGAGTTAAAAAATGAGAAGCAACCAGCAACTCAAAGAGTCAGAGGAAATAGCATGTGCAAAGGCCCTGGGGAAGGCAAGAGCTTGGCGTGTTTGAGAACCTTGAAGGACACCAAGGGGACCGGCACATGAGCAAGAAGAAGAGCCCAGGATGAAGTAGGAGATGGAGAGATGCAGGGACTTACAGCCCATGGAAAGCAGTTGAGAAATTCATCAGGTCACACTGGGGAGGCATTCAGTTCTTTGGAGCAAGAGAGTAGCCTATCTCCTTTAGGCTTAAAATGCTTGTTACGGCTGCTGCAAGAATAGGTAGGAAAAAAGGCAAGTCTAACAGGGAGACCAATATGGAGGCTGTGGCAGTAATCCAGTGGGCTGGTGACTAGGGAGGTGGGAGTGGAGATGGAGAGAAGTGGAGAGGCTGAAGGTATAATTTGGGAAGGCAGAATGGAGAGAATGTGTTGATGAATTAGAATTGGAGAGTGTTGGAAAGGGAGGGAACAAATATAACTTCGAGTTTTCCGGCTTGAATAACCGTAGGTGTTGGTGCCATTTGCAAAGATGGAGAAGACAGGAAGGAAGGTTGAGGCAAATTTAGGAACCAAGAATTTGTTTAGGGACATGGTGAGTTTAGGATGTGCCACAGGTAATCGATAATGCCAAGTAGCTAGTTGTATATTTAAGTCTGCCGTTCTGGGGAAAGTTTGAGCTGGAGGTATAAATGTGGGAGTTTTTAGCATATAAATATTTCTTCCCAAGGGAATGGATGAGAACATCTAGGGAGATAGTGAACGTAAAGCGAAGGGCGGCCCAGCTCCGTTAGGCCCCTGGATATTCCAGAATTTAGGGTTGAAAGGGAAAAAAAGGAACTCTTTAAGGAATAGTGGGAAAAAAAGGAATATTAGAAGTATTGTGTGTCAGGGGCTCTAAGCTAGGATGTTTCAACATAGAGGGGCCGTTAAAAAAAAGTTGAGGATTTATATGTACCAGTGCATATCATGCTGAATATTTATATGGGTGATGTTATGTTATCCTTTTAATAACACTTCAAGGTAAGTAGTGTTATTAAACTCGTTTTACAAGTGAGTAAACTGTAGAGAGATGAAGCAATTTGCCCAAATTTTGGACGCAGGCTTCTAACTCCAGAGTCTTACCCTTTGTGCCATCCACCTCTACAAACACATCCTGTGACTCAAAGACTAAAAAAGAGATGAAAACCAAAAAAAGTAACTTTGTGTGAAATGATTGAAAACCTAAATGAGTCGTTTTGCGAGAGTGGTATTGGAGAGGGCTGTGCAGTGATGAAGAGATGAAGCCGAGTGCTGTGACACAGAGAAGGGAACTCAAGAAATGGGATGGTAGCCTTAGGAAGAAAACAGCTTCTTGAAGGGATGAGAGATTTTAGCACCTGGTGGAATGCTGGTGGGAATGGTTTAGCAAAGAGGGGGAGATTCATGACAGGTTGGAAGCAGATAACCTAGGAGTAAAGTTGAGAAAGTGATGTAGGAGGAGCATCGTCTGCCTTGCCGGCGTCCCTGCCTGTGCGTGTAAAATAGAAACTTCCTTCCTTTGTGAAGGATTTAGAAGAGACCTTTGGCTCTCTGTGTCTGTGCCTCTCCAAAGGAAGGAGAGCAACTTCTCAAACTGTGAAAGGGACTGCAGAGGTCTGGCGCCACCTCCTCTGCTTTCTGTCTTTGGGATGTGATGCCCACAGCATCTTTGTGATGTTCTCTGAGCATGGAGCAGCCTCACCAGGATACTGCTTCTCCAAGCTGCCAGCTTGTAACGGAGTCCTTGACTCCTGTCTTTATTTCTCAGTTGGTTCAGGATTTACAGAGGGAAGAGAGTAGTTAGTACATTAAAACCTCAGGTATAGAGAGAGGATGCTGTTGGATTCAGAGAACACATGGAGAGATTAGCTTTAACAAGAGGAGGACCATACCCTTTTCTGTAATAGGAAAAATGTGTTAAATAATAGGGAAAGAAATGTAGGTTTATAGAGTTGCCACTGGGAAGAAGACAGTGACTTCTTTAATGTAATTTTAAACATTTTATAGTATGTTTACCTGAAGAAAGTCTAAAATCCAACTTTGCTGTATTGGGGGCACACTTCGTAGACCTCATGTGTTAAACCACTATTATCTGAACAGAAGAAAACTATAACAGGTTCCCCAGTGATCTTCAAACTGGGAGAGGGCACATGGTTGCCCTATTCTAGGGTAGCTACTTAGAGTCTACGTAGGACAGTTTAAAAAAAATCCTTTTCCATCAGGAATACCCTCAATAATGCAATCTTACACTTAAAAACAACAAGGCATCATTTTCATTTGAAAATATTTAGGATGACAATAGGATGGGTTGGTTTAAAGAGGTAAAGAAACAATGGATTAAATGAAGTGATGTTTTCCATCAAGCTCCTGAATTAATATGTAAATAAGAGACCTATATTTTTGAACTTCTTTTCCTGTGTCTCATGTATTAATTTGGGGAAATTAAGACGGGAGATTTTTGTGCTACATTGGCATTTTAACTATAAACCATTGCGCTTTGGCCCAGAGTATTATTACCTGCAGAAGCTATCTTGATTAAGTTTGGAGTTGCCTTATGTTGTGCGTAAGCAAAACTACATTTTAATCAGCTAGTCCATATGCTTTATACAGATAGTTTGTAATAGGCCCTGTTAAACATAGATTCCTTTAATCAACAATGTTGGATAGAAGCCTAAAGTCTTAAAATAGTCTTCTTTATTCTGATTTCCTTCTCCCTAAGATGAATAAACAGAATGCAATCGATGTGGCAATAGCTGTTACAAATCATTTCATCAAAGGTAATAAAATTAAATTCCATCTCTGTGAGTTATTACAGAAGACTGTGGAACATTTACAAGAATTTGACTTCCAAATCCTTCAAGCCCTAATCTTTGGATTTGCATAATGTGTTTCTACTTTCAGGATTTTCCAGTCGAAAGGCTTTGAAGTTCCAAGGCAAAAACTGAAATAAATTGGAAATCTGTGTAATTTCAAAGTGAATGCTTACAATATAATGGTATAATTGGAAAGTACATGGAAGGGGAAACATAAAATTTTACTACTATTGACTTAATTTTTGGAAACTTGATAGTAGAAAGATAATAGGCAAAATTCTTCATGAGTGATCAAAAATATAAAGTAGAACTTTCAAATCGATAACATTATTTAATATTAGATTACTTTAAAACAGTAGATCCTGAACTTGAACCCCAGTTTTTGATTCCAGGGTCCTTGCTCTTTTCACTTCTTCATGCCACCACTGAAATTTTTTGCATGGGGATGTCAATTTATCAAGACTACAGAGTGTATTTTTAGAAATTACAAAGCTGAATTTAGTGAAAAAAGAAGTGAAATACTGTTCAGCTTTATCATACTACTGATAATGGAGGTGGAATAATTTCCTTTGTCTGAGCTTCAAAACATTACCATGATCGGATGGGAAAGAGGCTATATTACGTGAATGTACTAAATTGATTATTATATCTGCTCCCAAACTGTCCAAAGTTACTTATTCTCTTAGTTTGTTTTCATGGATTTTATACATGAACTTGCTTGCATTTTTGTGTTATCTCTTGTGGCTTTTTCCCATGATGAAACGACTCATTCATTTAACTATTTATGACGTGCCTTCTATATGCCAAGAAATATGCTAAGTCCTAGGAATGAAATGGTGAACAGACTGAATTTCTGTGAATGCAGGAATTCAGTTGATCTGGTGGTGAGTATTCCTGATGAAAAATGCTTCTCTCCAACCTCTTTTCTCTGGGCTGGCATAAGCATGGGGATATAAATAAACCAGCTGGCAAACTTCAAGGACTTGGATGTCTTTTTCATGAAAGGTCAATAAGAAAGGCTAACCTTTTACATTAGGATTTATTGAACTCTGTAGAGGCAGATCGGTTTTGGATTTAATTTCTAGTATTTTTGTTACAAAATTAGGTATGATAGTAATGAATTCATGTATGCTTCTATATGATTGATATTATGTACACTGGCCTTGCTTGCTCTTCACAGAGTTGAATTCAATTGCATTTAACAAGAGAATTCCTAGCAAACCATTTCTACATATCATTGCACCTGTGGCTCAATTTTTGAATTTTCTGTGCTCTGAATCTCCAAGATAGGAAAGTATAAATCTCTTAGAATGAATACAGGGCTAGAAACATCTTATAACAAGGTCTCTAGTTTTGGTGTCCCATTAACTGTTCCACTACCAGTTTGTACTCCCAAATGATAATTCTGTTGAAACTTTTTGCATTGGTTTGGAATTTTAAAAGAAGACTGTGTAATTCCTGATCCCATGTTAATGATATTTTCTGTCTTAATCCTTGTGTTTAGGAGCACAAAGAATAGATTGGCCACAGCAATTATAGAGCAGGCTGTAATTGGCATACCCCATACCCCAAGGGATTGTTTTCTTGTTTTAATGCATAGGTTTCCAATCTGTCATTTCTTCTGCTTGGACTTCTGAATATGCTTGTTTTTTGATGGTTTTGTGGTTTGTTTTTAGCTGCTGATTTTTAGTCAAACTTTACAGCAGGGGTAACAAAAGCCCTTAATTTTGCAGTGTGAAAATTCTTTAGGCATTCACTCTCAAAAGCTCTTTTTGAGTGACTTGACATTTTTGCAGCGCACAGTATCCAACTTCGAAAATCTACATTCTCAGCAGCTTTACTACTTTAAAAAATATCCTTACATTAGCTCTTTTAGGAAGCAAGGAGACAGCTTTGCTAACAGTAATGAGTTGTGCAAATCACAGATGGTCTTCTGGTTGGAAATTACTGGAAAGGACTACAAGCATTGAGTCTTTGGGGCATAGCCATTCACATGCATCCATGTATGTATGTGTACATGTACATTTGTGTAAGTATACAACAAATAAATGGGGCAAAGAGGGAATTTGTATAGCTGCTACTGGTACTGCAGAGTTCTGTGGAATTTTACCAAGTACTTTCATTGAAATTAACGCATTTTCTGTTCACAGTAACTCTCTTGGGTCAAGTAGGTAGATAGCCTGAATGCCACCATTGTGGGTAAGAAAGTAGAGACCCAGACAGTCCAAGTTCTTGTCCACAGTCACATGACTGATTAGTGTCAGAGCTGAAATTTATCTCTGTCTCCTAATTCTGAAGTATGGCTTTTTGGTCAAAATGTCCTGGTTGGATTCCAGCTTCCCTAATTTTTAGCCTCCCAACCAAACTTTTCCTATGCCCTAGGGAATATTCCCCTTATACCGTAGTAGATTTTCCCAACTGTTGCTATTATTGCTATGGGCATCCTAATACTATATAGTAAATGATTAATAGAAGGTTCATTTTTTCCCCAGATAGCTACAGAGCTCAGGAACATATCCAATTAGTTATAAAAAATGTACGATTTAAATTCACTTGATGGGAGAAGTAATTCCAGTTAAGAACTCAGGTTAAATGAATTTTTTTTTCTTATGTATTTAAGTCATACCAGGGTTTAGTTTAGGCTTAAGGTAGAGTTCTATTATGCAGTATTCAAACAAGTTAACAAAACTGTTAAAAGATGCAGAGCATGACAGGCAAAGAAAGATGAAAAGCATTGCTTAGCTATGACTTGGAGGGAAGATGATTGAAGGGTGGAGATAGTGGGAAGGTGAAAATCCCCACAGTGTGAGAGGGAAAGGGAAGGTAAGACCAAAAGAGTATGACAGGTAATAAACCAGAGTAATAAACATCTAAATGTGAAGATGCTTAGGAAAAGCTTCTCCATGGTGAAAGCCATTGAAATAGAGGGTTGACCCACATCTTGCGGAGAAGTCCTGTGTGGTGAGCAGCTTAAAGCCACGTTCACTCACTGTCGGCACAAGTTCTGGGCTCCAGATGTCCATTATATCCTTTAACACAGAAGATTCATGTATTCTACTCCGTGATTTTGAAAATGAGTGGAAGGTTTCTTATGTTTCTGGTAAAGTCGAAATAAGTTAGGCAAGAATAAAATTTAGCTGATGACTATGAGATTAATTCTGTTTAAATTGGCTAGAATTAAAAGTTTTCTGCCATTCCTTTTTTTTCTCTAGCTCCCGTGACTTCACATTTCATCATCCTCCGCCTACAGGGCTTCTCCTGCTCCATGGAGAACTGGTTGAAATCGGCATGAACCCTATTTTACAGAGTAGGAGAGGCAAAAACCCTCCTCACGCTTGCTTTCTTGGTCTTGTCCTTACTTCCTCCTGATTCCCTGGTCTCTACCTCTGCTTATGAGTTTGCTAATTTAGGTCAACTCCACACAGATTAAAAATATGTATAACTCAAGTGAACTATTCAATGGATTCAGTTGTTTTCCAAAAGATTTGGGGGCTCTCACAGGAAAAATACCATATTACACACCACCCAAAGGACTCCCATTTAGCATGTCTCCTCTTGTTATCTTCCACTCCTTCACCAAAATCCACACTCCAGAAAAGGTGAAGCCCCCTACAAAATGTAATGTAATCCCTAGAGGCTCAATGTTTAAAGTTGCGCAGCAGGGAAGGATCCTAAGAAACTGATATAATTTCCTCAGCATTCATAGAAGTTTGAACAAAATTATATCCCCTTACATCATCATAAAGAGATTGGAACTTGCATCCTGTGTAGGTGCTATGCTAGGTACTTTCCCATAGGATGTTGACTTAGTTCTCAGAACCTTCCTGGGTATGTTTTAGCCCCATTTTATAGATGAGGAAACTGAGTCTCAGAGAAGTGTCCAACATTGTTCCCATGCAGAAAGGAGGTAGTGGGATATATGTTTGGAGGAGTAGGAAGAATTCTTTTTTGTTCAAGAACAGAGGAACAAGAAAAGGCAAAGATTATGAAACACCAGACGGTCTGCCTATCAGAGCCACGCCAAGAGGGATGGCTCCTTCTAGTCATGTCTTTGGAAATGCAAAGCACACTAAACAAAGATCCTTTCAGTGCCTATTAAGGGATTATTTTTGTCTCTATTTGTAGTGCTTCATTTATCATCAATGGGTATTTTATCTCATGTACAACTACATAGGCCATTATGCTATATTTACATTTAACACATTTAATTAAGAACATTGTTAAAAAATGTAAAAAAGACTTCCCTTTTCATGAAATTTGGAAATCGAAGGTAGCATTTAGCAGGTTTCCTTGTCAACCACAGTAGTCATCTTTAGAATCTTTAAAGGAGTAATTCAATTACCCACACAGTTCTGCTTTCTAAGATCATGCAAATGGAAGTCTTTTCTTAAGCAAGCCCACAAAGCTACTAGCAGTATTCCCGACTCCAGCAACAACACGAAAACATGATACCTTTCAAGTCTTGATTGGGAAGAGTGTCTGCTGGGGAAGGGCAGAAAGAAGAGGGGAAATACAGAAAGCCTATTGGCTGCTTGCCTTTGTCCTTTGCTCATTCCAAAGAGGCTATAAAAGGAGTTGTGGGACACTTAGGTGTTTGAAGTGTTGGAGAACTTCCTTAATTATAGTATCTAGCCCTTTATCAAACATAAGATCCATTGTTGATATCCTCCCATGGGACACATAACTTTAGCAACTCTGGTCAATTCTAAAACAGACCAACATAAGATATAAACAATTTCTGGTGATGAAATAATCTGCTATGTGAATTGGAAATAAAATCTGTCACATTTACATTTTGAAAATAATCTTTGTTGAGAACTAGAGAGCAGTTGAATTTCTTTCAGGAAAATTTAGCACTTTTCCTTTCAATCCCTACTCCTCTGCACCCCCCTCCCCCCAGAAAACTTGCTTTATACTGAAACTCAAATTTAATTTTGAAATACAGTTTATAGGATGAACTCTAGAAAAATTAACCTTTTTGTAAGTGAAAATGGTCAAATATTGGTGATTTCTTAGAGTTTGTAGGGTTCAGTGTAATGTTTTTAGTATAGTCTAAGTCTTTGTGTCTAAGTGCAGTTTTCGGAAAGCCACGTTGGGACAAATTAACGTTGCTGCTTTGGTGGCCCCCAGCTTATTTCTTAACTTCTTATTAATCTTAATGCCTTCTTAAGCTGCATATAGTACTACCATAACTTTTAGTTCCAGTCTACAAACTCCAGACTAAGACAAGAATGATGTTATTGGAAGACCAAGGCATTAATAAATACATAACCCTGTACAAAGTAAACCCTTGTTTCCTTAAGTATGTTGAACATTACGACATACTTGGTTGTATGTTGATTTGTATGTTGTAGGTGATTTTTGGTGGTGATTCCTTGAAGGACGTTGCGTGCAGTTTGCTTAAGTTGGAAATACAGCCTTCAACCTAATTTCAACAAAGCAACCAAAGTGATTCTTTTAAAATACAGTCATCGTGCCATTTCTCCTTTGCTCACATCCTCTCCGGGCCTCCTTCTTGAATGACCTTGAAGCTCTGTATAATCTGTCCTCCTTCCCCTGCTCCCCAGCACCATCTTGTTGACTTCATCTCCTGTTTCTCTTCCCCTCCCTTTTTCGGTTCCAGCCACTTTGTTCCTCTAACACAAAAAAAACTGGTTCCCCATTTGCTGAAATGCTGCTCCCCAAATATGCTCATGGCTCCTTCTTTCAGGTCTCTCCTCAAAAGTCTGATGGTGTGAGAGCACTACCTTGGCTCTCCTTTATATAATAGTATGCCTGTACATCTCTGTCTGCTATCCCTTTTACTCTGCTTTGTTTTAATCCACAGTACTTTTTGCCACCTGATTTGTTATCTGTTGGTTTCTTTCTTTGCTTATTACTTGTCTCCCTCTGTAAGAATGAGGATTCCATGATGGCAGGTGTTTTGCCTCTTTTGCTCACTGTGTATCCGTGGTGCCCAGTAGCACCTGGTGCAGAGTAGCCATTCAAGGAATGAATGAATAGTCCCTTTCAGTTCATGAAAAGCAGGGGGATAGGGGATAGGGAATAGCCATCCCCAGCGAGGAAAGGATCCTTCTTTAGATTCACTCTACTCTGGCCATCTTTGGGAGTCTAGAGGCCAAGACTTTAATTCTATTTCTTTCTACTGTCACCTTTTTGTAGCAAGCAGCCATTCAGTAACTATATGTAATCTTCATTGTAAATGAATAAGTTAAAAATTCAGTCAGTTTCAGATGGAGACTTTTTTTTTTTTTTTTTTGCGGTACGCGGGCCTCTCACTGTTGTGGCCCCTCCCGTTGCGGAGCACAGGCTCCGGACGCGCAGGCTCAGCGGCCATGGCTCACGGGCCCAGCCACTCCGCGGCCTGTGGGATCTTCCCGGACTGGGGCACGAACCTGTGTCCCCTGCATCGGCAGGCGGACTCTCAACCGCCGCGCCACCAGGGAAGCCCTCAGATGGAGACTTTTTATTGGAGTATATGGTATACTCAGAAAAGATGCAGAAACCATAGATCATTAGATTTTCACAAAGTAAATACATAGAACCCAGATTAGGAAACAAAATAGTACCAGAATCCCAGAAAGCCCTTCATGTCTCTATCAATGTAATAACTCCCCCAGCAGTTATCCTACCCACACTTTTAATATCATAGATTGTTTTGCTTCTATCTGAACTTTATACAAATGGAATCCTAGAGCATGTGCCTTTATGTATCTGTCTCCTTTTCTCAACATTATTTTTATGAAAACCATCCATGTTGTTGCAAGTAGTTGTAGTTTGTTCATTTCCATTGCTGTATAAAATTCCACTATGTAAGTATCATCATAACTCACTTATGCATTTCTACTGTTGGTAAGACATTTGGGCTGTTTTTGATATTTGTGTGTTACAGATAGTGCTTCTGTGAATACTCTCAACTGGGTCTTTTGGTGAACACGCCTATATTTGTGTAGGATAAATTCTAAGAATAGAATTGGTGAGTCAAAAGATGCATGCCTTCAGCTAAGCAGGCATTTGCCCAAAGTGGTCTCTACCATCAGTGTCCCAGAATTCCAGTTGCTGCTTATCACCATACTTCATGCCATGTTTTTGACATTTTAGCCCTTTTGGTAGATCTGTTCATGACTGCAGTGTGGTCTTAGTTTGTATTTCTCATGACTAGTGCTGTTGAGCACTTGTTAATATATTTGTTGGCAATTTGGATAAAGCGAGTCAATTTTCATGAATATTAAGTAGGTAACATAGGTGGTATGTGAAGATGGCAGATATCCTACAGGTGATAATTCAATGACTAAAATTCAGTAAACACTGCTTTCATTAAAGAATCTTCTACTAATTGATATATTTTATTTCTTTAACAAAGCTTTTGCTCTGGTAAATTCAGTTTAATAAACGCTTATTGAGAGCTCATTATGAATAACCTCCTATGCAGAATGGTGTCAGGCCACCAAGGTCTATGTCATTGAAAGCTGCCCAGAGGAGACCACATCTAAGCCGAGTCTAGAAGCAGGAGTAGAGTCTGACTGTGGGGCAGAAAGTGGAAGCTAATGTACTGGAAAGGCTTGAATAAAACCTGTAGGTGTGAAGGTGTATGAAACTTTCAGGAAATTCCACATTTGCAGGTGTGACTACCATAACTGATAAAGAAAACTGCCAGCTCGCTTTCTGTAGGGAATTAAGACTTGAAAAATGACACTTAACATTAGCCTCCAGAAGAACCAAGGGCCTAGAGTAAGCTGGGCTTAGGGTTCAGTTGCATTACAAATATCAAGTTGTGTAGCTTGAAGTATTTGAATTTAACTCATATCATTTACCAATTATTTTTATACCAAGAGAAATATTCTCGTGCTTACGTGGCCTTTTGCTTTCCATGTTAGGCCTGATGTCAGCTCTCTAAAATGCAGGAGTGAGCAATACATTTATTGTCATTGAGAGTATCTGGAGAAACAGTATAAACGCTATAATTTTTCCAGCTAAGATGCTGTTACCGATGAAACAGAAAAGCACTGGCAGCCTCTAGTTATACAGATAGGCATTTCATTATTCTTTTCTGGGTTGCAATTATTTACTTCTAACTAATGTTTTGCATTAGCATTAAAAACACTCCTTTCAAAAGTACAAGCAATAGTCAAATGCATTGTCTTTGTCTGAAGTTACATTTTATTTGCTATTCAAAAAATAAAGGTCTTCTTTTTATCACCTTACATTTTAATATATTTTAATGAAACCTTTCAGAATGATTAGACAGAAGATTTTCTTCCCCACTAGTTTCAAGAATATTTGAAGAATTTAAAATACTGTAGGGAAGGTCTGTAATTTCTCTTTCAAGGCCAAGTATAACTCAAAGAAATTGTGGTGGAGATAAATATGAAGAAAGTGTGTCTTTGTCTAGAGTCAGTAATTACAGCACGCGGTATTCTTTACCTGTAGGTTGAAGAAAAAGTCCCAGTCGGTGGATATTACTGCTCCAGGGTTCAACCCTTTGGCTGGTGCAGGAAAGCAAATGCCACAAGCCAGTAAACCCACCACACCCAAGACGTCCATCATTGAAGAAGAGCAGAACAACGCAGCAAATTCCCAGAAGCATCCTTCCCGAAGGAGTGAGCTGAAGAGGTTCTACACCATTGGTGAGCACCACGATTTATGCAAGTGAATAGATGGGGTCTATCCAAACAGCACAGTGAATGTGTGGGGCTGTGGTTAAATGTCCCTTGTTTATATAACGTGTACAGTCCTCCCTCAGTATCCACTGGTTCCAGGACCCTTCAGGGACACCAAAATCCAAGGATGCTCAAGCCCCTTATATAAAACGGCATAGTATTTGCATATAACCTACACACATCCTCCCATATACTTTAAATCATCTCTAGGTTACTTATAATACCGAATGTAACGTAAATGCTATGTAAATAGTACTGGATGTGCAGAAGATTCAAGTTTTGCTTTTTTGGAACTTGCTGGATATTCCCCCCCAAATATCTTCAATCCTTGGTTGGTTGAATACGTGGATGTGGAACCTGCAGATACAGAGGGCCGACTGTATATCTTTCTGATGGTTTATGGTGGACATCTCATACAGTCTGAACATGGAGTTGGAAAAATACTGCACACCTTCAGCAAAGTTAAGTAAGAGAGTAGGCCTGAGGACCTTCTATATCCTGCCTAAGAGAAGTAAATTACATATATATGGTTTTCCAAGTTTTAAGCTTATGTGCTACTATTTTCATTTCTGCCAGTCTTTAGCCGGGCGCCGTTTTTGTTTTTGTTTTTCGGTTTTTGCTCTTTTCATTCTCCCTCCAGGCTTTCAAGTGGCTGACCCTGTTCTGTCAGGTTGTTGAGACAGTGGTTGATGTCAGCCTGTAACTAACAAAGCCACTAAGAAAATAGAAAATTATTACGTTCTGAGGAAGGACAGATTATGTTGTAGGTCCGTTTTTACCTTGCACATTACTTCACATTGGAGAGATTGAATCACGTCCAGATCCCAATGTATGACAGGGTAGTAGGCTGTGGATAGGGTCTTGCAGACATTATGCCGCCTTTTTCCCAGGTAGAATAATATCCTGTAATTTTGAACGTTAACACTTAATTGGAGTGTTAGAGGTAATCAATTCAAATAAGTCGAATTACCAACTTTTAGGTACCAATATTTGTTCATCATGTCTTTGGCCTTGATTTTTAACTCACAATAACAATTTTCAGTGTTTTAGGTCTAATTGAGACACAAGGTGCTAAACATATGTATGGTAGAGGTGATGTGTAGGGGAGATGAATCTACCAGGAAGAAGATGGATGCTTCGCCGTTGCTTATTATTTCATTTGGAGAGATTTGGTCATCACCCAAATCCTTAATAGTAGACACTGTTGGCTTAATGCCTTTACTAAAGTTACATCAAAGGGGTCATGTTGTTCTTGGTATCCAGCACCCCACCACCCCATTATGGGATGTTTGGAATTTTTTCTCGGATATTTTAGTGTCTCTATCTAGAAATGTAATCAGATCAGATTTCTACCATTTCCTACCATTTTATATCTTCTTCCTATATCTACTCTCAGGTTTCCTTTTTTTCCACATGAAGATGTTAAAGTCTTATTTTTTAATAGACAACAAGCATGGTGTCTTTGAGGATGTCAGTGGTCAGTGATAATGAGAATTGATATACGAGAGTGTAGACAGGTACATATTTCCATTTTTAAAACTTATGATAGCAGAGTTCTAAAAATCAATCAACTAGAAAAGCCCGTGACGTTTACATAACTGCTTCTCTCTCCATTTTCCAATGTCCTCTCCTCCCACCCTTCAACATGTCCACTACCATCTACTGCCTTTCTGATTTATTAACTGGATAAGAAGACAATATTTTGCCTTCAGAAAATAAAGTTTATCTTATAAACTCAATATTCCTTAAAGATGAGAAAATGAGGGTAAAACATTGACCCCCAGCTTGGCCAATGTAAATAAACAACTAAGCCTGAAAAATAGAATTCTAAATGGTGAGTTTGGATTGCAGAAAGATGAACTATCAGTTATTTTAAGTAGTCCTGCAGCTAGTGAATGTTTATTTTTGGATTTGCAACAGTTTGATTCATAAGCAATGTCAGTGGCATGTCTGTATGTTAAAATAGACCTGGAGACATTTTCAAGGCTGAAATATTAGCAACCACATAATCACCTATATTGAAAGATCATTTCACAAAGCAAGCCTATTTCAGTATCCCTTAGTAAATGTATTGGTAATAAAGACAACAACAATTATAACTGCCATTTATTGGTAATTCCAAATACTAGGCACACATTAAGCTCCTTTCTTCTCTCTCAGTTGATCCTCACAACTCTTGTAAGTATTATACTCTCTATTTTTTTAGATGAGGGATAGAACCTTAAAGAAATTAAAGAAAAAACTGTGAGCCAGAGATAGCCAACTCTGTGAATGAAATTAACCTTCTTGTGACATTTTAGAGTCTGCCTTTTATGTCACTCGGAAGGATACCATCCCCGTCTAGAGAGGTGAGCCCGAGGAGTTTCTTTGAGTGATACAGTGGAGTGATATTTTTACTGCAATCCCCAGAAAATTTCACTTAAGGAAACCATGCCAACTAACCCATCCACCAGCCAACATGCCCTTTCATTTAAAGATATCGTTCAGTGTCTCGATTTATAGCTCACACAACTGGAAAAACCTGGGAGCCCTCTTGTGGCCAAGTTGCTACTACATTTAAGTTTAGCAATGAAGTGCAGTACTATATTTAAGTAATCATTCTAGGAATTGAAGAATTTTTAAATTAAAAAAAAGAACTAGAAAATTTTGGACTTATTTAAATGTCTCTTAGTGGCTAATGAGTGGCTGCAGTAGCTTCTCTAGAAATTTCTTTTGATCTCACAGCTTTTATCCCTCATACATTTATGTATAGGATCTACTTCCTGTTGAGAGAACTCTAGGAAATAGAAATGATTGCCTCCTTGTATAGACAACAGATTTAGGTCCTTAATTATTCCTAATAACAGTAACATGTTAAAACAATTATAGCAGCAAAAAAAAAAAATGGCACGGCATAAACTCATTACTTTTTATAGGAAAACAATCCATCTTATAAGAAGTATAATAAAATTTCATTGTTTTGATATAAGCAGAGGAAAAGCTGTTCTCTATTGGTGTGAGATATATGAATCTTAGGCTAAATTAAAAGGAGCGTAACCACTATATCAGGACTGTGGCTAAAGAAAGAGTCTGTTCTGTGCTGCTTTTGTTACCAACTGTATAATCTTGCACAGTTACTTACCATCACTCGACCTTAACCTTCTCATCTGGACAGTGACAGATTTAGACCAAATCAGTCTTTCTGAGTATTTTTTCTTGCTCGCTTTTTATTATACAGTTGACCATATGAAGTACTGTATATGTTTTCTATTGCTGTGAAACAAATTACCACAAACTTAGCTGTTTAAAACAACACCCATTTATCAGCTCACCGCTGTGTAGGTCAGAAATCCACAAAACATGACTATACTTTCTGCTCGGGGTATCTACAAGGCTAAAATCAAGGTGTTAGCTGGGCTGAGTTCTTGTCTGGAGGTTGGTTCAGCTCGGGAAATGTATGCTTCCAGGTTCATTCCTTTTGTTGGCAGAATTCAGTTCCTTGAAGTGGTAGGTCTGAGGTCCCCATTTCCTGGTTGGCTGTCAGCTGGGGCTCACTCTTAGCTTTCAGAGGCTACTCTCTTCCCTTGCCATGTGGCCTCTTCCATCTTCAAGCCAGTAACTGCATGTCAAATCCTTCTCTTATGAATCTCTAATTTCCTCTCCTTGGGCTAGCCAAGAAAGCTCTCTGCTTTAAACGACTTATGTAATTAGGTCAGGGTCACCCAGATGATCTTCCTGTTTCAAAGTCAATAAAAGCTAATCATGGGAGTAATGTCCATCACATTCACAGGCCTGGGGATCACACACGTGTGTACATTACAGGGGTGAGGCATCTTGGGGACCATCTTAGAATTCTGCCTAACACATTGTACACCACTTACCCAGTGCACACTCAACCACCAACATAGCTGAAAAAAATTTCCTGAGCACATTTCCTTACTATCTATTCTGATGGTTATTTTCATTTTTTTAAATGCAATCTCAGCACACGAAACTGACTACATGGTCTGTTAATGAGTTGTGACTTACAACTGGACTAGATATTTGAAGTCCTTCAGGTACTTACAATTCTATTATTATTTTTAAATAAAAGTGTTAATTAGAACTAGAATAATATAATATTAAATTAGTGGACTGGCTCTAATGGGTAAACAGATGAAAACAGAATAGAATTGTTCCCTACTCCAGTTTTTGTTTGTGCTCAGTAAAACTACTTGAGTTTAACAATGTATATAAGAAACCTATATCCTTCAAAAACATAGTCCCTACTTAAAGATGGAAAATGAAACCAAATAGTAGACTCATATTTTTAATACTCCATGTATTCTCTACATTTAATTTAGAGAACTACATGTAAGGACTTCTGAAAAGAGTTGTAAAGCAGATGTAGAGATAGTGAAGAAGACTCGGCATGCAGAATCCAGAAGTGTCCCAGCACTCCCTAAGCTGGGCTGTAAATCCATGTAATATTCATTCCTTGATTCAGAATCTAAAGCCAGAGTTCGTACATCTCTCTCCAGCATCTGTGACTATTAGTAAAATGTGCTGATGTCTTTCCGTTCTGAGACTTTTTTCGCTTGACAGTTAGGAAGTGGGACAGGTCTTGAATAGATGTCTCCATAATCAGAGTCATTCAGTGACACACCAAATGCTGATTAGTCCTTGATCAGACCCAGCTGTGTGAAGGCCTCATCGAAGATGCTGCTCAGAATAAGAAGAAGGGTAAAACAGAGATCCCTGCTCTTGAGGTGTTCATCACGTGTCGGTGGGGGAGGGAGTGCTTGGTTAAAATAGGCACACCAGTGAGTAGAATACAAGACAGATGCTCTCAATGCCATGGGTGGGGCCAGAGGTAGGGGAGATGAGTGAGGAGTAGCGGAGGGCAGGGGAGGTTCACTCAAAGTGCTGTGGAATCCAGAAGATGGAGAAATCACATCAGACCTTAAAGGCACTCCGGGGCTCTTTATTGGCTTCATAGATCTAGGCACTGTTCATCACCCTCCGTTCTCGCTGCCTTGACATCCAGCACTTAGCTGTCTTCCTTATCTTCTTGTGTTAGCATGTCTCCATACCAAACCTCAATTCTTATGAGTAGGAAAGGATGGCATTAATGTCATTAATCCTAACACTGAGTACAGTGGAAGGCACACAGTAAGTGCTAAATAAACTTTGGGGGCGGCAAAGAGGAGGGAGGGGGGGTGCTGGTGGAGGTAGTGGAGATGAACCTTGCCCTTTTCAGTGGAGGAGGAGGGAGGAAATGGGCCAAGAGCTTAGTGTAAAGAAGAGCTTTGAATACTTCCAGGCATGAGAGAAGGATTGGAACCCCTGCTGTGGAGAACAATGAATAAGATCTACAACTTTTAAATCTGTTAGAAATTAGAAAAAGGTTAGATTTAGCAAAACCCTTTTTAAATTTTTTTATTTAGTTATTTATTATTTTGCGGTACTCGGGCCTCTCACTGTTGTGGCCCCTCCCGCTGCGGAGCACAGACTCCGGACGCGCAGGCTCAGCGGCCGTGGCTCACGGGGCCTAGCCGCTCCGCGGCACTTGGAATCTTCCCGGACCGGGGCACGAACCTGTGTCCCCTGCATCGGCAGGCGGACTCTCAACCACTGCGCCACCAGGGAAGCCCTTAATTTATTTTTTTAATTGAAGTATAATTGATTTACAGTGTTGTGATGATTTCTGTTGTACAGGAAAGTGACTCAGTTACATTACATACATATATATACATATGTGTGTGTATATATATATATATATATATATATATTCTTTCTCAGATTCTTTTCCATTATAGGTTATTATAAGATATTGAATATAGCTCCCTATGCTATACAGTAGGTCCTTATTTTATTTGTAGTAATTTGTATCTGTTAATCCCAAATTCCCAATTTATCCCTCCCCCCTTTCCCCTTTGGTAACCATAGGTTTGTTTTCTACGTCTACGAGTCTATTTTTGTTTTGTAAATAAGTTCATTTGTACCATTTTTTTAGGTTCCACATATAAGTGGTATCATATGATATTTGCCTTTCTCTGTCTGACCTATTTCACTTAGTATGATAATCTCTGCGTTCATCCATGTTGCTGCAAATGGCATTATTTCATTTTTATGGCTGAGTAATATTCCATTTTCTCTCTCTGTGTGTGTGTGTGTGTGTGTGTGTGTGTGTGTGTACACATCTTTATATCATCTTCTTTATCCATTCATCTGGGTTTTTTTTAATATTTATTTATTTTTGGCTGTGTCATGTCAGTTGCGGCATGTGGGATCTTTCGTTGCAGTGCACAGACTCTTCGCTGGGGCACGTGGGCTTCTCTCTAGTTGTGGCGCACGGGTTCCAGAGTACGTGGCCTCTATAGTTGCGGCACACAGGCTCTCTAGTTGTGGCATGCGGGCTCAGTGATGCGCGGGCTTGGTTACCCCGCAGCATGTGGGATCTTAGTCCCCTGTCCAGGGGTTGAACCTGCGTCCCCTGCATTGGAAGGCGGATTCTTAACCACTGGACCACCAGGGAAGTCCCTCCATTCATCTGTTGATGGACATTTAGGTTGCTTCCATGTCTTGACTATTGTAGATAGTGCTGCTGTGAACATTGGGGTGCATGTATGTTTTCAAATTAGAGCTTTTGTCTCTTCCAGATATATGCCCATGAGTGGGATTGCTGGATCATATGGTAACTCTACTTCTAGGTTTTAAGGAACCTCCATACTGTTCTCCATAGTAGCTATACCAATTTACATTCCCACCAACAGTGTAGGAGCATTCCCTTTTCCCCACACCCTCTCCAACATTTATTATTTGTAAACTTTGTGATGATGGCCATTCTGACTGGTGTGAAATGATACCTCATTGTAGTTTTGATTTGCATTTCTCTAATAATTAACAATGTTGAGCATCTTTTCAATGTGGCTGTTGGCCATCTGTATGTCTTCTTTGGAGAAATGTCCATTTAGATCTTCTGCCCATTTTTTTGATTGGGTTGTTTACCTTTTTGATAATGAGCTGTATGAGCTGTTTGTATATTTTGGAAATTAAGCCCTTGTCGGTCGCATAATTTGCAAATATTTTCTCCCATTCCTTAGGTTGTCTTTTTGTTTTGTTTATGGTTTCCTTTGCTGTGCAAAACCTTATAAGATTGATTAGGTCCCATTTGTTTATTTTTGCTTTTATTTCTTTTGCCTTGGGAGACTGACCTAAGAAAACATTGCTACGATTTATGTCAGAGAACGTTTTGCCTGTGTTCTCTTCTAGGAGTTTAATGGTGTCATGTATTACATTTAAAGCTCCCTTTTATTATGCTATTTATTTATTTATTTATTTACTTATTTATTATAAGGAAGGTCAGTAGTAATATACCCTTGTTTATTTTTTAATTTAGTAATTTAAGTATTCTCATTTTTCTTTTTTTTTTAACATCTTTATTGGGGTATAATTGCTTTACAATAGTGTGTTAGTTTCTGCTTTATAACAAAGTGAATCAGTTATACATATACATATGTTCCCATATCTCTTCCCTCTTGCATCTCCCTCCCTCCCACCCTCCCTATCCCACCGCTCTAGGTGGTCACAAAGCACCAAGCTGATCTCCCTGTGCTATGCGGCTGCTTCCCACTAGCTATCTGCCTTACGTTTGTTAGTGTCTATATGTCCATGCCTCTCTCTCGCTTTGTCACAGCTCACCCTTCCCCCTCCCCATATCCTCAAGTCTGTTCTCCAGTAGGTCTGTGTCTTTATTCCTGTCTTACCCCTAGGTTCTTCATGACATTTTTTTTTCTTAAATTCCATATATATGTGTTAGTATACGGTATTTGTCTCTCTCTTTCTGACTTACTTCACTCTGTAGGACAGACTCTAGGTCTATCCACCTCATTACAAATAGCTCTATTTCGTTTCTTTTTGTGGCTGAGTAATATTCCATTGTATATATGTGCCACGTCTTCTTTATCCATTCATCGGATGATGGGCACTTAGGTTGTTTCCATCTCCAGGCTATTGTAAATAGAGCTACAATGAACATTTTGGTACATGACTCTTTTTGAATTATGGTTTTCTCAGGATATATGCCCAGTAGTGGGATTGCTGGGTCATATGGTAGTTCTATTTGTAGTTTTTTAAGGAACCTCCATACTGTTCTCCACAGTGGCTGAACCAATTCACATTTATTATGCTATTTAAATGCTCTCTGCAAGTTCAAAGACAAGGCAGAAAAGGGTTGAAGTTAGCCTTCCTTGGTTCTTGGCTCAGCACGGCTTCCAAACAGGGCCAGTAGGGGGCTCCTTGAATAACATGTATCTGTATAATACTTCTGGAACTTTCCTTCAGTTGAGACTTCCGTGCAGGTCCTCACCTTGTCAAGCGAACTAACAGTCTGCTCACGCCTTTTAATCTCTTGTTTGCCCTCGTGGATCAGTCTCTACCTTTTAATCTCACTGTATCACCTTCTCTTTATTGAATACCATGTGTGATGAATCAGTCAGTGTTCTCTACACAGTAATTTCCAGTTATATTCAGATAAACAAATTCTGGGTTTATTTGGTGGATGTGTTTAACTCAAACTTTTTCATGTATGAAAATATGTTCCTTCACTTATTAACCTATTCACTTATTAATTAAATAAATATTTATTAAATGCCTACTACAAACCAGGCCTTGTTCAAAGTGCCACTAATACAAGAGAAAATAAGACCAAGTCCAGGCACTCAGGTGCTTATACTCTAGTGGGAAAAACAGGGTATAAATAAGCAACTGGTTATTCATTGTCAATGAATAGTAAGTTTTTAAAGAAAAATAAAACAGGTTAATGGAGGAGGGCGATAGAAAAGTTACTCTGTAAAATGTGTTTAAACCTTATACAAATTTTATAAACATTCTAGCAGATAAATGATACAGTTCTGAGAAATCAGTTAGGCTGGTTTCAATTACAGGACATTCGATACATTAATAATAGATTTTTCAAAGAGTTGGTTTTCGCTTGTCATAGAATTAATTTATGAAAAGACTAATGGAATTGATATTTGCAGCATGAAGAAGAAAATGATTGAGGGAAAATTTAATGATCCTCAAGCTTCCCAGCATTGTTTGGAAAAGGAGGTGCCCAGATGTTCTTCACTTCTCCCAAGAAAAGAATAAGTTGTAGCAAAGAATATAAAAATTAAATACTGGGGGAATGTAACAATTTGAGCACCGTTACTGGGGAAGTTTGGGTCGTGTTTTCTAAAGTACAGCTGTTATGTCTTTAGAGTGGTTTAGGCATCAACTTGCCTGGAAAAGTGCTCCGATCAGCTCTCCAAGATCCTGAATGGTTTTGATCAGTGGCAGGAAGGTGGAAGGGTAGTCATTCATTCCACTGCGTTTACTGAGCTCCTTCTTTTGGTCCCAGAGGCAGGATGGATCAAGGGTGAGGAACTTGGCCTCTGGAATCTGGTGTCTAAGTTGGAATCCCATTCCCCCTGCTAGTTATGTGACCATAAACAAGGCACTTAGAATCTCAAAGCTCAGTGTCTTCACTTATAAAAGGAAATAAAACTGATGCTTCCTGAAAGGGCCGTTGTGAGGAGTAAATGAAGTAGTCTGTGTAAAGTGCTTATAATAGTGCCTAGAACATGGAAGTTCTCCATGAATATTAGTGAGCTTGTTATTGTCGTTGTGCATTAAAGATGTGGCATGAATGAGGCGTCATGATCGCTGCCCACCTGCTATGTGAAGCTAGCCTCCTGCCCTGATCCTTGTGGATATGCTCACTTATCCCCTGGTTTTTAGCAGGTGGTTCCTCATTCCCCACAAGATAAGGTTGTTTGTTGCTCTGTAGACCTTTCATGCTCTGCCCCAGTTTACTCTCCAGCTTAGTCTCAGACCCCAGCCCCACACTCTAGCCATGCTCATTGTGGTTTCCCAAAGGTGTCCTTCCGTATGATGTATGATGGGCTTTATGGAAGTGTTTCCTTCTGCCTAGAACAGTGTTAGGATTCCATCCAAATTCCCCTCATACTTGGCCACACCTTCCCAGATTTGATCAACATGAAAAGATTCAAAGCATTTTAACATATGCATTGTCAGTTTTTTAGGTGACTAAAAAATACATGTTAAATTCAGTGAATGCTTATAATATTCCTAAAAGATGAGTAGGATACTTATTATGGCCACCATATAGCATTCTTGGGAATTGAGTCTCTGAAAGTTGAATGACTTTTTCATGATCACACTGGAAATGGTGGCAAAGTCAAGGAAAGAATAAGTAGATTGATAACTAATGGTAAACAGTTTATCTTCTGCATGTTTTCAGGTCAATTCTCTTCTCAAAAACAAAAACAAAAATGAAATTTGATCATTGACAGAGATCTCAGTAAGTGGTTTCGCAAGCACTAGTCCATACCTTTTATAGTGAAACAGATGCATTAAAAAAAGAATACTAGTTTTTCATGAAATTACATTTGTTCGATTAAAGTGACCATCTTTTCCTTCTTTTGCTCATCCTTCCTTCTTTCTTTCCTTCTTCCCCTCCTCTCTTTTCTTCTTTTCTCACCTCCTTCCTCGTGTTAAAATGGACTGCCTTCTGTGAAATGATGGCATAGTATATATATTGCTTTTGTAGAATTTTTTAATAAGATGTGGTTTTTTTGTTTTGTTTTGCGGTACGCGGGCCTCTCACCGCTGTGGCCTCTCCCGCGGCGGAGCACAGGCTCCGGGCACGCAGGCTCAGCGGCCATGGCTCACGGGCCCAGCCGCTCCACGGCACGTGGGCTCTTCCCGGACCGGGACATGAACCTGCGTCCTCTGCATCGGCAGGCGGACTCCCAACCACTGCGCCACCAGGGAAGCCCTAAGATGTGTTATTTTTAAATCTCCTCACTTGTCAAAATTAAGTTAGGAAATGTCCCCCAAATATTCTTTTGAAATATTACTCTTCTGTGAAATTGTAAAAGTCTGACATCCACTGATCTTGTCCTTTGCCCTGCCTTCAGAATAGAATATCTTCAACATTCCAAACTTAATGAAGCACAGATAAATACAAATTTGTATCTTACTAACCCCAGGCTGCTTACATATTGAAAAGAGAGCCTACAGAATTAGGGGTTCCCTGGGAATTCTTCTGAGTAGTTGGCAAAATTAAAACAGTAATAACTAGTTTGGAAACTCTAAAAAGGGAAAAGCAAGACACGTATTTAACTATTTTTTAATTGCAATACACCAGGCATTTAAAAATATCACTACGTAACTTATATGCCTCTCCTTCTGAATCCAGACTTTTTAATTATAAGAATAAAAAAGATCGACTCTAAAGTGAAAATATTGTAGCAGGAAAGAGAAAGAAAAAAAAGGAAAAGACTAATCTCGCTGGAGGTGACACATTCTGCAGCATGAAACTAGGTCACCGCTGAACCAGAACCTTCTCTCCACGCTAGAAGATTCTTCATGTAAAAGCAGGAAGTCTCTGATTTAATCAGAACCAACTTGGCACACAGGTCACTGTCTGTAAGCACAGAAACTAAAATGGGTAACTGCTCTGAGGGTTCAGATTAAATTATGTTCTTGAGAAAAATGACTTTGTTTTGAATTGATGTTTGTTTGATGACTTCTTATACTTTCTGGGTCACAAGATTATTTAAGGAAAATTATTCTGTTGCTGAGGTTCCTTGTTATACATGGAATCTGGACTTCCCTAAATGGACCTGGGCTTTTCACAGATTTCAAAGACTGCTGCACATGTACAAGTGCCTTTTCTTTTTGACCCACATTGCATTAGATTGGGCCATCCATTAAGATAATGGAATTTGAAGATATTGAAAATCCAAGTTCAATTTTTTTGTTTACTTGTGGGGTAAGCAGACCTTGGGATTCGGTGTATGAGAATCTGCCTCTGTGTGTATGTGCTGGAGGGGTATTTGAATGAGTTTTTATTTCATGTCATTTAAAAAATTCCATTTAAAATCCACTTTAAAACATGAGGCCTAGGAAAACCACAGATGAAAACTTCTTTTCCAGTCTAGAATAAATATGAACACTTTATTTCTTTCAAGAGAAATTAGATTTTTTAACTAAGCATTTATACAATTTTAACTAAATTTTACTAAGCAGTAGAGGTGTACTCAGAAAGAAGAAAAAGATGTTTGTTTGATACCCCTATAGATTGGTAATGTTTGTAACATGCTAGATAAGCTTGCCAACTGTAATTTACAAAGTTACCACCATATTTTGTACATTTGCCATATTCTCTTTTGCCCTGATTCTGTTATTGTTCTCTGTCAGAGGTAATCAACCCAGGATCAAGAAACACAGCTTAATCGTGGCTGTGATAAATGGATTAAGAAATATCAATACCCCAGGGTTTCCTTGAGCTACTGGTGTTGGTTTGGTATTTGAGTTGCAGCATAACTTATAACTTATTAGAAACAAATTATACCTGTCAATTTATTTAATGATTTCTAAGCAGCCTAATTGAAGCTATACTGGTTAAAATTGTGTAATAATTTAAACAGACATTGTTTCGTGGTGGAGAAATAATCATGATCTTATTTGAAATTTGCTAAATTCCTATGACAATAAATCCATCAGCACTGCCAGCCATCAGAACTTGCCCTCTCCCCCTGCCAACGCTTGTAGGAATGTTCCTTTCCACTGAACCATGGCTAGGGGAAGAAAATGACAGATTATTAAGAAATACCTGCTTTGTTTTAAACATTAAGGGATAGAATTAATGGCATTTTGAACAGTGAAATATGTTCAAATTTCCCCCGTATTTTCATTTTTTAAAAAAAGAATCAATTTAAAGAGTTTCTAGGATCTTGCAAACATTCAGAAATAAAGGTATTGATAGCCCCTTGTTATGTTGCACACCTGAAACTAATATAATGTCTATGTCAATTATACCTCGATGAAAAATATATTTAAAAAAGCAATTGATATCTCCTGATTTTTTAGGATATGGCTTTTCTTCCTACTTCATATCTAAAGACATTTTTCACACATTAAAAAAACCTGCAAGATTCATGCTCCTCAACAAAATTTTGACCATGTTCACACTCTGACCAAAAGAATATTACTGAGAAGAATGTGAAAATAGTTGAAAGTGAGACACAATTGAGGGAAATGCTTCTATTTGCTATTTCTGCCAGAGGTTTTGAAATGACTTTGACTATAGTTAATTACTTTGAATAGCCCAATTATAAATGTTTCGGTGACCATTCCTAATAGATTCACTATAAATCATGTGCACATCTACATGCAAGCAAGCTTGTAGTGAGCTATTTTAAAACTTCACTAATTCACACCTTGAATCATCTGGACAGACTATGACCTAAAGCCTTTGTGTCAGTATAATCTATGAATAAAAGGCTATGTGAATTCTTAATGGAAACATGATTTCAGAATACAGAAAATATTATATTCAGCAAATTAGCTTAACAGCCTTTTAGTAGGTAAAAATACCTGCTAAGAGAAATTCATGTAATGGTTTTGAAGTAATGTTATCTAATACTTAACCTGTTTCATGTTACTATGTATGTTTGAAGATAACAAAGTTAAATACCTTCAAAATATTATCTGAATAAGTCTTTAGCTATTTAGGTGGATGTTTCCTGGAGGAGAAGGCCTATATTGTCTGTGTAATCATGGCTGACACATCTTAGCATCCCATTTCCTCCATTCTCCTTGGTCATTTATTTGGTCAGCCTGTTTCATGAGTTGGAATCTTAAGTCTTCTGGTACATTGTCTTATGGACATTAAATATTAAGATGTTACACATTAAGTATATGGACGATAGTCCATCACAGAGAAATCAGTAAGTCTTTAAACAGTGCCTGCCTACCTGCTGCATCACAATATTTTTTATTTGCTAGGATTTGCACTCAAGAATCCTTGGACTTAATTTTGTTGCTTAAATTTTAATACGTCGATAGAAAGGACATTGATTTCCTCTCCTAGTTCTCTGAGCCAAAGGAGGCAAAAATTATCATCAGTAGTATATTGGAAATAAAATACCATAGGTGCCCACAGAGAGTTTTACCTTGTGACTCTGTTTATTGAGTGTCTCATAAACCAGTTCAAAACAATTTCCTTTTTAATTAGGTAATTTTAGTGCTTTGAGGTCTTTTTCAAGTATTATTTCAAGTGAGTCATTGTATAGCAGAACAGCAGAATACTGTTTACTCTAAAGAAACAGGGTATCTGGTGTGCTATTTGAGGCTACAAAGTTTCACTTCCTACTTTAAATAATTCTCTCAAATTACAGATCTTTCTTGATATGAGAAACATTCTTGTAAATAAACATAGGGTGCGTGGGATGGGATAGGGATAGCCAAAAAGTCGCACTAAAATAAGAAAAAGAGGAATATCAATAGTAATTCCCTCTCTCCATGCTCTCATTTATTTTTTTCACCTCTACCCCTAAATAAGCCTATCTAAATCTCAGTTCAGTGGTCAGTTTTAAGAATGCTTATTCATTCATTTAATAAATGAATGACTACTGTTGACAATTGGCAGTCGGAGATGAGGCTTGAGAAAGAAGAGGGGCCAGATAATGGGGCGTCTTGTGGGCTGTACTATAGAATTTGGACTTAATCATGACACCTTGGGAATTGTTGAAGGTTTTTGCCTAGGGGAGTACCTTGATAAGGTTGCTTTATAGAGAGATGTTTTGAGCATCATATGGAGAATGGGTTGGGGCTATACATGCCTAGAGACAGAATAATCTTTTAGATGTATAAGTGTCAGGGCTAATTAGATATTATGCTGTACGGCTTAAGAGCTTTGGCTCTGGAATTACACAGATCTAGTTTTGGATACCAGCACAGCCATTCTAAGTAGCTCTGTGACCTTGGACAAGTCACTTAACCTCACTGATTTTCCTTTGGGAAGTGAGAATATTACCCTGTACCACTCAGGTTTGTAATAAGGTTTATATAAGGTAATGTGTACAAATTGCTTACTAGATCCTGGCACAGTGTAACACACGGTAGAAGTTAAATAAAAAGTAAAGTATCAAAATAATATTAATTGAGAGTGACAAAGTCCTAATCTAGGGCAGAGGCAATATGAGAGGAGAGAATTACAGAGAGGTGATGGATATAAATGGGGAGGAACTGGTGACCAGCTGGAAATGAAAAAGAAGGAGATTTTCCAATCAGTTCTATGGTTTCAAGTTTTGAATGCTTGAAGCAATGATAGCTGCCATTTTTCCATTAAGGTATATCTTCTTTTCTAAACCAAACAAATATCTCTATGGGCCAGAAAAGGGGTAGAAACACATAGCAATAAAGGAGCATGGAACCCACAGTCAAGAACAGCTCAAGAGGACATGATATCTAAATGTAATGTGGTATCCTGGATGGGATCCTGGAACAGAAAAGGGACATTAAGTCAAAATGTAAGGAAGTCTGGATAAAGTATGGACTTTAGTTAATAGTAATGTATCAGTATTAGCTTATTAATTATAACAAATGTAACTAATCAGTATAAGAGGTTAATAATAGGGGAAACTGGGTATGGGATATATGAGAACTCTGTACTATCTTAGCAATTTTTCGATAAATCTAAAAACTTTTCTCAAATAGAAAATTTTATTAAAAAAAAAATGGGTACCATGCACATTAGAAGAACAGAGCCCCACTTACTTCTTCAAATTTAGCAGCTGAGCAGGGATTCCCAACCATGAAAGGCTGGAAAAAGCTGTGATTACTGCCCACCCTGGGTTGTGGCTCAGCATAAGCTTCAGAGGCCAGAGGAAGCAGAGAGCGGCTTGGAACCTGGACCTAGGAGAAGCCACCCCTCCATTCCACAGCTGAATCGATTTTGTCGCCATGAGCCACCAATACAAGACCTTGTTCTGGAATGGAAGTCTCGGGGGCAAGTTGAGCTAAGAGGAAAATGGCTAGAGGAAGTGAAGGCACTAGAGAGAGGGAAAAAAATGTGAAACCTAAAAGCTCGCTCTCAAGAGGAGTCCGAAACTAAAATTGAAGTACACGAGGAAAGCTAAAACTGAGAAAGTCAACAAAATCAACAACTGGGTGAGGAATTCACTAGAGAAAATGAAAAAAAAAAAAAAACAGTTTTTAAATTGACTTTATGATTTGTGTGAGGCTTCTAGGATAACTGTTGAGTTTCTGATTTGAACACCTAGGTGCATGGGGTTAGCATTCACAAAGATGGGAAATGCTCAGGGGATAGCTATTGAAATGGGATATTGAGTTCGATTGTGGGTCCGTTGAGCTTTGAGATTCCTGGGGGGATAGGCAGTTGGATCTGCAGTTCTGGTGCACAGGAGGTAGGTTTAGGATGAAGATGTCTCTCCAAATCAGCATGTAAGTATAACGGAGTTTCTTAAGAAGAGTGAATAAAGTGATAAAGAAAAGAGTCCTCCCCAAAATTTAAGGGGTAGGACCAGACCAACAGGCTGCAAAGGAAACTGAGAAAGGACGAACAGGGACGTAGGAGGAATCTTTGTGGTTTCCTCAAGCTCTATAATCCTATAAATTATCCCCTTGTTGCCTCTACTAGTTATTTAGGAAAGAAATGAAACTATGCCATTCACATGACCAAACATGCAAAAGATTATCATGATGAGGCCTTGACATCCTAGTATTCAGGAATAAATGTGTTCAAGAAAGCTATGTTGGAAGAGGGGCAGGGGGAATGTTCTTTGTCAAAGAGAGAGGGAACAGCACCTTCTCTTTGGTTCCCTTCTTTGGTCATCTCCTGTGATTTAAGTCTACTGGAGTAATAAAATCTGTCAAGAAAAATGGGATGAACTGGGATTGATGTCTTAAGTATCACATCAGAAACCTTTTGATGTTAAAGGCAAATGGTTTCTATCTGATGTAGAGGAATGTCAATGCATCCGAAAACATCTCTTTCCAGTATTGAATCAGTATTCATGAGTCTGTTCTCTTAGCGTAAATCACACTTGTGATTCATTCTCTTTAAACACCCTACTTATTGCAGAGTCATGTCACATCACACAGGCTGAGAACTTTCTCCTCCCTTATTTGGGGACTTGTAGAAAACTTCAGGATAAGCAGCAGACAGCAAATGACTCAGGGGTTCAAGGCGGTTCCGTGATACACCCCCTGAAGAGGGGAAAGGCTTGTTTTTTTTTTTTTAATCTGTCTTTCCCCAATTGTTTTTATTTATTTATTTATTTATTTTTAACATCTTTATTGGAGTATAATTGCTTTACAATGGTGTGTTAGTTTCTGCTTTATAACAAAGTGAATCAGTTATACATATACATATGGTCCCATATCTCTTCCCTCTTGCGTCTCCCTCCCTCCCACCCTCCCTATCCCACCCCTCCAGGCGGTCACAAAGCACCGAGCTGATCTCCCTGTGCTGTGCGGCTACTTCCCACTAGCTATCTACCTTACTTTTCAACAGCAGCACCCAGAAAGGAAAGCTTTAAAGCCTTCAGACTATTCTAAAGAATCCCTTCTTAAATGGGAGAATCTTATAAAAATGCAGAGGCTGACTCAGTAGGCCTGGGGTGGGACCCACCATTTCGCATTTGTAACAACAATCCAGGTGCTGCTGGTCCATGAATAGCAAGACTGGTCTATAGAGCCTGCAGGCATCTTCACGAGGAAACACATATAAAATATTTTTCAGTATTTGGACCCAAGTTATCATCCTGGACTAAAAATATATCTTGAAGACTTAATGTTCCTTTCTTGAAACAGACTACTGCTACTCCAAGCCCTTAATACCTATGCTAATAGAAACTTTCAGAGT
Organism: Lagenorhynchus albirostris; assembly: GCF_949774975.1. NCBI lineage: Eukaryota > Metazoa > Chordata > Mammalia > Artiodactyla > Delphinidae > Lagenorhynchus > Lagenorhynchus albirostris. Next base: position 51,472,477 of record NC_083111.1, read on the forward strand.
AAGAATAAGAACGTGGATGCACCCACACATGCATACACATAGTTTTCATACTATCAGATACACAAATTACCCTAAAGTAGTAATAGATAAAATTGTTTTGTTAAGATTAGAGAATTTGCCACGTGTTAGCAGCTTCTGAATTTGATTAGTCGAGGGTGCTGATTGGGACATTATCATGTAATTTAGTGCAGAGCAGGAGAAACAACTAGGTTCTGAAACAAAAGAGACAGGTTAGAATTTAGCAATTCACTGGCTGTTTTAGCTCTGCTATTCACCAGTTGTATGGGTCAAGTTTGTTGATCAGTTTTTTTCAACTATTCAATGGGAATAAAAACTTTCTTCATAGGCTTTTTGTGAGTATTAAATAAAACAATGCATGTAAAGCTCTTAGTACTGAATCTGGTTAGTAAATTCTTAACAGATAGTTCCTCTTTCATTAAAGAAGGAGAATGAAAATGGAAAGATGTCAATGGGCAAGTAATAGCCAATCAGTAATAATCAATAATAAGTAGTCTTACTTGGGGAAAATCCGTTATTGCTATATTTTAATGTCTATATATATTAATTTTGTCCTGAAAGCAAACATGAGGTTTCTGCATCAGACTTAAGATTACCTACAGCAATAACAGCACTGATTCCCCTTCCCTGGCAGCAGCTTGATGAAGGGCAATGTCAACCCTGCTTGTAGGAGTTTGTACTGCAGGGAGCCTGAAATATCAATCTGGACATTTATACAGGAGCTGGATAGCTGCCCTGCTCCCCTCTGGAAAAAGGGAGAGAAATCTTTGTCCGTAATATGTATGAATCTTCTCTGGTCCCTAAATTTTTATAACCCTTGGCACAACAAACAAGATAGCTCAGGGTTTTAGCCTCCTTTGAAATATAAACACATAGATCCAGGGAGATAAATCTCTGTCTCCAGAGCTCTTCATTTATTCAGCCATCGTTTTACCTAGATGCCAATTTTTTTGCTAAATCTGGACCTTCCGATGGCCCCTCCTCCCCTCCCATCCCCTCCCCATGACTCCTGAACTTTCAGTACAGTTTATACAAATTAAGACATTTTTGTCTGTGATAGGATTTCCTGTGGAAACGGATGGAAAGACTAAGTTCCTTGTCCTGGTTGAATTGGCAGAAATAGGTAGAACTGACAGACCCATAGGATAGAGAGACCCACCCCTGACATTAGGGTCAGACAGATCATCGTTAATAGTGGAAAGAGGCGACTCAAAAATCAGATAACTTTGAAACTGTTCCCACATTTACTGCTCATCAAAGGTGTGGTCCTGGACCTGGGTCACTTATCCTCCCAGAATTCTAACTCCTACTTGAAAAACTAGGGAATTTGCAATCCACATGATCAGAAAACCCCTCTGAGCCTTTAATACATGGATTTTAATATTTTTAACTGTGGTGCCTTTTATTAGCGTTCCCTTCAGACAAAGTTATTTTGAGCATTGACTTTTTTTGGCATAACCCCTATCTAAATACAAAACAACATTTGTTCTTAAAAACAGCTGCGGTTACTTGTACCTTGTCCTTTCTGTCATTTTTAGTATTCTTTCATGAGAGTTGTTTGTTCAAAGCCTAGGCTAGGCTCTTTTACCAAAACGTACAAGTCTCAGGTTGGAACTGCTTATTTCCTGTTCGTGATCCCAACCATCCACCATGATTTGTCCTTTTACAGCCTCCTAAACTCCTTTCATTTAGTGTAATTGTTTTGCTGCGTTAAGAGAAGCAATCTTTATACTAATTAAATCATTTACAGAAAGGAACCTTTCCTCAGCGGGTATGTTCTTTGCTTTGGTTTCATGACCCCAGATAGTTCTCACAAACTCAACAATTCTGAATAGCATGGAAATAGGTGTTTTGAGTGCAATAAAGCATAGCTAAAGTTAAGCATGCAAAAATGCGTGTGGAGCTGGCTTCTGCAGAGTGGGGAAGACGGAGAAAAAAATCCCAACAGTTATAAGCACACGTGTGTGCTGGACACTATGCATTATCATTTCATTTAATTATCATAAAAATTTTGTGATAGGTTTTTTTTTCGGTCATATGTGTACATGTATACACGAGATTCAAAGATATCGCATGGTTTTCCCAAGGTCGTCCAACTCGTAAGGGGTAGAACAAAGATTTAAATCCACGTTGGACTCCAAAACCTATCTATCTTCTTTCCGTTAAATTTCACTTTCTCCAAAGAGTTCTTCTCTTTCATAGCAACCTGTTTAACACATGAGATGATGCCTGTATAAGCTCTGCATAAACTGTAAAGTGCTGTACAACTGTGACTTATTACCACTGTAATTGATAAAACTGGATAAGTCATTTTAGGTTCCTAAGGAACAATCATTAACAGATAAGCACAATTATGCACTTAGTCTTGCTCATGTAATTTTACTTCTCATATGTGTATTCGAAATAGCATTTTATAATTAATGTATTGTTCCCACTGAAGCACTATACATGCCCTTTTCATATTTTCTCAATGAAAGCAGAATACTGGCAATGTTTGAAAACTCATTGTATGATTCAACTTGGGACTTCTTACGGAGTATGTGTGTGTATGTGTGTAGAGTTTTTAGTAAAATCTAAACTGAACTTCTGTTTGTTTTCATGCTCTAGTATATTGTGAACTGATAAAATTACAATATTTTTTGACAGGAACCAAAACTAAGTTCACCAAACATATTGCTAAAAAATGGTAAATTAATTTAAAACGTCATGCAATGGAATTGGCTATGAGTTTTTTAAGAATGACTCATGTCAAACAAACCTTTTCTTTTTAAATAGAAGATTTAAGAATTAGGAAAATGTCATAGTGAAAACATCTTGATTTCAGCAGAGCCATCTGACAAATTTCTTATGATGGTCAGTTAAACAGAGAGAGAAATAAACATGAGATGATTCTGTGGATAGCTTTGAGGATGACTAATAACGAGGGGTCAGCTTAGAGAATGGTTTCCTAGTACTGGGCCATAAGGCCTGAATTTTAAGACTTTGTCTCATTCACATTTCACCGTCGTCTTGGCCCATATACAGATAAGCTCTAAATTGACACAATGCTAAGTGAAATCAAAATATGACGAGATAAGTTCACCTTAAATGATTGACTCAAATTGAAAAATTAACATTTAATAAGTTTAAATGTTAATTTTTCTCGGCTTGAAAAAGTCACCTGTACATGTACAGATTTCAGAAAACCTGATTAAACAGCAATTTGGATAAAAAGAGATCCATGGATTTTAGTTTTAGAGGTGGACTTTCAGCGATGTGACATTGCAAGCCGAAAAAGGGAATCCAGTGTTGAATGATCAGGATCTCAGGGATACCTGCTAGCTGTTTTCTACCTTAGGGAAGAAGGATCATCTCCCTGGCTCCCAAGGATAGCTCTAAAACCAATAGGTGGAAGTTCCAAGACCACTGTTTAGCTTAATATAAAGAAGGACCATATGAAAATATGACTGCAAAAAGAAGGGATTCTAAGGTGACTCCTCCCAACAGTTAATCTGTTTTGTTTTTTAAAATAATACATTCTTATTTCATTTTTGCATAAAACCATGGTAATGTCTGTACTGTTCCATTTTTTAGACTATGCAATGCCACAGTCAAATTCTGTTTGCATTTTAATAGACTTCTGAATGATTTCCTTTTTCTTGTAGTACTTCAGCATTACTGCCCTCAATTAGGAGGGCCCCGTAGTAAGAGTCAGTGTAGAAGAGGGTAAAAGCCTTCGCTATAAAGCCGAACATAGCCTGACTTAAATCTAGGCTCTACTAGTTACTATGTGATACTGGGAAGTTTGCTTAATTTCTCTGAACCTCTGTTTCTACATCTCTAAAAAGATGTTGTCTACATCACTAGGCTGCTCTAAGCATTAAATGTAGATAAAGTGTTTTTTAAATTAGTAATTTCAAATAAAATATGATAAGTGCTTAACAAAAACCCGTTAATAATAATTTACAAGAGTGTGATAATTCATGTTTTTAAAACAATTAGAAGTGTGTCAGACACGTAGTAAGTAGTAGATAAATAAAAGTGAATGATTATTATGTTAGTGTGAAACAAGTTGGTATAATGGTGCTCCTGGGATGCAGCACAAATCATTTATTGGGAGATACAGTGGTGAAGAAATGAAGAAAATGAGGTTCACTCATTGTTGCCAAAGCAGGCTGCGTGAGTCGAGGGCTATCATAAAGCCACGTCTAACCCCAAATATTTTCTCTTCCGGTTTGATCCCAAAGACCCCTATGAAAATCACCCACAAGTTATAAAACAAAGAGATGACTTTTTCCAGGGAATCGCTGATCCACCTGTGAAGAAGAAAGGGAATACTTTTGATTCTTGCTTATTAGCACTTTGGCAAAACTGAATTTAGCAGATTGGTGTTCGCTATCTTAGAAGCACAGAAGCGGTTTCCTGAGGTGTGAAGAGCTATGGAAACAGCTGATTTCAGCAAGCCTAAGAGAAGCAGGGCAGGGATTAACACTGAGTGATTGAAAGGCAGAGCAGTCCCTGAGGGATCCCAGGGAGTGAATAGAGATCTCAAAGGCGATAGAGAAGAAACACGTTATACCAAGTGGGGCTAAGATACCAACATTTCATCTAGGCCCTAAGTTGATTGTTGTATTGGCCCTTGGCTCTTATATGTATCATTCTATATTATCTTGAGCATATCCTATGAGTTATGTATTTTTATCTCCATTTAACCAATGAGCAAGTTAGGGCTCAGATAGGTTAAGTAGCTTGCCTGAGATCCCACAGTTAGTAACCAATGAACCAAGGAATTGAGCCTGCCTTTTGTACAAGAGCAGAAATCTGTTTACTCTCTGTCACTGAATGAATAAAATGAGCCTCTCTTTTACAAACACAGCAAACTTATTTCACCATTGAAATAGGGACACAGGTGATCTTCCTAAGCCCTTTGGAAAGAATTCTTTAACTTGACAGAGATTGTCTAGCAGCTAAGATTATATAATAATTGGAGATTACTATGAATATTACCCAACCTGAAATCCTAATGAAATAAGTTCACAAGAAAACACACAGACTGTAAGTAGCCTAAAACAAGTGTTTACTAAATGGGTGGAGCATCTGATAGGGGGAAATATATTCTCCAATTCTAGGAAGTTTTGGAGGCAAAGCTTCCAAAACTTTCGGTTCGTATTCAGAACTTAAAAAGATCACAAAAACAACTTATTTCTTCTTCCCAATCTGTAGTTCTGCCAAGGTTTATTGAGAAAATGTTACACATTCATGTGTTCACATATATACAACCATAAAATTATTTCCTCTTACTAAATTTCCACTGTGAGTTAGGCTTTTTTGTGTGTGTTTTAATTTCCATTCCCTTCAATAAAACTGTGGTAGTGTTACTGCATATAAATAGATTCAGTTTAAGTAAATGTCTCAAATATATCATGCTGTTAGCAATAGCCAGAAAGTGATATCACTACAAGAAACTAAATTTGACATTGGCTTGAGGTCTAAGGTCATGAGAAAAAAAAAATAATGAAACTGTGTGTAAATTGGTTCTGGTAGCTCAGAAGATTTGTCCTTTTTTTTTTTTTTTTTTTTTTTAGCAAACCATCAAGCTCTGCTTTGTTGTTGTTTTCATAAATGGATACAGTTTGTGTCAACAATTCCCCCAAAAGTGTTGAGGATATGGTAAATTCCTTTTTTCCTGTCGATTGATCTCAGATATGGCTCGTAAGTCTGTTAGCTTTTGACTTAAGACTCACAAGTCTGAAGTCCCATTTTTATGACTTTTTTATGGTAAGTGGGCTACACCTGCAGAAATTTGCAACTTCTTTTTGCACTGTAAGCATAAAGAAGAGGCTTCCTACGTGTCTGTGCTTCTTGGCAAATCCTCAGTGACTGGCTCCAAATATAGACATTGGGGGATTCTACAGAGCAGGATGGGGAAAAGGAGAAGGAGGCAATCTAATGGGCATGACACTCAGTTACAGAATTTCATAAAAGGCTTATTGGTCAAGTACCCTACCTTGAAATTACTTCAATTTAACTAGTTTAAGCTACGTCATGCCTGTCCCATCCCATATGGTCATTCCTTTGTTTTTATACCCATTTTTTTTTAAACATCCCCACCTGAGTTGCAGTCAGTTTATCTTTGTTTTTCTTCTGGGTTTTATGTTGATGGATTGTTTCATTTTTGAGGACCCGTGTATGGGGATGAGAGGTTGATTAATGATTCACATGAGAGAAGGTAATGAACATTGTATATACTTGAAACAAAAGAAAAGACCAAAGAAAAAAGGAACTCTGTAGAAATTATGTAATTCTTAGCCACAAGTGATTTCTTTAAAAATGTATGAAAAGCTACTGCCTTCCTTAGACAGGCTTTTATTTCTTCAGACACAAGTAGGTACATTTCTCCCTACAGATACTCATTAGTCAGCTGATACTATAGACTGTCAGCTAAGGTTTGCTTAGGAAAACAGACCACTCTAGGTATTTGAGCAAGAAAGGACTTAATACAAGGAATTAATGCCTACAAAGCTATGGGAAAGGTTGGGAGAGAAGGGCAGACAGCACTTTCTGGCTTTGAAAAACCTGGAGTGCCAATTTGACAGGAAGCAAGCTCTCAGCTGTCTACAGCACTGAAATAAGTGATTTTAGAGACATGGGAGAAGCCTTTGAAAATTTCACATTGCCATCCACCCATAAGTCTACGTTGGCCACTAACAGAGGAAAGAAAAGTCTCCTTATCTTCTCCTTTCCAAGCCTTTATGAATACCTCTCATCGATGGAATCTAAATAGAAAACTTACAGGAGAATAGAAAAAAAAATCTAGTTTTTAGGCTTCAAGCCCTTTGGGTCACTGTACTTAAAAGGTCAGGGATGGGACTGCATTGATATCTCTATAACAAGAGAGCACTGTCAGTTCATGTAAGTCATAGGTGGAATTTTGTGTTCTCTCCAGAGGACTAGCTTGAGTAACGTTGAGTGAGTTAGCATTCTAAATGTTTACATATCCTTTCTTATCCTGCCTCTTAATTGCAGAGAGGACAAGCTTTTTACTTCCATTTACAAGATGGTGTGCTTGTCAAACTGTATAATCCAAAAGGAGACAGATATGTGCAACATACAGGTAATAAGGAAGTTACCTAGCAACCAACAATATTGGCAAAATCAGCTTTCCTTAGCCTTTTATGAGCATTTTGGTTAGCAGATTGGATCACATTAAAAGCTGAAGCAAGCAGGAACGTTTTTCAATATTTTCAACTATATCTTGTTTTAGAAGGTAAAAGTTTATCCCCATGATGGAAATGCTCCTTCAGGTGTATCTGATTTGTTTTCAGTTGATGAGAGCAGTTAAGCATATATGTATTACTGGTGGAAGGAGCCTCACAGAAGTGAGTGCTGCTTTTCTTGTGGTGTCAGAGTCTTTTTGACTGGCATGAGAGTATGTAAAAGTATTCTGTGTTCCTCTGCAAATAAAAATAATGGGGGCAAAAAGCTTATTCAGCAGCACCCCTAGTCTCTACCCACTGGGTACTAGTAGCACAGCCCACCCACAGTTGCGACAACCAAAAATGTCACCAGACATTGACAGATATCCCGTGGGAGAAGAGTCCCCTATGGTTGAGAAGCACTCTTCTAGACAGGTCAATATAATACAAAATAGAAATTAGAAACAGCTACTGAAAGGGAGACAAAATGATTATTTTAGATAATTGTCTACCTGGTAAAACCAAGACATTCAATTGAGAAGTTATTTGAACAAAAGACTTCAATAAACTAGTCAAAACTACATATATATATATATGTATACACACACATACAAAAATCAATAACCATCAGAAACAAGTTAGGAAATGCAATATAGTGTCCCTTTTGTAATGGGCAGCAAACACACAACAAAAACCTATGAAAACCACAAGCAAGAAATGTACGGACATTATAAAAAGAAAGGAATGAAAATATTTTTGCTAAAGCATCCCTTATACCTATAATAATCAAAACAGTGGTACACTGACACGGTATCTAACAAACAGACCAGTAGCACAGAATAAATGGCCTCAAAATGACCTAATTTACATTAAAAAAATTAGTTTTGAAAGGTAGCATCACAAATCAGAAGGTAAAGGAGGGAAATTTATTTTTATTTTATTTTTTTAATTTATTTATTTTATTTATTTTTGGCTGCGTTGGGTCTTCGTTGCTGTGCACGGGCTTTCTCTAGTTGCGGCCAGAGGAGGCTGTTCTTGGTTGTGGTGCGCAGGCTTCTCGTTGCGGAGCATGGACTCTAGGTGCACAGGCTTCAGTAGTTGTGGCTCACAGGCTTCCGTAGTCGTGGCTCGCGGGCTCTAGAGCGCAGGCTCAGTGGTCGTGGCGTATGGGCACAGTTGCTCCAAGGCATGTGGGATCTTCCCGGACCAGGGCTCAAACCCGTGTCTCCTGCATTGTCAGGCAGATTCTTAACCGCTGCGCCACCAGGGAAGCCCAAGGAGGGAAATTTTATTGAATGATTCTGGTACAGTCGGTTAACCATCTGAAAGAAAAATGTTAAATCCTTCACACTTTACATTTCAACAAAATAGGTGTTGACTCTTCTATGCCATTCTGTGGGTTATCCTTCTACCCAAGGGCCTGTTCTTTCTCCTTCACCAGCACACTTGACATTCACCCCTGACGTACCAGGGCCATTCCTCCCCTGACTTCTGCTGTCTCTGTTAATTCCGCTCTTATATAATTCCACACCAGGATGGGCTTAGCTTTTATCGTGAGTTTCTGTTTACTTAGCTCTCTTCTCTGCTAAACAGTTCACTCTTTGAGACTTTTATCACAGCATTCCCAGGCTCTAGCCCAGTGGACTTGTTATTTGTAAAGTATACTTATATTTTTTAAAATTGTGATAAAATACCCATAACATAAAAATTACCATTTTAACCATTTTTAAGTGTACGTCTCAGTGACATTGAGTACATCATACTGTATGCAAGCATCACCCTCATTCATCTCCAGAACACTTTACATCTTGCAAAACTGTAACTCTGGGCTTCCCTGGTGGCGCAGTGGTTGAGAGTCCGCCTCCCAATGCAAGGGACACGGGTTCGTGCCCCGGTCCGGGAAGATCCCACATGCCGTGGGGCGGCTGGGCCCGTGAGCCATGGCTGCTGAGCCTGCGCGTCCGGAGCCTGTGCTCCGCAACGGGAAACACCACAACAGTGAGAGGCCCACGTACCGCAAAAAAAAAAAAACAAAAAACAAAAAACTGTAACTCTATGCCAATTAAACAGGAATTCCCTATTCCCTGCTTCCCCAGCACCTAGCAACCACCATTCATTGTACTTTCTGTCTCTGAATTTGACAACTCTAGGTACCTCATGTAAGTACCTACAGTATTTATCCTTTCGTGAATGGCTTATTTCATTTAGCATGATGTCTTCAAGGTTCAGCCATGTTGTAAAATTTATCAGAATGTCCTTCCTTTTTAGGACTGAATGATATTTTAATGTACGCATTTACCATGTTTTGTTTATCCATTCATCAACTGATGGACAGTGGATTGCTTCCACCTTTTGGCCATTGTGAATAAGCTGCTGTAAACATGTATGTACAACTGTTTCTGTTCCTGCCTTCAGTTCTTTTGAGTATGTACTCAGAGGTGAAATTGCTGCATCATACAATAATTCTATTTTTAATTTTTTGAGGAATCACCATAGTTTTTTTCATAGCGGCTGTACAATTTTATATTCCTATCAGCAATGCACATGGGTTCCAATTTCTCCACATCCTCTGCCGGCGCCTGTTTTCATCTGTTGTTTTTTTTTTTATAATAGGCATCCTAATGGGTATGAAGTGGCATGAATCATTCATTTTTATATCTTAGCAGTTATCTGATTTGACTCACTCATTTTGCCATAAGCAGACATTGAGTCAGAGAATTCATGGGACTTACCTCAGGTTAAGTGGCTATTTAACTTGTTTCCTGACTCCTGGTCTGTTGCTTCTCCACCAAGCCACCATGTTCCTCTGGTTACACAAGTAGACACAAAGAGGGACCTACCAGAAACTTTCCACTTTAATTTCACCTTTGCCTCTCTCCTGCTTTACGGCTAAACATTTTCTAATCTTTCACTATAAAAAAGAGAGATAGCAGGAAAATTATGAGACTGTGGAGGAAATAGCTATAAAAATGTGCCTATAGGTAACAATACTGTACGGTGCACCTAAAGTTTTGCTAAGAGGGTAGATGTCCTGAGAAGTGTTTACCACAATAAAAATGTTATATAAAAAGCTGAGTAAGAAACATGAACAAATGTTGTTTTCTCCACAAACCAGTAAATTAAAAAGTGAATTAAAAAGTAATTTACACTCTGGTCTCAACAATGAATTGATAACCAGCTGAAGAGGTTTTAATTTATTAGTATACTATGTATTTGGGGCCTCAAAGAAGTAGTTCTCAGGAAATTGCTATGTGCAAAAGAGAACTGAATATATTCATAGGATGTATATTGCCTATTGCTTTGTCATTTTCTATTAATATGAAGAGATTTGGATTTGATTTTTAGAGTTCTCAAAATATTTCGTGATTCAGAGGTAATGTAGTCTGTGAATATTATAAAATGTGCCATTTTCTGGCAGCCTAAAACCAGCTGCAGAAAAAGAACTACTTGTGTAAACATCCAATCACAGAATCCTTCCCCTTCACTGGAATCACAACACAAAAATAACCCCAGCACATTCATGAATGTATTAAAGCAACATAAAGCAGCAGTGCAGAATACACCTGCCTCAAAGTCACTATCACTGAGAGAACCAGCAGCAGTGATGTAAATCTCAGCTATGGGTGCCCATCGCCTCCAGGGAACTGGAACAGCCTGCATAGAATCAATGCTCTGTGAAGCAAAGGAGATGGTGATGTCACCAACCTGACTGCAGAACTCCCAGAGCACCCTGGATTTTCCCACCATAAGACCCATCAAACATTTCTGAAGTGACTTTCATCCTTATCTAGACCATAATCTCCAGGACATCAGGAGTCCAGGCTGCTTGGTTCATCATTGTCTCCCCTGCACTTTGCTCAGGGCTAGACACATAGGAAACACTCAATGAACATTTGCTGACTTTGTGAGTAAACGAATGTTAGCAAATGTGTATGAGCATGATTGGGAAAGTTCTAATCTTTTTAAACTGTGGAGTTTTATTTCTGCACATGACACCAAGGGCTCTTTCTTACTAACTCCCCATTATATCTGTTTGTAAAATGGTGTGATCGCCCAGATGAAAGGCTGAAGGTAGAAATGATAAGGGTCAACCATTTACTATCCACGTGGGAGATCCTCCTGTGTCCTGTTACTACTGCCGTTGGGAAGAACATAGTGTAGCATGGTCACCCTGAATAAAAATAAGTGGTATTTCTGAGTTCTTACCATTTGCCCGGCATCATGCTAACAAGCTTTCCCTAGGTGTCTAATTTAATCCTTTTAAGAATGCTGTACGATGAGCTTGATGGTGCCATCATTTCTATACTACATATGAGAAAACCCTGGCTTAAATTGATTAAATATCTACCCAAAGTCAGAATGCTACAAAGGAAGTGGGACTTGGAAATTGTGCTGTTAGTAAAACTGTGCTGTTAATCCTGGGTTCTGCTGCTAATATGGTAGACTCAAACTGCTCGCTGTCTCTAAGGAGAGGATTCCAGTGCAGAAAGATACTGTAGTTGCAGCTCTCAAAACACTCAGATTACACTGTAGACAGAGAACAAGGGCCAAAATCATAGTATATAAATAACAACATTCCATATTCTCATTAGTAAGTCTTCAGAAGCCTCACCCATCTGGATTTCACTCATGATGGAAGTACATCCACCTGCCTACAACACTTGATAAGCCAAACAGTGAAGTTGCCCAATCAGAGGAGCAAACAGCTATCACCACATTTAAGCACTCAGTTGTTTCTTTATCCGAGAATGATCCTCTCTTCTAACCCTCGGGTAATTAGTAGCCTTTTAATGCTCTCAAACTTAATTCAAATGCTACCTCTCCTGTGAAACCTTCTCCCAGTCCCCAAAGGAATCTTCCCTTTCTCTCTGCCCCCATTCCGTTGTACCTTTGCTTACTCATTTAATTGGAGTAATGAAATTCAGGTAGTGTACGATCAAGAGCAGTTACATTTTAAAGTAAGTATGTAAATTATCCGGAAAATTCACTCATCCCAGAGTACTATACTTATTTTAGGAAATAGTTCAACATAGTATCCAGCCAACTACCAGTTATGTACTGTTCAATAACTGCTGTAATTAGGGAAGACTTCTTGTTGAAATAAGCAAAATTAAGTGGAAACGTAACAGTTAAAAGAAATGAGCCCCAGGAAAACCACTCTAAAGTCCTCTTCTATTCGTGCACGTTTGGGTACAAAAGTGGTTTTGTATTTTTTAAGTGCAAAAATATAAAAACAGTTAATTCGTTATTTGCTTAGCATTGGGTTCACTTTTTGGCCCTTAGAGGCTAAAATGAAATGCCCATCAGCTACTTGAATTCTGGTTTGCTTTTGTGATAACAGCTCAGTTTAGAATGCTGAGGTCACATCTGAGTTCAGTGCCTTAGAGAGTGAGAGGGACTTCTTTGTACCAGGGGAATCACTCATACTAGGGGAATCGAAGTGTTCAGACGGCAGAAAGGATTTATATATCGTTTGAGATGCTAAAGCTTTATTTTTGGTGAAAAAATTGCTGCGCCTTTTAGTGCTTGCCTGTAGGCAGAGTGCATGGCTGAACTCCATGACGGAAGAGTTGCAGCTGAGATGAGGAACCAGGCGGTGCTTTCTTTCGTGAATCTATTCTGAGTAGTCCCATTTCTGTTTATCAAGCAAATAAATTTTGATCATATCTCCCAAGCTCCATATGAGTATTCTGTGTGGGCTGCTCTGTTCTCAGTTCTTAGGCAGTGTAAATATGTGGACTTCAGGCTGAAACTATTGTTGCATTTAAAACTCAAAATTGAGTCAGTATATTCATTCCTCCTAGAAATCCATAGGGACTTTACACATTCAGTATTAAGCCTTCCTGATAGATAGGATTCTGTAAATTTAGCTGCTAATTGGCCAGATATATTTGTGAAAAACCAGAAAGTAAAAGTGCATTGTGATTCCACTTACTCTCTGTGTCTTCCTGAGAGAGGATTCAGTGACTCTTGCATTTGCAAAAAATAAAACACATAACTTTTCCAGGGCATGGAGGTAACAGAGACTATATTTAAGCTTGGATTTTCAGATATGAAATTCATTTGAAATGCACTAAGTTCATTAGTATGAATATTTCATTTCTCTTAACAGTAGTGACATTGGTGGGTTCTCAAGTTTTTTTTAGTTCCACAGAGTTTCTGTAAACCTGAGCGCGGACATGGGTGGTGGATCATTTGAACTTCTGTCTCCAAATAAATAGTAGCATCCTGGGTGTCAAAGACTGTTTTATTCTCCTCTTAATCGCCCCTCAGCATTGATCAGTATGCTGGGTGTGTAGTTAGTGTTTCATAAGCATTTGCTGGCATCTTAGGAAAGAAAATGTTTCTAAACCCAAAGGGAGAAAAACTTTTTATAAAAATAGTTAGAAATGTATTCTTAGAGAAAAATAACCCTAAAGTCTTGCACATTAAAAAACACAACCCAAGCTAAACTTTTAATGCCATTTTATTCTGTTGCAATTTATTTTCTTGTATTATATATATTTTTAAATTATATAAACAGTAAAATGTATATGGGCACTCCTGCCATACCCCACCTGTATACCTTGCTGTTCTTGCCTACAGTTCTTTATTCATGAAGTTCCTCTTTTGCCCAAAGGCTATTCTCATCTTTCATCAGTTAACTTTAACTTTTCTTTTAAGATTCAATTCAAGTAGCATCACTTCCAGAAAGCCATCATAATACCTCTGTATTAGAATTTGATATTTTATGCTAAAAATATTTTCTTCCCCATTACCTTAAGCTCCCTAAGGGCTAAGTTTATGTTCTATTTATTTTTGTTTCCCAGTACCTGGCATGTAGTGAACACTCAGTAAAAAATTTTAAGCCTAAATGCCAGTTATTCATATTTATATTTATATTATTTATATCTCCATTTATATTTGTGTCACCAGTTTTCCGTATCTGGGAATTTTTTTTCTTGTTTTCCTCTCTGTAATATCCAAATCCCAGGATTTATCGAGTTACCATAGATGCTGGAGACATTATAATCTCTTCTGTGTTGATAATGGTTCTCAAACTTGATTGCATATTGGAATCACCTGAGGAGTTTTAAAACCTACTCATGCTCATAGTAAGTCGTATTAATATCCTGTACACCCAGTATGATGTATTAAGGTGGGCTGTAGTATTACCTCTGTGGTATGCATGTGGAAAGGGTATAACCCAGTCTAATCATGAGAAAATGCCAGGCAGATCCACTTGAGTGGTATTCTATGAAATGACTGGCTGGCATGCTTCAACATGCTTAAATTTATGTTACGAATTTCACCTTTATTTTCATGATCTAAGGCAGGGTCCTCTGAACCAGAAATTGGACATTAGTAGGAAAACTGGTAATATTTGAAAAAGACATAGATTAGTTAAAATATTCCATCATTGTTAATCTTCTGATTATGATAACTGCACTATGGTTATATAAGGTGTTAATATTAGAGAAAGCTGGGTGAAGGCTGTATGGTAATCCTGTGTACCATTATCACAACTTGACTGTAAATCTACAATTACTTAAAAATAAAATCACTTATGTCACTCCCAGGTGTTCTGATTTAAATTGTCTGGGTTGAGACCTTGAAACTGGGATGTTAAAAATCTCCCCGGCTGATTCCAATGAACAGATAAGTTGAGAACCAATGCTCTAAACCAAACGTACTTGAATTTGGCTGTCCATTAGAATCACCTGGGAAGGTTTTTTTAAATCCCAATGCTCAGTCTTTACCCCAAATTAAGTTAGAATATCTAGGGCTTGGACAAAGGCATTGATATTTTTTAAAAGCTCTTGAAGTAATTCTATGCAAAACATGGTTGAAAATTGCTGCTCTAAGCTAATGTTCCCCAATGTGCATGATTATAATAAGCAAATCCTGGAATGTTCCATGATCATGACAATGGCCCATGAAAATTTTAACATAGACGTCCCCACTCCAAACCTACTGAATCAATCAATATTCAGAGGAGATAAGAATTTTTAACATTCAGCCAAAGTGAATTTTATGATCAGAAAAGTTTGGGAAACATTACAAGTTATCTAGAAATACTGAAGTTGGTCTAGATTCTAGCAGTGAAGGCTGAGGCCCTACAGAGAGAGACTTCCTTATTGTACCAGCAGGAAAAGGAGGGGTATAAACGATGGGCTCAGAGGAAATCCATGGATGATAAATCCCCCAGCCTGGATAAAACATGTTTGGCCATTATTTATTCAATAGTGATTTACTAGGGAAAGAGTCATGGAAAGGCAAGTACCTGACCTCACAAAACTTGCATTCCAGTGGTAGAGGGACACACATGATAAACAAGTAAATTCATAAGTGAACATGGTATTTCAGATAAATTACTCTTTAAAATAATTTTAAAACAGTCCAAATGTCCATCACCAGATGACTGGATAAACAAACTGTGGTATATAAATTCAATGGAATATTATTCAGCCATAAAAAGGAATGAAATACTGATACGTGCTACAATGTGGATGACCCTCGAAAACCGTATGTTAAGTGAAATAAGCCAGACACAAAAGGTCGCATATTGTATGGCTCCATTTATATTAAATGTGCAGAAAAGGTCAGTCCCTAGAGACAGAACACACACTGTTGATCGCCAGGGGCTGGGGTAGGTGAAATGGGGAGCAACTACTTATGCATGTGGCATTTCCTTTTGGAGTTATGAAAATATTTCGGAAGTCGATAGAGGTTAGTTGCACAACATTGCAAATGCACTAAATGCCACTGAATTGTTCACTTTAAAATAGTTAATTTTATGTTATGTGAACTATAGCTCAATAAAAATAGTAATGAGGTTTAAAAACTTAATATGGCAACATCATAGAGAAAGGTAGGTGGTGGATGGATACTCCAGATTGGGCCACCAGGGAAAGCATTGCCCAAGGAGTTACTTTTGAAATAAGACCTAAGTGATAGAAGAAGCCAGTCATGTAAACATCAAGGGTTAGAGAATCCCAAATGCAGGGAATAGCAAGTGCAAAGACCCTAAGGTGGGAATGAGCTGCACGTGTTGTAGGAAGGGAATAAGGCCAGCATAGTGAGGGAGGGGAAGAGTGAGTGAAGTTATAAGGGACAATTGGGGTAGGTCATATGGGAGCTTATAGAGTTTTAACAGCCATCATCTGAACCTAACTAACTAACTAACTAACCATATATATATATATATATATATATATATATATATACACACACACACACACACATATATATGTGTGTATATATACGTATGTATATACATACATATATACGTATATATATATAATTAAAATATATATACATGTATGTTTATATTTTTAAGTTAGCGTATGTAAAAATTGGATTTTTGGAGACAAGGGTGGAAGCAGAAGGACCAGCTAAGATGCTGTTTCAGTGTAGCAGGGAAGATAGTAACTTGGAGTCCAGTGACAGTCACAGAGAGAGAAGTAAATGGGTTCAGAATCTCTTTTGAAGGGCATGTTGATGGAATAGAGGTAGAGATGTGAGGGTAGGAAAGAGGAACAGGTTGGGGGGTTGGTGTTATCTGAGCATGTTTGTTTTCCCGTTTTGGATAGGGCTGAATTTTCGGATAGGAGGGGAATTTTGAGGGAGAATACATATATTTAATACCTCTCAAGCTCCTATCTTGGTGGCCCTAGAGAATTTTGTCTTATCTTGATCAATGTCAAGGGTATCTTAGGCATTGAATTATTAAATGTTGACGATGAGTACCTGTTTCAATTACTAGTCATGACTGGTTTTGTTCTAAGGGCTGAGATAGTGTCTTGTTTAATTTAAATTAAATTTAATTAAAATTTAATTAAAATTTAATTAATTTAAATTAATTTTTTTTTTAATTTACAAAAAAGTGTCTTTTATTTCTGGCTTGCAGCCATTTGGGAATTAGAATCAAGCTGAATATTTACAAAAAAGATTCTTTATGGGTGTTGAATTCTTATGCACAAATGCAGGGAGTTAGAGTAGAAATAAATAACTGAGATAAACATCAATGCTCTTCCGTAGACATCACTCAGACCAGGTCCACTGGTGGCCATCCCCCTGCCTCTTGCAGATCCTGTGAACATCTGGTTGTGAACACCTGTTTCTTCATTAAGAGCTCATTAGATAACACCCCTGCAGAGGCATCACTGACCCCTTCCTTGAAGGACAAGTCCTTTATTCTCCCCCCCACCACTGAACTTCAGTGATTGATGATCTGCAAATCCTTGGGGAGGGAAGCCTGGCAGTTCCTAGAATCAGAAAGGCCATGTGTTCCCCACCACTTTTCCTCCCCTTTACTCTTTCAATAGCAATACTTTCATTGAGGAAGTGGTATCATAGAGCTTCCCTTCTAAGAATGCCTCCTGCCAGCTACCCTTACTAGTAACAGCATCTAGGAAGAAGCACAGCTGTAACTACACTTCCCTGAGTTGTCATTTTGTAACAACTGCAAATCTGATCAGGAATCTTTACAAAGGAGGAGCATGGCTCCTCCATCCTTATTAAAATATATTCGTTCTTACCATTGGTGTTTAAAATGAAAAATGTGTGAAAACAAGTTTGGCATGTTATTTGAGGGAATTTGTGATTTCCATATTCAGTGGAAATAATTTTCCAGTCTCTTTCCTTTGAAAAACAACCAGCACTATGCTGATAAATATGGAATAATAAGTATCCTTGTCAGAAAGTGGTCTAATCTGATACTTTTCTACCTTTTGTGCAGAGAAAATAAACTCTGCTCAGACAAACTATGTATTAAACTAACATATTATGTCTAGATTCATTCCTGTATCTGTTAAACAAAAACATTTTGCCAGTATGTGTCGTTTAATGTCCCCATAACCTGAGAAAATAATTTATATCTATATCCATATCTATATTTTATCTATATTCATCTATCCGTTTATTATCTATTTCCATTCTTGGTTTATGTAATCATGATACAATTTGAGTAAAATAAACTCTGAGAACTAAACATACTGAGTAAATTTCCTTTTGCAAAACGATGGCCTACCATATAATGCTCTAGAACTGGAATTTTGCTACAGAGTAGCTGATGCCCTGAAAAAAAATTAATTGCCCTCATAAAAGTAGGTCTTTTACTTCAAGTGCACATTTTACTAAAGCAGCTTTTTGATGGGATCAGTTCTAATGTGAATGTAATGAATATGCTGATCATAATAATAAATGGGTCTTAGGCTCAGTTTTCTCAAATGATGCTAAGGAGGTTTTTCCCAAAGTTTCAATTAAGTGTGAACTGAAGACCTTCTAGCCTCTGCTTATGATCAGCTTAATAAAATACCTTAGGACAAATTCTGACCTTAACTCTGTGTTCTGTTTTGAAATAAAGTTTTGCCACAGAGTAAGAGTGGACTTACTTGTTTCCTCAGTGGAAATACTGAGGAAGTTGGGGATTAGTAGGACTGATGGCATGCTGTAGACATAATATATTTGAATGTTACATTTGCTTATCTAACAGGATATTGAATAGAGACTGACATTGTATAATTTTTCCCTTCTACTTAAGGCAGTTCTAAATTATTATTTATTTTGGCCTAAGTTTTACAAGTCCCTCAGCTTACTGGTATATTGGTATGGTTCATGTATGGATGAATTTTTTCCTTTGGAGATATATATATATATATATATATATATATATATATGATATAAATCAATGTATCATTCCTAAAACTGGATGATTATCCATGGAATGGAAAACATTCTTTTTCTTTGATCTTGGGACTCCCTCAGACTAGACTTCAAGCCACCTGCTATGCTGGAAAACTACATGAGTAGAGTCTTCTAGGAAAAAGATGAAATTAGCTATAACATGAAGTCGTCCACACATCTGTTTAAGCCAAGACTTTGCCTCTGAGGAAAATTTGCAGTGCCATTTGGAAAGTAAGTTCTATTCCACTGTAGGGTTAATAAAGAACAAAAAGAGAGCAGTGGAAGTTCTCTGAGTTTGGCTGGAGATTGTAATGAGAAAAAAAGGTTTGGGGAAATGTTCACAGATGCAGCAGGGGTTAATTCCCCAAAGATACCAACTCTCTAAGCCTTGCAGGAGAATGCATATTCTCAGCACGGGCAGTATCTGAGAACTCTGCAAAACAAGGTATTAGGCATAACCTTTGCCTAGCCACAAGAGCTATCTTGTTAATAATAGAATTTGTAAAGCCCAGAGAAGAGTACAAGTAGGCTGGGGACGCGGGAAGAAGCAGATTTAAGCCCCAGCATTCCAGGCCCTTGTGACTTGACTGTGGGTGCAACGAAGAAGGCTAGGGAGTAATGAGGAGGCATCACAAACCTGTTCTGTACTGTGCTTTCATTTAAGACTCTGGATTTAGGCATTTGCAGGAAGAACAAACCAGTGTTCTGCAGTGTTGAAGAATATACATTTTTATGTTTAAGATTATGTTGTTATCTCAATATCAGAAGCTGTAGAGCTCTGATGAGCATAAGCGTTCATATCAAATGACAGAATCTGTGTTCACATCCTGGTTCTGCCTTTATTTTCTTTGTGAGCTGGGCTGAATACTTAATATCTCTCCCTTCATTTATTTCATCTGTAAAGCAGGGTAATTCCTAATTCATAGATTCTTATAATTAAATGAGATCATGCATCAGCAGCTGAGTATAGTAGGACATCAAATTGTCCTTGAAAAGCAAGAGGCACAAAAAACTGACTGCAGCAAAGGCTGCCCAGAAGCCCCTTGTTATGCAAGACGACCGTCTAATGCCAGGCCTATGTTTTATGTAATCTTTCCTCACTGATTAAGCAATGTCTCTGCTGTTGTTCCCTCAGTCACTTGACTGTGTGTGTGCTTCACTGCTAAATGTTCTTTCTAACTCACTGTGTTTCCTAACAGCTAGTCTGATCTTTCCTTCCATAGCTTCAGGCCACAGCTTCCTGTTCTCTCGTCTGAAACTGAGCAATTCCCTTCCCTCATTAATTTTGTAACCTTGAAGCTATTGAAGCAGTCTGAGCAAAAACCCACCTGCAGTTTTCTTTTTTTTTCTAAACTCATACGAATAGAATTCTTTCCTTTTCTTTTCACACATGCATGGAAACCTGAATTCCTTTCTCTCTTAGTGTTGGCTCTAACTGTAGTTAATGAAACGTTTTCTATATGGAGCCCTTCCGATTAATTAAGACTTTTTCTAATGAAGAAGGCATAACCCATTACCTGAAAAGCAGATCAGTAGGATTTAAAGAAACTTCCCCCTTTATGGTACTTAAAACCATTTTAAGTTATTGCCATAATAAGGTGGCTGAAGCATGGGAAATAAATCCATACATAGCGGCACACTAGCACTCGGTTTAAAATGCGATTTTAGACATATAAAGCATACAGTTAAGGGCTATGTTACCCACAGAGGCTGTTGTGCTGGCCTGGGTTTCTTCTAAATGATGATCACTTGGCATTGACAGCAAAGTCAAATGATTAATATTTCCTGGACATGTTTATCTGAGGCACAGAATTAGCAAATACCAAAACTCTCAATAAAACTATGGTTTGTGGAATTCTACTTATTTATTGGGAACTACCTTATTACAGGTAGCTCCCAAGAAGAGAAAGAAGCAGGTATTTCCCCTAGAATCCACTTATTGAATTTATCACATAGGATCCTTTGGAACTCAGCATTTATCCTCCATCTCTGCAGGCAACTAAGGCTGAGCTAAGCTAAAATGTGGCAAGAATAAACACTTACAGTCCTGAAGTAGAGCTACTGTTCTGTGTACTTGTCAAGTTGAATGCCACTCATGTTGGTTTCAGACCCTCCTGTCTGAAGTGGGGACTTTGTTGGACTCCTCTTATTTGTTTTAAGAGAAAAGGCTCCATCTTAATAAAGAATGAAGAATCAATAAGGAGTAATTTAAGTGTAACTAAGAAGCTGAATTGAAAATTGAAGACACAACAGCAAACTAAACTATATTGCACATTACTACAGATGTTCACCTCAGTGATTTGAAGTCAGATGTAACTGACTTTGAATTCTGGCTTTACCACTGATGAGATTTTGTAACTGGTGAAGAAGTCATTTCATGTGTCTAAAAGCCCATTTTCTCACATTCAGAGTGGAAATAACAGTCACTTCATAGAGTTACTGTCAAAATTATATGAGATATGAGCTCCCATTTCTAGGACATGTGCTAGGGAAAAACTAGCTTGCTTCTTGAAGCTTCCTACTTCCTACTCTTGGAAGTTAAAGCCAGAGCCCTCTTGTATCAGTTAGCCACTGATGCTTAACAAACCAACCCCAAAGCCAGTAGCTTAAAACAACAACCGTTTATCGAAGTTACTTCTTCCAATTTAGGTAACACTGAGCTGGGTGATTATTCAGGCCTCATCTGGGCTCTCCTGCTTCTCATGCTTCTGCAGTTGGCTCAATCAAAATAATTGCTTTTTATGAATGTTTATATATTTTAGCCCTTTTCAAAATAGTGATATTCAAAATATTTAGCAATCACTTTGGCAGCAGCTCAGACCAACCAAGTGCAATTGCAGGGCTGATGACCCCTGCAAGGCGATTGTTAATCGCTTAGTTCCTGGATGATCAGTTGGTCTGAGGGGCCAAGTTGGGGAGCCTGGACAGTGCGGGAGAGGGCTGTCTGGGGGATTGGTGCAGCAGCTATAGATCAGCCAATACAAAAGTGTTTCTGATACAAACTGGCTGAATGTTAGCCTTGCCCCATCCATATTATAATCTTATAATTATATTATAATTATAATTATATATATAATTATAATCTTATATTATAATCTTCCTGTTCACATTGCCCCAAAGCTCTTGATATCTTATCACTAATATACTGTACCTTGCAGTTAGCACTAGTGCCCCCTTCATCTTAGTACCAAGGATACTGCTTACATCCATGTGTCTCTCCATCCCACCTCTCCCAAATTCCAATAAACCCACATCAATAGCAAGCACAAGTTTTATACATGCTTCTTAGAAATAGGGCAATGATTCTTCATTGGGGAAAATATGGCAGTAATGGGCTTGGAAGAAAATATTGTTTTCCAATATTATAATAACCATATTTGTCAAGTGGGACACAAAAAGTCCAATTATTTTTCATCATAATAGATAATAAAAGTTGGTAGAGATTTGCCCAAACACACAATGCTCAAAACAGGAAGAGACCCACACCCTATTTCAAAAGGCACCATGGATTAAAAACATTGAGAAACATAAAACTTAAAGGTAATACGGAGAAAGCCAGAATCTCTAGGGTGAAACCCAGGAGTCTGATTTTAAACAGATCATTCTTACTGACACTGAAGTTGGAAAATCATTGGCTCCAATGGTCTGCTGTATTGAGGAAATGCAGTTGTAAAAGGGCATTAACCTTAGTAAAACACAGGGATGTCAGCTTACTAAGGCAAGTTTGAGCTATGCGCTGGATATGGAATTCTGTCCCATAAACTGGTTAGGGTCTTTCTTCTGAGCTCTTCTTGCATAGTCCCATCCTTAAACCTGTCCTGATAGCACTGATGCTCCCAAGTGATTCGTTTTACCTCTTTGGGAATTGTATAAAGCTGGCCAAGATTGCTCGTAGCAAGCATCCAGAGGTAGTTCCTGTCCCGAACCTTGACAGATAACCTGTCGGGGCTCCATTGAAGTTCCTGCATGCCTTGGAAGTCCCATCTGCTAAGCAGGGGTATCAGCCTGAATGCCTTGGGCTCCAGATTCCGTTAAAGTCACTGGCCACTTGCTAAGAGCCATGATAAGTAGAGCCCACCCTCTAATCAGCCCATCACATTTTTATTCAATTTGCTACAACAAACTTGACTTAAGAACTTGCATATCTTACCTCTCATGAGATTATTTTGTTTTCACACTCCGTATCTCATTAGGTGTAGGAAGAAGAGGCAAGAAGGGATTTTATCTTTTATAAATGCTTGTTATGCATACAGAGATATCTGGGATGTTGAATTTATTTAGATTCAAGACAGGTAGACCAGACACTTCAGGTAAGTTCCTCAGGTTTTAAAAAGATTACTCATGGCTTCACCAGATGCTCTGCAATTTCATCAGCACTGCATGCTGTACAAAGATGCTGCCTCGAAAAGGAGAGATACTTAGTTTGATGCCATGGCTTTCTTTTTGTGCTTAACTCAGTGAGGAAAGAGTTCAAATACATTTTTTAGCCTCATCTGTTTACATTGTTTTCTATGAGCCCATTACTGGATAATTACCCAAATAAGGAGTTACTTCTCTGAAGTTGGTCTGCCAAAATTCATTGCAATACCAAATACAAATGCTGTTAATATGGGTAATATTTAGAAACTCTTGTTAGTCTGTCACAATAGTAAATATATTGCATAATTTGAAAGCCATGGCTATTATGCATTCTTTCAAAACACAAAGTATTCAGGAAGAGTTGATAAAGGTAATGAAATCTAAATAAAGGTAATGAAAACAAAATAATTTTTGTGACCTTCCATTCCAATTGCTAATAAACACAGAATATCTTCAATTAAAATGTAAGTGGAATTCACTGCATGAAGCTACCTGGATGATGTGTGATCACTGAATAATTTGCAAACAGCCACTGAATAATGGCCAAAAGAAAGTAGAATTATTGCTTCATGACTCACATTTTGATATTTTATGATCATTTCTCTCTAGTGCTGGGGCTTTGTGACCCTGGACAAGTTTCTTAGCCTCCCAGAGTCTCTGCCTTTCCATCTCTAATATGAGGAAATTGAAACCCACGGTCTACAAGATCCTTTCCTGTTCTAAAATTCTGTGGGTTTTTAGGTCATTGGCTTTATCACAGCTTGTTTTCTTCTGCCCTGCCTAATGAGTTAATGAAAGAAGGACTGATTTTGGACCCAGATGTGAATTCAAATCTTGTCTCCTCACTTCCTAACTGTGTGAACATGAACAAGATACCTTTTCCAAGATTGTTGATGTGTAACAAATGGAGAACACCTACCTGGTGGAATGATGATAAATAAGTAAGGAAGTAAAAAGCTCCAAGTACAGAATCCTCCACTTATAACTCGTCAGGTTCACCATCAACTCTATTCCTTTTCTTATCCTGCATCATTTTGGAACTCTCAAATCTGCCTTTTCCATGAAATCTTCTGGCCTCTGACCTCTGGTCCCTACAGAAAAAGTTATAATCCTGGAGACTGTACTAGAAGGATGGTAAAATATAGAACCATGGCAGACAAGACCTAAAAGATAATTTGGTTTTTCTCCTGAGTTGTCTTGGTGAAAAAAAGAATGACGTCTATTGAAAACAGTTGTCCTGCCTGACATTTCTTTTTCTTTTTGTCTATGAAGTCGTACTGGCCTTATTTTTTGTAAATGAGATATATCTGAATCATGTGAAAGTGGCATGCTTCCTAAATGACAGATAATCTTTTCTTTTTTTAAAAATTTATTTTATTGAAGTATAGTTGATTTATAATGTTGTGCTAATTTCTCCTGTACAGAAAAGTGACTCAGTTATACATATATGTACATTCTTTTTCATATTCTTTTCCATTATGGTTTATCACAGGATATTAAATATAGTTCCCTGTGCTATACAGTGGGACACCTTGTTGTTTATCCATCCTATATATACTAGTTTGCATCTGCTAATCCCAGACTCCCAGTCCATCCCTCCCTTACCCTCTCCCTTGGCAACCACAAGTCTGTTCTCTATGTCTGTGAATTTGTTTCTGTTTCATAGGCAAGTTCATTTGTCTCATATTTTATTTTATTTTTTTAAATTTTATTTACTTATTCTTTTTTATTTTGAATTTTATTTTATTTATTTTTTTTATACAGCGGGTTCTTATTAGTCATCAGTTTTATACACATCAGTGTATACATGTCAATCCCAATTGCCCAATTCATCCCACCACCACCCCCACTCCCCCGCGGCTTTCCCCCCTTGGTGTCCATAAGTTTGTTCTCTACATCTGTGTCTCAGTTTCTGCTCTGCAAACCACTTCATCTCTACCCTTTTTCTAGGTTCCACATATATGCGTTAATATACAATATTTGTTTTTCTCTTTCTGACTTACTTCACTCTGTATGACAGTCTCTAGATTCATCCATTCCTCTACAAATGACCCAACTTCATTCCTTTTTCTGGCTGAGTAATTTTCCATTGTATATATGTACCATATCTTCTTTATCTATTCATCTGTTGATGGGCATTTGGGTTGCTTCCATGACCTGGCTATTGTAAATAGTGCTGCAATGAACCTTGGGGTGCATGTGTCTTTTTGAATTATGGTTTTCTCTGGGTATATGCCCAGTAGTGGGATTGCTGGGTCATATGGTAATTCTATTTTTAGTTTTTTAAGGAACCTCCATACTGTTCTCCATAGTGGCTGTACCAATTTATATCCCCACCAATAGTGCAAGAGGGTTCCCTTTTCTCCACACCCTCTCCAGCATTTGTTGTTTGTAGATTTTCTGATGATGCCCATTCTAACCAGTGTGAGGTGATACCTCACTGTAGTTTTGATTTGCATTTCTCTAATAATTAGTGATGTTGAGCATCTTTTCATGTGCCTCTTGGCCATCTGTATGTCTTGATGTGATTTCAATTTTTTAAAATTTACTGAGGCTTGATTTGTGACCCAAGATGTGATCTATCCTGGAGAATGTTTTGTGTGCACTTGAGAAGAAAGTGTAATCTGCTGTTTTTGGATGGAATGTCCTATAAATATCAATTAAATCTATCTGGTCTATTGTGTCATTTAAAGCTTGTGTTTCTTTATCAATTTCCTGTTTGGATGATCTGTCCATTGGTGTAAGTGAGGTGTTAAAGTCCCCCCCACACACTATTATTGTGTTACTGTCCATTTCCTCTTTTATAGCTGTTAGCAGTTGCCTTATGTATTGAGGTGCTCCTATGTTGGGTGCATATATATTTATAATTGTTACATCTTCTTCTTGGATTGATCCCTTGATCATTATGTAGTGTACTTCCTTGTCTCTTGTAACATTCTTTATTTTAAAGTCTATTTTATCTGATATGAGTATTGCTACTCCAGCTTTCTTTTGATTTCCATTTGCATGGAATATCTTTTTCCATCCCCTCACTTTCAGTCTGTATGTGTCCCTAGGTCTGAAGTGGGTCTCTTGTAGACAGCATATATATGGGTCTTGTTTTTGTATCCATTTAGCGAACCTGTGTCTTTTGGTTGGAGCATTTAATCCATTCACGTTTAAGGTAATTATCGAAATGTATGTTCCTATGACCATTTTCTTAATTGGTTTGGGTTTGTTTTTGTAGGTCCTTTTTTTCTCTTGTGTTTCCCACTTAGGGAAGTTCCTTTAGCATTTGTTGTAGAGCTGGTTTGGTGGTGCTGAATTCTCTTAGCTTTTGCTTGTCTGTAAAGCTTTTGATTTCTCCATCAAATCTGAATGAGATCCTTGCCGGGTAGAGTAATCTTGGTTGTAGGTTCTTCCCTTTCATCACTTTAAGTATATCATGCCACTCCCTTCTGGCTTGTAGAGTTTCTGCTGAGAAATCAGCTGTTAACCTTATGGCATTTCCCTTGTATGTTATTTGTTGTTATTCCCTTGGTGCTTTCAATAATTTTTCTTTGCCTTTAATTTTTGCCAATTTGATTACTATGTGTCTCAGTGTGTTTCTCCTTGGGTTTATCCTGTATAGGACTCTCTCCACTTCCTGGACTTGGGTGACTATTTCCTTTCCCATGTTAGGGAATTTTTGACAATAATCTCTTCAAATATTTTCTCGGGTCCTTTCTCTTTCTCTTCTCCTTCTGGGACCCCTATAATGCGAATGTTGTTGCGTTTAATGTTGTCCCAAGGTCTCTTAGGCTGTCTTCATTTCTTTTCATTCTTTTTTCTTTATTCTGTTCCACAGCAGTGAATTCCACCATTCTGTCTTCCGGGTCACTCATTCATTCTTCTGCCTCAGTTATTCTGCTATTGATTCCTTCTAACGTATTTTTCATTTCAGTTATTGTGTTGTTCATCTCTGTTTGTTTTTTAATTCTTTTAGGTCTTTGTTAAACATTTCTTGCATCTTCTCGATCTTTGCCTCCATTCTTTTTCTGAGGTCCTGAATCTATCACTATCATCATTCTGAATTCTTTTTCTGGAGGGTTGCCTATCTCATTTCATTTAGTTGTTTTTCTGGGGTTTTATCTTGTTCCTTCATCTGGTACATAGCCCTCTGCCTTTTCATCTTGTCTATCTTTCTGTGAATGTGGTTTTTGATCCACAGGCTGCAGGATTGTAGTTCTTCTTGCTTCTGCTGTCTGCCCTCTGTGTGTCATAGTTTAGCTTCCACGTATAAGTGATATCATATGGTATTTGTCTTTCTCTTTCTGACTTACTTCACTTAGTATGTAATCTCTAGGTCCATCCATACTGCTGTCGAGAACCTTCTCTCATTGCTCCTTTTCACCAGTTTTTTGTTATTGCTGGCTGTTGTATATCCCGATTTTTTAAATTAAAAATAACTTATGATTATTTGTTCATTATACAAAGTACCAGACAATATGAACAAATAGAAGAAATGAAGCATAAACACAGTCTCCAGAGAGAACTACTTTATATAATTTGTCAGATTTTCTAACTACATGTAAACTGTGTTTACACATTAACAAAATCGGTTGATATTATATGGTTCTAAGGTAAGCACCAGTATATGTGCTCTGTAAGAGCTGGGATGTGCTTGGATTTGTTCACTGCTCTTGTTCAAGCATCTAGAACATGCCAGTCACAGAGTATATACCCAATACTCTTTTTAACTACTATATTCCTATATATCTTTTTGTGCCAATGAGTATGATTCTGCAGCATCATTTTAAATGATTATATAGTATACTGCAGTACAGATATACCACAACTTAATTAGATTCTCTGTTATTGGACTTGTCAGATTTTGTTTGTTCGTGTTTACCTATAACAGTATTTTAATCAAAATCCATGCAAATAAACCTATGCCCTTCTTCTTCTTTACGACTTTGTTAGGATAAATTTGTAAAGGTGGGAATCACCAAGTTCAAGTCATCCACTCACAATTTTAGAAAATGATTACATGTTGCCAAATTGCCCTCCAAAAGATTGTGTCAGTTCACAATCCAGTCAATGGAGACTGACTCTTTCCCTTCACTCTCACAGGTTATTAGGAATTATGTTGAAAAAAATTAAAAATCAGTTTAAAAAGTAGATCACTGCATACTAAATGTTGAGAATATTTATTTCTGCATGCTATGTTACCAGCCCAGGACATCTTTCCAAATACTTTTTCTGAGATACAAGATCCTATAACGCAGAAAGGATAAAATCTTCCTAAAACAGTGTCAGGAAAGTTCTGTTTTGTTTGTTTCACTGATTTGGTTAATTGGGAGAAATGACAAGAAAGTTCCCATAAATATTCCATTGATATTCATATCAATACTTTCACTTTGACATGCCACCGTTCTACATTAAAATCATTTTCAGTAAATCATTTTTCACATTTGTATAGTTTGACAGTGCCCGTTTAAATCAATCCCAAACTGTTATGAAACCCAGAAACGGTGTAAAACTTTGTGAAATATTTGTAACCTGTGCAGTGTTCTCCCCTCATGAAATCAAATGTGAAAAATCTGTGTGGGAGCTGTTTTTCCAAGGTAAATAGATTATTTTTTATATCTCTAGGTGCAAATACTTTGAAACAACCAGAACACATTACAGCTGAATGTGGTCTTACAAAATTTTCACAGCTACTGCATTCTTGTCAGTACGCTGTCGTGGTGCAGCTTTGATGGTTTATCTGAGTTTACCCCTAGCCATGATTGTTGCTCACAATTTTATTATACACCCTTATGTGAACAACAAATATGACAGTATCCAGTTCTGCTTCCTCGTATGCTCAGACTTTGACATTCAGAAAAATCATTAATGCCACTGCCACTGTGTCTGTGTCTCCAGATGTGAGATTTTTTTCCCCCTTGAAGATATTTCCAGACTACATAGTCTTGCAAGTACAGAGCCAATGGCTTTGTACTTTCTCTATTGCATAGAGCTCAATTTGATATGGTCAGTTAATGATTACCAAAAGGTTTAGACATGACTTTGCTATTTAAGAAGCAGCTCAAAGAGAGAGAATTGACAACATTAATAATCAGGAAAGAGGTTGGGTGATATTGTGAAGATTTAGAGAAAGGAGAGGCATGAGCATTTAAAAAGAAGAGTTAAACAGGATATTGAGAGAAAAAATGGGAAACTTGAACTTCAGTGCCTCCTAGAAAGAGATGATATAAAGTAGACAAAGAAGCTGGCCTCTACCTGCAAGGGAAGAAGATTATTGTGGAAAAGAAAGTTGCCAAGAAATCAAAGGAAAAATTACAGTAAGAAAGTAGAAGAATGGCCAAGAATCCTACTTTAACAATAGAGATAGATTTGAACTGTGGGACTCTGGGTAGCTTACAGAGATGGGCAAGAACTCTGAAAATTGCTCTTTGATAATCATTTGAGACACGTGTGCCTTCTGATGATAAAGATTGAGGGGAAATGGTTACTAGTTGCCAGACTGTTCAAATTGGCACATTCATGTTTTTCTCTTTTTAAGAGTCAGTGAGATCTGCCTTGTTTTGACATTGAAGTTATCTCTAAATGGTCTGGAAAATTCTCAATTTTTCCAAAACAAAATTTTAAGTCTTCAAACTTTATACAGGGCTTCCCTGGTGGCGCAGTGGTTAAGAATGTGCCTGCCAATGCAGGGGACACGGGTTCGTGCCCTGGTCCGGGAAGATCCCACATGCCACGGAGCAACTAAGCCGTGCGCCACAACTACTGAGCCTGCGCTCTAGAGCCTGCGAGCCACAGCTACTGAAGCCTGTGTGCCTACAGCTCCGCAACAAGAGAAGCCACCGCAGTGAGAAGCCTGGGCACCGCAACAAAGACTAGCCCCTGCTCGCCGCAACTAGAGAAAGCCCCCGCACAGCAACGAAGACCCAACGTAGCCAAAAATAAATAAATAAATGTATAAAAAAAAAAAAAAAAAACTTTATACAAATTTAAAGAGGTAGGCGGTGGCCAGTGTTTCAAAAACTCACATATGAAAGGGTATCTCAATGTTTTTATTTGTTTGGAATTTATTACTTATCTAAAGCAACCTAGTATAATAGGAA
The DNA here is from genome assembly GCF_949774975.1 of Lagenorhynchus albirostris. Taxonomy (NCBI): domain Eukaryota; kingdom Metazoa; phylum Chordata; class Mammalia; order Artiodactyla; family Delphinidae; genus Lagenorhynchus; species Lagenorhynchus albirostris. The sequence continues at coordinate 51,502,784 of NC_083111.1, forward strand.
GAAACTGAGGGGGACTTCCCTGGCAGTCCAGTGGTTAAGACGTCACCTTCCAATGCAGGGGGTGAGGGTTCAGTCCCTGGTTGGGGAGCTAAGATCCCACATGTGTCGTGGCCAAAGAACCAAAACATAAAAACAGAAGCAATATTGTAACAAATTCAATAAAGGCTTTAAACATGGTCCACATCAAAAAAAAAAAAAAACTTAAAAAAAAAAGAAAAGAAAAGAAAGAGACTGAGCTTTGGAGATTCAGTTCCCAGCAGCTGGATTAACTGCTGTGTGACCTTGGGGATCTTCTCTGAACCTCATTTTCTGTATCTATTAATGGAGACCCTACCTTCTCGGTTTTGAGAATTAAATAAAATACGTTGAATGCCCGACTCAAAGTAGGCAGAGAATGAATAAAGATTTGGAAGCAAACATATTGTAAATAGTGTAATTAAGTTAAACAACCAAGGACCACCTTTAAGAGAGGGGATTGGCATTATCAGGAATGTGAGATGAAATTAGTGTTGCAGTTAAGCCCTGAATTTGTCTCAATTTCTCGCTGTCTCTACCAGGATGCTTTTAGTTACAAGCAACAGCAACCCTATCACAAACTGATTTAAACATAAAAGAAATTCATAGGCATGTGTGACTGAGATCTGGAGGTAAAATGACTTGAGGCCAGGCCTGACCTGTCTACTTAAATGACAGGAGAAGGACCCATTTTTATGCCCTCTCCGTTTCTTGACTCCGCTTCTTTAGTGCTAACTCCATTCTGTGCAAGCTTCCCACCTCAGTCCCAAGATGACTATTTTGTTCACATTCAGGTTTCTTTACGGCTAAGGCGTCAGATCTGCATTAGCTAACTGTCTATTGTGAACGGTTGCAAACTTGAACTTGAATCTCATATATGCTAATCTCATTCTCATTCAGCAAAGAGTACAGGTTTCCTACTCTCAAACAAAAGCCGGGGCTTTAGCCTAAATTAATCAGCTTAGAGCACTTGCCCACCCTTATCTCAATACATGTGGCTGGATCTAGGTTAGGCGAATTGCTTTAGGCCTGAGCCATAGATTCTACTTTCAATTTGGAGGTCAAGCCAGTTACCCTTGAAGCACATGGGCTGTATTGGAGAGGAGTGGAACCAGTACAAGAATGGGAGTGCTTTCACCAAGGGTCACAGGAATATATGCTGGTAGGCTAAAGGGAAGATATCCCCCAGAGTAGCTGTGAAGGGGAAACTTTGGGTTTTATATATGTATATATTAAAAAAAGAAAAAAATATATATGTATATTTGAAAAAAGGAAATGAATTTCATCTTATACTTCCAAAAATGAAATTGGAGGAAGAGTTTATTGAACTGAGTATTGTCTAAAAAAAAACTGTTTAACAGAGACAGTGTATTCAGTAATAATTCTGCTAGATTAGGTAAGAAACACCAGTCGAGTACTAAACTTTTATATACATATTTTGTTTTTTCATGTTTTAACTTAATTGGAGACATGATTTGGAGAATCTAGAATAGATTTCTAGTATATCCGTTAGTCTTTCAAATAAAGCCATTTAAAATGCTTGAGCAGTATTCAGTTGCTGTCAATTCATGATTCAGTTCTCTGAGAAGGGACAGCATCTAAGATATGAAATAAAGCAAGGTTTCTTTATGCTTAAGATGTCAGATCTGAAGTGCCTGACATTCTGTTGTGAACAGTTGAGAACCTGACTCTCATTTCAGCACTGGTGTCAAAAGTCATGTGACCTGAAAATGCTCCCAACAGTATCCCAATAAATACTTTGAATTTTCTCCAGCAACTGAGTCTGAGCCAAATGGCATATGATGAGTGACTTTTTTTTTTTTTTTTTTTTTTTTTTGCGGTATGCGGGCCTCTCACTGTTGTGGCCTCTCCCGTTGCACAGCACAGGCTCCGGACACGCAGGCTCAGCGGCCATGGCTCACGGGCCCAGCCACTCCGCGGCATGTGGGATCCTCCCAGACCGGGGCACAAACCCGTGTCCCCTGCATCCGCAGGCGGACTCTCAACCACTGTGCCACCAGGGAAGCCCGATGAGTGACTTTTAATATAAAAAAAAAAAGGCATTAATTCTTTGAAGGACCTTAGATGGCTTCTGGGACATCTGGTTTCAAGTAGCATGCCACTCTGAACCCTCAAATAGCTGTATTAATTGGCCTACAGAATGGGTTATTTAAGATGAGCTCTTTAAATGTTGGGGAATGGGTACTAAATATAGTGATTTTAGTTTTGGTGCAATTAATGGTGAACTAATCTTCTAAAAGTAATCAGCTAAGTCCAGCTGCTTCTGACAGATAGAAGCAGCACTAGTTAAGATACTCATTTGGCTGCTGCTATAATAAAGGCCCAAAGATTTAATTTTTGTCCCATACAACAGCCTGAGGGTAAGGAGTCCTGGGCAGGTTTTTAGTGTCAAGAGTAGAGACTCATTCTAGTTCCTCTGGCATATTAATGTTCATCTTCCATCTCTTGGTCTAAAAAGGCTTCTCTAGTGTGCACTCCAGCATCTGCATTTCAGCCAGTGAAGAGATGAAATAGAAAGATGGGACAAAACCCTTACTTGTAGGAGCGTGACCCCAAAGTTGCCACATCACTGCTTCTGTTCATTTCTCACTGGCCAGAAACTAGTCATGTGGTCACCCCTAGAGCCAAGGAAGGCTGGGAGACAAAGTCTTTTGCTGGATAGCCTAGTGCCCAGTTAAACCCAGTGTCTCTGTAGAAGACAAGCGCAGATATTAGGGAGAAAACTAGCAGGCTGTGTCACAGAGTCTCTGAAGAAAGGAGGCTGCATAACTCCCTATTCACCCAAGCTAAGTTACATCTGTCCAGTTCTCCCAGTTAGTGCACCAGCTTGTCCAAATATGAACTGTAATGGACAGAATATAAGATTTTTGTACACTAAAATAGTTTCTACCTCAGTTACCATGGGTTACAGAATCCAGCCTTTCAAATCATTATAACATGTACCTTTTGTTTCTGATTTTTTTAAATGCATATTTTTGAAAGTTTGGAAAATACAGAAAAATGTAAAGAAGGTAACAATCAACCATAATTCCATTAGGCGGCAATAACCACTGCTAAGATTTTGGCACATTTACTTTATGGCTTTTCTCCATGAGATTCTTCTCTTTATGTAGATAATTAGACACAGTTTTGCAACCAGATAATATACATTATTATCACATCTTTGAAATATTAAGTGATTCTAAATATTTTTTATGTTTGCATTAACTTAACCTGTAGAAGTACCAGAATTTATTCAACATGTTGCCAATATCAAATACTTAGAGTTTTAGGTCTTTGTTGGTATTAAGAATGTTACTGTGAACATCTTCATGCATTAATGGTTGCCTGCATTTTGAATGATTAGAATAGAGTCTTAAAATAAAGTTGGATCACAAGGTAAGAACATTTTAAAGGCTCTAGATTTATATTGCTGAATCACTTTCCGCAAAGGGTCATGCAAATTTCTCCTATTAGTTCTATTAATCTCTTTCATATCACTCTTAACTAGCATTATTATAATTAAATAAATGTGTCTCACTCAGTTACATGAAAAGGGACATTCACAGGCCCTTGATGACGGATGAGCCTGAGTGTAGTTTCACGTGTACCAGCAATGTTTTCATGTCTACATTAAATTCTATTATATTGATCTTTTATTCATCCTTTGTTTTAATGCAAATATAAACTATCATGTGCCCAACTGTGTTAGTCACTAAAGCAGGTACGAAGTGAATGTATGATATCTCATTTAATGATACAACCAACTTGATTTAGCCAAGAATCCTGAAGAGCATATTTTTAAAAAGAGAGAGAGGGAGAGCAGGTATTGAATTGCTAAAATAAATGACACCTCATTTATGTGCCAAAGTTCATAAAATTTTCTCAGAGGGGAGACTTCAAATCCTCATTTCAAAGCACATTAACTCTGAAGTTAGATAAAATCCTGACACATTTGATTATATGATTTCCAAATCAATAGCAGATTAAAAACAGATTAGAAAAGAGCAGCAGACACATTAACAACAAATAATGGTAGCTAAGAGGTTGACAATGAGGAGGGAGAGAGAGACAGAGGGATCTTGTGTTGTTTATAACACAAACACACACAACAATGTGAAATTCTGCTTTTTAAAATTGTAACTTTTTAACAAAACTAGTGTTTAATTAAACTATAGCTCACCTATTGAAAGTATGTTAAGAAGGCCTTACATATTATTTTTATGGCTTTAATATAACAGAAAAATACCATTTATAATAAGAAAAAGCTGGATATAACTTTGAACATAAAATTTGATCACAGACATTTTAAAAATTGAAAAGGGACGTATTGGAAGTAAATGCACTAAAATATGAACTCTGATTTTCTTGGGGTGGTAAGATAAGTTTTCCTACTTTTTTCTGTATCTTCTAAATTTTCTAAAAAATATATGTATTACTCTAATAAAGAGAATTAAAGTTATGTTATTTTGGAATAATATTCCAGAAAATTTAAGAATAGAAATTATTATCTTGTACTTATTGATAACATATAGAATTATACAATAATTTGTGCTTACAGTGGTAGCCAAGTTAACAAGAAAAGATCAAATTTGGTTCCACAGACTTTACTGCAGAAGACCTGAAAAATATAATCTCTTTTCGAAAGATTTTTATCCAGAGTAAAAATAAACATGAAGTATTTGTAATATATAAAATGTAAACTGATGAGATGCAAAACACATAATTAGTAGTGATGTAAAAAACATCATTATTTAGTCAGTAGTGTTTTGAGGTTGTCTCTTGGATACTATTTAAATTATTTGTTCTATGAAGTAATGATCATAATGATTGATCATACATTATGATGTTAGAAAGGAAATTCTTAAATTAGATAAGTCAAGCATCATTATATATTTAGAGAGTGCTCTTGCTATATAAGTAATATTGCAGACACTTGACAAATTAAAATTGTTTCAGGCATAAGTAAAACTTCAACAATTTAAACCATAAAGTGTGTTTAAATTTTTTACATATACACTCATCTTGCACATAGGAGTAGAATGTTTATTTAAATTGTTTCTGTAGCATTCTTCGGTGTAAATTATTTTTCTTTGTATTAAGCAGAGTAACTTTTACTACTTTTACTTAGAAGAATTCATAGTATTTTCTAGAAAATTACTAAATGTATGAAATATTTCCTTTAATATAATAGCTTGAAATTGATCATCTGCAGATTTTCTAAACTAATCACATGAACAATGTAATTACATGATTTCCTTTATTAAATTATGTTACATTGAACATATTTCTACATGTACCAGTTTTTAAGTAAGTTATTGTCTCTCAGATCCAAACCCACTCTTCTGGGCTCAGCTCCGTTATGGCTGTAGCTGGGTCTCTGTGAACCAAGTTTCTCCTCTGCCCATAGGGGGCGCCAGAGGGAGACAGCAAGGCTGAAGCAGGGAGATGAACTCTTTCCTGGCTGATTGCTACTGCTATGAGTAGCTACCCAGCTACCCTTAGCTTTGGCAACCAGGGTTCATTCCAATAACAACCCTTCTCTAAGTTCCTTTGTTTTAAAAGTATCAACCACTTCTTTTTGCTCCCCAGCCCAAGGTAGTAGCCGCTTTCTGCAATTGCTTTCTTTGTGATAGCTTAGTGTTATCTACTTCATACCTAAACTATTCCTTGCATTCTGTTCTGTCTCCTGGCTACACTAACTGAGACAGCATAATTTCCTAAAGCAGAAATACTGGAATTGATAAGATAATTTTCCTACTAGTTAATAAATTAACGTGGGTACATATGGTAACTCTGATAGAGGCTATCAGAACTTTGTCTACTTTGCAAAGCAATGAGTTCGTATACAGGATATAAGTAGTTCTTTATGGTTCAGGAATACAAACCTGTCAGTTCTTCTCATGTGCCAGCATAGCTTCCTTGTCAACATTTGAAGGAATTCAAAATTTACCATATAGACTCTTTGTGTGTATGTATATAATTGCATATATGTGTATAGATGTATATACGCATATATGTGTGTGTGTTTATGTATATTGTCAAAATGTGACAGGAAGGAAAAACTTACAAATTTAGCGTGGTTGTAAAATAGGTCAATTGTTAATTTGTAACATGCGTTAAGTTTCATTGTACCACTTGTATCTGAGGTCTGGACTCTGAGTACTAAATTCATTAGTTAGCAAAATACTTAACACATCTGGTTACATATTCATCAGTTCAAAAGTGTTTACATGGTGTTCGTATTGTTCTTATCAACAAGGTTGTCTCAGATTTCTCATTGACTCTCTTCCTGGTTCCTGCCATTATCTGAACTCAACTACTACTATAATGGCACTTTTGACCTTAGTTACTACCCAGATCATCTTCTCAGTCTTTTTCTTGCATAGAAAGAAAATATACCAAAACATCCTGAAATAAATGCTACCTCTTTTATTGCTGACTTGGACTGACCCCTCCTAGCTCCTGAAATTCTTGACTCCCTACTCCTTTGCCTGTCTCTAGCTGTGACTGTGGATTTCAGAATTTTTGTGCTGACTCTGGGTTCCTGGCTTGCCCCAGACCACATTTCTGGCTTGCTGCTTGGCTTTTGCTGTAATTCTGTTTATGGCTGCGGTTGGTTATACAGTGACCACTTGAAACTCATCCCTTCCTGTCTGACATCCTGTAATTGCTGTCCCTTGAAACTCCTCACCTCTGATTCACCCCACACTTCTGGTTCTCCTGTATGTCCTTTCATCTTACCTGAGGCCAGGGTTAGCCCTAGCCTTGCTGATTCCTGGGCCTGCCAGCCTCTAGCTAAATAAACTGAGCAGGGAACCTAAGTCAAAGTGGGAGAAGTGAGTGACTATTTTTGCACCTCTGCTCATCTCAGGGTATTTGGGGAAGGATGTTGGAAAGCCTCGTGGCTGAGTTTGCTGGCACTGGAGTCAGAAGGACTGAGCTCACACAACTAGTTCAACCATTTACTAGTTGTGTGACCTTAGGCAAGTTTCTTTACCTCCCTATACCTCAGTTTCCTTATGTATAGTATAAATAGAACATATCTGCCTCAAAAATCATTGTAAAGATTAACTTAAATAAAGCATGCAAATTGCTCAGAAATGTCCAGCACAGAAAAAGCACTGAAATGTTAGCCTTTGTTGTATTATTCCTCTATCGTGATACTTGATGATTTTGTTGATATCTAAAATTGAATATCATGTCTAAATGACTACAATCCTGACTTATCAATCATTGAGAGGATGGTTGAATACATATAACTTCCCTTACACAATTATTAAACCCTCCATTTTTATGTGGCATCTATTTCGGTAAATGAAGAAGGGAGAAAGATCACTATTAATAAAATCTTTCTTTCAGTCTGTGTTTGAAGGGCCCAAAGATTGTAGGAACCTGGAAGAAGCAGTGACTAGAATGGAAACCTTAGAACAGCCTGTTCCAGCCAAGTTGCTGGGTTAAGCAATTAACAGTCTAGCTTAGTTTACACTTGGGTCTATGTACGAGACAAAGATACTATTTTCATCTGTCAAGGCAAACCTGCGTGTAATTGGCTAACATTTTTTTTTGCCCTGTGCAGTGCCTCTACAATGAACAGTTCCTAATAATATACATCCTATATATATTTGATTCTTAATCCATATATTTTAATTATCAAATAATTCTAAAGAACTTATTACATTTGTACAGTATTAGGGTTTACAGAGTTTTTTGGTAAGCATGATTACAATTGATCACATTTAACTTACTTTCAAGGTTTTAATAGAAATTAATCTAATTTTCCATATGAAGATATTGACACAAAATGTAAAGTTTACACATGTATCCAGTGTAACTTAGCTAGTAGTCAAGAGCATATCTACCCCTGCATATGGTTACTCCAAATTTACTGTTCTTTCTGTTACCTCAAGGTGATGCCAAAACTCTCTTACTACTTCAAAGGATGTCATAGAGTTTGAAAGTAACAATGGTAAAAATTAATACTATTAATATTTGAATATTTAATACCTTAGTATTTGAAGGAACCAAGTAATCTACAGAATCAAAGTAATTATAAAGCCTGGTTTCAGAGACTCAGTAAAACAGTTTGATTCATTTTCTCACTCAGAATGTTGAGCAGAAAACCTCTAGCTTCAAATATCTTCTCCAAAAAAGAAAAAGTTGTAACAATAGCCAAGATTTAAGTGTTACGTGCCAGGCATTTCATCGTATGCACTGCTCCTGAGAGCCTCACAAGGTACTTACAACTTTTTTTTTACCCCTCAGATGAGAGGAAGCAAGCTTACAGCTCAGAAAAGCTGAGAATTTCCAAAGTCGTCCATACAGCCTCTAAGCAGGGAAGTCAGGATTCAGACTCAGACAGGCTGAGTTCTGAGCCCATATTCTTAATCACTGTGCTATCTATGTGCTTGATTTTGTAAAATGTAGCCTTCATGAGCTGCGCGATTCTTTAATTCAGTGGTTTGGGGTAGTAGTAACGAATGGTTAAAACTCCAAAAAGTGTCACTAGTCTCATGGCAGCAGCCCCGATGCTGTTGTCATGCCAGGCTCATAGCAGAAGTGTGTGCATTCTGAATGACCCCACGCTTCCAGCCAGCTGCCTGAAATCATTATTCATGATTTAGCTTGGAAAACATATCCTAATGACCAGCATTTTCTTCCTGTGTGACTGACCAGCCACTGTGATTTCAAATGCACAGAATGATAGTCAGAGAGCAATTTAAATAAGAAGCCTTTCAAACATATCTTTCTCCTTACCATCTTAACCACTTTTAGGTGTACAGTTCAGTAGCATTAAGTATATTCACATTTTTGTGAAACAGATCTCCAGAGCTTTTTCATCTTGCATATCTGAAACTCTGTAACCATAAAACTTATTTTTTCCCTTTTCGCCTCCCCCTTAGCCCTTGTTAACCACCCTTCTACTTTCTGTTTTTATGAATTTGACTACTTTAGATGCCTCATGTAAGTGCAATCATAAAAAAGCTGTCTTTCTGTGACTGGTTTGTTTCACTCAGCATGAAGTTCTTGAGGTCCCTCTGTATTGTGGCATGTGACAGGATTTCCTTCCTTATTAAGGCTGAATGATATTCTGTTATATGTATACACTGCATTTTGTTTGTCCATTCATCCACTGATGGACATTTAGGTTGCTTCCAACTCTTGGCCATTGTGAATACTGCTGTTATAAACGTGGGTATGCAAATATTTCTTCGAGACCCTGCTTTCCATTCTTTTGGATATATATCCAGAAGTAGTATTGCTGGATCCTATGGAAGTTCTATTTTTAATTTTTTGAGAAACTTACGTACTGTTTTCCATGGTGGTTGCACCATTTTACAGTCCTACCAACAGTGCCCTAGGGTTCTAATATCTCCACATTCTCACCAACACTTGTTATTTCCTGTTATCTTTTTCATGTTTTGATGAAGAAATATACTTTGTATTTCAGAAAATATAATATTACTGAAGCTAATACTTTGTGAGAAACAATTTGGGGCCAACATATTTAAATGTTTTCTAGCCCTCTAAAATGTGTTTAATCTAAGAAGCTAAATACTTCCCAGAACATTTCTTGAGTAAATGAATAACTTGCTCTTGTGAACCTAAAACACATATTTGTTTCTTCATTCCTTTGGCTGCCACTGTCTTACCCAACTTTAAAATCTTCTTAAAAATAGTCAGAGGAAGACAAGTGGGAAGGTATAGACTTCTCACTTCAATATTCTCTAAAGATGGAGAAAAAATGGTGCTATTCAAAGGCATTCTGTACTTGGAGATTTAGAATTTGGGATGGAAATAAACCCAATGAAATAGCAAGAATGTTTGAAAGACAACTCGCCAGCGCACTACTGCAGAAGGCTGAATTCCAGAAAAATATGCCCAGTATTCATGAAGTGGAGAAGTAAGTTTCTGAAATCATGCCTGTTTTTTTAATTTCTCATTTATTTGAAATGGCAGTCATAGTTGGGGAAAGCAGAATCCTGCTACTGAAGCATTTGGTTAATGGAAATTAACCAAATGGTAGGATCTTATGCAAATAAGAACGGATTTGGATATTTGCATAGTGGCCCTTCTATGGCATAAGCGCCAGAAATTGCTAACCTTGGACTTTAAGGGCAGTAGTTATGTTAGCTGTCGGTAATATTTTGATTCTGTGATATAGGTTAAAAAATATTTAAAACATTTATCTTATTTCTATTAATATTGTTTGATTTTTCTTGTTTCCATTTCTCATTTCATTAGTAGAAATGTCTAGAAGTAAATATCTTTTTTCAGTCTAAACATGAGAACAGGTGAATAAAATAAAATTATAATAATTTAACCTCACATTTATTTACTATAAGATGACGGTATTTAGATTCTCAAAAGAATTGCTAGTATGGAAGAAAAATCAGAATATTTAACATTTTCCAGCCAGTGACTGATAAATTTTCTAATACTATCAGATAAGTGATAAAAAAAACACAGCGAGACAAATAGACTTTTATAATGTATTGAAAAACAAATATTGCTCAAAACTCAAGATAGTTTACTTAGAAATAAAAATAACAAAGACCTAGTAGATAAGACAAAATTATGTGGAAGTGTGAGAGTGAAAGTTAATGATGAGCCAAAAACAAGGCATTTGTTCTGTGTGGCAGCTAAAAATAGCAAACCTGGGGACAGTGAAATTTTCTTTCGTATATTTATTCTTTGTTACGGTTGTCTAGCATGAGGAACAAAACAGAAATGCCCTGTCATTATAGAGCTTACTGTATATTCTTTCTCAAGGGTAAGTGTTCAACAATGGAGAGCATTACATAAAAAGTCTTCTACAACACTTTAACTTCGCCTTTGCTAACCTTATAAAGCCAGATTCCTTACTGAGTTTATGAGTAAAGCTTAATAATAACAAAGTTAGAGAGAAACACCACATGTTATAAAGTAGAGACAATAACTTACAAAGCAACAGCAGTGTTCTAGTTCCTGTTTTAAGAAAATAACTAAAGCTTATCACTTGACCAGCAGGCTTAATTTATGAAGGAATCACTAATATACTAAACAATGAGACTATGGAGGCCATGGACTTAGTCACAAAGTGGTTGCAGAGCAAACAGATTTCTTAGAGAAAATAGGCGTAAAAGAGAAAAAAATAAAGGCCTTTGACTTTTATAGGAATATTTTTAATAATAGTTGGAGGTAGTAAGTAATGTCCAGCCATAGTTATAACAGTATTTTTTTTCTTTCTAGTCTATCAGAGTCTTTGGCCAATGAAATAACAACATAGCACTATTATCTAATGGGTCCTAATTAACAGACCCAACAAGCTATTCGACTGACTTTGTTACAATACTCCTTTCAGGTAGTGGATATACTTATTCTCTGGAGTTCTATGTAATTATGCCAGAGGATGTCTAACTACATACAGTTACTCCGAACTGCCAGCCCCTCAGACGTTCCCTGAGGTTCCCTTTCACTCCTTAGGTGTCCCTCTTCTTTGAGGGACATTAACAATCAACAATCAAACAATTCCAGGGAATTAGCTACCATGATATCTTGGTAATTACTTATCATGGCATCTGGTTTCCAGAAGATAGACCGCTTTGCTCTGCCATTGGTGGAAATACAGACCAATGCCTACACAGCCCCCTCTACTTTCTCTGGCCAGCCAGCTGCAGCCAGGTTCTCTAAAGGCACTCTGAAGTCTTTCACTTGGTTTGACATGAGGAAGAAGCTTTCCTAGCCCTTTTCCCACACCAGATGGGGGTGGGAGTTGGGGGGGGGGGTGGAAGCACAATATACTGACCACTTTCTCCAAAGAAGTTCTCTTTCAGTGACGTCCATAGCAACTGTTTTATACCCTTCAGGTGCGTGATGGGCCAAACCAACGTTATAGTCTCTGCATCACTTTCAGGATATGGAGATATTTGATACCCACTCCACAATATTCAGCCTTAGGATCCTCAACCAAAACTGAAACAAAGTTTCATTTCCATAGCTTCTGCACTTCTGTGACATGATGTACTTATACTATTTTTCATTTATTTAAAAAACACTTTATTGAGGTATGATTGATATACAAAAAGTTGTACATATGTACTGTCTACAGCTTGATGAGTTTGTTGTGGTGATCATTTTGAAACGTATTTTTTAAAAAATCATCATGTGTAACAGGAACTAATACAGTGTTGCAGGTCAAATATACTTCAAAAACAAACAAACAAATGTGCAAACAACTCATAGAAAAAGAGATCAGATTTGTTGTTACCAGAGGTGGGGGACGGAGGGAGGGTCTGTCATCAATTGGATGATGGCAATCAAAAGATACAAGCCTCGGTTATAAGTAAGTACTAGGGATGTAATGTACAACACGATAAATACAATTACCACTGCTGTATGTTACATAGGAAAGTTGTTAAGAGAGCAAATCCTAAGAGCTCTCATCACAAATCATTTTTTCTATTTCTTTAATTCTGTGTCTATATGAGGTGATGAATGTGCACTAAACTTATTTTGATAATTTCATAATGTATGTAAGTCAAATCATTATGCCGTATACCTCAAATGTATTCAGTGCTGTATGTCAGTTATATCTCAATAAAACTGAAAGAAAAAAGAGATACACAAGAGGCAGGTGGTACCAATGGATACATCCCTGCTCACTCTGTGAACATAGCAAACAAGTTTACATCCAATATCTTATCAGTGAGGAAGTCTTTTAACCCCCAAACTGCCATCGTTTGGGGGACTCCTTTGGAGAGAATGACTAAGGAGCTGGCTATTGTCAGGTGTTCAGAATCAAATCTGTAGACCTAAACCTGCATTTAAAAAAAAGAAAAAACTGTACACATTTAATGTATACAACTTGATGGGTTTGGAGATAAGTATGCACCCACGAAAGCGACAGCACAATCTATGCCATAAACATCCATCACCTCCAAAAGTTTTCTCCCACCTTCTTTATTTATTTTTTATGATAAGAACAGTTAACATAAGCTCTACCCCCTTAGAAAAAAATTTTGGTATATAATACACTGTTGTTAACTATAGGTAATATGTTGACCAGTAGGTTTCTAGGTCTTATTCATCTTGCATAACTAAAACTTTGTACCCTTTGACTATTACTTCCTCATAGGTCCTAGCAACCACCAATTTACTCTCTGCTTTTATGGGTTTGACTATTTTAGATTCCTCATGTAAGTGGGATCATCTAGTATTTATTCTTCTGTATCTGGCTTATTTGACCTAGCATAATGTCCTTCAGGTTCATCAACAAGGTTTTCAGTTGGGAGGAAGGGCAGTCTTTTGTGAAAAAGGCTTTTTAAAGTTATTTGTGTTTAAATAAATAACTTTTGTAAACTAAATATTAATTAGAAAGCATAGTTTTTCCTTAAGATTTAAGCACAATTCATAAGTCTGTTTTTTATAAAACTGTAGTCACTTCATTCCATTAAGTCATAAATTTAACAGATTAAGTTCACCTGAAATTTACTGTCATTCACAAATCTAGTTAAATAAGCTTCTTTAAACATTTTAAACTACACTTACAAATGATTTTTAACAAATCATGATTTTTATGTCATTTTTAACAAACATTATAAATGCTTAATGGGACAAATTAAAATGTAATAAGCCAATACTTTCTAAGCACTCAACTCCTGTAAAACTAATAATCAGATCTATAAATGTAATACATTGGTATAGCCACTGTGGAAAACCGTATGGAGGGTCCTCAAAACACTAAAAATAGAACTACTATATGATTCAGGGTAAATATCCGAAGAGATTTATTTGCACTCCTAGTAAAATATCCGAAGAAAACGAAAACACTAATTCAAAGAAATACATGCACTCCAATGTTCATAGCAGAATTATTTACAATAGCCAAGATATGGAAGCAACCTAAGTGTCCATCAACAGATGAATGGATAAAGAAGATGTGAGGTATATATATATATGTATACATACACACACACACACACACACACACACACACACACACACAATGGAATACTACTCAGCCATAAAAAAGAATGAAATAATGCCATTTGCAACAACATGGACAGACTTTCAGAGTATTATGCTTAGTGAAATATGACAGAGAAATAAAAATACTGTATGTTATCACTTATATGTGGAATCTGAAAATAAGCTAGAGAATATAACCAAAAAAGAAACAAATTCATGGATATAGAAAACAAACTAGAGTTTACCAGTGGACCAGAGGGAAGGAGTAGGGGCAATATAAGGGTAGGGGATTAAGGGTAGGGGATTAAGAGATAAAAACTACTATATATAAAATAAATAAGCTACAAGGATATATTGTACAGCATGGGGAATATAGCCAATATTTTATATTAATGAAAAATGGAGTATAATTTTTAAAAATTGTGAATCACTGTGTTGTACACCTGAAACTTACATAATATTTGTGAATCAACTATACCTCAATTTCTAAAAATAGTAACTTACATTAAAAAAAACAAGCAATAAGATGCTCCTAAGTATTTCAAACATCTTAAAGTCATGACTGGAAGCAAGACTTCCGGTTAAAGATGGCAGATTAAACACAGCCATTAAGGTCTGTTCCTTTTTGATGCTCAACTGAAATGACAGTAAAGTGATTTTTTTCTTTTTTAAGAAGGCACTATAGGTTAAAAGGAATATAGAGAGGAAATAACAGTTAAAATATTTCAGAAGTTGGAAAGCAGATGGCTTAGCAGACTCAAGAAAGCTAAGGCTAACTTTGGGAAAAGTGAGAAGCACAAAATTTATAGTGCAGAACTCCTGAAATGCAGTTGGTGATATTGAGTATTTCAGAAAGTAGGAATAAAGGTAGAATTAAAATAATATCTGTTTAAAAAGTAGATTGACCCAGGAGAAAAGACCTCATTAGTGATATTAAGAATCCTCCTAGGAATCAGCTCAACTAGAGCATCTTACAGTGAACAATGCAACTAACCAAGCCCCATTTCCAGTCAGCTTCTTTAGTGTCCCACTGTTAAATAGGAAAGCTATTGAGGTATGTTTCTTAATTTAAGCAGCCTTAAATTAAGAAAGTTTTTAAGGGAATTCCCTGGTTGTCCAGGACTCCGTGCTTTCACTACCCGGGTTCAATCCCTGGTCAGGGAACTAAGATCCCACAAGACAAGCCATGCGGGGTGCAGCCAAAAAAAAAATTTTTTTTTTTAATATGAGAGCACTGACCAAACCAAACACACAGGAAAAGAATTGTAAAGAATGTAAAATATACAGGAAGAGAGAAAAACCTCTAAAGACATCAATAATATTCTCTAAAGGGTAAGATACATTGTATCCGTGAAACCAAAATAGGGAGATACAAAAAGGAATATTTAGAAAACAAGACAAAACAAAAAGGCTCTAAGAGATTAAAGATACAATGGCATGAATTAAAAACTCAGTAAAAGCTTTGAAGGACATCTTCCCAAAAGTAAGATAATAGGATAAAGGATGAAAATAAAAGGAAAAAAAAAAAAAGGGAAATTAGAGGACCAGTCATGGAAGTCCATCATCCAAACAGGAGTTCCAGAAAGAGATACAAAAGGAAAAATAGAGTGGAGAAAAGTCAGAGAAATAACTCAAAATTTCCCATGACTGAAAGACATTAGTTTCCAAACTGAAAGATCCTAGTACCAAGAACAGTAAATAAAAATAGGCCCACACATAAACATATTATCGTGAAACTTGAGAAAGCTGGTAATAAGGAAAAGATCCTCAAGTCTTCAAGGTGACATATGTAGTCAATGGATCAAGAATCAGAGTGGTATAGGACTTCTGCTTTCAAAGTTCTAATGTAAATTATTTCCTACCAGAAATTCTACTCAAATTATAAATAATATGTGAGAGTAGAATAAAGCCATTTTCGTAATGCACATTTTTAACATTTCCCTCCCACGTCCCCTTTCTTGGGTGTGCCATCATTATTAGAAAATAAAACAAGAAAAAAAAATATTATGGCGTTCAGAAAGCAGGATATATCCATACATAAGGGAGAAGTGAAGGAATCTTCCGAAGGACAGTTCCACTAAGAACTGTCCTAGATAACAACAGTCCAGGCCGGAGCAGGTCCGAATTAAAAGAGTTCAGAGTGATTGGCTCTAGGGAGTAGAAAAAGGAAGGGATTGGAAGAACTGCTTTATTTTATAAGAAGCCCAGGAGAACTAAGTATGGGCTCCTTTAGTTCATGTGGAACTTTGGTAAAAATTAAAACTAAACTTACAAAGTATAATCAAATCATCATGTTGATTAGAAAATTCACAAGTTTCTATAAACCCAACTTGAGCAATATTCATTTCTTCAGCATCTCTCCACTTTTTCGGATGTACTTTCCTCATGTTAAAAGTTAGCCGTTCAACCAAAGAGACTTATCATCATCTCCACCCTACTACAGCAACTGTGGTCATTGATTTTGGTTGTGGATGGTGATTCTTGGACTTCTCAGGGCTACTTCTAGGAAAATTCTGTCCAAATACAGGTTGACAAGCCAAGTCCCTTCTTTTAATGTCACTTTTAAAGCCCATCCCTTTTCTTACCACCTAGTGAGTCACATCTTGCCTTGTTCACTTATTTCCTATCACCTCAGGCAGCTTTTGTCTAAACTAATTTACTAGGTATGTACCTGTTACCCAGTTTGCAGTTATCTTTTTTGCCTGATTGAATTTAATACTTTAAAAAAAACTTGTACATTATCTCATTATTTACCATTCTATATACTACAGTAATTCAGTTTCTCATGGAGCATATATATCAGTAGAGAAAGGCAAAAAAATGAATGAACATAGTAAATAAGTAAATTGTATAGTAAATTAAGTGAAAGAGCTAATGAGTAAATTAAATGTCATATTAGGTAAAGGAGATCAGGAGTGCCAGGGAAGGGGGTGTGTTGCGATTTTCTTTAATGGTAGTAGGCCTCATTGAGAAGATGGCAAAGATGAGCAAGGACTTTAAGGAATTGAGGAGTTAGCAAAGCAGATACTTGGGGAAGTAGAATTCCAGGAAGAAGGGAAGAAAGGCCCCAGGGCAGGAGCTTGCTTTGTATGTCTCAAGAACATCCAAGTCAGTGTGATTGGAAAGAAGTGAGCAAGGGAAGAATAAATGGGAGATGAGTTTGGAGAGATAATGGACCAGATCATATGACATCTTAGAAACTTCTATTCTGGGTTAATGGACTACAGCTCTTACTCAGAGTGAAATGAAGCATTATTAATGATTTTGAGAAAAGATGTGACAAGATCTGACTTACATTTTGAATGACTCATTCTAAATGGAATGTGGAGAATAGACTGGTGGACCACCAAGGGCGGAAGCAGAGACACCACTTAGGAAGTTGTTGCTCTGATTAGGTGGGAAATGATGGTCCTTCAGACCAAGATGGCAGTGATGGCAGTTGTGAGAAGTGGTCACATTCTGGATATATTTTAAATGTAAAGCCAACAGATTCTCTTGATGGTTAGAATATGAAGTGTGAAAGAACAGAGAGAAAGTAAAAAACAAACAAAATAAGGAGTCAAGTATTCTGCTAAGGTTTTTGACCAAAGCAAATGAAAGGATTTTCCCTCATGTAAGGTGGGAAAGACATGGGTGGAGCAGGTTTGCAGAGAATTCATGAGTTTATTTCTGAACATGTTACATCTGAGAGGTTATCTAGGCTTCCAAGTGGGAAATCAGGAAGTTGGCTCTATGAATCTGGAGTTGGGGAAAAACATCTATGCTGGAAATATTAATTTGGGAATTTTCAACATAGATGTAACAAAAGCCATAGATGAGCTCACCAAAAGAGTAAGCATTGACAGATGACCAAGAAGTGAGGCCTGAGGTCTCCAGTGTTGGAAGAAGAAATCTGACAGAAGAGATGGAAGGAGGAACCAGCTCAGTGGGAGGACAACCAGGAGATGGTGATGTCATGGAGCCCAGTGGAGAAGGAGGTGGAGGTCACTGTGTTGAGTGAGAACTGAGATGGCCGTTGGTTTTCTCAAGGTGAAGGTCATTGATAACTTTAACAAGACCAGTGCAGTGGTGAGCCTGCCACCACTGTTGGAGTGGATTTAGGAGAGAACATGGGAAAGGAGAAGTTAGAAATGGTGAATATGGAAAAATTCAAGTTTTGTTTTTTTTTTTTCAGCCTAGGGAGCAGCAGAAAGGGGTGCTCATCCATGGAGTAAAGTGGGTCAAGAGAAGGCTTTGTTAAAATGGGAGAAATAGCATCATAGTTTTATGTGAATGAGAGTGATCCAGCAGAGAGGGAAACAATTGACAGAGGAGAGTGGAGAGTTTCAGAAGGTTTGTCTTCGAATAAGTAGTAGGGGAGGGAGATAAATGAGCTTAAGGTAGGAGCAGATGAGAGGTTGAGTGGGTGGGTGCAGATGCTGGGAGGTGGGTCAGTGTGATACTGAGGGTCTGTGGAAGTCCTCTTCAGAATGCTTCACTGTTTCAGTAAATTAGGTAGCAAGATCATCATCTGAGGATACGGATGGAGGAAGAGTTTCTTCGGGCTGTTAGGAAAGAGGAAATGGTGTGAAGTCATCATCTAGGAGAGTGGGAGAGTGAATAACTAGGAAAATGTAGTACAAATGCCAGGCAGCACTATGGGTCAACTTGAAGTTCACAGTAATAGCTCTAGAAGCTTGCTTTTCGCGACTGTATTGTTGGATTTGAAAATCCAACAACCTTTATGGTTGTTCTTTTAAGATGGATTTTGAATAAAGAATGTTCTCAAAGAATAGGCTAGATTTCTCATAGAAGTCCAAAGAGGTCAAAGTATAATCATCCGTGAGTTTCTCTTTGACATGTATGCACACGTGGCCATGGCTGTGCCCACATAAACATTACGACCTGGCTTTTCTCCTTCCTCTCTTGAAACCTTTCTGTATCCCCTTTCCGCATGTTTTCCCTTTCTTGTTGGCATGTATTTCCTTTGCTTATGGCATTTCTAGATGGAAATTTTAATGTTTGAACTGGTGTGTATTAGCATTATTTTTGAGCTTGGGAAAAGGAAAAACAGAAACCAAAAAGGTAATAGAATGCCTGAGAACAGAGAAGGGAAAGTTACAGATTTAGATAAGAAATTACTCAGGATAGACCCATGAAGGTAAGGCCAGCTGAACGATGATCTAAATATTAAAAAAAAAAAAAGTAGGATGATCGTGTGGAAATTTAATCTGTCTCAAAAGGAGTCTCAAATTATCTTCAGTTATTGGTAGATCTGCCAGGTATTGAATTAACTGAATATTGAACCTCTTATTTAATGATCTAATTTTTCAAGCAAGGAAGAAAATTTTTCTTGCTTCTTAGTTTTCATTTACTTGCAAGAAATTCATATAGTCCCTTGTTTACTTTTAAACCAAGCAAATTCTTATAATATAACATAATAGTTAACAGCTTTCTAGCAGGGCTTGTATATCTCAGCTGCATGATTTTAGGCAGATGACTTAATCTCTCACTGTTTGGTGTTTTAATATCTAGCTCATAGGGTTGGCCTGAGAATTGAATAGTATTATTATAGATAAGTTATCATTAGCTACTTATTCCCAACATTCCTAAGGCCATACAGCTAGTAAAAGGTAGAATTGAAAGTATCACCTACCATCACCCCAATCCTTAAATCCAATTCTAATGCGTCCCATGACTAACTGCTTGCCACGTGGAAATAAAATCAGAAGAGTGAGCTTTTCTTGATCCTTGAATTGAAAACAGTTTTTACAGAAAGAAAAGACAGTTTACACATCATTTCTCTCAAGATATCAATTCTTTCCTTATCTCACAGGTTGTAATGACTTGATGGAATATTTAAATACAAGTTACTGAGCTCGAAGGAAAACATAGGATACCTGGACTAGAGCTGCAGATGCATTTTTTGGTGCACTGCTGCCCCCTGCTGCCTAATACATAATTGTACCTTTTCACACGTGGAACCCTTATAAAATTAACAAAACTGTATCCCATATTACAGAATCTCACTAAGGCGCCCCAAAAGTGACCAAGATGACACAGATGGTGGAAGATTCAGGTTTAGGCTACTGAAAAGTCACTTCTCCCTGCTTTGTCATATTGCCTCTCCCCCATTAAATTGAAAGTCAACAAATTATTTATTGGGTGCCTACTATGAGCCTCATACTGTCAGAAGCACTGAAGATGGAGAAGAGAAAACCAAGATTTCTTCGCTGACAGAATTCATATTCTTGCACGAGTAAACAGACAAAAAAATGGGGAAAATATCAATAAATAAAATAATTTAAGGTTATGATAGATGCATTAAACAACAGCGATGATAATTCATCTTTGTGGGTCATGGTGAATACAGAAAGTTAAAGGCACTGCTCAGTTAAAGGCTTTCTGTGATTTGATTCTCACGGCAACTCCAAGTAGCTACTTCACTTTACAGCTGAAGATACTGAGGTAAGGCCAGAACGATCCTAAGAGGTGGAACCAGGATTTGAAACAAAACCACTTCTGACTCCAGGAATGCTTAGGGTCAGCTTCTCTGGGGAGATGACACTGAAATGAAGAGGAGAAGCCAAGCTTTTGAAGATCTAGGGGAAAGCAAGCCAGGCAGAAGTAATAGCAGGTGCAAAGGCCAGGAGATGGAAGTGAGTCTGGAATGTCAACGTACAAAAAAAAAAAAGACCCTATATTAGAGCAGCCTGCAGAGAAAGTAACAGAGGCCAGTTCACGCTGAGGAGCTTGGATTTCATTCTAAAGTGCAAGAGGGAGCCATTGGAGAATGGTAATCAGAGGAGTAACCTTATTCCTGACCTAAGGAGCTCACTCTGGATATCGAAAGGACAACAGACTATAGGAAAACAAGAGCTGGTAAAGGGCAACTAGTTAGGATATTGGTAACTTCTGTCCCATCTGGGCCTCCTCTTCAGGAGACCTAACATTCCGAGTTCTCCAGCCCTTCTTCTCACCATAGCCTTCAGCCTTGTTGTTTTCTGATGTTCTCTGGTTTGCCGGTATCCCCTTTACACTCGACACTGGGCAGGCTACTCCAGATCTCATCAGACAATGGAACAGTCACCTCCCTCAATCATGTGTCATGTCATCAAATGCAACTGGAAGCTCCCTCTAATTTCCTTCTTCATGTGACCCATTTGGGAATGAGATTGGATTTATGGCCAACTGAATCCCTGTGTCCTTAGCTTGATCCGTACAGCACCTAGAATCCCACATAATGTAGTTAGCAACAGATTTCTTTTGATACCTCTTTTTAGAGAAATAGGAAGACCAACTCTCATGTTTCTAGTTAGAAAATCCTTTTCTGTTCCTAAGCTCTCTTCCCAGCAATAAGGTAGGGTACTTTTAATTTTACATACTTTCGATTTCCTGTTAGTTTAAAATTTTTTCTCCTTGCCCAAACTTTGCATAAATTGTTCTAAAACCCTTTACCTACTTTATATCAACTTTATCTGGATTAGTACTTTATGAGAGGACAAAACCCTTTGTTCCATAAATACAGCAGAATGTCTACAATGGAATGATAGAGAATCCCCAACCTTGTTTCCATAAGTTGTGGATATCAGTGAAAACAATTATAGCAATCAGAACTAATTTTTTCATTATGTCAGTGAAAATATATATAATATTTGTATCAAAAAGGAGGTACATTTAGATTGTGGTAACAGAGACACAACTACAATATTTAGTCAGACTAAACCTTTATACTCATGCAGAATGACCAAAGATAGGCAGTTCAGGTTCCACAAAGTCACTGGGCTCTGTCTTTCTGTTCTGCCTTCCTTAGCACGGGGCTTTCATCTTTCACATGGCTGCTAGCATTCCAGCCATCATGCCTCCTGCATATCTTCACCTGAACATTCCTTTGGTCCCTCAAGCTCAACTATTCCTGGAAACCTGTTCCACCCTTTTCCACATTTTTTTCTGTAGTACTACCATTCTGCTGAGCACCCAACTTTAAAACTTATGTTATCAACACTCTCTCTCCTGAACATCCAGTTTCTAAGTCTGAAATATTCCTCTGAAATGTCAGTCAGACAAGCTTTCTCCTTTCCATTTCCACTACCACTTCAGGTCCTCATTGCCTCTCACCTGAACAATGCAATAGTCCTTCTATCCTTGTCTCCATTTTCACTCATTTTACCCAGTATTGGCAAAACATAGCTCTGACTTGTCGAAGGAGAAGAACACTTATGTTTAGGGACTTTGTAATCGTAAAGGGGCTTGACTCCAGCTCTCCCATTTATTTGCCTACTAAGCCATGGGAACATTAATCTTTCTAAGCTCAGTTTTCCAATTTGCAAAATTAGAGGTAATAACAGTACATATTCCACAGGATTGTCATGAGAGTTAAATGAGATAATGCATGCCAAGAGTTCGGCAAAATGCCCTCTTTATCACTAACTTTATTCTGCTCAAGAACATCTGAGACAGTGGTTAATGAATTAAAAGCAGAATCCTCAGTTTGGCCTTCAGTGCCTTCCCAATGATGGACCCAATGTATTATTAAAGCATCACCACCCATTCCCACCATTTATGTAAATGTTACACATCACCACCCGTTTCCACCATTTATGTAAACGTTACACACACCCTAGAAATACTGAACCACTTCATGTTTCCTAAATAGTCCCCCATGTTCCCCTGTCCTATTCATTTTTCAGGGTTTTTTTCTACCTAGAATTCCCCCTTGAACCCTCTCCTCCTTTCCATTGCAACATTTTTTAAGATTTCTTTTGTGAAGCTTTTTTTGATCCCTCAACTGTATAATAATTCCATCCTTTGAACTCTGTAGTATTCCAGGTATAGTTTTCCTGTGTTAACCTCTATTCTAGGATATGCATTAAGTACCTGTCTCACTGACTGTTAGATTATAATCTTTCTTTTTTTTTTTTTTTTCTTTTTGTGGTACGTGGGCCTCTCACTGCTGTGGCCTCTCCCGTTGCGGAGCACAGGCTCCGGACACGCAGGCTCAGCGGCCATGGCTCACGGGCCCAGCCGCTCCGTGGCATGTGGGATCTTCCCGGACCGGGGCACGAACCCGTGTCCCCTGCATCGGCAGGCGGACTCTCAACCACCGTGCCACCAGGGAAGCCCTCGATTATAATCTTGAGATCAAGGACTTGGACTTTCAGGGCCACCAGGTATGAGGGCGTATGCTGACCCCTTCACAAGGGCACGCAACCAACACTGTGATTCATAGCTAAAATCCAACTGAGTTCTCCTTACTAAACTGAGCCCCGTGGCAAAGGACTGCATCCACCAAGAAGGCTTCCTTTTTTGTCTAATTTGCATAAAGACGCCATGTGGAGTAGTGGGTCCAGCGTTGATTTCACTCATCTTTGCATCCCAAACAGCACCAAGTACCTAGCACAGGAGCATCTACATAGTAAGTGCCTGATCGACCTGGTTTAGTTGATTCTGATTTAACTAAGTCCAGTTGTGGAAAATAAGACCACAGATTGAAGATTTAGAGTCTGTGTTGGTTATTTGCCAAGGCTGAGTGCAGAAAGGAATGAAGTTGGGTGTCCTCCCAAGCCCCAGGGAGCAGCCACCATATCTCAGTCTCAAAGGGAAGTAAAGGACAAGTGTCTGTTAAACTGCTGAGGATTTAGTTTTTTCTCTAACTGGCAATTTATAGGGCATATGGCTCTATTCTGAGGGCTGGTTTCTTCTTTGTTCCCTATAAAGTGAAGCCCTCACAGGGGCACGCCAGCATCAATATTGCTATGTAAGAGAAAATCCCGTCATCTCTTAAATTAATTAAAAATTCAATTAATTCATCGTCAAGTTTATCTATCAGTCTGTAAAAGTGGTCCTCTTTGTTACATATAAGAATGGAAGAATGATGTCGCGCCTCCACAGAAGCCTTGGAAACCCCTTCCACACCACCATTCCTAACTACTGCCTAGTTGTCTGCTATTTCATTTTGAGAACTTAATGATGCATCTGTGTTGTAGCTCTTGTTTGGAGACTTCTTGAAGTTCTCATCTGTCTTTGCCTTCAATATGAATGAGTTCAAAATCTCAAAGATCAAGTTTAGTTTAAAAGAACAAAAATCGGGGCTTCCCTGGTGGTGCAGTGGTTGAGAGTCCGCCTGCCGATGCGGGGGACATGGGTTCGTGCCCTGGTCCGGGAGGATCCCACATGCCGCGGAGCGGCTGGGCCTGTGAGCCATGCATGGCCGCTAAGCCTATGCGTCCAGAGCCTGTGGTCCGCAGCGGGAGAGGCCACAACAGTGAGAGGCCCGCGTACTAAAAAAAAAAAAAAAAAAAGTTTTGAAACTTATAGTCAAAACCATACTCTTCTGTGTGAGGGCCAGATGTGGCCTGTGGACCACCATTTTGCAACCCTTCCTTTAAAATTATAATAGGCTCCTGGTCCCTGGACTCTGAAAAAAGAGCATGCACAGAACTAGCTTTTTGCTTTATAACAACCAGTTGCATCATTACATTATCTGTTCAAACAGAGGCATTATGTCCTTTAAGAACACCAACACTATACCTCATGGGGTAAAAAAAGTAAGAAAGACAGCATTTGTCTTGTTTTTATGGTCACTTTACCTATGTAATAATGATAGAAGTGGCTTTTTCCTCCTTGCTTGTAAACAAGCCAACAGGCATAGTAGGAACAAGACATATTCAATAAAGGTGGCAAATAAAACTCCTAGAGAAGTAGTTGAATTCTCAATAAGCTACTGAAATTAGAATTCAGTACGTGCTCTGGAAATGTGATCTATGGCATATCTAGCTACTGGCTGTTATGAGATCCAGGTCAGAGGAGACTAGTTAACAGAAACCTTTGTAAACCAGAGTGTTGAAGAGGCTTTAGATTTTGAAAATGCATTCCAAATGTTTCTTCTTAATTTTGTAAATTCTACGTACTGTAATTACTTTGAAAATGTACATTTTAGCAACAATTTCTACTGAACTTCCCTTTCTTCTAGTTATTTATTCAATTAATTCAGTAAGTATTTGTTGAGCACCTACTAGTGCCAAGCACCCTTCGAGGTACAAGGGATCCATCATTTAACAAAACAGCTGAAAATCCTGCTCTCAAGGAGCTTATATTTCACAACTAATAAATAATAAATGTCCTGGTATGTTAGAAGGAAATAAGTGCAATGGAAAAAGTAAAAGTAGAGCAGGCTAAGAGGGACTGGGGATGGGGGTGTGCACATTGTATTTTTAAATAGGCAGGTCAGGGAGGGCCTTATGTGACTTTTGGGCAGTACAGAGAGGAGATAGGTGTTCTTTACTGTTTACCACTCTTTTTTCCATTTATCAAAGCCGTGTAAGCTAAGTGACAAAGAACTGACACACTGTGTGTGTACTGATGGAATTCACATCTTTAATGCAGAGAAGGGAAGACAGATTTAATATAAACAGTTCTACAAATTGAGGGAAGGGAATAGTATTACAATATATTTTTATAAAGCTTTACAGTATACAAAGGTCTTTTCATACATTTTTATTTGATGTTCGTTATAACTCATTGGGACAGGTGGGATGATTTCTATTTTTTTTTAGGTAAAGTAATGAAGCTTAAAGATTTGCTTAATTTCCTTACCCCTCAGTGGTTCCTCGTTGCCTCCCTCTGATTCCCCATTCCGCTGATCTTTGTTCACAAGACCCTTCATGATCTGGCTTCTGCTTACCTTTTCACGCCATCTCTTGCCAGTTTCCCTTTCACTGTCCACATTCCAGCCATACCGAGGTACTTCCTTTTCCCCATTTGCCAAGCCCTCTTGCCTCTGGACCTTTGCACATGCGGTTCCCCATCACCTTCTCTGGCTACCCTCAGATGGTTCTCCTGGTCTCTACTTGGGCATCACTTCTTCTGGTGAGCCTTCCCTGATTCCACCAAAGCTGAATTTTGTACCCCAGCAATTATGTGTTTCCCCAGCACCATGCTTATCTTTATCATAGTACTAACTGCTTCTTCTGTAATTGCTTGTCTGGTGAGCTCCTGGAGGGCAGAGACTATGTCTTCTCCATCACTGTATCCCCAGTGGTTAGCACAGTTCATGGTCCATATGGGTCTTTGTTGTTTTTTTTTTTTTTTTGTATAAATCCTCCCCTTCTTTGTTTTTTTTTTCATTCATCCATTTATTGGAGTGTAATTGCTTTACAATGGTGTGTTAGTTTCTGCTGTACAACGAAGTGAATCAGCTAAATATATACATATGTCCCCTCCCTTGTGGCCCTCACTCCCACCCCACCCCCAATCCCACCCATCTATGTCGTCACAGAGCACCGACCGAGCTGAGCTCCCTGTGGTACACAGCAGGTTCCCACTAGCTAGCTATTTTACACGTGGGGTCTTTCAACTGATGAACGAACAACATGATTAATCAATTGTTCAGACCACATAGGAGGCTGCAGTTCTGGAAAGCTGCAGTTCATGCAAAATCTTCTAGGTCGGGGGCTTTCAATAGCTTTCTCCTGGTCACTGTAATTTGTCTCAACACTTCCTCTTCAGAGCCCTACACAATGATCCTCAGCCTTCATCAAAACCTTTTAAACTTATTCCAGAGGTGTCCTGCAGCTTGGATATGGTGAAATCCATAATCTGACTAGATCAAACTTTCCCTCCGTCTTTCTATATTTTTTCTTGCCCTTCCGCACGTGCCTCCTCTGCAAGCATAATGCTTCATCAGGGTCCTCCTTCCGGCTCCCTGCTTCTGCTAATAACTTCAGTATCCTTCTGCCAAGTGATTCCTGTCCTTGTCACAGCTCGGTCACTACAGAAATAAAGATCACTCCTTCCTCTCTGGCTCTAGGCCTCTCTATAACTCCTCTAGTTGTGATAATTACTTACCAACCTCTGGCACTTTCCCAGTCCTACTCCGACTGCCTTCCTTTCACTCCATGGAAGTAAACTGTGCTCCCTGGAGTTTGATTCCTGCTTTCAGAGTTACCTGCTGCTTCATCTTCTCTTTGCTAAGCACTGATCTTGCATATGGGTGGAAAATGTCCACAGTCGTCTTGTGTATCTGAGTGGCTGAGACTTGCTTGGTCACAACAATTAGCAGTAGGCATCATTAACTCAGAGGGAGATCGTAGAGGTCATTGGCATCATCGTCCCGTTCACCTGCCATATATGTTTGGCTCAGAATGTACCAACATTCCCCAGTTATTTCCATTTTTCACTCACAGCAGAAATACAACTTTGGGAACTTCTTATGCTTGATCACCCGCTCCAAGTATAATAGTGGCAGTTTGCTGGCTGCCGTGGGGGGGAAAAATACACCAGAGTATTTTAATTTGAAAATTCGACTGTTAATATATCAGGTTTCCTTAAGGGCCTTCAAGTAGACAAAGCCCTCTGACCCACATTGTCTCATCTGGTTTCCACAAAACCATGAGGCCTATTTTACAGATGAGGCATAAGAGACTTAGAAAAGTCATAATCTTTTAAGCCCAAGGTCACACAGGAGTAGCAGAACCAGGACGTCAGCCCAGATGCTTCCCCTGTTAAATCAAACCACCTCTTATTAGCTCTTGTTTATATACAGTTCATGGCCGTAGAGAACTTGTCCTCTTTTTAAGCCAGGTTCATTGCATGGGACCAGAGCCTGTCCAGTAGAGAGTTCCTTCATGCATTACTCTGCTTAGTCCTTTTCTTTATTGTGAGTTTTTAAAGCATTCTGATTTGGGCCCAAATTCCTTAAATCCTCATAAACAATCTTAGGAAAACTTTCAATTAACCAGAACGTACAGATAATTTTGCTTAACTGGATTTTCAGAACAACAAATGCAATTCAGAGAAGTAGAGTGGAAAGAGGCAATTTCCAGCTACTACTCTGTGCCTGGGTTTTCTTATGTAGAAATGTAACTGCTTGAAATGCAGTGAAGGAAAAAACTAAAAGCAAAACTTTTTTTTTTTTATAATGCAGCAAGAGCCAACAATATATAAATATTCAATCTAATCATAAATAAAATTTGGTCCAAAGAAAAATATTGTCATACAGCGTGATGTTAGTGATTCATAGATGTATATGCTGTGTCGGAGTCCTTACTGTATGTGCTTTTTAATCTCTTAATTTTAGACCACTTTCTAAAAATAATCAGGTACCTCGGCAAGTCTGCTTTTCTGCAAGTCTATGATACTTAGAGTTCACATAATTATTAATGTGTGAAATTACAGTACATCCCTGGCAACTCAAATGCATCCCATGAAACAAAAATTGTTCATGAATATCGGGTTATATTTTAATTTTGACTTCTGTTTAACATTTTGTGTTAAGTGAACCAAAAGGTTGCAAAATTCAAAAGGCAACCGTTTTTAAGGTATATGTTACATAGCTGTACAGTAATTTCAACTAGTACCTTCTAGTATTTTTGGAAAGCATAAAAATATCTATCGAAACAAAACTCATGAGCAGAACCATTGCTAATTTTGAAGTGCTTAATATTCGTATTTACATAATCCAGATGGAATACATTCAGGATGAAGTTCTAGTATAAATTTTGCCCTTGAAATAGTCTTTGAAAATTTAATCTCACAACTATGTAATATCTTGCAGGTGGCTTATATTTTATAAATACGATCACCTTAAACTGAGGCTGAATTTGTGAAGAATACATCTTTCCCTGCAAAATGCTATACTGTTTGGGTTAGTATCAATTATGGATTATGGATCACTAATTGACAGGCTAATTGACTGTAGTCATATTGGATCAAGTTTACAATATGATTTTTGAAGTTCATTCATCCTCCAAGATTGCCACTAGTTTCAGCCGTTCCTCAAGACAGTTTTTGCCTGTAGCCTCTGTTCTTGTACTCAGCATACTCAATTCCCATGCAGCCCAGGAAGGCACAAGGGTGAACACTTCTCTGCATGAGCACACACAGGTCTCAAGGTAATATTTCCTGTCTTGCAAGGAGCCATGGGGGTAAGACAACTTGACAGACTCTGCAGAATCACAAGGTCTCCCACTTGACCCCATGACAGGAGAGAATCTAAGAATTATCAGAGGCAACTTCATGATGTCCCCTCCACACCTGGGGCTTTGGAGTATTGTGAAGAAAGTGCCTTCACTATAACTAATACTTAACTATAATTTAACTAAGAGAGAAGTTAATTTCCACCATCAGAGGTTGATGTTAGTGGGAGACCAAGGGTATCTCTGGACTTACTTAACTGGATGTAAAAAGCAACGTAATAGTACAACTAAAATAAAGACTTATTAACTCACCAAAATGAAAACCTATACTCTACTAGACCTCAGGAAAACTGGTATGAAAGACTACCATGTGCTTTGGGGTATGTTCAGATGTGGTAAATTAAAGCCACTACTAGGCAACTATTACAAAGTTTTACAACCAACCTCCTGAAATATAATAGAAACACAACCTATGAAAAGAAAATTTTGGTTATCTGTTTCATTACTTACTCTGTAACCAAAATGTAGATGATGATGTTTTCTGTTGGCTCAAAGAAGTTGACCAATGCCACAAAAATTTAAAACATTCAGGCCTGTTATTCAGTATTTAAAAAACTATTATTCCAGAAAAAATATGAGTTTAGATTTAATACCACTTAAACGGTATTGAGGCAGTTAAAGATTATAGGCAAGTTGGGCTTCAAATACAAGTAATATCCTAAATTACTTTTTTACTTTATATAAATAGCGTTGTTGTTTCCTTTTCCCTAATTTTAAGATGATAGACTATTTCTGTAATAACAAGAAGCTGAGTTGTTTGTTCTGACTGTTTAGTGGCCCAAGTACTAATTGGCTAAATGACTCCATGACCTTAAAAGAATTAACATAATGCCTTAGTGTTTAAGTTTTTCAGGTATTCATTGATCACTCTTAGGCTCGCATCAATGAAATAAATGCCAAGTACAGGTTTATTAATCTGAGAGTTTTAGTGTAAATTTTATTATATTGTACAAAAAAATTATTTTTTATGTCCTCAATTAAAAATTTTTTTTCCAGTTTTCATATGATAAAACTTGGGAAACTGACACAAAATATGGATTTTTTTGTGAAGAAAATGATAAACAAATGAGAAAGAGGGGACTTTGAATCAAGTTCAATGGCTTCACTTAGTAGACCATATTCCATTTAAGGAGGCTAGTTGACAGGCAGATTAGAGGATAGTGTTACCTCCTCGCACACAGTGAACACTTTTCTTTCTTCCTAGTTGCTGTTTATTACTGAAAGGAGAAAATGTCAGCATTCCCTTTATCAGATACTAGTTCAGCATCTCAAACAGTAAAAATCGGTGGTAGGACACGAAGCTGGTCCACCACAGTGGTTTACAACGTGCACTGATATAATCACATACAGTTGCAACTCAATGGCCTGAAATCAAAAAGAACATTGAGCCTGAATTCAATATTTACATGATTAGAGAGACTTGTTACTTTCCATATCTTCCTTCAAATATCTGAACTGGGTCATATTTATTCTTCAACCAGGAACAAAAAGATTAATTTACTTTTGGTCCACAGATGTGTTGGATTGTTATCAAGTTTCTTATGGGAAAGGTTAAGTTAATATTTTGATAACAGACAAAATCTTCAAAGTGAGCCACAGGCTTATGTAATGAGAGTTGGATTTCATAGGCTAGAATATCAAGGGTAAAGAGTAGAGAAAGGATTTGCAAGTCACACAGTGATGATTATTTTTAGTGTAAAGTTTATATCCCTCCCTCCCAACAACTCTCTTAACATGTCACTTTGTCCTTTATAATCAAGTGTTGAAACAGACCTTAGAGAATCCAAGAGCAGAAAACTCATAGGCTTGTTTGGGGTCAAGCAGCTACTATAAATAAGTATATACATCATTTGCAAATAATAAGAGTGATGGAAACCATGGGAATTCGAGAGTGTATGCCCTATCTAAAGATATTCAAACCAACTTAAAAATAAATATGGTTTGCCTTCCAAACAAGCCCATCCACAAAACAAACATGGCCTATGGATCTCCAATTTACCACCCTCGTGATTTAGCCCAACCTAAACAGCAGTTTCTTCCAACCTCTTACCCAAGGCTCACATCCCTTCTTGAACATTTTTGCGAAGTGGCCATTCACTTCTCTTAGAACAATTTCAGTGATAAGAACTCATCAACTTTTGAAGCTGCCAAGTTTGTTTTGTGATTATCACTTGAAAGTCTGTCACTGTTGAGGGTTTTAACACTTGCTTCATAGATGATACATTTAGTTCCTTAACTGCAAAAAGGTCCTCGTGTTTTCTGTATTATTCCATGTTCATTTATATGGCTCATGTCATATAGGCTGATCTTAGAAAGGCCCATTTGCCATTAGCATTTGTTCATCCCATCACATACTTACCGAGCAATTTCTTGGCGCTAGGCACTGAGCTAGGAACTGGGATACAATGGAAAAAAGACACAAAGGGCTGTGCTTTCCTTAGTCTTACAGTCTAGTCAGGGAAACAGACGAAAAGCAAGATAATTAATTTTCTCTGATATAGTTCCTGAAATTATGTCTAGAATCAGATGCTATCCTCATTCTCAATTAGCTTTCCTCTAAAAACACAGAGTGTAAAATACTTTTTTGTTTTTTTGTTTTGTTTTACGCGGGCCTCTCACGGTTGTGGCCTCTCCCGTTGCGGAGCACAGGCTCCGGATGCGCAGGCTCAGTGGCCATGGCTCACGGGCCCAGCCGCTCTGCGGCATGTGGGATCTTCCCAGACCGGGGCACGAACCCATGTCTCCTGCATCGGCAGGTGGACTCTCAAACACTGCGCCACCAGGGAAGCCCTAAAATACTTTTTATACAGTTTCTCCATATAAAAGAAAGAACAAAAAATGTCTTTAACATTTTTCATCCTGTTTTTCTATATTTTTAAAATAATATATGGTAGATAATACTACCATATTATCCTTCTGAGCTAAAACTATCAATTAAAACATCTATAATATATCTCAAGAATTAGTAATTTAAAATGTATTCCATGTATGAGGGTGTATATTATTTAATAGTGTTCCCTATGGGTGATGGGCTTATGATGAGTGTTTTATTTTTATTATTTTTCTGTATTGCCCAGATGTTTAATATTGAACATGTAATTTTCTCTAAAAATAAAGATTTGAATAGAACTTCACATTTTAATTTTAAAAAAACCCCTAAGATGTCTTAGAAAGCAATTCCTTGAAACTGCTTTAAAAATCAAGAATAAACAGAAGCAACCTAAACACTTGAAGGGGTTAAATGAAAAAACTCTGGAAAATGCAGGCTTGTACGGTGTAATTGTATGCCAGAACCCCTGACCTCAAACCAACAATTATACTTTTGTTAAAACCTAAACCACCCTTTAAATATATATATTTTAAATACCTTTTAAAAATGGGTTAGGGGGACTTCCCTGGTGGTGCAGTGGTTAAGAATCCGCATGCCAATGCAGGGGACACGGGTTCGAGCCCTGGTCCGGGAAGATCTCACATGCCGCGGAACAACTAAGCGTGTACACCACAACTACTGAGCCTGCACTCTAGAGCCCGCAAGCCACAACTACTGAGCCCACGTGCCACAACTACTGAAGCTCGCGTGCCTAGAGCCCGTGCTCTGCAACAAGAGAAGCCACTGCATTGGGAAGCCCACGCATCACAATGAAGAGAAGCCCCCCTCTCGCCGCAACTAGAGAAGGCCCACGTGCAGCAACAAAGACCCAACGCAGCCAAAAATAAATAAATACATACATACATACATTTATTAAAAAAAAAAAAATGGGTCAGGGAAGAAAAAACCTGCCGAAAGGGCTAAGAGTCCCTTTTGGTGAAGGGATAAGCCAGGGTGCTGTGAAATCAGGAAGCTTGACTTTCAGAAGAAAAGAAAGCCTTTTACAGCTCAGCATCAAGCACATATATCAGTTATTAAATGGCGTTTGGAAACCACGTTAAAAGACCTACAGGCTTCTCTTTGTTAATGATGACAATATCTTTTGTTTGAGTTTTTTCTGTATGCTGGGTAGTCTGCTCTGTGCTTTACATGCACTCGATTTTTGAGGACTTTACAGAATTTTTTTATAAGTTGACTGATTTTATAAATGAAGAAATCATGTTCAGAGAGATAGCTTGCCCAACATCCCCCCTTGGTAAACAGAGAGGGTAAGATTTAACCTCGCGATTTTCTTACTCCTAATTCTTGCTCTTAGCTATTACTTGTAATCCTTAGCCTACTGTCTATCTAAACTGTTTTTCTTCCAAGTATATAAGCAATTTAACCACTGCTTTCAAGACTGGCTGTCTTTGAGTCAGACTATGTGCAACTTACTTCTCTGCCATCATCACCTCTAATCATCCACTGAGGCACTTGGTGGGTGCAGAACCTCACTCTGCCCAGTTTGCTTCAAGCTGGAAACCCACGCTTTCTTCCTTCGGCTCCCAAGGCACAACTAAAACAACATTAAGAGTGTGACACACTTGATTGGAGATTGGAGGTGGGGAGAGAAGTGGCGAAGGTGTTTCCTGCAAAGAGCAGGAAACAACTAAAATTCAGTATCAGACACCACTGTCCCTGGGAATTTACCAGCAATTCCTCACCACAGGTTACTTCTTTCTCAGACTCAGGCCTCTGGACACATTGCTGGACCCTCTGCCTTTCTTCTGCAGTTGTTTCTATAACCCGCACCTGGCTTCCCAACTCTCCAGTACTCCCTCAAACCGGGAAGATCACACAGCTATTTAACTCTCCATCCCTCGCCAGTCTAGGCTCTGGTCCTGTGTTCGTATTTCAATAACTCACTAAGATAGTCTGCTAAGCCAAGTGCCATCCACTCAGGATCTCTGCCGCCACCTTTACAAAGGACTGCCTGAAGATTTTAAACTACGGTTTCTTCCTTAACGCCTCCGGAGTCAAATTCTCCCACCCTCAACAACCTCAGCAAACCCTAAGTATCAGTCAGGGTTCTCCAGAGAAACAGAATCAACAGGAAACACACACACGCACAATTTAAAAATACATAATCTATCCAACTCTCTTTATCTAGAGAGATTTATTTTAAAGAATTGGCTTATACAATTGTGGGAGCTGGCGCGTCCAAATCTGAAAGCAAGCTGGCAGGGTAGAAATTCAGGCAACAGTTGATGTTGCAGTCTTTAATCCTAATTCTGCAGGACAAGACAGGA
Organism: Lagenorhynchus albirostris; assembly: GCF_949774975.1. Taxonomy (NCBI): domain Eukaryota; kingdom Metazoa; phylum Chordata; class Mammalia; order Artiodactyla; family Delphinidae; genus Lagenorhynchus; species Lagenorhynchus albirostris. Next base: position 51,536,860 of record NC_083111.1, read on the forward strand.
AGGCTGGAAACTCAGGCAGGGGCTCTGTGTTGTAGTCTTGAGGCCTAATTCCTTCTTCAGGAAATCTGTCTTTTCTTTTTTTAATTTTTTTTGAAGTATAGTTGATATGTGATATTTTATGTTATAGGTGTGCAATATAGTGATTCACAATTTTTAAAGGTTATACTCCATTTATAGTTATTATAAAATATTGGCTATATTCCCTGTGTTCTACAATATATCTCTGTAGCTTATTTCATACATAGCAGTTTGTACCTCTTAATCCCCTATCCCTATACTGCCCTTCCCTGCTACCCTCTTCCCACCGGTAACCACTAGTTCTCTATATCTGTGAGTCTGCTTCTTTTTTGTTATGTTTGCTAGTTTGTTGTATTTTTTAGATACCATATATAAGTGATATCTTACAGTATTTCTCTTTCTCTGACTTATTTCACTTAGTGGTATATCCTCCAAGTCCATCCATGTTGTTGCAAATGGCAAAATTTCATTCTTTTTTATGGCTGAGTAGTATTCCATTGTATATACATATACATACCACATGTTCTTTATCCATTTCATCTGTTTATGGACACTTAGATTGCTTCCATGTCTTGATGATTGTAAGTAATGCTGCTATGAACATTGGAGTGTGTGTATCTTTTCAAATTAGCGTTTTTGGTTTTTTTTCGGATATATACCCGGGAGTAGAATTGCTGGGTCATATGGTAGTTCTATTTTTAGCTTTTTGAGAAACGTCCATAATGTTTTACACATTGGCTGCACCAATTTACATTCCCATCAACAGTATAGGAGGGTTCCCTTTTTTCCACATCCCTGCCAACATTTGTTATTTGTGTTCTTTTTGGTGATAGCCAAGTGACATCTCATTGTTGTTTTGATTTGCATTTCTCTGATGATTAATAATGTTAAGTATCTTTTCATGTGCCTGTTGGCCATCTGCATAACCTGTCTTTTATTTTAAGGCCTTCAGCTGATATGGCCTGTCTACATTACGAAGGCGCTTTACTTAAAGTACATTGATTTAAATGTTAATAACGTTCAGTGTGCTTAAGGATTAGTTGAAAAGCTTATGATTCTTTAAAATAGCCTTTACTTTCAGAATCCACTTAGCCATTATGCCCCCAACACCTGTATGCAGTACTATCAGATTTACAAAATTAGGATAAGGGCTAAAACCTCCAATGACAAGTTTGGCACCGTTGTGTTAGGGGTGAGAGAGCTCCACCATTCTACAGAAATTCTGGGCATGGTGTCAGTTATTAGGAAAACAAGGACATTTATGAACATGGACAAATTTTGTTAGGAAATTTCTGCTGGGAAGAAACTGTCTGGGCATGATGGTGGTGGTTGGATGGAATAATGGAGATGGACAGTCCCGAATTGAAAATCCCAGTGTTGGACAAAGGTCTACAGTGTTGAACAAAACCTACCTATTTCCTTTTTTATTGCCTATAAAATAGGAGTGGTATTTTTCAGAGCTTTCATAAGGGTCAAATGAGAAAACTGTATAAATTTTTCCAGCAGAATGTTTCATACTCTTTAAATAGTAGTGTTCTTTCTAGTCAAGGCTGAGTCATAAGAAGTTACAACTATCCAATCCTACTAGATAGAGATGGTAATGATTGGGCAAACAATGACATCCACAGTCCAGGCTTTGTAAACATAGGACTTGGTCCTAGAAAATCACAAGCCAAGGTTGTCTCTCTCTTCCCCTGCTTCCCCAAGGTCTTTGACTTCCATTTTTCTGTGCAAGTCTTTTCCATTCTCCTGTGTATAGACTCGTTTCCCTCCTTATCCATTAGCTTACAGATGGCTTTTGTCATTATGACTTCAGTTAGGCTCTAACAACATGGTCTTTGAGCTCCAGAATTCATCTCTCAGTTCCAATTTGAGAGAGTATCTGATTGCCCAGACTGTCTGCCCATGGAAGAACAGCCCTTGAGTCAAGTGTCAAGTGGAGAGCTCATTATCCAGTCAGTTCAAGGAAATGGTCATGGAGAACCATATGCCGACATGGGTCCACTCTTCAACAAGAGGAAAGTGTAGACTTTGGTGATATCCCTAGACATGTCTACCACTTGCAGCTGCAGTGGAATCATACCACCTTGAACTTATTCAAGGACTTCAGACCCAAAACCCACATAAAGTGTGGAATGTGCCTCCATTATTGTCATCTAAACCTCATGATAAATCTATTAAAATCATAGAGCTTAATATGAATAACAGAACTAAAAAGCAGTATACCAACAAGCAAACAGAAACACTTTGTAATCTCCCAGCCATACCCCATTCACCACTAGGGTTTCATAGTTATCTTAAAGACAATATGGTTTGAATGTCCAAACATCTGCATATAGACATTCCTTTTGTTCTTCCTTTAAACATGCTTTAGTGTGCTTAAGAATTTCTCTACATGTGGTATATACACAAAACCGTGCATACCATATAGGTGATTTAATGATTTTTTCAATCATAAATTTGATAATACATGTTTTTGAGCTCTTCCCCATAGGCTTATAAATTACTGCCGTGTAAGCTGGTCCTCCATGTGGTAACACTTTCATTGGTCATTCCAAATGGAATATAGCTATTTTGAGTTATAGATGGTGCTGATTAATATTTGACCTCATTAGTTAATTATATTGCTAAATCGATGTTAGAACAGCAAGAGTTCTTACTAAGTTTAATTTAAAAGACTTCTCTAAGGTTTATGCAACCAATTAGTTTTAGAGCCAAAATACTTGGACTTCTATTCTTGCTCTTTCTCTCCCCAGTTATTTATCTATAAGGTTTGTTGTGTTCCACAGTCATGAACTGCTGAGTTATTTGAAAAACACCAGCTGTTAATAGCCGAGAACTGCAGAACAGGAAAACACGGCTGTATCGGGACAAGGCCATTGCTATTAACGGAAAGAGACTGCAAAACTTGTTTCCTGTGTTCATGGTTTGTTTTTTTTTTTGCGGTACGCGGGCCTCACTGCTGTGGCCTCTCCCGTTGCGCAGCAACAGGCTCCGGACGCGCAGGCTCAGCGGCCATGGCTCACGGGCCCAGCCGCTCCGCGGCATGTGGGATCTTGCCGGACAGGGGCACGAACCCGTGTCCCCTGCATCGGCAGGCAGACTCTCAACGACTGCGTCACCAGGGAAGCCCTGGTACCATCTTTTAACAGGGAACAAACACAAAATACATAATTTGTTGGACAAATATGCATATTTATGTGAATTTTAAAAACAGATGCCACCATCTTTCCCCTTTCTGTCATATACAGTATTGTTGACATCCTCTAAATTAGGTATGATATTGGTTTTCAGCTTTTTGTAAATTTCTATGTGTATTGCTCTTACTAAGAAGATTTAACAGCATTAAAACTCATTGCTTCTGAACTCATCCATTTGTTTTCTGTGGACAGATGCAGTAACAAAGCTCAGTTGCTTTACTGAAGTGTCGGATTACATGATTTTAAACCAGGGCAAAGAGAGGAAGAGGTTTATTGAATAAAACTGTTTACTGCCTTTCCAGTACCCAGCTGATTAACAAATGGTTGTACAGCTGTTTGCAATAAGATACAGGCAGTCCCTACCTTTTGATAATTGTTACATAAGCTTTTCTTATTTATTCTCAGAGAGTGGTTTTCAAAAAGTTTATGTATTATGATTGAGGTGTTTCAGAAATGATTTAGGCAGCTCATGTTTGTGTACAAGATGTGCGTGTATTTGTGTGCCCTGTGCACACGTGTGTGCATGTGACTCGCACATCTCTTTGCACAAAGGATTTGAGGTAGTTACAGGATGTCATTCTGGTTAAAAAGCCACATCAGGTTACAGTCAGTTAATAGACCAGAGGCTGCATCATGCGCTCTTCAGCTTAGATTTCTTGAAATGTTACAAGATGAAGGAGGTGAGATTCTGGGACTTTTGATTTGCATTAGGGCGAATTCATTCCTTTGTGCTGAAGGGGAGTGAGGAGAAAGATTTCATGGGAAAGGCAAGCTTTTAGAAACGTTTACTGTATAAGGTTATTCATAAAGATAAAAACTCCGTACTATCTTGCACTTGAAAACTAAAATTTTTTTAAAAGGAATTGTTTATCAAAATTACAACTACAGGAATTAAATTAAAACACAAGGATAGGGTATGGCCGGCTGTTGGCATTGCCGATCTGGTTTCTGTCTGCGGTCTATTTGTACAGGTCAGATGTTCTTCCTTCTTCTCCGGCAAGCCTCAGCCTAGGCTTACCTAATGGCCTGCTTTAATCAAGCCAGCCGCCTTCTGGAGGGGAGGAGCCAGAACAGAAATAGCTAGAGTTTAATGTGAACAAGGGCATTGCTAAAGACCTCAAGTCAGAGAGCTCCTACTTCTCATTGATGTTGAAACAGCGTAAACACTAAGCTTCAAGGAGTGGGAATTCGTTATTTGTGACAAGGCACTTCTTACATTCCTGGTTGAAAGCAACTAATACAAAGTCATCCTAACGAGGAGACAGTCATACTGTTTTTATTGGGTGCGATTATAATCCATTCTTGTCCCATTATAATATGACGTAGTTGTCTTTAGATGAGTAGAACTATGTTGAGGAATTTTGTAAAAAACGAAAGCTGATGACTTGAGGCTCCTCGCTAGATGTTGGGCGGGCCGAAAAGTTCGTTTGGGTTTTCCGAAAATCTTATGGAAAAACCCAAATGAACTTATTGGCCAACCCAATATTTTGGAAGAATTTGGAGGGGGAAACGTAGTGACTAAGAGCACAGGCTTTGGTTGCAGACCAAGGTATGACTTCTCTTCATTTTAATTCTCTGTAAATTGGGGGTAATAATAGGTCTTACCTCAAGTAAGGTATGTGAACTATTTACCAGATGTATTCGTTTCCTGTTACAATTGTAACAAATTATCAAAAAGTGAGTGGCTTAAAACAACACAAATTTATTATCTTACAGTTCTGGTGGTCTGAAGTCCAAAATGCATCTCACTAGGCTAGTCAGTATGTGTGGAGGCTACATTTCTTTCTGAAGGCTCTAGGGGAGGATCTCTTTTCCTGCCTTTTCTAGCTTCTAGAGGCTTTTAGAGGTTTCTGGCTACAGCCCTTGGCTGGTGGCCCACTGCCATCTTCAGGGCCAGCGATGGCTGATCAAGTCTTTCTCACATGCATCACACAGGCACTGACCCTCCTGGCTCCCTCTTCCACTTAGGAGGACTCTTGTGATTACACTGGGCCCACCAGGTTAATTTCCCATCTCAAGGCCAACTGATTAGCAACCTTCATTCATTTCATCTGAATCTCAGTTCTGTCTACAACCTTAATTCCCCTTTGCTACTTAAGGTAACATATTCACAGGTTTGGGGGATTAGGACAAGGGCGCTTTTAGGGGTCATTATTCTACCTACGGCACCAGAGTACCTGCCACGAAGCAACACAGGGAATGTTAGTTTTTGCTATTCTTGATCCCCCATAAAGAAAGAAACCCTCTCTGAATGTTTTTTGTGGTTTAAATAAGAAGGCGCCAACTGACCAATGTCCCAGAAACCAGGTGAGTGTAGAACCTCCCACACTATGTTTCAACACCTTCTACAAACATAGTTTTGGCACTCTGCCTTTAAAGCTGAAAAATGAAGAACAGGATTGTGACGTCTGACCTAAATACACATGGTCTAGAGCTTTCCTGTTCTCTTCTTTCTCTACACTTTTTCCTTTCTTGAGGATATTTTCTGCGGTGGTATCAACTCACCTATATGTAGCTGACTCCCCCAAAATAGAACTTGGGTGCTAACCTTTCTGTTAAGCTTAAGGCACCACACGTCCAGCTGGAGCTGAGCGACTGCCCCCTAAGAGTCTGTGGGTCCCTGGAAACACCTGAGAATTCAAATGACCTTTTTTTTTTTTTTTTTTTTTTTTTTTTTTTTTGCGGTACGCGGGCCTCTCACTGTTGTGGCCTCTCCCGTTGCGGAGCACAGGCTCCGGACGCGCAGGCTCAGTGGCCATGGCTCACGGGCCCAGCCGCTCCGCGGCACGCGGGACCCTCCCCGACCGGGGCACGAACCCGTGTCCCCTGCATCGGCAGGCAGACCCTCAACCACTGCGCCACCAGGGAAGCCCTCAAATGACCATTTTTGACTCAAGCCATCTCTTCCTGCCCGCTGGGTGCAAGGGCAGCATCACTCTCTCTGCCACGCAGACGTGAACATTGGGAGTTACATGACTCTTGTGCCCCCTAACACTCTCACAAGTCCTCTCCAGCCGTCTTCCTCACTGGTGCTATCCAAGTTCGAGCTTCTTGTGCCCTCGTCTAGACCATGACATAGCCGCCTGTCTCCTGCTTTCCTTCCTTCACTGATTTATGTCACCGCCTCCAGGAAGACTCGGGTCCCTCCTCTCCACCTCTTCTGCCTTAAATCAATCCTTCTGCCTTGAATCAGGCCTTCTGCTTTGTAGTAAATCAGTCCTTGTCAGCATGCTGAAGGGCTCAGGGAATTATTTTTAAGCACCTACCATATGGTAGATATTGTACTTAGACATGTCACATATGTTATCTCATTTAATCCTCATTTAATGCCCTGGCAGGTACGTGCTATCGCTCCCTTGTTACTATCGAGGCAACTGGGGGATAGAGAGCTTTATGTAATTCAGCCAAAGCAACAGAGTAAGCAGCAGAGAGAGAATTCAAACTCAGATGTGTCTGATTTCAAAGCCCCTAATTTTACAGCTTTATACTGGAGCCCCACCATTTGATTTTGTTTTTAAGGTTCTAAAACAGATACCTTATGAAGGTACACCCAAGTTCACGTACTTTTGGGGCAAATCTTCCGGTAGCCTAATGACAAACGTATCATGGTTTGGTCATCTTGGTGGTGGTTTCCGAGGGCAGCTAAGGACTGCTATGTGTACTATTTTTTATCAGAGATTTAAGACATATCAAACCTTTGCCTTTGACGTGGCTTGCAGATTAACCCAGGCCCATTTCTCATATCTAAAAAAAGAGGGATGGGAAGCGAGGAAGCCATTTGCACAGCTATGGGTGGCTTTGAACAAGGTGAAGTCAGGACTCTTTTGGAGGTAAATAATTCTGATAAATCTGTTTCTTTTCCATTAAAGATCAACATTCAGTGACAAGCCAAAACAGGCTTCTCTTCTTTGACCAAAGCACCCACAAAGGAAACAGAAACCAGTTCAGCAACTTTGCAAGTGGGTGCGAAAGGATTCCTATAAATAAAGCCTCCCATTGTGCAGCTCTGGTCCTGTTAGGTTTGGAATGCTGATGGTTTATATCGTCCTACTCTGAGCTCTTGCTGACAACCTACTGAATTTAGCTCTAGCTGATGCTTCGGTGCGTTACAGTTTTTAGAATTACAATTTTGATACTTCTTAAAGGTGACTTTAATCATAAAGTCTACTTTACAGACTGGACTTTGTCTCCTTCCACCACTACCCACCATCCCTTCCTTATCAATTACTTTCCTAAAGGGAGAAAAAAAATAATATAACTCAAATTAGCTGATCTTGGGAATTCCCTGGCTGTCCAGTGTTTAGGACTCTGCGCTCTCACTGCCGAGGGCCCAGGTTCAATCCTTAGTCCATGGAACTAAGATCCCACAAGCCAGGAGGCCAAAAAAAACAAAAAGAAACAAACAAAAATTAGGTGATCTTAAGAACAGGAAGAGTGTTCCCTGGGGGCTTAAGAAGCTTTATTGCTCATAAAAAAGCATCAAAGCAAATACTATACAGAGGAGGTCAGTTGGGCAACTCTTTTTTATTCATGTGATAGCTTTGCCCTTATGTAGATGATAGAACTCATAGAATTAAAAAAAAAAAAAGCTGCAGGAGATGGATTTCAGTAATATAAAGAAATATATTTTCAAACCTTATTACTTCTTTTATAGGAAGGAAAATGCAAACAAAATCAACTACTTAACGTGACTCTTAGACTTCTGTGTAATTGTGAAAGCCAAACTTAGCAGAAGAAATCAACCTTAACTTGAGAATTAAAAATGCTGTCCGGAGTCATTATTGGGTCAGTAGTCAAAACTGGACTGCAGACAACAATCATATAAAAAAGTATTCTGGCAATGTGAAATTGACTAAATTGAAAAGTGCATCTTCGTGGGTATGCACGAATATCCATATTCATAGGAAGTATACACTTGAGTATTTAGGGCCAAAGCCATGATGCATGTAACTTACCCTCAAATGGTTCAACAAATATATACATTATGTGTGTGTGTATGTATACATATATGTCAGAGAGAGAAGACAGAGGGAGAGCACAAATGTAAAACCAATGGGATAAACTATTAACAATGGCTGAATCTAGGTAAAGAATATATGAGAATATGTTTGTCCTAAGCAATATTAATTCACATCCATGAGCAGATGATGTTCGAATCTAACTTTCCAGCTGAGAAGATTATCATAAACTTTAGACCTACAACTGTTTACTAGACATCTCCTAGGATATTCCACAGGTATTTCAAAACCAACCTTTCCATAGCTGGTTTTCTAATGCCCCCCTTTAAAGCTGAGTTGCCGTCAGTATTCTCTGGTACCAAAATAGGTTCTTTCTTCTACCACCCCAAGCACATCTCCCCCATCAGAGCAGCTATAATCACTCAAGAAATCCTAGCTATTCTAACCCGTAAAGTGTCTTCGACTGATTCACTTCTTTCAGTCCCTACTGTCGTTATTTAGCTTCATATATCACATGGATTATAATCATCACCTCCTAAGACCATTCTTACATTCAGGATATGTCCCCCTCCAGTCCGTCTCCTGTACTGGGGCTAATTTTTAGAGTTCAAGTCTGATCTTATTAATGCTCTCCCTATTGCCCTCAGATTAAAATCTAAATTCTCAGTGTAATTTACAGGGCACATGAAGGCCCTGGTTCCTGCTTATTTCCCTAATCTCATATCTCTCCTCTCTCTGTACCATAATTTATCATGTCTTCTCCTATAGCATGCTTCTGTCACACTGGACTTCTTGCAGTTGAAGCTTCCTCACCAGGCCTTTTCCCCTGTAGTCTCTCTGCCTTGAGTACTTTCCCTTTCCCCTGTTCCCACCTACCTTTTCAACACATGATCCTGTTTGCCTAATTTATTTCTCTCTTTAAATCTCAATTTAGACAACATTACTCTAGGAAAGACTCATGACACCCCAAGTCTGAGCAAATCAGTAATTATAAGCAAATTTAAAATAAAATAGCAATAGAATTATTATTATGAATACATATTTTTAATCTAGCATAAAGCATGTACACATTCATTCAGTCTAAACCTTAATAGGTTTTCCACAAGTACTCATTGGACATCTGTGATATGCCCAGCAACTTCTAGTTGGGCCATTGAATGGATATTACGTGGTCTCCTACAATGTTCCAGACATTGTTTTGGTTGTGGGGAACTATAGCAATGAACATTCTTAGAGCTTAAATTCTAGTAGGGGGGACTATGCAGAAACATATAAAGGTATAATATCAGTTAGTGATGTGTCAGGAAGGAAAAAACATGTAAGGGGCTGCTTCCCTGGATACTGTAGTGAGAAAAGACCTCTCTAAGGAAGAGCTATGTGAACAGGGACTTAAATAGAATGAGGCAGCAAGGTCAGGCCAATATCTGGGGAGAGCATTGTAAGAAAAGGGGAACCACAAGTACAAAAGTGTTAGGACAGGAGCATGCTTGGTATGTTCAAAGAACAGCAAAGAAGCCTGCATATGTTAAACTCAGTGAGCAAGAGGGGGTGATGATGGAAAGGAGTTCTTAGGCCGGATCCTGTGAGTAGTGAATCCACTCTGTCAGGTCTGATTTTGTCTGAGCATTGATTTCAGTTGTCCTCATGGTTTTCTACTTGGACTGAGAACACAAACTGGATTGCATTTTGTGGGGAAGAAAGGATATTGGGGACCAAGGACAATGGGAGGAGAGTCCCATCTAGTTCAAAGATGTTGCCCTGAGAATTAAAGAGCCAGAATTGGACAGACCCTGGAGAACTGTAACGGTGATGTCAAAAGGTGCTCTGCTTAAAAGCCTAAGTACCTCCCTATTGCCCTCAGATGAAAATCCAAATCCTCAGTATAATTTACAAGGCACAAGAAGATTCTTTCAAGCTGATGGGGCAAAGCCTTTGTTCCATGTAAAGTAGCAGTGCTGGGCAGACAGCCTGGACATCCCAGATATCTTCCTTTTGCTGTTTCGCATCCCCATTCTTTCCTGACTATTCCAAAATTAACTTAGTCAAATCTAGGCTTTTTTTTTTTTTTTTTTCCCAGCCATTAAATGGTGATGGAGAGTACTTTTGCTTTTGAACTATAGAAATGACTTTTTTCAGGAAGTGTAATAGATTGTTTTAAAAAATAAAATAATGAATTCCAGTTTTTACATCAATTTCCAGCCACATAGTCTAAATAGATCAAATATAGTATAATTTTAATTTCTACACTACATTTGGTTAACATATGTGAAAACAAAAGCTAAAAGGTCATTCTGATTTTCAAGAGGACTAACTTGTTTCTGACCAATGTGACTGAGAGATCTTGAATTATTTTCTTAAATGATATCTATTCCATTTTCTTTTCTTATTAATCAGTCACTAATCATTTCATTGTTTTTCTCTTTTATAATCTTCTGCTTGATCTTTGTTGTTTCCACTTCTCAATGTCCATAATCTTAATGATTGTCTCCCTTTTGTTGAAAAAAAATTATATGGCATATAATTCATATCTGGGGAAATTTTTTAAATTAATAATTATAATAAAGTAAAAGTTTAAGATATACACTATTAGACAATGTCCAAGGCACCATTGATTTGTTTTTAATATTTATTTATTTATTGATTGATCGATCGATCTATTTATTTATTTATTTTTGGCTGTGTTGGGTCTTCGTCGCTGTGCACAGGCTTTCTCTAGTTGCCGTGAGCGGGGGCTACTCTTCATTGTGGTGCATGGGCTTCTCATTGTGGTGGCTTCTCTTGTTGCGGAGCACGGGCCCTAGGCGCCGTGGGCTTCAGTAGTTGTGGCACAGGGCTCAGTAGTTGTGGCTCACTGGCTCTAGAGCACAGGCTCAGTAGTTGTGGCGCACGGGCTTAGTTGCTCCATAGCATGTGGGATCCTCCTGGACCAGGGCTCGAACCCATGTCCCCTGCATTGGCAGGCTGATTCTTAACCACTGCACCACCAGGTAAGTCCCAAGGCACCATTGATTGACATAACTATTTTAATCAAACACTAACTTTAACATAATTCTTTTAGGCTATAATAATTTTCAGGGACTGTGTAAATTTTTATGTGTGGAATCATTCATTTTCTTAGTTAGACTTTACTATAGGAGCTTGAAATCAAGCTTAAAACTCATTTGTCATTATGAACTGAGGGGTTTTTTCCTTTATTTCCTTTCTGCATCTCTTTTCTTATGACAATTTTGAAATTTCAAAATCAGATAGTTAAGGAGAGCTTTGTTTTGAAGAGTTCATCCTAATAAATTTCTGTATTTTAAAGAATGTTGTATTAACATGGCTTATCTTGATATGGCTGGCAATATGTGAAATACCTACACCTACTTTTATAGCTTTCTCTTTATAATGATAATTTAACAAGCTAGCATTTATTGAGTACTTATTCCATGCCAAGTACTATTCTGAGTTTCTCGTATGTATTAAAGCACTTAATCCTCATAGCAGCCCTATGAGGTAGGAAGTATTAAAATCCTAGTTTCACAGGTGAGAAAACCGAGAGGCAGAGAGGTTAATAATTTACCCCAGGCCTCATGGCTGGAAAGTGGAGGCTGGAACCCAGGCAGACTGCCTCCAGCGTCTTAACTGTTGCTCACTCTGCAATATTTACGTTAGCTGATACAGCCCAGAGAAAGGAGACAAGCTGACTGTTTAGTGTGGATTGCTGAGAAATATAACAGGAGGGAAAAATAGAACAGAAATTGTGCTCCCTGCTCAATAGGAGACATTATTCCCAAGGGAAAAACACAGAACTTGGGGCTTTTTTCCCTTCATTCAGAAAGTATGTTCACAAGGAGAAAGAAGAAAATTAAAAAGACTGTGTATATCAGGTTACTGAATCGCCACTGTAACTCCAGTGTTTGGCAAAGGCTTCCCTCAAACACTAGCTGCTCAGTAAACAGCATTAATTTTGTTACGTGCTACCTGATCTGGTTTGGTGAAAGCTCTTTTAGGCAAACTAAACTTACAGGAATTTTGTGAGACATTTATTACCATGAAGACTAGTACACTTGAAATACCCTACGTATACCCAGCAATAATCGCTACTGTAAGCAGTTCAAACTTTCTTTTAAAAATCGCTCTTAAACACCCTTTCTCTTCTAAAAGAAAATTAAATACTTGATAAGTAGCCTTTCTCATAGAGAAGTGGATGTTTTCTCCCCACCAGGGAACATCGCCTCTCCTTGCATTCATCCCCTGGAAAACCTTTGTTTTAGAACTGACACCGCTGATCACTCAGCATCTTAACCACATTTGTTTGCCACTTCACCTGAGGAGGAAAGTGTTCTTTTTCTTTTCTGTAGCATGCATTTTGATAAGGGTGCAGGCTACAAGTAAAATTCACATCTCAAGTTAAGGTTGTATCCTTGGCATTGTAACGTGTTATTAGCAAAAGTGCTTTTATAATCCTACCTGCCAACAATTAACATCTATAAATAGGAAGACCACAAGATTCTGAAATTACCCAAGTATTGGAAAGACTATTTTTTCATAAATTTTCCTTTAGCAAAGGGTCCTATCCCTACCATTTTCAAAAAAAAGTTCAGTTTGAACAAGTCCTAATTGTGTAATCAAGCAGATTTATCCATCGCATAGAAATAAAACAACAAATTTTTACATTTAAAGTCACATTATTTGCTGGAGAGGGTGTGGAGAAAAAGGAACCCTCCTACACTGTTGGTGGGAATGTAGATTGGTGCAGCCGCTATGGAGAACGGTATGGAGGTTCCTTAAAAAACTAAAAATAAAACTGCCGTATGATCCAGCAATCCCACTCCTGGGCATGTATACAGAGAAAACGTAATTTGAAAAGATATATGCACCCCAATGTTCATAGCAGCACTATTTACAATAGCCAAGTCATGGAAGCAACCTAAATGTCCATTGATAGTTGAATGGATAAAGAAGATGTGGTATATATATACAATGGAATATTACTCAGCCATAGAAAAGAATGAAATTTTGCCTTTTGCAGCTACATGGATGGACCTAGAGATTATCATACTAAGTGAAGTAAGTCAGAAAGAGAAAAACGAGTATCATATGATATCACTTGTATGTGGAATCTTTAAAAAATGATACAAGTGAACTTATTTACAATACAGAAATAGACCCACAGCCATAGAAAACAAACTTATGGTTACCAAAGGGGAAAGGGAGGGAGGCATAAATTGGGAGTTTGGGATTAACATATACACACCACTGTATATAAAGGAAACAACAAGGACCTACTGTATAGCACAGAGAACTAAATTCACTATCTTGTAATAACCTATAGTGGAAAAGAATCTGGAAAAGAATATATATGTGTGTGTATATATATAGCTGAATAATTTTGCTGTATATTTGAAACTAACACAACTTTGTAAATCAACTATACTTCAATAAAAAATAAAATAAAATAATAAGGAAAAAAGTCACATTATAATGAACAGTAATGTACTGTATGCAAAATTTTGCATGTTAACATGTTAAGTGTTGGAATTCAAATAAGAGACACACATATATCAAACACACTTGTGAAATGGTCATATGAAAAGTACCTATGTAAACAAATATCTATATATGTGTCATATCTACACAAAATACGTATGTCCCGGTATGTTGTCATGTGCTCTTTCTTATTTGCTCACATTAGGAATCTGATAAGAACTAGACTATGTGGTAAGAACGTTATGTTCTTACCACAGTAAAATTGAAGAAAAAAAAAAAAGCCTTTCAATGAAATAAAATGTCTCATTATCACGAATTGATCAATCTACATGATGTAACATATATAATATAAGGCAACTCAATCAAGAAGTAAGATAGGAAATACATTAAAAAAAACTGGAAAGAGAATATAGAATAAAAACCGGAGGTTATGTAGAAGCAGTGGCATTCCTGACCACAGCACTAAAAATATTTTAAAAACAGAGCTTCTTAGCAGCCTGGATCCCAAAGTTGAAGGACAGTTAAGAGGAAGCAATGCCCAAGAGCCAGTATTTATTCTTTGGAAACTATGTCATCAGATGCCTAATGGCCGGTTCTAAGCACAATTAAAAGATTGACTTGGTCTTACAAAACCTTGAAAGAACTACACTTAGCTGACAAGTGACTCAAATCTAGTTCCTATCAGATTCCTAGTGAAAGCAAATAAGAAAGAGCAAATGACAAAATACTGGGAAATATGTGTCTTGTGTAGATATGAAATGTATATAGCTATGGATATTTGTTTATACAAGTACTTTTCATATGACCAGTTTATAAGTGTATTTGTTATGTGTGTACATCTTTATACGTCTATTATTTGAATTCAAACACAATGCAGATATAGATAGCATTACCATCTATGTGAGATGTAAATATATAAAAGCCACCCTTTTGCATTTTCTGCAGATCCTGAAAACCATATGTTTATGTTTTGTCTAGGGTTTTTTGTGTGTGAGTCTCTTCTTCTAATACAAAGTCTTGATTTAAAGAAAGAGCCAGTTCATTCCTGCTTTCTACCTGCTTGCTGTCGTTTCCAGGAGTCTGCAGCTATGTGAAATTATTTGAAGGTGAACATTAGAGCAACTTCAAAACACTTCTGGCCTCTCTTTTTGTTCACCATATAAAGCTGCCAGGATACATTGTCATTAAGTTTCTATACCTAGCTAACTCCACAAAACTTGGAGAATAAGCAACATTTCCCAGGGTGGTTGTGTGTATAACTAGAGAATATTAGTTGAAGCACTTTGTAAATGATAAAGCCTTACCTACATGTAAGGCATTGTTTAGCATTAGCATTGCTCTTATGTAGAATGGTATCTAGGACTGGAATAAGCCAGTCATATGATTAAGGAATGGAATAGAAATTGATAGCTGTTAAAACACTTATAGCGGAGTGCCAGGAACTTTACCAGAAGTTTTACATAGGTTGTCTTATTTAATTAATAGCATTCATATGGAATGGGGCTGGAACCCTTAAAGGAGCCAAATAGTTTGTGGTGGATACAACGGTAGCTCCATAGAGAAGATTAGATATCATAAATTTTCATTTGAGAATGAATTATATTGCCAGTTTATACCATTTTCCTCTGAAATCATGTTGGTTTGATCCGGTTCTGTACTAGCTAATAAATAGCTTATTACGGAACTGTCAGAACTTGGCAAAGGCCATAAGTTCTGTACTGCACGCAAAATCTTGGTCTTATTGTATTGCGTAGAGATGCCAGTGTCATGAACTGGTGGTAATATGAACTCCGTTTTCTTTATAAGCATTGTCAGTCCATCACAGTGTACTGCACACAGTTTTCAATGACTTGTATATTTTTTTAACTTGCCCCTGGAGCCCGCCTATTTTGGCAGACAGCAGACCTTGGACTTGCAAAGGATTTTTATCTACTGAGTTGACATTTTCTCTTCCTGATGATAATAAACCCTACCCACCAAATAAAATACAGTATTATCATATGTTTATATCTCAGTGAGCTGCCACTGAAGGATTCCATAAAAATGTGATGACCGGGGAGAATAAAAGGGAAACATCCACCAAGGTCTTCTCCAGGATTCTGAAGTTTAAGTATATTGACAGGGAGTCAAATAGAGCCAGGCTGTGGATGGTGCCATTTGCTTCTAAAGGACTAACACAGAATGTGAATTAAGGGGAGGTGGGGGGCAGGTAGGAAGAGCGAGTTATTATGACTCATTCATTCATTCAGTTACTAAGTTTCCACACTATTATAGTTGCTGTATAATGTACTCTCTCCTTGTCCTAACAGGGAAAAAATACAGAAGGAAATAACTGTAATGCAAAGTAGTGTGTACTATACCATGACAATGCAGATGGAGGTTCTGGAGAAAAAGAAATCAAACTTATGTTTGGACAGTGAGCTAACAGCATTTAAATATCTGTAAAGGTATAAAACACCAGTCAGGTTAGGACCCAGCCTTATCAGGTCTGCTGAGTCTCAGTGCTGTTAGGAGTACATAATAGAGATTTGTTAAAGGTGGCTGAGCCATTGATTCACTTTAAGATAAGAAACGTACAGAAGTTAGATACTGAGTTCTGTTATCTCACTCCATGATAGACTTAGAGGGTCCACTTAGTAGTGTCTTATGTAGAGCATGCTGGCACTGTTTCGAGAATGTTCAGTGAAACAAGAGGGAGGCTTACGCAGCCAGGAGGCGATACAGTGGTTTTACCGAGTGCAGAAACAGAAACCTTTGAGACTCAAACACTGCCACCAGAGGTCAGGGCCGGGAGTAGAGGGCACTCTCCCAGAAAGGAAGTGTTGTATTACCCGGGGAAGCACAGGAACCAAAATCCCCGTCCTGTCTTCCTGAGAGCAGCACTTTGCTGGCTGAGTAGGGGTTGAAGGGAGGACCTCAGAAATGTTCTGCGCACGTAAAGGTATGTGTAAGTGCTCTCAGCTTTAAACAAGTCATTTTAGACGGTCAGAGAAAGGTGACTTTGTTACATTTTCAAAATCCAGATGACCTATATGGATCTGTTGGTTACTACCTCCAGGAAGGGAATGTTTGCTGGGGGCAGTCAGGAGGGAGTGACTCTGTTGAAATACTAATCTGAATATAGGATATGAAAAAGACTTTCCGTGCAACTACATTATTTGTCTATGATTTGCTGTAGGTGCAGCTGCTGTGATTCTATATGGAGGCCCTACCAGAAATAGATTCAAACATAGTGATTTTGGGTCTGTTTTCATGTCCAGTGGCCATTTATATGTCATTAGTGACTTTTTTCATTCATTCATAGGAAATGAAATTTGCCAGTAAGGTTTGCATATTGCCTTATCTTGCCCGTAACTGAAAGGTTGTGCACAGCTAGGGTAATGATAGTGATTAAGTCACACGCTCATGCGTGTTCTCTGGGTTTCAAAGACTGGTAATGCATTTCATTAGGCTCTCCTAACCATCCTCTTAAAAGTTTGCTTAAATGCCTTTGTTTTCCTTTGGCATTTTATTGAAATAAGTCCTTTAGGCTCCACAGAAATGCGGAGGGAAATCAATAGGAGGTTTTTGTCTTTCCTTTTTTTTTTTTTCTTTTTTTGCGATACGCTGGCCTCTCACTGCTGCGGCCTCTCCCGTTGTGGAGCACAGGCTCCGGACGCACAGGCTCAGCAGCCATGGCTCACGGGCCCAGCCGCTCCGCGACATGTGGGATCCTCCCGGACCGGGGCACGAACCCGCGTCCCCTGCGTCGGCAGGCGGACCCCCAACCACTGCGCCACCAGGGAAGCCCGTCTTTTTCTTTCTTTATGTTTTGGTCAAACAAGTCAAAATAACATTATCATTGATGGGTCGACCTATACTTCTAAATGGAAGGCATAAAGATATAAAAAGATCTGAGGCACGCACGTAAGTAACCTCTTTGATTTTTAATGGCATGCAGCAGATGGAATTCATTATTGACTTTTAAAAATGAAATTGCTCTGCATTATTATTTATTTATAGTTTTTCCTTTTAAAAGAAGTAATTACCATTACTAGGTTAGTTTTTCCTCAATCACAAGCAACTATGTAACAGTATCAGAATGTCTAATGTAGTTTATCACTTAGTCATGAAGCTTAATGATGCTACAGGATATTATCCCTTTCAAATTAGCAATAAATTTATGAGCATAATGCACGGCTAAAAGGTTGAGTATCTTTTCTTCTTACTTGGTTAATTGCAAAAGCAATTATTTCACATTACAGGGTAATTTATTTATGAAAATCTCACTGCAGAAACAGAAATGTTTTTAATTAGAAATAAACAATCTAATTTCATTTTTCCAGTTCAGCACACAGATTGTGTGCTGATAATCATAAAAATATGCAAAATGCCCAAGTTAAATATTTAGATGATTGGTTTCAGCCCAAACAACTTTTTAACTTTAATCACAGAATCTAAAACTTTTAAGTCATCAAGAATGTTGAAAACCAGTCATAACAAAATTTAATTTCCAAGCAATGTCCAATGTTTAAGCAGCTACATTTAGCTCAAATTTGAGAGGTATCAAAAGTGTCTAAGTCTTCAGTCTTTGTGATTTAAACAATATACAAGAATGGAATATCTCTCCATCTATTTATATCATCTTTAATTTCTTTCATCAGTGTCTTATAATTTTCTGCATACAGGTCTTTTGTCTCCTTAGGTAGGTTTATTCCTAGATATTTTATTCTTTTTGTTGCAATGGTAAATGGGAGTGTTTTCTTGATTTCACTTTCAGATTTTTCGTCATTAGTGTATAGGAATGCCAGAGATTTCTGTGCATTAATTTTGTATCCTGCCACTTTACCAAATTCATTGATTAGCTCTAGTAGTTTTCGGATAGCATCTTTAGGGTTCTCTATGTATAGGATCCGTCATCTGATGAATGGATAAAGAAGATGTGGCACATATATACAATGGAATATTACTCAGCCATAAAAAGAAACGAAATTGAGCTATTTGTAATGAGGTGGATAGACCTAGAGTCTGTCATACAGAGTGAAGTAAGTCAGAAAGAGAGAGACAAATACCGTATGCTAACACATATATATGGAATATAAGAAAAAAAATGTCATGAAAAACCTAGGGGTAAAGCAGGAATAAATACGCAGACCTCTTAGAGAACGGACTTGAGGTTATGGGGAGGGGGAAGGGTGAGCTGTGACAGGGCGAGAGAGAGTCATGGGCATATACACACTAACAAACGCAGTAAGGTAGATAGCTAGTGGGAAGCAGCTGCATGGCACAGGGATATTGGCTCGGTGCTTTGTGACAGCCTGGAGGGGTGGGATGGGGAGGGTGGGAGGGAGGGAGACGCAACAGGGAAGACATATGGGAACATATGTTTATGTATGACTGATTCACTTTGTTATAAAACAGAAACTAACACACCATTGTAAAGCAATTATACCCCAATAAAGATGTAAAAAAATAAAAAAAAAATAAAATAAATAAATAAATAAATAAATAAAAAAAACAAAAAAAAAAAAAAAAAAAAAAAAAAAAAAAGAATGGAAAAATCATCAGGGTTAGACTATAGACGTTACAAAAATGTTTGAAGCCCTTTTTCAAAGCTGTTGTTTCAAAGAATCATTTCACATACAGCCCAGCAATTAATAGGATCAGGAGATCTGTGTGCACAGGATTCAGACCACGCATGAATTTCAGTGAAGCTCCTGGACAGGTTAGACCCCTCCTCCCTCCATTCTTCCTACCTGTCCTCCAAGCTACCCTCCCCTCCCCCAACTGCTTTCTCCTCTTTATTCCCCTCTCTCCTACTCCTTCCTATACCTCATAACCCCCTGGCACTTGCACACCCAGACATCTTTTTTGCACAGGCAGATTTGTTTTCTCCAACCAGTGGTCATCACTGTGAAACTGAAGGATAGCAATTAATATTTCATATGTAGCACTTAAGCCTCTTCAACTAGATTATGCATTTTGCTTCTTCATACCCATCCATAGGCACTTAATAAACGCTTACTGATTGTCTAGTTAGGTTATATTGACTGATTTTGAGAATTCCCATACCCTCCGCAGTTACCAGTACTATATTTCCTGGATTCTAAGACGTACCTTTTTTCACATTTTGACTTATTAAAATCTCAAAATATCTTATGATCAATGGTTTAATTGACAGGGTTTCATGGTTTAATTGACAGGGTTTCGTTGTTTTTTCTCTTGGTGGTGCATCTTATAATAAATGCAGTCTTGATGAAATATGGCAGTAAAAATTATAGATAAATGCATTACTTGTATAATGTGCTAAATGCTGTGCATTTCACATTCAAACTCTGTAAGAGTATTCTCTTTCTGTTCTGTAGCTTATCCAGGGTCAATTTTGGTCTCTTCTCAGTACCTTCCTCCACCCTAATTCCCTTGCACGGTGATTCTCCCTGTTCTTGGGCAACTGTCTTGACTGAAAACCTCTGGAAAATACTCAGAGAATTTTTAGTAATATAATTACCAATATTTAACTGTAATGAAATGGAAAGGGTACAGTTTTTTAAAAATTAAAGACGTGGTTCAAGTTATGGTTCTGCTCCTTTAAACTATATGTACTTAGTGATCCAGAATTGTTCTCAGAGTTTCAAATTACATATCTAAAGAATAGAAATCATATGAATAATTTCTTCATCATGATATTGTTAGGACGATTTGTAAAAAATATTGGGCCAGTAAAAATATTGAATACGAAATGTATTTGAGAGCACTTGATAAACCATGAAGTACTGTTCAGCTATCAATTTTAGCATCAACATTGAACAAAACTTTAGACGGTTGGGAAGAGGAAAGAAGGAGACATTATAGAATTTATCCCAAATTAAAGAGAGTACATTCTGCATTTTAATTATCATTGGAGATGATGATCTGACCCATTAACTCACTGCCTGAATTTAAAGGAGAACTGTGACATCTATCTTCAGAGAACTTCCAACTTGCAGCGTTCAAGCTATTTTAAGTCCCAGTGCTGAATGCATACTAGTCTCAGAACTTGTATCCTTTACTGAATTAGCAGAACTACAGCCCACGGCACCTCTGTGGCATTAAAAATAAAAGGTTACTTAGATTCCCCAATTCTTTTCCTGTCTTTGTTCCTTCCATTTAAGAGCCATACCGATCTGTAAATTACAGTAAGGCTTTGGGAAAAATAACATAAGCGTGTTTAACAGTGGATTTCGGAATCAGCATATGACAAAGAGTTTTGTCTAACTCCTCACCTTCAGAGGAAAACACGGTGGGAGGGGGTGGAGTGGGGTTTCCAGCAGTTATTGTTCTTTCTGTGTTTGTTTTAGTTGCTTGGTCTGGTCGAAGCAGCCAAACCTTATTGTCTATTTACTGGGCCCCCAGTGTTATTTATTTACCAGGCCCTGTTATACATAAAGACTTAAACTGAAATAGAATCGGCACATGAGCATACATTTTAATAGAGTCATACTTCCTACAGAAGGAGAGTTACAGGTATAAGCTAATGCCCACTGGGGGAAAAAAGTACTGTTAAGTCATAATAGTAATTATGGAAGGGCCCTACTCCCTGATCCCAGATATTCACAAAGGAGAAATGAAATGATGCAAAGTTAATTGAATCAAATGGAATCAGTCACATAATTATTTCCATAGCCAGGACCCTTTTTCTGCCAACAGGAAGATTCCAGATATTTTTAGCTTGAAATGTCATCTTACAATTCGCCAGTGAAAAATGAATTCTATAGAAGAACATAGAAACCAAACCTTTGCATAGAAACCAAAAGTGCTTTAAAAAAAAAAAAGCTGGTTAGGATATCTGTATGTATTTGAGCATTCTCTAATACTTACATTTCATTGTATTGGCTTTCACAGTTTCAAGAACATAAAATAACAATAAAAAATAAATGTCATCGTTGTATCTTCAAAATACAAGGACTTCCATGGTACTTAAACTAGTATTGTTGAATGTAAATTCCATTGCTATAGTGAGTATAAAACACAAAGATTTTTTTTTTTTGGAAGGTTAATGTTTTGTGCATGTGTTATTTTTTGAAGTTATGGATACTTTCAAGAGGTAGGAATAAAAAAAGAGAAAAATACTGTATTAAAGGCACGTGCAGGTGAAAAGGGGGAATTGAAGGAGAGGGAATTGTGGTCATTACTTGAAAATCCTGTTTATCTCCTATACTTTAACATCCAACGGAGAGTCTTTCAGTATCTCATTTCAGTCACTTTATTTCCAAAGACCAAAAGTTTTAACTCTACTGTGAACATTTTCCCATCTAATAATATTCTGGGGGTTAATACATTTCCCATCTCAATTTGTTAGTAATTGACAGCAAACACCTATATTGGGCTGACTTGGTACTAAGTACTAGACTAAGTGCTTTACATATATATATATATATATATTTTTTTTTTGGAGTATAATTGCCTTACAATTTTGTGTTAGTTTCTGCTGTACAAGTGAATCAGCTATATGTACGCCTATATCCCCTCCCTCTTAGACCTCCCTCCACCCCCATCCCTCCCATCTAGGTCATCACAGAGCACCGAGCTGAGCCTCCTGTGCTATACAGCAGGTTCCCAGTAGCTATCTGTTTTACACATGGTAGTGTATGTATGTCAATCCTAATCTCCCAATTCATCCCACCCTCCCCTCCTCCCACTGTGTCCACACGTCTGTTGTCTACATCTGCGTCTCTATTCCTGCCCAGCAAGTAGGTTCATCTGTACCATTTATTAACTCATTAACAGGTTAACACATTTTAGCAAAATTACATAAATCATGCATTGAGCATTTATTAGTATTTCAGTTCTTGGAAGCACCCTTTTTCTAGTCGTTCAGGCCAGAAACGTTGCTACTCTTCCTTTTCCTCTTCCACTCTATATCTGATCAGCCCAGAGATTCTGCTAGCTCTATTCTCAAAATAAATCCAGAATCTGCCCAGCTCTTAACCACCTGTACTACTTCCTTCTAGGTCCAAACACCATCATCTTTCAACTGCATTATGGCAATAGGTCTCCCTGCCTCTGCCCTTGCTTTCCCCCATCGCCCCTCTACCAGTCAGCTTTCAGTAAGGCACCTGGAGGAATGCAGTTAAAACCTGAATCTCATTGTGTCTTTCCTGTGTGCACAGACCTCTTCAAGGGCTTTTCTCTCTCAGAGTAAAAGCCAAGCTGAAGTTCTCATCGTGGTGCACAGGGCCCTACCTGACACCCCGACACGAGTACACACACACACACACACACACACACACACAACTTCCTACAATTCACTGCACTCCAACTACACTGGGCTTTTTGCTGTCCCTTGAACACATCAGACAAGCTTCTTTCTTCCTCAAGGCTTTTACAAGTACTGTTCCCTCTGCCTCAGAGGCTCCTCCCATAGCGACTGGCGGGGGCCAGCTTCCTTGCTTTCTTCAGTCTTTTTTCAGTACTTTTCAGTGTGAACTTCCCTGGTCACCTTATCTAAAACTTTAAATCCCTCCAGCCCCATCACAGTTCATACCTTTCTTTGTTTATTATTTTTTTCCTTAGCACTTATCACTAACATATGTATGTGTGTTTATATTTATTTTGCTAACTGGAATGCAAACCCTGTGAAGAAGGATTTTTTTGTCTTTTTTTTCATATTCTATCCCTTGTACCAAGAGCTGAGCCTGGTATATAATATGTCCTAAATAAATATTTGTTGACTGTATCCTTGTATCAACCCTATTCATTGGGTACAATTATTTTTTACATTTTACAAAGGAGGAAGTTAAAATGCAGGTAGATTAAGAAATTTGCCTGAAGTCAAACAAGCTAAGCTAAGGGTCAGAATCAGGATTCAAACCCAAGACCTGGCTCCGGGAATCTGTGTTCAGACCACTCCATGTCCTTAATTAAGTGACTAAGTAGATTAATTGGGAAAATAGAACTATATGTAGATTCAGCTATTCTCTGGGGTTTTCTTCAATTAATTAATTTTCTTCAATTAATCAATTAATTAATTTCTTCAATTTTCTTCCACTTAAGTGAAAAATTGAGAGTTGCCTGGCTTAGCACAGCCAGGACACAGTGAAGCCTCTTTCCTCCATCACTTTTCGAATTTTTTTTCTGAAAAGAAGGTATGAGTTTTTAACATAGAAAAATGTACAAACAAATGACCCCAATTCCACTCATGTTGACATTCAAATAGTAATAATAAAGTAACATATGGACAATGGTTAAAAGAAGAAAGGCAACACTATGGAAAAAAATAAAATGAAAGCATTTATTGAATGTCTACTATATTCTGTAATAAGTAAGTGCAGGGACTCCATATTTGGTAATGCAAGTAGAATTTAACGAGAGGGACAGACACATATGCAGACAGTTATAATTATGCATTTCGTTAAGTGTCATGGTTGGGTTATGTATAATTCTGAATTGGAATTTAGAAGAAGAAACAGCAAATAGAGATCTGCTGACAGCTGAAAGCAGGGCCTTGTAGAGTGAGTCGTGGGGCAAGTATGTAAATAGTGAGTGGAAAGGGATTAAACGCCTCAAGAAACACTGTTTGAAAGAGGAGGCTGGGGAATGTCAGCAATAAATGTGACATGTCACAATTTTGCTTTCGATGATGGGACTCAGTGAGAGAGGGTATTTTAAAATAGCATTACATATGCTATAGAATAGAAATTACAGGCAAATCAGTTATCTGAAGGATGTGTAAATACATATTGAATTTAATTAGTAAAAGGATATCATTACTTATCCAAATGCATCATATGGAAAATTGTCAATTTCACATCCTTCCCTACCCACCTTGTTCCTCTGGAAAGTCTGGTTTCCAGCTGGCCACGTCTCTCATTTGGCAAGGTCACTATGAACTTCCTGCCATCCAAAGTGTTGGCAGTCTGATCTAGCTTAGTGACAGACTGCTTGGTTGTTACTAAGGTCCTCTGTAAAAAGGACACTGTGCCCTTACATGGTGGTGATTTCTCCACAAACAAGTCAAAAAGAAATAAGGTATTTAAATAATAAATGTTAAGAAGAAAATAATGTAGAGTTATGTGGTCACATGAGACTGGAGTGGGGTGGGCAGAGATACAGTTAGCTTGCATAATGATGGGGGTGTATCTCTGAGAATGTGTCATTAGAGTTGAGACCCAAATGATGAGAAGCCATACAAGGAACCAGGAGAATAGCTAACCAGATAGATAGATAGTAAGTGCAGAGGTTGGGAGGCGAAAACGAATTTGGTTTGTTCACAGAACAGAAAGAACACGACTAGACAGAGTAGTAGTACAAGATGAGGTCTCAGAGTTTGCCAGTGACATGATGTACAATCATAATGAACGTTCATTTATGCCTAAGAGCATTGGAATTGTTTTGCTTCTTTAAGTGTGTCTCAAGTGTAAATCTACTACTGTTTCTAGTAGAGAATAACTTGAATTTGCTCTGTACTGCATAATTTATAAAAACCTTTACATGCATTCTCATTTTACTTAAAATTCCTTAACATCCCCACGAAGTAGACAGGGCTAACTTTATTTCCATTTTACAGGGAAGGAAACTGTGGTATAAAAATGTTACATAACTTGCCTACAAAGATGTCTACAAAGCAACCCTTCCCCCACCTACAGACATTCATGTCATCTGATGCCACCTGCATCATCAATATTGTCCGAGAGTCAAAACTGTCTTTTAACCCAGATTTGAAATGAACTTGGGGCTTTGGTATATCTAAAGGCTGCTCATTGCTGAAAAAAAGAGAAACAAAAAAGAATTGCTACAATGAATAAAAGAAGAGCTTTGCTCTAATAGCAGGTGTGTGTGTGTGTGTGTGTGTGTGTGTGTGTGTGTGTGTGTGTGTTTTGTAGCATAAATTCTTTCAAGTCAAAAAAAATTTTTTAAATTGAATAAACAATCTGGACATATTAGAAATATCTCAGGGCTACAGATACTAAGTTTGCTTATTAGAAGCAAGTCAAGGTTATGCAGTTAACCACATATTCTTTTTTTAAATTTTTTAAAATTAAATTATATAGAGGTGTGATATTTACTGTCTCAGCCTATTAGCTAAGAAAACCCTTTTTCCCTTTTGTAGATTTGATGATTACATTTTTAACTAGTATTTCCTCTTTCTTGCTTATTATATTTATATTTTCAGTTGTATTCCTACAAATGTCATTCTCTGTAGGACATGGCCTTGATTGAAGTTTGACAGCTTTTCTCTTTTAATTAAGTCCTTTTTCATACTTTTAAATTAATTTGTTTATTTCTCCTTTGGTCTTGTGGTTTCTTAACACCTTATCTGTCTGGATGATTAAATCTTGGTTATAATTTTTTTTTTACTTTAAAAGTATCTCATTTTCTTAGTTTTTTAAAACTCATACACTTTTTTAAAACTTGAGATAAGTGTTTAATTTAAGGATATCTTTTTTTCCCTTCTGCTTTATCTTCCAAGTTAAGGCTGATTTCCTCATTTAACATTGTAGATCCTTGTAATAATCAAAACAACCGCCACCACCAAGTCTTAAACTTGAAGAAAAGATCTCAAAGTTATTATTCACTATTGTTGTGATAACATTTTCTCAGCTTCAAACACATTAAATTAATACTCCATGGTTTCAAAAAATTTTTAGGATATTTACAGTTTCTAATTATCATGTAAATATTTCAAGCCAATTTTTAAATATATGTAATAATTAACATATTTCAGATGCGACATGATTTTTAATGTACTCAGTAACTTAAGGGCTAGCACACATATTTTCTTTTATTATTTCAAAATTGCAACTCCTGAGAAATAGAAAATGCTCAGACCCTTTTTTTCCCTCTAGGTCTTGACTCTTTTCTCCAGCTGGTTACGTCTCACATCAGCAACAGCGTTTATCTCAAAGTACATGTACATGTTGTGCAAACAACTGAAATCAAGGCAACTCTGATAAAGCATGTCTTGTTAATCAAAACTGGATCAGAGCACATGCAGAAAGGGGAGACTTCAGGATAGAAAAGATGGTATTTCAAAACTTGGTTTCTCATACATTTCTCTAGGTATATATTCAGATGCTGGTCCATAATCAAGAGAGCAGTCCTGAATTATCTAGCTTCTGTTTTTTTTGAGAAAAAAGTGGCCATCCAACTGTTTTAAACTTCCCTTGCATTCCTTTCTCTTTCAAAGCATACATTTTACTGTTGATAATCTTAAACAAAAATAGTGGAAGGGGACTACTGTTTTATAGCAGAAATATTAAATGCTGGGATAAGGAAAATTGGCTTTCTGAAATAGAAAAAGATGAAAAACTAGGTATGTGGTGGTAAATTAATGTAAAGTGAGATATTCTGTTTGCATTTTGTATCAACTCTACTACTGTGTATGATTTACTGCTGTTGAGTAGATTGATGATGACATCATCAACATATGAAGATGACAAAAGTGATAAAGGTAGCAATCTACCCAAATGATTTTAGAGCTTTTGCTTTCTACTTCTCCCCTACAGCCAAGGAACAATCACACTGACACTGAATTCTTCCAGTGCCAGCAAGGGACTTACTTGCTGCCTTTTCAGAGATGATTAAAACCTCATGCCCCTTGGTAACAGAGACAACCAGTCTGAAAAGACTGTCAATGCTGGTGCAAGCCAAAGCTGAAAATATTAGCCTTCAGGCAAGTCCTAAAGCTTCTGCCATGACAGGATAGAGGAAGAGGTGGAGGTTGGAGGGGCAGGGGATCTGCCACCCATTTTTTCGAAAGGTCTGTAGTGTTGCATTTAGAATTTCCCATACTGTTATTACTCAGAGTGATTTACTACAAGGAATTCCTAACTGGACTTCTAACCTTCCTTCTTTCTTCATGCCCTTCCAACCCATTATCCACACTGCCATCTTAATGATCTTTCGAAAACAAAGAACTGATTGGTTCTCTCTTTTAAAAATCCTCTTAGATTTTCCATTGGCTGCTACATGTATGCCAACTCCTTATTATGGCGCACACAGTCTTTCGTGGTTTGGAACCCGTCTTCCTAGCATCTCCTGTCTATATATCCTCTTCGTGTTGACCTGATTTTAGGAATGCCTGTCCACTGGATTGTTGCAAGATTTCAGTGAGAAACTGTATATAGAGTACTCAATAATGACTAGTATTTACTGAACACTTACCATCTTGCCAGGTGCCAAAGACTGGGCTGAGTGCTTATGTGTATTAATCTTCATACAACCTTATGAGGTATAGATACTTCTATAATCTCCCTTCTCTAAATGAAGAAACAGATTTTGAGAGGTCAGGCAGCTTGCCCAAGGTCACACCAGTAGCCAGAAATGGAGTTGTAATTTTATCTCTCCGACTCCAAAACTGATGCTTTTATAGATTTTACTGCCGCCTGGTACATTGCCTGGTGTACAATTCAGCTTGATTAAATATTCATTTTTTTAAACCCATTACTATAAAACTTACAGTGTCTGGAGAACGACCTTTTTTTCTTGCTTCCATTGCCTACCAAGGTTAACGGATAAACAACTTTTTTGACTCTTTCTAGATGCTCCCGTCTCCTCTATGCTGTCCTCTTTCACTTCACACTCAGCGTACTGTGGTGTAATAATCGTTTACATATCTACTGCCTCTCATCTGTGGGCTGTTCCTTGGGTCAGATACCACATCTTCACTGTCTTTGTGTCCTTGGAGCTGAGCATAACGTGTGCAACATTCAGCAAGTGGTGAGCAAATGGAAGGAGTGAAGCAAGCTCTGAAGAGAATTTTGAAATATGGGAGGCTTTCTCCTTTCTCAAAAATGAGGAATTCCTCCTTCCATTTAATGTGTAACTGCACTAACCCTTCAAATAACACTCAACCGGGTCATTATGGAAGAGCAGAATCAGACTTACGAGGTCCGAGAGGGTGAAGGGAAGATGAACCCTCCTTTTTCTTCATTCCCCTTTTCCCTCCAAATGAGAGAGAGGCAAGATTGAAGGAGAGAAGATAATATTTAGAAATAGTGAAATGACATTTCAATTCTTTTAAAAAGATACTAGTTATACCTCATGCTAAGATGACTAAGACTCAAGTCTTAAGCTTTCCCCGCCTTGATCCTTTTTCCATTTTTCCAAAACAGTTATACCTCTATTCACACATTTCTCAAGGTTAGTGAATTAGAAAATACCCCTAAATTTTAAGATCTCAGAATTTAGAGGAGATCAACTGGTAGACACATGGTCACAGAGTGAGTCAGTGCAAGTCCCAGGAGTAAAGTTTAGATCATCTGACTACTAGTGGAGGGTTCTACGCATCCAACTACTGCCATGTCCCCTGAAGGATTTGGTAAAAATAGAAGATGGTACAGTTGGGGAAATAAATCACTGTCATTGCCAGTGCCCATATTCTATTTTTCCCTGCTTAATAGAATAATAATTTTTAACTCATAAATGCATATGTTCTGTTGATCAGCATGTAATATTATGTCAAGAATACCAACAAAGATATATGTCTAAAATTTATATTATCCCCTAAAATATAGAGAGCCAACATATATCAGCACAAAAGCATTTCTTAAATTATAAAACAAGGAAGTATTCATTGACCATCATTATTCTGTGCGAAGAAGAGGGTAAACATTATTTTTAATAAACTACTACTTTCCTTGTTCTTTTTAACTTGTGTGGTGGGATCCTCCATCCCTAAGTGATATTCAACAACTATAAGGTCTAAAGCAGATTTGTTATCCTGGGGGAAAATAGTAATAATTTCCCTTAGTCAGTGTGATCTAATACAGTATGTATATCTACACATTACAATCCCATGTCTTAAGAGAGTGAAACCCCTGCCTCTGTCTAGGAACTTGTAGGTGACCCTTAACATCTCACTCATCTGACCTCCCTTGTCTCCTCTTTGTATAGGAAAATGGTGGCTTACCTTTCTCTGCAGATGTAAAAGTCAGCTAATACCTGGGTTTAGTTCCTTGCACTGCTACCTGCCAGGTGTGCAACAGTAGACAAAGTCATTGAACCCCTTTTACCCCTCATTTCTTCATCTGCAACATGGGGATAACATTTTCCTCCTTCCCTACAAGGTTCTTGCAAAGATTAATGACATATGTGTAAACGTGGGCTTCAATCATAGAATCCTGAAAAGGACCTTACCAAAGTGAATCTACCTCACCATTTTTCAGCTAAGAAATCGGAGGCAGAGGCCTGGTAAATGCTGTGTCCAAGACCAGTAGCCTGTGAGTTGTACATCTGAGGCTAGAAACCAAGTCCTTTGCTTGAGTGTGCTTTGTTTTTGCTTCCTTTTTTTTTTTTCTTTTTTCACTTGATAGGCACCACAGAACTGATATACACAAGGAAGGGATGTAAAGACTATGATAGAATGATCTTAAAGAGGAAGTAGGTTTTTTACGCCAAGTGACATGACAGCAAATGAGAAAAGAGGAAGGTACAGGAAGAATATTTATTAGAGGGTTTATAGCATGCCAAACATACATTAAAACATGAAAAACGTTTAATTACCCAATTCATATTACATAGTTAAAATAGCTACAAAGGATATTTTTTTAACTTACAGAATTATCAAAAACACATTTCTTGCCTTCCCTGTTTCTAGCGCTCTTCTGGGACTTAGCAGATCTTAACAGTGTACACAAAATCTCTGCTTTATGCTGTGTTGCCACCTGTGCTGGCTGTGGGCGGAGGGTGTATGAGGAAGTTCAAGGGGCTGAGCTGGGGAGAGGAGTAGCTGAGCTGGGGAGAGGAGTAGCTGCTCTCACTCACAAATGACTCTTCGGTGCTTTCCAGTTTTAGAAGTTCAGCTGGATTTTCAAGTCCCTCTTATGAAATGCAAATATTCTCTTAAAATGATACTTACATCCCCATAAATTACCCTTGACAGTAAGTCTACATTTCTCCTCTAATCACATCAGCTTTGATTGGTGATGGAGAGGTGGAAGAGAGTGTAACTGAGAGCTTAAAGCCCTGAGGAAAGGGCAGACCTAGATAGGAGTTGAATGGTAGATACCAAAGGTTACTACTGAGTGCCAGGAGGCAAAAGAAGCTCATGAAAAAAAAATTGGTGAGAAACGGGAAAAACAGCCTTTGGCTGCTTTGCTTTTTTGCTTAGGGCTGCAGAGGTAACCAATTAAAATCCAAGATATGACACTACCCTTTTTTTCATGCCTTAAACTGGATATTGAATGCTGTATTTCACGGTGCTAGGAATAAGAACAAGTCAAATTTATAGTCTTGGATTAGCAGACACCATAATCTAGAAGAGACAATGGAAAGATTACAGAGCTGGAAACTGCGAACCTAAATTCAAATTCCTACTCTGATAGCAAGGAGTTGCATTTGTCTGCGAGTAAAGACTCCTGATGCCACTTATCTAAACACATAAAGCTTTAGTTTTCTCCTGTGCAAAGAAGTCCAGAAATAGGTAATCACTGGTATAGGTTCAGGATGTCAAGGCTGGGGTCTCTTTGAAATTTTCTTAGCTTTTTCCTCATGGTTCTAAGAGATCTGCTATAGCTCTTGCCATCACATCCATCTTCCAGACAGGAGGAAGGTAGAGGCAGAAAGGAGGGGCACATATATCAGTGAAGAACTTCTAGCAGACCTCAGCTCATGTCTCAGTGTCCAGAACTGTGTCACAGAGCTACTTGAAAAAGAATGTGAAAAATTAGCTTTTTTGCTAAACATACTGTCATTCCAAATAGAATCAGGAAGGAAGGAGGGAAGAATGGATATCTGGTAGTTGCAGTCTTGGACAGAGCAGCATTGATTAGGGGAAAATAAATGAGAGTTTCAGCAAATTGAAAAGCAAAATGGAATATATAAATATAAGGTAGTTTTATTAAGAAGGTAATAGAAGGGAAGGAGTTTTATGCTTTAGAAGAAGGAGACTCTAATGCATGCCTTTCCACTTCTCTGGTCATCGGTGAGAGTAAAATAAGCATAAATTATTTAAAAATCCATGGTGGGCATTTTAAAAATATACCAATAGGTGATAAAAATTTAACCTTAAAATATACCAGCTGCAAACCATTCTTACATCCATGAGCTCCATGAACTTTTGCCATTCGACCAGTCATGGTGCAACCCAAATGTGGTCTCAGAGTGTCTTGAAAGTTGGGTCAGATGTGCCTGGTGTAGGACAAGACAGTTAAAATATTTCTATCTGGAAATCCCTAATGTGGATAGCTAGCTTTAAAAAAAATTTTTTTTTTTCTCAAACAAAGGAGTGGGAGTGGGGGACTGAATTTTAAAAGTAAACCGAATGGTATTTTTTTGTATTCAAGATTACAAGAACTTCACACTTTTCTAGTGAAGCAACATTTATCCTTTGTCAGGCTGACAATGGTCTACATTGAAATGTATCTTTCAATGGAATCGTGTTAAATTTTAGTTTCAAGAGTATTGCTGTGTAATCAAAATTAGAATTAAAGTTAAACGTCAGAGATCAACTAATTGTCCTGAAGCCACCCATGCATTAACCTTCTCATACAGATCCAGATTCGGAAATAGCCAGTTTATCAGTGAAAGATATCAGGAACAGTAGAACACTATAGTTCTACACTCTATAGTTCAACACTACTAACTAATTGAAACAACCGGACCCTTAAGAGCTAGGATAGATCTAAGAGTAGTAAAGACACTTATTTCGCTGAAAGATTTGAAATCACTACCCAGAAGTTTTCTTTTGTTTTTAACTTCCTGGACTGTTTTATTTTACTCAGGAGCTATCTTATGACCCTGGGGCAGCGTGGAGAGGGGTGGAGAGCCATAGGCCTCTTGCTTGTACATGGATCACAGCTGAGCCAGTATTCAGTAAGTGGACAGGACAGTTAAATGGAAATTTCTCAAGTAATCTGTAGCATTATGCTCAAGAAAAGATTAGACCAGTTCCCTCTGGAGGATTTTCTTCTGGCCTTTTGCTGTATGAAATGGGACCTGACCTCAAGTGTGAAACCTGAAGGAATACACCATGAGGTCAAGAGAGCAAGGGAGATGCTTCTGGATCAAAGGAAATTGTTGTCAGGCATGGAAACCATGGGAGGAGGAGAAAATACTGATTAAATATCTCCAATACAGGTTCAACAATGAAAGGTAGGGAAGATCAACATGTGAGTGGTAAGAGATGAAGGGCAGGAAAGAGAGCTGGGAGATTGTGGAAATGTTTGAAGCTTTTTAGACTGGAGTCTACACATACACAATTAACAACCTGTAGTTTTCTAAAATCTTAAAACTATCTGATAATGATTCTTGACAGCGTTATGTGAGGATGTTAACAACTGTTATTTCTATAAGTATGGATAGAACATGAAATTAAGACAAATTAAGTGTATTTAGAAATAGTCACCCTCGAATTGTTATGCATCTTGTTTTGCATTTATCTATCTCTTTTTTGGGCACACACACAAAAAATATATCAAAATATCTTTGTGGCTTTAATTTTAAGTAGTTATAAGTTGAATTGTAAAAGGTAGACTATTTCATGACTATGAGTCTAGATTGAGAGCATTTAGTGAACATGTAATATGCTTTCATTGTGCTCTATTGGTACTTATTAACTTAATTCAAATATTTATTGAATGGCTACTATGTGCCAGTAATGAGCTAGATCATGTCATAGAAGATCATAATCAGTCTACTAAGAAAGATTTGATCTTAATAAGAACATATAAATATTCAATAATTTTCAACACACATTTACTTGGAACATCTTACTGATACAGTGATTTAATCACCAACTGAAAAGAATTCCTTAAGTAAAGTTTTAGTTCTCTGTTCTGAGAAGATTGCTATGTCTGCTGTTTATTATAACACTTTATATAATACTATGCCTCTCATCAGGATACAGTACCAAAAAAATATGCTAAAGACTTGCAGTTTGGAAAATGAAATAAAATCAGAGGCACTGGGATATTTTAGTTCATATCCTAGACAAGAAGACAGAAAATATCTACCCTCATTGAGAAAATGTTATTGATATGGTCCCTAAACCTAAATACAGTTTGCGAAGGCAGAAGGTTTCCTAGGAGATGTAGATCTTGCAAATATTAACAGTGAAGAAAGATCCAACATGATCCGATTAGGCCTACCCTTCAGATCTTAGTAAAAGGTTGTGGGAGAATAAGAGTGTCCTTCATGCTTAATTTGGAAACAGATATCACCTTCAGGTGTGATCATATAAGTACATACCTAGCTTTGCAGTGTCATTCATTGTTGGAGTGATTGCTCACATAACACATCTTCTGTGCCTTTTATCTTTATAGGGGTGATTTGGAAAACTGCTGTGGCCTAAATTCTAAATATGTTTATAAAATGCAACTTTGTTTCTAGGTGGTCTTATTCCATCTAATTCCTTTTTGTGTTTGGCTTTTAATCAATAATTTCAGGCTAAATGCAATCAAATGTCTGAAAATGGAAGAAGTTGTCCAGTAAAATACTCTATTATCTGATAATAGATGGGTTGTCATCGTTGGCTAATGCTCATACTGTATTGATCTGGTTTAGGTGTTACGTGTATGTCTGTGTATGTATATGTAACACGTGGTTTAGGTGCTATATGTGTATGTGTATATATTATAGCTACAGAAAAAGGGGGGGACACTTTTTATATACCACCCTTTTTTTCATTTAAATTTTTGCTGTGTTTTGTTAAGTTAGACATAATTATATAGTCTACCATACAATTTCTAGTTATCCTTTACTTCCATTACATGTAAATGCTGATTCCAAAACGCTGCATAATTATACAATTATGGTAATATCACTACTCATCTATTACCATATGGCTGTCTTGCAAATAACTCTTCAAAAGTAATTGACTTTCAAAATATTCTCTTCAGTTATTTTGCTTTGCTGCTACTACTCTTTGCCAATTCTACCTACCTATCTTACTCTCCATATCATTAAACTAAGAGAATACATCTCTGAAACAAATATATTCATTGTCTCATAGGAAAGACATCTGAGAAAATCAGACTCAAAAGGAAAAGAAAAAAGAGCAAAGTGTAGAACAATATTGGGCCCATTGCCAAATTTATTTTTGGCCCTGATCATCTGGGCTAGCGCTTGCTTGCTATGAAAGATGACTCTAAGTGACTCTGTGCTGATGGAATTTATTATAAGGAAAGGAATAATTTACTAGTCACGGCTTCAACTTACAATTGCAGACTTCTTGTCCATATAAATCATGTGCTATGTTCATACAGTCAGTCATAACAAAAATTCAGAATGTACTGTGCTGTTCTGGATTGACCTAGGCTTCCTTTCCTAGCTTCTTAGATTTCCCAAAGTATCAAGTTTAATTTGGGAATTCTCTCCAAACTTCACAAGCTAAAAGAACGATAAGGAAATATCAGAGTGTCTCGTCAGTTCAACTTCAGTAATCTTGAAGATTTACTCTCTGACTAAACCCTAGTCCTAGTATCAAAACATTTCTTACTGGTAACACACTAAAAAGCTCTATAATTTATATAGGATTTATATGAATGAACAACAAGTTTCCTTAGGTTTGCAGCATCCACTTAAGAAGGTTGATTTGGAACATTTCATATTATACAATTTTATTACCTAAATTTCTATCGTGAACTGCCAAGAACTGATGCTTTTGAAAGGCTGACTCGGATGAGTTGATAGAAGATTTTTAAAAGGCTTATTTGTAGGCTTTGTAAGCCATGATACCATGAAAAAGAAATTAAAGCATGAAAAGGAAATCCTCCAAAAACTAATAATATTCTCTCCCTTAGGGTCCTTCCTAGTTCTGTAGTCTGCACTGTACAAAAGAAGACAAAAGCCATAGCTGATTTATACAGGAGCCTAAAAATGAACAAAGAGCTGAAAAGTTAGTTTTAGGACTTAGAAGAAAAATCCCAGAAACTAAAATATTTTAACTTGGAGTAAAAAGATTACAAAATCAATAACAATAATAATAGCTTGCACTTATCGAACAATTGTGATGTGCCATTCTTCACAGTTACTCTATAAGAGGGCAGTATTATTATACCCATTTTACCGATGAGAAAACTGTGGCTTGGAGAAAATTACCATGTCCAAAGTCATATAAACAGTAACTGATGGAGGTGAAGTTGAATCATAGAAATCTGACTCTAGAGCCAGCTTTTTAACACAACAGTCACCATAAAGTATATGATATTCATGCAGATTGAACAGTGATTTGAATCAGAGAATACTCCTTAAGATACTCGTATGAAAAGAGGTGAGCTTGAACCTATTCCAGTTTTAGAGAGAACATTATTTACAGAAAGTAATGGTAATGGAAGAGGAACAGGTTAAATAATATCACATGAAAACAAACATGGAAATTCAGACCATGGGACATAGCGCAGTATCACTGACCTGTTTCTGCAACAAGCCAATGGCATGCAAAAAACAAACAAACAAAAACCAGTGGAGTCTTTGCTCAGATCTTACACTTTAAATGTGGCCCATTTTGAGTCCAGCAACACTGACACCACCTGGGAGATTGTTAGACAGATAGTATCTCAGGTCCTGCCCCAAGTCCTACTGAATCTTAAGATCCCTAAGTGATTCATTTGCACGTTAGAGTTTGAGCAGCACTGGTCTAGATGACTAGAGATTTAACTAATTGTAATAGGTAGAACTTGTTTGGATCATGATTCAACAAGCCAACTGCAAAAAGACATTTTCACCTACTGGGGAAATTGGGCACGGACTAGTTCTTGGATTCTAAGCTCTAATTTTATTAGGTATGATAATAGCACCTAATGGTTAATGATGAATGTCCAAATCATTTAAAATTTAGGCACGTATACCAGGATATGTAGGGGTGAAATAATATGGCTGGAATTTGCTTTAAAATGTCGTGGTAGGGCTTCCCTGGTGGCGCAGTGGTTGGGAGTCCGCCTGCCGATGCAGGGGACGCGGGTTGGTGCCCCGGTCCGGGAGGATCCCACATGCCGCAGGGCGGCTGGGCCCGTGAGCCATGGCCGCTGGGCGTGCGCGTCCGGAGCCTATGCTCTGCAATGGGAGAGGCCACAGCGGTGAGAGGCCAAAAAAATGTCGTGGTAAATACAGTAGCAGTAAGTGATACAAATGTGGCAAAATCTTGAAAATTGTTGTATCTGTCATTCTGCTCTTCTATCTGCTTTTGAATCTTAGAATATTTCATAAATTTATAAAAAAATATCAAAATAGGGACTTCTCTGGTGGTCCAGTGGTTAAGAATCTGCCTTCCAATGCAGGGGACGCAGGTTCGATACCTGGTTGGGGAACTAAGATCTCACGTGCTGCGGGCCAAGTAAGCCCGTGCGCCACAACTAGGGAAAAGCCTGCATGCCGCAACTAAGACCCAACGCAGCCAAATAAATATAAATAAATAAATATATTTTAAAAATCAAAATAAATGGACTTATGCCCTAGAAATTGTAGAAATAACTAAAAGAAGTCTCTTATAGTAGAAAGAGTTAATCATTTCACAGAATGTCAAAGAATCTTTCTCCAAAGGATTTAAATAATAGCACACATTTTTTGGTCTATGGGCAATTTTAGATATAGTCTTGGTAAAAACCAGAAGACATAAAAAAATCTGCCAGGCTGCCTTTCTCAAAAATGATTCTGTGGTAGATGTTATACTTTGTGAATACTTCGGGCCATTGGTCTTAGATTTAATGCCTTAGCTGTGTTTAAAAACAAGAAAAAGCAGTTGGAGATGCCTCTGTTCTAGCCCTGTGTTTCCTCTCTTGTGGCATTCTTCACTTTAATGGTTGACTGATGGAATGTTGAGCAACATAGTCATCCAAATCCAGCATTTAATAGAGAGTCCTGTACTGATCTCATTCTGTTGAGAGTCTATGCCTGTAAGTGCAGACTAAGGCCTTCTGATGTTATGTGATCAATAGGAAACCCTTTAAGCTGGTA
Source organism: Lagenorhynchus albirostris (assembly GCF_949774975.1). Taxonomy (NCBI): domain Eukaryota; kingdom Metazoa; phylum Chordata; class Mammalia; order Artiodactyla; family Delphinidae; genus Lagenorhynchus; species Lagenorhynchus albirostris. The sequence goes on from NC_083111.1 coordinate 51,574,358, forward strand.
TGTATTTGTCATATAGAAAGGCATTCCTTTCAACATCATATAAATCCTTGATGTACTTAACCACTGCAAAGCATATCATTTTTTGTTTCTGGAAAGGGGTGCAAAAGAGAATTCCACAGGCTATTAAAAAGAGGAACCAAGTACTTTTGCAACCAAGTACTTTGGCAGTATTTGTGGTAATGTTTTCTAGTTTCTGGTTCCTTCCTGTAGATACCTAAGAATGGTTCTCAGAGACTAAATACTAAACTCTGCCAACAGCCCCAGATGTAGACATTATACTGTTTACAGGTGAACAGCTGACCCTGACTGGTTTAGTAGGTGCCTTGTGTTTAGGGAGTGAGTCAGTGGATGAGCAAGAATTTGCTTCCAGAAACCTTCCCATTTGAACCACAAGTAGTTTTCCCTACATGGCACTATATTTTGGTCTATTGGTTTGGATTTTATGGAATAACCTAGAGCATCTAAGGTTTTCCTTTGATGAATATGTATTTGGAGGAATGAATGAGTAATGGGGTAATGGAGGGAATTTTGGTTCTGACTCTGAATCAGAGTGACTGACACTCAGGTGCTGCTCCTCAAGCTTCTCTAATTTAGGTTGTGCCCCGAGAGGCTCCCTATTTATAGGAAGCTGCTTTGTTAGATGTGTGTGTTTTTTGACTTTTCAGACACAAGTTCTTTTCTCTCTCTCTTCCTATTCTTCCTGGTAGATGCCCAATCAGCTAGTATTTCTTGCTCTGTTCTTTTCAGGAGAGCAGCCTCTGCATGAAATTTTATATATTGCTCATTAGCCTTCAGTACAAACAAAAACCTGTTAGTCAAACCATGATCATTTTTCTTTTCTTTATTGAAGTATAGCTGATTTACAATGTTTGTACAGCAAAGTGATTCAGTTATATATTCTTTATATATTCTTTTTCAAATTCTTTTCCATTATAGTTTATTAAAAGATATTGAATATAGTTCCCAGTGGTATACAGTAGGACCTTGTTGTTTATCTATTTTATATATAGCAGTTTGTATCTGCTAATCCCAAACTCCTAATTTATCCCCCCACCACCTTTTCCCTTTGGTAACCATAAGTTTGTTTTCTATGTCTGTGAGTCTGTTTTTGTTCTGTAAATAAGTTAATTTGTGTCATATTTTAGATTCCACATGTAACTGATATCATATGGTATTTGTCTTTCTCTTTCTCACTTACTTCACTTAATATCATAATCTCTAGGTCCATCCATGTTGCTGCAAATGGCATTATTTCATTCTTTTTTATGGTTGAGTAGTATTCCATTGTGTATATATACCACATCTTCTTTATCCATTCATCACGGACATTTAGGTTGCTTCTATATCTTGGCTATTGTAAATAGTGGTGCTATGAACATTGGGGTGCAAGTATCTTTTTGAATTAGAGTTTTCATCTTTTCTGGATATATGCCCAGGAGTGGGATTGCTGGATCATATGGCAACTCTAGTTTTTTAAGGAACCTCCATACTGTTTTCCATAGTGGCTGTACCAGTTTACATTCCCAGCAATGGTGTAGGAGGGTTCCCTTTTCTCCACACCCTCTCCAGCACTCACTATTTGTAGACTTTCTGATGATGGCCATTGTGACCAGTGTGAGGTGATACCTCATTACAGTTTTGATTTTCATTTCTCTAATAATTAGTGATGTTGAGCATCTTTTCATGTCCCTCTTGGCCATCTGTATGTCTTCTTTGGAGAAATGTCTATTTAGGTCTTCTGCCCATTTCTGGATTGGCAAACTGTGATTTTTGGCATTCTGCAAACATGTTCCACACACCTCTGTACCCTTCAGCTTGTTTGTTCTGCTACAGCACAATATTATAATCTTTGGCTGGAGAATTGTAATTAGAACAACTTGTTGTTTTTCCTAACCTTATTGCCACTGTTAAAATTGTTTATTATTATAAAATATAACAATATTTCCAAAGCTCTAAAGTACCTTTATTACTGTAGATGAACTTTATAGGAAGCATGATGCAAAGTTTCATAGCCCAAAGAATTAATAAATATATCAAAAATAGTATATCCTTTTGCTATTTTAAAAGAATATCATTATATTAAAAAAAAAGCTTTGATGTGTGTGTCTGTGCATGTGTGTATATCCCAAATAGGTTCTATTAGAGAAATAAGATGGTCAGAGGATAATTTTCCCCCAAAAAAGGTAACATCAAGACAGATATAAAAATTAACCCATTAAATATTTTATTTAACTCATTAATTAAGGAAGCAGTGAGATGTTACAACCAATTTAAAGGAGAATCCAAACAGACATAGAACAGGCTTATTGGAATGAATGTTTAGATGGGGACACATTCTTCCACTGTTGGTGAAGAAAGTCAATTCAAAGTCAATTCAAAGTTGGACAGAATTTGCATAAACAAGAATGTCTTTGTTTATAGACAAGAATAATTTTGCATAGCTCTCAGCTTTTACACTTTATAGAGTTGTAAATTAGGTTCCATAGAATCAAAAGCAGATAACCCAGAAGAGTGTACCCTAGACACTGCATAGTTTTTCCACTGAAGCACAGGATTATTTTTCCCTTACAATACTGTATCCCTAAGTGCACTGTTACTATCAGTGACCCTCTGCTATCAACACAAAAAAGTCCAAATTCCTTAGACATTCACAATTTAGCTTCAGCCTCTTTCCAAATTCTGTTCTCCAGCTCAACACCCTTAAACCCTACTTTCTTCAGCCAAAGTTAACTACATTCTACTAATTCTACTAATCCTTCAAGTCGCAATTTGTCACTTCCTCCAATTTGTACAATTTGTACTTTATCTATTTTAACTAGGAATTACCATACCTCCACTTGAGACTCATCACACTTTTTTCTGTACTCTTCCTGTGTATTGACCGTCTGCTGTGACCTACAGTAGTTCTCAAACCTAAGAGTACATCAGGATTACCTGGAGAGCTAGTTAAAACACAGATTTCTGGGCTCTGCCCATCCTCTGATTCAGTGGAGCTGAGCTTGAGCCTGAGAATTTGTATTTCTTACAAGATCCCAGATGATGCTGATGATGCTGGTCTGAAAATAACACTTTGGTAACCACCTGCCCAGAAGAACCCTGTAAAAAAACTGCAGATAACATTAATGAGACATAGGTAGCCCTTTAGGAATTCATAATCTAATGGAAATGTCAAAAGCTGGCTCCCCTAAGACTACCTTTTGGTAAGACAAAACTGAGTTTATTGAGGTAGAGAGAATACCACCTCAACAGAGCCTTTTAAGTGCCTTGTGTTGGGGGTGGGGAGAAGTCAGGGGGAGTAATAGCTGAGATTTTTGAGATTTTCAAGTTTGTTTGAAAGCAGGTCTTCCAGGGTAACAACTTGGTTAGGACTGGGTAAGAATCATGGTATGATAGTTTAGAATTGATAGAATAAGATGAGGATTTTGAGGCAAGGGGTTCAAAGAGCTCTGGTGTGAAAACTATCAGTTGATGCTTTCTGTTGAAGAGCTGATGTCTTCGTTCAGGATGTTCCTGAAATGAACCAAAGCACAGTAGAGTAGTAAAGTCATATTAACGTAGACAGTCAACTAATAGTTTCAGAGACAGACACATAAAGTGTGTCTGGAAATACCAAGTACATGTCTCATAAACATTCAAAATTTTGGAGGAGTGGAAAAGAATGCATATTTATTAAGAACCAATTATATTACACATACAGTGAAGTGCATGTGTGTGTATATGTGTGTGTGTGTGTGTATATTTCAACTAACTGTATATGTATATTAGATTTTTGTGATAATTATGATTATCCCTAGCTAATGCGGATAATCCTTATTGGGACCTTAGGATAAGAGGACCTTTGGATAGAGCTCTTTTTATATTATCCAAAACTCATGGTCTCTTCTTTTTGGGAGAGATAAGTAGTGAGTATGATGATTTTAAAACACAGTAAATTCTCTGTATAGAAATAATAGAAATAAGTATATATTTTTAAAAGCCTGATTGGCAAGTGAGCTTCATTTTGGGAAGTAACTCAAGCTCTAACCTTTCGTGGAATAAAATTGACATCTGTTACCTTGCAAATCAATTTTTAGGAACACCCTAAGGTGAGTGTATTAAAGTTACACCTGAAAAAGACAAATTAAATCTTTTGAAATTCAAATTCTGGCACAGGATTCAATGTTTAAGCTCTTGAAGAAATAGTTAAAACTTTGTACCAAATACACTCTATGTTCGGTCACAGTACTTGAAAGAATACCCAGCATGCTTTTTACAGATTCCAAAATCAAACTAGAATATATGCATAATATAAAATAAATTGACTTAGATTTATTCATGACAGGCTCATAATGCATGTTCTATAAAATCACTGAGGTGAAATTCATTTCAATGTTCTTTTGCTAAAGTTTTGAGAAAACATCTGAAGGTAGCACACCTGTAGAAGTTATCAAGTACTTGCCATTCATGCTAATGGTATTCACAACATAAAAATTTGCTATCTTCAGAAGCATCATTCTATTAGCAATAAACTATTTTGCATGCAGCTGTTTTCTCCCTTTGCCATTTGGGCTTTTATGACACCTTTCAGTCACAGATTTCTCTGTGCTAATTGCAGCTAAGTCAAATTGGTACAAACAGGACTTCAGAGAGTAGGGTGTCTTAACTGGGACCACATAGATTTTGAAACAATAAATGCAAATGTGGGGCTGAAAGAGAAAGCACAGAACGATATTGCAGTAAGTGGCCATAGCCTGCCCCACATCTTCTCTGTAATGAGATGGAGAGGTATCAGGATCAAGAGAAACATGCTATCTCCGTGCACAACATACTAAAGTGCAAATGTAAAAGAAGATTAAATATTACTTTAGCTAGGCGGAGGATGAAATAAGGCTGTTTGAGGACAAACTATAGAAGTTGCCAGAGGCATAATGCAGTTATCTTTCCCAGCATCTACTAGATCTGGGTTTCTCCACCTGGGGGCTATTGGCATTTGAAGCTGGATAATAACTCTTTGTCTTGGGAGCTGTCCTGAGCATTGTAAGATCTTAAGCAGCACCCTTGGCCTCAACCTACTATATGCCAGTAGCACACCCTCAGTCTGACAACCCAAAATATCTCCAAACATTGCTAAATGTTCCCTTGAGGTAGGGTTGCCAGATTTAGCAAGTAAAATTAGAGGACCCCGAGGTAAATTTGAATTTCTGATAAACAGCACATAACTTTTTGGTATTAAGTATGTCCCATGCAACATTTGGTGTAGAATTGTACTAAAAATTTATTCATTGTTTATCTGAAATTCAAATTTAACTGGGAGTCCTATATTTTATTTAGTAACCCTACTGGGAGGCAAAATTGCCCATGATTGAAAACCCCTGCGCTGCAGATACCACTAAATTAAGAGCAGACACCCAAGAGACTCTTAACTGACTTGACCGACAGTGTTGCTTTCCTTTACCTCTCTGAGGTTACCAGTAACCTTGTTTACAAAGGGAGGGTTCATTAACTTTCCCCTCAGGGTTGACATGAGATCTAAAGGAAATAATCTATGAAAAATTCTTAGTACAATGCCTGGCATAGGAAGCAATTGATAATATGTTCATTATTATTACCTTAGGATCCCTCACAAGATGGTGTCATAATAGTTACTGGTCTCTGGACTTAATTTTCACTAACAGGAAAGACTATATTACAGAAACAACAGGAGCCCAGCAGTGATTCTCAATCTTGGCTACACAATGAAATCACCTGGGCAGTGTCCTCCCTGATGTCTGTATCCTACCTCTAAGAGATTTGGATTTCATTGATCAGGAAGGTGGCCTGAGCACTGGGATTTCAGAAGATCCAGAGGTCCTAAAATGTGTAGCTAAGGCTGAGATCCACAATGGGAACCACAAAAATGGGTTGGGATCCAATCTAGAGAAAAGATGGACATGATTTCATACATTCATTCGTTCAACAGATACAATACCTGAGTGCCTACGATGTGCCAGGCCATATTCTAAGCAGTGAAGGGAGTCCCTGTACTTGTTGAATGCTAGTACGGAGAGACAGACAATAAATAAGACATTTTAATCTAATTTCAAAGATTAAAACTGAAGCCTACATGAGAGATGATAGCATTCCAAACAATCAAAGTCATCAATACTCTTACTGAGAAAGCAAAATGGGGAGAAAGCAGTGTGACTTAACATGTTCTCTGAGTTTAGTTCCTAGAAGAGATAAAAGTAGGAAGGGCATATTAACCAGGACAAGTAAAAGGATGGCATAAAACTGTAAAGAGTGTTAGAAAGGTCAAAACACAGAGCGAGGTTTCAGAAACACTAAAGGAACTAGCCAACTAGGATCATTCTGTGAAAAGGGAAGTCTTTGAATAAAGGAGAATAAGAAGCTGGTATGAGGCTCTCTTCTTGAGGAAGATGTACATTGTTGAACCGATTATTAAGACAGAACAACTGTGCCTATTTTGCTTTTTCTCAATTAAGAATGAATGAGCTACATGTCAATTTAATAATCTAGCCAGAAGAACCTAGAAGGGTAGAGGAAAGTTTTCTTCCTCCCCAACAGAGCACTGATCATATGTCAGGCTTGTGTCAAATGTCATGAACTTACACTGTTTTCATTAAACACTAGGTCACCATTGCTACCCCAGTGTGATAGCTGAGGAAACTGAGGCTAGGCAGTGTTCACTGAGTTATTCACGAATACAAATCAGGAAGCACTAGAGGCAGAAGGTTGTCTGTCTGGTTTAGCATCTCCCTGGTGCCTAGTCAGGGCCCCACATCTGTTGACTGATTGAACCAATAAACAAACCCCTGAGCATTATTAAAAAAACAAAAATGAATGAGCTACTAGAAAATACAAAACAAAAACTGTGACATGGAGATTTATAGGCTAAGGTAGGTGAGGATATAGTGAAAGACCACCTACATCCACTTTGCATAACTTGTAACCTCTTTGTCCAGAAAACTTGATTATCAGGATATTTTGATATGTGGTCTCAGACCCTTTGGTAGTAATAGTATGAGAATGATAGTGTATTTGTGAAAATTATATTCCCTTTTGTACCAAACAAACCTCAAATATATATAATGACTTAAATACAAGAGAAATTTGTTTCTTGTTCAAGTCCAAAATTGGTGTTCCTGAATGGTGGGTGGCTCCCCTCTAAGAGTAGATTCAGGGACCCAGGTTCCTTCTATCTTGTGGCTCTACCATCTTTAACAAATGGCTTCTTGGGTCTTCCTGCTTATCTGCTTCCAGGCTGTGAAAGGAAAAGACCGTGAAGGGTCATCAGTGGAATGCTCTTGTGGGCCAGGCCTGGAAGTAGCACACATCACTTTTGCAATCCTTCCATTGGCTAGAACTCAGTCACTTGGGCACCGTGATCAAAAAGAAAGCTGGGAAATATAGTATGCCCAGGAAGAATAATCAGATTTGTTGACAGATAACCAGTCTTTACCAGGATAACAGGAGATCTGCCAGAAAACTATAGTTAGATGAATAATTCAAATTTCAAAGGATGGGGCTGAAATGGAGTTGAAGGATACAGAAACAACAAAGGTTTGAAACCCATTGGGAGGGGATAAACAGTGATCGTGTGGAGTCTGTACCTCATCTTCTTCTGTCCATTAGAAAGGCATTTAACAAATATATGACATAGTTGATAAATGAAAACTGGGTGATGGTATCATTTAGTGGATTCATACTTCTTCAGATAAGTGTGTCCAGTGAGTGGTAATCATTGTCAGCCATGAAGGCACTCTCCTGTGCTGTGCCCTGGGACTCTCCTTGCCCATGTCCCAAATATTTTTAGGAACAACTTGAATAGAGATAAATTTGTGGCTGAGTCAGGGAAAGAGATAATTGAACGATACTTCAGTGAAAGGATCAAGAGTAGTTTCAAAATGATCTCAGCAATCTAGAACATGGGTCAGCACAATTTTTCTGAAAACAGCATGGAAGTAAATATTTGGGGCTTTTGGGTCATAAGGTCTCTGTCACAACTAGTCATCTCTGCTGTTGTAGCATAAAAGCAGCTATAGACAATACATAGATGAACTGGTGTGGCTGTGTTCCAGTAAGACTGAATTGATAAAAACAGGTACCAGGCCAGATTTGATCCATAAGCCATACTTTGTTGAACCCCGATCTAGAAGTATAGGCTGAAATTTGAAGGCAATAAATCTAAATTTGTTTACTTAAGGCCAAGGGACAATGGGTCTAACACTGAACATGTGTGATATCCTTTCTAATCAAAATAGAGCTGCAAGATAGGTATTATTTGCTCTTATTTTACAGATAAGAAAGCTACATCTCAAAAGTAAATACTTTGACCCAGCTTTCACATCTGGAAAACACTTTATGGGACATCCTGCCACTTTAACAAATGTTGGGGTGAATCGAGAGTCACAACTCATTACTCAAGTCAAAGATGGAGCACTTCATGTGGCAGCACTCCCTGTAGAAAAGCCCTGGGTTCTTCTGGCTCTGCTCTTATCCAAGTGTGTGACCTTGAGAGATTCGCTTGACTTCTCTGGGTCTTAGCTAACAAATCAACAAATATGAGAGGCTCAAACAGATAAACACCAAGGTCTCTCTCAGCTCTAACAGGGTTGCTATTACTAAATTAAGGGCAGCATGTGAAAGAGAACTGAGACTTACTCTTTATAGCTCTAAAAGCAATTCTTTTTAAACTTCTTCTAATATAGTTTTACCTAAAACTAATATATAGAACATAAAAATGGCATTTTATGAGCATACATTTGTTTTACAAGTTCAAATTTATAATATTTTCTGATCATAAAGACATTTATTGAGAGAATTAGGCTGATGTGAATGAAACTGAAGTTTTAAACTGGGAGTGATGGATGATTGATGGGTTCTTAGCATCAGCACCTCAGCATTCTACTCATTGTGTTTTGGTTTGTTTGCTTGCTTTTGGTTGTGAAATGTCAAGAAAATTCTTATTCACATACATCATTTAGATGGTAAATTAATAAATATTCTTGGAATCTGAGAATACTCGTCAGAATATAGAAATGGCAAGAGAGGCCTGAAAAACAAAATGCATGAATTTGACAACATAAATCAGGAAGTCTTTTGTATACTAACTTGGAATATATGATAAAAATCAATGTAAATTAAGCATTTGTAAACCCTTGTATCAGTCAGGGTTGGCTAAGCTTCTGCTATGGTGCCCAAATGAACCCCTAAACCTCAGTGGCTTACTGTAATAGTGTTTATTTCTTTCTTTCTTTCTCGCTCATATTACATGTCCAATTCAGATTGAAGTTGCGGGGAGGGACTCTGATCCACGTAGTTTCTCAGGGATCGGGTTATTGGAGATGGCTCAACCATCTCATAGCTGTGCCACCTGAAGCAGGTGGTATCCTTGGTTGCTGAAGCAGGGGCAGGGGCATATGGAGTGTAGAACATTGGCTGCTTTAAAAAGAGGCTGTTTCTTTACACATGGGAGTGTAAAACACGTCACTTTTGCTCAGTGTTTGTCAAAACTAGCCTTGTGGCCCTATTCAGAAGTAAATGTGTGATTTGTGTGAAATATGCAAAGCACTTAGAAGAACTGTAAAGGAGCAGATCTCAAACACGGCTCATCATCAAAAACTGAGGTTCCTGAGCCCCACCCTACAACCCTGGAATCAGGATCTCTGGGGTATAGTAGGGAAATCTGTATTTTTTTAAATGTTCCACAGCTGATTCTCATTAACTGCAGGATGTTGCTGCTGGAACAGGAATGTTTTTAAAGTGGAGGAAAGGCAACAGTTAGATCTATGGATTTGAGATTACCCAGCTGCAGTGTTGGAGATGATTAAAGAGGGGAGAAACTAAAAGCTGGGAGATTTCATGTCACACAACACATAGGGTTTAATGACCAAACATAAGTGCATGTGTTTATGTATCATGCAGCCTAACAATGCTGTTGTATCTTTCTCTGTATGTTTTAAGCATCTCCTCCCCACACCTTTCTTCCTTAACTCCAGAAAATTAGTAGAGTAGGCACAAAGTGGCTTCCAACCAGTCTTTGTTCACTTCATTCATTACATGTTTTTCATGCCACTGCTGCTCATGGTGTTGGTTGTAGAGCCAGCTTAGTTCCCATAAGAGGCCCTGGGTAGGGAGTGCGGAGTGGGGTAGGTGGGCTTAGTCTGCTTCTCTCTTGAGAGGTAGCTGGAAGTGGTCAAACTTTTCTTCATGCCTGTTAGAACAGCACAGAATCTGGTTCTATTGATGTTTCTGTTGCCTTGTGAGAGCTAAGAGTAGATCTGCAGTGGGAGAGAATGGCCAGTGCATGACTCTTTTGAAAATCAAACCTATCTGGCTAGTGCTGGATTGACCATCCAGGTTTGGGTTTCTCTTCCTATATGCAGTCTGGATTTTGGCTAATTTACCTGGTATTATTAGCATCTTTCCCAAATGTTGTTTGGGATGGGGAGGTGGGGAGTCAAGGAACCCCCATACACTTTAAGAAGAGGAGTAGGTTCTCTTCCTTTCAAATATTATGCTCAGCACTTACCAGTCTTCTGCTCATGCACCCTGGCTGAAGCAAGTGGAATATTGATAAGAACTTGGCATTGCTGCCCAGAACTTTGTCTAAGAGAGATGGATGGACTTGTAGGCAGGTTCTATTTTTATTGCCATGCTTCATTTTGTCTTGTATTGATAGACCCCAAAGTTCAATTCCCCCATAGCCTCTCCAACAAGAAAAAATAAAAATAATAGTATCTAATTACCAGCTACAGACTGAAGCTGGAAACTGGCATTTTGGTATAAAAATAATAGCTAGCAACAGGCTTAGGTTTCTCCAAAGTTGTTTTGCTCTTTCTTTTCCTTTTTGCATTTCCATTTTTCTAATACCTTTTAAAAAAATACAGAGCAGAGATACGGAAATTATTTCTAATACGGTCTAAACTAAAACAACTGATAACATACAAATGTAAACGTTCATAAGAGACTACTATGCACAATTACATGCCAATAAATTGGATAACTTAGGAAAAATGGATAAATTTCAAGAAAAATTCAACCCAAAACTGAATCATAAAGTAATAGAAAATCTGAACAGATCAATAATTAGTAAGAAGTATGGATCTGTAATCAAAACATCCCCAAAAAGAAAGGCCCAGGACCGGATGGTTTCACTGGTGAATTCTACCAAACATTTAAAGAAGAATTAACACCAAAAAAAACTACAGGACACTTATCTCTGATGAATATAGATGCAAAAATTCTTAACAAAATACTAGCAAACAGTGGGATTTATTCCTGGGATGCAAGAATGATTCAACATATGTAAATCAATAAGTGTTATATACCACATTATTAAAATGAAAAATAAAACTAATATGATCATCTCAGTAGATACAGAAAAAGCATTTGGCAAAACTCAGTATCCTTCCATGACAAAAACTCTCAATAAATTGGGTACAGAAGGAATGTACCTCAAAATAATAAAGGCCATATATATGATAAGCCCACAGCTAAAATCACACTCAGCAATGAAAGGCTGAAAGCTTTTCTTCTAAGATCAGGAAGAAGACTAGGGTGCCCACTGTCACCACTTTTATTCAACATAGTACTGGAAGTTCCAGCCAGAGCACTTAGGCGAGACAGAGAAAAGGCATCCAGATTGGAAAGGAAGAGGTAAAGTTACAGATGATATGATCTTGTATATAGAAAAATCCTAAAGACTCCATAAAAGTACTGTTAGCACGAATAAATAATTTCATAAAGTTGCAGGATACAAATTGACAGAGAAAGTCAGTTTGTTGCATTCATATATGCTAAGAACTATCTGAAAAAGAAATAAAGAACACAATCCCATTTACAATGGCATCAAAAACAATAAAATACTTAGCAATAAATTTAACCAAGGAGGTGAAAGATCTCTACTTTGAAAACTGTAAGACACTGATGAAAGAAATTGAATAAGACACAAATAATGGAAAGGTATCCTGTGTTCATGAGTTGGAAGAATATTGTTAAAATGTCCATACTACCCAAAGTGTTCTACATATTCAATGTGATCCCTATCAAAATTCCGATGGCATTTTTCATAGAAATAGGACAGACAATGCTAAGATTCATACGGAGTTGCAGAAGACCCCAAACCGCCAAAGCAATCCTGAGAAAGAGGAACAAAGCTGATGCATCACACTTGCTGATTTCAAATTTATTACAAAGTCATAGTAATCAAAACAGTGGGGTACTGGCATAAAAACAGACACATAGATCAACGGAACAGAATCAAGAACCCAGAAATAAATCATGCAGATACCATCAACTATAATGGAGCCAAGAATACAGTTTCTTTAATAAATGTTGCTGGGAAAACTGGATAGTCACATGCAGAAGAACGAAATTCGACCCCTATCTTACAACATACACAAAAATTAACTTGAAACAAGTTAAAGACTCAAATGTGAGACCTAAAACCATAAAACTAAAAGAAAACAGGGAAAATCTTCCTTGACATTGGTCTTGGCAATAAATTTTTGGATATGACTCCAAAAGCACAGGCAACAGAAACGAAAATAAACCAGTGGGACTACATCACAGTAAAAGAAACAATCAACAAAATAAAAAGCAAACCTAAGGAATGGCAGGAAATATTTGCAAACCACTTATCTGATAAGGGGTTAATATCAAAAATATATATGGAACTCATAAAACTCAATAGCAAAAAACCAACAATTGAATTAAAAACTGGGCAGAGGATCTGAATAGACATTTTTCCAAAGAAGACATACAGATGGCCAAGAGTTACGTGAAAAGATGTTCAGCATCACTAATCATCAGGCAAATGCAAATCAAAACCACAGTGAGATATCACCTCACACCTGTCAGAATGGCTGTTATTACAAAGGTAGGAGATAAGTGTTAGCAAGGATGTGGAGAAAAGGGAACCCTCATGCACTGTTGGTGGGGATGTAAATTGGTACAGCCACTATGGAAAACAGTATGGAGGTTCCACAAAAAATTAAAATGAGAACTACTGTATGATCCATCAATTCTACTTCTGGGTATATATCCATAGGAAATGTAATCACTATCTCGAAGAGATATCTGCACCCCCATGTTCACTGCAGCTTTATTCACAATAGCTAAGACATGGAAACAACCTAAATATCCATCAATGGATGAATGGATGAATAAGATGTGATATAGATACACAATGGAATATTATTCAGCCATAAAAAGGAAATACTACTATTTGCAACAACATGGATGGACCTTGAGGGTATTATGTTAAGTGAAATAAGTCAGACAAAGACACATACTGTATGATCTCACTTACATGTGGAATCTAAAAAAACTGAACTCATAGAAACAGAGAGTAGAATCGTGGTTGCTGGGGTCTGGAGGTTGGCGGAAATGGTAAGATGTTGCTCAAATGGTATAAATTTCCAATTTTAAGTTGAATAACTCGTGGGGATCTAACATATAACCTGGTGACTATAGCTAACAATATTGTATAGTTGAAAGTTGCTAAGAGAGTAGATCTTAAACATTCTCATAGCACATATACCAAAAAGATAACTATACGAGTTTATAGAAATGTTAATTAACTCTACTGCAGTAATCATTTTGCAATATATACTCCTATCAAATCATCACATTATATACCTTAAACTTAGAATATGTTTTATACCAAAAAAATAAATCCAGCAATTCAACTTCTGGGTATAGAGAGAAATGAAAACATATGTCCACAAAATAATTGGTACATAGATGTTCATAGCAGCATTACTCATAATAGCCAAAAAGTGGGAATAATACAAATATCCATCAACTTATAAATGGATTAATAAAATATGATATATCCCTATAATATTATTTGGCAATAAAAAGGAATGACATACTAATACCTGCTACAACATGAATAAGCCTCAGAAACATTAGGCTAAGTGAAAGAAGTCAGACACCAAAGACCAGATATTGTATGATTCCATTTATGTGAAATGTTTATAAAAGGCAAATCCATAGAGACAAAAAGTAGATTAGTGGTGGTCTATGCCTGTGGTGGAAATGGGGAGTACTAGAAATGGACAAGAAGTTTCTTTGGTGGGTAATAGAAATGTTCAAAAGTTAGATTTGGGTGATGGTTTAACAACTGTGTAAATATACTAACAACCATTGAATTGTATACTTTTAACAGATGAATTATATGGTTTGTAAAATCATATGTCAATAAAGTTATTTTAAAAATAAGGCAAAGGGGGCTTCCCTGGTGGCACAGTGGTTGAGAGTACGCCTGCCAATGCAGGGTACGCGTGTTCGTGCCCCGGTCCGGGAAGATCCCACATGCCGCGGAGCGGCTGGGCCCGTGCGCCATGGCTGCTGAGCCTGCGCATCCGGAGCCTGTGCTCTGCAACGGGAGAGGCCACAGCAGTGGGAGGCCCGCGTACCGCAAAAAAAAATAAATAAAAAATAATAAATAAATAAAAATAAGGCAAAGGTTTGCTGGAGGAGGCATGCACAATATATAAGGACACTTTTTTTTTTTTTCTTAAAGGATGAGAGGAATATATGTGGTGATATGGCATGATAAGGAGAAAGGAACCAGAGTGGAGAGAGAAAAAATAATAAAACGCAAAGGAATAATAAGGCTGACAAGTCATAGACAACATACACCAGACTAAGGTCAAGAATTAATTTGGAGAACGAGAGGCATGGATGTGTAAGGACTTCCTTCCTTCTGAGGCAATATATGGAGATGAGCTTGTAGATTAAAAAAGAAAGGGGAAGAAAAGTGAGAGCGTTTATATTTCATGGCCTATGATTTTAAGTCATTTAGAAGACCAAGTAACATGTTTGCGTAATGAATTTGGTAACTTCAGGAGGATGGTGATGGGTCAGACAACAAATGGGAAGAATAAAAAGGAAAGATGACGAAATGAGTAAAACGATTTTAGAGACATTAGGGCTTAGCTGAGTTTAAATAAAAACTTGTAAAGCACTGAATCATCAAAGTTATACATTTTTATCCAGCAGCTCTAGCTTTCCATGAAACAGAAGCAGAAAAAATTGATGGGTTAACTGCTTGTAAACCTGTATTTGAACTGGTAGAGTACAGGTTCCTACTAAGGTTAGATGTAAAAGTGCAGATTTAATCAGGTATAAAATACTCAACCACTATTTTGGATATGATTATCACAAACTAATGGCAGATCTGAAGATGTAAAATATATTTTAGAAAAAGGATTTCACTGTAGTTAATCAGGATTAGACTTAAGTCATTGAAATTCAATTTGTAAAGCTTACTGAGCCTCTCTGAGATCTTGGAAGTGGTGCTAAGCTTGGTAATGCTTCCTTCCTTATGAAATGGAAATCGCAGAAAAACTGGGATCCACTTACCACTCTACCAAATGGGTTCCAAGGAGGTACAGAAGGAAGTCTGGAGCAGTGCTTTCCTAAGCAGCACATCTGAACACAGGGATGGTTGCTGAATATGCATATTCCTGGGTCCTTACTCAGAAACACTGTGAAATCACACTCTGGGGGTACAGCCCAGACAGTCTATACATTTAACCAAGTATAAAGGTGATGCTGATGTTAGAATGGTGAAGTTTGTCCAACCTATTAAGAATTTAAGCTGAAAATGGTGATGATGGGAAAAAGATCAGTCAAATAATTTAAAAGGGGGGGGCAGGGCAGAGGATAATCTTTAATGGTTTGGCAAAAATGCTTAAGTTCCTCAAAGATGTTTTCTGGACTCCACTGTTCGGTATGATTAGCTCTTCAACTTCCTAGTTCAAACCTTTTCTTCAAATGCATTAATAATCTGGTAATTCCAAGAAAGTTTATTTACCGCATGGGAAAAACTAAAACAGCTATGAACAGATGTGAAAGGAAGAGAATAACCAGATCTCACAGGAAACAAAATCGGGTAGTAAATGTCTGTCAAATGTCGTTGCTCCTTCTCTGCTTAAAGGAGGATAAAGTTGCACACTGAAGCCCTAATTACCTTGCCTTACAGGACCAGAGTCATGGAATGTCAAACTCTAACATCAGTTCATAATGCCACGGCGAACTTCGACCGTGACGATTGCTGCTTTATTTTACGAAGATGGTCTCATAAGGCTTCCTAGGAAGCATTTTATCTGGGTTGTTTTATGTTAACTACGACTTTAGTTTTACCTTAAAACTAACATTCTCTCCTTCCTCTCACCCACCCCGCCCACCAAAATTTCAAACT
Organism: Lagenorhynchus albirostris; assembly: GCF_949774975.1. Lineage (NCBI taxonomy): Eukaryota > Metazoa > Chordata > Mammalia > Artiodactyla > Delphinidae > Lagenorhynchus > Lagenorhynchus albirostris. Next base: position 51,590,550 of record NC_083111.1, read on the forward strand.
GCAAAAGTTTCCTGTGGATTGTGCCCCTCCCCCTAACACACAGAGACTCACAGAAACTTTTGGACACACAGAAACTTTTGGACACTGCTCTCCTAGGCCCCCAAACTCTCCGCAAATCCAGTTTAGCCTCCCCAGGGCCACCCTTATACCCTTATATCCTTATACCCGGCTCTACCCTCGGGTCCCGAGGCTCGGCCTCCTCCCCTTTCTCCAGCAGTCCCGAAAGTCCGGTCGGGTCGGGACTGGGCGGGGTAGGGCGGGGCAGGCCTGCTCCATTGGAGCCAGGCACGTGGGGGGAAGCGGATAGGTTCGGTTCGGCTTGCTAAAAGGCCGCCGCGTTTCGACGCTGCCTCTGTTCCAGGAAGTATATATCTACTTTACAAGCTAAGTTTGGCCCGAACTGGCGTTTGGAAGCAACAAGAAAAACTTTTCAAAACTTTTGTCCAGCTTCTTTTCCCCCGACGCCTAGTTCCCTGATGGTCCGCCCCGGGGCCAAGTTCCGGACGTCCCCTCCCCTTTTCCCTCCCAGCCTCCGGTGAGGCGTGCCGAGCCACCGCCCCCAGTGTCGGCTCGGACGCGTGGGTGGGCGAGCACAGAGTCTCGGCGGAAACCGTTGGCCTCCTCGGCGCCTGGCCGGCGGCAGCATGGACTACCTGACCACGTTCACGGGGAAGAGCGGGCGCCTTCTGCGAGGCACAGCCAACCGCCTGCGGGGGTTCGGGGGTGGCGGCGTAGCCCGGCAGGTGCGCTTCGAGGATTACCTGAGGGAGCCCGCCCAGGGGGACCCCGGGTGCGGGTCCCCGCCCCACCGGCCCCCGGCGCCGTCCAGCCCGGAGGGACCCGGTGAGCCCAGCCTTCCTTCGCGTCCCGCGCGGCCGACCCGGGCTGAGGGCGGGGGGGAGGCGGAGGTGTGGGCGCTGCGCTGGGGGCGCGGCCCCGCGGGCCGCCGGCGTGAACGGGGTGGGCGGGGGGCGCGGGCCGGGCGTTGGCAGGTGTGCCGGGCCGGGATGGCGGCGGGACCGGGGTGAGGAGCGGAGGGCTCGCTCTGCTCTGGGGACGGAAGACTTGCTCGTGTCTGCGTCGTAGCTTTTCCTGCTCTGCTCTTCCTGCTTTCTTCACCTATGCTCGACTTTCCTTACCCCGCCAACTATTTCAAGGGTAGGATCCCTTCGTTTTTCCCTCCCCGTGAGAGGTGAATATTGAACCAATTGTGACGCTCATGTTTTCCCTCTTAGAAATCATTAAGAACGCTGTGCTTGACTTGGGTTTGGATTGGGTCATTGTTTTTATTTGATATTTGCCAACTGTTAGAATTCACATAAGCACTTAATACGGCTTTGGAAAAGAAAATGTTTAGCGTCCACGGGAACCCAGTGGATTTTTGTGTCGTGTATTTTGAAAGGCTGCGTGTTGTCTTGAGGTGGCAGAACCTGGAAACTTTTCTCAGTTATCATTTCTACTGCCTGTTCAGTTTTCTTTTGTCATAGTGGGGTTGTACTGCCCTTTAAAAAATCAGTCATAATGACAGGACATTGATATCTTACGGAATTTTTAAAAGCACTTGCTGAAGCGGTATTTGCATCATGCATATGGTAACTTCTCCAATGTCGTTGGCTTTCCCTGAGTTAATAAGTGGCAGACCTCTCCTAATCATATTTTATTCTTGTTACCTGTTTTAATATGCATTCTGGTGTTATGAGAGTAAATTATGTGAGTATTAGTTTAGAAAATAGAGAAAAGTACAAAGAATATAAAATCTATCCATGACCCACATCCTAACATTCATTTTAAAGCACTGAAACTGTGAGGATATCTATTGAGTGTGTGTGTGTGTGTGTGTGTGTGTGTGTGTGTGTGTGTGTGTAATTTAAGCTTTGAAGAAACTTGAATATTAAAATGTAATTTTATCATGGTCCCTTTTATTAATTTTTCTTCACTTTACATAATATTTTTTCTTCACAATTCTTGTTTATGGAATTAGAAAAATGAAAAAGGGGATACTTGGTTTCTGCTTTGAAGGACATTAATCAGATGCAGAATCCTCTTAAAGGTGGGACCAGGGATGAGGACTAGAACTTTAAAGTGTTTGAATAAAGGATTTTTTTTTATGAGACCTCAGTTGATTAATTGAAAACAGTTGAAATGTGACCAGCCTCTAGGTAGATGAAGAACTGAGAAATATGTGGTGTAACTTAACCTGGAAAGGGATATGATGAATAATTTAACAAATTTGCCCAAATATATACATCTGATTCATTGATTCAGAAACATCTATTGAGCACACTGCTATATCAAACACTGTCCTTAAGAGTTACAGCTTCAAAATACTATACCGATTCCTCTTCTGTTGAAGCTGCCTTATGAACTCATGGCACTTTCTTTAATATTCATGGTGCCCCCAAATCTCTTGACACAAGTTAGAAAGGCCTTGTGATGTCAGTTTATGACCAAGGTCAGTGGACAGGTACTTCTAGCATTAACTAGCTGAAAGAATTTGTATAAATTACTTAATCTCTCTGGGTGTATATTTTCTCATTTTAAATGAGGTTGATTGGATGATCTCAAAGGTTCTCAACTCTGGAGCTCTTTTTTCATTTGGAACAGAATTAGTGAACATGATAGATGGTAAAGCTACAAATTAAATAGCATTTGGGGTTAAAAACATTGTAAGTCTATAAAGTTATGCCTACAGAGTTCTGAAGGTAGTTCAAAAGATGAATGCCCCAGCAATAACTTGATTACCCCCTCCCACTCTTAGAATAAGTATAGCTTCTTCAGTTGACTCCTTTGAGAGGCAACATGTACACATACAGGTAAAAAATAAATGGTTCTTCATTAATTTCTAGGCAACCTTTGCTTAAAATGAGAGATCTTTTCTTGGCAGCTGCCTACCAGATAGGTTTCGGGTATAGGGTTTTTCTTTACATTTGTGTCCTTTGGAATGAGTATTTGTTAGTCTGTTTAAAGGATTTCTTCTACTCTTTCTGCTTGTGACTACCTTTATTTTAGATTTTTATAACAGCTGCTTAAGTTCCCTGTTATTTGTCACCCTTCCTTCAGTTCTTTCAAATGTCCTGTGTGTTGTAGCAGTATATCTTGTGCAGACACTTCTACACTTGTAGATCGGCTACGCTCCAGGACTCCATTTGTTGTTTGTGATCTTACCCCTCACCATTTCATGTTCAGTAAAGGTGCTGATAAAATAGTTTTACCATTGACAGTTTAAGGATGGACCAGATAAAACTTTGGTCGTATGTTTCTGATTTTAACTCTTTCTGTAAACAAACTGCTTACCTGACAGTGTTAACTGATGCCTTCACTCCTCTCCAAGGTGGCTGCTTTTGCTTTTACCAGTTTTCAGTGTTTGCTGATTCCAACATTATAGTCCCCTCAGGAACATCTAATTGGGACTTAGACACATTAAGGAGCTTATCACACCATTGCTCTAGTTAATAACAATTACAAAGAAGACACACTATGACACAATTTTTGCTCCTGCTTAAAGAGTAAATTATGTTCTGATTCAAAAAAATTTTTAGACCTTAAGTATAGATCAGGTTTGGAGGCATCACCATAAACCTGTATTGGGTAACCTTTAAAAGTAGTCAGTTACTAGATCACATGGTAATAAGTAAAAAAATTTAACACATTTAGAGTTTCAACTTAATTGTAGCATAGTTTTTATCATAAACTTCCCTGTTATGTCAACTCTGCTCTCCCACTTGGTGACAGTATACTTTAAATACATCTCACTCCTATTTGAAGTTTCTTTTCATTTACTTTTACCAATTAAAACAGTATCTTTTGGGGAAATGACAAGAATAAGAGTGGCTAAGAACATTTTCTATGGAGCAGGCACTAGCAGATACTTTTATTTAATCCTAATAAAAACTCTGTGAGATAGGTACTATTATTATCCCATTTTCCTGACAAAGACTCTGGGCCAGGCAAAGAAATAAGGGATATAGAATCCATTCGAGAGTTATCTTCCTATTTCTAAGAGTTATGTCAGACAGGAAAAAATGTGAGAAGAATGCAAAATTCTATCATGTGTGATGTTAAAGTTAAAACAAGTTAAATTAGGTAAAGGATAGGATGGATAGCCACTGAAATTTATTTAGAATCAGAAGGATATTAAAATGAGATGAAAACGTAAAATCCAAGGAAGGTGTAAGAAAACTTAGATATATTTTAGGTTGGAAATTGCAGATGCAGATTGTCAGGAAGAGTTAGATAATAGTTTATCTTGAACCCAGAGAAGACCAAGTACCTGTATAGGATTTGGAGTACCAGTTGTTGCTATTAAAAAAACAACTCATGGTGCTGGTCACTCATGGAAGAGGATAACCCTAGATGTCGCCAGTCTTAGTCTCATTTCCTAAGGTGAGGGGGAGAAGAATCTCTTCTTGATAAACAACCTCAATCTGCTCTGATGGTAACTCCAACTAAGTTTGAGGTCTTAATATTGTTTCCTTTGTCCATTGGTTCTCAAGCATGAAGTAGATTTGCCCATTTTAGAATTGCTGCTCACCTCACAGGATGGCTGAACTCAAGGCTTTTACATTATCTGTGTTTTAGGACAAAACTGCCTCTGAGTAGTTGAGGCTACAGTAAAGCAATGAGTCTCAGACTTTAATGTGCCTCAGAATCACCCAAAGACTTGTTAAAACAATAAATGCTGGAGAGGGTGTGGAGAAAAGGGAACACTCTTGCACTGCTGGTGGGAATGTGAATTGGTTCAGACACTATGGAGAACAGTATGGAGGTTCCTTAAAAAACTACAAATAGAACTACCATACGACCCAGCAATCCCACTACTGGGCATATACCCTGAGAAAACCAAAATTCAAAAAGAGTCATGTACCAAAATGTTCATTGCAGCTCTATTTACAGTAGCCAGGAGATGGAAACAACCTAAGTGCCCATCATCGGATGAATGGATAAAGAAGATGTGGCACATATATATACAATGGAATATTACTCAGCCATAAAAAGAAACGAAATTGAGCTATTTGTAATGAGGTGGATAGACCTAGAGTCTGTCCTGCAGAGTGAAGTAAGTCAGAAAGAGAAAGACAAATACCGTATGCTAATACATATATATGGAATTTAAGAAAAAAAATGTCATGAAGAACCTAGGGGTAAGACAGGAATAAAGACACAGACCTACTGGAGAATGGACTTGAGGATATGGGGAGGGGGAAGGGTGAGCTGTGACAGGGCGAGAGAGAGGCATGGACATATATACACTAACAAACGTAAGGTAGATAGCTAGTGGGAAGCAGCCGCATGGCACAGGGGTATCGGCTCGGTGCTTTGTGACCGCCTGGAGGGGTGGGATAAGGAGGGTGGGAGGGAGGGAGATGCAAGAGGGAAGAGATATGGGAACATATGTATATGTATAAAAAAAAAAATGTTGGACCCCTCCTCTAGAGTTTCTGATGAGCCAGGACCCATTATTTGCATTTCTAACAACTTCTAAAGTAATGCCAATGCTGCTGATCTGGGGACCACACTTTGAGAATCACTGCTTTCTTTAGTGGGTAAGTCTTTTACCCTTGTTAAGGTTAGAAGTAAATATGGAAATGATGAAATTTGTTAAATGCTTAGTATTTTTGTATTAAGTTTAGGAATAATCAGTGTATTTGGTCTTTAAAATATTTGTTATATTTCAGAGAATTAGGCCTATTAGAGTGCATACAAATTAGTCTAAGAATCTAATTGAAGATGAATACTTATGTAATTGTTTTTTGAGTGATTTTAAGTTAAAAGGTGCAAGTATTTGGCTAAATTTTGAAACTATTGGAATGTTTAAGAGAACATAACATTCATTATATTTAAAACTTTATTGCAGTGTATTTACTAGAGTTAAGTTTTTAGAAAGGTTTTCTTGTTAGAGGCAATTAAAGTGTTTACGATAGTAGATGTATAAATACAGTTTAGTATATATATGTGAGAGAATTTAATTAATTTAATTTAATTTAATTTAATCGTTTGTATTTAAGGATATTTAGTTTGTTTTCTGTTTGAGTTGATCAACTATCAAAAGCACCTTAGAAAGTGTGTTAAATGTACTAGTTTTATAAATAGAATACACTTACAGTTGAAGGCTTAAAGGAAAACTAGATTTTTATATTTGTACTTCAATAAATCAAACATTAATCAAAAAGTAAAGTAACTGCAAATAGTTTTTTTCTGTGTTTATAAAGACTCCCTAATGGCCATCAGCAAACTTACATTAAGAGACTCTTGATACATTTTTTTGAATGAATGAATATTAGTACAAAAAAGGGGCATGTTTTAAGACCAAATTAATGTATTAGAGAAAGGCCAGAAATTAGCCTTTGTTTTCTAGCAATCAGTGAAAAAGGGAAATGTGATCAGACATAAATCACAGTGTCACTAAAATAAAGATAAACCCGTTGCTTAGGCGGGTAAGAAAAATGCAACTTTTCCTGATAGAATAAAGAGAAAAAATTCTCATGGAATTCTAATATAGCAAAAAGTGTCCTCATCATCTTTATAGTAAATACAGATTCTAATTTCAAAAAGCTATTTTTTAACACCGTTCTTTAATGTAGTTCAGTGGTGTGACAACAAAATGCAAGGTAGTAAAAACAGTTCTATACAGGACGAAAACAATTAACCCAAATATGCAGTTATCTGATGGTTTGTCTTAACTGAGGGGTAGGTGCTAGATTATAAACTTTGGTAAAACTAATGCATGCTAACTATGAAGAAGTCATGCATAACAAATATTAAAGCTTAAAAGCCACCTCCAATCCAACTATATAGTGATGTCATTAATGTTAGGGTAGGCATTATTGTTAAGATCTGTTTTATGAATATATACGTATAAAATGATGGATAGATGGTTAGAGGGAAAGAGTGACTGAAAGATATTTGTTTGCCTTAAGAAAGTATTTCTTAAATGGTGTGTCTAAAGTTAAGCAGAATCTGCAAAAATATTAAGAGATTGGTATTATTGTTACATTCTTCTTTCAGTTTTAGGTGGGGTTTCTTTAACTCTTTGAGGTAACATGAGCAGTGTCATCTCCCATATTTCTTCTCCCCACCTCCTGATATTCATTACATCATATTTGCAATTCTCATACTTACATAGCGCTGTCATACTTATACCAGTCACAGATAGTTTTTCCACTACATAATTGTTCAGTGCTCCCTGCTACTCCTTTGATTATTCCTAGAGTTTTTATTTTGATAATTTCGTATAATTTCATTCTTGTGGCATTGAATAATGTTTCAGTAAGAGGTCTTAAGCAAGCTAGACTGTTTTCTTTTTCTTCTAGTAGGTGATTTGCTTCTTATGCATGAATTCCTGAAGAACTTTTATTTTCCAAGCATTTTAATTTAATCAGGAGCAGAAACAGGAATGACTAGATGTGTGTGCACAGGTATGTGTATGTGTAATAGCCTTTTAGGGAGTAGTCACTATATGGAACAGCCCTGGTCTTGAGATAGAAGGAAAAAAGACCTTAGAAGTTTAATGTTGGGTCTTAACACTTCTACCTGAAAGACTCATGGTTTCTGTTCACGTTTCCTTGGGAAAAACAAGTCACATAGCCAAGTCTGACATCAGTGGGATGGTACAGTGTATTTTATATTCCTCCCCAGGTTGGACTACAGAGTATTTAGTAACTGTAAGGTAGTCTATCACAATGACTACCTTAGAAAACAATTCGTTTGACAGAGATTTGAAGATGCTAGTGTTACTGTCACGGGTAGGGAGTTGTATAAAGAAGCCTGTTTCTTCTGTCAGTTATTCAGTCTGCAAGTTTAATCCTTTCAAAAGCTCTACTAACAGTCCTTCTCAAATTTATTGTGGATGCAACAGTGAATCAGTTCTGGAGTGAAACGCGAGATCCTGCCGTCACAGTAAGCTCCCAAGTGATGCCAATGCTGCTGGTCCTTGGAACACCGTTTTAAATAGCAAGACTCTATAGCACTCTGTATCATGGATCTTTTCACTTAGAAGTGAGCCACACACAACACAAAAATTCCTTGGCTGGGTAGAGGAAAGGAGCATTAAAGGGGAACAAAAAACAGGTTAGAGACCAAGGAGTGTGAGATGTTACCAAATGAAAGGAAAGGTGAGCATTGATAAGGAATTAGTTGGGTGCTTCATAAAGTTCAAATAAAATAAAATTGAAAAAGACTATCAAATTTGCCCTTTAGTTTATTCTCCTTTGCAGGTTTAGGGAACTGGGAAGACAGAAGACATTGCAGTACATTGTGGAATCAGTAGGAGGTGATGGAGTAAAGACAGTGAAAGTAGACTCTTATTTCCAAAAATTCGACTATGAAAAGAAGCAGAAACATAGGCTGATATCTAGAGGAGGATGGTTACAAAGTTCAAGAAAAATTGAGGGATATTTTTAAAAGTTTATTTCTGTTTTGACTATGGATAAGCAGTCAATAGCAAGTGAAAGGTTGAAAGTACAGGCATTTTTTCCTGTACTACTTCACTATAGATGGGATCAGTTAATTAGAAAAACAGTAATCAGCATATTTTTTTAGTTTAGAAGATGCTTTTAAAAGTTTAAAATCTGTATTATTGAGTTTGAAAATATTGACTCCCAGCTCAATATTTTTATTTTTATTTTATTTTATTTTTTAACATCTTTATTGGAGTATAATTGCTTTACAATGGTGTGTTAGTTTCTGCTTTATAACAAAGTGAATCAGCTATACATATGCATACATCCCCATACCTCCTCCATCTTGCGTCTCCCTCCCATCCTCCCTATTCCACCCCTCTAGGTGGTCACAAAGCACAGAGTTGATCACCCCGTGCTATGCGGCTGCTTCCCACTACCTATCTATTTTACATTTGGTATTATATATAAGTCCATGTCACTCTCTCACTTCATCCCAGCTTACCTTTCCCCCTCCCCATGTTCTCAAGTCCATTCTCTACATCTGCGTCTTTATTCTTGTCCTGCTCCTAGTTTCTTCAGAACCATTTTAAAATTTTTTTTAGATTCATATATATGTGTTAGCATACGGTATTTGTTTCTCTCTTTCTGACTGACTTCACTCTGTATGACAGACTCTAGGTCCATCCACTTCACTACAAATAACTCAATTTTGTTTCTTTTTATGGCTGAGTAATATTCCATTGTATATATGCGCCACATCTTCTTTATCCATTCATCTGTCGATGGACACTTAGGTTGCTTCCATGTCCTGGCTATTGTAAATAGAGCTGCAGTGAGCATTGTGGTACATGACTCTTTATGAATTATGGTTTTCTCAGGGTATATGCCCAGTATTGGGATTGCTGGGTATTATGGTAGTTCTATTTTTAGTTTTTTAAGGAACCTCCATACTGTTCTCCATAGTGACTGTATCAATTTACATTCCCACCAGCAGTGCAAGAGGGTTGCCTTTTCTCCACACTCTCTCCAGCATTTATTGTTTCTGGATTTCTTGATGATGGCCATTCTGACTGGTGTGAGGCGATACCTCATTGTGGTTTTGCTTTGCATTTCTCTAATGATTAGTGATGTTGAGCATCCTTTCATGTGTTTGTTGGCAATCTGTATATCTTCTTTGGAGAAATGTCTGTTTAGGTCTACTGCCCATTTTTGGATTGGGTTGTTTGTTTTTTTGATATTGAGTTGCATGAGCTGCTTGTACATTTCGGAGATTAATCCTCTGTCAGTTGCTTCATTTGCAAATATTTTCTCCCATTCTGAGGGCCGTCTTTTCGTCTCGTTTATGGTTTTCTTTGCTGTGCAAAAGCTTTTAAGTTTCATTAGGTCCCATTTGTTTATTTTTGTTTCTATTTCCATTTCTCTAGGAGGTGGGTCAAAAAGGATCCTGCTGTGATTTATGTCATAAAGTGTTCTGCCTATGTTTTCCTCTGTGAGTTTTATAGTGTCTGGCCTTACATTTAGGTGTTTAATCCATTCTGAGTTTATTTTTGTGTATGGTGTTAGGGAGTGTTCTAATTTCATTCTTTTACATGTAGCTGTCCAGTTTTCCCAGCACCACTTATTGAAGAGGCTGTCTTTTCTCCATTATATATTCTTGCCTCCTTTATCAAAAATAAGGTGACCATGTGTGTGTGTTGGGCTTATCTCTGGGGTTTCTATCGTGTTCCATTGATCTATATTTCTGTTTTTGTGCCAGTAACATACTGTCTTGATTACTGTAGCTTTGTAGTATACTCTGAAGTCTGGGAGCCTGATTCCTCCAGCTCTGTTTTTCCTTCTCAAGATTGCTTTGGCTATTCGGGGTCTTTTGTGTTTCCATACAAACTGTGAAATACTTTGTTCTAGTTCTGTGAAAAATGCCATTGGTAGTTTGATAGGAATTGAATTGAATCTGTATATTGCTTTGGGTACTATAGTCATTTTTACAATGTGGATTCTTCCAATCCAAGAACATGGTATATCTCTCCATCTGTTTGTATCATCTTTAATTTCTTTCATCAGTGTCTTATAGTTTTCTGCATACAGGTCTTTTATCTCTTTAGGTAGGTTTATTCCTAGGTATTTTATTCTCTTTGTTGCAGTGGTAAGTGGGAGTGTTTCCTTAATTTCTGTTTCAGATTTTTCATCATTAGTGTATAGGAATGCAAGAGATTTCTGTGCATTCATTTTGAATCCTGCTCCTTTAGCAAATTCATTGATTAGCTCTAGAGTTTTCCGGTAGAGTCTTTAGGATTCTTTATGTATAGTGTCATGTCATCTGCAAACAGTGACAGCTTTACATCTTCTTTTCCAAGTTGGATTCCTTTTATTTCTTTTTCTTCTCTGATTGCTGTGGCTAAACCCTCCAAGACTGTATTGAATAAGAGTGGTGAGAGTGGGCAACCTTGTCTTGTTCCTGATCTTAGTGAAAATGGTTTCAGTTTTTCAGCATTGAGAATGATGTTGGCTGTGGGTTTATCATATATGGCCTTTATTATGTTGAGGTAAGCTCCCTCTATGCCTACTTTCTGGAGGGTTTTTATCATAAATGGGTGTTGAATTTTGTCAGAAGTTTTTTCTGCATCTGTTGAGATGGTCATATGGTTTTTATCCTTCAATTTGTTAATATGGTGTATTACATTGATTGAATTGCGTATACTGAGGAATCCTTGCATTCCTGTGATAAACCCCACTTGATCATGGTGTGTGATCCTTTAAATGTGCTGTTGGATTCTGTTTTCTAGTATTTTGTTGAGGATTTTTGCATTGATGTTCATCAGTGATAATTGGCCTGTAGTTTTCTTTTTTTGTGACATCTTTGTCTGGTTTTTAGTATCAGGGTGATGGTGGCCTCGTAGAATGAGTTTGGGAGTGTTCCTCCCTCTGCTATATTCTGGAAGAGTTTGAGAAGGATAGGTGTTAGCTCTTCTCTAAATGTTTGATAGAACTCACCTGTGAAGCCGTCTGGTTCTGGGCTTTTGTTTGTTGGAAGATTTTTAATCTCATTCTAAACTTCAGTGCTCGTGATTGGTCTGTTTATGTTTTCTATTCCTTCCTGGTTCAGTCTTGGAAGGTTATACCTTTCTAAGAATTTGTCCATTTCTTCCAGGTTGTCCATTTTATTGGCATAGAGTTGCTTGTAGTAATCTCTCATAATCCTTTGTGTTTCTGCAGTGTCAGTTGTTACTTCTCCTTTTTCATTTCTAATTCTATTGATTCGAGTCTTCTACCTTTTTTTCTTGATGAATCTGGCTAAAGGTTTATCAATTTTGTTTATCTTGTCAAAGAACCAGCTTTTAGTTTTATTGATTTTTGCTATTGTTTCCTTCATTTCTTTTTCATTTATTTCTGATCTGATCTTTATAATTTCTTTCCTTCTGCTAACTTTGGAAGGTTTTTTGTTCTTCTTTCTCTAATTGCTTTAGGTGTAAGGTTAGGTTGTTTATGTGAGATTTTTCTTGTTTCTTGACATAGGATTGTATTGCTATAGACTTCCCTCTTAGAACTGCTTTTGCTGCATCACATAGATTTTGGGTCATCGTGTTTTCATTGTCATTTGTTCCTAGGTATTTTTTGATTTCCTCTTTGATTTCTTCAGTGACCTCTTGGTTATTAAGTAATGTATTGTATAGCCTCCATGTGTTCGTATTTTTCACAGATTTTTTTCCTGTAATTGGCATCTAGTCTCATAGCGTTGTGGCCGGAAAAGATACTTGATACGATTTCTGTTTTCTTAAATTTACCAAGGCTTGATTTCTGACCCGGGATGTGGTCTGTCCTGGAGAATGTTCCATGAGCCAAAAGTGTATTCTGTTGATTTTGGGTGGAATGTCCTTTATCAGTTAAGTTCCATCTTATTTAATGTATCATTTAAAGCTTGTGCTTCCTTATTTATTTTCATTTTGGATGATGTGTCCTTTGGTGAAAGTGGGGTGTTAAAAGTGCCTTACTATGATTGTGTTACTGTCGATTTCCCCTTTAATGGCTGTTAGTATTTGCCTTATGTATTGAGGTGCTCCTATATTGGGTGCATAAATATTTACAATTGTTATATCTTCTTCTTGGATTGATCCCTTGATCATTATGTAATGTCCTTCTTTGTCTCATGTCATAGTCTTTGTTTTAAAGTCTATTTTGTCTGATATGAGAATTGCTACTCCAGCTTTCTTTTGATTTCCATTTGCATGGAATATCTTTTTCCATCCCCTTCAGTCTGTATGTGTCCCTAGGTATGAAGTGGGTCTCTTGTAGACAGCATATATATGGGTCTTGTTTTTATATCCATTCAGCCAGTCTATGTCTTTTGGTTGGAGCATTTAATCCATTTACATTTAAGGTAGTTATCGATATGTATGTTCCTATTACCATTTTCTTAATTGTTTTGGGTTTGTTATTGTAGGTCTTTTCCTTCTCTTGTGTTTCCTGCCGAGAGAAGTTGCTTTAGCATTTGTTGTAAAACTGGTTTGGTGGTGTTGAATTTTCTTAGCTTTTGCTTGTCTGTAAAGGTTTTAATTTCTCCATCGAATCTGAATGAGATCCTGGCTGGGTAGAGTAGTCTTGGTTGTAGGTTTTTTCCTTTCATCACTTTAAATATGTCCTGTCACTCCCTTCTGGCTTGCAGAGTTTCTGCTGAAAGATCAGCTGTTAACCTTATGGGGATTCCCTTGTATGTTATTTGTTGTTTTTCCTTTGTTGCTTTTAATATTTGTTCTTTGTATTTAATTTTTGATAGTTTGATTAGTATGTGTCTTGGCGTGTTTCTCCTTGGATTTATCCTGTACGGGACTCTCTGTGCTTCCTGGACTTGATTGACTCTTTCCTTTCCTATGTTAGGGAAGTTTTCCCTATAATCTCTTCAAATATTTTCTCAGTCCCTTTCTTTTTCTCTTCTTCTTCTGGGACCCCTATAATTCGAATGTTGGTGCGTTTAATGTTGTCCCAGATGTGTCTGAGACTGTGCTCAATTCTTTTTAATTCTTTTTTGTTTATTCTGTTCTGCAGTAGTTATTTCCATTATTTTATCTTCCAGTTCACTTTTCTGTTCTTCTGCCTCAGTTATTCTGCTATTGATTCCTTCTAGAGAATTTTTAATTTCATTTATTGTGTGGTTCTTCATTGTTTGTTTGCTCTTTATTTCTTCTAAGTACTTGTTCAGTGTTTCTTGTATTTTTCTCCATTCTATTTCCAAGATTTTGGATCATCTTTACTATCCTTATGCTTAATTCTTTTTCAGGTAGACTGCCTATTTCCTCTTCATTTGTTTGGTCTGGTGGGTTTTTACCTTGCTCCTTCATCTGCTGTGTGTTTCTCCGTCTTCTCGTTTTGATTAACTTACTGTGTTTGGGGTCTCCTTTTTGCAGCCTGCAAGTTCGTAGTTCCCGTTATTTTTGGTGTCTGCCCCCAGTGGGTAAGGTTGGTTCAGTGGGTTGTGTAGGCTTCCTGCTGGATGGGACTGGTGCCTGTGTTCAGGTGGATGAGGCTGCATCTTGTCTTTCTGGTGGGCAGGCCTGCGTCTGGTGGTGTGTTTTGGGGTGTCTGCGAAAATACGATTTTAGGCAGCCTCTCTTCTAATGGGTGGAGTTGTGTTCCTGTCTTGCTAGTTGTTTGGCGTACGGTGTCCAGCACTGTAGCTTGCTGGTCGTTGAGTGGAGCTGGGTCTTCACGTTGAGATGGAGATCTCTGGGAGAGGTTTCACCATTTGATATTACGTGGAGCCGGGAGGTGTCTGGTGGACCAATGTCCTGAACTCAGCTCTCCCACCTCAGAGGCACAGGCCTGACACCCAGCCAGAGCACCAAGACCCTATCAGCTGCATGGCTCAGAAGAAAAAGGGGGGGGGAGAGAGAGAGAAAAAAAAAACATGGAAGAAAGAGAAAAGAAAAAGTTATTCGAATAAAAAATATAAAATAATTATTAAAAATAAAAAATTAAAATGTAATAAAGAAAAAAAAAAGAAAGAAGAGAGCAACCAAACTAAAAAACAAATCCACCAATAATAACAAGAGCTAAAAACTATACTAAAAAACCCCCCAAAAAACGGACAGACAGAACCCTGGGACAAATGATAAAAGCAAAGCTATACAGACAGAATCACTCAAAGAAGCATACACATACACAGTCACAAAAAGAGAAAAAGGAAAACAATATATATTTATCGTTGCTCCCAAAGTCCACCGCCTCAATTTTGGGATGATTCATTGTCTATTCAGGTATTCCACAGATGCAGGGTACATCAGGTTGATTGTGGAGATTTAGTTCGCTGCTCCTGAGGCTGCATGGAGAGATTTCCCTTTCTCTTCTTTGTTCGCACAGCTCCTGTGGTTCAGCTTTGGATTTCGCCCTGCCTCTGCGTGTAGGTCGCCTGAGGGTGTCTATTCTTTGCTCAGACCGGACGGGGTTAAAGGAGCCGCTGATTCGGGGGCTCTGGCTCACTCAGGCTGTGGGGGAGGGAGGGGTACGGAGTGCGGGGCGAGCCTGCGGCGGCAGAGGCCAACATGACATTGCACCAGCCTGAGGCACGCCGTGTGTTCTCCCAGGGAAGTTGTCCCTGGATCACGGGACCCTGGCAGTGGCGGGCTGCACAGGCTCCTGGGAGGGGAGGTGTGGATAGTGACCTGTGCTCGCACACAGGCTTCTTGGTGGCGGCAGCAGCAGCCTTAGCGTCTCATGCCCGTCTCTGGGGTCCACACTGATAGCCGTGGCTCCCGCCCATCTCTGGAGCTCGTTTAGGTGGTGCTCTGAATCCCCTCTCCTTGTGCACCCCGAAACAATGGTCTCTTGCCTCTTAGGCAGGTCCAGACTTTTTCCCAGACTCCCTCCCAGCTAGCTGTGGCGCACTAGCCCCCTTCAGGCTGTGTTCACGCAGCCAACCCCAGTCCTCTCCCTGGGATCCAACCGAAGCCCGAGCCTCAGCTCCCAGCCCCCTCCTGCCCCGGCAGGTGAGCAGACAAGCCTCTTGGGCTGGTGAGTGCTGGTTGTCACCGACCCTTTGTGCGTTAATCTCTTTGTTTTGCCCTCTGCACCCCTGTTGCTGTGCTCTCCTCTCCTCCGTGGCTCCGAAGCTTCTTCCCCCCCCACCCCCCCATCTCCGCCAGTGAAGGGGCTTCCTAGTGTGTGGAAACTTTTCCTCCTTCACAGCTCCCTCCCCGAGGTGCAGGTTCTGTCCCTGTTCTTTTGTCTCTGTTTTTTCTCTTTTTTTTTTGCCCTTTCCAGGTACGTGCGAGTTTCTTTCCTTTGGGAAGTCTGAGGTCTTCTGCCAGCGTTCAGTAGGTGTTCTGTAGGAATTGTTCCACATGTAGGTGTATTTCTGATGTATTTGTGCAGAGGAAGGTGATCACCACGTCTTACTCTTCCACCATCTTGAAGGTCTATGTCAGTATTTTTAAATCATCAAACTTTTTATCAGTAGCTACTACCAAAATTACAATATTCAGTTATACTAGGTGTTTTTTCATATATTAAACCTCATACAGTTTTCATTGTTGGTTTTCAGCCTTGCTTCTTCCAGTTTGCCTTTCCCATTCTATTACCAACATGATTTTTAATTTAAAGTCTGATACTGCTTTCTCAGTTCTCTACTTAAAAATCTTTTGGGACTTCTCTGTCTGGTAATAGCAAGCTAGGTAATTCAGATTGTCCTGCTGAGAACAATTTAAAAAGCTGGGCCAGTCATTAAAAAGTCTACAAATAACAAATCCTGGAAAGGATGTTGAGAAAAGGACAACTCTCCTATGCTGTTGGTGGGAATGTAAATTGGTGCAGCCACTGTGGAAAACAGTATGAAGTTTCCTTAGTAAACTAAAAATAGAGTTGTCGTATGATCCAGCAATCTGACTCCTGGGCATATATCTGGTGAAAACTCTAGTTTTGAAAGATACATGCAACCCAGTGTTCACCGCAGCACTGTTTACAATAGCCAAGACATGGAAGCAACCTAAATGCCTATCGACAGATGAATGGATGAAGATGTGGTATATATGCCCAATAAAATACTACTCAGCCATAAAAAAGAATGAAATAATGGCATTTGCAGCAACTTGGATGGACCTAGAGATTATGATACTAAGTGAACTAAAGTCAGAAAGAAAGACAAATACCGTATGATATTGCTTATATGTGGGATCTAAAATATACAAATGAACTTATATACAAAACAGAGGCAGACTCATAGGCTTAGAAAACAAATGTATGCTTACCAAAGGGTAAGGGAGGTGGGGGAGGGACAAAGTAGGAGTTTGGGATTAGCAGGCATAAACTACTATATATAAAATAGATAAACAAGGTCCTACTGTATAGCACAGGAACTATATTCAATATCCTGTAATAAACCACAATGGAAAAGAATATGAAAATGAATATGTATATATATGTATAACTAAATCACTTTCCTGTATATCAGAAACTAACACAATATTGTGAATCAACTATACTTCAATTATAAATAAATAAATAGCTGAGTGAAAACAAAACACATTTTATTGAGGGTATTAGAATGCTAACTGATATGACTAGATTAGGATCTGAGTGCTGACAGAGGCCCAAGGAGGAGCAGCTCCAATTTGGGATTGCTTTTTTTCCCCTGGGGGTTGTGTTGATTCCAGAAGCAGCAGCTGAGAGATGAAGAGGTGCTTTTGGTGGCCTGTTGGGTACAAGGAGACAGGGACAGGACAAGACCCACCACAGGAGAGGGGTGAACTCCTCTCACTTAGGACCCCAAAATGCTGTACCTTAGGATACAGAAAAACTGAAGTGGCTAGGCTCTCATAGGATGGTAGCTCAGCTTTAAATTATCATTCCTGTAACTGCATTAATAAGATCTGGTATTGCTAGTGTCCTCAAGTATTTGGCAGAAGCAAACATCTTTTTTGGAGAAATACAGCTTTCTTTGTGTCAAATTCTGTCTATAGACCATTTTTCAAATTTAGTATCCGGTATATAAAATATAATTAGGCACCTGACGAGATAGCAGAAAAAAACAAGAAAATAGAAACAGATCCACAGGAACTCTGTATCTTGTAGTTATCAGATTTAAAATAGCTGTGTTGAGAATTTTGAGCTAATTAAGAGTTTTGTAGAGGTACAAACTATAAAAAAGAAAAATGGATATTCTAGAATTGAAAAATGTAATCCAATTTTTTAGATTAATGTAATCTAAAGGTCTTAATTAGGATCTTTGTGGATGAAGTTAACAGCAAATTAGCCATCACAGAAGAGAGAATTAGTGAATTGAAAGATAGGTCAGAAGAAAATATCCAGAATAAAGAGAGAGGGACAAAAAAAAAGAAAATAAAGGAGGGGGTAAGCTTAATACAAAATATAATTAGAAGTTCTTGGGACTTCCCTGGTGGCACAGTGGTTAAGAATCTGCCTGCCAATGCAGGGGACATGGGTTCAATCCCTGTCTGGGAAGATCCCACATGCCACGGAGCAACTAAGCCCGTGTGCCACAACTACTGAGCCTCTGCTCTAGAGCCCATGAGCCACAACTACTGAGCCCACGCATCACAACTGCTGAGCCTGCACGCCACAACTACTGAAGCCCGCACGCCCTAGAGCCCATGCACCACAACTGCTGAGCTCATGCGCCGCAATTACTGAAGCCCGGTTGCTCTAGGGCCCGCGTGCTGCAGGTACTGAGCCTGCATGTCACTCCGCAACGAGAGAAGCCACCTCAATGAGAAGCCTGCGCACCACAACGGAGAGTAGCCCCTGCTTGCCACAACTGGAGAAAGCCCATGCCCAGCAATGAAGACCCAACATAGCCAAAAAAGAAAAAACAAGATTTAATTAGAAGTTATAATGTGTGTATATTTGAGTCCCCCAAATGAAAAAAGGGGGGCAAAAGTATTATTTAATGAGAGAATGGCTGAAAACTCCAAGACTGATGAAATACTTTAATTCACAGATTCAAGCATCCGTATAGGCCCCTAATGGAATCAATACAAATCTCACTAAAGATGAAAAATCTTAAAAGCAATCAGAACAAATAGTCAATGATGTAGCAATAAGATTGACAGTTGATTTCTCAACAGAAACGGTGGAAACTAAACGGCAGGGGAAAATACCTACCAGCTTAGAATCCATCCCCTGTGAAATTACCCAGAGCTGCAATTAAAATGGTAAATATGAGGGCAAAACTAAATGAATGTTGACTATCTAGAAAAATAATAATGTCTCACAGTGTTTTTAAATACACATACATGTAATTAAAGTATGTAATAACAATTGCATATAAGTCTTGGTAAAGGCACATAGTTTTTAACATCCTTACATTATCCAGAAAGATGATAAAAGTGCTAATTAATATTAGATAGTGAAAAATTAGTAATTTAGGCTGTAATCTATGGGATGACCACTAACATAATAGTTAAAGAGTACGTCAAACTTTAAGGCAAAAAATATTGTAAGAAAAGTTTCAATATACTGGGAAGATGTAATCTAAAACAATTAGTAGGTGTTCAGTTCTTAATTTGTATGAACCTAATATCACGGTCTCAAAATATAGTAAGCAAAGTAAGGAGACTTAGGAGGACCTGAATAACCCACAATCATAGTGGGAGATTTTAACAGTCTCTATCAGTAATTTAAAGAATAAGCATGCAGAAGCAAACCAATATGGATGTAGAAGATTTGAACAACACAATCAGCAGACTTAATCTCATGGATGTGGAGATAGGAGTGTGTGTATGTATGTATGCATATCCACACATACACACAAACACACATATAACACTACCCTACAGTACAGAATGCACATTCTTTTCAAGCATGTATGGAGCATTTACTAAATTTATATGTGATTATAGAGCAAGTTTCAACGAATTTTATAGGTTTTAACTATTTAAGAGTATTTTCTTTCACCACAGTACAATTAAGCTAGAACTCAGTAACCAAAAGATAAAAATTTTAAATTGTCATAGATTGGCAAATTAAACAATATTCTCTAAATAGCAAAAGAAGAAATAGGGTAAAAGCCATAAAATATTTTGGATGGAATTATTAAAATACAATGTATCAAAACTTGTAGGATGCAGTCTAGATGGGAATTTCTTGTTTTAGATTACATATGTTAAGATTTTGCTCCTGGTAATGATGGAGTAAAATCTAACTCCCTGCTCTTTCCAATATACCAGATAATTATATCTCAGGGAAAGTCATATATATTCATTTATTTATCAGATATTTATTGAACACCTACCGTATGTCATGCTTACTACTGTATTAGGTGCTTGGTGTATAGCATTGTTTCTCAGCCTCAGCAGTGTTGACATTTTGTGACATTGTTCTTTTTGGGGGGACTGTTGTGTGCATTGTTTAGCACTCAATGTTTAGCAGTATCCACAGCCTATACCCATTAGATGCCAGTAATACTCCTTCATTTTGATAACCAAAATTGTGCCTTGGTTTTCTCAGTTGTAAAATGGGGATAATAATGATACCTACTTTATAAGGTTGATGAATTAGGTAAGACAATAAGTAAATACAAAGTCCTTAGAACAGTGCCTGGAATATGCTAGGCACTTGGTAAATGTTAACTGTTATTTTGATTGTCAAATATCTATGCATTTCTAAACTGTAATAATTTTTGTAAAGAAGAAAAATAGGACCTCTCCTTTCCATACTCCCAACCTAGATTCATGTTTGCTGGCAACTGTCTTTAAAAGGGTATTATAAAGTTACCATGTAAGAGAGGGTATTATAAAGTTACCAAGTAAGAGACTGGACTATGGAACAACTGTGATCACTTTCAACTCTCAATTACTGTGATTATATTTTCATATTGATAGAAAAGAATGATCAGTGTATTTCATTGTACTCTGGTACTTATATTTGTGAATACATGTTTTAATATTGGTTATTAAAATAATTTTAGAACTATTTTTATAATATTATTACAATATATTTTACAATTTTAAATTATTAAAGTGAATACTTTCAATTTGTTTGAAACTCTAAACTGCAGAAAACTGGTTTATTAGTATTTTTGCTCTGAACTGCACTCCATGGCGAACTTTTGAAAATGGTAGTGCAGTTGCAAACTTAATTGTGATTAAATGTTTAATGAACTCTTTAACGGATTGAAAAACTACTGTTAGACAAATAAGTGTAGACTAACGTTTACTCCTGAAATCAATTAAGAAGGGATATATATTACTAGTTAAAAGTAATCTGTAATTGTATTTTGCATTGCTTTTAAATTGCAAAATGAGGAAAGTGTTTTTGGCTCCTGCTATTTATGAAATAGCAGAAATAAATTTTAAAAATTTATTTAAAAATAGTTTTAATGTTTTATCACAAAAATCAAATTCACATATATGCTGTTCATTGGAGAAAATATTAGAATATAGTGATAAGCAAAAATATTGTCTTTCACTAAGAATTGTACCATTTTGCATTCTCACCATACCTTTAGAAAAATGCCTCTTTTTCTACAGCCAGACTGTATATATATATTTTTTTCCTTTGTCCACTTTTCTTAAAAAAAAAATGGCTATAAGAATTGTGGCAGTTCTAGGTACAGTTCAAGTTGTAGCTTCAAAACATTAGTTCATTCAAATGTGATGCTTGCCTTGTGTCAGGCTCTTTGTTAGGCACTGAGAAGTTGTTGTGAACAAAGCAAGCGCGGTGTTTTATAGGTTACAGTTTAGTGGGAGAGATTTAAAAAGAAACTTTAAACTGTGCTAGATGCTGTGAAGGAGACTAAGATGCTCTGTGACTAATAACAGAGATCTGGCTTAGCCTGGGTGATCAGGAAGGTTGTAGGACAGCCTTTTTAAGTATTGCAGAGCTAACTGACTTCTTTCGGATTCAGACTTGATTATTAATATTATTTTTGTTACTGTTAATGCTTCATTAGAACCATTCACCCAACTGAGCTAATTAGATACATATAAGCAAACTGTGGTATGGTCAGAATGTCAATTAAGATTGGATAGGTGGAGAGCAATGAAGTAGATATTTTCTAGATTCTTTAGGCTTAGGTAGAACTAATTTTTCTTTGAAAATTACTGTTTTAATCTTATAAAAACTGAGTGTGAGTATAGCATTTTGCTATGTTTACTGTCTTACTCAGTTTTGAGTTTTTTATTAGTGTTTTAGAGATTGATTTTTTTTTTAGAGATTTTATTTAAAATTGTTTAGATAGGAGTGGTATTTTATCAGTTCAGTGCAATCTTTGTTACATGAAGTATAGATGAGAAGATTAACATTAGTGCAAAATTTAAACTAAAACAAATACCATAAACTTGGTGGTAATGATGTGTTCAAGTGAAATGTCTTGATAAGCAAGTGAAAAATAGTTGGCACTCTATCTGAAATGAAGTGCATAAAAGTATGTTTGTATATGAAAGAGTATCTTAATCTACTTCATGGTATATGTAAGGAATTCAGTAATTTAATACAAAAGACGACTCTGTCTTTTACTATGATTGTAGAAGTAGAGACACTGTGAAGATTAATGTTACATATTTCAGACTTGGTTTGGTTAATAATAATAATCTTCAAATATAGTTTTTTTTTTTTTTTTTTTTTTTTGCGTTACACGGGCCTCTCACTGTTGTGGTCTCTCCCGTTGCAGAGCACAGGCTCCGGACACACAGGCTCAGCGGCCATGGCTCACGGGCCCAGCCGCTCCGCAGCATGTGGGATCTTCCCGGACCGGGGCACGAACCCGTGTCCCCTGCATCGGCAGGCAGACTCTCAACCACTGCGCCACCAGGGAAGCCCCAAATATAGTTTTATTATAATCAGGTTAGATGTGTTGAAAGATATGGCCCTTAACTTACTTTTTAATACCTTCCTTTCAGCTGACAGTTACTTAGGTTTTGAATTGACTTCCAGTTAGGTTTTGAATTGACTTCCAGTTATTAATAGTGTTTCATACTGGTCAGTTCGTAAAGCAAGCAGGAAGGAAGTACATTTACTTATTTTGATACTCGGTTGTATTTTAGAGTAGAGAATCCTACGTAGCAAGCTGTATTACTGGTGAATCCAGTGGATATCTGCCCAGTGAGCTCTATTTAGCGGTCCTTGACATTACTGTGAAAGGAAAATGAATTTAATAGAGTTTTGCATCATTTTTTTTTCAGACACTGGCCAAAAGAAGACCCTAGACAAGAAAGATGGGAGGAGAATGTCTTTTCAGAAACCCAAAGGGACTACTGAATATACTGTAAGTTATTTGTTTTGAAAAAGCTGATATCTCTTTGTGATAGTCTTATTTGAGACATTCTTTGTTTATGCTGTAAATAAGACAAAGGTTCCTAATTGCCTTATTTTAAAAATCTGTACACCACTTTCGATAACTGCTTTACTAATAATAATGATACTTCAGTTCCTAACTGTATTTTAGGATTTTTTTTCCTTAAAGGAAAATTTTATTAAGTGTGATATAAAGATAATTATTCTAGCAAATTTAACAAAATGATAATTTACTTGTAGTTAAAGTTCCTGTGGTACAATAATTTTTTATTAGGTTAGACTTTTAGGGAAATATTTACGTTTTTAGAAATGTGATCTTCATTATATTCCCAGCAGTGCTAACGGTAATGAAAATGGCAGATAGAATACGGAAAAAACAAGTTGCTATTAATTTTCCAGAATAACCTCTCACATTAGATTATTTACACTGATTTATGGCTAAGTTTCTATGTTCTTGAAATGACCCTCAAATTTCCTTGCAGTCAGCTTTTCATATTTCTGGTTACTATGGAAAACTGAAGTGAGAAATGTACTTTAGTCTGTGATATGCTGCTTCTTTGATTGAATGTAAATGTTGTTAGATAATTTTAACATGTTAAAAATCTGTTATTTTAACTGAGCTTAATTTTGTGTTATTTTGTGTTTTTCTAATATGTTATTGTAACTGTATTAAGAAGAAAATAGCAAGTTGAAACAATTTATACATTTGTGTCATCATGAAGTCTTCCAATCTTGGTTTGAGTCTTGATTATTTTTCATAAATTCTAAAAATTGAACCAATTATCAAATCCTTGAGTTATACTTTATTTTCATATACTGTATAATTGACAATTTGAGATTTTAAGTATTTTAAAAAGGTTTGAAACCAGATAATTTAAGGTAGAATTATATTTACTACTATCAAAAGAATCTCCTCTTAAGCATATTATAAACTCGAGTGTGCTTGTACCTTCTCTGCATGATTGAGAAATTGAGAATATAAATTCAGACAGTAAAATATTGAGTAATGTAGTTTGATGTATTCATTAGTGTTTATTAAGACATAAGACTGTAGGCATAAGGCATAAGATGTTATCTACATATGTAATCCTGTGGTTTTGAAGAACTACAAAAGTTTAGTTGGTTTTGAATTCAGGAGTTTACCAATTTTTTTCTTGTAATTCAATAAAGCTTGTGTTATCGGTAGCAAATTTAAATTAAGAACCATTATTTTGGGCAAAGGTTAATTGAAACTTGGCCATTTGTATCCTTGGGTTCTGCATCAATGGATTCAACCAACCATGGATAGAAATATTTGGGGAAAAAAAATTCCAGAAAGTTCCAAAAAGCAAAACTTGAATTTCCCTTACTGGCCACTATTTACATACATTGTATTAGGTATTATAAGTAATCTAGAGATGATTTAATGTATATGGAGGATGTGTGTAGGTTATATGCAAATAACTATGCCATTTTATATAAGGGACTTAAGCACCCATGGATTTTGATATCTGTGGGGATCCTGGAACAAATCCCCTGGGATACTGAGGAATTACTATATATTTTTTCTTATGTTATAAATGACCTTTGGGAAATAATCAGTTACTGATAAGAAAAGTTATAAAACATCCTCTAGGAGATCTTTGTTTTCATTTTTTATCCCTTTGTTTATTCCCGATGCCATATCCTAAAGATAGAAACACATGTGTTTCTAAAACTAAGATATTACTGTCTTCTATTCTTATTATAATTTGTAAAATCTTCATATAATATCTTTATATAAGGTACATAACATGATTTTTGTATTTGGGAAAAATATATTTTTCTATATTTCTTTTGAAATCTTTCAATATTACAGTGTACTCTCAACATTTACTTATTCTAAAATATTTATGGTTTAGCTTAAATGTATTTTCGGACCACCTAAATATAGTATAAATTAGTCATTGGACCTTAGGAAGCTTTAAAGTTAGAATCATACATTAAAAAAAAATCATACATATGTATTACGTATGTGTTTATATATGCACATACATGCACAGTTTTTAACTATAAAATTACTTTCAGTAGGATCAACAAGTAGACCTTGAAAATGCCATACATAACCATTTTCTTCCTAGTTAATTTAATATCCCTGTACCATTCTACCGAAAGCCTTGTCTAAGGTCACTAATGATTTTCTAATTATCAAACCTGGTGGCTTTTTCTTTGTTGTTGCATACCACTCACTGTTCCTTCTTTCTTGTTTTACTTTCCTTCTCAATGTTCTTTAATGTATCTTTCAGTGAGGATCTGTGAATGGATAATCAGGCAGTGTCTGAAAAGTCTTCATTGTACCCTCATTCCTGGTAGTTGAGCTGCCTATAGATTATTAGGTTAACAGTTATTTTCTGTCAGCACTTTTTTTTTTTTTTTTTTTTTTTCCGGATGCGCAGGCTCAGCGGCCATGGCTCACGGGCCCAGCCGCTCTGCGGCATGTGGGATCTTCCCGGACCGGGGCACGAACCCGTGTCCCCTGCATCGGCAGGCGGACTCTCAACCACTGAGCCACCAGGGAAGCCCTCTGTCAGCACTTTGAATGTAGTTATCTATTATCTTATGCCCTTCTGTTGCCTTTTTATTTTTGTTCATTTCTAGGCAGTCTTCTTTTTTTAGATTGTTTTTTGAAGTTTACTTCTTGTCCTTACAATTCTATAGTGCCACTGTGATAAGTCTAGATTCAGACAAATTTTTATCTTATTGTGTTTCTTCACTCTAAGGAATCATGCCATTCATAAATTCTGGAAAATTATCAGCCATTATTTCTTTGATTATATACTCTCCTTTCTCAATTTATTCTTGAAACTAATTGTACTACATTTTGTTATCATTATGCTTCATTGCCCTGTTCTTGCTAACATTTTGACTGTATCTTACACCTCTTTCACTGGTTGTTCTGCTCTTGTTGATTCCAAATGTGAGTGGTTCCTTGTATCTTTTCACCTTCCCATTTACATTCTGCAACTTGGAGAACTTAAGAACTTTACTATATGAAGTAAGACCCAAACTTTTTTCTATTTCTGCCTTTCTAGATGCTTACATTTCCTACCACCACTTCATATTTAACAAATTATAGCAAACCTTTCACCAAATTTTTTCTTCATTCTTGCCTAATGCTTTATTTTCTTGTTTCCATTTTCCTTCAATCTGTTGTTCATCCAGGTTGGAATTTTTGGATTTAGCATCAGTTGATCATTAATGTTTGCACCTCTGACGTAATACAACTACTGCTCTATTACAACTTCATTCAATCCATTCCTGTTTTCTCTTGAGTCTTATCTGAAAATCTTATACCTTTATCTCTTTCTTTACATTTGTATGACCTTAAGGATGATCTGCTGCTGTAGTATTACATTGGTTTTTCTGCATCCATTCTCTTGTGTCATTAATCATAGACCTGTAGCCATTAATCTAAGATGCCACTCGGCCATGTAACTTCCTTGCTTCATATTGGTGTTTTTATTACTTTCATTACCACAACTGATAGGATCATTGTGAAGATGAAATGTGTGTTAATTAATAAGAACTTTGTAAACTTCCAGATGTTTCTGCAAAGTAAAATTGGTTTATAGAGAGCTTTTACATACATTATCTCAATAAGGTAGGTGACATACCATCTCATTTCATAGATGAGAAAGTTTGCATGGAAGAAGAGAGCAGGGCTAGATTATTAGTCTGTGTCTTTGGCATCAATTTGGTTTTACAAAACCATTAAAGAAAAAATATATATTTATTGTTTTTTTTTTTTTTTTTTTACCCCCACATACATATCTACTTTTCCTGATTTTCAAAGTCTTTTACAGTCTAATTCAAAATGCCTAATTCAATCTCATCCTTTTTTTGAGATTTGGCTCTACTTACCTTCCTAAAATCCTAAATTCATGAGTGTACCCTGGATGGTTTAGGAGGAAGAGATAGTATCCCACAAATGTGTTTTGTTCTTTTCTGTCTCCTAATATGTCAGTTCTATTCTCTTCATTTTGAATGTTCTTCCCTACTCTCTACTTCTCAAATTCCTACCCGTTCTTCAAGATAGCTTTAAATCTTTTCCATAAAGTCTTTCTTGGACAATTTGGAGCAAATATGTTGCTCTGTCTGCTCAGAGCTTCTGTTGCATTTGTTGTTTCATTAAATTGCTCTTTATCTTTTATATAACCTTTTTTGTCTTTCTTGTTTTCTAACTAGATTGTAAATCCCATATGCACTAAAACCACTTCATTGGACTTCATCATTCTCTACAGAGATACTTTATGTATAGAGAACTCTAAAGGAATACATTGATCAAATGACTTTCTTTCAGGATAATTGACAGTTAAATCCCATGATTTAAGATTTCTATAAATATGATCATTAAAATACACTAATTCAAAAACATATTCCTCAGCTTTGGTTCAAATATATTTTCTAATTTATCTATTTAAATGGAAGATTATGTAAAGATCATTAGAAACAGCACTTTAAGTTTAATACAGGCATACTTTGCTAAAGTAAAATTAGCTTCTAGGAGTTACATATGTTTTACAAACTATTTATATTGTTTTAAAATCTTTGTAAAATAAAAATCACTTGTTTGTGTTTTGAAAATTATATTTTGTATTTTGAAATTGCTTGAAGTAGAGGCCTACATGTAATTGTGATGTATTATGATAAAGCATATACTCTGTATCATAATAGGTTGAGATCAGTTGCTAACAAACACAAAATTTGTCAAGTTATCCTGTCTCTAAAGATGGAAATACCAGTTATTAGTCAAATGTAAAATTGGTCCATAGACATATTAATGATCATTAAACCTCATAGTTTAGTTTTTCTGTTTTAACAAATTATTTTTTTTTCTCTTAAACAGGTTGAATCAAGGGATTCTTTGAATAGTATAGCCCTGAAAT
This sequence comes from Lagenorhynchus albirostris, assembly GCF_949774975.1. NCBI lineage: Eukaryota > Metazoa > Chordata > Mammalia > Artiodactyla > Delphinidae > Lagenorhynchus > Lagenorhynchus albirostris. Next base: position 51,618,091 of record NC_083111.1, read on the forward strand.
TTGATACAACGCCCAACGAACTTGTTCAGCTAAATAAGTTATTCTCCCGAGCAGTTGTTACTGGACAGGTATCTTTTTTTTAATGCATTGATGGTTAGAAGCATCAGTTTTAAGACAGAAAGTATCCATTGCAATACAGTTAATTTAAGAAGAGTAATTTTATGCACACTTTGAACAAATCACATTGGTTCTAGAAGAGAAAATTAAATGTCACTTATATCCATGTGAATTTTTCTTAATACATATTGAAAATAATTGTTGTTTTCAAATATAGTTTTAAAGAGCTTTAAAAAATATTCAAAGCAGTACATGTACCTGATAAAAAATTCAAACTTTTTTAAAGGTAGTTTATCTCAGACTTACAGTTTCCTTTTCCAGAAGCAACCACAGTTACCAATATGTATCCCCTTCCAAAAATATTCTAGCCTTTCTTTCTTCTTTAAAAAAAATAAATAACTTTGATTCTGGAAAAATGTTCTGTTGAAGCATAACTCAATCTCAGACTTTTTCATGTATGTAAAGTATTGCACTATATATAAGCATGCCTTGGAAATATTGTGGATTTGGTTCCAGACCACTGCAGTAAAGCAGATATCACAATAAAGCGAGTCATAGAATTATTTGGTTTCCTAGTGTGTATAAAAGTTATATTTACACTACACTGTAGTCTGCTAAGTGTGCAATAGCATTATGTCTAAAAAAAGTACATACCTTGGGTTTCCCTGGTGGCGCAGCGGTTGAGAGTCCGCCTGCTGATGCAGGGGACACGGGTTCGTGCCCCGGTCCAGAAGGATCCCACATGCCACGGAGCGGCTGGGCCCGTGAGCCATGGCCCCTGAGCCTGTGCGTCCGGAGCTTGTGGTCCGCAATGGAAGAGGCCACAACAGTGAGAGGCCCACATACTGCAAAAAAAAAAAAAAAAAAAAGTACATACCTTAATTTAAAAGTACTTTATTGCTAAAAAATGGTAACCATCATCTGAGCTTTCAGAGAGTCATAATCTTTTTGCAGCAGTCACTGATCACAAATCACCATAACAAATATAATAATAATGAAAAGTTTGAAATATTGGAAGAATCACCAAAATGTAACCCAGAGACAGGAAGTGAGCAAATGCAGTCGAAAAATGGCACTGATAGACTTGCTTGACACAGGGTTGCCACAATCTTTCAGTTTGTAAAATACGCAATATCTGCGAAGTCCAATAAGGTGACACAGTAGAACGAGGTGTGCCTGTATTATGGTTTAACCAAGCACAGTAGGCTTTAGACTTTCTACTTTTTTGCTTTGTAAACGTTGCTCTAGGAAACATTCTTGTTTGTTTCTCTTTTTCTTTATATGCACGTATATCTATAAAGTCAAGTCCTAGAAGTAAAATGGCTCAGTTAAAGGATATGTGCATTTTAAGCTTTGCTGGCTGTTGACAAATTGTCCTTTAAGGGGAACACCCATAATTTTTAAGAATTACTGTTTCCCCTCACTGTTGCCCACAGTTTGTGTTATCAAACTTATCTAAATTAAATATCTTTTTTAAAATTTTGTTACAGTTAGTTCGGTAATAAACATTCTTTTAATCTGAAGGTTTTAATTTTTAAAATTTATTTATGAAGGTCATTGTTAATGGTGCTCGCTTAGAGAATACCATCTGATTATTAATATTTTAGTTTGACTAAATCTTTATGTGAATATTTTCTTCCAGGTTTTATATGTTCCTGATCCTGAATATGTCTCCAGTGTTGAGAGCTCCCCGTCTCTAAGCCCCATAAGTCCTTTGTCACCAACATCATCCGAGGCTGAACTTGATAAGACCACTGTAAGTTTCCCTTCTTTTCAAAGCTATCAAGAAATGTCACTGTATTTGTATATATCACCATTTTTTTAATCCTACTTTGCCTATGGCTTGAACGAAATTTTACCTTTTTAGGTTGTTAATTACATTTGTAAATCCCGGTTTTTAAAGTGAAACATTCTTATTAAATCAGACAGTTTAAATTGATTATTGTTAATGGTAGTAGTAATCCAAAGATATTCATCAGCCGTTTTATGAATATCATATAATAATTTAACTAAGAAAGGAATTTTACTTAACAAACATGAGTATATCATGATAGGAAGTCCATGTCCAATTTGATTTTTTTTTTTTTTTTTTTTTTGCGGTACTTGGGCCTCTCACTGTTGTGGGGCTCCGGACGCGCAGGCTCAGCGGCCATGGCTCACGGGCCCAGCCGCTCCGCGGCATGTGGGATCTTCCCGGACCGGGGCACGAACCCGTGTCCCCTGCATCGGCAGGCAGACTCTCAACCACTGTGCCACGAGGGAAGCCCCCAATTTGATTTTTATTTGAGTTTCTGTGAATGTTTATATAATACTTAAAACTCTTGAGTTCATTATTGGCACACTTTAAAAAAATAATTTATGGGGACTTCCGCAATCCAGTGGTTAAGACTACGCACTTCCACTGCAGGGGGCGTGGGTTCGATCCCTGGTCGGGGAACTAAGATCCCACATGCTGCACAGCACTGCCAAAGAAAAAAAAATATTATTATCTTAGTTGTTCTTCAGAATATTAATTTGGAGTAACTAATAGTATATTAATTTATCTAGCATTTTAAAGGAATAGATGTTCTATATGTTACATTTTACAAATGAATTCCAAGGAAAAAAACTTTAATAATTTTGATTAAAATTCCTCCGACAGGAATTATGTTTTTTGTGCCTTTCCTGTGTAAATGAATACTAATCATAATTTCCCATTTTCATAATGACCCAATGATTATGTTTACATGTAAAAGGTTATTTCTCCATTAACTGGCTAGACTCCTGTGAGAGATTCTTCTGTGTTGCTATGCTGATTTTAGGAGACATCCTTTTCTCTGCCCCAATTTGCACTCAAAGTTTAGGATACCAAATGGCATACTGGTAACAAAACACAAATTATTAATGTTAATTTGCCTATAAAGTATTAGGAATTATTAGTTTCTAAGCTGTAGTATTAGACTAGTTCCACTTCTCTCATGGAGTAAAGGACATGATATTATTAATTAGTATTTGTCTCCTTGCCTAGGGACTTTTTTCTGTGTGTTTGTGGTGAGAGAGAGAGAGAGAGAGAGGGAGGGAGGGAGAAAGGGGGTCTTTTTCAAATGTTTTATTTGCTGGCTATCTTGTAAAAATGACAACTACTTTAGAATACAGCTACATGAAAGGAATGTATTACATTTATTCTCATCATTGACAAAAATGGAAGTCAGTTTCTAATGATACTGGACCAAACAGTTACTGGACCTTTTTGAACATGGCCATGCCATTGTCCCATGGGACTTAACAGATATATTCATAAGGGGCAGTGACAAAGGAGAGCAGTGTAGCCTTCAGTAAATTTAGCTTGTGTTCCATACCCTAAAGGCAAAATTGTGAAAAGCTAGACTACTTACCTGAATTAGGATTCCAGCGCGGATAGTCTGAGTCCAGAGCCCATGGTTTTTTACTAGCACTTTATAGCTGGAAATTGATAGCTCAGAAACTACTATCGATCAGTAAATAATTGGACCCAACCCAAAAAGATAAGTAATATTCAATCATTGTGAGTGTAGTAAAACCTGTCACTTTTGCACTATCATTTTGTAAAATTCTTTTAATCTAACATTCTTTTGTAAATATAAAAACCTCTTTTGTTTGTTTATCTCCTTTGATTTCTCCTCTCTGCATCTTAAATTTATTTATTATGCTAATGCCATTTTAGGCTAGAACTACTAGTGTGATATATTTAGGATGGAATTCAGAGGAAAAAGAATTTTAAATAAATAATATGGAAAAGTGAAACGGTTTTAAATAGTTTTTAATTTCGGCTTATGTTACTATACTCCACTGAAAGATGGGCTAGCAGATAGTTGTATTCTCTTTAATATAAAACACTCTTTAGTATACTCTAATAAATCTAAAAGATAATAAGAAAAGTAGAGTACTTATGTGGTAAGAAAATATAATTTTGAAATTATATTTCATGGTAGTAAGAAAATATAATTTTGAAAAAAATACTACTAAGAGATTCTATGGAAGGCCTAGAAGGTCTTACAGGAGAAAATATATAAAGCATTAATAGAGTTTAGGCACATTAAAAGCTTCTTTTTAAGCATAGGCAATTATTCTGCTACATTTACTATTAACATTTAAAAAGTACTTACTATGCATTTATTAATGAGGAAACTAAGGCATAGAGAGAATGAGTAATGTACACAAGGTCACATACTTAATGAGTGGTAGAGCTGAGATTTAAACCCTGACAGTCTACATCCAGGTTTTGTGTTATATTCTTAACCACTTTTTGAACTAATTGATGAAAGGGTAAGGATTAGCAGTACAGATTCTCTGTGACTGAGACATACAATCTAAAATTAAAATATATGTGTCCTAAATTGTAGAAACTAGAAAGTTTGTAGTAAAGAGCTATGTGGAAGTAATGTAGCAAATTTTTGCTTACCAAAGCAAAAATAAAAGTAAAGCAGATAATCGGAAGTATTGCTTAAAATGATTAAAAGGTGAACAAAAGCATTGCCTTTTTTCCCTCAATATTTAAGATTATCTGGACTTTTAAATATGTTGTTCTTCTGTTTATGTAACTTAAAAAATTATTATTTGCCTGTATTAATTTCCTGGGATTGCTGTAACAAAGGATTACAGAATGGGTGGTCTAAATCAGAAACTTACCTCACAGTTCTGGAGGCTAGATGTCTGGAATCAAGATGTTGGCAAGCACCTTGTGGGGGAGAATCCTTCCTTGCCTCTTCTAGCATCGGGTGTTGGCCCACAATCCTTGTCATTCCTTGTCTTGTTGGACAGATTACTCCAGTTTCTGCCTTTGTAGTCACATGGCTGTCTTCTCCTTGTGTGTTTGTGTCTTCACATAGTGGTCTCCTCTTCGGATAAGGAAACCAATTAAATTGGATTAAGGGTCCACTCTACTCCTCCTGTGTGACTTCAGCTTAACTCACTTCATCTGTGAAAAGCTGATTTCCAAATAAGGTTGCATTCTGAGGTAGGGGGTTAGGACTTCAGCATATCTTCTTGGGTGACACAGTGAAGTGTCATAATGTTGCCTTTTATAAAATTTCAAGAGAACCACATTGTTTAGTCAGGGAACTTTAGAAGGTTTTCTAACTCTAGTCAAATAAGATTTTTTTAAAAAAGACATTCAGTGACTATTCTCTTTACATATAGATGAGAAAATGTATAAAAGAGTGATGTTAATTTCTTACAGGGTTTTGGGGATCTTGAGAATATTTGTGAAATCTAATAAAATAAACCTCCCTCTATTTTAATTATGCTAATCACATAATTCATTGACATCCTGAACTTATATACCTGAAAACAGACATTAAAGTAATAGCACACATGCAAGAAGTTAAAAAAATTTTAGTTAGAAATATCAATATAGTTTGAAGAAATTAAATATAGCATATGCTTCAAAAATTGTTCTCACATATGCCATCCTTAAACTAGTCACAAGCATTCCTCTCCCCTCTTTCCCTTCTTCCTTACTTCCACCTCCTTCCTCTCTCTCTCTGTGTATAATATTACATATTTAAACTTAAAATAAATTTTAAATCACTAAAATATATATATTTTATCTGATATATAATATATAAATTATGATTTTAAATTTCATGCTTTTAAACCTAAATTTTCATATGTAAGTATATATACTTTATTATATAATAAACATAAGCTTATATATTACATATTATATTAAAATAAAGTTAAACAACTATAAATGCCGTATGTATAAATAACACATGAATTATATGTTACCTATATATTGTATAATATAATTTAACTTTGGTGCTTTTAAACTTAAATACCAACAGTTTATTAGGGAATTATAATTTTTTAATATGTATTTTTTAAATGGTGGTGCTATAATTATACCTTAGTCTTACATTCTTAGAACAAAATTTTATATTTGAAATATGTGAAAACATAAAATGTCATAGTACGACTTTGTATTTATATAGATTTTTAGGAAAGCATTTCTTTATATAGAAGAAATCTCTGTATTTGTAATATCACAAATAAATAGTTAAATTACTGGGTGAGAGTTTTATTCTAGATTCTGAAAGCAAGCATTGTTCTCATAATTAGAATTTAAAAATTGATCCTTCTTTGCTTTTTAACCTGGTTGCTAAAAAGCTCAGTGCCAGGTCCAAAACTCCAAGTACAACACTTAAAATTGCATTTTATTTTTTCTTCACTCTGATATTTTTATTTTTTATCTGTATTGTATTTTATTCTGTATGTTTGTTTTAAGAGCCTCAAATTCTTAAGAAGTGGAGTTTAAATAAATTCTGAGAGTGATAGTTAAACATAACAATTTATAGGAAGTAAATGGTACCCATCATATTTATTGGATTGAGTGAAGAAACATAATATTCACTGCTTTAAAAATAAACATTTTATTTTAGATTATATATTATATATGTTTGTATGAAATAAATATAAATGTTGGTACTTCTGTGCCTGTATGGTTTTTCCTTCTCAAATTTTGTATGCCTTACCTACATGTTACCAGATAACATTTCTACGTATTTTCAATCACTAAAGAACAAAAACTCCATAAAGCCAAGGCAACATGGGAAAAGGAGAGTTTGGAGTTGCTAATTAGCTTATGGTAATGATTTATAATAATACTCTACAAATTATGTAATATTTAATCATATTGTACAAAAAAGATGACCATAAGTCAACTTTTTTGGGTCACTTGCCATAGCATTGCTTTCCTTTTGCACATTTGAACAATTGAGGTGACAATTGAGGCTTGATAAATAAATGTTTATAATCCTGTATTTTTAAGGACCTTTCCATCCCTAGTGGCTAAAACAAAATTGCACAAAGAAGCTTCAGAAAGCACTCAAATAAGCTTATTCAAATCACCTTATTAAGAAACAGAATCTGTAAATTCACAGAGATACGGAGATACTGATACTTTGGATCATGTACATGTATGTAAGTTAAAATGAGGTCTGATTATGATTTCTCTAAACAACTTTGATCTCTTTTAAAGAAATACTCTTTTATGCTATACTTTGAGCATTCGTTAAGCTAATCTCATGTATTCTTTTTAATAGGATTACTTTGACAAGTTGGGATTGCTATTGATACTGAGTTGTAGAATTTGAGGCTTTGAAGGAACCTCAGAGATCTTGTTCTATGAGGTATATGTTTAAGGAAAATATTTGACAATGTACCCTGATACAGTTTCTGTGAATAATATGGTTATTTAGTAGATACTGTTGTCACCTGATTTGGGAGTAACTGAACAGTCATAGGCAAAATTTGTGTATTGCTTTGTGCCAGTTTGCAGGGGGCCCTGTGATGGCTCTGTATTGGCTTTTTTTTCCCCTCTGCACACAATCTTTTAGAAGAATGTTTGAAATGGAAAGCGTATAGTAGTGCAGTTAAGCTCACTAGTTCATGTGTTGGCAACATGGGTTTTCATCTCAGCTTCATCTTACTCATTGGGCAAGTTACTGAATTTGGACAAGCATACGTTTCCTTAAAAATTAAGGTAATAGTATATACCTTATGAGTGATTTGAAAGTGAAATGGTCTTTATAATATACTTAAATATAAAGGTATTCATAAATATCAATTAATATTATTAATGTCCCTTATTTAATTATCTGTGCTAAATGGATTTATATATGATATAAAACTCTTAGATACAGTAACTACCAGAGACAACAGGATGAATGTAAAGTTATTAGTTTGTATCACAAAATGAAAAGATTGATAATAATGCTATAACAGTATCATGCAGCTGTTAAAATATAATTCCATTTTAGGTTTTTTAAAAATATAATTATATCAGATGTAGCTGTTTTGCAGTGTTCTGAACTGGTCTACCTTCAAAAAATGTCTGTTGAGTATCTGCCCAAGTGCTTGGGATTCAGCCCTATATTTTAGGAAGGGTATATGAAATTTAGAAAGGAAGTCTACAAATTCTGTCCTATATAGGACAGAATTTAAGGAATTAGATGCATTTATTAGAGTAGAAAAAGTCATGTTAAAATTTGATAGTTCTTTTCAAGTATCTCAAAGTCTGTGAGACTGAAGAGGAAGCAGTCTTGTTTATTATTTCAAAAGGGCAAATAATAACTATTAGGTATTAATTACAGAGTGGCAGATTTTAGTTCAAAGCTCTGAAGAACCTTGCTACTATGAAAACTATTATATAAGGCATTGTGCATTTACTTATAAGGTATGAAATGCCTCTGTGGAGGTATTTAAAACAAAGATTAAAAGGCATCTGTCTAACCTTCCTACATTTGTACAGAATAGTGAACTTTGGGAAAACTATGAGTTCTGTGAACTTGGATAGAAAAAATTTTAAGTGAAATCTAGCATTTTTAAAGATTAAGAATATAAGCAGCAAACTATAGAAAAGCACCAGGATACCTGTGACTTTGTCTCCAATAGAACTCACATATTTTCAGTTCTTTTTTTTTTTTTTTTTTAATGGTACGCGGGCCTCTCACTGTTGTGGCCCCTCCCGCTGCGGAGCACAGGCTCCGGACACGCAGGCTCAGCGGCCATGGCTCACGGGCCCAGCCGCTCCGCGGCATGTGGGATCTTCCCGGACCGGGGCACGAACCTGTGTCCCCTGCATCGGCAGGCGGACTCTCAACCACTGCGCCACCAGGGAAGCCCTAGAACTCACATATTTTCAAATCCATTTAGAGTTGTTGTAGATATCACAGAATGTTGTTTATGGCCATGTACTTCAAAATTATCGTTATGAGTCATCACTAGATCTTGTTATTTAATGTATTAATAAAGAAGCGTATATATCTATAAATAAAAATATCTCTGATTAAAAAGTGTTTTGATAATTGTTTCGATATAATTGTTTTTCTTTGTAATTCTATATTTTGAGTATTAAAAAAAACATTCTGAAAAGGAGGTCTATAGGCTTCACTGTGGGAATGGTCCATGGCATCAAAAAAGTTAAAAACCTATGATCTAACTAATTAATACTTTGTAAAATGGTACTGATAAATTCTTTATAGCTTGAGATTTTAACAGGCTCTTCAATGAATGGATTCTGCTGAATTCCTAGCTTTCACAGACAAGCACTCACCTTTTCTCTGCTCCCAGCACCTGAGGGATATATTAAATGATCAGGACCAGTGATTTCATTCAGGAGCAACTGAATGTGTATGTGTGTGTATACACACCCACACACACACACAAACACATATGTATTATAACCAGTATATATATATTCCCATTAAAAAAATCTTTGAAAAATGTAAGTTTAAGCTGTATTAGAGATCTTTACCAAATGTAAAAGAAGTGACATTCTTTCCCATATTTTTTTTTTTTTTTTTTTTGCGGTACGCGGGCCTCTCGCTGTTGTGGCCTCTCCCGTTGCGGAGCACAGGCTCCGGGCATGCAGGCTCAGCAGCCATGGCTCACGGGCCCAGCCACTCCGCGGCATGTGGGATCCTCCCGGACCGGGGCACGAACCCGTGTCCCCTGCATCGGCAGGCGGACTCTCAACCACTGCGCCACCAGGGAAGCCATCTTTCCCATATTTTTTTACATAAAAACGTTTTGAGCTGTTCTACAGAATGTGATGAGAAGGAAGAACACTTACTGGGGAGAGCTATGCATTTGCATTTAACAATGTGCTTAGTTTTATTTAGTTCTCTGAAGTGTCTTTGTCTTTTTTTTTTTTTAAAGAATCCTGATGTAGTCCACCCGAAAGAAGAAACTCTCTCATCTGCTTTTACTGGTATTCGACCTGCACGAGTTGTATCTTCAACTTCTGAGGAGGAAGAAGCATTTACTGAGAAATTTCTTAAAATTAATTGCAGATATATTACCAGTGGCAAGGTAATGGATAAAACTTTAGAAAAAACTGTTAATCATTTTTTATTTATTACTAAAATATGACAGTTTTGCATTTACATTTTTAGTCATCAGCATCAGCACATGATGATCAATTTAAAATAATCTTGTGAAATAGGCAGTCGTATTCCTTCTTCACAGGGAAAAAAAAAAAAAACTTTCAGAAAAGGTTAATGAGTCCAGGGTTTCTCTATCCTGGCTAGAATTCAAACCCAGTTTGAATCTGTGTTTTATCTACCACACGTTGCTGCTTTTCTAAAGCAGAGAACTTCTAGTCTGCAAAGGGAATTATAGTAAAGTACAGTAGTGTTCAAAATAAACTCCAGGTGTTGCTAAGAAAGTAATTATAGTATGATACCCACTTGAGAAGTCACACGTGAGAACCATTTCTTTATAGTCGTAATTTGTAAATTATGGGTATTTGAAATAGGTGTTTAGTGCTATAAATTTCCCTCTATGTACTGTTTTAACTGAATCCACAGTCTTGATATGTTGTATTTTCATTTTCTTTCAGTTCATAATACTTTCTCTTTATTTCTTTTTTGGCCCATGGAATATTTAGAAGTTTCTTAGTTTCCAAATATTTGGTATTTTTCAAGATATCTTTCTGTTACTGATTTCTAATGTTTTTCCATGTGGTTAGAGAACATACTACTATTTGTAGGCTTAACGTTTAATGGTGCAGAATGTATTATATCTTGATATGTGTTACATGTGCACTTGGAAAGAATGTGTATTCTGCTGTTGTTGGGAGAAATAGTTTATAAATGTCAATTAAATCAAGTTGAGTGTTACTATTGATCTTCTGTCTTTTTGTTCTATCAATTATTGACAGAAGGATGTTGAAATACCTCTATAATTGTGGATTTGTCTATTTCCCCTTCTAGTTCTATCAGTTTTTTTGTGTGTATTTTGAAACTGTGGTTAGGTATAAAAATGTTTTGGATTCTTATATTGTCTTGATGAATGGACTTGTTTAATTATGAAAGACTATTCTTGGTAAAACTCTTTGCTATGAAATCTGCTTTGATGGATACAAATGTAGTCACTTAGCTTCTGTTCAGTTAGTGTTAACTTGATTTATCTCTTCCATTTTTTTACTTTGAGACTGTGTCTTACACTTAAAGTGGGTTTCCATAGTTTACTTCAGAACTCACTCTTTGTGTCATACACTCTATGGGTTTTGAGAAATGTATGATGACATGTATCCACTATTACAGTATCATGCAAAATACTTGCATTGTCTCCCAAATCCTCTGTGCTCTGTCTGTTCATCCATCCCTTCCTCTGGACCCCTGGAAACTACTGATCTTTTTTCTGTCTCCATAGTTTTGCCTTTTACAGAGTGTCATGCAGTTAGAATCATAAAGTATTATTGAATGATTTCAGAGTGGTTTCTTTCACTTATCAGTATGCATTTAAGAGCCTTCCATATCTTTCATGGCTTGACAGCTCATTTGTTTTTATCGCTGTGGATGTACAGTACAACATTCACCTACTGAAGGGCATCTTGGTTGCTTCCAAGTTTGGACACTTATGAAGATAGCTGCTATAAACATTAATATGCAGGTTTTGTATACGTTTTTATTTCCTTTGGTTGAATACTAAGACATGTGATTGTTAGATCGTGTGGTAAGACTGTGTTTAGCTCTGTTGGAAACTATCAAACTGCCTTCCAAAAGTGGCTGTGTTATTTTCCATTCCTGCCAGCAGTCACTGAGAGTTGCTGTTTCTCCACATCCTCACCAGCGTTCACCGTGGTCAGTGTTTTAGATTTTAGTTATGCTTGTTGGTCTTTAGTGGTAACTCATTTAATTTGCATTTCCCTAATGACTTATGATACTGAGCATCTTTTCATTTGCTTATTTGCTATTCATATAGCTTTGGTATTTTCTTTACTTTTTAAAGATATTTTCACTGGGCATAGAATTTTAGGTTGACAGGGTTTCTTTTCCTTTCAGAACTTTAAAGATGTTTCTTTCAAATCTCTACTGTTTTCTGGCTTGCACTGTTTCTGAAGAGAAGTCTTCTATTACTTTTGTATTTGGTGTGCTGTATAAAATATATATTTTTCTTTGCATTTAAGATGATGTCTTTATCACTGATTTTGAGCAAGTTGATTTTTTTTTAATTTTATTGTTTTTTTTTAACATATATATTCTTTTTTAAATTCTTTTCCCATTTAGGTTATTACAGAATATTGAGCAGAGTTCCCTGTGGCATACAATGTTGGTTATCTATTTTAAATATAGTACAGATCACTTCCAAACTCCCAGTCTATCCCTCCCTCCCCACCTTTCCCCCCTGGTAACCATAAGTTTGTTCTCTATGTCTGTGAGTCTGTTCTGTTTTGTAAATAAGTTCATTTGTATCTTTTTTTTTTTTTAGATTCCACATACAAGCAATATATATTTGTCTTTCTCTGTCTGACTCACTTCACTTAGTATGATAATATCCTGGTCCATCCATGTTGCTGCAGACGGCATTATTTCATTCTTTTTAATGGCTGAGTAATATTGCATTGTATATATGTACCACATCTTCTTTATCCATTCATCTGTTGATGCACATTTAGGTTGCTTCCATGTCTTGGCTGTTGTAAACAGTGCTGCAGTGATCATTGGAGTGCTGCATGTATCTTTTCAAACCATGTTTTTCTCCAGATATATGCCCAGTAGTGGGATTGCTAGATCATATAGTAGTTCTGTTTTTACTTTTTTAAGGAACCTCCATACTGTTCTCCATAGTGCCAATTTACATTCCCACCAACAGTGTAGGAGGGTTCCCTTTTCTCCATACCCTCTCCAGCATTTACTGTTTGTAGATTTTTTTGATGATGGCCATTCTGACTGGTGTGAGGAGATATCTCACTGTAGTTTTGATTTGCATTTCTCTAATAATTAGCAATGTTGAGCATCTTTTCACGTGCCTTTGGCCATCTCTATGTCTTCTTTGGAGAAATGTCTGTTTAGGTCTTCTGCCCATTTTTTGATTGGATTGTTTGTTTTTTTGATATTGTTGAGCAGTTTAATTATGATGTGCCTTGGTGTGTGTTTCATATTTGTTTTCCTTGGGGTTCGTTCAGCTTCTTGGATCTGTAGGTTTATAGTTTTCATCAAATTTGAAAAAATTTTGGCCATATTTCTTCAAATGTTTTTTCTCCCCCATTCTCTCCTCTTCTTTGGAAACTCCAGTTATGCATATTTTAGGTTGCTTGATGATGTGCTTCATAGCTTACTGATACTCTGCTCTTTTTTTTCCTCCCTCTCCATTTTGGACAATTTCAATTGCTGTATCTTGAAGTTCAGTAATTAATTTTTCTGCCAAATCTAATCTGGTATTCTATCCAGTGTATTTTTCACCTCTAAGTTTAAACTGGGTCGCTTATATCTTCCACATCCCTACTTAACACGCAAAATCTTTCTTCTATATTCTTGAATACATGGACTATAGTTAAAATAATTGTTTTAATGTCTTTTTCTACCAATTCTTTTCTCTCTTCCACTTTCGGGTTTGTTTCAGTTAATTGATTTTTGTTATTGCTGTGAGCCATATTTTCCTGTTTGTTTGCATGCCTAGTAATTTTTAATTGGATACCAGATATTATGGATTTTATCTTGTTGGGTGCTGGATATTTTTGTATTTCTATACATATTCTTGCGCATTTTTCTGTGACATGGTTGTTTCTTGGAAACAGCTTCATCCTATCATGGCTTGCTTTTAAGTTTTGTTAGGCATGACCAGAGCAGCTTTTAAGTCTAGCTAGTTTTCCCCTTACTGAGATAATACCCTTCTGAGTATTGAGGTGCTGTAAATTACAAGGGTTTTTGCTCTGGTTGGTGAGAACACAAACTATTTCTGACTCTGTGGACTCTAGGGATTGTTTTCTCAGCTTCTTTTGAGTGCTTTTTTTCTCATCCTTGGATAGCTGCTTTCGCACAGGTGGCAATCAGTCCTCAGCTGGAACCTTGGAAAAGAATCCTCTGTAGATCTCCAAAGCTTTCTCAGTAGGGAGTGTTCTCTCCTTTCCTGTCTCTGTCTGTGGCCAGGAAACTCCACCCAGTGTGCTGGGGCATTTGTAGATCTCATCTTATTTGTTTCCCCTTATTCAGCATTATAGTATCGGAAAAGAGTTATTTCATGTACTTTATGTGTTTTAGTAGTTTTAGGCAGAATTAGTTCTTGGCTAGAAGCAAAATTTTAGTTGGAAGTATTTGAATAACAATTTTGTTTAAGAATCAAAGGAAAGATAAAGTCATTGGCAGGGTTAGGAATGGCTTGCACTGGTATTCTTGAAACATAATCTCTTGTAAGAAAGTAAGCAGGAAAAGATGCTTTCTCATACAAGTCATCTTCTTTCTTCTTCTTACAGGTTGATTGTAGTAAAGATTATTTATATAAAATTATGGAAATTTATCAACAATTATTGTAATGGTTAAATTACTGTGGACTTAAGACTGAAAAAGAAATCAGTACAAGCTTTTATTTCTCCTGGGATGAGTTCCCTCATAATCTTTTATCTTTTAGTATTTACAGAAATATTGAAATATAAGTGGTAACTTTTCTTTTAGAAATAGACTTTATTTTCTAATAGAAATAATTCCTTCTTGGAAGATTAGTCAAGTAATTGCACATAAGGAATTGGAAGTTACTAATACTAAAGGGAAGTAGGTGCTTAAAGTTTCTGAAGGTCATGTGGATTAAGATATGGTAATTGGAAGTCTCTTACTTACAGTATGTTCTTGCTCCTGAAAATATGTCTACATTTATGAAACAGTATTTAAAAAGAATGAAGTGTTAATGGTTTAGTATGAGTTTATGATTTCAGATTTGATCTTGGGCAAATGAATTTGAGAGGCTAATTTCTAAAGAGATTTTTGTGAATTTTGTGTTGTAATGTTTCTCATGGCCGTCTCTTTTGATTTATGGAGACACCTGACATCTCACAGAATACCTCAAAGAGCTCCAGCTAAAGGCAGAGGGAAAGAAGCTTGGAGAATATATCAGTGCATCCTTCAGTAGTAGCAAATAAGGGTGAATTCCTGGAATATAACACTAGCAGATTAATCATTCCAGTGTTAAGCTATAGGGCTTCAAGCCCCTTGTAATCCAAGTAGTAGAAGTACGGTTTTGAGAGACCTTTCAAATGGTTTCTATAATTACACTACTAAGATTATAGTATTCATGTGTATAGTGAATTAAAGTATTATTATTACGCTGGGCCTTTTCTATAATACCTAGTAATCATTGTCTTTAATGAAAATCCTTTAAAGCAAAAGATGTAGTGTTATGCCAGTGAACCAAATATTATATCATCATTTAAAACTAATGCTCAGATGAAATTTATGAAATCAAGAATGACCTGAAGTCTTTCAGAGAACCTGAAGTTTGCTTTCCTTAATCCTTACTGATTGTTTGGTTTCATTTCTCAAATAACTTGCTTGTAGATGTGGTGAGATAGAGGAAGGTATTAAAGATTGGAAATCTTTCAGCTTTTTTATATTGTATATACTCTATTCTTGATTATTTATTTCTTGGATTATCCCTGGCAGTTGTAAATGTCCCTGCAACATATTTTATCATCACTCATTGATTTCCGTTGGCATGTGATCCAGGAATACATAATGTATATGAATCTGTTTAAAATATTGATCAAAGGGTGGGATAGGGAGGGTGGGAGGGAAACGCAAAAGGGAGGGGGTATGGGGTTATATGTATACATATAGCTGATTCACTTTGTTATACAGCAGAAACTAACACAACATGGTAAAGCAATTATACTCCAATAAAGATATTAAAAAACAATAAAATAAAATATTGATCAAAAGATGATTAGGCTATGGTTTACATAAAGTTCCTCCTTATTTAGGAGGTCCATGGTCTGAACTAAAAGAAATACTAGTCAGAGTTTGAGATTGATTCCCTTTCCTCCACCAAAATGCACACACACACACGTATTCTTCTCTCCAGTATTGCATGCAGTTACTGTAAATAATAAGCGTATTTTATAATCTCGAACATTGGCAATAACTTTTTTGTTTGTTTGTTTTGTTTTGTTTTGTTTTTTCCTAGCAATTTATTTTTTTATTTATTTATTTTTTTAATTTTTTTTTTTTTTACATCTTTATTGGGGTATAATTGCTTTACAATGGTGTGTTAGTTTCTGCTTTATAACAAAGTGAATCAGTCATACATAAACATATGTTCCCATATGTCTTCCCTGTTGCGTCTCCCTCCCTCCCACCCTCCCCATCCCACCCCTCCAGGCTGTCACAAAGCACCGAGCCAATATCCCTGTGCCATGCAGCTGCTTCCCACTAGCTATCTACCTTACTGCGTTTGTTAGTGTGTATATGCCCATGACTCTCTTTTCATTTGTGATTGGGTGACCCTTTTTAGTAGGATTTTTCTTTTTATTTTTTTGTTTCTAAAGTTAGTGTCTGTCATAACTTAAGTTTTACATTCTTAAAGTTAAATCAGATAAATTCACAGAGCTGAATATGGACTTGGAAGGAGGGTGTGATACCAAATCAAGCAATATTTAAGTTTTTCTATTGGTATCTTCAGAAAAAAAAGACAACTTTGAAGTAATTATTTGGTTTAGTTTTAAAATTCTGTCTGGCTCTTTATTTTTATTCTTACAGGATGTAGTGGAATGGGAGTTTGAAAATGGGATTAAGAAAGAATGTACATAACTGAATAACTTTACTGTACAGCAAAAATTAACACAACATTGTAAAGTAACTATACTTCAATAAAAATAAATAAAATAAATAGGATTAAGGAATATTTGGTACTTGAGTTGAAGTGATTATTGTTTGTAACTCAGATGTGAAAAGATTGTAGTAAAAAGCATGGACTGCTTGGATTTTGGATCTTGGTCCTGCCACTTATTAGTTAGCTATGTTATTTATTATTTAGGACAAATTGCCTAGCCTCTCTCAATTTTAATTTCCCCACCTGTATTCTCATCTCAGAGCTATAATTGAACAGTAATATATATAAATGAACAATAATATATATAAAGCATGATACATACAAAGCATTCAAGAAACATTAGCTAATATTAGTGGGATCAGCTTCTTACGTACTTCTGTTTGCTCATTTGTAAGATGAGAGGGTTGGACTCTTTATATTTGTATCACTATTTGTATAAATATATTTAAAATTTCATCGCTTTTCATGATTAAAATAATTACTGTATGCCTTAGAAGTAATCTAATCTAATTAATTTTACAGATGAAGAAACAACCCCAGAGGCTTTGCTTGCCAGAGGTCACATAACTAGGCAGTAGCAGAATCGAGTGAAATGGAGATTTTTTTTAAAGATATTTTAAACAGATTATACTATTTTCCTTTTATAATGGATTGAGTTATCAGCACATTATTTATTAAACCTGCAGTGTGTGCATGAAACTATTGATACCTGTAGTGACGGAAGAACACAGGAGGCTGTATGCAAGTTAATGTAAAACATGGCTCATGCCTTGAAGGACTTTACAATCCTTCTTATATTACTGAAGTTATCTTGCTGATATAACTCAGCGTTTTACTGAGGCTGCAAATTTTAATTCCTGTCTTGATTGATTGAAGGTGAATATGATATTCTTTGTATTTTGCCTCTGCTAACAAGGAGAATTTACTGGGAAAATTTGGGTGTTATTAAAAACATTTTCATGAGAATGCCATAGTGCTTGACTATACTACTTTTATATGTGGTAGGTGGCCTAACATTGGAAATAAAAATACCTAGAATAATTTTGAAAATATAAACTTTGAAGTTTAAACATTATTTTCTTTTTTCATCTTAGGGCACAGTCAGCGGTGTGTTGCTAGTTACACCAAATAATATTATGTTTGATCCACATAAAACTGACCCCTTGGTTCAAGAGAATGGCTGTGAGGAATATGGCATCATGTGTCCAATGGAAGAGGTGATGTCAGCTGCAATGTACAAAGAAATTTTCGATAGCAAAATAAAGGAATCCTTACCCATGTAAGAGTGATATTTATACTCCTTTGCAATTTTATTTCATCTAGATAGTTGACCCTGGTCTAATAACTCTGAAGTATTTTTTAATAGTTTTATTATAGCTGCTTTTCATTTTATCATTAATGAAACAGAAATTATATGTAGTATTGAAAAGATTATTCTTACTGCACTAGGTTAGGAATTGTTTTAGATTTATATTTGTATATTTGGTCAGAGAACCTGATATTTAAAAGTAACCTATAGTACTCATTTAATTCAATGTTTACCAGCCCATTTTATTCAGGTAAATTCAAATTATTTTTATTAGTAATTTAAGGTAATATAAGTAATCAAGGGTAGCTTTCAAATTTTCCTTAGAAGAGCCTGAAGAGTTGGGTGTGGGGTTTGGGGGAGGTCACATGAGCAAAGACCTGACATTAATAAAGCCAGAGCAGCTTTGTCATTTATTGATTTATATGTTTGCACCCTTCTCTCAGAATAGTATAAAACACAGGGAAGAAGACCCACAGATTGCACAAATTTAAAGAGTTAACCTTGGAATATACTGGTTAGGGAATTTGTGTGTTTCAGGTAACATAGATGTGAGGCTACAGGTCAGCATAGCCTTTGAAAGTAATGTGTTTAACTAAAGGAATAACAAAGAAAAGGGAAGGATAAGAAATAAAAGGAGAAGAAAATAAAAGACAGGTATACAAACAAAGGAAGGGAAGGACAAAAGAAGAAAATTGATATGTAATAGAAAAGAACTCCCCCATTCCTCCATACATGACTTTGTCAACAGTTTAAAAACTGGCTTCACTTTAACCGATACTGAGATTTCTATCCCTATAATAGCCCACAGGGATGATAATGGTTGTTTTAAAATTAACCCCTGTGAGACAGAACTACTTACAAAAGAGACGGAGAGCAAATTATTTTTGTTTCTGAGGCAGACTACATGAATTGTTAGAATACCTGTGGTAGAATAAAATCTTTTATTTAAACAGTCTCCATTATAATGGCCCCCCAGTAGATACTGTTTTGGCTTGGTAAACTCATCCTTAGAGGTGCAGATTATTCCTAGGATTGCCTCTACTGTTAGCTATTTAATATATCATCATCCAAAATCAGTCTCAGCAAGTAAGGATTATTGTGGCAGGTGGAGGGGTAAGACAAAGGTGAAGGAGTGAAGGATTAGATTAAAAGAGAAACAAGAAGAGTATATGTATGTATATGTTGCCAGTCATTGGTGAGATCCATTTTATCTTGCCCTGCTTTTCCATTTGTATTAGGGTACTTTGGGATTCTATTATGCTGAATGATCCATAACTATTCTACACAGATGCTATAGGGCCCTTCCTCTTGTAAATCACTGTTTTATCATTCACAACATCACCTGGAAAGACCATCTGTTTGCTCCAAACCTTTAAAAAAGTTACTCCAAAAGAAATATCTTTCAATGCTGCCTTATGAATTGATTAAAAACAATATTTGGCAACAACTCAGATAATGTCATGTATGGTAAAAATGAGGTGTAAGATTTGATTGGTTTTCTTCTGTCTTACACTGCTTGGGAAGTTAAATGCAAAGGTATTGTTCAGGACTATACTGAGCAATAGCAGCATCATTGACATAAAAAAATAAGGTTACAACACTTATCTAAATCTATATACTGTTAGGTTTACTTGACTTTATCTGATACCTAAGGGTCTTATTAAATCTACAGGTACAGTTTCTCAAAACTTTTGCCAAGTTCCAAGACCCTATATATGCAGTTTTAGGGGCTCACCAGTAGATGACACTATTACACATTTAATAACAGATTAGATGCTTACATACATTTCTTAAGGTGAATCACTCAGTACAAGGGAAGCAGAGATAGGAACTGGACTTCAACTAATTAATACTTTTTTAAAAATAAATTTTACCTATCCTATGCACAATGAAAATTATGCATATCATTATAAAAAATATCAAGTACTAGAATAAGAGGAACAGGGTTACCCAACTTCACCATCCAGAGGTAGCCAATAAATTGTGTGTCGGCTTACTTCCAGTCTTTCCTATTCTCAGACTTGCATAAATGTTCATACTTTTTCCAAAGAACTCATGCAATTTCCGTTTATCAGAAACTACTTTTAGCCATCATTTTGAGTTGCTGACTTGCATTTCATGTAGTGTTTACACTGTCTCCTTCCAGAACTTACTGTCTAACCATTGAACATTAGTGCTTGCATATACAAATGCCATTAAACATGGAAATCTAGAAGTAATGATGAACCATTCAGCTAGCTAATATCTAACCTCTAAGCACTTTTGCCTCAGTTCTATTCAGGTTGGTTTTTAACTTTGCACTTGAGTTATTTATTTTAGTTTAATTTCTATTTAAATGTAAATAAGCACTGTGTGTGTGTGTGTGTGTGTGTGTGTGTGTGTGTGTGTGTGTGTGTAATATCAGTGTATTTTTATTTTATTAAGACATTTAAAATTTTAATCAAATTTTATTTGCATATTTCATCAGTGAATAAATTTTAGTTTAGAATTATAGCTTCACCCAGAACTTGTATCTTCAACTTCTCTTCAGGTAGATCAATTCAGGAAATCTTACACTGATATTTCCCAGATCTTAAGCAATTGATGCAAAACTTGACTTAATTACATGGTCTATAGGAATCAATCAAATTTTTGATATGCTGTTAAGAGATGTATGCTACACCCTTTTAGGAAAGCCTTTTTAGTGATATTAATTCAGTGTTAAGTTTGTGGGAAATAAAATTCTACAATTTAAAAAGTAATAACTTTAAATTTTGTTTACTGACAGAGAGATAGATCAGTTATCAGGAAGGGACTTCTGCCATTTGAAGAAAATGACAAGAAGTAATACTGATGAAATAGACTCAAGAATTCGCGATGCAGGTAATGATAGTGCCAGCACTGCTCCTAGGAGCACCGAGGAGTCTCTTTCTGAAGATGTGTTCACGGAATCAGAACTCTCTCCTATACGAGAGGAGCTTATTTCTTCAGATGAGCTGCGACAAGATAAATCATCTGGTGCGTCATCAGAATCTGTGCAAACCATCAGTCAGAGTGGAGGAGAATGTTTGACAGTCATAACAGAGGCTGCTAGTACTCCTGACCACTTAAAATCCGATTCTGGACATACTACCAATGAAGTTGGGACTCTTTCCCTTAAAACTGATTTAAATAATCTTGAAATGGCTACTAAGGAAGGAGATCAGACTACAGATAATCTTCAAGAAATCTCAGGTCCTAAAGAACAAAGCACAGGTATAAAAGGTAATGCAGACCAGGATTTTCTTCTTAATGAGAATTCATTACACCATGAAGAAGGTGAAAAAGAAAGTATGCCCTGTGGGGAAGCAATAGAATTAAAACAAAAGCCAATTGTCAACAAAGGAAAACAAGGAAAGGAACAAAATCAGGACTCAGAGACTGAGGTAGAAGAGCTACGGAAACTCTGGAAAACCCATACAATGCAACAAACTAAACAGCAAAGGGAAAATATTCAACAGGTGTCACAAAAAGAAATTAAGCATAAAATAGCAACAACCAATATAGAAGGTAAGTGTTAAGGAATATATAAAGTTAGTTTATCTTATTGCATATTGTCTCCGTCTTTCCTCACTGACTCAAAAGCTACTGTACCTTAGGCCACTCTGAAGGATGATCTAGTAGCCCTTGACTGATGTTTCTCTGGGGACAAGTACATAGTCTCTGGTTTCTCCTGTCTTTTCTTATCCCACAGTGGGTTGTACACATAATGGGAATCTTTTCCACCATGTTTAAACATTCCTCACACACTGCATTCTGTCTTTAAACAATTTATTTCTTGAAAGTGCTCACAAGTTCCATAATACCTCTGATTTCTCCATTTCTCTTTTAGTTCTTGATATGTTTTATCATTAAAATACCTTTTAAAATTTCATATATAATATCCTAATTGCAATTTGCAATTGCCGAAGTTGTAATCCCATCATTTTTAAAAAGTGCAATTAGACATAAAAATCTATTTCTGAAATTCTTTCAAGTATCCACAAGTTCCATCATTGTCTGATTAAATGTTTTCCTTTAAAAAGCAGTACTAAGGATAAATTAAAACACCATTTTGTTTTTTCATACTATTTACTTATGAAAATTATAGTAATAGTTTGTCTTTTATTTCTAATATACAGTGCTTCCACTCAGTACATTATGGGCTAAAAGGTGTATAACTCAAGTATCTTAGCTAACATGTCTCATATTCTATTGGAGTATTGATTCTAGATTAATCAATACTAGATTTCAGTCTTTTTAATTAAAAAATTTTAATTGTTAAAATATACATAAAATAGAAATTACCAGTTTAACCATTTTTAATGTAAAATTTAGTGGCATTAAGTACGTTCAACATTGTTGTACAACCATCGCCACCATCCATTTCCAGAACTTTTTCATCTTCCTGAACTGAAACTCTGTACCCATTAAACAGTAACTTCCATTCTCTTCTCCCTACAGTCCCTGACAACCACCATTCTACGTTTTGTCTCTGTGAATTTGTATCTCTACCCTATGTACCTCATATAAGTGGAATTATACCATATTTTCCCTTTTGTGTGTGGCTTATTTCCCTTAGCATAATGCCTTCAAGTTTCATCTGTGTTGTACCGTGTCAGAAATTTCTTCCTATTTAAAACTGAGTAATATTCTACTGTACACAGCACATTTTCTTTATATGTTCATTTGTTGATGGACATTTGGGTTGTTTCCACCTTTTGGCCGTTGTGAATAATGCTGCTATGAACATTGGTGTACAAATAATCTGTTCGATTTCATTCTTTCAATTTTTTGGATATATACCAGAAGTGGATTTGCTGGATCCTATGGTAATTCTGTGTTTAATTTTTTGATGAACCATTGAGCTGTTTTCCACAGTGGCTGCACCATTTTACATTCCTACCAGCAACACACAAAGGTTTGATTCAGTTTTTAAAAACACTGAATTTTCTTTGCATTGTCTAATTTAGGTATACTGAAGACCTAAGAATTATATTCAGTAGATGTTAAGGAATTCATTTACTCAAAGCAAGTTCTATAAAAGATTGAATATTTTTTCTTTTGTAATTTTTTTCTTTATTCAGAGCTAATGAATGTTCATTAAAGAACATTTGACAAATGTAGGAAGTTTTTAGAAAATTTATAAAAATTACTTTGAGTTCATCACCTAGAAAAGATCATTGTTAATATTTGGTGTATTTATCTTTGATCTTTAGTGTGTATGTGTATATACATACACACAGACACATACAATTTTGCTAGTTTTTGTATGTATCTTTACTTACATGTATTTTTCATATAAAATCAGGATTGTATGTAGTGTTGTTTCTTGCTTTTTTTTACTTAGTATATTATGTAATAAACATTTTCCCATGTCATTATACAGTTGACCTTTGAACGACTCAGGAGTTAAGGGGTGACACACACCCCTCTCCCACATTCGAAAATCTATGTGTAAGTTTACAGTCAGCCCTCCATATCTGTGGTTCTGCATACATGGATTCAACCAACCATGTATTGTAGTGTTATAGTATGTATTATTTGAAGGATATCTGCATATAAGTGGACCTGTGCAGTTCAAACCCGTGTTGTTCAAGGGTCAACTTGAATCCATGTAATTCTTTCATGGTTTTTAATGGCCCTGTAATTTAGCCATTTCTGTATTAAGACATTCAGTTGTTATTAACAATTCATATTATTAAGATATTTCTTGGATGTTTTAAAGAATGCTGGCATAAATATCTTTATTTGATATATTTGTGTCTGATAGTTCTTATATTTTGAAACTTTGAAAAAGATAAAATGAGGCATTTCCGTTTGACCCAATAATATAGTAGACTACTTTTATTTTATTGGGTTTGTTTGGGTGCAGGGTTTGATGGGAGGGACATCCCATTATGACAAAATACTAAAAGGAGAAAAATTGGTAAATAGTTTAGATAGGTATTCCTGGATTGTTACCGTTTGGTTTCTTCTTTTTGTACCTGTGTATGGAGGGGGGACAAGAAACTTAGTTTTAAGTAACTAATTTTAAGTAACTTGAGATCCTATAATAGGGAAATATTTAAAGTTTCTGATCTTTAGTGACTTTATAATATCATAAAACTTATAAAACTGTAAATATATAAATATAAAAATGTACAAATATAATTGTGGGAAGAATGGTAAAAGTTCACTCTTTTAACCTGATGCAAATGTTGGGGCTTAGATAGATGATGTACCTTGTGCAGTATTACACAGAAAAAAAGCCATGACTAGTACCCAGATCTCCTGACTATAACTAAGTGCTTTTTCTTCACAGTATGCCACCTTCGTAAGCTAATTAATGTCTAGATTGCTGAATTGAACCATGTTGTCAGACTCTCAGTGTGTCATATGTCAGCATCTGTGGTTGGACGGGTTAGAGATAATTCAGGCTGTCCAAACTAATGGCTGAATCTAGCATATTGTTTTTATCACACCTTCATGTGCATATAAAAGCTTCACAAGATTTTTTACTAAATTTTTGTCTGTAATAACCATATTACAGTAAACCTTTGAAAATTCTACAGACTTATTTAGATATTGTTCTAGAAGGCTGATAAAGAACATGCAGAAAATTGCACATGTGTATGTGATACTTTAGTGCGGGTGTCACAAACAGAAATTTGCCAACAGTTCCTGGATCTTCTGCCTTTTCCCTAACGCTTAGACGTAACGTCAGCTCATACTTTGCCTATTAGTTCATTAGTCCTGCTGTACTTGTCACTTTGCCTCTGATGGGAAAAAATACAAGCTACTTAAGAGAATTCAGTAAGTTGATGTTTTATTCTGTAATTATTCGTCAGAAGTTTGGAGATAAGCATTACTTAATCTAAATTATTTTAAATCATTCAAGCATGGTGTATGAGAATTGAATAAACACTGTTTGTGTCTCAATTCTAGGTTCTGCACTTTTAAAAGAAAAGAGGAGGGATCGATTACATAAGTTCTTATGTCTCAGAGTTGGAAAACCTATGAGGAAAACATTTGTATCTCAAGCAAGTGCAACGATGCAACAGTATGCACAGAGAGATAAGAAACATGAATATTGGTTTGCTGTGCCACAAGAAAGGTAAAACAACAACAGAATCTTCAAAACGTTATTGAGATTCCTTGAACTGAAATTACTTTGTATACTACATCCCACCAGTAGCAAAGTATTGAAATAGTTTATGATTAAAACCTGACATTAAATCTATTCAAAATCGTTTAGCTCCTCTTTTACACTCTTTAATTTACCCCATTTCTAATTTTAGTCCCTTTCATGGTTTGATGCAAAAAAGGTGAACATATACCTAGTTTTAGTAGTAAAGAAACTTACTTAAAATGTCTTAAATCAAGAAGGTTCATCAAAATACTAACTGGTACAGCCCCTACCTCAAGGCAGGTAATGATGTATAATTTCCTTCTTAAAAATTTCATCAAATGCTTACTGAATGCCTACTATAGAATACATAGCACTAAATTAGCTACTAAAAGGATGTGGTCCTCAAACTATTTTTTATACACAGTAAAATTTTTCATCTTAAGTTTAAGCAATTCTAAAGGATGTCTGTCATCACTGCATTGTAAATATTGACATTTTAAGTTAAAACTTGCATTTATACTTTAAATATACTCAGTAGGATCTAAACATTGTTAACAGTTTGCCCTCTACCATTATCCATTTAAACACCACTTGAATGTGCTCTTTAACAGTTAAAATTTGCATCATTACTTTTTCTCTTTGAATTTGTATTTCAATTATACCTCCTCATAGAATCTTATTCTAAGGTACTATATTTTTATTCCCTTTTACATTTTTTGCAACAAATTACCTATACTTACACATTTATCTGTATGTGTGTGTGTGTGTGTGTGTACTGGAATTACATTTATTTAAAAATTTTGTGATTATTGTCAAAAGAGTAAAGGGTCTAAGGCCTACCCTACCTTGCTAACAAGTTGGCCTGCCTCAGTTTAATGCATGCTGGCAGAAAACAGGGTCAGTCACAGCAGCAGTCACAGTATCAGCACTTGTATGAGTTCTTTGAGCTTCAGTCCCCACAGTTGGATGTGAAGAAAGCCAAGTGACAGCTACATGTGCCATGGGTTATGTTAAAGAAGAGGAACCATAAGTTTTGGGAACTTAAACCTTTTATAATATACAGTAAGCATGGTGACCCTTTGCTCCAGAGTAAGGTACTATTTCTGCCTTCTAAAACTATGCTATGCTTTGTTTCCTGTTCTAACATACTTGAAAAGGTAGTGCTGAACAAAGATACACAATGCCTCTGCTCACAATACATGTGGAAATCAAAGAGAAAATTGTCTATCAACAACTGCATTATTCCAAATGTTAATTAAACACAAGAAAATTTTATCATTACAATTATTACTAATAAACAGCTCATCAAAGCAACATAAATTATAAATTGTCATAATTATTACATATAAAAAAGTAAAATATAGGAAATGCCTTAATAAAATATTTAGGGCTTTCCTCCAATTAGTTTATGTATCCATTGATGAATATTGTTCATTGAAATGATGAGACAGGATTCAGCCCCTCAGTTCTACCCCCTCCCTTTTTTCTTTTTATTACAAGTATTGAGAAGCTTTGTTCATAAAAAACTCTATGAAAATTTTTATTATAATAATGTCAATTCTTTAAACATGTTTCTGTTTATATTCCAAAATTACTTACGTTTCATCAAAATTATTTTCAGTGACCATTAGTGAACAACTTCATTAAAAACTCCTCCAGTTTTATGGAAATCAGTGAATTAGAAACCACCTGATATGCCAAAGGACTTGTTATCCAGTCTTTTAAAACTTTTCCCCATCTCAGTACCAACTTTGGGCAACGAGGAAGTTTTTACGGTTTATGGCATGTAAAATTCTGGATGACTGATGATAGTGCCTTAGTGAAAGCAGAGAACAGGCAATCTGTAAGATGTCTTGACCACACTGTTCTCAGGCAGCTTAGTATAAGATTAACATATGGAAGCAGAATATAAGATTACTTCCCTTAGGACTATCTTATGTGTCTGTGTACCTCTTGGAAAGTCTTTATATGTTGCTCTGAAGACTGTTGCTTTCAGGAATATAATAATAAAATTCTTCTCTCTCCCCCCTCACCTAAATATACAGTACAGTCTGTGCATTCAACAAACTGTGATTAGAATAATTTAAAAATATGGTATGATTTGCATAATTCATGAGTACATGAAAGGCAAAGAGCCAGATACTCAGATCTGCCAACGATACCAAGATGATTACAATGAAATATTCAACCCTATTATATCTTTAGTTAAAAATAATGTAAGGATTTGTTTTTCTCATTACTGTTGGTTTTATTTTAATTTTTGCATGGAATTTTCCATTTTAATGTTGTCCTTGCACCTTGGCTAATGTTCATTAAAAATTAGTTTTATTAGAATTTTGAACTGTATTGTATCTAAGTAATTTATGAAAAAACAATTGCTTGTTTTCATAGAGACAGATTATCTGAAAGATGATACTTAATTCCTTTTTTTTTTTTTACATCTTTATCGGAGTATAATTGCTTTACAATGGTGTGTTAGTTTCTGCTTTATAACAAAGTGAATCAGTTATACATATACATATGTTCCCATATCTCTTTCCTCTTGCGTCTCCCTCCCTCCCACCCTCCCTATCCCACCCCTCTAGGTGGTCACAAAGCACCGAGCTGATCTCCCTGTGCTATGCGGCTGCTTCCCACTAGCTATCTATTTTACATTTGGTAGTGTATATATGTCCATGCCCCTCTCTCGCTTTGTCACAGCTCACCCTTCCCCCTCCCCATATCCTCAAGTCCGTTCTCTAGTAGGTCTGTGTCTTTATTCCTGTCTTACCCCTAGGTTCTTCATGACATTTTTTTTCTTAAATTGCATATATGTGCATTAGCATACAGTATTTGTCTTTCTCTTTCTGACTTACTTCACTCTGTATGACAGACTCTAGATCCATCCACCTCATTACAAATAGCTCAATTTCGTTTCTTTTTATGGCTGAGTAATATTCCATTGTATATATGTGCCACATCTTCTTTATCCATTCATCCGATAATGGGCACTTACGTTGTTTCCATCTCCGGGCTATTGTAAATAGAGCTGCAATGAACATTTTGGTACATGACTCTTTTTGAATTATGGTTTTCTCAAGGTATATGCCCAGTAGTGGGATTGCTGGGTCATATGGTAGTTCTATTTGTAATTTTTTAAGGAACCTCCATACTGTTCTCCATAGTGGCTGTATCAATTCACATTCCCACCAGCAGTGCAAGAGTGTTCCCTTTTCTCCACACCCTCTCCAGCATTTATTGTTTCTAGATTTTTTGATGATGGCCATTCTGACCGGTGTTAGATGATATCTCACTGTAGTTTTGGTTTGCATTTCTCTAATGATTAATGATGTTGAGCATTCTTTCATGTGTTTGTTGGCAGTCTGTATATCTTCTTTGGAGAAATGTCTATTTAGGTCTTCTGCCCATTTTTGGATTGGGTTGTTTGTTTTTTTGATATTGAGCTATACCTTTTTAAAGTGTTAGTTGCCACATAAGAAATGACATTATTAAAAAATTTTATTAACTTAGAAACAATTTCCAGAACAGTGGTTATTGATTAGTATGTGCTAGTGGAGAGTTTTATAATCACTTTTCAATTATCCATGCTAATTACAGCCAACAAAACATACATATTTGAAAGGTGTTGCTGACCCTCAAATAACGTTTATCAGGGATTTAGGCTTTACTCTAGTAAACAAAATGGAAAAGGGGAACAAGAGAGTTAAAAGGTTGGATCATCCCTGAACCAATAATACACTGAATGTTCCTGGTATTTAAAAGTTAAACATATGTTTGTTGGCAGTCTGTATATCTTCTTTGGAGAAATGTCTGTTTAGGTCTTCTGCCCATTTTTGGATTGGGTTGTTGTTTTTTTGTTATTGAGCTGCATGAGCTGCTTGTAAATTAATCCTTTGTCAGTTGCTTCATTTGCAAATATTTTCTCCCATTCTGAGGGTTGTCTTTTGGTCTTGTTTATGGTTTCCTTTACTGTGCAAAAGCTTTGAAGTTTCATTAGGTCCCATTTGTTTATTTTTGTTTTTATTTCCATTTCTCTAGGAGGTGGGTCAAAAAGGATCTTGCTGTGATTTATGTCATAGAGTGTTCTGCCTATGTTTTCCTCTAAGAGTTTGATAGTTTCTGGCCAACAAACACATGAAAGAATGCTCAACATCATTAATAATTAGAGAAATGCAAATCAAAACTACAATGAGACATCATCTCACACCAGTCAGAATGGCCATCATCAAAAAATCTAGAAACAATAAATGCTGGAGAGGGTGTGGAGAAAAGGGAACACTCTTGCACTGCTGGTGGGAATGTGAATTGGTACAGCCACTATGGAGAACAGTATGGAGGTTCCTTAAAAAACAACCAATAGAACTACCATATGACGCAGCAATCCCACTACTGGGCATATACCCTGAGAAAACCATAATTCAAAAAGAGTCATGTACCAAAATGTTCATTGCAACTCTATATTTACAATAGCCCGGAGATGGAAACAACCTAACCTAAGTGCCCATCATCGGATGAATGGATAAAGAAGATGTGGCACATATATACAATGGAATGTTAGCCATAAAAAGAAACGAAATAGAGCTATTTGTAATGAGGTGGATGGACCTAGAGTCTGTCATACAGAGTGAAGTAAGTCAGAAAGAGAGCGACAAATACCGTATGCTAACACATATATATGGAATTTAAGGAAAAAAATGTCATGAAGAACCTAGGGATAAGACAGGAATAAAGACACAGACCTACTAGAGAACGGACTTGAGGATATGGGGAGGGGGAAGGGTGAGCTGTGACAAAGCGAGAGAGAGGCATGGACATATATACACTACCAAACGTAAGGTAGATAGCTAGTAGGAAGCAGCCGCATAGCACAGGGATATCAGCTTGGTGCTTTGTGACCGCCTGGAGGGGTGGGATAGGGAGGGTGGGAGGGAGGGAGACACAAGAGGGAAGAGATATGGGAACATATGTATATGTATAACTGATTCACTTTGTTATAAAGCAGAAACTAACACACCATTGTAAAGCAATTATACCCCAATAAAGATGTTAAAAAAAAGAAAAAATCTCTAGACCACAAAAAAAATAATAAAAATAAAAAAATAAATGTTAAACATACTAAATTTCTATTAACTTGGAGAAAATCTGTATAATGTCCAGGTTTTAAAATAGGTAATTAGTTAGTTGTTCACTTATATTTTATATAATTAGATCATTGTGTAAATGAGGTCAAAATGGTGGGTTCAGTTTTCCTTCCCATTACTAAGTTTCTTTAAAGAAAAGAAACATTACTGTGGACAGCATCTGAGCATGTCAAAACCATGCTAGAGAAAATCCTAATGTAGTTTTCTCAGAGCTTGACAGAACACAGCCAAAAAATTTTAAGTTAATGTCTTCCTGGTAGTGGGCTTTGTTTTATTTTTAAATAAAGCATGGTATATATTTTGTATATTTTAAGTCTTCATGTTTTGTGAAAATATTTAACAAATATAGTTTTTAAACTCTAGCTAACAGCACAGAATACTAGGTCTATTATTAATAATCGCTTGTTCTAACAGGACAGACCACTTGTATGCCTTCTTCATTCAGTGGAGTCCAGAAATATATGCAGAAGATACTGGTGAATATACCAGAGAACCTGGATTTATAGTAGTAAAAAAGATTGAAGAATCGGAAACAAATGAGGATTCTACTAATGAAGCAGCAGCTAGAGAATGGGAGGTAAGGGGAAAAATGTGAAGATTTCATTTATCTTTTTGCTTTGTGTGAATTTATAGTTTTATAGTAGTTACAGGCAAAGTGCAAGTGATCTTTGTACAAAAGAGTAATTTTTTAAAGGTTCACTGTCCATGTATATACATGTTTATTGAATAAATCTGATTAGTAACTTTGGTTTATTCCTATTTGTCATTTTCCTTTTCCTTTAAAATACTAGAGAAGCAACGTATAGCAATACAATGCCTTTTATTGAGTGAACTTTAGAATAATATTAACTGCTGTTATACTAATTTTCATAAAATACTTATTTCAGATCTGATTTGTTTTGTTTTGTTTTGTTTTGTTTCTGATTTGTTTTAATGTTTGTTTAATGTCTCCTGCATGGAGGCAGTACAGCAGTTATTTAACTCATTCATGCAAATTAGCACTCCTTTCTCATAAGCTCATAAAGCATTATCTTGACATCAGTTTAGCAGTAGTGCTAGGGAAATAAGCTGATGCTAATTTTACTAAGTAATGAAAGTTTTATGTGCTCAAATTTACTGAGCTTGTGTAAATGATCAGATTAACACTAATCAACTTTTTATAACCCCTCTTAGATCCATCTTTTAATATTACATATTATGTTTTTACATGCTTTGTCTTGTGGGATTGATAGGGTGGGTGACAGTATCCAGTTTCTCTCTTGTTATGGTTGCCTGGATTAATCTCTTTGTGCGTTAGAAAATACAAAGCAGATGCTAAAATGTGATAATAAACTGAATCAAATTTTGTTATCCATGTGGTGTTAATGTTTGCAGTTGTTTATGTGATGAATGTATTGTGTATGTACTTAACATGTATAATGATTGAAGGTATACATGGCATGTCTTTTGTTCAAAATGCAAACCTGATTTTGTATGTGCCTAAGTCCATTCTGTGGTATATGCAGCATCAGTTTCTACTGTGACTACAACATAATGGAGGAAAAGAGTTTAACATATTCTGAGCATTTATTTTGAGTTATTTTAATATTTAAACCAACATTATTAATCATCTTACCAGCTTTATTCACAATAGGCACAAACTGGAAACAACCTGAATGCCTAACAGCAGGAGATTGGATAAATAAATTTCAGAATTTTATATAATTCCAAATAATATAGCAATAAAAAGGTTCTATTGGTAACAACAACATGGATGAGTCTCAAAGATAATAGTTTAATAAAAGAAGCCAAGCCAGACATAAAAGACTATATACTGTATAATTCCATTTACATAAAATTCATAAGGGCAAAACTAGTCAAAAGTCCACCAGACTACCTGTTTCTGGGAGTTTGGCTTGGCAAAGGGCAGGAGGGAACTTTATATAGAGTACTGGAGATGGTCTGTATTTTATTCTTGGTGATGATTTACATGGGTGTTCACATGTACAAAATAATCCCTATGTATTTAAAATTAGCTTTAGGATACTTTTAAAATAGCCCAGGTGATCAAAGGTAGTAACAATAGAAGGTAGAGTGGAAGGGGATAAAATAAAGTTTTTTAAAAATGTATTACCTAGCTAATAAGACAGGATTTAATGACAATTAGGTAATGGTGAAGTTTCTAACTTGGGTGGCAAGGTGGATGGCAATATTTTCAATCAAGTAAGGGAGTTGAGAGTTTTCTCTCCTTTGGGATTGGAATACTTAACTTTGGAAATAATAGACTTTTATTATTATTTTTTTGAGTATTGACATTTTGATTCAAAGGAACTGCCTCAGTTCTTGTGGAAGACTCTTCAGGTTATGATTTCTAAAGAAAAAAAAGGTCCCCTCACTTGTTTTCAACTAGAATTGATTCAAATAAAAAGAAGATGGATGATAAAAAATTTAATTTTAAAAACTTTCTTTGCTGCCTTGTCTAGAAACATTTTGTTGCGCTATCTAATATAGTAGCCACTGTTGACATGTGGCTATCGAGTACTTGAAACGTGGCTAATGCAACTAAGGAATTGAAGTTTTAATTCTATTTACTTTTAAATAATTTAAATGTAAAAACCGATACTTGATTCAGTATTGGATGACGTTTAAATATGTTTGGAACAACTTGGATATATGAATCTATTCTTTCAACTATAAATTTCATGAAATCTAAATATGATCTAAGTAAGTTCAGGTATTTCCTATGAAATTTAGTGTCTGCATTGAGATGTAGTTAAAATATACTAATTCCTATAGATACAATAGCCCCTAGCCACTTGTAGCTGTAGAGCACTTGAAATGTGGCTAGTCCAAATAGAGATAATCTGAAAATACAAAATATATACTGGATTTTAAAGATTTAGAATTGAAAGAAAAAATGTGATTAATTTTTATATTGATTATGTTGAAATGATAATATTTTGGATATATTGGGTGAAGTAAATATATTAAAATTGATTTAACTTTTTTTTTCCTTTTTTCATGTGTCCACTAGAAAATTTGTACTTGCATACGTCTTGCATTGTATTTCTCTTGTATAGTGTTGGTCTAGTGCCTGATAGCTACTAAGTGCCTAAAAAGTTGTTGTTGCTTTTTTTTTCCATCAAAAGTCTGTTGTTTACCTCAGTCCTCACTCTTGGTGTTGTACATTCTATGGGTTTCAAGAAATGTAAAACGACATAAAAAGTATTTTAAATGTTAAAAGGATGTTTTTTAAAAAAGGAATTTGACTAGAGACATATATAAAATAAGAGTAATTCAAAATTTCTACCTACGGCCGGAGAAGAGGTGACTTAGAATTTAGGATGAATTTATTATGAATTTATTTCATGCTAACATGAAATTTATACATTGAGGAAACTTCTGCATATGATAAACTCACCTCCTCTACTACTTCTCTTCTGTTTCCTTCCTGTCCCCCTACCTCTGTAAGTGGCATGAAGGCAGGGTTTTATGGGTTTCATACACTATCTGCAGAGCTAAGAACAGTACAGGCATATAATTCATCCTCGATAAATACTTACAGCATTAATGAATAAATTTGGACATAGATTAAAATAAATAATGAAACTTGTACTTATTAAAAATTGATCTGTATCCTAAAATAAGTTCTTATGTCACTTGTTGTAAATATTTTGTCATAAAGCCATAGACTCTGGAAGTTGGAATTAACTGACAGTTCAGCCTCTCTCATTTTACATTTTACACTATTCTTGGTTCTGCTGCAATATATTTAGTGATAAGAAACTTACTACCTCAAAGGGCAGTACTTTTCAGTTTAGGACAGTTCTGTTAGTTCTTTCTCTTAGTGAGTTTAAAGAAACATACCTTTGTAAGTTTAATACATTTGTCTTTGTTCTTCCTTCCAGTGCACATTAGTAACAACATATTTTTTCTATATACTATGATACTATGAAAATTTATTATCAAATATAATTAAATTTTATTATTATTATCTTCGTTTTTAATCCTCTACCAGGATTATTTTCCCTGGTACTTCTGTTTGACTTTAGTAACTCTTCTTTGATCTTACACTATCCTCATCATTACCCTAAAAGGATTCATTAACTGTGGCACCCCAAATTACTAAAATGTGCACCTTTTGTAGCAAGAAAAATTCTACAATATTTGAAACAATTTCAGATCCCAAATGTGCAAATTGAAAGTCAGTTCTGAAGATAATTAGAAAAGGTTGGAATTCAAGAATTAGAAATGATGAGAAAAGGAAACAAAGGAGAGCAGTATTAGAGATTTGTACAGTGAATTCCAGAGAGAAGTGAGAGCAGCAGAAACCTACCTTTACTAGCAAAGAGAAAAGATAGCTAAATTTTAAGATTGTCAGGAGTAAGAACCCCTTAAGATACATTAGAACTAAGATTCCTGAATATTGGGAGAAAGAATCTAGAAATACTATACATGTAACTCAAGATGTGTTAACAGATTGATGTTATTTATTAATATGTACTCTTCATTGTTCTAGTTTAGTCATTAGTCAATATAAATATAGTTAGCATAAAACATCAGGTTACCTCAACATTGTTTCTTTTGTAACCATACTGTCTTGAGTTTCTGAATTATGAATTCTTCTGCTGTTGGTAGTTTAATAACCGTACCTTGCGACTGAAAAGGAACAATTGTAGAGTCTTCTGGTTTCTGCCAGTATTCAGTGCAAGAAGTCAGTAGAGCATGTTTACTGAGGGTAATATTTTATGTGGGCCTTCACAGTTTTGTGAGAAATATTACTTGCTTTTTTGATGGGGAGTGTTTTTATGGATGTTCACTGGAAAGGAAGATACACTAATGGCATTTCAGCAGTGTCAGGTAAAGGTGGGAAAAGATGCCTATTTTGACCCCTACTGTTTGCTGATGATTGTACTTTGATTTGATTAATACATAAATACAGAGATTAATAGTATAGTGAATTTGCATGTGCCACTCAGCTTTCTCAACTTACTTTATCTGTAATCCTTCCTTTTCCCCAGTTCACATTTCTTCAAATGTGATAAAAATGTTTAAAATACACGTAATATGAATGTATTTTTACTGTTTGCTGTTTGAATTGGCATCCAACTAAGGTTTAGATGTTTCGATTAGTTAAAACGTCTCTTAATTCTCTGTAGATGTAGGTTCTCCCTCCATTTGTTTGCCTTGCTTTGCTTTTTTACCTTGTAATTTTAGCTTTTAAGAAATCATATTTTTCCTGTAGAATGTCCCATAGTCTGGATTTTGCTGATCACATCCCCACAGCCTTACTGACATGTTCTTGTGCCTTCAATTTCCTATAAATCAATATTTAGATCTATTGCATCCCACTTAATCATAGACTATTATCTTTATTTTACAGATAATTTCTCTAAGCTTGTTTCTTAAGCTTAATTTTAGCTAAAATCCTCAAAGTGGTTAATCTGTAATTCAGAGACTGTACTCTTTTACCACACCAAGTTCTCAACCTAGGCAGAACCTTTGAATCATCTGGGGGAGCTTTCAAAAATCTTAATACTCAGGGTCACCTCAGAGCAATTAAATCAGAAGCCCTGGGGTGGGACCTACTTATCAGTGTTCTTTTAAAGCTCCTCAGGTGATTACATTGTACAATAGAGGTGGAATAACTACTGTACTACCCCAAGCCACCACTTTGGGTGTTGTGTTAAACATATATAATGCTAAGACAAAAGATACTTTCAGACTATATTGGTCATAATATACTTTAATTTTCAAGTGTCTGTCATGCAAGTTACAATGTATAAAACATTTTCAAAATATTCCCCTTATTTTGGTGTTGCATCTGCACACCAAGAACATAAATTTGCTTCACTGTGGAGAAACTTTCTTTAATCATTTTATGCTTTGATTTTTAAAAAGATTTCTTATCAATAGTAGCAATCCTGACATAGTTACTTCAGGCATAGCTCCCTTACATACCAAAGGACTCCTATCACCTTATGTACTCAGAGGCACTACAAGGAAAGGGAAATCAAGAAATATACCAGGCCTTCCATACTTTTTTTTTCATTGGTCTATGCCTGTTGAACTTATCTATCAAATGCGCTTTAAAGTTTGATGTACTTGACAAGTACCCAAGTGTCCAGTGGTATAGTCTAAAGCAGTGCCTACCACAGTAAGCCTGAAATAACTTTGAAGCCTGTTTTATTTTTAAGGTTCATGTGAATTTTGCATTTATCTTCTTAATTTATCTGATGTACCTAAAAAACTTTTAAAATTCTTATCATGAAATAAAAATGATGCTACAGTAATACAGATCAGTTTTATCCTATCACCAGGTACCATAGCACATAACTACACCCCTCAGGCTTTATTACCCTCGACCCCAAATACCAACTTCAGTAGGCACTCTACTAGAATCCTCTGAAAGTTTTAGGTTTCAGCTTGTCACATGTGTTGAGTGTACCAGTCTTGCTGCTTGATGACATGCCTCAAAAGTAGAACTTTTGAAGTTAAAATTGCTTGTTGTACCACTTCCTTTGGGTTGACATTCCACTCCTTTTGGGATAAGAGCTGGCAGAAAAAGTTTTCAATTTTTTTTCATCTCTAAAGTTAATTTTATACCACTTGTAGTGCAGTATCTCTCATACTCCAGACCTACTAATTAAAACATCCAGTGGTCAAAACAACTAAGAAATTGACTTTATTAAATTAGCTTTAATTGATTTATTTAAAAGTTTACCTCCCAGGCTTATGTTTGTTTGTTAAAATTTTAAAATACAAGTTTGGTAAGATTTTATCCCCAGGTTTATCCTTGTTGATTAAATTTTAAAATATGGATTTACTAAAATTACATGCCCATAGTAAATTATATAATGTATTAGTGCTTTTCATTTTTAAAAGCAATGATTGTTATTAGAAGATTACTCTGGTTTACTTCTTACTTCTTACACTTGCCAAAGTATTGATAAAAATATGTTCCATTCAGTGTTTGGTTTCTGATATGACTTGTTCATTTTTAGGTGCTTGACATGACTCACATTTTCTCAAATAATCAAAGCTTTCATTTAAGTGAAAGTGTAAGTGTAAATATATTGGCTGCTTATTAAATAAACCTGTACAAAGGTTTTGTAGTTACTCCAAGTATTTTAGAATCTGCTTTCTGGCGTAGATAATTTTGTAACTCATTTATAGGATCTTCCCATTTTGACATTAATTTTTAATGTTCTCCATTTTAATTATATAAATTTAATATATTTAACCTAATCTTAGCAATTTAGGCTATAAAATTTATCATATTATATCCTTATTGATTTGGCTTTCCACTAGGATGTGGTAATCATCATGTGGAATCAGTTCTGTTTTCTTAGTTGTCACTAATTAATTAGAGTTATTGCTGTGGTTGTTTATTAGGTTTCTCAGAGAAGACTAACAGTTTGGTATTGCTGCAACTTCTAAGAAGCACCAGTATCAGGAGGCTTCAATTGTTTGATTAATGTTTTACTTCTTAAGCTGCCAGACAATGAGTATTCTGGTGTTCATTTTCTTAAACACATGGGTTGTTTTTTTGTTTCGTTTTGTTTTTTAAATTAAAGCACAAGTAATGCCAAAATTAAAATTGAGTCAATATATAAAACAAAATTCCTGATCTCTTAGCCTAGCCTGAAAAATCCATACAGAATTGATTTTGTTCAAAATGAAAGTAGTCTCTATCTCTGAGTCACTAAGTAGAGGTCACATTTCTCAGATAAAAGCAATTAAAGAAGAATATACTTTTTTTTACATTGATCTAATCACATAGGATTACAAATCATAATGCCAAAGAAATTTAGTAAATATGAAAAATTCATAAATCAAAAGCATTAAAAACAATTAGAATTTATGAGTTAATACAAATTGTCTTATATAATATTTCTATATTGAGTATTTTTTAAACCTCTTTATTGAGGTATGATTGATATACAAAAAGCTGTGCATATTTAATATATACAACTTGATGAGTTTGGAGACAAGTGTATATCCATGCAACCATCACCACAATCTATGCCGTAAACATTCGTCTCCAGAAGTTTCTTCTCACCTCTTTATAGTTATTATTTTGTAATAAGAACACTTAACATAAGATTTACCTTCTTAGCAAATTTTCAAGTATATAGTACAGTATTATTATAGGCACTGTGCTGTAGAGTAGGTCTCTAGTTCTAGGCTATTATGTTTTTTCATATTAGCATTTAGCACCCAGGAGTCATTATGGTCTGTTTTGACTATTACTGATGTTAACTACCTCAGGAAAGTATTGAACCAATGCTTTGCTTTCCCTATTAATAATCTATCTCAGTTACTAGCCAAAAGCTATAGACTATAAAATTTCTATTAAAGCACAAAATGTCTAATTGATATTGTGAGAAGGGATGAATGAATGACAGACTATTTTATGATTTTAAAAATTAAAATATTACTTTAAATATTGAGTAGGTAGATAATGTATTATTGCTTCTAGTAGACCACTCCCAACTTAGAGGATATCAGATATAAGGTAATTCAGTAATTTCAGCCCTGATAAAGTAAAGGAAAAAAATTAAGTTGAATATGTGAATTATGAGAACAGATTATGTTCAACCTTAAGCTGGTTATGTTTTTAAAAGTGCTTCATTTTATAGCCTGTCATTTTACATTTTTAATGCTAAATTGACATCTGCTTCAAGCCCTGGGGTGTCTAGACAAATTTAAATGACCTAGCATTATGTTTTCTGAGTATTATGAAAAAAGAAAGGGCAAGAAGGAGATTTACTGAGCTCATTTTATGTCTGCTAGGTAGGTATTGTATTTATTAAATGGAAGCATTTGGCTTCAAGAAACAGAAAATCACACTTAAAATAGCTTAGATCAGTTGATTTTTTTTTTCAATTGAGGTATAAATAACATATAACATATTAGTTTCAGGTGTACAGCATTATGATTTGATATTTATATATACTGTGAAATGATCACCACAGTAAGTCTAGTTAATCTTTTTTGTGATAAAGACTTTTAAGATCTATTTATTCTCTTAGCAACTTTCAAATATATAATGCAGTATTATTAATTATATTCACCATGCTATATATTATATCCTCATGACTTATTTTATAATTGGAGGTTTGTACCTTTGAGCCCCCCTTCACTTATTTTGCCCTCCCCAATGCCACCCCCCACCCCCCTGGCAACCACCAATCTGTTTCCTTTATCTGTGAGCTTCATTTTTTGTTGTTGTTTTAAATTCCACATATAAATGAGGTCATATGATATTTGTCTTTCTCTGTCTGACTTATTTCACTTAGCTAATGAACTCAGGGTCCATCCATGTTGTCTCAGATGGCAAGATTTCAGTCTTTTCCTGTTTTTGTTTTTTGTTTTTTTTTGCCTACGTAGTATTCCACTGTGTATCTATACCACATTTTCTTCATCCATTCATCCATTGATGGACACTTAAGTTGTTCCCATATCTTGGCTATTGTAAATAATGCTGCAGTGAACATGGCAGTGCATGTATCTTTTAAAATTTATGTTTTCATTCTTCAGATAAATACCCAGGAGTGGAATTGCTAGATCATATGGTAGTTCTATTTTTAATTTTGGGGGGAACCTCAAAAAATATACTGTTTTCCATGGTAGCTACACCTATTTACAATCCCACCAATAGTGCATAAGGGTTTCCCTTTTCTCCTTTTTCTTGCCAATGCTTGTTATATCTTGTCTTTTTGATAATAGCCATTCTGACCAGTGTGAAGTGATATCTCATTGTAGTTTAGTTGTTTTTCAAAGTGTGGTCCCTAGACCACAACCAGCAGCAATAGTATCTCTGAATTTGTTTAAAAAGTACAGGGAATTCCCTGATGGTCCAGTGGTTGGGACTCTCTGCTCAGGGCCCAGGTTCGATCCCTGCTCAGGGAACTAAAATACCACAAGCCGCAGCGCAGCCAAAAAAAAAAAAAATTAAAAAATACACATTCTCAGGCACCATTGCAGTCGGCTTATCAGAAACTGGTTTTGGAGCCCAGTATTCTGTTTTAACAAACGTTCCAAGTGATTCTGGTGTAGGCTAAAATTGAGACCCACTGGTTTAGATCTTTAAGAACCCATCCTGTCTAGGCATGGAGCCAGCCTTCTCAGAAACACATGGCTGAAAAGATACCTTAGCAAAATCAAAACTGTATTAGGAAGAAGGTGTGGAGATGTATGCTGAGTAAGACAACCAATGAAATAGGCTATCCTTTGCATGGTGCATGTGTGTATATTTTTAAAAATCTCATTTAAACCACATTTTGGTATGCATATATTTCTAATTCTAGAAAATTCAGCTGGAAGTAATGATAGGTTTTCAAAAGAGCACCCCACTACCACCAAATTATCTAATGCTGTTGGTGTGTGCAGAGGGAGCGCAGGGATGGGGGTTGGCGACCACAGTTCACTATGTATATAATTGAACTAAAGCTGGTGTGGAGATGGGTATAGTGTGCCTACAAGGGACTGTGGGAGAGAGATCTTAGGGTAAGTGTGGTGGAGCTGGTGGGGGAGTTAGGGGGGTGACTGGTATGAGTGGCACGGCAGGGTGGATATTCATCAGGGGGTGTGCTGTGTCTTGTGCATGCACATGCTGGAATGTGCAGGAAGGAGATGGGGGGGTGTGGGTATGGTGCAGCGTTGTGTATACTAGAAAGGTAGCTGTGTGTGTGTGAAGGGTGGCATTGTGTGCACAGCTTTGTGTGTACACACAACAAGGTAAAGGGGGAGGAGCAGTCTTAGCTTAAAATGGAAGAAATATTCAGTGTATCATATGGCATTGATATTCTAGTTAAAATTGAGGTAATCTAGGTGATTATAGTTTATAGTCATAATAATATTTAATCTTAAAAATTCACTTATATTCAGGATACCCCTGGTTAGTGAAGTATACATAGGCATAGTAAATATAAGTACTTTTTCAAGAAACTAGATGTTAGAAAATGCAGTTTAAAAATGGACTGTGTTAATACTAAAAGGAATTTTCAGATCACACTGAATATCTGTATAGGCTTTATTTGTAGTAGATTGGCTTCATTTTTACATAGTCATTCTAAAAGTTTGAGGATTGAAGGGTCCTCAAAGGATGTTTTACTGCTTAAAAAATACATGTAAGATGAAATTTTATAGGACTCTTAGATGTAAATAAGGAACAGAATTTTATGACTGTATGAGCAAATAGTAAAATGTTAATTGAAATCATTTGTGTACTTTGGGAGGGACTCAGGAAACTGTACTGATTACTTTTTTATGACTGGGTTATTTTTAGTATATTTCTTAGTGTACTGGTATTTGGAAATACATGCTCTGTATCTTTAAGCTTTTGAATCCTTTCTCTGCACATTTGGGTACAGTGCAACCAAACTTAAACATGGGAAATCCTCTCTTCCCTCCCCAGCTTTACAGTCTCCACTCAGGACTATCTTTGCAATGGATACTACTTAGTGATTAGCTCTCTGTCTTGTCAATCAAATCTTTGTCTCCAGCAAACTGTTTTGTCACTGTAGTAGGGCTCTTGTGCTAGAAATGTATTTTTGACAGAGGAAGAATGCTTTCTAAAACAGTTCTTAGGAGATTTGATGTAACTTAATTTGCCCTGGAAAGGAAATGTCTCGTCTCTGGTATGGGAAAAAGGGGAGAAGGCATCAACCAATTAATCAAAAATATACTCTGGTAAATCTTAGTCGATGATTTCAGTTTCTATATTTATTAGTCTTTGTATGGTGACATTCTGAAAAATTGTATAATTTAAAAGTTTAAGTATAGAGAATATTTATAGAATACAAAATTGTATGATTATAAAAGCATACCTTAATTTAAGCTATTTCTGCTAATCATAAATATCTTCAAAAAGGAAATGAATAAGGGACTGTAATTTTGGTTTGTGGAAGTGTTTTGGTTTTCGTGTTCTACATCAACAGGAAGTTATCAAACCTTTATTACTGCCTTAATTTTTAATTTAACTTTGTAGGAAAATATTTGGAATTTTTGTTTTGCTTAAAAATAAATTTAGTAGAACTATCTTAGTGAATTAACTTTAATTTTTATTGACTGGATCCCAGACTAAATACATTTATAATTTTGTGTTTTAAGACTATTATTTTAGCAATCCAAGAAAAGTCTTTCTCAAGCTATCCAAAAAGTTTCAAGCATTGTTGCCTAATACAGAATGATAATGATACTCTATGATGATAAATGATACTCTAATTAAGAAATATCTAACTCAACCTTACTAATTTTAAGAATCCTAGATATTTTTCAGTATAAGTATGTATGCATTATTTGTTAGAAAGTGTATTGCCAGTTGTTTTTTCTTTGGTAATTTAAGATTATATCTTGCCTTATGCATATTAATTTTATTTTTACTGAGATTATAGATGATTTAAATGAGACTAGACATATACTTAGAACCGGGAGTGACTTTGGAAGATGCCCCCAAAGCAGCTTGCCACCCTTAAATGTTAAACATGTAAAAATATCAAAATGATTTCCATTGGTGGTGGTGTAATTTGGCTGGAGAGTACTTTTTTATGTGTTTTTATTTTTAAGTTGAATGATCTCAAGTTTTTGTTTATGAAACATCAGCACAGAGTGGTTTAGGCATCTGAAATGATTGGATTTGTTAAAATTCTGATCAGGTTATCAGATTAGCCAATTAACATAGCTTTTTTTTTTTTTAAACCAAGAACAGTGATG
This sequence comes from Lagenorhynchus albirostris, assembly GCF_949774975.1. Taxonomy (NCBI): domain Eukaryota; kingdom Metazoa; phylum Chordata; class Mammalia; order Artiodactyla; family Delphinidae; genus Lagenorhynchus; species Lagenorhynchus albirostris. The sequence continues at coordinate 51,660,968 of NC_083111.1, forward strand.
CTATGCATGTATTTTTTTGATTTGCAGTTTGAATTAACATTTATCATTAGTTTGCTAATACTGTAATATAGTTTAATTTATTACAAATACAGGCAAAATGTGGATATTTTGAACTTTATAGTTCAAAATATATATATATATTTATATATATATATAGACCAACTTTTTATATATATATATATAGAGAGAGAGAGAGAGAGAGAGACCAACTTGATAGGTCATTATAATGTACATCACACACTTACAGTCACCAATTCCTTTTTAACCTCATAGGAAGCTGTTATTTTTTCAGATATGAGAGTGTGCTTCTCACTGGTCCTCAGCTCTGCGCATAGAGTTTATATATGTTGTTTCACTTAACCTTCACAATAACCTTGCAAAGTCAGTAGTATTACTTCCCATTTTAAAGGTGAAAATTCATATCGAGTGTTTTACTGAACTAAGTTGTCATGGAGCACAGAGACAGCTAGACCCTAGCATATTCATTACCTCGCCAGGATGTCTTTGAGAGTTTTATAAAATGGTACAATACATTATGATGTGTCTTGGTGTGTAGACAAGCGCAAGTCCCAGTTTTCTAGCTGTTTTCCTTGCTTTGGAGTAGAAATCCTAGAAGCTGTAGGGTAGGAGAAAGGCTTAAGGAAATACAAATTAAAATGATAGCAGTTCTTTTACTTGTTTTGTAGATTGAAATTTCCTCTAAGATTCTGCCAGAGAGGGAGCTCTTTCACTTTAAAACTGAAAATAAAAGATAATTTTTCTAGGAGTATAACAAATATTTTAGAACAAATAAAATTTCTCATTTTTGGACTTCGTATTTTGTAACTTCTTACAGTTCTTCATAACTTTACTCAACTGATTAGTAGAATGGTATTACTTAAGTAATAAATAGTCTTATAGCTAGTATTGATATGGCCATATATTTATGTAAACTAGGACAGTTTTCTCAATGCTCAGTAACTGTGTGTTAATCAGAGATAGATTATTTGCATTTTGTAAATGAATTAAAGTCTCAAAGATAATAGGACTAATAGTTAGAATATGCTCCAAAATATATGGAATAAAGTTAAACCTTTGCCAGTTAGCTTGGGTGAGAACCATGTTGATGAAACATGCTTAACTTTATCTTTTCCTTATGTTTTTTATTGAGGTATAGTTGATTTACAGTATTATATTATTTTCAGGTGTACAACATGGTGATTCAAAATTTTTGTAGATTATAATCCATTGATAATTATTATAAAATACCGGCTATGTTCCCTGTGCTGTACAATATATACTTGTAGCCTATTTATTTTATACATAGTAGTTTCTGCATCCTAAACCCCTACCCCTGTATCACCTCTTTCCACTGATAACCATTAGTTTGTTCTCTATATCTGTGAGTCTGTTTCTTTTTTATTATATTCACTAGTTTATTTTTTAGATTCCACCTATAAGTGATAACATACAGTATTCGTTTGTCTCTAACTTATTTCACTGAGCATAATACCCTCTAGGTTCATCCATGTTGTTGCAAATGGCAAAATTTGGTTTTGTTTTTTATGTTTTTTTGGTTTTTGTTTTTTTATTTTTTTAAAAAAATTTTGTTTTTACTACTACTGAGTAGTAGTCTGTTTTATATGTATATACACCACAGTTTTAGGCATTCATCTGTTGATGGACACTTAGGTGACTTCCATATCTTGGTTAAATTGTAAATAATTGTAAATAATGCTGTTAGGAAAATTGGAGTGCATATATCTTTTCTAAGTGTTTTTGTTTTCTTTGGGTATATACCCAGGAATAGAATTGCAGTTCTCTTTTTAGTTCTCTGAGGAACCTCCATTTTGTTTTCCACAATGGCTGCACCAATTTATATTCCCACCAAAAGTGTGCCAGGCTTCCCTTTTCTCCACATCCTTGCCAGCATTTGTTAATTTGTGTTCTTTTTGACGATACCCATTTTGACAGGTGTGAGGTGATATCTCATTGTGGTTTTGACTTGCATTTCCCTGATGATTAGCAATGTTGAGCATCTTCTCATGTGCCTGTTGGCCATCTCTAGGTCTTCTGTGGAAAAATGTCTATTCTGGACTTCTGTCCATATTTTAATTGGGTTTTTTGATACTGAGCTATATGAGCTGTTCATGTATTTTGGGTATTAACCACTTATCAGTCATATTATTTGCAAGTGTTTTCTCCCATTCAGTAGGCTGTCTTCGTTTTGTCAATGGTTTCCTCTGCTGTGCCAAAGCTTTAAATTTAGTTAGGTCCTGTGTGTTTATTTTTGCTTTTGTTTCCTTTGCCTGAGGAGATGGATCCAAAAAAATAATTCTAAGATTCATGTCAAATAGTGTTTTGCCTAGTAGTTTTCTTCTAGTAATTTTATGGTTTCTGGTCTTACATTTAGTTCTTTAATCCATTTTGAGTTTATTTTTGTATATGGTGTGAGAAAATGTTCTAATTTCATTCTTTTACATGCAGATATCTAGTTTTCCCAGTACCATTTATTGAAGAGACTGTCTATTCCCCACTGTACATTCTTGCCTTCTTAGTCATAGATAAATTGACCATATGTGGGTTAATATTTGTGTTCTCTGTTCTGTTCCATTGATCTATGTGTCTGTTTTTGTGCCACTACCATACTGTATTGATTACTATAGCTTTTTAGTATAATCTGAAGTCAGGGAGTGTGACACCGCCAACTTTGTTCTTCTTTCTCAAGATTGTTTTGGCTATTTGGGGTCTTTGGTGTTTCCATACAAATTTTTAAAATATTTGTTCTAGTTCTCTGAAAAATGCCATTGGAATTTTGATAGGAATTGCATTGAATCTGTAGATTGCCTTGGGTAGTATAGTCATTTTAACAATATTAATTCTTTCAATCCATGAACACAGTGTATCTTTCCATCTGTTTGTGTCATCTTCAATTTCTTTCATCAGTGCACTACAGTTTTTCAAGTATAGGACCATTACCTCCTTAGGTAAGGTTATTCCTAAGTATTTTTTTATTTTTGATGTGATGGTAAATGAGATTGTTTCCTTAATTTCTCTTTCTGTTAGCTTGTTGTTGGTGTATAGAAATGAAATAGATTGCTGTATATTAATTTAGTATCCTGCAACTTTACCAAATTCATTGATGATCTATAGTAGTCTTTTGGTGGCATCTTAAGGATTTTCTATGTATAGTATCATACCATCTGCAAATAGTGACAGTTTTATTTCTTCCTTTCCAATGTGTATCTCTTTGTTTTTCCCCTTGTTTAATTGCTATAGTTAAGATTTCCAGTACTGTGTTCAATAAAAGTGGCAAGATTGGGCATCCTTGTCTTATTCCTTATCTTAGAGGAAGTGCTTTCAGCTTTTCACCATTGAGTATAATATTAGCTGTGAGCTTCTCGTACATGGCCTTTATTATGTTGAGGTATGTTCCCTCTATACCCACTGTCTGGAATGTTTTTATCATAAATGGATGTTGAATTTTGTCAAAAGCTTTTTCTGCATCTATCAAAATGGTCATATGGTTTTTATTCTTCAATTTGTTAATGTGGTATATCACACTGATTGATTTACAGATATTGAGCCATCCTTTCATCCCTGGGATAAATCCCACTTAACTCATGGTGTATGATCCTTTTAATGTTTTGTTGGGTTCGGTTTTCTAATATTTTGTTGAGGATTTTTGTACCTATGTTTATCATTGATATTGGCCTGTAATTTTTTGTGTGTGTGATATCTTTGGTTTCAGTATCAGGGTAATGCTGGCCTCATAGAATGAATTCAGAAGTGTTCTTTTCTCTGCAGTGTTTTGGAATACTTTGAGAAGGATGGGTGTTAACTCTTTGCTAAATGTTTGGTACAATTCACCTATTAAGCCGTCTGGTCCTAGACTTTTGTTTGATGGGAACTTTTATTACTAACTCAGTTTCATTACTGGTATTTGGTCTGTTCACATTTTCTCTTTCTTCCCAGTTTATGCTTGGGAGATTGTACATTTGTAGGAATTTGTCCATTTCTTCTAGGTTGTCCATTTTATTGTCATATAGCTGTCCACAGTAATCTGTTATGATTTCTCTTCCTTTTTCATTTCTGATTTTATTGAATTGGGACTTCTCTCTTTTTTTCTTGATGAGTCAGGCTAAAGGTTCATCAGTTTTGTTTATCTTTTCAAAGAACCATCTCTTAGTTTCACTAATCTTTTCTATTTTTTTTTTAGTCTCCATTTCATTTATTTCTGCTTCTATCTTTATGATTTCTTTCCTTCTACTAACTTTGTGTTTTGTTTATTCTCTTTCTAGTTCTTTTAGGTGTAAGGTTAGGTTGTTTATTGGAGATTTTTCTTGTTTCCTGAGGTAAGCTTGTATCGCTATATACTTCCCTCTTTTAACTGCTTTTGCATCCTTTTGATTTTGGATCATTGTGTTTCATATTCATCTGTCTCCAGGTATTTTTTGATTTCTTCAGTGATCCATTGTTTGTTTAGTAGGATATTGTTTAGCCTCCATATATTTGTATTTTTTTTGCAGCTTTTTTTCTTGTAGTCGATTTCTAGTCTCATATCACTCTGGTCAGATTAGATGCGTGATATGATTTCAATTTTCTTAAATTTACTGAGGCTTGTTTTGTGGCCTAGCATGTGATGTATCTTGGAAAATGTTTCATTTGCACTTGAAAAGAATGTATACTCTGCTGCTTTTGGATGCAGTATTCCATATATATCTATTAACTTCATCTGGTCTGATGTGTCATTTAAGGCCAGTGTTTCCTTATTGATATTCTGTTGGGATGATGTAAGTGGGGTGTTAATGGCCTCTGCTATTATTGTGTTACTGTCAGTTTCTTTCTTTATTTATGTTAATATTTTCTGTGTTAGGTGGTCCTATGTTGGGTGCACATATATTTACAGTTGCTATATCTTCTTCCTGGATTGATTCCCTTTATCATTATGTAAGGCCCTTCTTTGTGTCTTGTAACAGCCTTGTTTTAAAGTATTTTGTCTGATAGAAGTAGTGCTACCCTGACTTTCTTTTGATTTCCTTTTGCATGGCATATGTTTTTCTATCTCCTCATTTTCAGTCTGTGTGTGTCTGACTTCTTAAGACAGCATATATACAGGTCTTGTTTTTGTATGCATTCAACCACTCCATGACTTTCGATTGGAGCATTTAGTCCATTTACATTTAAAGTAATTATTGATCTGTATGTACTTATTGCCATTTTGTTAATTGTTTTTGCAGTTCTTTTTTGTTCCTTTCTTTTGTTCTCTTCCCTTGTGATTTGATAACTATCTTTAGTGTTACATGCAGATGCCCTTCTCATTTTTGTGTGTGTATCTGTTATAGATTTTTGGTTTATGGTTACCATGAGGTTTTTATACACACACACACACACACACACACACACACACACAGCGAGCAAGCAATCTATATATGTATGTGATTATTTTAAATTGCTGTTCTCTTAATTTCAAATGCATTTCAACAACCCTGCATTTTTACTCTTCTCTCTTCACGTTTACTGTTTTTGACATATTTAACACTTTTTTCTTTTGAGTATCCCTTAAGTGTTTATCATGGATGTAGATGGTTTTACTACTTTTGTCTTTTAACCTTCCTACTAGCTTTTATGCAGTTGATTTACAACCTATTTGCCTTTACCAATGAGCTTTTTTGTTTAGTAATTTTCATGTTTCCAGTTGTGGCCTTTTCTTTTTCACTTAGAGAAGCCCGTTTAACATTTCTTGTAAAGCTGATTTGGTGAACACTTTTACGTTTTGTTTGTCTGTAAAACTTCTAATGTCTCCATCAAATCTGATTGAGAGCCTTGCCAGGTAAAGTATTCTCAGTTGTAGGTTTTTCCCTTTCATCATTTAAAATATATTGTGCTACTTCCTTCTATCCTGCAGTGTTTCTACTAAAAATTCAGCTCATAGTCTTATGGGAGTTCCTTGTATATAAGTTGTTGCTTTTACCTTGCTGCCTTTAATATTCTCTTTATTTAAAATTTTTGCCATTTTAATTACAGTATGTCTTGCTGTGGTCCTCTTTGGGTTGATCATGTTTGGAACTCTGTGTGTCCTAGACCTGGATGTCTGTTTCCTTTCCTAGGTTAGGGAAGTCTTCAGTGATTATGTCTTCAGGTATTTTCTCTGCCCCTTTCTCTCTTCTTCTGTGACTCCTAGAATGTGAACGTTAGCACACTTGATGTTGTCCTAGAGGTCACTTAGTGTCCTCATTTCTTTTTATCCTTTCTCTTTTTTTCTGTTCCACTTCTGTGATTTCCACTACTCTGTCTTCCAGCTCACTTTTCCATTCCTCTGTATCATATAGTCGAATGTCGATTCCTTCTAGTGTATTTTTCATTTTACTTTCTGGATTCTTCACCTCTGTTTGGTTGTTCTTTTATATTTTCTAACTCTTTGTTAAACACTTAAGATTTCTCACTCTGTTAATCTGTTTTTCTCCTGAGTTCTTTGATCATATCATGATCATTCCCTTGGTCCCAGGTCTAGTGCCTGTGTACTGGTTGGTGGGCCCTCTGGTAGGCTGGGCAATGTACAGGGGAGGCTGTGGGCTCAGGGGTTCTTAAGGCAGCCTGTCTGCTGTTGGGTGGCACTGTGTCCCTGCTCAGTTAGTTGCTTGGCCTGAGGCACCTGGTACTGGTGCCTGTAGGTTGGTGGGCAGGGCTGGGTTCAGGTGCTAATAAGGTAATGGGAAGATTCCAAATGGTACTTGCCAGCATTAATGTCCCCCTGGTAGAACAAGCTCCCAAAGATGGCTTCTGCCAGTGTATGTGTCCCCAAGGTAAGCTCCTTTTGCCTCCTGCCTCTCCAGGAGACTCTCCAAGATCAACAGGCAGGTCTAACTGAGGCTCCTTTCAAATTACTGCTTCTGTCCCCAGTCCCAGAGTGTGTACGCCCTCTTAAGAGTGAAGTCTCTATTTCCTACAACCCTCTGGGTCTTCCAAAAGGAAGCCCCACTTGCCTTCAAAATCAAATATTCTGGGGGCTTGTCTTTCCAGCACAGGACCCTTGGGTTTGGGAGCCTGATGTGGGGCTCAGACTCCTTGGGGAGAACTTCTGCAATAATTATTCTTCTGTTTCTGGTTCACCTACCAGGGGTATGGTCTTGACTGTACCATGACTCCACCCCTGCTGCCCATCTTCATTATATCTATAGTTGTAAAAGATCTTTTCTGATAGGTTCTGGTCTGTTTCACTGATAGTTGTTCTGTAAATAATTGTAATTTTGGTGTGCTCATGTACTCAGGGTCTTTCTGCTCAGCCATCCTGCTATGTTTTCTTTATTTTTAAAGGCTGTTTTAGAGTTTATTCTGATAAATAACCTAAACTTTAATCTCTAATCATTTACTTGAAGCTGTTTATATATTTGATATACCCATATACTATATCCTGCCTTTTTAGTGTCTGTCAGTAAATTGTAATTCATGTGAAGGTTATAAGCTCACTTTATAAGGGTATAAGTTTAATCAGATTAAAGTCACAAAATATTAAATAACATCATTTTTTTCTATCAGTACTTCACTGAGTTTTCTCATCTTTTCCTTTTTTTGTTGTTTTTAGGCCCTAATATATGACAAGATGAATTTTTTTTTGTATTTTAGGTCTTTATATTTGAAAACACATGACATGATGAATTACTTACATCTGTATAGAAATTAGCTCACAGGTAGAATTTTAAGAACAAATTTAAATGTAAAACTCTTTCCAGGGACCTCAGCTAATGATTATAATACTGATTAAAATATTAATAATTACTTATACTAACACTATACACTTACCATGAGTTTTTTACTTAATCCTCAACCTGTAAAATATTGCTGCTTTCACCTTCATTTTACAAAACAGAGGCATATAACAGCCATACTCTGACCAATAAAGGTCAGAGCTGTGGTTTGAATCCAGGCATTCTATTCTGGCTGTAAGCTGTGCCCTTAAATTCTTTGCTATACGTGCTCTCAAAATCTTCAGACTATAACTAGGAGAAGGAGATTAACATTTATTTTGTACATTTGCTGTATCATTTTCTACTTTATATATATCTTACACATACTATTATTTATTCCTCATAAAGTGCCTAAGATATGATTATTATTTCCATTTGAAAGACCAGAAATTGAGAGATTAAGTACGGTTGCTCAAGTTCACAAAACTAGAATAATCAGACTTCCTTATCTACCAGTTTTGCATTCGATGGTTCTGCGTTAGCAGATTCAACCAACCACAGATTAACAATATTTGGAAAAACAATCCCAGGAAGTTCCAAAAAGCAAAACTTGAAGTTGCCACAATGCTGACAACTATTTACATAGCATTTACATTGTATTAGGTATTATAAGTAATATATAGATGATTTAAGGAGAGGATATGCATAGATTATATGCAAATACTGTGCTGTTTTCTATGAGGGACCTGAGCATCCATGGGTTTTGGTTTCTGTGAAGGTTTCTGGAAGCAATCCCTCAGGCATATGTAGGAACGACTATTAAACAGAATCAGAATTAAGACAGAGTTCTACAGCCAAACCTACTATACTATGTTGCCTACCTATAGTACATATTCATGGGAAGTTTTTTAACTAGTGTTTATGCTTATTGTATAAAACATCTTACTAATTATGTCACGACATATACACATATATTCAGTGTAGAATATTTTTTCTTTATTTATTTGACTTAGTAGTTGAAAAGCATATTTATTACATACGTAAGTTGTGAGACATAATGATAAAATGAATATTTGCGATCACACTCACTCATTCACTACCCAACTTAAGAACTAAAACGTTACCAGTGAAAGTGCATCATCCTATGTGTTCTTTCTCTATCTCACCTCATGTCAACTCCAAATTGGTAACTACCTCCCTGAATTTTGTGTTTGCCTGGTTTTTATCCCTGTTTTTCTTTAATTAATAGATTTTATTTTTTAGAGATTTTAGATTTACAGAAAAATTGAATGGGAAGTACAGAGAGCTCCCATATACCCCTTTCTCTCCAAACACAGTACCCCTGTTATTTACATCTTGTATTAATGTGGTACATGTTATAATTTATGAGCTAATACATATTATTATCACCCAAAGTCTGTAGTTTACATTAGGGTTCATTCTTTGTGTTACACGTTCTATGGAATGACATGTATCTGCCATTACAGGATGATACAGTGTAGTCTCACTGCCTTCAAAATGCCCTGTGCTCCATCTGTTCATCCCTCCTTCCCTCCACCTGAGAACCACTGATGTTTTTAATCTTTCTATAGTTTTGCCTTTTCCAGAGTATCATCTAGTTGGAATCGTATCATATGTAGCTTTTTCATATTGGCTTCTTTCAGTTAGTAAAATGCATTTAAGTTTCCTCCCTGTCTTTTCATGGCTTGATAGCTCATTTCTTTTTAGTGCTGACATTTAATATTCCATTTTCTCAGTGTACCACAGTTTGTCTATTCACCTATAGAAGGACATTTTGGTTACTTCCAAGTTTTGACACTAATACTAAATAAAAGGTTGTTATAAACATTCATGTGCAGATTTTATGTGGACCTAAGTTTTCAGCTCATTTAGGTAAATACCAAGGAGTGTGACTGCTAGATTGTATAGTAAGAGTATGTTTAGTTTTGTAACAGAAACTGCCAAACTGTTTTCCAAAGTGACTGTACCATTTTGTGCTCTACCAGCAATGAATGAGAGTTCCTGCTGCTCTGCATCCTCACCAGCATTTAATATTGTCAGTGCTTTCATTCTAAATAGGTGTGTAGTGGTATCCCATTGTTATTTTAATTTGCATTTTTCTGATGACATATGGCATAGAGCATCTTTTCATATTCTTACATGTCCAGATCTTTAGTTCATGTTTTGTTTGTTCTCTTGTTGTTTTTTAAGAGTTCTTTGTATATTTTGGATAACATATTTATCAGCAATGTATTTTGCAAAGATTTTCTCCCAGTCTGTGGATTATTTTTTTATTCTCTTGACAGTGTCTGTTACAGAGCAGACGTTTTTAATTATAATGAAATCCAACTTACTAGTTTTTTTTATGGATCATGCTTTTGGTGTTCTATCTAAAAATGCATCTTCAAACCCATGTTCACCTAGATTTTTTTCGGTATTATCTTCTAGTTGTTTTATACTTTTGCATTTTACATTTAGGTTGATGATCCATTTTGAGTTAATTTTTGTGAAAAGTATAAGGACTTTGTCTAGATTAACTTTTTTGTGTGTGGTTGTCCAGTTGTTCCACCACTATTTGGTAGAAGACCATCCATTCTTCATTGCATTATCTTTGCTTCTTTGTCAAAAATCAATTGACTGTACTTGTGTGAGTCTATGTGTAGGTGCTCTCTTCCATTCCACTGATCTGTTTGTTCTTTTGCCACTATCACAATCTTGATTACTTTATAGCAAGTCTTGAAGTTGAATAGTGTCAGTCATTCAGTTTTGTTCTTTTCCTTCATTACTGTGTTGGCATTGGGATCTTTCTACATAAACTTTAAATAATCAGTTTGCCTATATCCACAAAGTAACTTGGTGGGATTTTTATTGGAATCATGTTGAGTCTATAGACCAAGTTGGGAAAAACTGATCTTGACAGTATTGTCTTCCTATCCATATATATGAACATGGAATATCTCTTCATTTATTTAAATCTTCTTTGATTTCTTTCTTCAAAATTTTGTACTTCATGTATTTCATTTTTTTCTGTACTAATATAAATAGTATGGTTTTACATTTCAGATTCCAGTTACTCATTGCTGATATATAGAAAAGCAGTTGACTTTTGTATATAACCTTACATCCTGCAAGCCTACTATGATTGCTTATTAACTCCAGTAGTTTTTGGATGATTCTTTAGAATTTTCTTAATAAACAATTATGTCATCTGCTAAGAGTTTTATTCCATCCTTTCCAATCTGTATACCTTTTATTTCCTTTTCTTGTTTTACTGCATTAGCTAGGTCTTCCAGTACAATGTTGAATAGGAGTGGGAAAGTATTTCGTTTTTCACCATTATGTATGATGTTGTAGGATTTTTTCGTTAGATGTTCTTTATCAAGTTGCAGGAGTTACCCTCTATTTCTAGGTTGCCGGGAGTTTTTATAATGAATGTTAGATTTTGACTAATGCTTTTTCTGCATCTATTTATGTGTAATGGATTATATCAGTTGATTTTCAAATGTTGAAATCCCTTGCATATCCCTTGCATACCTGGAATTAAATCCCACTTGGTCACTGTATAGATATCTTTTTTATACATTGTTGGATTCAATTTGGTAATATTTTGTTGAGGTTTTTTTGCATGTATGTTCATGAGAGATATTGGTCTGTAGTTTGTCTTTCTTACAATGTCTTTGTTTATTTTTTATTAGGGTAGTGCTGGCCTCATAGAATGAATTGGGAAGTATTTTCTCTGCTTCTGTTTTTCTCGAAGAGATTGTAGAGATTTAGTATAATTTCTTCCTTAAATGTTTAATTGAATTCACTAGTGAATCTATCTGGATTCACTGAAGATGCTCCAGAGCTAGAGATCATACCACTTTGGGTTTCTTTGTAAGTACAAAATCAGCTGCCGTGGTGTATGCATTTTTGCTTTGCAAAAGTCAATATAATTATATTGGCCAGAATGAAAATCTGTTCAGTTTTTCCTTTTTTCTATGATCATGTCTGTCATAGTGCTCAGCAATTTTGCATAGCTTTTCATAGAGTTACCTTGATGTTTACTGGTAGCTAATTCATTTTACTTGGCTAGAACTGGGCCTGGTACTTTCTGTTTTGCAAGGCTATTAATTACTAATTCAATTTATTTAGTAGGTATAGGGCTGTTCAGATGATTTGTTTCTTCTGTGTGAGTTTAGTGGTTTGTGTCTTTCAAGGAATTGGTCCATTTCATCTAGGTTTTCAAATTTGTAGGTATAGAGTTGTTTATAATATTCCTTTATTTTCCTTTATTATCAAAAATGATGGCCTGTCTTCATTTATGATATAATTTATTTGTGTGTTCTTTTTCTTATTTTAGTTAGCCTGGCTAGAGGTTTATCAATTTTATTGATCTTTCCAAAGAACTGGTTTTTGGTTTTGTTGAGTTTTCTCTATTGATTTTCTGCTTTCTGTTACACTGATTTCTACTCTGATTTTTTTCTATTATTTCTTTTCTTCGACTTCAGACTTAATTAACTCTTCTTTTTCTAGTTTCCTAAAATGGAAGCTGAGATTATTGATTTTAGATCTTTCTCTTTTCTTACATGTGCATTCAGTGCTATAAATTTTCCTCTTAATTCCTGCTTTCACTGTATCCCAAAATTTTGGTAAGTTATATTTTTATTTAGTTCAGAATATTTTAAATTTCTCCCAAGACTTTAATGATTATGTGTTAATTAGCAGTGTGTTGTTCTAAAGTAATTTGGGATTTTCGCACTATTTCTCTGTTACTGATTTCTAGTTTAATTTCATTGTGGTCTGAGAGCATACTTTATGATTTATATTTGTTAAGGTATGTTTAATGTTCCAGAATGTGTTCTGTCTGAGTGAATGTTCCATGTGAGCTTGAGAAGAATATGTATTCAGCTGTTGTTGGATGGAGTATTCTATACATGTCAAGTAGATCCAACTAATTGAGAATACAGTTCAGCTATGTCCTTACTGATTTTCTGTCAGATTTGCAAATTACTGATAGAGGAGTTTTGAAGTCTCCAACTATAATAGTGAATTAATATATCTCAAGATTATGTAATGAGTGTTCTTTTCCCCTGATATGCTGTGGGGAAAACAAGATTATTCCCTTTTTGTGAGAGTCACTTCTTACGTTTATTGTTCTATGAGGCTAGTATAATATACACATATTGTAATTGAATGGTTTTGAGTAGTTAACAGGTTTTTTTTTTTTTTGACTAAAAGAACAGTGAATATATCTGCCTTCTTATGAAATTCTATGTGAGTCATCTGCAGATATACTTAACAGGATGTAATTTTAAATATAAAAGATTTCTTCAAATCAAAACTTCAGTAATGTGTTCTGTTTTTTATTCATTCTGGATTTAATCCTTTTTTTCCCTCTTAATTCTACTTTCTAGTTACCTAATTTATGATTCTCTATTTGCTCCTTTTATATTTTATTTAAGTCACAGAAGTGTATTTTGAAAACAGTAGTTTTAATTTAAGGCAAAAAGGAGTAAAGTTTTAACATAATCCAGGTCTTATTTTGTGATAAGACTTTGTCATATATTATGAAATATAGAACAGAATGTTATGTAAGTTCAGGATGCTGTTGTATGCCCTTTTTTGTTAGCTACAACAGCTCAACTTTAATTTCCTCCTTTTTAAAAATATTTTTGGATTCCAAAGTAAATATAAATGGCATTGTTAAGTAACATTTTTCTTTCTACCCCATCTTCCTTTACTAAGGAATAAAAGTAAGGCATAAGTGAGAAATAAAAATTGCACATTCACAGATATCTTTTTTAGTCTGCAAGGCACTTGGGGGAAAGGTTTTTGGCTTGTTTATGGTGTAATCTCAGGAGGAAATACTGGAATATACTGGAAGGAGGACTGTTAGACCAATGTTAGACTGAAGCTCTTTTCTTTCTAGGACAGCATGTTCTTATTCATGGGATTTGCAGCAACTATACATTTCCTCTATTTTCAGCTTCTGTTCTGGTTGTTGTTGTTATTAGTCTCTTTGTAATAGAGATGGGTAGGTTTATTTCTGCCTTCACATTTGTAATTTGTTGAAAATAAATGCTCTCTTTGTGAGAGTCCTTTGTGAAAAACTGAAGAGACTAGAGAGTAGCACTTAATTCTGCAGAGGGTAGTTCATAGTACTTAGTTTCTGCAGATGGGATTTAGCAGTATAGGCAAACTGCTTTGCTCCTCAGGAAGCAAAAGGTCTTGATTTCCTCAACTGTGTACCTTTAATAATTGGGAGTGTGATACAGGACATTTTGTAGCAATCTGTCCATTTTCCACTTAGGTTTAATCTTTTGGGTAAAGTAATACATTCTGTACATGGAGTATGATTTACCAAGGGGTTAAAAATTAATTTGAGACTAATTCCAGATCCACCATATATACTAGGAATCTCTTTATTCATTTATTTTGAGAGGAGGAAGTATATTTCTCTAGTTGAGGCAGGAGATAGATGGGCCCCAGGCTGAGCAGCTGGAGTTTATCCCCTGTGGACAGATTCTCCAAGATGAATACAATAGCAGGAGGAAGGAGAAGCTAAGACCTGCCCAGATGAAAGATAAAGGGACCACATATTTCTCGTTCTCAGAGTCAAGGAGACCTTTCCCACTACACATGCGCAGAAAGGCTCCACAGAGGCCAAAAAGGGAGGGGGCGTCACCCCATAGTAAGTGATGTCAACCTACCCATAGGCCTCTTCTCTAGAATTCCATCTCGGCTAAGAGATGCACATGCACACGTGGGAGGACCCTGAGATAAACCAATTACAGACCCAGAACCAGGCAAAGCAAGATAATTGGCCAAAGGGAACCCAGAAGAAATGTCCCATACAAGTGAGGTAAACTACTACGCGCACACAACTCTCGACTCTGAGTCTGCCCACGTGAGTCTGTTCATACGTACCCTTTTTCCTCCTGATAAATGCTTTACTTTTTTCACTGCTTTTCATCTCTGGGAATTCATTTCTACAAAGCCGACGAGCCAGGGACCTTGTCGCTGGCCACTGTCCCTGGTGGTCTAGTGGCTAGGATTCAGCGCTCTCACTGCCGAGGCCTGACTTAAGTCTCTGGCCGGGGAACCGAAATCCTGCTTGAAGCTGCTGCAGGCTGAGGCCACCCCAAGATCATAGTCATTTGATTTCAAATCCTTTTTCTTTATTAATTCACCTACTCTTTTGACAATATTGTATATTATCATTCATCACAGCATGAGTAAATATTTAAAGGTAAGGAAGTGGTGAGTTTATAAGTTCCAGAAAGGAATACAGTTCAAAAAAAAAAAAAATGAATGAGGAAAGTAGATTTGTGACATTAAAGAAACTATGACTACCAGATGTTATAAGCTTATACTTATGATGCCAGTTTATGGTTCCCTCACTGATGATTCCTACTCTAAGTGATGTTGATACAATTAGATTATAACTGATCCGTTTTGTGAGCAAATTCAATTTTACTTTCATCCAGGAACTGTGTTTTATATGGTAAAAGGAAGAGCTTTCAGTGTAAGGTCAGTGTTGAGTAGAGGAATAGAAAGAATGCAGAGGAACAGTTAAGTCATATAATTTGAAAATGCTTGTCTAGGAAACTCTCGATTAGACTGAATGCCATAGGAAGAAGGAAGAAAGGTATAACTGGTCATTAAATATTTTGTAGAGATTTCTTTTGCTGGTCTTAGAAAAGCAAGCTGTGATTTTAATTTTTTTTACTTTTAGTACCTAATTTTTCTTTCATCTTTATTGAAAATTCTGTTCTTAATTGAAAAACCTTTAATATTTTTAAATTAAACTTTCAAAATAGACAAAATATATAAAATAGTTGAGTTCTTAAAACTGAAATACTTTAATATCAAAAATAAAAACCAAAAATAAATATGGAGACTCTTCAACATTATCCTTTAGTCCTTAGGGTGATTGATGGAAAATTAAGTAAAAGTAGTGTTAACCCCTGTTTAGTCTGTGGTGGGCACTATACTCAATCCTCTTTGTGCATTTCATTTCTTCATTTTATTTACACAAAAACCCTATTTAGTATGTACTATTATTATTTCCACTGTTTTATGGAGAAATAGATAAGGAAGGGGGAAAACCTAGGTCCATCTGATTCCCCAGAGCTTGAAATCATAACTACTTTGGGTTTCTTTGTAAGTAGAGAGTCAGCTATCATATTGCAAGCATTCTTGCTTTTCAAAAGTCAATCTAATAATAATGGCCAGAATGGAAAATCTGTTCAGTTTCTTTTCCTTTTTTCTATTCTCATGTCTTTCATTGCTTTCAACAACTTTACAGCTCTTCATAGAAGTAGCTAATGCGTTTTAGTTGACTGGAACAAGAACCTTTTAAAACCTAGGTTAGTTTAAAAATCTAAACCTTTTATGGGTCAGTTGGTTTAACTGCATTTTGTGACCAGAACCTCTACACATAATTGATTGATCACAAGAGGAATTTGTCATAGGTCAGGAGAATTCAACACACATTTATAGCACCACCAGAGTTCACTATATTATGCTTACTGTTTTGGGAATTATGTCATGATCTGAAAAAGCTGTAGCTGTTGTGTCAGTCTGAGGAAACTTGTCTGTTTTCATGGGCTTTTTATAATAATATTTATCTGTCAGACATGGCTTTCAAATTCAGCACCGTGCAAGAGACTGGTCTAGACAATTACAGAAGATATAGAATTTCCCTTAGAAATTTAGAAAGTAGGAAGGTCATTACATTTTAGTCACAAATAACTGCTACAGTACCAACTACAAAGAATTACTGTAGAGGAAAGGCAAAAACTTTCAGTTTAGGATCATTTAGAAAGACTTAAGTGGACATGCCTGAGAGTGCTATTAGATATGCTTTTAAAAATCTAATTTTCTATTTCTGGAGCTTATTTTTCTTACTGTCTTAGGTTTTAAAATGTACTTCATATCTTTTTCTTGCTCCCCCACTTCTCTGTTCTGATACAGATCATATAGCACGGGTACGTTTGTTACCTTTGCCTAGAAGAAATTTTTCCAGCATTGCCATTAGGATGTAACCTTTGAGTTAAAACTGATTTGAAGGGGAGAGTTGAAACTACCATTTTCTTTGTAAACTGCAAGACAGTTAGATTTTAGATGTTATCTTTGATATTAGCAAAGCATGTTATGTTTTATATAGTGTTTCTTTTATAAAGGACTGTAATTCTATTTATTCAGTCAAATTCTGTCTATATGAAACTTAAGTTGTGTACTAATAGTTATAAATAAACCTTAAGTTGTGTACTAGTAGTTAGTTGGATGTAGTAGTTAATAAGTTAAATTCATTCATGTGTATGTCACCGTAGTTTAATATATAAATCTCTTGGATTTTCAGCATGGAGTGGGGAAAGAAATCCTGATTACAGTTCTCTTTCCCATTTAAATTTCTCCAATTTTTGTTTTGTTTTGGCTGTTTTTCTCAACTGTCAGTGGAATTATTGTCTTCCTGTCTCCATATTCAGGTAGTGTCAGTGGCTGAGTATCACCGCAGGATCGATGCTCTAAATACTGAAGAACTGCGCACACTCTGCAGACGTCTCCAGGTGCCCCCTTCAGTAGTTTAAACCCCTCCAGAGATTGAATATTCCCTGTTTTCAGTGTCTTTTGTCAGGGCAAATCTCTTTTTTGAAGGATTCGTTTTGACTGCAGCACTAAAATACGCCATCAGAAAATTCCTTTTGTATTAAAGAGTACAGTATTGCCTTGAAGAGCTGTAGGACTTTCTTTTCTGGCATCTTTTCATTTGAAAAATGTTCAGAGGAATTTTCTGTTATTTTAGAACTGTTCTCAGTACTGTATTTCTTAGATTGATGAGGAGTTTTCATTTTACATTGGAAGAATGTCTTGGGTTTGAGGTAGAATCTTTACTAAATGGAATCTGAAAGATGTACTATGGGAAAATGTTTTAAAATTTAACGGATAGCAAGGTTCTCTTCTTTAAGGCTATTTCAGTTGTATCAACCCTACATCAAATATCATAATGAGATGAATTGTTTTTCTCCTTAGGTTTTCCTGGTTGGTATTAGAAATACTTTGGAATAGTATAGATTAGGCACTACAACTAGATAAATTGTTTAAAATTCTGTGAAATAATCTTTGTGATTTTTCAGGAATAAGAACTATATATTTGACCTCATTTTTCAGCTTGGTGTATTATTGTGTGTTTTCCTCTTCTTAATGAGATATGCTTTCATGGCTTTGCTAGAACTCCTGAATTTTTTTCTTTTCTTTTAATGCTTCTCATGCTGCCTTGGATATTTTTTAACCTTTCACATCATCAAAATAAGGGTAAAACATGATGATGATGTGAAAGAATTAATATAGTTTTCATCAAAAAACAATACAGTTCTAGAACATGTATTGGTTGAAAATATATGTTGTTTAGGTTTGGTAAGAAATCTGTTAAAGGAACAAAATTTAGCAAGATTTCATTCCTGCGTGGAATCACAGTCGTCGAGAATTGCTGCATTTTAGTTATCTGCTGCAATAGAATTCTGTTTTCCAAATTAAAAGTTTCATTTCATATATTTTATTTTCTAATATTACTGCATTTTATATATTAAAATAAAATTAATATGAAAAAGTGCCAACAGAATAAATTGTACAGGAATTTAAGTTAATCAACGTTTCTGTCACTTTAAGAATATCACTGTTGTTTCATATATTTTATTTTCTAATATCATTCCATTTTACATATGAAAATAAAATTAATAGGAAAAAGTACCAACAGAATAAATTGTATAAGAATTTGTTTTGATTTAATCAACATTTTATCATTTTAAGAATATCAGTGAGATCATTTCCATCAAGAAAAGCATACATACTTTTTAGTGCATCAAATTGTTCTAATTTAAAAATAGGTTTGTGAAAAAGTTAACTTTTAAATGTATTGTTTGGTTCAGCTAGATAAAAAAATTTCATGTTTAGAAAGTAAAAATTAAAAAGGCATTTCTAAAACTAATGATAACCTTTTCAGTGAAGCAGATAAATTCACATACACATGCACACCAATGAAACATTATCCTTTTTTTTGGAACTATTTTTTAAATTAAAATTTTGGCACCCAGGAAGTTTTCTTAATTACTTTTGGCAAATTTTATGTTAACCGTGAAAAAATATTCTCACATATTTTAAATAGCACAGATAAAAAGCAAGCTAGCTGGCTCATTTTTTGCCCTTGAACAGAAAAATTAAAGTTTCCATGCAACTTACCTCTTTTTACCAGAAATGTGGAGTTTATCATTCAATACCTGTCCTTCCTCATGTAGTAGATGAGAAAAATGTCTGCTTATAAAAAAACTTTTTCTGCATTGGACATGCCATTGTTATTAGATGGAGCATCTTTTGCCTATTCTAAAATCCTAAATTAAAGCTTTAGCCACCTTTTTTAAGGTATAAGGTTTTATTTCTCTCAAAAGGCTAAAATTTTTGAAGGTTGGTTGCCGTTCTGTATTAATATGTTGCTGCTGTTTACTTCTTTAGATTACTACAAGGGAAGATATAAATTCAAAGCAGGTTACTCCAGTGAAAGCAGACCTGGAATCTGAATCTTTTCGACCAAACCTAAGTGATCCCAGTGAACTCTTACTGCCAGATCAAATTGAAAAGGTATGACATACCCACATATGTGCCTTTCTGAGTATGTGCCATGAGAATAAAATACCCTATTTTCAGTTGTTTTGAAAACTGAAGAAGCAGGGCTGCTGTTCCTAGTCTTAGTCTTCAATGCAGAGAAAGTAAACAAAATATAACAGCTAGCTGTAATAGAAGATATTAGGAGGTTTGGGTAAGCAGACATTAAAATAAATAACAGTAGCAATTTAGGTGAGACAATATAATGGCCAGTATGTAATTTCTTATTGTGTGCCAGTTACTTGCTTTATATGGGCAATCTAATGTAGTTGTTGCAGCCCCTGTAGGAGTTGGATGCTCTTATTGTCACATTTTGTAAGTGAAGAAACGTGGGTGCAGAGAGGTTACATAAATGTTCAAAGCCATACAGTTATAACATATTGAAGCTTGATTTCTAATTCTGATAGTCTGCCTCTGGATTTGAGAGGTTATTAATAATCAAGCTAACAGTTCATCAAATATTTTTGTTAATTTGATACAGAGGATGCAAACAATAAGTAATCCATGTTTCTTGACTCTGTTCTAATCTGTATATTGTTTGGTATGACTGTTTCTTTTCCTAATGAACAATTAATATTTCATACTGAGAAATGTACAGTTATTCTAAAAGCATCTCAGTATCTTTGACAATGATATTTTCTACTGTTATTTTTGTAGGCTGCATTTTATAAAGTACTATTAAATTCCAACTGGATTAGTATCGTACAGATTAACAATAAGCAGCTATTGAGTATGTGTTAACAATTTATTTTTCAAAGCTTACCAAGCATCTTCCACCAAGAACAATTGGCTATCCATGGACTCTTGTTTATGGTACTGGGAAGCATGGTACAAGCTTGAAGACCCTTTATCGAACAATGACAGGTTTAGACACTCCAGTGCTGATGGTGATTAAAGACAGTGATGGGCAGGTATGAAAAATAACAACCTTACCTTTTAAGAGATGGTAGTAACAGTAATGTTAGCATATTCTTTTGATAAAAATTTTCATTAGTACATTTTATTAAGTTTAACTGGTAATTATTGAGTGCTTTTGATATGCAAGGCAATGCTGAGTCCTACAGAGGTATAGATATGAGCATGAATAATTAAACAGTTCCTGCCTTCAAAGGAATTACAGTCTGGTAGAAAAGAATACTAAAGTATGTGAGTATCTCTAAAGCCAAGCAAAATATGCCCAGTATAGTTAGAATCTGTAAAAAGTAAAAGGGGTGTTTAGATTGTTCATTCCTATCTGAGGGAGATAAGAATGAGGTTCCAGGAAGTAGTGGAAATTGACAGTCTTGAAATGTGGGTAAATTTTAGAAAGTTAAAGATAATTGTGAGAGATAGCTTCTAGATGGCAGAGGAGTAAGACGTGGAGATCACCTTCCTCCCCACAAATACATCAAAAATACATCTACATGAGGAACAGCTCCTACAGAACACCTACTGAACTCTGGCAGAAGACCTCAGACTTCCCAAAAGGCAAGAAACTCGCCAGGTACCTGAGTAGGGCAAAAGAAAAAAAAAACATAGACAAAAGAATAGGGACGGGACCTGCACCTCTGGGAGGGAGCTGTGAAGGAGGAAAAGTTTCCACACACTAGGAAGCCCCTTCATTGGTGGAGACGGCAGGTGGGTGGGGGAAGCTTCAGAGACACGGAGGAGAGCAGAGCAACAGGGGTGCGGAGGGCACAGCGGAGAGATTCCCACACAGAGCATTGCGGCCAACCAGCACTCACCAGCCTGAGAGGCTTGTCTGCTCACCGGCCAGGGCGGGTGGGGGCTGGGAGCTGAGGCTCTGGCTTCAGAGGTCAGACCCCAGGGAGAGGACTGGGGTTCACTGCGTGAACACAGCCTAAAGGGGACTAGTACGCCACAGCTAGCTGGAGGGGAGTCTGGGAAAAAGTCTGGACCTGCCCAAGAGGCAAGAGACCATTGTTTCGGGGTGCACAAGGAGAGGGGATTAAGAGCGCTGCTTAAAGGAGCTCCAGACACGGGTGCGAGCCGCAGCTATCAGCCTGGACACGAGAGACGGGCATGGGACGCTAAGGCCGCTGCTGCAGCCACCAAGAAGCCTGTGTGCAAGCACAGGTCACTATCCACACCGCCCCTCCTGAGAGCCTGTGCAGCCCGCCACTGCCAGGGTCCCGTGATCCAGGGACAACTTCCCCAGGAGAGCGCACAGTGCACCTCAGGCTGTTGCATCATGCTGGCCTCTGCCGCCGCAGGCTCGCCCCACATTCCGTACCCTACCCTCCCCCCTGGCCTGAGTGACCCAGAGCCCCCAATCAGCTGCTACTTTAACCCCGTCCTGTCTGGTTGGGGAACAGATGCCCTCAGGCGACCTACACACAGAGGCAGAGCCATATCCAAAGCTGAACCCCAGGAGCTGTGCGAACAAAGAAGAGAAAGGGAAATCTCTCCATGCAGCCTCAGGAGCAGTGGATTAAATCTCCACAATCAAATTGATATACCCTGCATTGTGGAATACCTGAATAAGCAATGAATTGTCCCAAAATTGATGAGGTGGACTTTGGGAGCAACTGTAGATTTGGGGTTTGATTTCTGCATCTAATTTGTTTCTGGTTTTATGTTTACCTTAGTTTAGTATTTAGAGCTTATTATCATTGGTAGATTTGTTTATTGATTTGGTGCTCTCTTCCTTTTTTCTTCTTTTATATATATATATATATATATATATATATTCTTCCTTTTCTCCTTTCGTGAGTGTGTATGTATATGCTTCTTTGTGTTATTTTGTCTGTATAGCTTTGATTTTACCATTTGACCTAGGGGTCTGTCTTTTTTCACTTTGTTTTGGTTTTTTTTAGTATCGTTTTTAGCACTTGTTATCATTGGTGGATTTTCTTTTTTGATTTGGTTGCTCTCTTCTTTCTTTCTTTCTTTCTTTTTAATTACTCTTATTTTTTATTTTTAATAATATATTTTTTATTTTAATAACTTTATTTTTCTTTCTCTCTTTCTTTCTTTCTTTCTCTTTCTTTCTTTCTTTTTTTTCTCCCTTTTCTTCTGAGCCATCTGGCTAACAGGGTCTTGGTCCTCTGGCCAAGTGTCAGGCCTGAGCCTCTGAGGTTAGAGAGCTGAGTTCAGGACATTGGTCCACCAGAGACCTCCCAGCCCCACGTAATATCAGATGGTGAAAGGTCTCCCAGAGATCTCCATCTCAACGTGAAGACCCAGCTCCACTCAATGACCACCAGGCTACAGTGCTGGACACCCTATGCCAAACAACTAGCAAGACAGGAACACAACCCCACCCATTAGCAGAGAGACTGCCTAAAATAACAAGTTCACAGACACCCCAAAACACACCACCTGATGCGGTCCTGCCCACCAGAAAGACAAGATGCAGCCTCATCCACAAGAACACAGGCATCAGTCCCCTTCACCAGGAAGCCTGCAAAACCCACTGAACCAACCTTAGCCACTGGGGACAGACACCAAAAATAACGGGAACTATGAACCTGCAGGCTGCGAAAAGGAGACCTCAAACACAGTAAGTTAAGTAAAATGAGAAGACAGAGAAATATACAGCAGATGAAGCAGCAAGGTAAAACCCCACCAGACCAAAGAAATAAAGAGGAAATAGGCAGTCTACCTGGAAAGGAATTCCGAGTAATGATAGTAAAGATGATCCAAAATCTTGGAAATAGAATGGAGAAAATACAAGAAACGTTTAACAAGGACCCAGAAGAACTAAAGAGCAAACAAACAATGATAAACAAAACAGTAAATGGAATTAAAAATTCTCTAGAAGGAATCAATAGCAGAATAACTGAGGCAGAAGAACGGAGAAGTGACCAGGAAGATAAAACAGAGGAAATAACTACTGCAGAGCAGAATAAAGAAAAAAGAATTAAAAGAATTGAGGACAGTCTCAGAGACTTTTGAGACAATATTAAATGCACCAACTTTTGAATTATAGGGGTCCCAGAGAAGAAGAGGGAAAAAAAGGGGCTGAGAAGATACTTAAAGAGATCATACTTGAAAACGTCCCTAATATAGGAAAAGAAATAGTTAATCAAGTCCAGGAAGCACAGAGAGTCCCATACAGGATAAAACCAAGGAGAAGCACAACAAGACACATATTAATCAAACTATCAAAAATTAAATACAAAGAAAAATATTGAAAGCAGCAAGGGAAAAGCAACAAATAACATACAAGGGAATCCCCATAAGGTTAACAGCTGATCTTTCAGCAGAAAGTCTGCAAGCCAGAAGGGAGTGGCAGGACATATTTAAAGTGATGAAAGGGAAAAACCTACAACCAAGATTACTCTACCCAGCAAGGACCTCATTCAGATTCGATGGAGAAATTAAAACCTTTACAGACAAGCAAAAGCTAAGAGAATTCAGCACCACCAAACCAGCTTTACAACAAATGCTAAAGGAACTTCTTTAGGCAGGAAACACAAGAGAAGGAAAACACCTACAATAACAGACCCAAAACAATTAAGGAAATGGTAATAGGAACATACATATCGATAACTACCTTAAATGTAAATGGATTAAATGCTTCAACAAAAAGACATAGACTGGCTGAACGGATACAAAAACAAAACCCGTATATATGCTGTCTACAAGAGACCCACTTCAGACCTAGGGACACATACAGACTGAAAGTGAGGGGATGGAAAAAGATATTCCATGCAAATGAAAATCAAAAGAAAGCTGGAGTAGCAATTCTCATATCAGACAAAATATACTTTAAAACAAAGACTATGACAAGAGACAAAGAAGGATACTACATAATGATCAAGGGATCAATCCAAGAAGAAGATATAACAATTGTAAATATTTATGCACCCAACATAGGAGCACCTCAATACATAAGGAAAATGCTAACAGCCATAAAAGGGTGATCGACAGTAACACAGTCATAGCAAGGGACTTTAACACCTCACTTTCACCAATGGACACATCATCCAAAATGGAAATAAATAAGGAAGCACAAGCTTTAAATGATACATTAAACAAGATGGACTTAATTGATATTTATAGGACATTCGATCCAAAAACAGCACAATACACTTTCTTCTCAAGTGCTCATGGACATTCTCTAAGATAGATCATATGTTGGGTCACAAATCAAGCCTTGGTAAATTTAAGAAAATTGAAATCGTATCAAGTATCTTTTCCGACCACAACACTATGAGACTAGATATCAGTTACAGACAATAATTGCTGGAGAGGGTGTGGAGAAAAGGGAACCCTCTTGCACTGTTGGTGGGAATGTAAATTGATACAGCCACTATGGAGAACCACATGGAGGTTCCTTAAAAAAACTAAACATAAGAGATACCATAATACCCAGCAATCCCAGTACTGGGCATATACCCTGAGAAAACCATAACTCAAGAGACAGGTACCACAATGTTCATTGCATCTCTGTTTACAATAGCCAGGGCTTGGAAGCAACCTGAGTGTCCATTGACAGATGAATGGATAAAGATGTGGCACATATATACAATGGAATATTACTCAGCCATAAAAAGAAACAAAATTGTGTTATTTGTAGTGAGGTGGAGGGACGTAGAGACTGTCATACAGAGTGAACTAAATCAGAAAGAGAAAAACAAATACCATATGCTAACACATATATACGGAATGTAAAAAAAAAAAAGAAGAAAAAATGGTTCTGAAGAACCTAGTGGCAGGACAGGAATAAAGATGCAGATGTAGAGAATGGACTTGAGGACACGAGGAGGGGGAAGGGTAGGCTGGGATGAAGTGAGAGAGTGCATGGACGTATATACACTACCAAATGTAAAATAGCTAGCTAGTGGGAAGCAGCCACATAGCACAGGGAGATCAGCTCGGTGCTTTGTGACCACCTAGAGGTGTGGGATACAGAGGGTGGGAGGGAGGGAGATGCAAGAGAGAGGAGATATGGGGATATATGTATATGTATAGCTGATTCAATTTGTTATACAGCAGAAACTAACACACCATTGTAAGGCAATTATACTCCAATAAAGATGTTTTTAAAAAAATAGCTAAAAAATAAATAAATAAAATTTATAAAATAAATAAAGATAATTGTGTGAGGATGAGACCAAGAACAAAGTCCCAGATAAGGAAGAGACGGTTTGGTTATTCCTGAAACAGCAAGTTCATAAATGGGCAGAACACGTCTTTGTTATTGTCAGACCTAGTAGCTTCATTTTGGGAGGTGGAGGTGGTGGTACAGAGTTTCTGGGGTGCTGGTAATGTCCTGTTTCTAGGTCTGCATGAAGGTTGAATGGAACTTTGCTTTGTGATGATTCCAAATTGATCTGTATGATTGTATTTTATATATATATATATATATATATATATATATATATATATGTACATACACACCTTACAATAAGAAAAGTCTATTTTAAAAATTGAGTCTGGAAGTAGAATGTCAGGAGAGATAGTGACTGTAGAGATCATCGAACTCTACTTTGCCATTTCGTGATCTGGAACCTTAGACCCACAACATTGAAATGACTTGTCCAGTCCTCTTGTTCATTTATTCATCCTTTTTTTAGGGTATCTACTGTGTGTCTTGTACTGTGTAAAGGCAAGGCATTACAGGACCAAACAATTCAGACTGAAGTTCTGTCCTCATGGAATTTACTGTCTAATGAAGAGGAAACTGGCATACCTTTTTAGTAGTAGAATGTTTACCCATACTGAGGGGTTTTTGCTGTCGTAAGTGCTACAGTACCACAACAGCATGTTGTCCTCACTGTGTGTACATTGTCATGCTGAAATGTGGCTACCACTTTTTTAGATTATCTTTTTGTTATAATAGACATGTTTTTAGATTTCAAAACTAGGAAAAATCTGGTTTTTTCCCACTGAGAAACTGATATGCTTTGTACCTGACAATAATATGAATTGTGTGACAACTGGTCATGTTTCACTTCTTTAAGTACAAGTAGACAAAACTATGCTAGATTAAACTTTTTGCATTTTACTTAAACATATATACTGGGACAGTGCTTACCGAAACAAATTAATAGTCATGTCATTGAACGTGCCTTTTTTATCCTTAGGTTTTTGGTGCATTGGCGTCTGAGCCATTTAAAGTAAGTGATGGCTTTTATGGTACTGGAGAGACCTTTGTTTTTACATTCTGTCCACAATTTGAGGTAAGAACACTTATTCCAGTTATATTCAGTTTGTGAAGAGGTGTCATCTTGAATAGAACATTCACTTTGGAGTCCTGCATACTTGCATTTGACTCTCAATCTCTGCCTTTTACTAACTGATAACCAAGCACTTTTTTGACCATTGTGAGCTTCAACTTTCCTGTGGTTAGAATGGGGATCATAAAATGTAACAAGGTTGTTTAAAAATTAAATGAGAATCATATATGTGTAACACTTGGTGTGGTACCAGAAAGACATCATGGGCTCAGTAAGGAGTATACGTCATTATTACTGTTTTGTTTATTAATTATCTTTGTAAAATTTCTAGAAACTTTTAATGACCAAGTTTAATGATGTCAGTCTTGAAAATTTTAAAAACAAATTATTTGGGGTTAAATCAACAGTGATTACCTGATTGCATTTTCTTTATTGTGACTTGACTAAAATTAGATACATTCTAATGCCAATGAGATCTGAAATTTAATACATGCATTTTAGTGAATGTGTAACTGTTTAAAGCATTGAGTGCAATCTCAGAGTCTCTGGTACAGTCAGGTTCAGCATGTCAGACAGTACCTAAGAGATGAAATTATAACCTTGAAAATAGGGATCAACACAGTTGGTTTTTTAAAAAATTGTCTTTAGGAACAGTTTCTATAATGAACAAAATAGGATTTGATAACATAATAGGAATGAACTCTCTTAACAAATTTGGGTTTAAGTGGCTCACCAGATTAACTAGTGCTTTCCATTCCTTCCATAAAACATATCAACTGATGCCTACAGCTACCTGGAAGCTTGTAGTTGTTACAGATTTTTGAAGTTTCAGTTATACTTGTTTCCAGTCCTTTTTTATGATGCTGTTTCTACCTGGTAACTAATAATGTAATTAAACAAATGTTATATGTATATGAAAAAGTGAGTGCTAAAGTGTATTTTATTGAAAACTGTAATGAATACTTTGGAAAATTTTTATAAAGGTGAGGTACTATAAATTGATGTTGTATTAGGTTTAGGTGGAACTTGCATGAAAGGTTAAAAATATTTAAGAATATTAACATCTAAAAGTTTTACCCTTGAATGTCTCAAGTGTTTTTATGTTCACTCCTCTTTAAAGAAATTGAAACTGGAAAGCATAAACACGTGCTATAGGCTTCTGTGAGAATAATGATAGGCAAATTCATACCCAAAGAAAAGACCTTGACCCTATACCAAAATGTTAAAACATTATCAAATTAATGTTCATTTATATTTGATGCTAAAATAAAAGTTAATGACATCTACTCAGTTCTTAACTAATTTTCTACTTTCTTTAACTTTTCTCATTAACCATTGAACTCTTGTAGTCAGAAAAGAGAAATTCACATAGATAGTGATATTTTCATCTACATATTTAAAGCTTTTGTCATTTTTGTAGGTCTTTAAGTGGACAGGAGATAATATGTTTTTTATCAAAGGAGACATGGATTCACTAGCTTTTGGTGGTGGAGGGTAAGTCTCTTGAACATTTGACTGTGAGATTTTGAAAGAAACTTTAAAAATTCATTTGTGGGGCTTCCCTGGTGGTGCAGTGGTTGAGAGTCCGCCTGCCGATGCTGGGGAAACGGGTTTGTGCCTCGGTCCGGGAGGATCCCACATGCCGCAGAATGGCTGGGCCCGTGAGCCATAGCCGCTGAGCCTGTGCGTCTGGAGCCTGTGCTCCGCAACGGGAGAGGCCACAACAGTGAGAGGCCCGCGTACCGGAAAAAAAAAAAAAAAAAATTCATTTGTGTTATTTATAAAATCAGCTATCTTTGGAAAGTTTTGACATTGGAATCCTAATTTATATATTATGACTAAGAAAGTATAATATTTGCAAGAAGGTGCTTGAGTGTAGTATTTGAAACTTTTGGTAGAATACTACTCATCTCAAAATGCTGTTTAGTTGATTCCCCTTTGATTAACCCTTTTGATTAAAACCCTTCTTTTAAAGTCTAGTGACTTCTTGATAGTTGAAAGAGAAATACACTAATCCCTTAGAACTTCTCAAATTTTCAGAAAACCATGGTGATATGTTCTTTCTCTCAATTTATAAAAAAGGTCTAAAATTTTTCATGTTATTCTACCCTGGAGACTATTTGGATTGATATTTTAGACAATAGAAATCTGTTTTCCTGTTAAAAATGTTAGTGACACCCCCACCCCCGATTTTCAGGGCTTGTTTTCTTTTTTTTTAACAGTATGAGTAATCAGCAGTTTGATTTGATTCTTTTGGCATAGCAAGCATTGTGAGAAACTTTGTTTTTTTGTTCTGGTATTCCAACTTCATTTAGTCTTCATGGTATTTGGGGGTAGCTTGCTCTACTGCCTCCTAGCCTAGACTCCTCAACTAGCCCTTAGCAAACACGACTTCCTTCATTTGTTATTTCTCTCTATCCTTCCGGATCGGAATAATGTATGCTAAATAACTCCTAAATTTATAGAAGTGTTATTTGTTTCCCACATTTCAGGATATATAATAATAATTCGTTCAGGCCACAGAATCTTGTTAGCCTGAATAGTCATCATCCTGAGTGATTCTAGCACATTCTCTTACAACTTCTCTATAGATAGGTATTCGGAAGACATGATTTCAGTGATTAAAAATTAACCATGGTTATGATAGCCTTCTCTGAAGGACATAACCAGGTAACTAAAAACCATGTTATTTTTAGTTGTTGGAATTAGCTTATAATGTTTATATGTTCCAATTACACCTTTTTTGTTTGGGGAGAAGGCAGAGTCATTCGTCCCTACTCCAATGGTGGTCTTACATGTGATTCAGTTAGCTCTGCAGGAAAGCCTCACAAGCAAGTGGCTTATAATTTCAAGCCATTAAGGGTGCCTTTAGTCTTTGAAAGTAATGTACACAATGTCATTAGATATTTGCTGCAACTTAGTGTTAATGATGCAACGTGATTCCAGCAGCTAAACTCACCATTGGGTCAGTTGATAACAAATTAAGACAAGTTTACAGTCTTTGAAGGTGAGTACAGTCTCAGAAAATGGGAGCTGTAAGGACTTGATATTCCAGAATTCCAAACAGGAGCCCCAAAGAAATCAAAATCATGTGATGGACTGAATATAGGCTTTGGAGTCAGATAGACCTCATTCAAATTCCAGCTTCAACATAAATCACATGTGGGACCTTGAACAACTCAAGTCTAAAGTTTCCTCAGCTGTGAGTTAGAGATTGAACCCTTGGGCTTCCCTGGTGGCGCAGTGGTTGAGAGGCTGCCTGCCAATGCAGGGGACACGGGTTCGTGCCCTGGTCCGGGAGGATCCCACGTGCCGCGGAGCGGCTAGGCCCCATGAGCCATGGCCGTTGAGCCTGCGCCTCCGGAGGCTGTGCTCCACAGTGGGAAAGGCCGCAACAGTGAGAGGCCCACATACCTCAAAAAAAAGAAAAAGAGAGTGAACCCTTAACATTAACCACACATTTTATTTTAGATGATAGGGAGTTTTCATGTCGCTAAGAAACTCATGTTAAATATATTAAAACCAAACAGCAAAGAGAAATTCATAATACCAGGCAAAGAATAACAGAGTAGTACCTGCCTCAAAAGCTAATTCTATAATTTTAGAGGGTTCATCTTACTCCTTGATCTATATGTTAAGTGATTTTATAATGGGATATGAACAAAACAAAGTTGCCTTGTGCCACTTTGTGTGGAAAGGAGTAGGGAATGGTTTTGAAAAAAATTTTTAGAGTTGTTGAATATTGAAATGTCTCATTAAATTAATATTTTACAACCTCTGCAATTATTCTTTTACAACTTAGGGCATAAGTATTAAAAGATTTTTGTTAGAACTATTTTCTTCTATGTATTACAGGGGAGAATTTGCCCTGTGGCTTGATGGAGATCTCTACCATGGAAGAAGCCATTCTTGTAAAACATTTGGAAATCATACACTTTCTAAGAAGGAAGACTTCTTTATCCAAGACATTGAAATCTGGGCTTTTGAATGAATATAATGCTCTCTCTCTTAGCAGGATAATGGCCCAAACCTGACATGGACAAACAAGCATTGTTTGGAAAGTTCAAGAAGCAATACAATGTAACATGTAACTCATGCTTTAAAAATAGTTCATATCACCATTTCTTACAGCTATAATTTTGGAATTTATTTTTAAAATCATGTTTCTGTCCCAGAGGTCTTTAGGGTTAGACCATGGCGTGGGTCCCTGCAGTGTAACAGCTTAGGTTTTGTCAGAATTTTGGTAGCATTTTGATCATAGTGACCACCTCATCTATAATCCATGTTTTCTCAGTCTCCTAATAGGATGGTGCTCTTTTGTTGAACCTATTTTGGTTTATTATTTTTTAAACTATATTGATTGTTTTAGTAGAGTAGTCTAACCTGGGATATTGAGGGAATGAAGACTAGGTACTGCTGTATCTGTGAGGTTGGCACAGGTGACTTTTTGACATGCTCCGCTTAATTATTCTTATAAAGGAAAAAACACATGCCAAAACAATGCATACTTCATACACCACTGAGTTCTAGTTTTAATTCACAGTACAACATTCTCTTTATTAATTTTGCCTGTATTCTCAATTTCATTTTAATAAAAATGAAATTTGAGGAAAATTCTGATTGTAATAGACCACAGTGCACATGATCTGCGGGTTTGGGCATATGCTTTCATCGTTGAATTATCTGATAAAGAGTTATAAAATGACAGAGGAGAATGAGAACTTGATTCTACTGAATTTAATATATCAAGCAAGAAAATATACTATTTACATATTTGTAGCTTAGCAGGGCATTATCATAACTACAAAAACTAAGAGACAGATGCATATTTCGTCAACATATTGTGTCAGGTATACTGTTTTATAGTTCTGTTGTTTTAGCCTTGTTGCACACGAACTCCGAAAATAAGGTTCCTGTTCAAAAGAAAAGAAAAAAAAACCTTGTGATTTTTTTTGAGTGGTATATGTTATTAATCACCATTAGCATTTGCTGTTATAAAAGGGCAATGATTATAGTAGAATATTGTAACTCAGTAGACTTGTTGAATATGCAAACTTACTGTCAAGTGACCTCAAAAAAAGAAAAGATAAAATATATCAGTAGTTCTTATCCTCTTTTGTAGGAAACCAGTAATAAGCCATTGCGGCAATAATTCATCAGTTAATTTCAAAGCTTCATGTAATGCAAAAAAATCCTGCCGTTATACATGTGACAGTGACCTTGTGCTGAAATTTCAGCTATTCCAGGTAAACATTGTATATTATCTTGTAAATTAATGTTTAAAGGTAGTTTTGTTCTTATAGAAAGTGTTGATTGCCAGGTTGCTTATAGCACTTTAAATTATTCTAAAAATGAAATTATAAGCCAAATATGTTGGCTTAAGTAGATTTAGTTGTATAGTACTTGGATATATTTAGATCTTTTGAAAGTTTAGATAATTATCTAAAGAAAGCATAATGCTAATGAAAAAGAAAATCTGATAATCTATTTAATATGCTATTGCCGAATATGAATAGAAATACAGGGCATCGTTTCCTTGTTTATGTAAAGCTCTCATTAAAAGTTACTACCAGTGTATAGATTAAATGTTTACAATATAGGGAACTGTAAATAAATATATCAGTTTCTTTCCCCCTTTGGTCTTCCACAGCAGTATTATTGTCTTTGTGGAGTTGACTAATCATAAAAAAATCCTGTATTGGATTTCAATTACAATAAGGTCATAGTGGTGTATACCAAATAAAATTAAATACATAAATATAAATTTGAGTTTGGATTTATTGAATAATCAAGTTATTTTTATATTTAAGAAGTCTGATTAAATGTACTACTGTCTTTTATATGTGAAAAATGGTTCTAGGAGCTATGGTGGTGGTGTGGTGGTGGTAATAGTAATAATGATGGAAGGATGCATTCAAACAGAGAGAACAGCACAGTTTAAAAAATGGGGATGTACTTGGGTACTTGGCACATGAGGAAATGTAAGTCATTTGTTATTTTTAAATTATGTCCCTGGTTTTCTTGGTGGGGAGTGCATAGCAAGGTAAGACTAATTTCATAAAGAGCTCTGTTGTTGTGCAGTGTCAAAAAATTTAGATTTTTTTTAATCTCATAGGAGCGATTAAGAAAATTTGAGTGCAAGAATGTTATGATCAGATTTCCACTTTAGAAAGATGTCTGTGAAAAGTAGATTAGTAGAGAAACAAATTAGAGACAAGGACACTAATAAGACTGTTGAAAAGTCCAGAGCGAAAATGTTGAGGTCTGAACGAGAATAGTAGCAATAGTGATAAGAAAGGAGGCATGGATTTGAAACAGATTTAGGAATTAGGATTAACAAGATATGGTTATTAATTGGATGTCAGAAAGAGTTAAGGATAGCTCTCAGGTTTTTTTGTTAGGAATATATTATTCATCGAGATGGGTGATGTACAAAGAGTAGAAACAAGCAGCAGATAGGGAAGTTAGGTTAGTTGTGGAACTTATTATAGTATAATATGAGAAACTAGAGAACAGATTGGGGGCAGGGGGGAATTAATATTCTGTTCTGATAGATAAAAAAAAATTTTAAATCAACAACATATAGGTAGATGTTGAAGCCATAACCTGTGGATGATATGCCCTTGGAGATTATAGACTGAGTGAAAAGAGAATTCTTGAGATAGGTTTTGGGGGTATAGTAATATTAAGTGACAGGCAGAAGAAAAGGCTGTAAGCTTCCATCTCAAGCAGCTAGAAGAACAGTAACAAATTTAACCTAATGAAAATAGAAGGAAAAACGAAATAAAGATGTGAGCAAAAATCAATAAAATTTAAAACAAGCATACAGAACAGAAAATCTGAGAATAATAAAATTGTAAGCCGCCAGCAAGATTAAGAAAAAGATAAATCACTGTTAAGAATTTAAACGGAGACATCACTAGAACCAGTGAACCTTAAAGAGATAAGATATTGTGAAGAACTTTGCATCAATAAACTTGACAATGTAAATGAAACAGAAAAATGTTTTGGAAAACAGAATTTATTAAAAAATGAACCAAGAAGAAATAAAATTTTTGTATTAAAGAAACTGAATCTCTTAATTAAAAAAAAAAATCCTTCCCACAAAAAACTCAGGTCTGTATGCTTCCACTGGGTAATCCTTTTAAGTATTTAAGGAAAAATAAAGTATCAGTCTTACATGAACTCTTCCAGGGTACTGAGAAAAGGGAGAACTCATGTTATTGAGGCTAGCACCACCTTGATACCAAAACTTTACAATCCTTACCAAAAAAATTACAGAACAGCATGGTATGAGCATAGATACAAAATCCTATATAAAATATTCACAACTCAAATTTAGCAATGTATGAAAGAATAATATATTACAACCAAATTGAGTTTATTCCAGGAAAGCAAACAGTAGTTATTTTTAAATTGGTATTGTTTTCCACATTTAAAGAAGAAAAATCCATGATCATCTCTACAGAAGCAAAAGAAGCATTTGATCAATTTCAGTGCCTGTTTATGATAAAAACTTAGCAAATTAGAAAAGAAGGGATCTTCCTCAATCTGACAGAAAAATATCCTTGAAAAATGTACAGGAAGCATCATCTTTAATGGTGAATTATTGAAGGTTTCCTCCCAGAAGTAGGAAACGTAACAATAATAACTGCTTTCACCACTTCTCTTCAACATTATCCTGGAAGTTCCAACCAGTTCAATAAAGCAAGATAAAAGGCATAAGGACTGGGAAGAAAAGACTTTAAATGTCATTTGTATAGGACACAATCGTGGACATAGAAAATTCCAAAAAGATCAAACTATTGAAATAATTTGATTTACCAAGGTCACTAAAGACAAGTTCAATATTAAAAAAAAGAGTAAAAACCCTTCTTTTTATTCTTTCTAAACCAATAGTTAGAAAATGAAGCTTAAAATACTGTCATTTTGCAATACCATTGAAAAAATCGGATATGTAACAAAAAGATAGACATAAGTAGGAAGGATATACCATGCTCATGATACGAAGACAAAATTGAAAGATGTCAGTTCTCTAAAATCAATCTGTATTGGCAGGGAAAATCTCAGCCAGGTTTATTTGTGGAAATTAAGCTGGTCTATAATTTATATGGAAATGTAAAGGCAAAGAACAGCTGAGGCAACAGTGAAGAATGAGGCTGTGGTCTTAAATACTAGATAATCAGGATCTATTAAAAAGGTGTTTAAAACAATGTGGTATTGGTCAAAGGCTATACAAAAGAATGGATTAAAGTCAAGAGTCTAGAAACAGACTGATTTTTTAAAAAGATGCTGCTGCTGCTGCTTAGTGGAGAGAATGGTCTTTTCAATAAATGATGCTGGATTAATTGGATGTCTGTATGGAACAAAAAATCTTGACCTATCATACCACATACAAAAATTAATTACAGATTGTAGATCTAAATGTTAAAGGTAAAAAAATAATGCTTTTAGTTGAAAAATATAGGAGAATATCATCATGACTTTAGGATACACATACATTGGACAGAAAAACACTAACTATAAAGGAAAAAATGGTAAATTATACTACATTAAAATGTTAAGAGCTTTTCATCAAAAGACATCATTAAAAATGAAAAGGCAGCCAACAGAGTAGAAGGTTCTTGTAATACACAGATCTAATGAAGGTCTCACATACACAATATACAAATGACTACGACTCAAACAAAAGACGGAAAAGGCAGAAGACTTTGGCAATTCCTAAAAGTATTAAAACAGCCAATAAGCGCTATTTTAAAAAGGAATGTGAAGTGGAATAACTTTGGAAAACATTTTTTGGCGGTATTCTACTAAAGCTAAATTTGGCCGGCAAATTTCATTCCTTGCTATGTACCCAACAGTAATTGTGTATATTTGTTTACCAAAATATATGTACTAGAGTGTTTAAAAAAGAACTATTTGCTTTCTTTCTCCTCTCCTGACCGTCGCCCTGCTCCCTCCATACATTCACCCATTCACCTGTTTTACTGAGTCTAATTTACTGCTTCCTCTGGCTTGTTCCTGGAAGTAATCAAGCACGTGGGCACTCTTCACTAGCAGAGTCTTGGTTCTTACAGCCAGCCCTCTGGTAAGGCGCACTGGTTTTCAAACCAGCTAAAGGGGCTCATCTTCCCAGTGTCGGACTCCAGGTCTGGGGGTGCCCAATATGTGTCTCGAGCCCCTCACTCCCCAGGCAGGATCCCCGAGCTTGTGATATATCCCCCTCCTCTTTGTGTTCCCTGCTCAGGGCGCAGGCCCTGATCTGACAGCTTCTCCTCCCTTCCTACCTGGTTCTGTGTGAATCTTTCTTTAGAGCCTTTGTTGTAGAATAGCCTTTCTGCCAGTCTCCAGTTTGTTTTCAGTGAGAATTGCTCCACGTGAAGTTGTACTGTTGATGTGTTCCTGGGGTGAGGTGAGCTCAGCATTCTCCTACTCTCTGCCATCTTAATCTCCCCTGCAACCTTTCCCTTACTTTTTTCAGAGCTGCATCCATGTGTATGTACCATGCTTTTTTCGGCCATTTTCCTATATGTATTAGGTTATTGCATTATTTTACAATTAAAAATAGTACACTATGTTATGCATATGTATTTTCATATTGTTTGAGTTGTATCTTAAAAGGAAATTTGGGGATTGGAATTTATTGGTCAAAAAGTAAATGCAGGGCTTCCCTGGTGGCGCAGTGGTTGAGAGTCCGCCTGCCGACGCAGGGGACACGGGTTCGTTCCCCGGTCTGGGAAGATCCCACATGCCACAGAGCAGCTAGGCCCGTGAGCCATGGCCGCTGAGCCTGCGCGTCTGGAGCCTGTGCTCCACAATGGGAGAGGCCACAGCAGTGAAAGGCCCGCATACCACAAAAAAAAAAAAAAAAAAAGTAAATGCAATGTGATTTTGTTAGATACAGGGGTGCCCCCCAAATCTGGGCACACAATGCCATGAGATAATCCTTGCTGGGATGATATTGAACCACAGCACTCTGAAAACCTCTAGGCCAAGAAGTGAGGTCCTACGGCGCATTTATAAATTAAATACTTCTGCAGACATTGTGTTCTTACTGTGTATCAAGAAACATCCTCGGTACTGGGAATGAAAATGTATATTCTAGGAGGCATCTGCATTAAGAGGCCACTTTAACATGGGCCAGATGGTTCCCTGCTTCTGTAATCCCTGAAAGTAGTGACAATAAAGTACAGCGATACTTTCTCTAGCATGAATTCCCACTGAAATGAAATTCTACTTTACACAGAATTATTCCCACATCGTGTGAGAAACAGTACCTAATATATCTGTTGGTAGTATTAAAAAAAAGGGTGGGGGGGGGCTTCACTGGTGGAGCAGTGGTTAAGAATCCGCCTGCCAATGCAGGGGACACGGGTTCGAGCCCTGGTCTGGGAAGATCCCACATGCCGCGGAGCAACTAAGGCCGTGCACCACAACTACTGAGCCTGCGCTCTAGAGCCCACAAGCCACAGCTGCTGAGCCCGCGTGCCACAACTATTGAAGCCCGTGCACCTAGAGCCTGTGCTCCTCAACAAGAGAAGCCACCGCAATGAGAAGCCCACGCACCACAACAAAGAGTAGCCCCTGCTCGCCACAGCTAGAGAAAGCCCGCGTACAGCAACGAAGACCCAACGCAGCCAAAAGTAAATAAATAAATTTATTTAAAAATATATATATTAAAAATAAAAATTCATTTAAAAAAAAAGGAACTTGAGTTGGGGAAGGGAAAGTAAAAGCAGAAGTAAAAATATAGTTGCAGCCTCATTTTCCAACACAGTGTTGGCGAGAAAGAAAGTCCGAGTGCCGACTTCCCTCCTGTTGATGTAAGTGGGCAAAGTGATAAGAAGGTGAACTTGGGAATCAGGAAGTCATAAAACTTCAAGTTAAAGAAATTAAAAGGCATCAAACATTTGGAGGTCCATACAGAAAAGGTTAAAAAAACAAAAATGTACCTTTCAGTAACCCCAAGCTCTTTAAACATCTGATTGAAAGTTTTGAAAAATCCTGAAGATTTGGAAACCAACTGTACACTTATCCATTACTAGGAATTTAGAATTGCCAAAAGTAAAGTGCTATTGATAGTATATTTACTTTATATGTAATTATTTCATATGTTATTTGGTGACTGAAAATATGAGGACTTTCATTAACATGTTTGCCACCTGAGTTCTACTCATCTTTTTTTGTCTAAAAGCCTTAAGGTTTTCAACCATGGATTTTTCCTGTCATGGAGTTTTTTTAAGATAAAAATCTGTCATATAGCAGGCATTTTCCTCTAAGAAAACTTTCTGATGTTAGAGTCACACCTTATTCAGAAGAGTGTTAATGTAAGCTCTCTGAGAAGAAGACTTTTAAATTCCATCCTCACATTCAGACACACTGAACTTTGAATGATCTGCATCGATGCTTGCATAAACCGTTACTGTCCAGAGTTGGATATGCGCTCT
The DNA here is from genome assembly GCF_949774975.1 of Lagenorhynchus albirostris. Taxonomy (NCBI): domain Eukaryota; kingdom Metazoa; phylum Chordata; class Mammalia; order Artiodactyla; family Delphinidae; genus Lagenorhynchus; species Lagenorhynchus albirostris. Next base: position 51,698,852 of record NC_083111.1, read on the forward strand.
CTGTCTAAATATTCCACCGATTCTAGAAGTAGCCCGAGTTGCACTCTATAATTTTGTATTTCAAACACCAGAAAGTGGCATTGTGGAATATAACTTCAAAACAGTGATATAAAAACAAGAACATAAAGTATAAGAAAGTATCTTTTATTCTTGTGCCATGTTTTTAAGTTTGACATAGGTTTCACTGTTGTGATAAAAGTATACATCTTATATGAAATCCTACTTAGAAATATTAGTCATTAATTTGTAATTTAACAAATCTATTATGGAAACAAAAATGTGTAAACCTTCTTTAAGAAGATTTTTGGAACTTTCAGTTTGAAAGAGAATCATACATGAAAACAAGGATAACTCTTACAGTAGTTTAATCTATACTTTATATTAAACCTAATGCCTAACAATTATGAGTGTCTATTACTTTGAGGTATTATGCTTTGACATTAATTTCTGTATCTAACACCGAAGTGCTATAATATCATTTAGTAACTTCCATCGAATTCTGTAAGAATTGTAATCTCACAATTTTTATTCAGTTTGTTTTTAAAATTATACAAGGCACATTAAATCTAATTGAGAACAATTGACAAGTAACAGATTAGTGCCAAATAAATTTGTCATCATTAAGCTATACTTTTTTCACTTTGGCAGGACTAATATTGCTGCTTTAGGACTTTCAGATATTTCAAAAAATTTGTTACAGCATGAAGTAAATTAAAATGTCTCAAGTCTGTTTCTGATCTACCCATGATTCTATCAGATTCTTCTACACTCAACATTCCAATTCATTGTAGCATTTTCTGTATTTCTACTTCAAAGAGCATGACTCACTAAGGTTTTGAGAAAAAATAAAACTTCCCCAAGAAGTCCTGCAATGGCAGGTAAATCTAAATGTCTTACCTTTGCTCTGCTTTCATAGAGCAAGTGAACAAAATCGCCTTCTCTGCTGGCTCTAAGACCACCAGCAATGTCTTTTTATGTGATTTGTGCAAATCACATCAGAGAAGGGTGGCTAATTTCTGTTGGAAACCTATTAAATTCAAAGTCCACAGAGAAATTCCAGCATCTTATTTGAATACAACTTTTTATTTGTGTGCTTATTTTGTGTGCTTGTTTTTTAAGGGATAAAAATAATGGTACAAAGTCAAGCTTCCTAGAAAATTTTAAATTTAGTTTTGCCAAACTTGCTGGATTTTTTTTTTCCTGAACAATGACACATTGTAATATGTTTTGCTGATATTTCCCTGAAGTCAGCATTTTTCTTAGATATAATTGTTTATTTAAAGATTTATAGTAGTTGTGCAAAGAATAGCCAAACATTTTTGCCTAGAAGGGTAAATAGAATTTCAAATATTTATACTATTATATACGAATAGTCCTCGATGTCCTTTCTGAAATGCTTTGTGTGTGCTTAAATAGAGTGCCAAAAAAGTCAATCATGTAAAAATTGTTTAATATTTACCAACTTATTACAGAGCAGTTTGCATTTTACTTTTCACTACATTCACATTTAGCATTAAGACAAGAGTGGGTCAAGTTTGGCTTGTGCAGTTGAAGGTTCACTCAGTAGAGTAATCACAACATGGTCATCCCGGCCTTGCCATAACATCTCTCCTTCGAAGTCAACCAGTCCATGCTTCCTGGCACGCAGGAGAATGCCCACCACTTTATCTGAAATACGAATGTATCTGTCAAAGAGATCTCCAAAAGTAACCTGGATCTTGCCGTCCCGTCTGTGGTGAGCCATCGTTCGGATGATGAAGCACATGTCCATGATTTCTCTGTAGATGTGCTCCTCGGCTCTCTTGGCCCTTTCGGCAGTTTTGGTTCCTTCCTTGGGACGGCCGTAGCCTTCATCTCCTTTGTGCAGGCAGGTGGACATGGCCAACTCATAATCAAACTCTTCACTGAAAGGATTGAGCTTCTGAGATTGTCTGTGTTCATCAGCCCAGTGTTGCCATCTTTCTGTCAGGTTGCCCACTTGGCTGTATTTTTGCTGGGCTTTGCAGTTGAGTTTCTCTGTGACTCTATTTGCCCTAAAAGAGAGAGAGAGGATGAAGAATCAAAATATTGATATTTTAACACCCAAGTGTTGCTTTCTGTCTGTATTTCTTGTACATATGCATCTTAATGTAACTATAATTGTTTCATTATGAAAGAAATATGAACAATTCAAAAAAGTAAGAGATAAAAGAAGAAAAATCATATACAAGGCCACCATTGTTCTTAGTTTGAGGTATCTCCTTCTAGATTATTTTCTCTCTAAATAACAGTAATGTTTTAAGCTCTGTAAAATAATCATATTAAACTATTTCAAGAAAAAAGCTTCCTTACACAAATGTAATGCAAATATGTGTATCTTTTTTTTTTTAAAGAAGATGTTGGGGGTAAGAGTTTATTTATTTTTGCTGTGTTGGGTCTTTGTTTCTGTGCGAGGGCTTTCTCTAGTTGTGGCAAGCAGGGGCCACTCTTCATCGCGGTGCGCGGGCCTCTCACTGTTGCGGTCTCTCTTGTTGCGGAGCACAGGCTCCAGACGCGCAGGCTCAGTAGTTGTGGTTCACGGGCCTAGTTGCTCCGCGGCATGTGGGATCCTCCCAGACCAGGGCTCGAACCCGTGTCCCCTGCATTAGCAGGCAGATTCTCAACCACTGCGCCACCAGGGAAGCCCCAAATATGTGTATCTTAAAGTTGCATATTAGTAACATTTAGAACTGGACTTGAATGAGTGTATTAAGGGAATACACTTTACACAGGACATCAAGAAACAGTTATTTGCCCAAAATAAGCCTTGTATCGGCACACATACTCTGTAATATTTACTCATGTATAGATTTTTATATATGGATTTTTTTTTTGGGGCCCCCTGCACAGCATGCGGATCTTCTTTCCCCGACTTGGGATGGAACCCGTGCCCCCTGCAGTGGAAGTGCGGAGTCTTAAGCACTGGACTGCCAGGGAAGTCCCTATACATGGATCTTTAATGAAGCATATCTATACTAGTATCTGTGATGTACCACAAATTTTGAAAAATCAAGCTGTATATATAGGAAACACCAGCTAGCAATAGTAACATTTATTGAACACAGTGTGCTGGCATTCTTCTAAACACTTTCTACTAATATTTCCACAACCATTTCATGAGATAGGTACTGTTAATCTCACTTCCCAGATGAGGAAACTGAGGCCAGAGGGGTTAAGTAACTTTGCTTAAAGTCACAAAGCTGTTAAGTGATGGGTCTGTGACTTGTACCAAAGTTAATCCGGCTCCAGAGCCTGTGTATAACTTCTGTGAAATGCTGCCCTAACCCAGCGGAAGAGGCAGGATTCAAACCCAGACTGTCTTAGGCAGAGTCAGTGCTCTTCCCTCTGTGTGATGATGCCACTCAGCCTGCCAAGACAGTGTCTAATATGTGGATGAGCTGTGTCTCAAATGTGTGTGTCTGTCCTTGCAGTTTGGAATGCATTTCTTATTAAAACAAAACAAAAACCAGCATTGGAAAGTGTAGACCAATAATGTCATGAGGGTGCAGATCTAATTTTAAAATGGCAAAATTTGTCTTTAACAGACTTTTCCTGTCATTTCTGTATCTCCAATCTCCTAGACCTTTTTTCGAGGTCTCTTTGCCTTCATGAGTAAAGCATGAACTCTTGGACTGCCTAAAAGTCAGAAATTTGTATTCCTCATCTGTACAAGTGCCTCACCCATCCTTCTCCCCAGCTCCGAGTGGCTTCATGTGTGGAAGCGTTGGAAGTGGGAGATGTAGAGCAGGGTTGGATTTGCTTATGGCAATGGCCTGCCCGAACTCAGCGGCCCCTGCTATCTGAACTCTCACAATTTGCTGTTCAAAACCCAGGAACGGGTCAGATGTGAGTCTTCCTCGCTATCCAGACTCACTTCCTGCAGTCTGGTCATTCAGATGCAGGAGGCTAACACTGGGTAGAGAGGCAAGCATACTTGCCTGAGCATTGTTTTCTTCGAAGAGGAAGGCCATCCACTAGATGGCGACCTTTCACTAATTCCCGTGGTTTGTGTCCTACACTTGCTGCATTGTTTCACTGTTGCAGTAGAATTCAAACTAGGAGTACATTGCTGAATATAACACTGCTCTTCTTTGTAATGACATGGACAAAAGTATATGACAAAGTTAATTGGGAAAAAGCAGCATACAAAAACTGTTTACACAATTATCACAACTTAAAAAAATCATACATGTATGGAAAAGTGCTAGGAGCTACACTGCCCTGAAGTGGAATGCATTTCCCTCAACCCTGCTGGTCCTCGTCTTCATCTGCATCTCCATAGACTGTCCCTGTTCAACTGCTCAGATTATGGGCTGCTTGATCTCATGACCAAAGGAGAGGAAACACCTAGTGCCCTTGGAATGATGGCAATCCATGGCAGACATAGTCTTCAAAAACAAGCCCAAGGCTGGAACATCTTGCTGGAGAAGCGACTTGAAACATCTCAGAAGAAAGTGAAAAGAATAGCACGATTTATTAACTCATACTTTTTGTCTCCTGAGCACCACCTGTGGTTCTGTCCTATAGTATAAAACATAATACATCCTCCCTTTAAGGAGCTTCTGGGCACTTTGACATTCCTTCCATCCTCTAGTAAAGTACTTATGACAACTGCTGTGTGCCAGACAGTCTTTTAGGTACTCACTGAATATTCAATAATGAAAAAAGAATGACGAATAACCACTAAAAGACATTCATGAAAATCATCGGAGTGAACCAAATTTGAGTATATATGGTACAATTCTAACCATGTAAAATGTGTACACACCAGGCTGAAGAAATCAAGAGCATGTGCACAATTGAAAATAATTATGTTGGTATCTAGGTGACAGTTGATTTTTTTTTTCTTTTTCAAAATTCTCTTTCATGCTGGTATTATAGTTGACCCTTGAACAACACAGGCTTGAACTGCACGGGTCCACTTATACATGGATTTTTTTTTTTTATAGTAAATACTACAGTACTACAGGATCCTCATCTTGTTGTTCAAGGGAACAATGGTGGGGGAGGGGTTCTGATCTTTCAAGCACTTGAAAATCCGAGTATAACTCTACACTTATACTGTATCCATGGTTCCACCTCCATAGAGTCAACCAACCATGGATTGTGTAATAGTGTTGCAAGCATTTATTTGAAAAATCTGCTTATAAGTGGACCCACACAGTCCAAACCCATGTTGTTTTGCATCAACTGTATTGATTTTAAAATTTACAAGAAGCAGGAAAATATTCAAATTATCATCCAGAGGTAATTTGTTTAAACTGTATGTTATATGGGTCTCTCATTCATTGATGTAGTATTTTTTCTTCTAATTTTAATTAGGAACTTAAATTCCCTGAGTGTTGACACTCTATGTCATTTGGGATAAGGGTTAGGGTTGGTGAGGTAATAACTCTTTGAAGAAGAGAAACATCTAAAAAAGCACCTACTAAATCTTAATTTCCATTTGTTTTATGGTCAAACTGTAATTTCCAGTAATAAGAGAAAAGGAAAGCAAAAGAATTGATCCTATTAGCAAGAATTAGAAAATAGACAAGGTTGTTTTAAAGAAGTACTAGAAGAAAATATATCTTAATGAGTATTTAATTTTCACTATCTTTTAAACGTTCTATATTGTCTTAGTATTTCCAGTTTTTAAAAAGTATGGAAGTTTCAGGTTTAAATCAGGATTAGAAAGTCTTATACCTTGAGTATCCTCCTGATCAATGAGTGTAAGACTTAATATATCAGCTTATCCTGTTTTTCTAAATTTCAAGTAAAAATGTGAATAATAGTTTAGATTGAGCTTTAGAAAGACAATCTCTTACACATTTACAGAAGCAAAGCGATATTCAAAGACTAGCACCACATCCATACCTTAGGCTAGAACACTTCTCTGTCAGTAAACTGAAGAACTTCTGCCACCCTTTCCAACTTCTCAGGGAAGTTCTGGGGAGAATCTGCTCCTCTGTCCACTGGTTTGCTTGCCCTTCACCACAGGAAGTATAGCCAATTTGGTTAATGGGAGATTGATATCTACAGGGTCACACTTTTCAGAAGCAGGGTGACTGAATTCAAAACTGTGCTCTCCTTTCTGTTATCAGCCAGGTTTGGGAGCCAAGCCTGTGCTTCTCCTTGCAGATTGGCAACTGTCCTCAGAGTCCATGGAAAGGGTTCCAAGCTCGAGAATTGGGGGCAAATATTAGAAAGCCATACTTTCCCCTTCATTTCTAGCAAATATCTTCAATATAGTTGTACCAAAACACTACAGTTTGGGAGTTATTGGGATTCCACTAATTAAGCTGATGCTTTGATCTCCATTTGATTTCTTGAGTCCACTCTGTCCTCAGAGAATCAGTCTAACACAGTGGTTAAGAATGCAAGCCCCGGCATCAGCCTTCCCAGTGTCATCACTTACTAGCTCTATGACTTGTATACATCTCCTCGCTCAGTTCCCTTTTCTATAAAACGCTCAGCCATTAGTATTTTTGCTAAACAGAACTTGGAGGAGAGAATGGATGAGTGATTGTCATTTCAATATTGCATCATTACTGTATGGGAGATAAAATTTCCTTTGTCTAAAGGAGATGGACCAAACAAGTCACATAGCTATACAATCAAAAGACTGAATATTTTAAAAATAAAGCATAAAATAGAAATCATTTTCATGGTAAAGCCCCAGGTAGTAAAACTCTACTGGTGAAGAATATTTCTACTTTCTACCAAACCTGCCTTGTCTCTGTTATCCATAGAACATCTTAACCACCAAGAAAACTTTTTTTCTACTTAAATATTCGTGACACATAATTTTCTCCCTGTTAGTGGATATGGGGAAAGAATGGTGCTTAGAATTAAAAATAAATGAACAAAACCCCCTTTCCCATAGGCCTCCTCAATAATGCCACATTCATTTCTCAAGCAGTATGTGAGAGTCCCATCAGGTAAAAAGTCCTATTGGGCTTCTGCTGAAGCTTCCTGAGCATAGCTAGGATTACTGCTGACATTCAGAGCTGCTGTTGCTGTGTACAACATTCTGGTACCCTACGTATTCTGAGACTAAGGGAAAGGAACCAAAGAAGGGAGGAAGGGATTTCATTCCCATTCTCCTCCCCAAACCCTGAGAGCCAGTCTTCTAGCATCTCATAGTGTTGGGATCACCAGGGCTGGCCCCTTGCATTATAACGAGTACAACTTATTAAGTAGCTTCCCTGGGTCTGTTGCTTTACATAATTAATACCAAAATAACTCTATGGATTATCACATCTATTTTTTTTAGATGAGTACGAAGAAACTTAGGATTTGCCAGAGTGACCATGATTCAAATCTGTCTCTCATTCAAAGGTATCTCTCTGTCACACTAAGAAGGTGTCCATGTACATGTCTGTTTGGGGGAACCAACAGAAGGGTCCGGTATGGACGTTCTCACTTCCAGGTGAGAGAGTTTAGAGTAGTGGTCAAGAGGATGGGCTCTGGATCCAGAGTGCCTGGGTTCAAACCCCATGGGCTGTACAATCTTATACAAATTCACTAATACTTCTTTGTCTTATGTTCCCATCTATCCAATGAGGATAATGACTGTGCCTACCCCATGAGAATGTTTCGAGGATTAAATGAATAAATACTTAGACGAGTGCCAAAGAAGAGTACATGCGTTGGAGATTGGTCCCAACTGTCACCTCCCTACCTCTGGCCAATTCAAAACATGCTGACAGTAAGATCGTCATTGTGCCACCCTTAGTCTTTATTCCGTTGGGTTTATTCTGTTCTATTGTTTTGTTTTGTAGCACACCCCCCCCCCAAATTCACAAGGCCAAAACTTAGACTATCGTTCCATATGGTCTGGTAGAATAGTGATCTCTGATTATGAATTCCTATGTGAATGTAAATAGAGCACAAATCTAGATCTCTGAGTGCATCCTCAAGGTGCTGCATGAGAAGTAGCATCATGTCTGGTTTCAAAGCATTACATTTAGAGACAGGCATACTCATCTCAGGTCACTAACTTGCTGAGTGAAATTTCCCTCTGAGCTTCAGTGCTCTCATCCCTAAAACGGGATATTACCTACCTCATTGTGAGAGTTCTAAGGACAAAGCACGTAAGATACCCACAGCACACACTAGATGCACGCGGAATTATCATTATCTACGTTTGCCATTTCATTTTTCTTGAAAGCTTTCAATATAATAGTGCTAATTCTTTCAAAACATGTTTAAAGTCACAAACTGACAGCTTTTTGTCAAATAAGGTAACCAGTTTTGTTCTTTACTTTCTGATTATATCATAAAAGTTGAAAAACACACCTACACATCTAACCGTTCCCAGAAGGAGTCAGTTTATAATTATTCGCCACATCTGAGACTTTTCCTATATTCTGATATCCTGTGGTTGTTGAATGAGAAATCCTGACTTTCTGTTATGTGTAGGCAGCTACTGTCTTGAAACAAAACATGCGTTTCTTGTCAGACTAAAGTATCAGTTTGAGTCTGTGTGTGTGTGTGTGTGTGCGCGTGCATTTAGTTGTTTTCGGATTGTGATATTTTAATTACCTAGCTTTTATAGCATTTCTATCTTTGTTTATAAGCAGAACAAAATTTTCTGAAGGTTTGAAAAATTGCTAAATAATAAAATCTATATGAGGAGTAATAACCTTCATATAGTGAGCTTATGTGCAGGCACTGTGCTAAATTCTCATCTCCTCCCGATACAACAGAATTTATTCCAAAAGGTTACTGTTGCCATTGTTTTACAAAGGAGGAAATGGGTTTAGAAGAATAAGCCGTTTTTTTGTGTGGTGAGAACATTTAAGAGATATTCTCTTAGCACCTTTCAAGTGCATAATACAGTATTGTTAACTATAGTCAGGGCAGAGCTGGAATCTGAACTTGGGTCTGTCTGACTTCAGAGCCTGCTTTGACGTCAGACAGCAGCTTCCCACCTGTATACAGGCTCACAGAAATCCGTGTTCCAGGGGCACTATTGGGGTAGATGTGTCTCTTGAAAATATTGTAGACTGATTTTGGACAAGGGAAAGGTTTCTCCACTCAGTCTACCAGTAAATACTTGTCTCTGCAGAAAAATAAGCCAATTTGTTACTCATTATAGAATTGACTTAAAAATTTTTCCCAAAGCAGATACCCCTCTCCGGTGGCTTCAGATTTGTTGTGGCTAAACCTGGAGTGTTCAAAACAGAAAGGAGAAACCAAATAGTGCAGGCCCTTGGCCCAAAGGTCCATGGCTGAGCTTGGTCCTGCCCTCTTAGCCCAGGGGCGTGCCTTTCCCCAGACCTCGCTGCCTGCCCGAGCTGTGAGATTCTCACCCTGACTTTGGTGGTCCTTCCCTGCTCTCTGGGATTCCTGCAGCTGCCTGGGGCTCAGGAGCGGGATAAGGAGTTGGGAGATGCATTCACTTACTGGAAGGGCAAGGGGCGTTTGATTCTGGCAGCGGCCACCCGCTCTCCATCCAGCTCCAGCCTCCCCTCCGTCTCCCCTCCGTAGCCGCTGTCCTCTGTGTCTACGCTGCTGCTCCTGCGCTTGGGCCCTTCCCGTTCCTCCTGTCCCATCTCTTTCCAGCCTTCGATGAGCTCAGATACCAGGCTGGCACATTTTCTCCTCCGCGTCGGGGAGCCATGGCCGCAGAGGATTCTGTCCATTTCGCTCTCTGGCTGCCCAGCTTCAGGCATGTCCCCATCCTTCTCGTATCTGTGGCTGAGGTGGCCCACATCCCCTCCTCTCTCGTGAGCCTTGCTGACGACTGTTTTGGTCACCTCTTTCCTTGTGATCTGAGACACCTCGGTGGCTTCCTCTGAGCTTGGTCCATCTCCGTGTCCCTCTGGCTTTGGGGAGGAAGACTTTGGGGCACTCTGAGCTTTCCGGTGGGTGGTGGGATGGATCACTGGTCCAGAAGCTTGGGGTGGGTTCTGGGTTCCTCCTGGCATCCAGCCTGTGGGCTCCTGGGCCTGCCTGATGCTGTTCTCATTGGCCCACTGCTGCCAACCTCGGGCCAAGCTGATAACCAGGGTGGCTGTGCGTACCTTCCGGAGGGCACTCTTGGCTGGCCCCTCCTCCCTTTCCTTTTCCCCCGGAGCCATGCTACCTTTCTCTTCTCTGCTGCTAGCCTGGGCACTGGCTAAAATGAGTGGGGGCCGGTGGAGGGCCTGGGATTTAAATAGAAGTGGGACGTGGGGTGGGAAGAGAATTTGGTCACGGTGGAAACTATGTTAAGCACTTCTTGCCAAGATGCAGTGCCTTCCCTGTGATGGTGTGCTTTTTTTAAACCCTGACAGCTCCAGTTTCATCAGAGCAGAGGGACATCTCTGTTGGTAAAAGGCAGTGACAGGATCACGCCCTTTCTTCTCCAAGTGCCAGAGTGGAAATTACTAGATCCGATCATGTGCTCAGCCTTAGGTTTTTCCTACCTTAAAATATGGTCCTACCATTTATAGGAGCATAAAATACATGCACAAGTTGTGCTGGGAACATCATAGGCTTGTTTCCATTGAAACCTCAACAGCTTTCAGTATAGCTCTGAGTCCCCATTTTATAGCTGAGTACAGTGACACGTAACTTCCTATAGCGAATAATATCTGAGACTCACACCCAGATGTCTGATGTAGGGCATGTGCCTCTTTTCTCTCTACTCATCAAGGGTCCTAAGTAGCCGTTTTCTTTTTGTCTTCAGCTCTATTCGATACAGACTTTAGAAGTCACCCCATCCAACCTCCATTTACCAGGTGAGAAAACTGAGGCCCAGATAAGGGGGGAGACAAGGGCCTGGTGTTATAGTCCCACGTTTGAATTATTTTATAGACAAATCCTATTAATACGCGAGACGGTAGTCAAAATTTTGGTCCCATTATTTTTTTAAAAAATCTTTAAATTGAGACCTACACACACACTGAACTTCAGAGATTATTACAACAAATCTTTTCAAATGTTTTGTTAAAGCAGACTATTTAAAGACAAAATAAGTGAATGCTATCAGAAGCAACCCCTACCCGAACTTTTGTTTTGAATAACACAACCTTCCTTAGCAGAACTTCAAGTTCATGCAGAAAAACCATTTTTTCAGTTCTCAGAACAAAGACCTGAAATACAGTTTTTAAAAAAGGACTGGATAGATAGGGCACTTGGACAGGAAAATAACCATCTATTAAGTGTCCTAAACCAGGTAAAAATGCTCAGGGCTCAACACTGAGTAATAAAGTAAGACAAATAGAATTTTTTCTTCATACAACAGTTCTATAGATTTTTTAACTGTATACTTTCCTCCAATCTTGACATGTAGTTAACCACACTGATTGAGAACCGCTGTCTAAGACCATAAAAAGGTAAGAACTTTAATTACTTCTGATTGTGAGACAAATTTATTTAAAGAAATATGTTGATGTCAGTTTTCCATCCTGTAGGTCATTTACCTCCCACGATTAAGACAATTGGGGAGACGATTTACTACTCTATCTAGAAATCTGTCAGATGTGTTTTTAGAGTTCAACAGCATCTGAAAATGTTAACTGTGGTCCGACAATGCAGAGACAAAATCCCTCTTGATTAAGAGGAAATTGGATCACAAGAAAAGAAAACTATGACAAAGATTTCAATCTGAGTCTGAAATTTCTGGCATTCTTTCTTAGAATGTAGACACACTGCAGACTGTTTCGTTCCTGTTAGATTCCCTTCAGCTACTTGGAATGCCTTGGGAAGGAATGGGGTTCCTCAGAGATGCCCATGAACTCAACCCAGGACCAGGCTAATTTATAACTCCCCAAGGACTTTTCTGCTTCCCTGCCCACACCTGTTCCACATTCAATTCTTATAGGGAGAGAATGGAAACAGCAAAATGTTACTAGTCTTTCACATATTAACAGGCATTGCAGTCAGCTGCCTGGGCTTAGGGCTATCAGCAGATAGTCTTGGCAAAAACAGGCAGCTACTAAAAGAATCTGGTCATTCCTTCTGAGATTTTGCTTCCACGGCAACTGTGGTCCTTCACTCATGCTTCTTCAGAAGAGAGTGTGAAATCCTTTTCCTCCTCGTGTCAGCTTTGGGCATTCCTTCCCTAAAGAAAGGTCTGTATACTACCTACTGTGCATCTTATAAGGAATATCTTCTTTCTCAACCTCGATCTAGAGTCTTAAGAGTTCAGCATTCTTCTGCTTTAATAGAAGGTGTAAAAGAAATGAAAATAGGGGCTTCCCTGGTGGCGCAGTGGTTGAGAGTCCACCTGCCGATGCAGGGGACGCGGGTTCGTGCCCCGGTCCGGGAAGATCCCACATGCCGCGGAACGGCTGGACCCGTGAGCCATGGCCGCTGAGCCTGCGCGTCCGGAGCCCATGGTCCGCAACGGGAGAGGCCCGCGTACCACAAAAAAAAAAAGAAAAGAAAGTCTCAAAGAAAGATATAGTGAACTAAGTAGTTTACAATGTGAGTTCCCTGTGAGACGATGAGATTAGAAACTGTAGGTGAAAATGCAGACCTGATTAATGAAGTATTTACCACCTAAGAAATTTGTCATAAGTGTGGAAGTGCTTTGTAAAAAATACTAGTTATTATTTGATCATATGGGCAATACTAAGGAAGGGAGGAAGTTATATTTATGCAATTCTCTGCATGATACACTTAGAAGCCAGATGGAGCCAGCTCTCATCACCAGCTATATAATCTGACTAAAGAGACTTTAGAAACCGACATTTGCTCAAGGCTTATATGAAACAATAATTTCATTGATCCTTTCTACATAAATAAGTACGTTTTTTGCTTGTTCATTCACAGAAAAGTGGGAATGAAAAGACTTTAATGGGCAGCAACAAATGGCTTTTGATTTCAAATGAATTTACTTAACTCACTGCTAATGGAATGAATACAGTGGGTGAGGCCTGATGGTAGACAGTGTCGGGGAGAGTGTAAAGCTGAACAAAGCAGAAACTACTCTCAACGTCTTCCCATCTAGCCAGGAGAGGACATGCATACAACTGCCCTTAATAGTTTGGGGAGAACTACACTAGAAATAGAAATAAAGCTTTATGGGCTCATTGAGCACAGGTGACTGATTTTATTGGCAGGACTTCACAGCAGTGGTGGTCCTTTATCTGATCCTTAAAAGGTTAAACTCTACCAGGTGGAGAAAGGGTGCTGTAATCTGAAGAAACGCTGTGAACAAAGATAAGGCATGAAGATGCACGGTACACCTAGAGACCTAATGGCCCCGCGTGGAGATCACAACCTCAGATGCCTACAGGATCATGCAGGTCATTTAAAGCCATGAGGTGAGTTGGGTTGGGGCACAATATGGGGTGGTGAGGACTGTGGGCAACTGGCGAAGCAATGTCACAAGAGAAGTAAGAGATCTGGATTTTTACATGAACTCTCCCGGTTCTTTAAGTGGTGACAGTTAACACACACACACACACACACACACACACACACACACACACACACACACACACACACACACACACACACACACACACACACACACACACACACACACACACACACACACACAGTAGTACTGGGTGAACCTACACAGTTCTCGGACCAGATTCTGTGGGCCCCCAGTTTATAAGCTTTAGAGAAGAGCATACAGTGTTTATGGGGTAAGAACAAGGGGCCCAGGAGCAGTAGGACAGGCCTTTGAAGAAGTCAGTTGGAGCGATATTACGAAGAACGCCTTGCTAAGGAATCAGTGTTTTATCAAATGGGACTCACGTGCATCACTAAAAAATTTTAAACCTCAATGTGTTATCAAATTTGCGTCACCAAACGATCAAATCAAAAACCATTGAAGTGGGGTTTGGATTTGAAAAAGATAGGACTAGGTTAGGGAGACTTTTTATAGGGGTTACAAAAATAATCTTGGAGAGAACCCAGTGAGGATCTGAAAGAAGAGAGAAAGGTTTGCGAGCCATTGAGGTTCACATCAGACCCGCTAGTTGCCAAGGGTGATGGGTATCGGGGGTGGTCTAGAGGTTTCAACTTAAGTGACAGGTGTGAGGAGGTGCATTATCTGGAAAAGGATAGAAGGGACGATTTGTGGTGAGAAGGAGGTTTTCCCCCTTGAGTTGCGGAAGTGCTGGGGCGCCCGTGGAGACCTGGAGCACTGAGAGGAACCAAGAACATGGACCCGGTGGTCGGGCAGAACCAGGTGAAGATCCAGGCTCTGCAGGTTAGCAGGGTGACCTAGATCATGTTACTTAATTTGTCTTAGGATTCAGTTTTTTCATCTGTAAGATGAGTATTATCAGAGCGTCTACCTCATAGGGTCAGTGTGAGAATCAAATGAGTAACACACGTGAAGCACTGAACAGCATGCCTGGCCCATGGAAGCTCGATAAGTGGTAATTGCTATTAATATCTGGATGTTGAGTCATGGAGTTAGAGAATTAAAGCTCCTTAGATATTTCTGTCTGACCAAGGACAGGACTGATGCCAAACCCACGGCAGGGATGCGTCTTCAGGTGGGAGGGTCAAGTGGGGTGATTTGTAGGGAGGGACTGGTGGCTGCGAGGGAACGCTTATTTATAGTGTTTCATTGTAAGGTAATTTATAGTGCGGCCTTTAAAGCAGTGTTTGAAAGGGTTCCCTCAGCCTGCTGCAGGTCAAATGAGGTCTCAGTTACTTGGTAGGGATAACCAAAGGGTTGAGCACAGGTGCTCTCCTGGAACCTCCTGGAATATGGAGCTTAGTGGTTTCCAGTCACTGAGGCTCACATCAGAATCTTAAATCACATTGGGATCACCTGTGGAGCTTTAAAAACTACCACTGGTGCTAAACTGTCTCTGGACACAGGTCTTCGGTAGGATCCCAGCACCATCTTAACCTAACACACCATCGGGGCTGACAGCCCTTGTTCTAGATTCTAGAGGCTTCCAGCAGACATTTCACATGCAGGTCTCAAGAGTGTCGTGACCAGTAGCCCAGGCATGGGTTCAGGCAGATTGATTTTGCATTCTGGATCTCCTTTCAGAATCTGTGTACCACAAGAGTTAACTCCTCTGAGACTCAGTTGCCTTGTCTGATGGCAATAATATGACTTTCCCCGCCATTCTTGTGTGTCTACATGAGGTGATGTTTGTGCAGCAGTTAGCACAATGCCCAATACGCTGGATAAGAGCACCACGTGGAAGCTGTTCACATTGTTCTTTATACTGTTACTGAGGATACTGATGCCACCTTCTACATAAATGACCTCAGTTCACAGACAACACATCGAACCTCAATATGTATAATACAACATAAACTTTTACATCATAAACAATAATAATTTACATACATTGCCAGAGACCAAAGAAAATTTCAGAGAACAAATGTCACACAAACCATTACCAATCTATAGTCACATTAATTTAATTCAGGAAACAAACAGATAAATGCTTATGATATTTAATTAAATCTGAACAATGGTGTCTCAGAAACTGACCTTGTAATCATGACTGAAACTCACTCTTCTTCGAATAACGTTGTTCAGTCTTTACTATGTTATTAACACTAACTTGGTTCAATTCATGTTTAATCGATTAACTCCAAACTGCACAATTTAGAAGTGTACCTCATTAACACCCTAAACTGACAATACCCATTAAAGTATCATGTTCCTAACTCCTCTGATCATTGAATAGTATAACATAACACACCTAGGATGGTGTCAACCTATAGTTCAATGAAAAAAAAGTGAAATCAATGGCTGGTTTGGGCTGATCACACCCGCTTAATTAGTGCGATAGCTCCTTAATACATTTTGCTACTTCTCATTTTGCTCTATAGAAATCCATCTGTACACATCTCCCATGTTTATACCTTAAAAGTCGCTCAGCTGATCAAAACCCTTTAACCACTTCCCAGTATAATCCAGATAAAGTTAACACGTCTTAGCCTCATAGTCAAAGCTTGCTATCATTTGCCTTCACTTTTCACTCCTTGCCTTTATAGTTTGGTAACTCTATGGAATTTCACCGAAAAAAGCCTTTTTCTTCCTATTTTGGAGGATGTATGGCTGAAACAACAGTGCACATAGAGAAGCTTTGTGTGTGCTGCGACAATTCATTTAATTTTTGCTCCTGTTTCTTCCTGCAAAAATCTTCTTTGTCCTGGACTTGTTGTGAGTGTCAATAATGTACACCAAAGTGTTTCATAGACTGTAAAGAAGGATAGCAGCCCCGTCACCATGCTTGGACTTCTCTTTTTCTCTTCACCACTGGGTCTATTGTAATATTGTAATACATCTATGGCTGTGTTACAGCTCTGTACCAGCTGTAGTTTTTAAAGTTCCACAGGTGATCCTAATGTGGTTTAAGATCCTAATTTGATCCTCAGTGATTGTAAACCACTGAGCTCTGTAATACCCCCGTCTCTGGGTTCCATTGGTGCCACCTACTTTTACCTTACTACCTGATGTACACCCATGTAGTCACTAAGCACCACCTGTGGGCTATGGAGGGGACGGGTGACAAAAGAGATGAGTCTGACCAGTGTCTGCCCTAATGAAGCTCACAGTAGAACATGGAGAAAGAAAGAAAGCAATCAGGTGTTACTGGGTTATGATATACGGGTCAGAATAGGGGCATATCTGAGGTCAGAATCAGTTATATCTTTGGGGTTAGGGAACGCCTCAAAAAAGAAGGTGCTGATTGAACTGAGCATTATGGGTTGCTGTCCAGTCGAAGGCGGTTGGGGAGAGGAAGCCCCAGAGAGAGGCTTAACGACTCAAGGTACGGAGGAGGAAACAGCATGTCTTACTGGAGTGTAAGCTGGGTTTCCCTACATACTACAGCCTGATGGGGTCCCCTTTCTTTTTTTTTTAATTTTTTTTAATATAAATTTATTTTATTTTTGGCTGCGTTGGGTCTTCGTTGCTGCTTTCTCTAGCTGTGGAGAGTGAGGGTTACTCTTCCTTGCGGTGCACGGGCTTCTCATTGCAGTGGCTTCTCTTGTTGCAGAGCACAGGCTCTAGGCACATGGGCTTCAGTAGTTGCAGCACACATGCTCAGTAGTTGTGGCTCACGGGCTCTAGAGAGCAGGCTCAGTAGTTGTGCTGCACGGGCTTAGTTGCTCCGCGGCATGTGGGATCTTCCCGGACCAGGGCTCAAACCCGTGTCCCCTGCATTGGCAGGCAGATTCTTAACCACTGCGCCACCAGGGAAGCCCCCCTTTCTTTTAATAACCCAAGAAAACGACTTACATCCCCCTCCACTCAGTGTAAACGGAAAGAGTCTAGTGGCTATCTTAGAAGTCTTTTCAAATATGAGTGTGAATGGAAGTATCTAGAATTTGACCATTTCTCACCATCTTTATGGACATTAACCTGCCCGCCCCTTCTCACCTGGACCATGGGCAGCTCAAGCCACCATCAGCATTTTTGTGGATTATTACATCGTATCCTTAACTGGTCTCCCTACTCTTAACCTTATCCAGTCTATTCCCAACATTAGTCATATCCTTTAAAAACTTAACTCAAAATTTTCTCTGTTTTTTGCCTCAGAGTAAAAGCCAAAATCCTCACAATGGTCTGCAAAGTCTTACCACACTCTCCCCGTTTACGCCCCTGACTGCTTTCCCTGTGACTCTCCCCTACCCCATTCTTCACCCTGCCTGGGCCACACAGATCTCCAAGCTCTCACCTGCCCGGGGACTTCTGCACTGTAGCTCCCTTTGTCTTAACCTCCTGATTCCCCACCAGCCGGCGCCATTGCCTCTGCATATTCCAGAGACACAAAGTCTCTCTAAACAAAAGAGGTTCTCCTCTTAAGAGCAATGCTGCATCCTTCTGCAGTGGAAACCGAGGAAGGAAGTGCAGTGAAGTTTGCTGCTGGTCAGGTAAATAAGTAAGACCAGGTAGTGGAGGAACTTTAAAGCCCTGATAAGAAAGACAGATTTTATCCAAACCTTGTAAAGTTTTAACCTGAAGAATGGCATGATCAGAGTTGCATTTTAATAAATTCATTTTGTCAGTAGTATGGAGAATGGACTCAAGGATGGTGAGTGGGCAAGAGTAGAGGCTGAGATAATTTTTGGTTTCTTTTATCCAGAGGCAACCCCCGCCAAGGGCAGGATGTTTGGGGGTCTCTATTGGCTCTCTGGTCTCTTTCCCACCCCCTTTATAAAGGCTCTTCTAAAGCAGAAATTCCAGTCAATTCTTTCCCCTACTAGTTCACCAACTAGACCAAAATTGTTCCCACCGCTGGAGGTGGGAGAGTGGAGAGACGGCCCCACCCACTAAGTTTCGTTACTATGGTGACAGCGGGGGGTGGGGGAACCTAAGTGCCTCTCCCACCCTCCTCCCAAACCGAGAAAGATAGTGGGCCCTGCTGACCAATTCTAGCCAACGGGCGGCTGCTCCTGCTTTCCGCCAGTTCTCCCCGCCCCCGCGTCGGCCTCGCCCCCAGGAATCGGATTCACGAATCTGGACTAGGGATTTACAGTTCCAGGCCAGGTGCGAGGGCGCTGGGCGGAGGAGCGCAGAAATCTAGGTAAGAGATGATGAAAACCTACTCTAAGATGGTAGTGGTAAAGTTGGAAAGGAGGGAATAAGCACTACAGGTGTAATTAAGAGGTGGAATTGATAGGAGTTGGTCACAATGAGATATTAGGTGTGAAAGAAATGAAGGCATTTGGGACGAACAGGCTTTTTGTCTTGGGTTGATAGGTAGATGGTGGTTTCATTCACGAAGAATAAAAATACGAAGGGAATGCTAAGCTTGGGGATTGGACAAATATTAAGTTTTGGACATACTAACTTGGAGATACCTGTAAGACCTCCAGGGTAAGTTATCTAGTGGATGGGGATTGGAGCTCAGGGGAAAGGTCTGGGCTCTTCTGTAGATTAGGGCATCATTTTGGATAAGTCATGCCAAGTCACAGAGCCAACAAGAGTTAACACTGGGATCAAAGTCAGACACTTTGACTCCAGAGTCGGGGCTGCTAATGACTGTGGTCGGACACAAATTCCTTTCCTCCTCCTCGCTTTGCGCCCCACCTTGAAGGATGGGCTTCGGAAGCTTGTGACACCACTCTCGAAAACAGCTTCTTAAGAAGATCTAGATATAGGGTTTCTTAGCCCTGACTTTCTATCTGATCCTGTAAAACTTTCCTTTCCTTAATGCCAAGTGTCTTTATGTGACCCGATGGAGGTGTTAGCTAACTCTGTAGTGGTAATAATTTTGCGATATATAAGTATCACATCAACACATTATACACCTTAAACTTACACATTGTTACATGTCAATTATATCTCAATAAAGCTGGAAAAAAGGTATGTTTAAAAAGTAGTCTTCACGGGGCTTCCCTGGTGGTGCAGTGGTTGGGGGTCCGCCTGCCGATGCAGGGGACACGGGTTCGTGCCCCGGTCTGGGAGGATCCCATGTGCCGCGGAGCGGCTGGGCCCGTGAGCCATGGCCGCTGAGCCTGCGCGTCCGGAGCCTGTGCTCCACAGCGGGAGAGGCCACGGCGGTGAGAGGCCTGCGTACCGCAAAAAAAAAAAAAAAAAAAAAAGTAGTCTTCACTTCTTAATTTGTGACCTCCTGTTCACTTCTCAACCCATTCAACCCACAATTCTGGTTTCTGCCCACAAACTCAATTTAGTCAAGGCACAGATGACTTCCTCATTGCCAAACCCAAGGGAGATTTTTAGTTCTAACTTACTTAAACTTTCTATAGCATCTTGTATACATCCCCTTCCGTGTGTGTGTGTGTGTGTGTGTGTGTGTGTGTGTGTGTGTGTGTGTGTGTAAATATGTGTATGTGTTGAGGGAAAGAAAGTCCTGACAGAAAGATAAAGTTTGGAAAACCAAGAAGGAATAGCCAATCCTAATTATACTCATGTAACTTATCATAGGCCGGCATGAATGTAACATACAGAGTTACAATTTATTCCCAATCCTGAAACCTTAGTTGTGCTAGAAGTATTCCTTTCAGTGCAGGGCTGTCATTTTGAGAAAAAAATGCTGAAATAGCCCATTGAACATGGCTTTGTACACCAGATGTTTCCCGTCTTTTCCTGGAAATTA
Source organism: Lagenorhynchus albirostris (assembly GCF_949774975.1). NCBI lineage: Eukaryota > Metazoa > Chordata > Mammalia > Artiodactyla > Delphinidae > Lagenorhynchus > Lagenorhynchus albirostris. The sequence goes on from NC_083111.1 coordinate 51,718,846, forward strand.
TCTAAAAGCAACAGGTACAATTTTTTTTTAAAAAAACCTCTCGGACTCTATCTTCTGTTAAGTAGGACACAGGTAATCTACAGACTCTGACATATGTGTAATTGCTAAAACTAGCTGAGGTTGGTTAGAATCTATGTAGCAGAAAGTCAAGAGGGATACTGAGAAGGCCTGCAGGGGTGGGTTGCAGAAGGATTTTGTAAAAACACATTTTCTGAAAGGAAGCAATTCACCGTGTAGTAAAAAAAGGCTGCATGGCATGTTTGCTGTAGTGAGTGTAGAAATCTGGTGTCAGGTCTGGCAATCAAAATCCTCCTAAACTTCAGCTTTGAAAAGCAGTTTTGTTTTTCTTTTAACCATCTTCATTGGAGTATACTTGCTTTACTTGTGTTAGTTTCTGCTGTGTAACAAAGTGGATCAGCTTTATGTATACATATATCCCCATACCCCCTCCCTCTTGCTTCTCCCTCCCACCCTCCCTATCCCACCCCTCTGGGTGGTCACAAAGGACCGAACTGATCTCCCTGTGTGATGCAGCTGCTTCCCACTAGCTATCTACCTTACGTCTGGTAGTGTATATATGTAAGTGCTACTCTCTCACTTCGTCCCAGCTTCCCCTTCCCCCTCCCCGTGTCTTCAAGTCCATTCTCTATGTCTGCGTCTCTTTATTCCTATCCTGCCCCTAGGTTCATCAGAACCCTTTTTTTTGTTTTAGATTCCATATATATATGTGTTAGCATACGGTATTTGTTTTTCTCTTTCTGACTTACTGCACTCTGTATGACAGACTCTAGGTCCATCCACCTCACTACAAATAGTTCAATTTCGTTTCTTTTTATGGCTGAGTAGTATTCCAGTGTATATATGTGCCACATCTTCTCTATCCAAACAACCCAATCCAGAAGACATAAATAGACATTTCTCCAAAGAAGATATACAGATTGCCAACAAACACAGGAAAGGTTGCTCAACATCACTAATCATTAGAGAATGCAAATCAAAACTACAATGAGGTATCACCTCACACCCGTCAGAATGACCATCATCAAAAAATCTACAAACAATAAGTGCTGGAGGGGGTGTGGAGAAAAGGAAACCCTCTTGCACTGCTGGTGGGAATGTAAATTGATACAGCCACTATGGAGAACAGTCTGGAGGCTCCTTAAAACACTAAAAATAGAACTACCATATGACCAAGCAATCCCTCTACTGGGCATATACCCTGAGAAAACCATAATTTGAAAAGCAGTTGATTTAAAGAGGCAGAAGCAGTAAGGGTACACAAAGAATTAAATGGCTGCATCATATTTGCGGGAAGCAGTCAGATCTCTAAGGTGGCTATAGAAAGTTCTTTGGATTGAAACACCTGGAAGCTACTCTGGTCCACCCTCTTTCTTTATAGGAACTTTCTTAAATGCCTAGTCCAGAAAAATTCAACTCATTTAGTGATGTAAAAAAAGTTTTAAAATGGTACAGCAGCAACCCAAAGACACTTTAAGAAAAATATGTGGAAAAGAACAATAAACTTACCAACAAAGACCACTCACCAGAAAAAAGCTACCACAGAACAGGTGAAAAATGTGACCCTTCAGCCAAAACTGTAAAGACAGAAAACATGACCTCTGTGAAGTAAAAGGGAGCACGCAAAGCAGATATAATAATTCTTGGGAGAGATGGCAAGACAGCAATCAAGGTCAAAAAAGACTAGAGAAAAGATATTAGAGGTAGAAGAGTGGGACCGGAAGAGAGAAACCTGGTATTTTTCTCAAAGAATTTGAATGTATACCTGGAAAACATGAGAGGAGCACACATGGTAGGCGCTCAACAAATGTTTGGTCAGTGAATGAATGGGTGATGGGGGAGGGAGATGTTCTTGAATTCCATTGTATACCTTAATATTGAATCTATTTTAAAGGTAAATTAAAAATAAAACGACAAAAGAGTGAATGATAGAAGGGCCTCAGATTTATTCTTATTTTCTCCAGTTGTTATGTTCTCCAGTTCAGAATTTACAGGAATCTGTCTCCATTTCCATGACTGTGTTTTGATTTGATGAGGACTGAAAACATTTGTTTGCTCTGAATTTCATGGGGCCTCCTCTGCATCCGCCCTAATGAGGGCAGGGTTCCTGGTCCTTCTTCTCAGTCCTGCGGAAGAGCCACACAGGCGATTCCAGTCTGATCTGCCCTTTGGAAGGGACTGACTGGTCACAGCCTCCTCTGCCTGCTCTCAGATGATTCCAGGCTTGCTGTCTCTACAGGTTCCGCTTGCCAGACCTTCAATTATTTCCGTGGCCCAAGTCAACAAACATTCCTTGAGCTAAGTATCATGGTTGTAAGAGGTACCAAGACACACGAGGTGGTGTCTCAGGGTTTGCACCCTAGTCAGGGATTCAGGTGCGCATGATAATTACAGGGGCCTCGACAAGTTGTTAACCTAAGGATTTGTTTTGTCTAAGTCTGTATTATTTTGCTAGGGCTGCTGTCACAAATTGCCACAAACTTGGTGGTTTAAAACAGAAATTTATTCTCTCACGGTTCTGGTGTTCAGAAATCAAGATGGTGGCCTGGGGCTTCCCTGGTGGCGCAGTGGTTGGGAGTCCGCCTGCCCATGCAGGGGACGCGGGTTCGTGGCTCGGTCCGGGAGGATCCCGCATGCCGCGGAGCAGCTGGGGCTGTGGGCTGTGGGCGCTGAGCCTGTGCGTCAGGAGCCTTTGCTCGAGGTGGGAGGGGCCGCAGCAGTGGGGGGGCCGCAGCAGTGGGAGGCCCGCGTACTGCAAAAAAAAAAAAAAAAAGATGGTGGCCTGGCTGTGCTCCCTGTGAAGGCTCCAGGGGAGAATGCTTCCTTGCCTCTCCCAGCTCCTGGTGGCTCCAGGCTTCCTCGGCTGGTGGCTGCACCACTGTAGTCTCTGCCTCTGTCTTTACATGGTTCTCTCCTCTGTGTCCGTGTCTTTTTCTCTTCTTTCTGTGTCAAATTGCCCTCTGCCTTTCTCTTATATAAGGACACGTGTCATTGGATTGAGGGCCCACCCAGATAAGCCAGTATGATATCAAGTTCCTCAAATTAATTACATCTGCAAAGACCCCTTTTCCAAATAATATCATATTCACAGATTCCAGGGGTTAGGATGCGGACGTATCTTTTGGGGGGGCCACCATTCAACCCACCACAGTCTTCTTGCAGAGTGTTTTACTTTCCTTTGGCATCCTATTGTGCTTTTAGGCTTCTCTGTTTGTATTATATAGTGTGACTTTGGATCAAATTAAGCCCCATTGCCAGCTAGCTGTGTGACCTTCGGGCATGTTACCTAGCTTCTCTCTGCCTGAGTTCTCTATGCAAACAGGAAGTGCAAATGTGCTTTTGACAGGATTATTGTAAGGAGGAATGGGGCATGGAATGTAAAGCTGTTAGCCCAGCTCAGTAAATAATGGGAAGAGGTGATTTCACTGCAGTTAGCAGCTGTGACACTAGGCACTGGGAGGTCGTCAGCTCTTCAATGTGTAGTTTTACAAGGAGGCCTTTATCTCTCCTTTATTTCCTTCTGCCTTAATTTTCCCAGCGCCAAGGTAAGCACTGCAGACTTGCTCCAACCTCAGAACAGGGGCTTTACTTTGAAAGCCTTGCAGCTAGCTGGCAGACAGCTGGAAATTCACTATTTTAAGTTTTAGGACACAGGCGGGAGGTCTGAGCTATGTTAATTTCAGAACCCTCTGACAGGCTTATCTTCAGATTTCTTTTTTTGTTTTTTAAATAGAGATTAGAGCTTACTCAAAGAGGCAAAGGCAGCTGTGTGGGGAGGTATCTTGTTTAACGGTCTGTCTGTCATTTAACACCACTTGTACCCCACAGGGAGGAAGGAGAGGCTGCCTGAGAGCTAAATTTAAGTTGTAAGGGTCTAAGCATCATTTTAAAAAGAAGATAGATAACAGCTTCCTGTCTGGGAGAGATTACCAAAAAAGAAACTTTAATTCAACCATTTTTATGCTTTTGGTGAGAATGGTTCCCCCACTACAAAGTCCAGGGAGAATTATTTGTAGTTAGTTAAGTAAGATGTTTTAAATCCTTGTAAGTCTTTTCTTCCAAGTAAATATTTATTCTCTTAAAACACCAAGGAGTGTTCAAAACCTGTACTATCTTTCCTTTTCTTTAAAAGGAAAATTTTTTTTGGTAAAACACTTGGTCAAGTAAAAATATCCATGGAGGCCCAATTTATAAAACAAGTTAAGAAGAAACTTCTCTCGTTTAGAGAGGGGAGGGCATGGTTGAGAACCTAGGGGAATGCTTATCCAACACTCCTCAGCAAGCCGAAAAGGGAACAGGCAAAATCCCCTCCCCAGGGTGTCACCCTTAGCCAGGGCAGACTGTCACCTGGCTGAGGAAGGGGATGGAGGACACTAGGGCCAACTAGAAGGTGTCTGAAGCTTTGATTTAAAGGCTAGCTTGCCCATGGTAAAGTTTTGTTCTGTAAACCACATATATGCGAAAAGAGGTAATCAGATGTCAACTACATGGAACACTTTAGGGTTCCAAGAACAAATGCGCAGCAAAAATAAAAGTAGACACATTGTTGCCAACAACCTTATGTCCAGTCCTGGGAGATTTAACAGGTGTAGTGAAGTGGTTAAGAGCATGGGGCCAGGAGCTCAAATTGCTCGTTCCTACCTCAGCTTTACAGGCTCTTGGTGGTCCCCAGACTGTCAGTAGCATCAGCATCACCTGGGAGCTTGTTGGAAATGCAGACGCTCAGGCCCCTCCCAGACTTACTAAACGAGAATCGGCATTTAACAAGATCATCAGATGATTTGTGTGTACATTGAAGTTTGAGAAGTACTGGCAGACAGACCCTGGGGTGACCCCCCAGTAGTTCCTCCCTCCTGTGGTTCATGCCTTTGCATAATCCCCTCCCTTGAGTGTAGGTGGGGCAGGTAGCCTCCAGGACCAGAGGATGGCCTCCAACCAGAAGCCAGATAAAAGGGACACCCTCCATCATACAGGTGCAAGGAGATGATTCCTACTAACCACCTAAATGACCTTGGATGTAGATTCTTCCCCTGCTGAGCCTCGGGGTGACTCAGCCCAGCTGACACCTTGACTGCAGCCTCGCAAGATGCTGAGCAAAGGACTGTTAATTCAGGCCTGGACTCTTGACCGACAGAAACTATAAGGGAATAAATATGTGTTGTTTTAAGCTGTTCGCTTCGTGGTATTTTGTTACACAGCAATAGAAAACCAGTACATCTAAGGCAATTTATCCACTCTGTTTGCCTAGATATTAAAAGGCGATAAAAACAGTATTAGCCATGGGGTTACTGTGCAGATTAATGAGTAATACATGCAAAGTGCTTAAAACCGAGCTTGGTAAAACATGGTAAGTGCTAAAAAATTGTATTATTATAGCATATAACTGAAATGTGGTTATAATTCCCTACTTTTTGAAAACTGCTTTTTAATGGGGCTGAAGCAGGATGGACAAAGCGAATGATGGTCAAGGAATTATGTTGTATCTTGTGTATATGAGCTTCCAGGACATCCCTAGTGTGTCTTTTGAATTTGCTTCAGTGATGATGTAGGGAAGTGCTGCTGGAGTCTATGTTGCTTCTTGTGTTAAGTTTATTCACCTAAGAGAATCTAATCCAAGCACCTCCTGGTTATAACTCAAAGTGGAAAAACGTGTGCCTTATCTTCATTTTACAGACAGGTAAGTGAAGCTCTGGAGGAAATGATTTGTCCATGTTGTGGAGGAAATCCACCCTGCTAGAATTGGAGTCTGGCATCTTGATTCAAGCTCAGATAATCAAAACAGCATGAGCTATTTGCTATGTGGATCAAGACAGGTTCAGGTAGAAGATGGGCTACATAAACGGACATTTCCCAGTGCAAATCTTAACACTTGCTTCTCTCTTCTGTGTCTGCCCTACCTAACCTGCCAATCAGTAAACTGTCCAGTTTTCCCCTTTGACTGAAACTTTGTTTTGGGACTTGCAAAATGTTACTTCCGATTATACACCGTCTCTTGCAGGTATAAGCAATGCAAAAGCAATAGCAGGTCTCTGAGCCTTTGAGTGGCAGCCTGCCTCCTGTCATGACAATAAAATTAGAATGGGAGATGAATTATACCCTTTCTTCTTACACAGTTTGTTAAAGCCCCTATGTGAAACTTCATGTGCAATGTAATTTCCAAGCACTTGCTTTCTGAGAATCCTTGTCATTCTTTGTCAGTGCCTGTGTTCCCTTCTTATTGGAATGGCCTTGTATATTGTATTTAAAAACTATTCAGGTATTTTTAATTATAATGCCCTTTCAGGAGACTTGTATCTGGCAGCCACCCATTATATTGCTCTTTTGTTTTGAAGGTCAGTATGCGTTCAGGGCTGTTTTTCTGTTCTACTTTACCAAAGACACTCACATCTGGTTCTTGGCGAATACCACAGATGGGGTCGCACTATAATTGAACTTTCATAAATCATCCTCTGCCGCATGCAGCCAAATTCCCACAACCTTTTCTTCCCTCAGAAACATTTTCAAGCTGCTCAAGGATGAGATAAAGAAACAGGTCTATCTCCCTCAGTACATGTTTTACTTTTCATTCCTTTATCAACGAAGGGTTTGGGTCTTGTGGCTAATGCAAACGTGCTATTCTCAAGTCAGCTGCTGAGGAAGTGGCTGAGTTGTGAAAATGGTATGTGTCCTCAGATACTCACGATAATATTGTCGAGGATATACATATATATATTATATATACATGTTAATCATTTTAATATGCCAGTCTCGATGTTTACAAGTCATGTCTCAATTAGTATACAGGTATCTGAATACCTATAAATATCTATTTATGTCCTAGTAGTAGAAGTCCCTGGATTTGTAATATACTCTAACCCTAAGGTGCCAACATCATAATTTTTTTTTTATTGTGGTAAAAAACATGAGGAGAGTATATTTTTAACCCAATTAAAATTATTTGACTTAAGGATAGTGGGAAAAAGTGAACATAAACTTCTCTTTAGAACATCATTAGGTGCTGAAAATATCTAAATAATGTCAACACAGGGCACCAGTGATGATGATGATGATAGTCATCTAGCTAAGACAGTATGTTTGCAATTTTAATGACCGTGTTAGGAAAGTTATAGGACAAAAATTCTTTAAGAATATTTCAAAGACAGACAATGCTAGAGAGTAATAAAGAGCTTTTTGATGACAGATTTCCCTGCAGAAAGCTTTCACAATCTATGTTTTCGTGATGACTGAGGTTAGAAAAACTATTTTCCACAAGAAAACTAAGACAATGAGATTAACCACACAGTTGCCTAAGAAACACAGCAAAGTTTCAAAATCTGGATCATACCATGTTTTCTGTTGTATCTCCTAATGAACAATTTGGAGCGGCATAAAACAGGAATAATATGATGCAGGTGTACACAGACACAGCTAGTACGGTTGCTAGAATGTTGAAATACTCATGTAAACAGCAGTTATGCTTTCCCATCTCACCTCTGACCCAGGGACCTCTAGACACCCCCAGTCCAGCAACCAGGGGATTAACACCTGGCACATAGTGGGACTTTCAAGACCCAGGTTTAATTCAGTGCTCAGGCTGTCCAAGTGGTTCAAGCGTTTGAGTGTTACCCATCGATAAAGTTTAGTAAGTCATTTTGATGCTAGTGAAGTTTCAGCGGTTGAAGTGACCTGTTAAAAAGAATCGTGATGTGTCTTCTCTTACTTATGTTGCAGTGTGTTTCATTGCATCTTCATCTCAAACTCTGAAAGTGTCAATTTACCCACCTCTGTTCTGTAAAGTTTCAACCTGGAAAGCTACTCCAGGGAGTCTGATATTTGGAAATCTGAATACCTTAATGGAGCTGCTAAAATACTCTTGCTGAGACAGGAAAGGGAGAAAAGAAACGGGGACTCTACATATGCTTTAAAGCAGTAATCCGAAGAGAGCAGAAATATTATCAGAAAGACTTCTTAGAGGATGCCGGGATTTGGCTACATAGCTGCAAATTTTCCTGGTTATGGTAAACTGGCTTCAAACATACAGGAATAAAGAAGAGGTTTTGATCTTCCCTGGAAGATAAAGACAGTCTGTGAATTAAGTTAAATAAACCTCACAAGTTGTTGTTCTTTAAGTGAGAGAGGAATAGTAACAGAAGTTTGAAACATCTATAAATAACCATGCTTGTCTTTCTGCAGCAATGATGATACAAGGTTAAAGCAACATTTCATGTAGCTTTAAATTTCCAACATTATCTAAATGCCTCTAATGGCAAGACTAAGTTCTTAGGGAAGGAGACTGAAGACTAAAATTTCAGATGTTTTTACCTGTTTCAAAGGCTGTTCAGAAATGCTGTCTTAGGACAGGTTGAGCTCAACCTTCATCTTGTATGGAGTCAAATGGATTACTTCCCCTTTATGGCCTTAACTCATTTGCATTCCTAATCCTCATTTTCCAAGTAAAACTTTCTTCTAGTGAGTAGTGGCCAGCCCACAACAACAAGATGCATGTATTGCTGATTGACAATCAGTTTGATTTTGCTTTCTTCCAGGGCCCTGTGTACTCTGATTCAGCATGAAATGCGCCCCCCCCAACCCTGTTACCTTTCCTTCCCTACTCAAGTGGCTTTCCAGATCCCACTATTGATCGCTATTAGTGAAATTTTGTGTTTTCTGATATAGTGACAGACCCAAAGATCATAGCCTGAGTTTTCAATCAATGACTGGACAGTATGATCTCGTTTTTCCCTCTCGGTATGTTCTCCTTCTGGGCTTGGCTTTCAGAAACAACTCAGTTGCATCTTAGTCCAAATGTACAGCTGAGTTGCTTGACCTTTCTATTCTGCAAAGTCTCTCAGGGCAAGCTGGGCTCTCAGCCTCCCCCTTTCACATCTCATAGCAACAGGCAGGACATGTTCTTATTCACTACTTTTCCAGCCACCAACTGTTTTGCTCAGCAGGCAGCTATGTTATGGCTGGGAAAGGTGACCTTCTAACAGACCTAATATTTATTTAACCAACAGCAACCTCTGGGGCTCACCTACAATCGTACTGAGCCTCAATCAAACATCTGCACATGCCTAGGCATGTCAAGGACTTGAGATTAGAAACGTTGATAGAGTGGGATTTATACTCACTTAGGCTCCTGAATGCCTTTGGGGCTCTCAGCTTATACTTGGGACATTCATGAAATATGAAAAGGAAACAGCAGTGCAGTGGATGTTATCATATAATTCAAAATATAAGCCAAGATCCGTGTTAGAGGTGAGTTCTTTCGGTTCAATTAACATTTTTAAGTGCGTTTAAGGGAAAGTAACCTTTTATTAAAGCAACTGGGCATAGACTTAAATGAAAAACAGGTGTAAAGTCAAACAAAAATTTTACTTTTTAAAAAAGGATTAAACCATTAACCTACTATGTTTTAGTCTCTTATAGGGTCTAATGTATAAAAATATTGGGGCAGATTTTTTAATTGGATTCCACGTTCTTAGTTTTTCTTCCCTAGGGGTCAACTTATTTCTTAATTAAACCAGCTCTCAGAATTATCCTAGATAATCCGTATATCAGTCCAGTGTAATTCATAACTCTTCCATTTTACCTACTACCCTGACCACCTAAGATAGCTATTTCCCTGCCACCACTTGTGTCTTTATAACTTGCCTCCACCTGTCCTTCTGCCCTTTGTTCAATCCTTACTTCACATGCACTATTTGACCTCTCTTGCATCTTTCTTTATTTTTATTTATTTTTTTGCGGTACGCGGGCCTCTCACTGTTGTGGCCTCTTCCATCCCGGAGCACAGGCTCCGGACGCGCAGGCTCAGCGGCCATGGCTCACGGGCCCAGCCGCTCCGTGGCATGTGGGATCTTCCCGGACCGGGGCACGAACCCGTGTCCCCTGCATCGGCAGGCGGACTCTCAACCACTGCGCCACCAGGGAAGCCCTGCATCTTTCTATTCTTACTGATTGAAGTAAATGTGTTCTAGAGAGCAGAAGCCATGTAACAAGTGCCATAACAATATTAATCATCTCTAAAGCATGCATATTGGTGGTATCAACAAATTCACTGAGTTTGCTTAGTTTGAAAGCAAAAGCAAAGGATTTAGCTCTTGGAATATAATTGTCCCTTGGTATCCAAAGGGGATTGTTTCCAGGACCCCCAAGGATACCAAACTCCACGGATGCTCAAGTGCCTTGTGTAAAATGGTATAGTATTTGCATATAACCTATGTAATCTTTCCATATATTTAAACCACCTCTATGTTACTTATAATATCTAGAACAGTGTAAATGCTATGTAAATAGTTGTAAATACAATGTAAATAGTGTGTTAATAGTGGCCAGTGGACTTCCCTGGTGGCACAGTGGTTGAGAATCTGCCTGCCAATGCAGGGGACACGGGTTCGAGCCCTGCTCCGGGAAGATCTCACATGCAGTGGAGCAACTAAGCCCGTGTGCCACAACTACTGAGCCTGTGCTCTAGAGCCTGCGTGCTGCAACTACTGAAGCCTGTGTGCCTAGAGCCCGTGCTCCACAACAAGAGAAGCCACCACAATGAGAAGCCCGCACACTGCAACAAAGAGTAGCCCCTGCTCGCTGCAACTAGAGAAAGCCCACACGCAGCCAACAGAGAACCAACGCAGCCAAAAATAAGTAAATAAATAAAATTAATTAATTAAAAAACTAGTTGCCAGTGCATGGCAAATTGAAGTTCTGCTTTTTGAAACATTCTGGAGTTTTTTTTTCCAACTTTTGATCTGTGGTTAGTTGAGTCTGCAGATGCGGAAGCTGTGGGTATGGGGGCCACTGGACTCATTCTTGGAATGTTCTCTAGGACCACAGCCACCATGTTGGGAGATGCCCAAGCCATGTGGATTTGCCATATGTAGACACTTTATTCAGTATCTGTCAGGTGAGCTCCCGGTCAGTTGTCGGTTCTGTGAGGTCTCTTGGGTCTGCAGCTCACTGGCATGATTAGACCACTCCAGCCCCAGCAGCCAATGGAATTGCACCTACATGAGAGACCATAAGAGAGAACCTTTCAGATGACTCTGGTCACCCTACAGAACCCTTTTCCCGGTGGCAAATGTATCTCAATTTTTAACAGAGTAAAGACGATCTGAAGGTTGCTGTTTTGTTGACTCCTTATAGACCCTTTAAAGTACATAAGGAGTCTTCTTAGAATCTTCTAGGCGTTGTCTCACCTATAATTGCCAGATAAAATACAGGATACAACATTTGGCTATACTATACTAAAGCTTCATTTATTGTTTATCTGAAAATCTAATTTAACTGGACCTCTATTTTATTTGCTAGACTTGCCAACCTAGCATACCCTGAATCTCTACCCAATATTGAAAAGGGGCTGGTTTCAAAGAGACTATTTACCTTCCCTATCCATCCTTCATTGACTCCTGGTTAGATCAATACAGGAAATAAAATCTCTAGATCTATCAAATCCACTTATTAAAATCCTGTAAACCTTTCCCTAAGATCCTGTAAGCAAACATTCATCCCCAACACTCCCAAAACATCTATAAAATATGTAACTCAATCCCACAAAACAAATCCAAAAGCAGAGTAGAACTTGGGCTTTGGAAAAATCAATTGCAAATAAAAACAAACTGAAAAAACCCAAAGCAGTCCTTGTTTTGATTTGTCTCTGAAGGGTACAGTGAAAGAAAAAGAAACCAAAGAACTTGAATGGCTTTCAGTGACCAAAAAAAGACCTGAAGCTTCATGGAAAAATAATCCAAATAGCATTTAATTGTTGGATATTGATTCATAGTTTACAAAAGATTCTTGTATTATCTAATTTGAATTTCATAAGAACCTGTATGAAGTAGAAAAGCGATAGATCATTTTTGAATCTTATGGACCTTAACTCTGACTGGGATTCAATACACTGTTATGCAGTTGGATAGTTATTTCTATTTGCCCTCAAATAAACTGAGGTTCTGAGAAATTATGTTAACTGCCCACTGCCAGAATTAAATAACACTTGAAAAAGCCAGGACTTGAACTTGGTATTTTCAGTCTTGATGAAGTGATTTTCCCATTATACCATGCAACCTCTCTGAAAATTCTGTAACAAATGAAAATCAATTAAAAAAATAAGCAAACAAAGACAGCATCATAATGGAGGAAAATGCTGATTCAACTTATGTTATTGAGCACCTGTTATGTATCAAGCACTAAGCTAAGTGGTTTTGCACATGTTTTCTCACCTCACAAGGACTGTCAGTAACAGTTTATGCAGAATCCACATATTTAAACCTACAAAGCCAAGAAATTTATTTATTTATTTTCTTTATTTTTTTTTATTTTCTGTTTTTTTAACATCTTTATTGGAGTATAATTGCTTTACAATGGTATGTTAGTTTCAGCTTCACAACACAATGAATCAGTTATATATACATATATTCCCATATGTCTTCCCGCTTGCGTCTCCCTCCCTTCCACCCTCCCTATCCCACCCCTCCAGGCAGCACCGAGCTGATCTCCCTGTGCTATGCGGCTGCTTCCCACTAGCTATCTGCCTTACGTTTGGTAGTGTATATATGTCCATGCCTCTTTATCGCTTTGTCACCGTTTACCCTTCCCCCTCCCCATAGCCTCAAGTCCATTCTCTAGTAAGTCTGTGTCTTTATTCCTGTTTCACCCCTAGGTTTTTCATGATTTTTTTTTCTTAAATTCCATATATATGTGTTAGCATACGGTATTTGTCTTTCTCTTTCTGACTTACTTCACTCTGTATGACAGACTCTAGGGCTATCCACCTCATTACAAATAGCTCAATTTTGTTTCTTTTTATGGCTGAGTAATATTCCATTGTATATATGTGCCACATCTTTATCCATTCATCCGATGATGGACACTTAGGTTGTTTCCATCTCTGGGCTATTGTAAATAGAGCTGCAATGAACATTTTGGTACATGACTCTTTTTGAATTATGGTTTTCTCAGGGTATATGCCCAGTAGTGGGATTGCTGGGTCATATGGTAGTTCTATTTGTAGCTTTTTAAGGAACCTCCATACTGTTCTCCACAGTGGCTGTATCAATTTACATTCCCACCAACAGTGTAAGAGGGTTCCCTTTTCTCCACACCCTCTCCAGCATTTATTGTTTCTAGATTTTTTGATGATGGCCATTCTGACTGGTGTGAGATGATATCTCATTGTAGTTTTGATTTGCATTTCTCTAATGATTAGTGATGTTGAGCATTCTTTCATGTGTTTGTTGGCACTCTGTATATCTTCTTTGGAGAAATGTCTATTTAGGTCTTCTGCCCATTTTTGGATTGGGTTGTTTGTTTTTTTGTTATTAAGCTGCATGAGCTGCTTATAAATTTTGGAGATTAATCCTTTGTCAGTTGCTTCATTTGCAAATATTTTCTCCCATTCCGAGGGTTGTCTTTTGGTCTTGTTTATGGTTTCCTTTGCTGCACAAAAGCTTTTAAGTTTCATTAGGTCCCATTTGTTTACTTTTGTTTTTATTTCCATTTCTCTAGGAGGTGGGTCAAAAAGGACCTTGCTGTGATTTATGTCATAGAGTGTCCTGCCTATGTTTTCCTCTAAGAGTTTGATAGTTTCTGGCCTTACATTTAGGTCTTTAATCCATTTTGAGCTTATTTTTGTGTATGGTGTTAGGGAGTGATCTAATCTCATACTTTTACATGTAGCTGTCCAGTTTTCCCAGCACCACTTATTGAATAGGCTGTCCTTTCTCCACTGTACATTCCTGCCTCCTTTGTCAAAGATAAGGTGACCATATGTGCGTGGGTTTATCTCTGGGCTTTCTATCCTGTTCCATTTATCTATATTTCTGTTTTTGTGCCAGTACCATACTGTCTTGATTACTGTAGCTTTGTAGTATAGTCTGAAGTCAGGAAGCCTGATTCCTCCAGCTCCGTTTTTTGTTCTTAAAATTGCTTTGCCTATTCGGGGTCTTTTGTGTTTCCATACAAATTGTGAAACTTTTTGTTCTAGTTCTGTGAAAAATTCCAGTGGTAGTTTGATAGGGATTGCATTGAATCTGTAGATTGCTTTGGGTAGTAGAGTCATTTTCACAATGTTGATTCTTCCAATCCAAGAACATGGTATATCTCTCCATCTATTTGTATCATTTTTAATTTCTTTCCTCAGTGTCTTATAATTTTCTGCATACAGGTCTTTTGTCTCCTTAGGTAGGTTTATTCCTAGATATTTTATTCTTTTTGTTGCAATGGTAAATGGGAGTGTTTTCTTGATTTCACTTTCAGATTTTTCATCTTTAGTGTATAGGAATGCCAGAGATTTCTGTGCATTAATTTTGTATACTGCTACCTTACCAAATTCATTGATTAGCTCTAGTAGTTTTCTGGTAGCATCTTTAGGCTTCTCTATGTATAGTATCATGTCATCAGCAAACAGTGACAGCTTTACTTCTTCTTTTCCGATTTGGATTCCTTTTATTTCCTTTTCTTCTCTGATTGCTGTGGCTAAAACTTCCAAAACTATGTTGAATAAGAGTGGTGAGAGTGGGCAACCTTGTCTTGTTCCTGATCTTAGTGGAAATGCTTTCAGTTTTTCACCATTGAGGACGATGTTGGCTGTGGGTTTGTCATATATGGCCTTTATTATGTTGAGGAAAGTTCCCTCTATGCCTACTTTCTGCAGGGTTTTTATGATAAATGGGTGTTGAATTTTGTCAAAAGCTTTCTCTGCATCTATTGAGATGATCATATGGTTTTTTCTCCTTCAGTTTGTTAATATGGTGTATCATGTTGATTGATTTGCATATATTGAAGAATCCTTGCATACCTGGAATAAACCCCACTTGATCATGGTGTATGATCCGTTTAATGTGCTGTTGGATTCTGTTTGCTAGTATTTTGTTGAGGATCTTTGCATCTATGTTCATCAGTGATATTGGCCTGTAGTTTTCTTTCTTTGTGACATCCTTGTCTGGTTTTGGGATCAGGGTGATGTTGGCCTCGTAGAATGAGTTGGGGAGTGTTCCTCCCTCTGCTATATTTTGGAAGAGTCTGAGAAGGATAGGTGATAGTTCTTCTCTAAATGTTTGATAGAATTCGCATGTGAAGCCATCTGGTCCTGGGCTTTTGCTTGTTGGAAGATTTTTAATCACAGTTTCAATTTCAGTGCTTGTGATTGGTCTGTTCATATTTTCTATTTCTTCCTGATTCAGTCTTGGCAGGTTGTGCCTTTCTAAGAATTTGTCCATTTCTTCCAGGTTGTCCATTTTATTGGCATAGAGTTGCTTGTAGTAATCTCTCATGATCTTTTGTATTTCTGCAGTGTCAGTTGTTACTTCTCCTTTTTCATTTCTAATTCTATTGATTTGAGTCTTCTCCCTTTTTTTCTTGATGAGTCTGGCTAATGGTTTATCAATTTTGTTTATCCTTTCAAAGAACCAGCTTTTAGTTTTATTGATCTTTGCTATCGTTTCCTTCATTTCTTTTTATTTCTGATGTGATTTTTATGATTTCTTTCCTTCTGCTAACTTTGGGGTTTTTTTGTTCTTCTTTCTCTAATTGCTTTAGGTGCAAGGTTAGGTTGTTTATTCGAGATGTTTCCTGTTTCTTAAGGTAGGATTGTATTGCTATAAACTTCCCTCTTAGAACTGCTTTTGCTGCATCCCATAGATTTTGAGTCGTCGTGTCTCCATTGTCATTTGTTTCTAGGTATTTTTTGATTTCCTCTTTGATTTCTTCGGTGATCACTTCGTTATTAAGTAGTGTATTGTTTAGCCTCCATGTGTTGGTATTTTTTACAGATCTTTTCCTGTAATTGATATCGAGTCTCATAGCGTTGTGGTCGGAAAAGATACTTGATACAATTACAATTTTCTTAAATTTACCAGGGCTTGATTTGTGACCCAAGATATGATCTATCCTGGAGAATGTTCCATGAGCACTTGAGAAAAATGTGTATTCTGTTGTTTTTGGATGGAATGTCCTATAAATATCAATTAAGTCCATCTCGTTTAATGTATCATTTAAAGCTTGTGTTTCCTTATTTATTTTCATTTTGGATGATCTGTCCATTGGTGAAAGTGGGGTGTTAAAGTCCCCTACTATAAATGTGTTACTGTCAATTTCCCCTTTTATGGCTGTCAGTATTTGCCTTATGTATTGAGGTGCTCCTATGTTGGGTGCATAAATATTTACAATTGTTATATCTTCTTCTTGGATCGATCCCTTGATCATTATGTAGTGTCCTTTTTGTCTCTTCTAATAGTCTTTGTTTTAAAGTCTATTTTGTCTGATATGAGAATTGCTACTCCAGCTTTCTTTTGGTTTCCATTTGCATGAAACACCTTTTTCCATCCCCTTACTTTCAGTCTGTATGTGTCTCTAGGTCTGAAGTGGGTCTCTTGTAGACAGCAAATATATGCGTCTTGTTTTTGTATCCATTCAGCCAATCTGTGTCTTTTGGTGGGAGCATTTAGTCCATTTACATTTAAGGTAATTATCGATATGTGTGTTCCCATTCCATTTTCTTAATTGTTTTGGGTTCGTTATTGTAGGTCTTTTCCTTCTTTTGTGTTTCCTGCCTAGAGAAGTTCCTTTAGCAGTTGTTGTAGAGCTGGTGTGGTGGTGCTGAACTCTCTCAGCTTTTGCTTGTCTGTAAAGGTTTTAATTTCTCCATCAAATCTGAATGAGATCCTTGCTGGGTAGAGTAATCTTGGTTGCAGGTTTTTCTCCTTCACACTTTCAATATGTCCTGCCACTCCCTGCTGGCTTGCAGAGTTTCTGCTGACAGATCAGCTCTTAACCTTTTGGGGATTCCCTTGTGTGTTATTTGTTGTTTTTCCCTTGCTGCTTTTAATATGTTTTCTTTGTATTTAATTTTTGACAGTTTGATTAATATGTGTCTTGGCGTATTTCTCCTTGTATTTATCCTGTATGGGACTCTCTGTGCTTCCTGGACTTGATTAACTATTTCCTTTCCCATATTAGGGAAGTTTTCAACTATAATCTCTTCAAATATTTTCTCAGTCCCTTTCTTTTTCTCTTCTTCTTCTGGAACCCCTATAATTCGAATGTTGGTGCATTTAATGTTGTCCCAGAGGTCTCTGAGACTGTCCTCAGTTCTTTTAATTCTTTTTTCTTTATTCTGCTCTGCAGTAGTTATTTCCACTATTTTATCTTCCAGGTCACTTATCCGTTCTTCTGCCTCAGTTATTCTGCTATTGATCCCATCTAGAGTATTTTTCATTTCATTTATTGTGTTGTTCATCATTGTTTGTTTCATCTTTAGTTCTTCTAGGTCCTTGTTAACTGATTCTTGCATTTTGTCTATTTTGTTTCAAAGAGTTTGGATCATCTTTACTATCATTATTCTGAATTCTTTTTCAGGTAGACTGCCTATTTCCTCTTCATTTGTTAGGTCTGGTGGGTTTTTATCTTGCTCCTTCATCTGCTGTGTGTTTTTCTGTCTTTTCATTTTGCTTATCTTACTGTGTTTGGGGTCTCCTTTTTGCAGGCTGAAGGTTCGTAGTTCCTGTTGTTTTTTGTGTCTGTCCCCAGTGGCTAAGGTTAGTTCAGTGGGTTGTGTAGGCTTCCTGGTGGAGGGTAGTAGTGCCTGTGTTCTCGTGGATGAGGCTGGATCTTGTCTTTCTGGTGGGCAGGTCCACGTCTGGTGGTGTGTTTTGGGGTGTCTGTAGACTTATTATGATTTTGGGCAGCCTCTCTGCTAATGGGTGGGGTTGTGTTCCTGTCTTGCTAGTTGTTTGGCATAGGATGTCCAGCACTGTAGCTTGCTGGTCGTTGAGTGAAGCTGGGTGCTGGCGTTGAGATGGAGATCTCTGGGAGATTTTCGCTGTTTGATATTATGTGCAGCTGGGAGGCCTCTTGTGGACCAGTGTCCTGAAGTTGGCTCTCCCACCTCAGAGGCACAGCACTGACTCCTGGCTGCAGCACCAAGAGCCTTTCATCCACAGGGCTCCTTAATTTGGGATGATTCGTTGTCTATTGAGGTATGCCACAGATGCAGGGTACATCAAGTTGATTGTGGAGCTTTAATCCGCTGCTTCTGAGGCTGCTGGGAGAGATTTCCCTTTCTCTTCTTTGTTCTCACAGTTCCCAGGGGCTCAGCTTTGGATTTGGCCCCGCCTGTGCGTGTAGGTCGCCGGAGGGCGTCTGTTCTTTGCTCAGACAGGACGGGGTTAAAGGAGCCGCTGATTCGTGGGCTCTGGCTCACTCAGGCTGGGGTGGGGGGGGGAAGGAGGGTCACGGAGTGCGGGGCGGGCCTGCGGCGGCAGAGGCCGGTGTGACGTTGCACCAGCGTGAGGCGCGCCGTGCGTTCTCCCGGGGGAGCCGTCCCTGGATCGCGGGACCCTGGCAGTGACGGGCTGCACAGGCTCCCCGGAAGGGGGCGTGGACAGTGACCCGTGTTCGCACACAGGCCTCTTGGTGGCAGCAGCAGCGGCCTTAGCGTCTCATGCCCGTCTCTGGGGTCCGCGCTTTTAGCCGCGGCTCGCGCCCGTGTCTGGAGCTCCTTTAAGCAGCGTTCCCAATCCCCTCTCGCGCACCAGGAAACAAAGAGGGAAGAAAAAGTCTCTTGCCTCCTCGGCAGGTCCAGACCTCTCCCGGGACTCCCTCCCGGCCAGCCGCGGCACACTAACGCCCTTCAGGCTGTGTTCACGCCGCCAACCCCAGTCCTCTCCCGGCGCTCCGACAGAAGCTGGAGCCTCAGCTCCCAGCCCCGCCCGCCCCGGCGGGCGAGCAGACAAGCCTCTCGGCTGGTGAGTGCCGGTCGGCCCGATCCTCTGCGCTGGAATCTCTCTGCTTTGCCCTCCGCACCCCTGTTGCTGTGCTCTCCTCCGCGGCTCCCAAGCTCCCCCACTCCGCCTCCCGAAGTCTCCGCCCGCGAAGGGGCTTCCTAGTGTGTGGACACTTTTCCTCCTTCACAGCTCTCTCCCGCTGGTACAGGACCCGTCCCTATCCTTTTGTCTGTGTTTAGTTTTTTTCTTTTGCCCTAACCAGGTACGTGGGGGGTTCCTTGCCTTTTGGGAGGTCTGAGGTCTTCTGCCAGCGTTCAGTAGGTGCTCCGTAGGAGTTGTTCCACGCGTAGATGTATTTCTGGTGTATCTGTGGGGAGGAAGGTGATCTCCGTGTCTTACTCTTCCGCCATCTTCCCGGAAGTCCCTGGAAAGCGCCAAGAAATTTAAAAGTTTCAGAGCAGTTAAATAAATGCCAGACTGTAAATTCATTTAGCCATTCAGCATATATTTATTGAGTACCAATTGTATATCATCTACTCTGGTAGGTTCTAAGAATGCAGATGTGGCCCTGCTGTCTTAGACTTCTGAGCGTAGTGGTCGATGAACATGAAATAGTTTATGCACTGCAACTGTTGTACCTTATTCATTGCAGAGCTCCTCAAATGATCTATGTAGTCTTATTTTAGACAAATTCTAACAAGCTCACTTACCATTTTCTCTTCTGCCACAGGTTGGAAATGGCAGCGAGGAAGATATACTTACAGCACTATGAAGCCACAGGAGGACACAGCAGACACAACTCCAACTGCATGTGAGTTTGAAGTCATCTAACATATTGGCTAAACACCCATACAAACCCCCGTAAGTTATAAGCCTTGAGACTGTCACTGATTTTTGACGTATTAATTTAGTTGATGTTTTTATCTATGACCCAGATATGTGTGCTAAGCTACTACATAAAATAATGGACTTTAGAAAAATATACCAAAGTAACACATAATTAAAACAATAATCTAGGAAACCTTCTTATATAGAATACCTTGTTCTATGACAATGTTAAACAAGATAGTATCATGTTAGGACACTAAAAAACTAAATGTATAAAGCCATGAAAATCATTCATTTCTACCTTCATTTTAAGGCATGGATTGTTCTGCAAATTATATTGTGGATATCAGTAACATCCTTGGCAATTCCTGCATAATATGCTAGTATAGGTTGAAAATCTAAGAACAAATTCCAAAGTAAACCCAAATAACATAAACTAAGCAGCCAGAAAAATCTTTAATGAGCTAGAGGCTCTCCTTCTGCAGAGTTGGGTTATACCTGAGGGCTCATTCTTCAGAGGTCTCGGAGCAGCTCTCAAACTTTTATCTGCTTTCACACACGTGAGAGATGGCACTTAAGAAAATCTGGATGTAAATTTAAGCAAAGTTTACCATAATGGTATCAGAGTCAGTATGGATATGCAGATACTGCTTACTCTTTTTGCATTTTCCCTTGGTCTCTTTCGCATTCAAAATGTATCTATCGAGAAAATGAGAAAGCAAATTGTTAGAATTTATGAAATTATAATCCACAAATACCACCACAAAGTCATCACTGTTGTCATTCAAGAGAGTAAAGGGTAAGATAGGATCATCTGTGAGGTGTGTTTGACAAGTGCTTTTGCTAAAGCTCCACCTTGCTATATGGAGTTGACTGCTTTTGGTTTTGTCTGCTTGGCTCTCATTTTTCTTTTTTCTGGAAACAGCGTCCCAATTTTTCTTTGAGAAATCATCTTATTCTTTGCCTATGTAGTTGAGTGAGACTAAAAACCTACCACCTGTCCTGTACCTCCCGTCCTGGTGAGTGACTGATCTAACAAACCAGTGTGTTTTATCCCCACTGGAGGTAGGAATGGACAAGTAACCTTATTACTATAGTGAGACTCAATCCCAGAGTTTTTCTGGAATTATTGGGAAGGAAAGGTTTTCTTTCTATTGGTGTTGCTAAGTTATAAGATAAGCTGTTTTGCTACATAGGGAGAGCCTACATGAAAATGCCATCAACATAAAGGAAAGCAAATCAAAAGATGGAGAGAGTTAGAGTTCAGATAACACTGTTTTAGCACCTTGGTCAAGCCATACCTGTAGATGTTACTCCCCTAAGACTCTTCAGTTATGTTAACTAATAAATTCCCTTTTTTATTAAGCTACACTGGACTGGAATTTTCTCATTTAAAATCAATCAAAATCCACAATTAAACAAAATATAAACCAGCGAGAGTGACATTATAGGAAAAACCGTGACTGTTTTAATTAAAGACAAGCATAAATTTTGACCCCTTAAATTGCAATTACTTTAATTAATTAGATAAATTATTGACCATTTGTGCCACTGACTTCGGAGCACTGTGAGATGTCTGTGAGGAAGAGCCATTATTTGTCCTTTGCACATATTTAATTAAATGAAGGCCTTTACTACACCTAAGAATGTCTTATGGCCTAGCATCACAGACAAGCCACTTCACTACCACTCATGAGAAATCCCAGCACAAAGTACTACAAAACACTAAACCTGATAGGTGGCAGCTTCTCGAAATATATAATATGAAACTCAAGCAAGGAGTACTTGAATTGGATTTAAGGGAGCCTACCCATGTGAGTGTTGCAAACAAGGAAACAAGATGCCTTATTTTACCTTCAAATACTTGTGGTCAGCTAGCACAAAAGTTATGTCATGGAGAAGATGCTGTTTAAATAATGACTGTAATGGGCCAGGTACTGTGGTAAATCTTTGCGTTGAGAGTATATTAGCCGCAGGTTTGTTGTACTAGTAGTGTTAGGGCGATGAATATTTATACCCCTCAAAAGGAAGGATTATATTCAGTTTTCCTGCCAAAGAACTTGTCCTTCAGGGATAAGAAGGACATTGTAACTGCATTCGCTTAAAACTTATACAATAAATTTTGGTGGTCACATATGAGGCTGGTGGCACAGAGCTAATAAGCTTGAACTTGTAGGGGAAAGATTCGCCTTCCCTCTTATAGAAATATAGAAAGACCCTATTTGAAAGGAATTCCTCCTTTTCTACCTCCTTCTCAAGTCGTGTGCAGCCATCTTGCCCACATACCTGCTGGTCTAGAGTAAATTCCTCCTTGGGCAGGAAATACACAGTTTCTCTGGCAAGTTAACAAGTCAACTTTGCCTTAGATGGGGCTCTTCTGAATTCTAATCAGAAGTTATTTTTGATGATCACAGGCATCCTTCTCAGGGATTTTTTCCTTAGTTTCTAACTTTCAAATCCACCAAAATCAATGTGTGTTTGAGTGTGCCTGTGTGTGTGAAAAGCAAGTGGCTACTTTTAAATGTACAAGTGACGCTGTCATATCCCAGACTGGAGCCCTGATGAGCTTCTGGAAGGAAAGGAATTTCACAACACTAGAGGTTAACTGCAGTGAAGGATAAAGGACATAGCTAGACAACTTGCCCAATGAATCAGCAAAAGAGTATGTGTTTACTTGGTCAAGGCCAGAGAGAAAATACTCTCTGATATATTTTATTAGTGTCTGTGGTATTTAATAAAATGGACTTGCATTGTGGTGAAGGACATTGGGTTCTGTAGTCAGAGAGATCTGGATTTAAACCCAAGCTTAGCAACTTACTAGTGGTAGGACCTCAGGTAACTTTCTGAACCTTTCTGAGCCTTGGTTTCCTTATCTGTAAAATGGGGAGGTAATAGCTGAGAGGTTTATATTCGATGATGTTGGTGCTTAGTGCCCCAGGAGACACTCAATAGTTCACTGTTAGACTCTAATCTTACTCGAAAGTGGCAGGGCAAGTGACCACTTGCTCAAGTGGTCACTATCTGTCTGTCTGCTAATTCAGATCCTCAGTGGCAGTTGAAGTGTGACATGAAAACCTTGGCACAGTTTTTTTTTTTGCGGTACGCGGACCTCCCACTACTGTGGCCTCTCCTGCCGCGGAGCACAGGCTCTGGACGCGCAGGCCCAGCGGCCATGGCCCACGGGCCCAGCCACTCCACGGCATGCGGGATCCTCCCGGACCGGGGCACGAACCCACGTCCCCTGCATCAGCAGGCGGACTCCCAACCACTGCACCACCAGGGAAGCCCTTGGCACAGTTTTTATTGAATTCAGCACTAGGAATTTGGATTGTGACAGACATCTAAATTCTAACTTAGGATGAAATGACCCGTTCACTGTATTCTCCTCGCTTCTCTTACATTTTGAGAGTGAGCCCAACCTGAGGGTTTGGATTCACTTCCTGAATCTTGCCGTATCTCTACACCATAGACTTACACCTGGGTATTTCCAATCCCTTTGATAAAAAAAACTTGTGTCCATTTAGGGGCCCAGACCTGCCATCAGTGGAATAGAAAGAATGACTCTGAGAGGTTTCATGTTCTCACTCATTTACTCAGAAACCAAATTGGGAGGCCTGGAGGTTCCCTGGAACTGGACCTCTCCCCTCTGGCAGAACTGGATCCAAAACTTTTCAGAAAATTAATAAATGTGGTTTTTTTGTTGTTCAGTCTTGATTACCTGGTAAATCTAATAGTATTATCGCCAAGAGAGACTATATACTACTTAAGATCTCTGTACTGATTTTCCCTTCTTTGTATGTGATCTAATTTTAATTTTCTGAGCCTAAGTTTTCACTTACGTATAATCCACAGCAGAAGGTCTTTCAAAAGCAATCTTAGCTTTGCTGACTTCTACATGGACTGTGGAGACCTTGCTCTGCCTTTATTCATCTAGTGCAATGCCATTTATTAAAGCCTTTTTAAAGGATTTCGGTTATCTTAAACCTTTCTAGTAGTTTGCATATTTACTAAGGGTACGCTTTAAAACTCCACAGTAGGGAAAATTTCAAACACAGACAAAAGTAGAAAATATAGTGTAATCACTTCTGTGTATGCTGAGTCTCCATCAGAGGTTCAACAATCATAAGTTAATGGCCAAGCTTGTCTCATCTATGTACCCACTCTCCTTCCATTGTCAGATTATGTTGAAATAAACCCTAGACAACACACAATTTTACTAATAAATGTTGCACCTGGGCCTCTCTTTCTAAAAGATCTCTCTTATTTTTAATATATCCATAATACCATGATCACACCTAAAAAATAAACAATTGTTCCTTAGTATCATGATCAATCCGTTAGTGTTCAGATTCTGCGAAACTCATCATACTTTTAACTGCATAAAACTGCAGCCTCTTTTCCTAGGTTGGTCTGCAGAGCAAATCATCAGGATCTGTGGCCAACACTGGATGGCCACTATGTGCCTACCAAGAACTTTTGGCAACCAAGTTGATCCACTTTTGCTCAGAACTCGGGGCATTCCCTGGGGGCTTTGTATGCCGAGGCCCAGGAGAGCTGCCTGCTCTGAGAAGCAGGGGAGGGGTGGGCCCTGAAGATCCACATACATTCGTGAGACACTGAACCAGTGGTAGCGGTTAAGCGTGGGAATCACAGAAAGCTTTCTCTTTGCCCGTTAGTGAGCTGGGTGATGCAGAGGTGTGGGCAGAGACCCTCCTTGCAGATGGAGAGACTGCACAGCTTACAGTTGCCTCCACATAATCTCCCCCCAGCCCCACACCATATCATGCAACCTAGGGGTGGGATGTGGCGCAGAAAGGCTGGAATCCGTATCTGTCATTCCAGAATGGCCTTTCCAGTCAACCCCAGGGGGAAAAGCAAGGATAAAACCCTTCCAGTATGGAAGGCACATATTCTCTCACTAGTACCTGCTCTCCATCCCTCTCCAGATGAGGCTGTGCCCTGAGAACAATGCTGACAGATAGGTGTATCCTGAGGTCCCTGCTCACGTCTGTCTATTGGGAACGATCCAGGAGGGCAGCACCAGAATCAGGGGGCTGGCGGTAGACCTGGAGCCTATGGTGTCTAATGTTTCTCTTGTTGACAGGTGCCTTCTGGGAGAGGGTGGCAGCTTCCTAGCAACCTTTGGTGGGAACTGCAGAGAAACAGGGCAGAGGGACAGTCACTGACTCTACCACAGTGTCACCTCTAGACTGTATGCAGGAAGTGTTCAGAGCAGGTCAGCACCTGGGGATGTCTGGGCAGGGAGAGAGCTTTGCCCCAGGAAGAGACGCACATTGGTGTTGGGTGCGTTGTTTTATTGTGCTTGGGGGTGGGGCTTTCCCTAGTCCCAGTATAACTGAGTTGATGTGGCTACACCACACAGTCACCAAGGAGCGACGGACCTTGGCCCTCCTCTCCAGACTCATTGCTCGGGATCGTCTATAACCCAGCCATGGGCAGCTTCTACCGCTTCCTCAGAAGTGTATAGCTACCCTGACTTCCGGCCCTCGTGCTTTGTTCTCTGTTTGGGACACTCATTCTTTTCCAGGTCCAATTCCCTCTCCTTTCTCAGGTCTCAGCTTGAAGGCCCCTGGCTCTGGCAGGCCCCTTGTCACCCCGACAGGTGAGAGGCTGCCGCCACATGCTCCTTTACTGCCCTACAGTTTCCCAAATTATACTTCATTTATGCTAGTGCTTGTTTATTTGCGTATTTTCCGTATTTGTTAACACCTTGAAAGGCAGGACCCACCCCTAGCTTGCTCACCCCTTTAATCCCGGTGCCTGCTACAGTGCCTGCTACACGTAGGTCCTTGATACGTATTTATTGAATGCATGATTTCGGTTTATAAGTATACTCAAGGGACAGGTTTGAGCCAACATTTTGAGCAGGCTTGAAAACATCAAAAGGGGACCTGACTAATTAGGGATGGGATCTTCACTGGATTGCAAACCATTTTGCTGATGGCGAGAGGAGTAAGGGCAGAGAAGAGTAGAGGTGGGCCATTTGCGTTCTCTGGTAACCTGCACTATTGACAGAGCTCATGCTCCATCATGAACAGTGGCTCCAACACAGAAAATAGGCCAAGCCTCCTGTCACTGATGCTCCGGGGTGGCAGGGTGGGGGAGGCTGTGCTAGGTCCCTGTGGGGCTGGAAGAGTCATCTGACATCTTAGAACCCACCACCTGGGAGCCTTACATGATGGCCACCTCCAGATCCTGGAGTGTAGACCCCGGCAGTGTGAAGAGGCTGTTCTAAGGGCTGCTAGGCTAGCCTCTCCTTTAAATCATTTTAAATCAGTGATGAGGCAGCCCCTGCTGGAAGAGCTGATGTACAGTAGAGCTCAGTCTGTGGCTAAGCCATTCTCCTTAAACAACAACAGCAAGAGGTTTCTTTCTGTATTTTGTTCTGAAACCTGATTTCCTAAAGCGTCTGTCCATGGGCCCTCGTTCTGGAGAAACACATAGGGACTTAATCCCCCCTAAGGTAACAGACCTTGAAATATTTAAAGAGAGCTATAAGTTGTGACCATAATGCCTTTATCTATAATGTAATTGAGACATCACCTTGAATCTAAGAGGAAAATAGGAATTAATTATTTTGAAGGAGAAATGGGGATTTTTTTTCCCTGATTGTGTAGTGTTTATTATGGGAGTATATTTATAAAAAATCATCTAAAGTAGAACCCTGCTAAAAAGAACCCATTTATCTATCACTTTTAACTTACTTTTCCATTCCCAGATACTGTTTCCATAGACTATCACCACATCTGGCAACTGGACATCATAAATGTGCTTTAAAGAAAATCCCAATTTAAAAAGTCTCTATCCCACAAAAAAGACCCAGCTGACCTTATTGATGGTCTGAAAAAAAAAGTCACAAAGAACCTAGAAATAAAGATGCAGATGTAGAGAATGGACTTGAGGACACGGGGAGGGGGAAGGGTAAGCTGGGACGAAGTGAGACAGTGGCATGGACATATATACACTACCAAATGTAAAACAGATAGCTAGTGGGAAGCAGCCGCATAGCACAGGGAGACCAGCTCGGTGCTCTGTGACCACTGAGAGGGGTAGGATAGGGAGGATGGGAGGGAGATGCAAGAGGGAGGAGATATGGGTATATATATATATATATATATATATGTATAGCTGATTCACTTTGTTATAAAGCAGAAACTAACACGCCATTGTAAAGCAATTACACTCAAGTAAAGATGTTAAAAAAATTAAATAAATGGGTTTATGCAAAAAAAAAATAGCGACAGTACCAAATGCTGCAGGGGGTGTGGAGAAACTGAATCTCTCATATATTACTAGTTGAGTAAGTAAGATGGTACAATTACTCTAGAAGATAGGTTGTCAGTTTCTTAAAAAACTAAACATAAACTCATCATACAATTCAGCAATTATGCTCGTAATGAAAACTTATGTCAGCACAAAAACCTGTAGGTGATTACTAATAGCAGCTTTATTTGTAAACCTGGAAACAACAAAAATATCCCTCAATAGGTGAATGGTTAAACAAACTGTGGTTTATCTGTCATCCGTACCATGGAGTGAATTACTGATACACAAACTTTGATGGATATCAAGGGCATTTTGCTAAGTGATTTAAAAAAAAAAAAAACCTCAAAAAAAAAAGTCACCCAAATTCTTGGTTATTTTGCTATAGAATAGAACCTTGGACTCTCTGTTCCATTAATTTATTAATTTGGTTAATATGATTGTGATGATGGATTAAGTTTTGCTCTAGCTGAATTCTTCATTTTCAAATGTTGTCTCCTGAATTCATACACTGCCTTATTCACAGGTTATAAACCACCACCTCAGTTGCTTTGTTTAGTTCCTAAATCACTTCCCTATTTTTAGATCATTACCATATTTGAGAAGAATAGATAACCTTTGATTTCTTGTGCATGTGGCAGCCTGAGGTCCCAGCACTTAAGGTTAATGTAGCTAAATCTAAAGCATGGAGTAAAAATATTGGATCGGTTGTAGGCGTGACATCTACTTCAATGGAATTTTTTTTTTTTTCTGAGAACAGATCCCATTTAATAACTTTAGCCCGAGTTAATGTAGCTCTGTTTGAAGCCCCTGTCCCTCTCAGGGAGTGGCTGTATGGCGACATCCCCCCTGCCCACTGGCCTGTGCCCTGTAACCCAAAGCCACCTGCAGTTGGTTGGGTTGGTGTCTGATCTCCTAAGAAGTCACACTATGCCCTTACAAGTGCAGCCACTGAACCTCTGTTTAATGCCATTCCAAGTCAGTTTGCCAGGAAAAATGACTGACTCATGGAAAAAGAACTTGTATTAAAAGTGGAGGAGAGTACAGTGAATCTATCCAAGAAGGTCCTAATACCTAAATCGCTTTGAAATAGATATTTGTATCCCTGACACTGTGTGTTTTGTGCATTGAGAATGTAAAGGCCTGTGGGATTGACACATATCCTACCAGTGTATATTCTCAACTGAACATTTTCCTATCCTGAATTAGCAAAGTTATCCTTGGACGATAGCTTCGTTTATTTCCCCTCAAAATACCTTTGGGATAGAACAGTGGTTCTGAACTCACAGATTATTTTGTCTCAAGGGGACACTTGGCCATGTCTGGAGAAATTTTTGGTTGTCACAATTGGAGGCTCCTGGCATCTAGTGGGTAGAGGGTGCTGCTAAACATCCCACAATGCACAGGACAACCTCCCACAACAAAGAATGACCTGGCCCTAGGTGTCAGTCATGCCAAATTGAGACGCCTTGGGTTGGAGAATTTATTTCTAATTGATTTAAAATTTCTTCCAATTGACTTCAACTTTATTGTTTTAGATCATTTTCTTGAGTCCAAGAATGACTAAAGTTAGTACAGAACCGCTGCTTATCAAAATTCCCCACACCACATCCAAGGTAAACTGGCATTACAAGGGTAACAAGTATAATACAGATCACTAGTGTATTCCTAGGTGAGACTGTGTCTCCATGTCTTTTGTATCCTTAATGAGGAGAGACTGAAAAGTAATAAGGAATTACTTTTCCAGGGCTGCCATAACAAATTACCACTTAGTGGCTTAAAACAGCACACATTTATTATCTTACAGACTGTAGGTCAGAATTGTGACACGGATCTCACTGGGCTAAAATCAAGGTGTTGGCAGACCTGTGTTCCTTCTCGAGGCTCTAGGGGAGTATCTATTTCCTTGCTTCTTCTGTCTTCTCTAGATTGCCCACTTTCCTTTGCTTGTGGCCCCCCTTCTCCACTGCAAAGCCAGTAATGTTGCATCTTTCTGACCAGTCTTCTGTAGTCATATCTATGTCTGATCACAGCCAGGAAATGTCCTCTAGTTTTAAGGACCATTGTGATGACATTGGGCCCACACATATAATCCAGGATAGTTTCCTCATCTCAAGGCCCTCAACTTCATCACATCTTCAGAGTCCCTTCTACCATGTAAGGTAACATACATATTCACAGGTTCCAGGGATTAGGATGTAGACGTCTTTGGGAGGCATTATTCTGTCCCACACAGAATAATACTAACTTTGTCATCACCGAATTTCCATTGAGCTACTGATGTCCCACAAACTGGGGACGGGTTAAAGCACATGGGCTTTGGGAAATATGCTATCAGTTGTCATGGAACTGTCCTGTGAACAGCTCAACTGCAACCTTGTAGTACGAGTGGGTTTGCCTCCGAAGGAAATGGACATTTCAGCTGTCGATCATTCTGGAAAGAAGTCATTCCTAAATGAGCCTTAGAACAGGGTGAGGGAAACACTTTTCTTTCTCTCTCTGAGACTGGGTTCCCTTTGGCCTAGACCTGGAGATGTGGAGGTACCTGGAGCGCGAACAGCCACTGGGCATAGGATAAACCCTTGGGGCTGAGTAAGTGGCCTGGGGTAGAGCACATGTTATAAACTTGCTTTATAAGGGACCTAGAAGGGGCGGGACTGTGCAGTCCCCTTGAATTACTTTTAGAATAATTTTATTATCACTATTTTTTCAAAAGTAGCCTGTTTCTGCTTGGCTGTGAAAAGTGAAAGGGAAGGGCTTCTGCTATACTTGGGGATGGCTCTCCTGGGGTGAGAAGAAGCAGCTTACAGAATCTAGAATCAGATGACTGGTGACAGGAGGATTTAGAGAACACACAAGATACTGAGATACTCAGAAACCGGTAAAAGAGGAAAACCTATGCTGTAGGCAGAAGGTTTATATCCCTCCCCACTAAATTCATGTTGAAATCCTAACCCACATGATGATACTTTTAGGAGATGGGGCCTTGGGAGGTGATTAGGTCACAGGAGCAGCGCCCTCGTGAATGGGATTAGTGCCCTTATAATAGAAGCCCTAGAGAGCTTCTCGCCCCCTTGTACCATGTGAGGACACAGTGAAAAAATATCCATCTGTGAACCAGGAAGAGGGCTCTCACCAGACACCAAATCAGGCAGGTGCCTTGATTTTGGATTTCCAGCCTCCAGACCTGTGAGAAATAAATTTCTGTTGTTTATATGCCACCCAGTCTATGGTATCCTCTTAGAACATCCTGAACTTGAATGGACTAAGACAACCTGGAAAAGAATGCATGTCAAAAGAATGAGGGGTTCCAACTGTTGTGATTTATGTATAAAAGGGAAATGTGACCTCCTGGGTGCTGAAGTCTGGGATATTTGGGCTATGTACCCCAATCTGCTTTATAGTAAACAGTGCAAGTGTGAGATTTGAATGCATTTTGGTCATAAACATGACATTTTACATTCACATAAAACTGTCTTAAATCACAAGATTTTACAATGTGATGCTGTGGAGATGACATTAAGTTTTTCCTTTGAAGGTATTGACTGGAGTGGGCCTTGTGGAAAGAACCTTGGGTGGCTCATGAGGAGACGGGCTTTTGTGTCTCCTGTTTTCACTCTGCACATTGTACCTGAATGATCTCCTGACTCCTGCATTTATCCACTGTAGCACGTATGTGATTCTTGGTGTGATGAGCGTAGATTGTTTATTTCCCCTTTGCACCCATTGGTACCCAGCACCACGCCTGGAAAAATGACTTTTTTTTGCTAAGTAACTACATCAGAGTCTCTATTGTCACTAACCAGCTGGCTGGCTTTGGTGAACTCACTTTATTTGAGCTTCAGTTTCCTTACTCAATATGAGGAGTGTGGAAATTTTAACTCTAAGATAATTTCTGGCTCTCATATTTCATATCCTTTTCAATGTATAAATTGTTGCTTCAACCCAGTGATTGTTTTTCCTACTCTCTTTTATTTGGTAAAGTAGGGAAGGCACCTAATTATCTTCCAGTAAAGTGTTGGATGTTTCAACTGACAGGTAACCAAGCTAAGAGTAGGATGACCCTTGATATATATGCATTTCGTTCCTTTGATTCCACTCGGTTCCTGCTATGTCTATACAATATTAAGTGCATTGGAAATAAATTTCACCCTTGTCGGACAGAAATCAAAGGAAGCAGTTTCTGGGCTTTACATCAGACAAAGGTTTGAGCCAAATGAGGTGTGGGATGGGCTCTGATCTTTTATCATTCCCTTCTGCCTTGCTTTCTCTTTAAGCTTCTTAGATTCATGTATCTAGTTCTAGAGATTCTATTCCCCTGGCTGGAACCCCCTTAGCTCTCCAGCTTTCCCCCTTATTCTCCAAAGGAAATGCTGAGGTTGTGTGCTAAAACATTTCTTAATTGCATTCTCCTTCAATACACACGTAGCTGTCTTTTGAGCTTTGGCATGCAAGTGATGACAGAAATATACTGGTTTACAAGTGCCAACACCCAAGGCCACCACAGGGGTGTAGAATTCACCTGCCAGAGCATTTGACACTTGCGTCAGGAATAGGCAACAGCTGAGAAAAGCCCTGTGAGAAATAGTTTTTCACGTACACAGGAAAGGCTGTCCAGAATTGTAAATCAGTTGGATGTCTATTTCTTCCAGCAAATTCTCCCAAGGGTGGAGGAAACGGGGAGTCTATCCAGCTCACTTGGTGGTTGTGTGGAAAATGATAGCATACCAGTGATGCAGGAGTCATTTTGCATCATGAGATGAAGGCCTTTGGTTCCTCATCCTTAGAAGTTTGGCTAAGACTGGGAGGCCAATTGCTTCCAGGTGCAGAGGTTTGGGTGCAGTCCCCTCTTCATATTTAATAGTAGAGATCACAAGCTTTGAGCCCGTCTAAAGAGACCAGCTGTTTCATTTGGCCAATCATGACGGTGGTATTCAGGCATCCTTCCCTTAGCTCTGCCACCTTGAAGCCTAATCTTGGAGAACTTTTCCTTTCATTCGTGATGGTGTGCAGATGCCTTTAGATGCGAACAGGAAGTAAGCCACCCGGTTTATGGTATTTTTTTTTATAGCAGCCTGAACGAACTAAGACACTCTCTCTTGACTTCTAGGACATTACACTTCATAGATATTCATCCCACATCTTTGATTGTGTCTTGGTGGTTCCTTGCCCTTCATCTGTCACTTAGAGGTCAGTTGCTCCGAAGCTGGCCAGACTTCCTATATTCTTCCTGGTCAGTCTCACCCACTTTTACATTTTTTTCTAACATCTCTATGGTGATGATTCATAATTTTCCAACCAAGTTTGGACCATTCTTTTAACTTTCAGATCTGTGTTTCTACTGTCTCTAGTTGGTTTCATCACATACATTGCAATTATTTTATTCATACAACAGATATTTGTTGAATACTGACAACACAACAACAAATAGCACAGTTTCTCTGCCCTTTCGTTGTTCATGGATTCTTGTGAGAGGCAGTTTTCTTGTCTGTCCTCTCTAGAATGTGAAATCCTTAGAAATATAAATTGTCTTTGTTTTGTGTGTGTCCAGATTCTACCAGTAACTGGCACGCTGAGATGCTCAAAATATGTTCACTGCATTAATTCACGAATCATAGACACATGAGGGCAAAAGGAATCTTACGTTCAACCACTGTCCCAGTTAGATTCCCAATTTGATTTACTTCTAAAATATACCAATACCTGGTCACCCAGTTTCTGCAGGCACTGGGAGTTGTTCTTTATCATTGGTGTTTACAGACTCTGCAAAATGGCTTTTTTTCTTTCTTTTATAATGAGAAAGAAAGAAATACCGAACCTAGAAAAGTGTGGGGGAAATCCTAGGGTATGTGAACAGAGGTAGAAAGAAATGACCACTTTGCAAGGAAGAAGTCATATAAGCAGGTTAGAAAAAGAGACTGAACTATTCACCTCCTATAGCACCCATTCAAAACAGAGGGTCAACAGCTACAGCTGTTTCAGTTTTGCCAATTTTGTCCTCCAGGTTAGACACGTGCCTTGCATTTACTTTAATAGGAGCCATATGTACGCCGTTGATGGCGGTACTTATTGCTAAGGAAGCGAAGTACTGAGTTCCTGCCACCCGCCCACATCTGCGGCTTTATAAGCCGCAAGAAAATGAAAAACAAACACGCTGCTGGCATACTAGGAAACCATGGAGGTTTGACAACACCAACCAGGAAGAAAAAGAGAATTGGAGTGTGGAGACTGTGCTGGTGGGACGCTGGAGCGTTACAAAAGGTCAGGTCTTAAATTCACAGCCCTTGGGTTACTCCGCTCCTCGTAGCTGGGGTCTTTCTTTGGATGAAGTGTTATGGAGGATATTTCTGCGTCTCTCGGATCTGGGAATGAAACACAAAACTCATGGGTGATAAAGATAGCTTTCAGTTCATTTTTTGAACAAATGCTTGTTTGAGTTCCCAGAAGTTGTTAGCTAGGACATGGCAACCCTTCCCATAGTACCAGGTTTGAGTGTTTGTTTTTTTTTTTTAAAAAAACCTCTTTTCATAAGTACAGTCAAGGATATTCAGTGCAGCATTCTTTATGCTGTCTCTAAATTGGGTAGAGGTCGTGGTCAGCAATAGTGGATTTGATAAATAAATGATAAAACCTTTATACAAGGAAATTTGTGGAACTTAGAGAGGGTTATTAAGCTCGTAGGCACTGATATGAAGCTCTCCCCGAGACATTGCTAACTGAAAAAAGAAAAGCTGCAGAAAACTATATGTGTGGACTTTTGTTCAATAGACCGAGGATTCTCTGAAAACACAATTCCCTTAAAAGCTTAGTAGGTTTGGGCTCTGTTTGCAGCCACTCAATTTTAGTAAAAACAAAGTTAGTTATCTTGTCAAGTCAGTGCCCCTGAATCGAGATTAGAGCGAGTTCTGTCCATCTGACCGGAGATCAGCTTAATACTCTCCAGTTTGGCCTCTGTCTCAAGGTAGGTCAGAAGTCCCATCTTATCTTTCCCTTGTCCCTAACCCCAAGTCCAATGACTGGCTCTTTTCCTTGGGGTAGATTGTCTCCTTTTAAAATAGGAAGTTCACAGGTTTTAAGAAGCCTGAGGGAGAAGCCTGTTGATTCCTCTTGCTGTCTAATCTGCTCCCACGTTTATCTTCAATTCCAACGTTATCCTGGGGCTTAGTATCTCTAACCCTGCAAGTAAAATACAAACAGAATTGAAAGCTTCTCCAAATTACTTGTACGTAGGAAGGGTCTTTCTTAGCAAGGTTTTATTTTCCCTCTGTTTCCAGAAGGGCAAGTGTGCACAGGAGTTCTTTGTAAAAGAAATTTTTTTCTTGCTGGAGCTTAGTGAGGGCGGCAAGGAGTAACCGATACATCCCTACATTCTAGAGTTTTTCTGCAAAATTCCCTAATATTCCAGCCTTCTTAGACATGTTCTCTATATCCCCAGGTGCAACAGGTAAATCACCTTGTAACAAACATTTCCAGCTTCTTAGCTTAGTTAGGCCAGAGGTCTCCTAACTGCCATCTAACCTAACACAGCTTGGCCAATTCCCCATTATGGACTCTTATTTATAATACTATTCCCTATTTCCAAGCACCGGTTTCTGTATTGCATATAACTTTCAGTGTCAAGTGACAGAAACCTAACTCAATATACTTTAAAATAGTTTCTCTTTCATTTGTGAAACAGGGTAGTTGTTCTTGAAGCACAGCTGGATTCCATCAAAAGCTTAATAGGTGTGGGATTAACCTACTTGAGCAATGCTGTCACACCCAGGTGCACCTATTTTCCACCCCTGCGTTCTATGTCCTTGTTGTTGGTTTCATTCTCAGGCTTCTGTGCTCACTTAGGGCAATTAGAGATGTATTTCTAAGGCTGGTATCCTCAGAAGAAAGAGAAAGTCTTTGTCTAACAGCATAAGCCGTCTTGAAGTTGTCCCGTTGCCTCTAACTGGGCTGGCTGACCTGCGCTCACCCTGAACAGACAGTCACTGCGGATTTATAGGTGATGGCCAGCTCGCGCACTCAGCCTTGGAGACAGGTTTGCTCAGCTACATTTGAAACACTTTCAAGAAAGGGGGTGATTTCCTGAGAAAAAGTGCTTTTATTACTAGAATAAGAAATTATGGTTGCTGGGCATAAAACATAAAAGGTAACAATGACAGAAATATTATAGAGACAGAAGGCTATTTGTAGGAGGAAAGAGTGGATTTGAAGGAGGAGAGAGAAATGGAAAATCCTGAGTAGGCCGAGTTTTTGAAAGACAGGGTGTTTCTGAGAGAGCAGGGAGGAGATATTAGAGATTTGCTATGCTGTGATGTGGGATTTGGGGAAGATGGTGTTTTTAAGCTTAGTTTGCTATGTTTCATGCTATATAATTTCTTCTCTCTCATTTTTCAAGAAATATAAGTAAAGACTTATACCCTTCGTCAAGGCCTTTTGGAGATATATTTGTGCTGGCTTATGGATACAACACTAGGCCACTTCTGGTCTAGAGGGCACCCAGATTTGTTTGGGTTACATAAGATACTTAGAAACAATTGCTAAATTTTTAGGGAGAGTGACTAGACTCAGGATAATATTGAGTACAGAATTTCTACTTTCAAGCAACAGACAATTTTTCTAAGAGCTCTCCTTTTTCTAATAGTCTTCCATTTTTTCTTAACTGGTAAATTAGCAACAGTTGAAGGTCAACAGTAAGGGTGGTCAGCCCTGCAGTATGAGAAGGCATTCAAAAACATTGATTCTGAAACCAATAAGGATTAATTGACTATGAAAATAATATAAAGCAGAAGTTCACTTAGCTGCACATGAGAACCGTGAGGGAGCTCTTAAAAATACCAACACCGCGTTCCCACTTCTAGTCATTTTGATATAACTGCTCTGGGGCAGGCTTGGCATCAGCATTTTTAAAAGCCCTTTAGGCGATGCGAATGTGCTGCTAGACTTGAACCATTGCCGCAGAGGTTAGGGCTTAATCAGGCTTGCCGATTAATGTCATCGTCACGTGAACTGCATTTGTTGAACACGTACCTTCTATCCAACACACTCCTGTTAGGCATTCCCATATCATAGTAACCTAAATAATGAGCTAACTGTAATGCTTCTCTCAGGAAGTAATGACAGTGCCAAGTAAGCTCTCTGGGTTGGCATGAGGAACCGGGAGTTGACCTGCAGAGTGACTGAACCCAACAAAGTACTTCATGACCACATTTCTATGTTGCACTTGTAATAGAGAGCAGAGCTGGCCCAGAGTTAAAGGCCAGTAAGTAAATATCAAAAACCTGCAGCAAAGGCCTCCGAGATCTATGGAGCCAATGAAATATTCAGGCCATGATCTGACAGCAAAGCTGTTTTGACTTTCTGTACCTGTAGAAAGGAGGACCAGGCCACTTAGTTCATATTTAGCGTATGTGGCAACTCTAACTCCCATGTAGGAGAGCTGCCACGGACTTAGGGAGAAATAGTTGATGAGTTAGAGCTCGGGTGTTTCACTTGCTTTCACCTCACCTCTATCCCCCTGCCCTGCCCAGCCCAGCCCCTGTTCTCTGCTTGCTGGCTACCACCCACCCCCATTGCTTCCTGCTTCAGTTAGTGTCCTGGGAAGAGGGGGAGGGGGGTGATTGCTCTCATTGGCAGATGCTGTGATTGTTATTCCTGCGGCTGCTTCCCTGCCTGCACAGGTAGCACCCTGTAAGTCAGATCTGGGAAGCAAATGCCTCACTGAGAGTTGCCTGCATTTGTTCTTCAATAAGTAAAACACCTCCTGGTGTGGTGATTAAAAGGGGCCGCCCAGGAAGGTTTTACGCGTGCTTTAAGACACAACATTTATATTAATGCTGGGTTGAAAGTGACCTTTTGATGCTGCTATCTTCCAGTAAAATAGCATTTCGTCAGTCATTTGGTAGTTTTCTCTCTCGAAATAGCCGCTTCTGAAAGTGAGGACCACTAGAATTTCCAAACCGAGGGGTTAGAAAGTGGTGTTTCACTTGTTTTGTAATGAAGAAGTTTTGACAGAGCTGAGCTTCTGCATTAGAAAAAGTGCTGCAGGAGGCCTTAGAATGAAGGGGAGAGGGGAAACTGGGAGAATGAAATCACTGGCTTCCAGGGTTGCCAAAACCCTTCTAAACTACAACAGTCTTTTTAGGCAAATATACGATGACTTTTAATCCTTTTTCTGGTTAAAGTTGAAGGAGATTGTATTCTTCGTAAGATCTGTTTCAGGTTATCTATTATTGTGTAACAAACCACCTTCCAATAGTGGTTTGTTAGAACAATCTCTTATTATCTCTGAGAGTTGACTAGGCTCAGCTAGGGGGTTCCCACTTGGCATCTCTCATGGGATTGCAGTCCCTCCGTGGCTGGGTCTGGGTGGTCTCTAAGGCCTCCAGACTCACAGGTCTGCTGCCTGGGCCAAGGGCTCCCACAGCTGGGGCTCCTCGGACATCTTTCTCTGCGTCTATGTGCCCTTTCCATGTGCTGTCTCCATCATGGTAGTTTTAAGGTAGCAGCGCTTCTTACATGGTGACTCAAGGTTCCAAATACACTTGTCTCAAAAGAGATTGCCAGGCGGCTTCCTTCCTGGTGGCTCTCTTTCTCTTAGAGCATGTGCTTCTAGGGAGGCCAGCTGCCATATTGTGTGCAGTCCTTTGGAGAAGACCATGGGGTGAGTAACCGAGGGCTGTGGGCAACAGTCCCATGAGTGACCTGGGAAGTAGATCCAGCAGCCCAGCTAAGACTTCAGATGACTGCAGCCCCAGCTGATACCTTGCCTGCAGCCTCCCGAGAGACCCCGAGCCAGATGCCCCCAGCTAAGCCTCCCTCAGATTCCTGACACTGTGAGATAATACCTTTTTGTTTTAAGAGACTACATTTGGGTTAACTTGTTACGCAGCAATAGGTAATATATACAGCCTCTTTTCTGCTCTTTCCTAATCTTCCATCTGCCAAGTAGGCACTCAGTTGCTGTGGAACGAATAAATGAATGAGGAATGAATAAATACATGGTTTTTGGCTCTAAAGGTAGTCCATTGTTTCTCATAGCACACACTTGCTTTTGTTATGGGAACTTTGGAGATCTATATTGATTGTCTCAACTTCCTACAGAGCTGAAACTTGCCAAAGGCCATTACTTAATCTCCAACCAATAAGTCAGTGATATAGACACACATACATGAACACGCAAGCCTATGTGTGTATGTATATATACATACATGTATATATGCATAGACACATACACTGGGCTGCCATATATTTTTCATGTCAGAAAGGCTTCCCTTTTCTAATAAAATAAATTAGATGGTATGTTGGTCTGCCACATCCAGAAGTATTTAAGTCCTAGCATAAGTATGGTATAACCCTATACAAACTTTTCTTTTTTTCTGACAAGTTATATTCTTGGCTATTTTGCTGTTTGTAGTGTTTATTTCTGCCTATTTACTTCTCACCTCTTTAAGTCAATTTAATTGGTATCTGGGAGTTATAAAAATATTTTAAAGTAGACTGATTTTTTGTTTTGTTTTGTTTTGTGGTACGCGGGCCTCTCACTGCTGTGGCCTCTCCCATTGCGGAGCACAGGCTCTGGACGCTCAGGCTCAGCGGCCATGGCTCACGGGCTCAGCCGCTCCACGGCATGTGGGATCTTCCCGGACCGGGGCACGAACCCATGTCCCCTGCATCGGCAGGCGGACTCTCAACCACTGCGCCACCAGGGAAGCCCTAGACTGATTTTTACTACCCAACCATTGGGTTATGATTTTGAATTCTCCCTTAGAGGATATATATATATATATATATATATATATATATATATATATACATCTGAAAGTAATTTTAATACCAGTCGACTCTGTTAAAGGTATTTGCTTTGGATCTGTAGTGCCCAAATTATACTTTCTAGTCTTTATGTAGAAATATGCTAATAATTCAGTGAAACCTAAGTCAAACCGGAAAAAGTGGCTTGCTCAAGATTTCTTTTTGGTAACGAGGTAAAAAGATGAGTGAAGACATTCTAGGTAATGTTTCTAGACCATTCTCACCTGCTGTAAACCTCATCCCAGCTGTCCTTATGGGGGCCCTTTTTCCCTATAGCTCCGTCAGCGTTCACTCCTGGCCCCTCTTGCTCCCTCACTTGTTCCCCTCGGCAGAAGAGCGACTTAGCTGATGTGACTTTGGTTGAGGAGCTGAGCACACACGACTTAATCCCTTTCTCTTTCTTGGCTCAGGAGAGCCTAACGGCTGGTCTGCTCTTGGTCACATGCTGAGGTTGGCCTGTGCTGTCTGTGACTCGATGGGTGCAGCAAGTACTGTGGGTGCCCCATCTCTCTCCTCCCAGCCTTCACCTCTACAGGCAGAAGGTTGCTTATTACCAATGCCTGCGCTTTCTTAGCGTATGTTCCTGGCCACAGGAACATACTTGGCCCATGCACAGGACAAGCTGGAAGTGTCCTAGAGTTGATGTCCTTAGAGGCAGGTCTCTAACAAGGATGGAGTGGGAGTTGATGAATAAAGAGCTAGTTTCAGAGACACTGGGGTGAGACAACTCTCAGAGGTGTGTTCTCTGCTTTCTCCCAGAGTTCCCCAGCTGGATTGAGAACAGGCTGCCCACAGTGGGAACTGACTTTATTTATTTATTGATTGATTGATACTTAAAAATATATATATTTATTGGCATACAGTTGCTTTACAATGTTGTGTTAGTTTCTGCTGTACAGCGAAGTGATTCAGTTATACAGTTATGTATATACAGTTAAACAGTTATGTATATCGGTAACTGCCTTTAGGACATGCTCTTTGCTGGCTTTCTTCCCTTCCCTGTCACTCCCTCACTCTTCGGCTTGGATTAACACCCAGGTATACTACTTGGGGTCAAATCTTTGCCTTGGGTCCGGCTTCTGGGTAAATCTGTTCAGGGTGCATTATTAGGGACCGCTGCTGCTTCCCACCTGAGTCACATTCTCCAACAGCTCATGTGAAGCTGACATCTGTCGTCTCATTTGCCCGACTTCTGTTTATCTCGCTTAGTTCAGAACTCAGGAGGGTAAATGGATTATATTATTAAGGCTCCTTCTCAAATCCCCATAACTTGTACTTTTCCATGTCTCCTAGTTTCTTCACATTAAAATTTAAAAATATAAAATTAAGCCTTATAAGCAAACATTAAATGAATTTGGCTCACAACCCACTCTCTTCCTGCCAAAGACATGGATTAAAAAAATGTGTATTTTGATATATGATATATAACTTCTATTTTGTTTACAATGGTATAGTCTCATGACAAGTTTAATATCTTTAGCTAGATTTTGACAAAAATTTCTTTAGTTGCAGTATTGAATGTTTTAATTTTTTTTCTGCTGGGTAACTGTATTTGTCTCTTTATTCTACCTTTATATGGTGATTTTCTATGGAAACGGAAAACATTTTTAAGAGCATATGGTTCTTTATTTTTATTTTCTCTTAGAGCTGAGTCAGAAAAATTTACAAGTGGGGAACTTGATGCTGAGAAGTTAACCCAATGTGCAAACTTGGGTTAATTGTTTAGCCTCTATCTCCTCATCTATAAAATGGGCATGGAATTATTTTACCCACAACACAGGATTGCTGTTAATATCAAATACAAGGGAAAATGTTGTCTTATAAGCATAAAGTGGTATAAGAATCTTGGTTTTTATTTCTCCTTTGCTTTTGAGGCAAAGAGGGTTAGCTAATTCTCAAGCATATGGCTAATTTGAAAGTCCATGTGAGGCCCCCACAAGAACCCATTGACCTTGAGGTAGAAAAATATGAAATTTTCTGGGAGATGCCAGTCTGTTCTAAGCATGGCAATTTTCAGGGCCCATTGAGGTGAGGGGGAGCTGATGATTTTCACTTGATTCTTTGTGGCAGAGGCCATTCCCTAAATAGGCAGAACCTTCTCTAAAATTTCCAGTAAGAATCTGAGCGAGGTTATTTGCGTGGAGAGAATGGAAGAGCCAGTTAAAATTCCTTGGA
Organism: Lagenorhynchus albirostris; assembly: GCF_949774975.1. NCBI lineage: Eukaryota > Metazoa > Chordata > Mammalia > Artiodactyla > Delphinidae > Lagenorhynchus > Lagenorhynchus albirostris. The sequence continues at coordinate 51,759,654 of NC_083111.1, forward strand.
ATTAATCAAAAGCTGTGATCCTCCAACAGCTGCCCATTTCCCGTGATGCTTGTGGTGATCCCAGGTGGGAATGCGTCTGATGGCCAAGTTTATTAAAGTAATTTTGCTATTTTGCTGTGTATCTGATCGATAGGAAACACTGTTTCTTCCTCTCCCAATGTGGCATTGGTTAACTAAGATAGACATTCCCTGGAATCATGAGAAAAATTGGGAGTTCATTTATTATGGTGTTCATTAACAAACTTTTTTGATAATTTTTGTGAGTTTCTGTATTTGATATTCCCTTTATTATCATTACTTTTCAGTATTACTATTAAAACATATCCAGAATGTTATCTTCTAGTGTAAATTTAGGCAAGTTAGTTTTTTTTTAAAACACCCAAACTTGATTTTATTTTCTAGCTTTCACTGACCCCTGGTGGCTTCTCCTGCTATGTGGGAAGGAAAGCCATGATGCTAGGTTGTACTTTGGCTGGACAGCAAGCAGCCAGGTGACTTCTGTATAATGTATTTGGATTTCAGAGAATCTTTAATTTCTCAGTCAAACTGTATATCCTCTCTAGAGCCCCCTGCCATGACCATCTACCTTCCGTATCATGTTTCCAGTGATGGGTTTCCTTCATTTGCTGAGGATTTTCATTGTTAGGATTTTTATTTTTGCTGAGGTTAAATTTACTTCCTACTTTATATGGCTGTTAATCTTCTCTCCTCCCATATTTCTTTTGGTATTTTTCCTTTATCAGAATCTTGCTCTTTTTATTTGGGAGAGAAATAGAGACCAGATGACCCATAAGATGTGTTGGATATTCTAGACTGTATTGGATCTGCCCTTTCAACTGCAGCATTTGTGTGTATTTAGGGAGAGGAGGAGTTAGAACTGGAGAGTTCAGTGTTCACTCTCTCTTCTCGTTTGCCCTGGGGTCATAAAGAAACTATCCCAGAAAGTGAAACTGAGCTGGTTTAGAAATGGCCCATTTTAAGCCTGTTGGCATTCTAGGATACCAAATAATTACCTGTCCTCTCCTCTAAGTGCTAATAGATATAAAACTGATTCAGGGAAAACAAATTATTTTTAAATCAAGAACTAATCATTCCAAAGCCGAGGGCTCCTTGGTTGGAAATTAAGGCAAAATTCCTACTACCTCCATCTAACTCCAGACCTTGAACTGGCCTTGGAGAGAGTTGGGTCTGCAAAGCGGACAGTGAATTGACTCTCTGAGCTTTGTGGAGGATCTTGGGCTGCCTTACAGCCAGGAGAGCAGGGAGAAGAGAAAGATTTCCATGTTGGTCCACTTGGGGTGCACCAAGACTCTAATAGCCTTGGAATAGTGATGTTTCACACTGATGCAGTCCAAAATGATCACTCAGACATGGCTCACAGGTGCCCCACAATAATTTTCTTCTACATACAAAGTTCACAATGATCACTGTCTCTGTTTAAATTCCATTCCAGCAGTATGGAATGGTTGACTCATAGGGTAGAAATAGTAGAAATAACAGACAAGAAACTCTATGCCTAATGACTCACTGAGGTGCATCAGAAATTGGTGTTGGTTTGGTCTCCTTTTAAAAACTTTCATGGTCAAGCAGAATCTTCAGAGTTGGTTTTTGGACACATACCCCCAGGTTGCTGGCCTCCTGAATAAAGCAAACTTTTTGTTCCTATAGAAAAAAAAATGGGTGTTAGCTTGCAAAGTGCAGGGGGTGGGGAGATTAATGAAAACTGAGTCACTAATTATGTAATAGAATTCCTGTATGTAAATAGAATTGACCTAATAGGCACTAAAAAAGCGCTATTTGGAAATTCAAGGAGAATCTGTTTCCTGTGGAAGCACACTTACTACTAAAATTAGTGTGACATCACAAACTTACCATATGCTCAGTACTGGCTAGATATTTGCTGTGGGAGCTTCTCAGTCAATTTCCCCTTTAAAGGGTATATTAGAGTTCTCCAGAAAAGCACAATCAATAGCATCTGTATCCATATCTACAGATCTATGTGAGGAGGTTTCCTGTAGGAATTGACTCATGATCATGGAGGCTGAATCCCACAATCTGCTATCTGCAAGCTGGAGACCCAGGAAAGCCAGTGGTATAATTCAGTCCAAGTCTAAAGGCCTGAGAGCTAGGGGAGCCCGATGGTGTAACTACCAGTCTGAGCCTGAAACCTGAGAACCTGGAGGGGTAGGGGTGCTGGTGTAGGCCCAGGAGTTCAAAGACCCAAGAACCAGAAACTCTGATGTCTGAAGACAGGAGAAAATGGATGTCCCAGCTCCAAGAGAGAGGGGGCGGGAGAGAGAGGGAGAGAGGGGGCGGGAGAGAGAGGGAGAGAGACGTTTCACCAGCTCTCTGGGCATCCCTTAGCCCAGTCAAGTAACCATCCACCAATGGCCTCAAAATCCCTGACACTTAGCGTATAATTATTTTTTTCTCTTTTCATGGGAAACAAATAGGATTAACAAACTGTGCTCATTGTTTATTATTCTTAAACAAGTCACTATAAAATACATTCTGCATATCGCACAAGGGGAGAAAGCATGTTTATCTCGTAAACATTTCTGAGATAAAGTTGTCCACAATTCTGCATGTTGTTTAATGATGCTATAACAGGTTAGAAAGAGAGTTGCCCCTTTATGACTCAAAAGAAGTAAAAGAGTTGTGATTCGATAGCACAGTTTGAGGCCCACGTTGCACCAGAAGGACGTAACAGCCCCTCACCTTTTGCAGCCATCGCTTGGTAAAGGCCATGGGGTTTGGCTGCGGATTTGTACACATACCCCTAGGAATCCTGGATCACTCAGGTGGGGAGACACACACCCTGCTCAGAGCAGGGGAAGAGCTGGTGTTTCCTGGGTGCTGCTTGGCACCACATTTTGTCCAACAAAAAGGGACAGTAAAGCTTTCTTGGCTGGTCTAATTGTCCTAAGCTTCCATCTCATTGTGATTAAAACAGTGCAGAGTCAAGTCCTGCCTAGAATGGGGAGGTGTCACTAATTTCATAAAGCTCCTAAGATCTTTGGCAAAAAAAATTCGACAGGTCCTAAAACAGTGCTGGAGAGACATTCTTGGCAAATGCCTTGTTCCTATGACAGCCCAGTGTCTGTCTTTCTGTTGAGCTGATATAATACCATGAAGGCAGAAACCGTGTCTTACCCATCTTAGAATCCTCAGCAACTGACACATCAGAAGACACACAACTAATGAGATAAGTGGGCAAAAGTTAGGGTTCTGTGGGGAAACAGTGGGAGATGAGTCTAGAAGGTTAGAGTGACTATGGGCAATTCATGAAGGGTCTTGAATGAACCCTGGTGAATGTGTGGTTGATTTTAAAAATAAAAAAAAATATTTTTTAGTTGAACATTTGAATCTGAAGCTATAACACCTTAAAATCCAGGAAAGGCACAGAATTGGAGAACAGTGATCACGAGGCCTCTGTGTGAGATTTAGGATCTCATCTGTCTCAGATAGGATAGTATTTAACTCAGCTCGAAGAGTGAAGAGTTAAGAATGGATTTTACCAAGTGTCTCAATGTCAGGTGTTCATGGGAGCTTTTGGCCAGGGCTGGATCACAGAGAATTCTTGTCTGCATTCTTGGAGTGCCCAAAGTGCCAACTGTCTGTGGTTTTGATTAAAGATAGATCTATATGCCTTACATGCCAGACTTGCAGGCTGCGGAGTTGACTTCCTGCCATGAAATGTTAGCAGCCCTGGCTTTTGTGCTTAGGCACAGATCGTCCCACAGCTGGGAGGAAGCTTCAGGGCTGCCTGGGAGCAGGGGAAATATTTTTGTTAAAATAGCCTAGGCCTTCAATCCACTAATTGTCGAGGGAGGCATTCGTATCCTTTTGTAAAAAGCATCCTAAGAGACCTATGAAAACCTCGTTAGGGATGGCCACCAGTCTGGCTACTTTTGGCTTACAGTTTAAGAAGGAGATTGGAAAAATTATATACTAGGAAAGGACTTTAGCACCCTGGCTTCTGGGGACAGAGAGGAAGACATTTTAATCAAGTCTATTTAATGAAACTGTCAATAAAAGAGAATTTCTGATAGATGTTTAGATGTCATATCAGGCCTCCATTTCAAAGAGTGTTACAGTAACTTTAGAACTTCTTCAGATCAATTTACCAGGTTGCTTAAAACTCTTCAGTCGTTCTTTATTGATTCTAGAGTAACGTCCAAACTCTTTTATATGATGTTCAAAGATTTTCAAAATTTGGTTCCAAAGTTTCTTTTTGGTGTCTTCATGCAACTCTTCCCACCTGCTTGTTCCCCATCCTGCAGACACTTGATAGAATCTCACACCTGTCTAGCTACTTCTACCAGGTTCTCTAAAATAACCTGCATTTTTTTATTGTGGTAAAATATATACAACATAAAACTTACTCTTTTAACCAATTTAAAGTGAAAATTCAGTGCATTAAGTACATTCATAATATTGTGCAACTGTCGTTACTATCTAGTTCTAGAACTTTTTACCACTGCGAAAAGAAACCTGTACCCATTAAGTGGTCACTTCCATGTTCCCCCACCCTGCCGCCCCACCCTTGGCACCTGTGCTTGTTGCTGTTTGTATATCTTCTTTGGAGGAATGTCTATTCAAGTCCTTTGACCATTTAAAATTGTCTTTTTTGTTGTTGTAAGGGTTCTTTCTATATTCTAAATACTAGACCTTATCAGATATATGGTTTGCAAATATTTTCCCCCATTCTGTGCCTTGACTTTTTACGTTCTTAATGTGTCCTTTGATGTATAAGTTCTCAATTTTGTTGAAAACCAATTTATGTATTTTTTCTTTCATTGCTTATGCTTTGGGTGTTGTATTTTAGAAATCATTAACAAATCCAACATCCTGAAGATTTTCCACTATATTTTCCTCTAATAGTTTTTAATTCTCATTTGGGTCTTTGGTCCATTTGAGTTGATTTTGTATTTGTATAGTTTGTAAGGTAAGGATCCAACTTATTCTTTTGAATGTGGATAATCAGTTTTCTCAGCACCATTTGTTGAAGAGACAACCCCGCAGTTTTGACATTTCCTTAGAATGCTCTCAATTCCTTTTATTTAAGTGAAACATGGTTTTCCCTGATGATACAGATTTTCTGGCCACCCTCTCAAACAGAGGGCTTTTTTCCTACCTTCCCTCATTGATCCTGGAAAGGTCATTACACGTTAAGTTTCCATTTATCTGCTTCTCCCTCACTGCTCCCCACAAACCCTTGTTAATGCCTTTCTTTGGACTCCCAATGTTATTCACTTAATGCCACCTTCTCCCCAACTTCGTTGCTGTTATCTACTTATTCCATCTTATTTGATGACTTCAACACTTAGTTGTAGACAAAGACTTCTCTGAATCACTCTTGTCATCTTTGTAGACTCCAAACATTGTATTGATGACTGGCCTCTTCATGCCTTAACTGTCACAATGCCAGGATCTTGATCTTCCCTTTTCACAGCCATTATTAGTGAGGCCATGATTTAGACATCATAACCCTTGGAAACAGCTTCCTTTATGTGGTAAAATTCTGAACTCCTTCTTCTCAGCATATGCTCACTTATGTTTCTTGTTGTTGTTTCTTTTCTTGTTGAACTTGATATTAGCTTCTGACATTATTTATGACCTTTCTGCCACTCCTGATTCTTCTAATTAATTAATTTATTATTTATTTTTGGCTGTGTTGGGTCTTCAGTTCTGTGCGAGGGCTTTCTCTAGTTGCGGCGAGTGGGGGCCCCTCTTCATCGCGGCCTCTCTTGTTGCGGAGCATAGGCTCCAGACGCACAGGCTCAGTAGTTGTAGCTCATGGGCCTAGTTGCTCCATGGCATGTGGGATCTTCCCAGACCAGGGCTCGAACCTGTGTCCCCTGCATTGGCAGGCAGATTCTCAACCACTGCGCCACCAGGGAAGTCCGTGATTCTTCTAAAACAACATAGATATAAACATTACTTTTAATTTTAATGCAATTTCAATCTTTTAGAAAAGTTGTGAAAATAGTATGCACTCTACTTCATATTCAGATTCACCACTTATTTACATTCTAGCTCTCTTGCTTTAACATTCCATTTCTCTTTATGAATCATTTTAAAAAGTTGCAAATGACCCTTTATCCCTAAATATTTCAGAGTGCATTTCCTAGAACAAGAAATTCACTTACATAAGTACAGTAAAATTATCCAAATCAGTATATTTACTGTTGAATGTTATTTCTCATCTAATTTATATTCTATATTCAAAGTCAATTTTCCAATATTGTCTTTCTTTTTCTTTCCAGCCTAGTATTATGCATTACTTTCAGTTTCCCTATATCTTCAGTATCCTTTAACCTGAAACAGTTCCTCATTTTTGTCTTTCTAGACCTTGATTTTTTTTTCTTTTCGGGCCTCTCACTGTCTTGGCCTCTCCCGCTGCGGAGCACAGGCTCCAGACGCGCAGGCTCAGCGGCCACGGCTCACGCGCCCAGCCGCTCCGTGGCATGTGGGATCTTCCCGGACCGGGGCACGAACCCGTGTCCCCTGCATCGGCAGGCGGACTCTCAACCACTGCGCCACCAGGGAAGCCCGACCTTGATATTTTTTAAGAGGAGAGGCAAAATAATTTCTAGTGTGTCCTTTAATTTGGGTTTATCTCAGGTGTCCTTATGATTTGATCAGCAAGCCTTTTCAGCAGGAATGCTACAAATGTTATGTCCTCACTGCATCATATCAAGAAACATATAATGGAGCCTTGTCCTATTATTGGTGACATTAGCTTTGATTACTTTGTTAAGGTAATGTCCACCACCTCTCTCCACTGTACAGTTACTGTATTTCACTTTGCCATTAATCTACAGACAGTTACTTGGAGATTAATATCCTGTAAATACCCTGTTCCTCCTCAAACACTCAACCACTAGTTTTATCAGCCACTGATGATTCTCTGCTAAATCAAGTCTTACAAAGATGGTTGCAAAATGGTGATTTCCATCCCCCCCAAACTCTATCATTGTTTTCACATTTATTAGTTGTCATTACACTTTAAGGTAAAGCCTTACTTTCCCCTGCATTTATCAATGTATTTATATTAGTTTTATCTCATGGATATTTGTTTTATTCAAAGGATTATTTTTATATATTACCATTACTAATTATTTCGATGTTCAAACTTCCCAAGTTTAGCCAGTGAGCGTTTCTTCATGCTGGTTATGTCCTTTTGACATATCTCCGTTATTCTTTGAACAGTTCCTTACTTTCTGGCACAGGAAGATGCTCCAGGCTTACCTTCTACTTTCCTTGCTCCTTGGTTTCCAAGAAATTCTGACTCCTTTTTGTGAGGAATGGCATTTTGAAATCAAGATCTATTGTTCCTGGGATGTCAGTGCTTCTATGTCTTCTCAGCAGGAAGAGCTGTGTGTATGTGTGTGTGTGTTTCTATATTCATTTACTCTATCTGTCTATCATCTATTGATCTATGTCAAACACCCCAAGTTTATACTAATACTTTTAACTTCTCCATTTCTGCATTTGTAATTTCTTCTCCAAACAACCAGCCAGTGAGAAACCTGGTTCCTATTATTCTCAATATGTTGACCCATTTGCTCAATCCTGCACTATATACAAAATAGTTTCAGAATTGCTAATGCATATCACTGTGAAAAATAAACTGTGAGCTACAGTTCAATATTTCTTTGCTTTTTTTGTCTTAAGACTAAGGGAGGATTTTAAGTTCTATTCAGAACAATTACATTTGAAGTGCTTATTACATATCTGAGTAGACAGGTAGAGTAGGCTTCCTGCATTTCGGAGGAGATGTCAGGAATAGAGATAAAGATTCAGGAATCATCAGCTTAAAAATGATATTAAGGTAATTTAAAGCAAGAATTGAGTACACTGATTAGGGAAAGTAACGGTAGAGAAAAGAGCTGAGGAGGTGGATGCAGCAAAGGTAGCTGAGAAAGATGGGCTAGTGAGATAAGAGGTATATTTAAAGAATATAATATTCTGGAGGCCAACTGAAGGAAGCATTTGGAGAAGAAGAGAATCATCAGCTGTGCCGGATGCTGCCAAGAGGGTTTGGAAGATGAGGTTTGAGAAATAACCAGCAGATTCTTACGTGGGTGAGGTTTCTATGGGGTGATCTAGAATGAATGCTTATTTAGAAGGGATTAAAATATAGCCAATTCCTTCCTACGAATGGGAAGTGAGGAATAGACAGTGAGTACAGACAGATCTTGAGAAATGTTGCTATAAATGGGAGCAGAGCAAAGGGTTGATAGCCGGAGGGAGTTGTTATCTTTTTAAAGACGTCAGACAATACAGCATGTAAGTGTGCTGCTAAGAATGACCTCAAGAAGACTGGAAACGAATGATGCAGGAGAGAGAGGGCAATTATTCAGGAGAAAAATCTTCAAAGAGCTGGGATTATAATGATCCATTGTACAAGTGGAGTGGGTTGGGAAGTCCATCCATGACAACAAATAAAGGGAACTGAGGATTCTGAACTGCACTTTGCTGACAGCTGAGTCACCATAAGGTATGACAAACAGCATAGTAACTGCACTATTCAGTACTGCTTTAGGTGGCCTTTCAGAACCAGTTTCCTGTTATTCCTACTCTTCCCAGTCACCTTATCCTCAAATCACTAGTCCATGTGTCTGAATAACATTCTTGCCTCCTCCTGGAAATGCTTTAAAACATAACAGTCCCAAAGAGAGCATTTTCAAAGTTTATCTCCTACTTCCTTTTTCCAGCCAAGTGTTATATTCCCACTAGCTTTCAACCATGGGCTCTGGGCTGCTTATAACTAGAGACTGGAACCTCCTTACAATAAAGGAGATCTTGGCCTCCATGCCTGAGGTCATGTTTTGTTTCTGAATCCCCTCATCACCCACCCCAGACACCAAGGGGGAGTTGACAAAGACCAATTTAAAAATAAAGGACCTCTGGACTTCCCTGGTGGCGCAGTGGTTAAGAATCCACCTGCCAATGCAGGGGACATGGGTTCAAGCCCTGGCCTGGGTAGATCCCACAGGCTGCGGAGCACCTAAGCCTGCGCACTGCAACTACTGAGCCTGCGTTCTAGAGCCTGTGAGCCACAACTACTGAGCCCACGCGCCTAGAGCCTGTGCTCCACAAGAGAAGCCACTACAGTGAGAAGCCCACACACTGCAACGAAGAGTAGTCCCTGCTCGCCACAACTACAGAAAGCCCGTGCGCACGCAGCAACGAAGACCCAATACATCCAAAAAGAAGAAAAAAAAGAAAAATAAAGGGCCTCAAAATCTTAGGTTTATGTGTAAAACTCAGGGTCCTCCCTACCAGATACAAATAACTACATATGGAAATCGAATGTGTTACGTAGCACTTCGTGTGGGTGTGATGCCCTGCCTCACCTCCTCAAACCCCCCACCCCAACCCTACTGCCATGGGATTTGAGGATCTGAGAGCAAGTGCACTGGAACCTCTTCCCTGTTTGAGATCTTAGCAGTGTGCCTCTTCTCCCCACAGCACCAAGCTCACGGTGGCTGAGTTGGGGAGCTGAAGTGGAAACATATAGTATCTGAGCATCAGAGGGACAGTGACTGCCCTGTCCCTCATCTCCCATCTGAGTTTCTCAGGGCTCCAGAGAATTGGAAGTGTTCCCAGGCCTGCCACCTGGTGGCCATGGCTAGAAGCAGGATGAAGTGTGAGGGCAAATACTGTATTGATAGTTTACCCCCACATTATCAGGGACACTTGATCAAAATCTGAATAGATCCCAAAAGTCAGGGAGGAGGAAATACGTAGAGTCAGTTACACAGGATGCTAGGGTCCTCATCGTTCATGGGAGGAACCCACAATCACTCAGGCTCCAGGGAGAAGTGGGACAGAGATTCATCAGCTGTTACTGGAGCCTCCCTCATATTAGGACTGTAGATGCAACTTAGGAACTGGGTGAAGTAGAAAAGCCAAAAGCATGTGAGGGAATTTGGAACTATAACAAGACTGTGCTGTAGGCCTGCACTAAGTACTCGGGCTGGACCCAGAACTGATCCAGAGTTGACCCGTTTTCTACCATCAGCAGAAATGGGGCTATAGAGCTAGTTACAGAGAAGAAGCCTAAATATTTTCATATTCAAGTATGTACTTAAAAAGCACGTAGATTCCAATAGAGTTATAATAACTTCCATATTTAATAAATTTAAAATCTAAAGAGGAGATCTGATCTTACCTCTATATTGTTGGATTTGTAAAATACAAAAACGCTCTAGGAGAACATACTAAATCTAGTATAAATTAATAATTTTTACATAGAATCTAGTAGAATATTTAATTGACCAATAAATATTTGAATAGTAGACTATTTAAATGATCAAATAATCTCTGCTCATTTAATTATTACTTTTTGGTAAATTTCTGAATGTAGATTAATTTGTGTTTTGGTGAAGTTTATTTTATATTGTCTAAGTTAGCGATTAGCAAACTATAGCCTGTGGGAAAAATTGGGCATGTTATCGATGTTTGAAAAGAAAATTTTACTGCACTATAACTACTCCCATTTTGTTTATGTATTGTCTACCGTTACTGTTGCAACAGAACATTGGGCTGGCAAAGCCTGAAATATTTATTATCTGACTCTTCGTAGAAAAAGTTTGCCAAGTTCTAGACTAAGGCTTACATTTGTACTCTTATCTTTTACAGTATTAAGTAGAGACTTTTATTTCCCTTTGAGCCTATTTAGGTCTTATTTCATTAAGGCATGGTGCTTTCCAAACATGATGCTTGGAACATTGCTAAGAATGAAACTAGAGATCTTGTCCTGTAAGAAATGGAGCTCCAAGTAGAATATTAATCTTAGAACTCAAGCTGACATTTATAGCTGTACAGCGATTTTCCTTAGCTTGTTATAAAAACTGAAGTACTTGCTACAGTAGCTAGAAAAGAATGTCTGCTGTTTTTTGAGAAAAGAGTTCAATGAAGAACTTTCCTGCATCACTTTCACTTCCATTCCATATACTAACACCATCCCGTTGCAGTGTGGACCTCCTGCCCTTCAGAGTTAGTTTCCACGGAGTGTTAAAGTTAGACCAAGTGGATGCTATGATGTACTGATAGGAAACCGTGACAGTGCCCTCCTATGAAATGACTCGATACTTTACAAAGATCAAGTCCATATTGCATATCCTACATGTAAGGCCTGATATCCTATTGACTTCCCTTTATCAATTTAATCTTAAAATATATTCTTAAAAGGCATCTTCTATTCCAGCTGGGTTAATTTCTTCTTGTCTGCTTTATAAGCTATTCCCATTTCTTGTTTCACACTTTAGGCTGTCCCCTATAGGACTCAGGATACTCATAAGGAATTGTGTGGGCTGAATACCAGAGGTTCATCTTTGGATACAGGCTCTGGAAGTCATAGTATTCCCAACTGGACAGGATTGAAATAAGTGTCAATGTTTCTAAAATAAAAATCTATATTCATTTTAGAAAAAAGTGAAATAATAGAAAAGGAAAAAAATGAAACATTCATAATGCCTCCCCACTTCCCACAGAGTTACTGATTTTACAATTCTTGTATAAATGCCTTTTCAGAAATTTTTCTATGGACACATTTTTTTTTTCAATTTTCAGTGTAATTTTACTTGATTTTTCCTTTTTGTCCCTTCCCCCATCCCATCTCCTTTTATTAGCGTCTTCATCAGGTAAAGTCCATACAATTAAATTTATTTTCTCTGTGCTTATATAATCATATGTTGACATATGTATATGTACATACATACGTTCATAGTAATTGTTTACAGAACTGAGATCACATTACACTCACTTTCTGTATCTTGCTTTTTTCTGCTTATGATTCCTTGTGGAAAGTCTACCAACTCAACTAGTATACCTCTGCCTGTTATGGGAGCTCCCTTACGTTATTTCTATAAGAACACGTTCTGATTTCTGTTTCAACCCTGTAATCCAATGTGTGCTCTTCCCAGCCCGGGCGGCCACACCCAGGGTCTCCTGCCTGGGGATGGGAAAGAGACGGTGTGAGAAAGTTACGATGCCTCGCCCCAGGTTTTGCTCAAAGCTGGCCTGCCTGGTGGGGGGCACCCATTCCTCCTTCTCCAAGTGGGGGAGCCCCATCTATTTCAGAGGAGCAGGAATGGCTTTGGTTGTGGAAAGGAGACAAGGAGCCACTGAGGTACCTCTGACAACAGCGGCTGTGCTGCTGTGGGGACAGATTCCAATGGGGCAGGACTCCTTTCTGCCCTGGGCCACCAATGACGGGCTTGTTTTATGGACACACTTTTTTTTTTAAATTTTTTTAACATCTTTATTGGAGTATAATTGCTTTACAATGGTGTGTTAGTTTCTGCTTTACAACAAAATGAATCAGTTATATATATACATATGTTCCCATATCTCTTCCCTCTTGCGTCTCCCTCCCTCCCACCCTCCCTATCCCACCCCTCTAGGTGGTCACAAAGCACGGAGCTGATCTCCCTGTGCTATGCGGCTGCTTCCCACTAGCTATCTACCTTACGTTTGGTAGCGTATATATGTCCATGCCTCTCTCTCGCTTTGTCACAGCTCACCCTTCCCCCTCCCCATATCCTCAAGTCCATTCTCTAGTAGGTCTGTGTCTTTATTCCTGTCTTACCCCTAGGTTCTTCATGACATTTTTTTTTCTTAAATTCCATATATATGTGTTAGCATACGGTATTTGTCTTTCTCTTTCTGACTTACTTCACTCTGTATGACAGACTCTAGGTCTATCCACCTCATTACAAATAGCTCAATTTCGTTTCTTTTTATGGCTGAGTAATATTCCATTGTATATATGTGCCACATCTTCTTTATCCATTCATCCGATGATGGACACTTAGGTTGTTTCCATCTCCGGGCTATTGTACATAGAGCTGCAATGAACATTTTGGTACATGTCTCTTTTTGAATTATGGTTTTTTCAGGGTATATGCCCAGTAGTGGGATTGCTGGGTCATATGGTAGTTCTATTTGTAGTTTTTTAAGGACCCTCCATACTGTTCTCCACAGTGGCTGTACCAATTTACATTCCCACCAACAGTGCAAGAGGGTTCCCCTTTCTCCACACCCTCAATGGACACACATTTAAGAAAAAAACTTAAAAATTAGGTGACGCCATTTGAACTGTAATGTAATCTTATCACGAATATCTTTCTGTATTGATAAATAGCAACTAGCAACCTTTGGTGTGTGACGTATACCTGCCACAAAATTTGTATAAAGCATCACTCTATCCTTTGATCCCTTGATTGTTTCTAGGTTTTCATTATTATTCATGATGCTGTGGGAAATTTTATGTATCTAAGTATTTGATCAAATACTTCTTTAGGCTAAATTCTGAGTGGCAGAATTACAAGATCAAAAGATCTGAATAATTCTGATGCTCTTAGAACTTATTACCAAATTGCCCTCTATAACAGTTGTACCTTTTCACTTTCTCTGTTGAAGTGTAAGAGAGTGCCTTTTTTTCAACAGCATCACCACTACCAGGTTATCTAATTTAGTGACCTTTAAAGTTTTTCTTGAATATGACCCAAGAGTAAGGAAAAAAAATACTTTATGTTGTGACTTAGAACACATACATTCATACACACATAATAAATGCATATACATAAACAAACACATATATTTAATGAAAACAAAAATCACACAAAATAATTCTAACCCTTACTGTATAAAATGCATTTGATTTTTTTATCCTGTTTCATTAAACAATGCTGGCTGAGACCCACCAAGTAGATTTCATAAATGGCTAGAAGAAATGGTGAAATTTTAGGGTAAAATAAATATGACCTAAAAAGTATCTTAGCCAGAGCAAAAGTCCATAACGAGATGAAGTTTAACACCAGTGTTGTGAGGCTCCTCAAGTGGGATGAACGCCGACATCAACACCACCTGTATCCAGGTTTTCCATCCGTACAGTGCTTATCCTGCCGTCACTTGCTAAAAATCTTTTGAACTTTAAGATGTTCTTAATGGTTTCCATTCCTAATTCATCCTAAAATTTGCTTCATTCCCTTCAGTATGCTCCCTGAGTGTTTAAAATCTGTATTGGTGATGATCCTTCCAGCATCTAGCAGCATTCCTCAGCCTTCTCACCTTTAGGCAGTCATCTTCAAATCTAATTCAGGTACCACTCTTTGTCCTTAGAGTTATTTGGAACCATTTTTGTCAAACTGTCATTCTGCCCCTGGGCATCCATCCTTCCACCCTCTCCCTTCCCTATATGTGCTAATAACCTTCATAGAATCTTCTCTGCTTGACTCTTTCTTTCCTTAGAATGACGTGACGATGCTCCTCAAACCCTAAATTAAAGGGGCTTATGTTTGGCCCATCACATGTGCTTGGGCATTTCTGACTTTTAGGAAAAGACAAGGGTGTTCCCTTCTCCCATCCATACCGTTCCCATGAAGACCTTCAGGGAAATGGACTTTACTGGCTGACTCTGGCAGAGTCATCAAAACCTGACTTCATTCTTGATCCTCAGAACATATCATATCATCTGCAGAGCTCAGGAATACTGCCCATTTGTTTTCCACTTGGTAACAGCCAGTGGTTTACAAACTCTAGTCTGGAGGCCTGGGGGTTTCGTAAAGACCTTTATGCACTCCCTCAGGGGCAGGAGGGAGATGTACTAGTGGAGGGGGGCATGCTCCAGAACTCCAAGCCCCTTCAGTGAAGCTGCTACACTTTTATAACTTTTTATACGCTGGGCTTGCATCTAAAATCTACCTTAACTCTCCACCAGTAACTTCCATAGAATTTCCAATACTAAAAGATAATGATAAGAAAATAAGAAATTTACCCCCAAATTATTAAATACTTAAAATTCAGCAGGCAGTATTAAACAGACATCAAGTCCCATTAGGACATTTGTATCGCTCTACTAACCGTCACGTGAGTGAGTGACTGCGTCACGTGAGTGAGTGACTGGGGCCGTCTCTAAATGATCTAAGCGGGCTGACCCTGGTGGGTCCTGGTACCCTAATGATAGTTTTGAATTTCACATGGGCAACGTAGAGAGCAATCAGATGTTTCCTTTTTGGTACCTGTCATTTCCTACTACAACATAAAATAAGTAGAGTGGCATTGGCTTTAAACTTGTACTTGGTCCTTTATCCAATGCTGTTTGTCTGCCAAGTAAGCAAAAATCCATTGCCTTTTCTCCGAACAGCCCATTTCAATTTTGTACAGCATTTCCCACCTGAGTTGGGGCACTGAAGGTTGTTTCCAGCTTTGTTGTCTCTGATGGTCTTACGGAGCCAGTACCAAGCCCCTAAGCATAAAATCCTATCCATGCTGGCCTCCCAGAATCTGGGCAACAGCTTATTTATGAGTGCAGCTCTCAATTCAGAACGTCTGGGTTCAAATACCAATCCTGGGACTTCCTAGATGTGGGTCCTTGGGCAAGTTAGATCTCTCTGTTCCTCACTTTGCTCATCTGTAAAAGAGTTTTGATAAGCGTAGTACTTGGCACATAGGGATAGCATGAAAATTAAAGCACTTAGAAAAATGCGTGGTGCATAGTAACTTCTCAAGAAAAGTTGATTTTATTATTCCCAAATAACTCTAATCCACTCTAAATTAGGATTGAGATTTTACTGTAAGTGAAGGCTACAGGTCTGTATTGCTATATCAAAGTAGAAAAAGTATGAAAATAAAAACCATTCATACATTCACACATGTGGAAATAGCGGGTTGGGCAAAAAGTTCATTTGGGTTTTCCATAAGCTGTTATGGAAAAACCTGAACGAACTTTTTGGCCAACGCAATGTTTTTGATTCATTTCTTAATACACGTGAATGTACAATAAGAATAAACTGAGTCAGTCTGGTGTGATGTCTAGCTTTATAAATTGTGATACCCACTCCATACAGATATTTTAGAGTCTGACATGTTCTAAATACATCAAATATTTTAACAAGAAAAATCCGTTTTTTGATGAGATAAATGGCTTTTTATACTCACTGATTTCCTCTACCTTGTCACCACTTTTCTTCTTCCTCCACTGTCATTGCTAATAGCTTTTTAGTGGAGTCTCCCACAAAGTACTTTCACATTTAGGAATATAAAAAGCACAGACGCATGTTGAGCTGGAAGGAAAAATTTAGATCATCGCGTCCAAGCAGCCACATTTGCTGGGATCTCTGCTTCCCCTAGAAATGCGAGGTGTCAGTACAAGGTAATGCTGTTCTTAATGACGCAGGAAACTGGTGAAATCCTGTGACAGAGATCTGAAAATGCTGACCCTGATTCAAACTTGCTAGGTGTTCAGTGATGCTGTTGAATAGATTAGGTACCAATAAGACCACTTCTGGATCATCAGCTGATTCATGGACTGTTCCTTGTCCTAGACCAATCATGCCACTCTTTTTTTTTTTTTCTTCTTCTTCTTTCTAGAGCCTGAGGTGACATACTAACTGCGATATTTAAGTTTATGGCTTTTAACAACTCTCTCTTTATGACGCATATTTTCTTTCCTATGTATCACGATAAGGTGTGTACAAATATTGAATCCTCAGACTTGGCTCTTTTTAAATGCCTGCACTGCAAGATGACACCTCTCCGGATAGCAGTGTAGCATTGGAAGAGGTTGTAGGCACCTCTGTTGTATTTGGCAAGAAGAGAAAACCCTTTAGGCTGAGTGCTACTTCAGACTTGGACTCTTCACTAAAAATCATTATTTTTGTTAGCTGTTGTTTGCATCATCAGATGACACTATTCCGCCCTCTCCTGCTTGAAATCCACCTAGCTGTAGCTGTAGTTTAAGCTCTCCAGTTACTGATTAGCAAGGAGATGACTGTTTTTAATTGTTTTCTCTGCTATACATATTGGTTACACGCAGAAATTGAAGATATAAGAGAAAGGGAAAGATCAGAGAGAGAGAAAAAGAGAATAATTTAGAGCGTTTGTGTTAGGTGGAATTATTTTGGTTGAAAAGACCAGAAACCAACTAAAATGAATTTCGGCCAGAAATTTCTTTATAAGGACACTCAGTGTAGCATGGAACCCAAAGACAGGAATGCTTCTAAGTTTCAGGAGAGGCAGGATTCAGGGATCTGAACCCCTGTCAAGACTCTGACTTTTCTCTCTCTGTTCCTCACTCTGTATAGGTTTATTGTTTGCTCTTACTTACATGATGGAACACAGTCATCCAGCAACAACTCCCATGCTTTATGTGTTACAGTGTAGACACAAGGAAAGACTGTCTCAGTTCTCTTGATTCAGGTCCAAATTTCCAAGGAAGAAAACTCATTTGCTAGCGGGCAGGTGACCTGTTGTAACCTGACAGCTCCTGCAGCAACTACCCAGGCTGTGGAGAGATCAATTCCTAGAAAAGGAATGCTGGACACACACAGAGGTGATCACTTTGGATATTTTAGCCAAAATTCTTTTTCTCAAACCAGTTTTGAATTAATCTCTACAAATTTCTAATTGCTGTCACCTCCTAAGTTACCCAGCTGAAAGAAGCAATACTTCCATGTTTCCTAACTCCACCTCACTCAGATTTGAAGGGTATGTTAACATTATAGAATTAGGTGAATGAGTCTGCTAATCCTTGTTAGTGACTGTATTATTCATTTTTCTGTTACAGTCCAGCCTCACCCTTATAGACCTACGTGTTCCAGAACTTTTAGCCTTCTCTCTCCTCTGATCATTGCCGTTACCTTTCTGTGCATGTTTTCCACTTCATGAACCTTGAGTTTATGACATGAGAAGTGATTTCCAGTAAAATAGTTATTTATTGTGAAATTCTAGATGGCTAGTCAACTTAAATGTTAAGATCATAAACTTCATCTGTATCATATCTCATGTCCTCTGGTACTAAATACCGTACACATCACTGTTGATCGATTGTGGTAAATTAAGAAAAAACTATTCAGTTTTTGAAAAGAGTTGAGAGGAGGCCAAATTATCCTTGACTGGTAAAAGAAGGATGAAAACGTAACTTTCTTGGAATTTGCGAGCCCACCTTCTCAGAAAGCTATTAAATCCTTTCTGTGTAAAGTTAATCCCCTGGGCGATCTGTTGATAGTTAATGGTGACAGCTGAAGCATGAAGAGGGTTGACTCAGTTTATACCAGCATTTTAACTTGATTATTTGGGAAGTGAGTTTTTGGGTGAAGCCAGATGACTTTCCTTTTTTTTGTTTTCCTACCTTGTATTTTTCTTCTATTTTCTCCATCTCTTTCATAACTTATTTTTTTGTTTGCTTGTTTTCTTCTATTTCCTCTCCCTACCCCCCACTATCTATAAAACATGCTATTAGGAGGATGGGGTAAAACAGGCCTCACACAAGCCAGAATGGTAGGACATAAAACAAGACAGCACACGAAATTATCCATGGGAATTGCACTGTTTAAGTCATGTTTGTTTTGCAGCTACTTAAAAGATGCATATTTTAATCAGGAACAAGTCTTAAAGGAAACAGTGATGGAGAGGATGTCCACCACCACACCAGGCTGTGTACTCCATCCACCCACTTATTCCTTGCTTCTGCCATGTTCCCTTTTGTTTCTCTATTTGACCTCTTACAACACTATTTCTCCTTCCTCTTTTACCCATATTAATTTCTCTGTGATTTTTAATTCTTCCAAATAAAAGGAAGAATGTACTTGCTGGTAAAGTACATTGGTAAAGATATTTTGTGATTATGATTTAATATTAATATCGCTTCTAGACTGTGAACTCACCAGCATCTAGCTCATTAACTGGTGTATGGTGGATGACCAATAGTGCTTGTTAACTAGACTAATAAGTTTTGTTTTGTTTTTTTAACATATTTATTGGGGTTTAATTGCTTTACAGTGGTGTGTTAGTTTCTGCTTTATAACAAAGTGAATCAGTTATACATATACATATGTTCCCATATCTCTTCCCTCTTGCGTCTCCCTCCCTCCCACCCTCCCTATCCCACCCCTCCAGGCGGTCACAAAGCACCGAGCCATCTCCCTGTGCCATGCGAGCCATCTCCCTGTGCCATGCGGCTGCTTCCCACTAGCTATCTACCTTACGTTTGTTAGTGTGCTAATAAGTTTTTGAAAACGTTTTTGGCGGGATGATTTTAGATTCACAGAAAAGTTGCAAGTACGGAGCATTCCTGTATAGCATCACCCATGCGCTAACACCATGTCATATATCCTTGGTTCATTTGTCAAAACCAAGAAATTAACATTGATACTATGCTACTAACTAAACTACAGACTTTATTCAGATACCACCAGTTTTTTCCACTAATGCCCTTTTTTTCTGTTCCAGGATTAAATCCATGACACCGTCTGGCATTTTGTAACCATGTAATTTTAGTATTCTCTAATACTGAATACTAATTTTTAAATTTACCTTTTATGATTTTACTTTTAATAATTATGTTTAATTGTAGGGAACACTAAGAAAATAAAAATATGAATACCTAAAATAAATTAGACTATATGTCATTTTACAGTGATTCTAATTTTGCTTAAATTAAGATTGCCTAATATCAGTATAGTAGAAAGAAAATTTATCAGATTTAAATTTCCAGATCTGGAAAGGGAACATTTTTCCTGGCATCTCTTGACCTCTCAAATTCCCTTTATTTTAAAATATAGCTCTATTTATTGACTTTCATAATATAGTGAAGGTTTATTTCTTAGCATTGATAATTCAATTTCTACTCAGTTAACTGGTCTCTGGAAAAAAATATTTTACAATTTTATTATTGTAAGCAAATTAAATTCCAAAGGAAATACTTTTAGAAACAAAAAGGTTGGAATTTTGGAGTCAGTCTTCAGATTTTTTGTGGTAATCCTGGTAGGATTTTTAAAGATTGTCAGACACACCCAGTCTGCTATCTTATTTATTGTTTTATGTGCTACTTTTCTTACATACATTTTAGTTGTGGCTTCCTGTGCAGCATATAATTATATTAATGTACTGTCCAAAAGTTCTTGCCTTTTCTCCAGGAAACAAAATACCTGGTGTCTTTTTCTAAGTCATATGGTAAATAAAGGTAATCTTTAAAACTGGATGGTACTCCCCGCCACCCCAAATCTAGTATAATCCTTGGCACATAATATGTATTCAAAAAAGATTTATTGAAAAGTCGAACTCATAGAAGCAGAGTGTAGAATGGTGGTTGCCAACTGGAGGATGGGGAAAATGGGGAGATGGTCAGATGGAATAGACTTTCAGTTATAAAATGAATAAATTCTGGGGGTCTAATGTACAGCATGGTTACTGCTGCACATTAGGTCCTCAGACTATAGTTAACAATATTATATACTTGAAATTTCTAAGGAGGTGGATCTGAGTGTTCTCACCACAAACAGAAAGGTAACTATGTGAAGTGATGAATGTGTTAATCAGCTTGGTGGTGGTAATCATTTCACTATGTACATATATCAAATCATCATATTGTACACCTTATATAAAACTTTTAATGTTTCAATTATACCTCAGTAAATTTGGGGAAAAAAGAAAAAAGATTTGTTAATCGATTGAATAACAGGTGATCTGAATCAGAAAAAAAGATCTATGAAAAGTCTTTCACTAGCACTCTTAAACTTAGTCTAAATCCCCGCCTGCCATCTTGTGGACACAGTGAGAATTGCAACGGATTCTGTCTAAACCGAGCCTACTCGTAAGAGCAAGGCCATTTATTGAATCAAGGAGGAAACATTGCAGTTTTTAAAAGGCACGTGAATTGAGACAATTATTCAGATGATTAAGATGGAAAGGAGTTTTCACCAGAAATGTTCCAATTATGGAAGCAATTTCAAACAAAATTACAAGAAAAACTATTTGTCCTGTACTTGATCTGGTTAGAGTGGAGAAACAAAAAATCTACCATATTTTCTTAAACTCTTCAGTATCCATGGATCAAATTCTATTTTATTCAAGTAGTTGTTTAGTTTTCTTAAAATGTATGATGCTTAGGTTGGAAACAAAGAAGACTGTTGATAATAGAGGAACAAGGAGGGAAGAAGATCAGGCAAAGAAACAAAAGGCTGCTTTGCATATGGTCAAGGGAGGCATCACCCTTGTTATTTTTACCATGTAAAATCATGTAACATGAGCACAATGGAGTGGGCTGTTTGTGGCCAAATAAATATAGGCATAATCCTTTTTCTCTCTTCCTTCTTTGTACTTCTGCCTCATCACAAATCTGTTACCACTCTTATTTTTATTCCCTTACAGAATCTTTTTGTATGCACAGGGCACAGTCCCTTTCTCTACACTCACCCTTGATTATATCTGGTGGCGCTTTGAACTCCCAAGTGTCTGGTGCACAAAAGGTGCCCTTTGTGTGAGCGGTGAGGCAGCGCCCACACCCTATCCTTCAATGTCCTTTGTGGAATCATTGCCTCCTTAGCATTTTTCCTCTTGCAACCTGTTTTCTCTTTATTGTGTCATTTTGAAACGTCACAGGTATTGTTCTCTGTAATAATCGTTTCATTGAAAGTCTGTCCCGTTGTTAAGACCACAGCCCTTCATCTCTCTATCTCCTGTGTCATCGGCCTCTTCAGTGCACTCCTTGATCTTTCCAGATGTCTCATTCCCAAAACACAGCTGTCCTTTCTCTTCTTCATTGTTGTGCATTTGCCAGCCAGATGATGAGAATACTTACATCATTATGGACACATTTTCCACACGAGGGTTTTAATGGGCATGACTGTAATTCCTAGGATTGACAAAATTGTTAGAACTTGGTGTTGGGGGAGCACACCCAAAGAGGAATCGGTTCTGGGCAGCCAGTATAGAGTGGGCTGTCTGTAGGTACAGAGATTTTCTGCTCACTAGGCCAGCGTCTTTATACTCCTGGTTGCTCTGGTGGTTTCAGCTCCTACTTGATACCACATAGATCCATGTAAATGCTGAGTTTGCCAATCTTACACAATCCCTTTGGAAGCTAACATTTCTGAGAAATAGCACACATGCTATGTAACAGTAACTGTGTGCCAGGAATTATTTGAAGCACTTTACATATGGTAACTCATTTTAGCCTTACGACAACCCTATGAGGGAAAAACTCATCATCTCTAGTTCAGAGATGAAAAAAATCAAAGCTTATGAAATACTTCTCCCACCGTAGTCTTGGAAGGTGTTTTCCGAAGGTACCTGGATAACAAAACTCCTAAATTGTGGAACCAGGATTTGGACATAGGCAATTGGTCTCTAGAATCTGTACTCAGATTATCTAGGTGCCTAGTGCTGGTGAATACCTCCTGGGGCAAAGGTGAGAGGGGTATTTTATGGGCTTCATTGGCTTTCAAATGATCTGATATGCTCCAGCAAGCTACAGTTAATTCAGCATGTTAACTCTAAAAGAACGAACGTCAGACATTAGGAATTTGATTAGAGTCTGTGCACATCAACCAGAGCACCAAATCTGGGTTCTCAGGCTGTTTTTGTGGGAAACCCTCAACCTGAATAGAGCTCTCCTCACTGAAAGATGAGGAATCTGGTGAAAGGGAACACTGGACTTAAGAAAAGATTCTACGATCTAAAGAATGACACTATTTTTCTCAAGTCGTAGAGAAAAATCAGACTTCTAAAAATTATGTAAAACACACAAATTTAAATTTTATAAACCATCTGCTTTGGGTTTTCAATAGAATAGAGGAAAATTATTCTATAAAAATATATGAGGAACACAAGTATATGTAGGTGACTAGCATAGTAGTGTAATATACATTTGTCAAGAAATATGAAAAAGGAGTGACTTCTATGCAGGTAAAAATAAAATCCTGCACAAAACCTAAAAATGATGAAGTTTGATTTACAGCTGCAATAGAAGCAGTGAAGGGCGTACTCAATATTCAGGAAATTCTATTAGAAAAAAATGTTCCTGGTCAGAAAAAAATGAAGAGTAATAAGGAACAAATATATAAAAGCGTAAAGCTTTACTGACTTAAAGACCAGTTATAAATAAAGTAGGCTCAACCAAATATCAGGCAAAATTGATGAAAAGGAAACAACCCTGAGACAGATCCTGATGAATTGTTTTTAAATTTTAGAGCTAGAGAGCAATCTATTTAAGTGTCCAGATGGAAAAAAAACAAAACAGAAACAAACTAGGGTAATTACAAATAAATTGAAATGAAACTGTTTTTTTTTTCTTTTTTTTTTTTTTTTGCTGTACGCCGGCCTCTCACTGTTGTGGTCTCTCCCGTTGCGGAGCACAGGCTCCAGACGCACAGGCTCAGCGGCCATGGTTCACGGGCCCAGCCGCTCCGCGGCATGTGGGATCTTCCCGGATCGGGGCACGAACCCGTGTCCCCCTGTATCAGCAGGCGGACTCTCAACCACTGCGCCACCAGGGAAGCCCATGAAACTGTTTTTACAATTCTTTATATTAGTGTTAGACTCTAAGGGCACAACACTTACATCCACTCCTGGGAAGAAATTGTGATCCAATTTTTCTCTTTTTCTTTCTTTTTTAAAATTAAAAAAAAATCAGTTGAAATTTATTTGACATATAACATTGTTTAAATTAAAGGTATAAAACATGTTAATTTGGTAATTTTAGGTTGTAATATAATTGCCATTGTAGCAATAATTAACACTTCTATCATGTTATATAGTTATTTCTTTTTAGAGATTGGGATAATTGAATTCTAAATTCTAATCTCTTGGCAAGTTTGATTTTAATACAATATTGTGTATATTCACTACATTGTGCATCAGATCTCTAGGACTTATTTACTACGTGTTTCAAGTTTGTACCCTTAAATAGCATCTGTCCTATCCCCATGCCCATTCCCTGGTAACCACCATTTTACTTTCTGTTTTTATGAGTTTGGCTTTTATAGATTCCACATACAAGTCATATCATATAGTACTTGTCTTTCTCTGTCTGACTTATCTCACTTAGCATAATGTGCTCAAGGTCCATCCATGTTGTTACAAGTGGCATGATGTCCTTCTTTATCATAGTGGAATAATATTCCATTGTATAAATATATCATAACTTCTTTATCCATTCATCTGTTGATGGACACTTGGGTTGTTTCCATACCTTAGCTATAGTAAATAATGTTGCAGTAAACATGGGAGTGCATAGATCTCCTCCATATCCTGTTTTCATTTCCTTTGGCTGTATAACCAGAAGTGGAATTGCTGGATCATACAATAGATCTATTTTTAATTTTTTGAGGAACCTCCATGTTGTGTCCCATAGAGGCTGAAGAACCAATTTATATTCCCATCAACAGTGCACAAGTTTTCTCTTTTCTCAGCATCCCCACCAACACTTGTTATCTTTTTCTCTTCCTAATGATATCCATTCTGACAGGTGTGAGGTGATAATTCATTGTGATTTTGATTTGTATTTCCCTGATTAGTGATGTTGAGCATCTTTTCATGTACCTGTTGGTTCTTCGGATGTCTTCTTTGGAAAAAATGTCTATTTAGTTCCTTGGCCCATTTTTGAAACAAATTTTTTGTCATGTTCTATGAGTTATATATATATTTGGATGTTAACCCCTTATCCAATATATGGTTTGCAAAATTTTTCTCCCATTCTGTAGGCTGCCTTTTCAGTTTGTTAACTGCTTCTTTCCCATTTGTTGATTTTGCTTTTGTTGTTTGCACTTTTGGTGTCATATTCAAAATCATTGCTGAGACCAATGTTGAGGAACTTCTTCCCTAGGTTTTCTTCTAGAACTTTTAGACTCATGTTTGAGTCTTTGATCCATTTCTAGTTAATTTTTGTGAGTGGTGTAAGATAGGGGTCCAATTCCACTGTTCTGCATGTGTTTATCCAATTTTCCTGAGATCATTTATAGAAGAGACTATCCTTTCCCCACTGGTATTCTTGGCTCCCTTGTTGAATATTATGTGACTGTGTGCTTCTGGTGTCTCCTTTCTGTTCCTTTGATCTATGTGCCTATTCTTATGCCAGTACCATATTGTTTTTATTACTATAGCTTTGTTGTGTAGTTTAAAATCAGGAAGAGTGATGCCTCTGGCTTTGTTCTTCTTTCTCAGGATTGCTTTGGCTATTTGAGGATTTTAGGATTTTTTTCCTACATCTTTAAAAAATGCTATTATTATTTTGATGAAGATTACATTGAATCTATAGATGGCTTTGGGTAGTATGGATGTTTTAATATTCTTCCAATCTATTAACATGAGATGTTTTTCCGTTTGTTTGTGCCTTCTTCAATTTCTTTCAACAAATTCTTGTAGTTTTTACTGTACAGATCTTTTACCTCCTTGGTTAAATTTTTTGCTAGGTATTTTATTGTTTTTGATGTTGTTGTTAATGAGATAGTTTTCTTTATTTCTTTTCCATATTTTATAATTAGCGTATATAAATGCAACTGATTTCTGTATGTTGATTTTATATCCTGCAAATTTACTGAATTTTTAAATTAGTTCCAACAGTTTTTGGTTGAATTTTTAGGATTTTCTATATACAAAATCATATCATCTGCAAATAATGACAATTTTACTTCTTCCTTTCTGATTTGAATGCCTTTTATTTCATTGCCTTGCTTAATTTTTCTAGCTAGAACTTCAGTACTTCTCACTAGTGGTGGGAGTGGCCACTGGCATCCTTGTTTTATTCCTGGAAGAGTATAATATGGGCTGTTATGTTTGCTGTATATGGCCTTTATTATGTTGAGGTATGTTCTTTCTATACCCAATCTGTTGAGGGTTTTCATCATGAAAGGATGTTTTATTTTTTCACATGCTTTTTCTGCATCTATTAAAATGATCATGTTATCTTTATCTTTCATTCTATTAATGTGATGTATTATATTTATTGATTTGCATATGTTGAACCATCCTTGCATCTCAGGGATAAAGCCTACTTGGCCATGGGATATAATCCTTTTAATGTAGTCTTCAATTCAGTTTGCTAATATTTTGTTGAGAATTTTTGCATCTGTATTCATCAGGTATGTTGGTCTATAGTTCTCTTTTCTGTAGTGTCCTTATCTGTCTTTGGTATCAGGGTAATGCTGGCCTCATGGAATGAGTTTGGAGGTGTTTCTCCTGTTCAATTATTTGGAAGAGTTTGAGAAGGATTGGCATTAATTCTTCTTTAAATGTTTGGTATAATTTGCCAGATAAGCCATCTGGTCCTCTCTTGGGAGAGCTGTGATTACTGATTCAATCTCTACTCATTGTTGGTCTGTTTAGGTTTTCTGTTTCTTCCTGCTTATGTCATGTAGGTTGTATGTTTCCAGAAATTTACTCATGTCTTCTAGGATGTCTAATATGTTGGCATGTAATTGTTCATAGCATTCTCTTATGAACGTATATATTTCTGTACTATCAGTTGTAATGTGTCCTTTTTCTTTTTTTTTTGAGTGTTTACCATTCTTTTCTTTAATTGAAGTATAGTTGATTTACAATGTTGTGTTAATTTCTGCTGTACAGCAAAGTAACCCAGTTATACACATACATACATTCTTTTTTATATTCTTTTCCATTATGATTTACCCCACGATAGTGAATATACTTAGTTCCCTGTGCTACACAGTAGGACCTTGTTGTCTATCCATTCTACATGTAATAGTTTGCATATACTAACCCCAAACTCTCAGTCCATCCCGCCCCCACATTCCCTCCCCCTTGGCAACCACAAGTCTGTTCTCTATGTCTATGAGTCTGTTTCTATTTTGTAGATAGGCTCATTTGTGCCATATTTTAGATTCCACATGTAAGTTATATCATATGGTATTTGTCTTCCTCTTTCTGACTTACTTCACTTACTTTGATAATCTCTAGTTGCATCCATGTTGCTGCAAATGACATTATTTCATTCTTTTTTTTTTTAATAGCTGAGTGTTATTCCATTGTTTATATGTACCACGTCTTCTTTATCCATTCGTCTGTCATTGGACATTTACATTGTTTCTATGTCTTGGCTATTGTGAATAGCCAATATTGTGAATGCTATGAACATAGGGGTGCATGCATCCTTTCGAACCATGGTTTTCTATAGATGTATGCCTAGGGGTGGGATTGCTGGTCATATGGTAATTCTATTTTTAGTTTTCTAAGGAACCTTCATACTGTTTTCCATAGTGGCTGCACCAACTTACATTCCCACCAACAGTGTAGGAGGGTTCCCTTTTCTCCACACCCTCTCCAGCATTTGTTATTTGTAGACCTTTTAATGATAAGTGTGAAGTGGTACCTCGCTGTAATTTTGATTTGCATTCCTCTAATAATGATGTTGAGCATATTTTCATGTGCCTATTGGCCATCTGTGTGTCTTCTTTGGAGAAATGTCTATTTAGGTCTTCTGCCCAGTTTTTGATTGGGTTGTTTGCTTTTTGTTGCTGTTGCATTGTATGAGCTGTTTGTATATTTTGGAAATTAAGCCCTTGTTGGTCCCATCATTTGCTGGATTGTCTTTTCAGTGGATTGTCTTTTTGTTTTTTTTATGGTTTCCTTTGCTGTGCAAAAGCTTGTAAGTTTGATTAGGTCCCATTTGATTATTTTTGTTTTTATTTCTATTGCCTGGGGAGACTAATGTGTCCTTTTTCATTTCTAATTTTGAGTCTTCTCTCTTTTTTTCTTACGGTAGCCAAAAATTTGTAAAACTTGTTTTCTTTTTGAAAAACCAGCTCTTAGTTATATTGGTTTTTTTCCTATCATTTTTCTGGTCTCATATATTATTTATTTCTCTTCTGATCTTTATTATTTCCTTCCTTCTGCTAAATATGGATTTAATTGTTTTCTTTTGTTCCTTGAGGTATAAAATTAGGTTGTTTATTTGAGCCTTTCTAATTTTCTAATATGTGCATTTATTGTTACAAATTTTCTCTCTGAATGCTTTTGTAACATTTTATTGGATTTGATACATTGTGTTTCCATTTTGTTTTCAGTTTGAGATAATGTTTTACTTTTCTTTTGATTTCTTCTTTGACCCATTGGTTTTCCAAAAATGTCTTGTTCAAATTCTACATATTTGTAGATCTTACAGCTTTCTAGTTTCATATTACTGTGATCAGAGAAGATAGTTGGTATAATTTAAATCTTATATTTGCTAAGACTTATTTTGTGGCTTATGATATGATCCATCCTAGAGAATATTCTGTATGCACTTGAGAAGAATATGTATTCTGCTGCTATTGGTTGGAATGTTCTATATATATAACTGTTAATCCATTCGGTTTAAAGTATGGTTCAAGTCCAACATTTCTTTTATTGATATATATATATATATATATATATTTTTTTTTTTTTTTGGTCTGGATGACATATTTATTGCTGCTAGTGGGGTACTGAAGTTCCCTACTATTACTATATTGTTATCTGTTCCTCCCTTCAAATCTATTAGTTTTTGCTTAATATATTTAGGAACTCTGCTGAATTGTGCATATATATTTATAATTGTTGTATCTTAACCCTTTATCATTATATAATAATATATTAACCCCTTCACCATTATATAATTGTTTTCTTTGTCTTTTGTTACTGTTTTTGGCTTAAAGTCTATTTTGTCTGATATAAGTATGGCTACCCCTGCTTTCTTTTGGTTTCCACTTGTCTGGAATTTCTTTTTCCATCTCTTCTCTTTGAGCCTATGTCCGTAGGGCTGAAATGACTCTTCTATAGGCACCATCTAGTTGGGTCTTGTTTTTTAAATCCAGCCAGCCACTCTGTGCCTTTTTGATTGGTGAATTCAATCCATTTATGTTTAGAGTGATTATTGATATGTAAGGACTTACTAATGCCATCTTATTGTTTGCCTTCTGGTTGTTTTGTATATCCCTTGTTTCTTTTTCTGTCTGTTTCTGCTTACTTTTGTAAATTAGTGGTTTTCCATTGTGGTATGCTCTGTCTCCCTTTTTTTTCTTTTTTTAATATTTTCCTGGCTGCGCCGTGCGGCACGTGGGATCTTAGTTCCCTGACCAAGGATCGAACCTGCGCCCCATGCATTGGAAGTGCAGAGTCTCAACCACTGGACCACCAGGGAAGTCCCTCCCTTTTTTATGTTTCATGAATTTATTGTAGATTTTTGCTTTGTGGTTATCACTGAGGCTTGCATAAGACATCTCATAGATAAAACAGTCCATTTTATGCCAATAGCAATTTATTTTCATTTGCCTATAAAGTCTCTATTCTTTTATTCCTCCCCTTTTATCTTCTTGATGTCATAATATACCTCTTTTTATGTTGTATATTTGTTCATAAACTATAGTAGCTATAGTTATTTTTAATGCTCGTTTCCTTAAACTTTTATACTATAGTTAAGTAGTTAACACATCATTCTATCAATAATAGAATTATAGTTTTCTAATTCTATCAACGTTTTACCTTTACCAGAGTGTAATATACTTTCATATGACTCTGATGAACATCTTTTCATTTCTGCTTGAAGAACTTTTTCAGCATTCTTGCAAGTCAGGTAGGTATATTGGTGGTGAACTCCCTCAGCTTTTGTTTGTCTGGGAAAGCCTTTCCATCTCCTTCATATCTGAAGGATAACTTTGCTGGATAAAGTATGCTTGGCTGGCAGTTTTTACCTTTCAACACTTTGAATATATCATAACACTCTCTCCTAATCTGTAGAGCTTCTGCTGAGAAATCTATTGTTAGCCTAATTGGGCATTCTTTGGAGTTACTTTCTTTTTTCCTCTTGCTGCCTTTAAGATCCTGTCTTTGTCACTGATTTTTGATAGTTTCATTATGTGTCTTGGTGAAGGTCTTTTTGCATTGAGACAACAGGGTGGACTTATATGTCCAAGTTCTTCCCCAGGTTTGAGATGTTCTCAGCTATTATTTCTTTAACTAAACTCCCTGCCCCCTTCACCTCTCTTTTCCTTCTGATACATCAGTTATACTTATATTTGCCTTTCTAATCAAATCCAATAACTTTCCTAGGGTTTTTTCACTTAAAAAACTCTTAGTTCTCTCTCCTCTTCTAATTGAAATATTTCTATATTCCTATCCTTCAAGTCACTTATTCTCTCTCCCATCTGTTCTTCCCTGTTATTGATGCTCTCTATTGCATTCTTTATTTCATTTATTGAAATCTTCAGCTTCAGGATTTCTGTTTCGTTCTTTTTTTATAATTTCTGTCTTTGGGTAAAGAACTCCTTCTCTTCATTAATTTTATTCCTGAGTTCATTGAATTGTCTTTCTGAGTTTTCTTGTAGCTCAATGAATTTCTTCATAACAGCTATTTTGAATTCTTCATAAGTTAGACTGCAATATTCCATGCCTTTGAGTTTGGTTGCTGGTGAATTATCATTTTCTTTTTATGATACCACATTTCCTTGATTTTTCATACTGTTTGAAGGTATGCACGTTTGCTTTTGCATTTGAAGTAGCAGACCCATCCTTAATTGAACTTCGGTTCTTTGGTTCTTAAAATTCGACAAACTGTCTACTAGAAACCTTTCTTTTATATTCCAGAAGGTGGCATGATAGCTCAAGTCTGTGGTTTCTCCTACTGGAGCTGGCTGTCTGGGATGCTCTTGGGAATGTGGAGCTGACAGCAGAGTAAGGGGAGGTGTGAGCTTAGCACCTGCGACTTTTGGGGTACCCACGAGCGAGCCCAGGGATGAACTCCTCAAGTGTGTCACTCCCAGAGGCCCACAGGCTGACCTCCTGCTGAAGTCCTGAAGCAGACAGCAGGAAACACACTCCTTCAAAGCCCTTTTATGTTATCTGCCTCCTTCCCTTTCCTGTCCCTTCCCCAGTCACAGAGTTTCGTCCTCAGAAATCTGGGTGTTGGTAGAGAGAAACAGGTTTCTCCAGCTACAACCTGCACACCTGGGACAGCCTGGAATTCACTCACCACTTTTGCTTTTTACCTCCTCCATGGGAAGGGTCCCCACTGACACAGCCAAAAGCCCAGCCACTTGCAATGTTGCCCTGGAGAGGGGTTCCCATCTTGGCAAATTCCTTCCCTTTTCTGCATCCAAACTCATCTCTGTCCTGCTTCTGTGGTATGCCAGATTCTCCCGTCAGAAAGGCTGGACCTCCACAAAATTTCTCACAGGTGGCCACGGGTATCCACCCAGTTTTGTACCCTCCAGATTTCCTTTCTGTGATCAAGATGAGTGAAGGTGGGGCAGGCTCATCAAGTCAGCCTCATAGCCCCTACCGAGGTCCTGTCTGCCCATTTTCAGAAGCATGTGTGGGTAGAAACCTTCCGGGTATCCTGGTATAATGTGCAGCGGCACTTTTGTTCCATTATGGATGTCTAATTAACTGTTAATCAAAGGGGAGAGAAAAGAGGAATGACTCTTGCTGCCATGGTGCTGGTGTCACTCCCAGCTTCCCCTTCCTTTCCCAAGGTATATAGGAAATGTGAAAGTATGAGTATATGGAATATGAAACATATTAAATAAAGGAAAGAAATTCTCATAAAATCAAAAATTGTATCACTCATCTGTTTTTAAAAAATTAAATATACATTAGAACAAGACATAAATTAATAACAAACTGAAAAAAGGACAAATTGGGTCATAAAAAGATTGATTTTAGGGAATTCCCTGGTAGTCCAGTGGTTTGGATTCAGCTCTTTCACATTGAACCAGGTTCAATCCCTGGTTGGGGAACTAAGATCCCACAAGTTGTGTGGCTAAAGGAAAAAAGAAAGAAAAATTGATTATAAACACTGCTACCAGTGACACATAGATAAGTTTAAATTCTTGCTGTAAATATAAATTTAAAAAGTACAAATATAAAAATATG
Organism: Lagenorhynchus albirostris; assembly: GCF_949774975.1. Taxonomy (NCBI): domain Eukaryota; kingdom Metazoa; phylum Chordata; class Mammalia; order Artiodactyla; family Delphinidae; genus Lagenorhynchus; species Lagenorhynchus albirostris. The sequence goes on from NC_083111.1 coordinate 51,791,295, forward strand.
CCCAAAGAGAATATACAAAATAAAAATAATTCATGCCTTAAAAACTCATATTTTATATATAAAAAACTGAGTAGCTGAGAGAGAATTAAGGAAAGCCAAACATGCTAATTTTCTTATTTACAGGGGAAAGTCAAGAGATTCTCTTGCATTCTTAATACTGATCATTGAAAACAGCGAGTTCAAGCACATTTTGAGTTTTGAAAACACTTAGGATAACTTTGAATTGATAAAAGTAGAGAAAATATAGCAATAGTGCACAAAGAAAAGACAGAAACAAGGTAAGTTATAGGACAAACCGTCAACAAGGGGTGTATTAAAATACATACATGTAAATAACAAATTTGTCTATAATTTAATATAGATAGATTACAGTTTTATATTTTTTAAAAAAAGAGAAAAAACCCAAAATAAATATATGTTGTTTCCAAAGGACAAAAGTAAAATAACAAAAGTTATTGAGAGTAAAAGGATTGGCCAGGATAGATCAGGCACAAAGAAATGAAAAACGGTGTGAACTCCTACAATGGGGCTCTCCTGTAATTCCAGGTTATTCTCCTCTAGTTGAAAGAAACCAAAACAACCAAACAAAACAGTTGTGGCAACATCAACATGCTGCAGAGAAGAACCATTTCCTCTGACTCTGAAACTAAGTAGCACGCACACTCCAAAACCAATAAACAAAACACAAAACCCCACCCAGTCACATATATACACCCGTGAAATTAATATTTGAAGAGCAGTACATATTTACTGACTTTGTACAGTTTGAAAGCACTTTGAAACTGATCTCTTAAATGTCCCCCTCTTCTCCCATCCAGCTTGCACACTTCATAGTTTTTTCTCCACTCCTCTCATTACTTACTTCTGTGCTGTGTTTACCACTTGACTAATCCCTACTTCCCCTCTAAACTCTGTTAATAGTTTTTACCCTGTAATCCTTGGCTTTATTTTCCTTCTTTGACCAACCACACCCCCTGTCTTTCATAAATATATGTTCTCCTTAAGACTTAGTAGATTTTCCCTTTTTCAGCATCCCACCCCAATTTTAATCTCCTATCTGTTGTCATGTCTATTTAGAGAAGTCAATTTAGATCTGTCATCCTGATTTCCTTTCTAAACTGCTAGCTTAAAATTTCAACTATATACGCCTACTTGGAACGATTTACTGAGCATCTACTATGTGACCGGTACTATTGATATTTTAAGTGTGTTTATGCGTTCACTCACTTAATCTTTGGGAAATCCTGTAGGGCAGATGGTATCACCACATTTACAGAAAAGGAAATCAATTTAAGACATTTAGTTAACTTGTCCAGTAGAGCATCAGAATCTGTTTTCAAATCTTATTCTGACCAACTCCAGTGCCCAGGGAGAGGACAAGTGAACACTTAAGTTTAGGAAAATCATCCTTTTGTCCTTTCATCTAGGGAATGACCAAGTTCTTTGGGATGAGAAACAAAGAAAACATTTCTAGAACTTGCTCTGTACCCAGCACTGTGCTGCATTTTGCACCTGTGATCTCTTTTGCAACAACACTAAGGGGTGGAGGCAGACAGGAAAAGACGCTTGAAAAGATCATGCAGTGGATAAGCAGCAGAATAGAGATTTGATTCTGAGTCTTTTTCTTCATTAGACATTCTGCCTCAATTAATTAACTCGTAAATTTTGGATTAAGTTGCTTTCTTTCCTAGTCTGTGCTCAGTTCCTTTATTTTTAAAATGAGGAAGTTAAACGTCTGATAACCAAAGTCCTCTTTGGTTCCATCATTACAAAATTCAGCAGCTCTAAACAGAAAAGTTGTCCTTTGATAAAATTAGGTACCTTAGTAACAGAGCTGCAATTGGGTATTTTGCCTCAAAATCCACCCTCTGCGTTCTTGTTACACCCAACCTGTTGTCTCCATCTCGGTCAATAGCACCGTCCTCCATTGAGCCGACAGACATGTGTTTGTGTGTGCACTCCTCACCCCTTCCGTTTAGACAATCATCTAGTCCTATCCACTCCTATGTCCATTATAACTTTCAAAACTGGACACTTCTCCCCAGTCTCAACTACCCTTATCTCTAGCCTGTAACAATGCAAGATCCTTGTTACTGGTCTTTCTGCTTCCACTAGGGCCCTTCTCTAATCTATTCTCCACAAAGGGCCAGAATGGTCTTTGCAAAAACCAGTTCTCATAACAAAAGCCTGATTGTGGGATCCCATGACACTCAGGGTAAAATCCAATCTTCTCAGTATGACAGATATGACCCTGCATGATCTAGCCTTTTCTAACATGTCTAGCCACAGTACTTGTCAGTTCTGTCCTGCCTCTAGTAGCATTGAGTTATTTGCCGTTCCCTGACTCCATCAAGTTCTCTTTTTTTTTTTTAAATAAATTTATTTATTTTATTTTTGGCTGCGTTGGGTCTTCGTTGCTGCGTGCGGGCTTTCTCTAGTTGTGGCGAGCAGGGGCTACTTTTCGTTGCAGCGCGCGGGCTTCTCACTGTGGTGGCTTCTCCTGTTGTGGAATATGGGCTCTAAGCCTGGGTGCTTCAGCAGTTGTGGCTCGTGGGCTCTTGAGCACAGGCTCGGTAGTTGTGGTGCACGGGCTTAGTTGCTCCGCGGTATGTGGGATCTTCCTGGACCAGAGCTCGAACCCATGTCCCCTGCATTGGCAGGCGGACTCTCAACCACGGCGCCACCAGGGAATCCCTCAACTAATCTTTTATCACAAAAATATTTGTTCCTGGGGCTCATTTCAGCCCCATTCTGCTTTGTGGGTGTACTTGCTAAGAATAAGAGAAGAATGATGAAGACAGGGATGCTAGAGGAAGGAAGGTGATGGAGTTTGGCAGAAAGAGAAGAAAAAGAGCAAATAAACTTTCCTTCACAGAGTAGACTTAGCCCATTCCAAGGCTATTTTTTTGGAAAAGGAGGCAGACCAGAGGCGCGTTCTCAGTTACGCCAGGTGGGATGTCTTATGCTGATGAGAAGGGAGCAAAAAGTGTCCAAACTAAACGCCAAAGACCCCAGCCGGCCTGTTTTTCAGTATTCATCTAAAGTTCAAAATCATTTTGCCTTAGATTATGCATTCTAAAGTAGACTTTTCCATCTATATTTGGATTTGGGCTTTCTTTTCCACTCCTAGAGGTGGTGCTTCCTCTGCTCTAAGTGTATGGTCTACTCTCTTCTATAGCAGTGGTACTCATTAGGGGCAGTCCTGCTGCTAAGCGATGTTTTGGAAATCCGTGGGGGTGTTTTATGGTTGTCCCAGTGATTGAAAGGCCCTGCTGGCATTTAGTGAGTGGAGAATCACCAGGTTGGATGTCTAACAATGTTCAGGAGAGTCCTGAGCCACAAGTAATTGCTTTTTGTACTGCTGACTTTCAGAAGTCCCACCAGACATTCATAAGTGTAAACAACCTATTTATAATTTTCTGAAGGAAGAACCAAATGATCTTTTTACATATAAGCAAATGGTATTTTTATGCAGTTTTAACATCAACTGAATTTGACAGAATACAACCATTGTGTACATAGAGTCTCCCTTTGTTTTATTTGGAACTTTTCCAAGAGTTATTCATCATTGTGGAACATCTCATCACTGATGACAACACTGCTTGAGGTACTTGAGTCAAAAATGCAACACACCGGGCTTCCCTGGTGGCACAGTGGTTGAGAGTCCGCCTGCTGATGCAGGGGACACGGGTTCATGCCCCGGTCCGGGAAGATCCCACATGCCGCGGAGTGGCTGGGCCCGTGAGCCATGGCCGTTGGGCCTGCGCATCCGGAGCCTGTGATCCGCGATGGGAGAGGCCACGACAGTGAGAGGCCCACATACCGCAAAAAAAAAAAAAAAAAAAAAGCAACACACCTGTGTTGGTCTGCATTTTTGGCTGTTGAGGTCATTATTTCTTCTAATGTGAGTTTTTGTATATTGAATTATGTATTATTTTACTGTAATTTGCTTTTTTTAAATTTCTCTTTTGTATAACAACTAGGGAGTTTTGGGGGGCTTTTTGTCTGTTTTAATTATATCTGTAGGTAGATTATATTTTCTATAAATTTATTTTAGAATTTTGAAATAGGAGTTAGACAATATTATTTTTAAGTGGGTATTTGATAGGGTTAAAAACCATGAATCTATAAAGAAGTGCTTAATTATTTAAAATCAAGGACTATGGAGTCGGCCCTGGGTTTGAATCCCATCTCTGCTACCTGCTTGCTGTGAGAACTTTGAAAAGCTATTCCCATCCTCTTTGATTTCATTTCCTCATCTGTAAAACAGTTAACCTGAAGGTGATTATGGTCATAATGCAGCAGAAGGTGCATAGATCTGGACCTGGTCCAGAGAAAGTATTTGGTAAATGTTGGGTATAATTATTTTAAGCCTTGATTATTTATTTATTTATTGGCTTTTGAAAAAAGAACAGCTTTATTGAGATATAATTGAGATACCATGAATTCACACTTTAAAAGTATAGTTCAGTAGTTTTTAGTATATTCACAGAGTTGTATAATCATCACCACCATCTAATTTTAGAACACTTTCATTACTCCAGTGAGAAATCCCGTGCCCATTCATAGTCACTCCCCATTTCCCCCTCCCCCCAGCCTCTGGCAAGCATTAATCTACTTTTTACTTCTATAGATTTGCCTATTCTGGAAATTTAGTATAAATGAAATTATAAGCAGTGGCCTTTCACGTGACAGGCTTCTTCACGGGCATAATATTTTCAAGGCTCATTCATGTTGTGGCATGTATCATACTTTATTCTTTTCTATTGCTGAATAATTTATGTATGCAAGCGTTGATTATTTAAGTACTCATTTCCTGTTTATTTTTTAATCGTATCTGAAAGCATCTGTTTTAATTTTTGGTTCTCCTCTGTTATTTATTATTAGACTATTAGACTTTCCAAAGCATTTTTATCTTTGCATATGAAATATAACTTGTCAAGCTCTGTTAATATTCCATAGTTTAAAGTACAAAATTAATCATTTAAAATACTTTGAGACACGTATGGGTTGGAGAGAGTTTATAATCACTACGAGAAATTATTATAATAGTAATAAATACAGATTAGTTTGTAGATTTACTTGGATGATAAATTAAGATTTGTGTTTGAGTCTTCTTTTGGAATGGGGTCAAGTGTGAAGATTAATTGGTGGAGAAAAGATGAGAGTGCAAGGTATGGCAGTGAGGTGGCCTTGATTAATCAAGTAATTCATCTTAGTTCTTCTTTTTATGGAAGAAGACAGCCTGTAGATGTCCCCCGACACAGTTGTGCTAATGTTTAAAACACAGCTTTGCTTAAAGCAGTTAACACATTTGTAAATTATCAGCAGCTCCAGTTAAAGGGTACAGGAGGGAGAAAGGCAAGCCCGAGATGGAGTTGGCTGGTCTTGGAAGGGTGTTGGAGGCTCAGGCAGAGGGAGGAGTGTCCCAGAAGACAAGCACGACTGCCAAGAAGTGGAGAAGGAAATAAGGAACTCTGCATTTCCAGGAAGGATCATCCATTATGGAAAATATAGCCAAGAAATAGATTTGTTTGGCTTATGCAGTGCTAAAATAAATTTTTTTTAATTTAATTGGTAAGTTTGAGATTTAGCTTTTTAAAAAAATTCCGAACAGAAAATTTATACAATTTGGTTGACATATTACAACATATGTTACTAATCATTATATTCCTTAACTTGGGAAGAAAATTTTTTTAATTATTTAAATATATTTATGGTCGAAGTATTTTTTTTTGAAATTGAAATGTTCTTAAAATCTTACTTCCACAGAAAATGGCATAATAAACATATATTTTCAGTGGCTTTTGGCATCTAAAAATCTAACGAGTACGTTAACCAATTGGAAACTGGAAGTGTGACATAGCCTAAGAATTAACAATTTAATCATGGGCTTCCCGGGTGGTGCAGTGGTTGGGAGTCTGCCTGCCGATGCAGGGGACACGGGTTCGTGCCCCAGTCTGGGAAGATCCCACATGCCACGGAGCATCTAGGCCCGTGAGCCATGGCCGCTAAGCCTGCGCGTCCAGAGCCTGTGCTCCGCAACAGGAGAGGCCACAACAGTGAGAGGCCTGCGTACCGCAAAAAAAAACAAAACAAACAAACAAAAAAAAGAATTTAATCATTATAATTTATTAATCTATGAAGGCCACTGGGTGTAAAATGATATGACTCACTAATAGGAAAATGAATAATTAGCATTTGTTTACCTCATTGAAAAGTTCAAGTGAATTAGGTTTTTCAGAATTTGATTGTACAAAGCAGATGACATCTTGGACTTACAGCAAAAGTCCAGCTGAAAAGACCTATGTGCAAGGAACAGTTATGCTAACATGCTTACCAAGATAGGTGAATATGCACCAGCTATTATTTTTCTGGTGAGAGCATTGCTGAATATAAACGCTCTCAATGTAGAAGAATAAATGAATGGAAGTATTAATAGAATTTTAGAGCTCAAAAATACAAGCGGTAGGGTGGAGAGCATTATTTATCAACCAAACCAGGGCATGTTTCAGTGTGAGAGGAGATGCCATAAGAACTCCAGAACAGGTACAAACTGGGTCTGTTCTCGGATGTATGGTCATTTACTAAGAGGTCAACCCTTCTCTTGGTACATATTAGGAAATGAAGCCACAAGATTTGCAATTTAGTAAGTCACATTCTATCAGGGACCAAAGTAGGACTACAGCCCAGCTCTTGGTAAAGTGTGTATCTATTTCTCCTACTCATGTGCCTTCCTTTCCAATTACCTCTTTTACACGTTTCTACGATCAACTTGCAAGAGAGGCTAAATCTTGATCTTGCAAATATAGAAAGAAACAGAGCAGAAGTTAATCCTTATCCTCAGCTTGTTTTTAGAAGTTGGGCTTTTTGCCTTCTTACCTGCACATATGCAGAAATACTAGGAATAGAATGAAAGAAAGGACTTTAGAAGTATACTGGTTAGTGATCTCTTCACTAGCTCAATGTCAGTGTTTCAGAGATTGTGTTATTTCACCTACTTTAGTCTTACTGTTTTCTGAAGCTTGCTTTCAGAGTGTGAGTTGCTTTCATTGTCCTTTTCTTCTTTCTTTCCTAATGTCAGCAACCTGGTGACGCTGAATAGATGCTGATGCAGCGCTTTTCAACATGACATGTCTTTTATGTTTATTCTGGTTTGTTTTACTTAACTACTGTTTAAGCACACTTGTGCAGGCGCTACTTAATTCGGTACCTCTTCCTGTGTAACCCGTTCTACCACATGAACCCTGGTATGGGTCAGGTCTCCTGGGGACTCTGCAGAACACACTGTCTGCATTTAAAGGCCTCCAGTCCACCCAGTGCTGAATTTGTAGGGATACCTAAGGGGATCATCAGTTTACAGAGCCAAGCCTGAGGGCTGTATGTTTGAGGACCTTGTTGAGCCCCCAAGCACAGTGAGTTCTGAATCCACACATTAGGATTTTAAAGCCCTTCGGCCTGTGGGCATGACTGTGGGTATCCCTGCACCAGATGCCCAGGACATCTGTAGTTCTTGGCAGGTGGGGAAACCTGTGGCAAACATTTGATTTGACTTGTCAGAACTTTATGAAAAAGATCTGACCGTAAAAGGATTCATGTTTTTTCTTAAATCAAATTTGTTCATTAAAATGAACTTTATAAAAATTCTTCAGTTTATAATGATTCTTTCGTGCATTTAAAGTAAGAACAAAGTCATTTTGAATTTGTGACATTAAATTTTAAAAATTCAAATAGTTTTATCCAAAAACTACAACTGAGCACAGAGAACTAAAAAATGAGGTTGTAAGGGCTCCTGTTAATTGAGCCCTCACCACATGGCAAGTGTGGTATTATGTGATTTATAGGTCTTAAATAGTTAATCCTTAAGACAACACAGTAAAATACACATTATTATGATCAGACTCTAGATGAATAAGCTGAGGCTCACAAAGTTTGAGTTTATTGCCCAAGACCACACAGCCAGTAGTGGCGGAACCTGGGGTTAATCAGGCTTCTGTTCAAACCAAAGCACATGCCATGTTTCTTCACCTAAACAGTAGCGAAAGTAACGTCGTTCAAGCAGTGTCTACAGAGTTCATATCAGCTATGGTTTGGACTTTCCCTGTAATATCAAAAACTAGCTAGCTTTTACAGTTACTAAGGAAATCACAGCATCATTAAAAATCAATCCCCATTCTGTTCCCTTCGAGAGAGAGAGACACACACACACACACACACACACACACACACACACACACACACACACACACACACACACACACACACACACACACACACACACACACACACACACACACACACACACACACACACACACACACACACACACTGCACGGGGAGAAGCAGCTTGAGACCATCCCAGCAGTTTGAAGCATCTACACTTGTAGATGCTTTCTGTTTGGAGATCAGATTTGAAACCAGGGTTTTCTGTCAGTGGTGTCTTAACATTGTCTTTGGCAAATCTCTTCAAGTTGGCAGCCGTACTGGGCTTTTTATGTTCCTTAGTTTCAGCTGTTCAGGCACTTGGGGCAGAGCCCGTAATAAAGATCAATCATCCCAAATGTAACATACAGATCTGATGACAATGTATATTTGTCTACGGCTACATCCTATAGCAGCAGACAAATATATACATAGACCAGAACTTTAATAGATCATTTTTTAAAAAACTTTTGTCTCTGTGTCTTTTCCACTGAAGAAGAATGAATGTGGATACTTGGGATAGAATATGTAATCTGTATATAATTGGTCCCCGCCTGTTGTAAATATGGCTAATGCTCACTGACTCCCTCCTCTTCCCCGCCCCCGGGTGTGCAGGAACCTTACTCCACAGCCCTTGCAGCTGTGTGAGGTCTGTGACTGGTTCATGACAATGAAGTACGAGTAGGAGGCAAATAGGTACCTTTTGGTTTCCCTGCTTATATAGCCTACCCTGACACCCTGTTGCCCTCAGGGTAAGTACCAAAGTCTGAATATGGTTTAAAAGGTTTCCAGTGCCCTGACTGCCTTCACCTCTCCATCCCTTCTCTCACGATTTCATGCCTTGCTCTTTGTCTCAGGCATCCTGAAGCTTCTAGAAAGAGCCAAGCTCTTTCTCTCCACTGTCATTCAAATGACAGTTATTTCCCCCAAGCAGTCCTCTCTGACCTCCAAAGCATGGTTTACTTCCCTACTTAAAACTTGCCAATAGTTTACTACTTTATTTAGAATTTAAGGCAAACTCCTTGTCATGGCCTGTGGTACTATGTGAACTGGCCACAACCTACTCCTCTGACCTCATCTCATATATGCTCAGTACTTTCCAAGCACTCTGGCCTTCCTGCTGTCCTTTGAGCTTGTGTAGTCCAGATGTGTTTGTGTGTCCATTGTGCTGCATGAATATCCCATTGTGACACGACAGTGTGTCCGAGGGCAGTGATAAAGGAGCAAATGCAGTGACATGCCATCTTTACTACCTCTTTTATTTCTTTTGCTATGTCAGTAAACTGCTGCTGGTAATTAGTCTTGTAGCCATAGATTTTTTTTATCTCCTACAGAGAAGTAGGCTAAATCACTGCATAATGGCTTATGGGATAAATTGTGTCATTGTAGTGAGGAAAAATTTCTATTCTCCTGGAGTGGAAACTTGCTCAGTTGGCAGACACCTGATGAGGAAGTAAGTGTACAGAGACAACTAGCTGAAATTGGAGCTACTTACTGATTATAGGCATACCTCGTTTTATTGTGCTTCACATTATTGCACTTCACACACTGCATTTTTTACAAATTGAAGGCTTATGACAGCCCTGAATCGAGCAAATCTATTAGCACCATTTTTCCAACAGCATTTGTTCACTTCATGTCTCAGGGTCACATTTGGTAATTCTTGCAATATTGCAAACTTTTGGTTATTATATCTGTGATGGTGATCTGTGATTAGTGATCTTTCATGTTACTATGAATTGCTGAAGGCTCAGATAATGATTAGCATTTTTGGAAGTAAAGTTTTTTTAATTAAGGTATGTACTTTCTTTTTCAACATAATGCTGTTGCACACATAATAGACTACAGCATAGTGTAAACAACTTTTATATGCAGTAGGAAACCAAAAAATTTGTGTGACTCACTTTATTGTGATATTTGCTTTATTGTGGTGGTCTGGAACTGAACCCACAATACCTCCAAGGTATGTCTATAGTTCATTCTTCGAGGCTGTCCGCATTCTTTCAACAACTTAGCTGGCACTAAAAATCTAGTAATAACCAGAAAGTAACTAGAATGGGACCTCCCAATATAGTGTAAGAAAAAATATTAACAGGAATATGACAAATAAAGGACTGAAAATTGGTTCAGATGAGAAATATTTTACCATTAAGCAGACAAAAATTAGGATAGAGAGTCTTTATAAAGTTCCATAGTGGCTGCCCTGAAATAAATGCTCAAAGTGGAAATAAGACAATAGAACATAATAAAAATATTGTTGGAAGCACTCCTTAAAGAACCATGAGAAATAAACAAAACCACATCAGAAGTGAAAAACATAGATGGATTAGCAAAAAGAAAACTGAAGACTAGATGTCACTGAATATGGAATTAGGGGTATGAAAAACAGGTCCTAGGAAATTGAACAAATAAATTTTAAAAAACCCCAGAAAACATTGAGTCAAAAAAAAAGAAGGAATACAGAGAGTGTTCCAGAACGTCAAAGGAGATACACACACATTGATATTTCGTAAAGAAAGAATGAAAAAAGTAGAACACAAATATACAGTTAACCCTTGAACAACACAGGTTTGAAGTGCACCGGTCCATTTATATGCAGATTTCTTTCAATAAGTACTACACAGTCTGCAGTCGGTTGAATCCACAGATGCAAAACTGCTGATATGGAGGGCTGACATAAAGTTATATGCCATTTTCTACTGTGCAGAGGGTCAGCACCCCTTCCCCTCATGTTGTTCAAGAGTCAACTGTATTAAAGTATACTCTAAATATTTCTTCTACTGAAGACAACTGAAAATGTTAGATAAAATATATCTTTTCAAATGTATCACTGAGCTGACAAGAAAACAAATCCACGCAGGCCAAAACCTAAGTGAAAGCAGGAATACTGGGAAGCGAATGTTTGCCCTGAGGATATCTGCTACACCCTAAGTGACCCTAGACTTCTGGTTGTTTGGTTTTTATTATTTTATTTCAACATAATTTAAAACTACAAAAAAGGTGCAAGAATAACACAGAGAACTCCTATTTATCATTCTCTCAGAGACTCCATTCAAGTTTTGCTAACTGTCCCAGTAATGTTTGTTTAATAGCAGAGGATCCAATCCTGGATTATGCATTACACCTGTTGTCATGTCTTTCTCTTTCAACCTGGAACAGTACCTCAGTGTTTGACTTTCACCACATTGATGGTTTGCAGATTCTAGACCAGTCATTTTGTAGCATTCCCCTCAATTTGAGTTAGTCTTGTGTTTCTTTACCATCAGTCCTAGATTATACATTTTTTCCCCCCAAATATCATTGAATCCTATTGGGTGGCACATGTTGTCCATTCATCCCTTTATTGATTGTGTTAAATTTGACCACTTTATTTAGCTGTTGCCTGCCAGGTGTCTCCACTGTAAATTTACCCCCAATATTCCTCCCTTTTAAATAATTATTTTGTGGGGAGATACCTAGGGACTATACAAAATCTTGTTTCTTAACTTCTACCGACTAATTTTAGCATCCGTTAATGTTTCTTGATTGAATTAATTATTACTAGTATGGTTGTCAAATGGTGATTTTTCTAATATAACATTCCTTCAGTATTTATTGGATGGCTTCTACTTATTTATTAATTTATATTAGTGTGGACTTTGGGTTCCTATATAAAAAGTAGGATATAATCCATTACTATCACTATTTGTTTTTTTTTTTGAGTTTCTTTTTTTTTTGAATTTTTGAATTTTATATTATTTATTTTTTTACACAGAAGGTTCTTAATAGTCATCCATTTTATACACATCAGTGTATACATGTCAATTCCAATTGCCCAATTCATCACACCACCACCCCCATCCCCCCCATGGCTTTCCCCACTTGGTGTCCATAGGTTTGTTCTCTACATCTGTGTCTCAACTTCTGCCCTGCAAACGGATTCATCTGTACCATTTTTCTAGGTTTCACATACATGTGTTAATACATGATATTTATTTTTCTCTTTCTGACTTACTTCACTCTGTATGACAGTCTCTAAATCCATCCACATCTCAACAAATGACCCAATTTTGTCCCTTTTTATGGCTGAGTAATATTCCACTGCATATATGTACCACATCTTCTTTATCCATTTGTCTGTCCATGGGCATTTAGGTTGCTTCCATGACCTGGCTGTTGTAAATAGTGCTGCAGTGAACATTGGGGTGCATGCGTCTTTTTGAATTATGGTTTTCTCTGGGTATATGCCCAGTAGTGGGATTCCTGGATCATATGATAATTCTATTTTTAGTGTTTTTTTTTCATTTGTTTTATTTATTTATTTTTGGCTGTGTTGGGTCTTCATTTCTGTGTGAGGGCTTTCTTCTAGTTGTGGCAAGTGGGGGCCACTCTTCATCGCGGTGCGCGGGCCTCTCACTGTCGCGGCCTCTCTTGTTGCAGAGCACAGGCTCCAGACGCGCAGGCTTAGTAGTTGTGGCACACGGGCCTAGTTGCTCCGTGGCATGTGGGATCCTCCCAGATCAAGGCTCGAACCCATGACCCCTGCATTAGCAGGCAGACTCTCAACAACTGCACCACCAGGGAAGCCCTATTTTTAGTTTTTTAAAGAACCTCCATACTGTTCTCCATAGTGGCTGTATCAATTTACATTCCCACCAACAGTGCAAGAGGGTTCCCTTTTCTCCACACCCTCTCCAGCATTTCTTTGTAGATTTTCTGATAATGCCCATTCTAACTGGTGTGAGGTGATACCTCATTGTAGTTTTGATTTGCATTTCTCTAATAATTAGTGATGTTGAGCAGCTTTTCATGTGCTCCTTGGCCATCTGTATGTCTTCTTTGGAGAAATGTCTATTTAGGTCTTCTGCCCATTTTTGGATTGGGTTGTTTGTTTCTTTAATATTGAGCTACATGAGCTGTTTATATACTTCGGAGATTAATCCTTTGTCCATTGATTCGTTTGCAAATATTTTCTCCCATTCTGAGGGTTGTCTTTTCGTGTTGTTAATGGTTTCCTTAGCTGTGCAAAAGCTTTGAAGTTTCATTAGGTCCCATTTGTTTATATTTGTTTTTATTTCCATTACCCTAGCAGGTGGATCAAAAAAGATCTTGCTGTGATTTATGTCAAAGAGTGTTCTACCTGTGTTTTCCTCTAAGAGTTTTATAGTGTCCGGTCTTACATTTAGGTCTCGAATCCATTTTCAGTTTATTTTTGTGTATGGTGTTAGGGAGTGTTCTAATTTCATTCTTTTACATGTAGCTGTCCAGTTTTCCCAGCACCACTTACTGAAGAGACTGTCTTTTCTCCATTGTATATCTTTGCCTCCTTTGTCATAGATTAGTTGACCATAGGTGCATGGGTTTATCTCTGGGCTTTCTACCTTGTTCCATTGACCTATGTTTCTGTTTTTTGTGCCAGTACCATATTGTCTTGATTACTGTAACTTTGTCATATAGTCTAAAGTCAGGGTGTCTGATTCCTCCAGCACTGTTTTTTTCCCTCAAGACTGCTTTGGCTATTCAGGGTCTTTTGTGTCTCCATACAAATTTTAAGATGATTTGTTCTAGTTCCATAAAAAAATGCCATTGATAATTTGATAGAGATTGCATTGAATCTGTAGATTGCTTTGAGTACTATAGTCATTTTCACAATATTGATTCTTCCAATACAAGAACATGGTATATCTCTCCATCTGTTGGTATCATCTTTAACTTCTTTCATCAGTGTCTTATAGTTTTCTGCATACAGGTCTTTTGTCTCCTTAGGTAGGTTTATTCCTAGGTATTTTATTCTTTTTGTTGCAGTGGTAAATGGGAGTGTTTCCTTAATTTCTCTTTCAGATTTTTCATCGTTAGTGTATAGGAATGCAAGAGATTTCTGTACATTAATTTTGTATCCTGCAACTTTACCAAATTCATTCATTAGCTCCAGTAGTTTTCAGGTGGCATTTTTAGGATTCTCTATGTATAGTATCATGTCATCTGCAAAGAGTGACATTTTTACTCCTTCTTTTCTAATTTGTATTCTTTTTATTTCTTTTTCTTCTCTGATTGCCATGACTAGGACTTCTAAAACTATGTTGAATAATAGTGGTGAGAGTGGACACCCTTGTCTCATTCCTGATCTTCAAGGAAATGCTTTCAGTTTTTCACCATTGAGAATGATGTTGGCTGTGGGTTTCTCGTATATGGCCTTTATTATGTTGAGGTAGGTTCCCTCTATGCCCACTTTCTGGAGAGTTTTTATCGTAAATGGGTGTTGAATTTTGTCAGAAGCTTTTTCTGCATCTATTGAGATGATCATATGGTTTTTCTTCTTCAATTTGTTAATATGGTGTATCACATTGATTGATTTGCATATATTGAAGAATCCTTGCATCCCTGGGATAAATCCCACTTGATCATGGTGTATGATTCTTTTAATGTGTTGTTGGATTCTGTTTGCTAGTATTTTGTTCAAGATTTTTGCATCTGTATTCATCAGTGATATTGGTCTGTAATTTTCTTATTTCGTAGTATCTTTGTCTGGTTTTGGTATCAGGGTGATGGTGGCTTCATAGAATGAGTTTGGGAGTGTTCTTTCCTCTGCAATTCTTTGGAAGAGTTTGAGAAGGATGGGTGTTAGCTCTTCTCTAAATGTTTGATAGAATTCACCTTTGTAGCCATCTGGTCCTGGACTTTTGTTTGTTGGAAGATTTTTAATCACAGTTTCAATTTCATTACTTGTGATTGGTCTTTCATATTTTCTATTTCTTCCTGGTTCAGTCTTGGAAGGTTATACCTTTCTAAGAATTTGTCCATTTATTCCAAGTTGTCCTTTTTATTGGCATAGAGTTGCTTGTAGTAGTCTCTTAGGATGCTTTGTATTTCTGTGGTGTCTGTTGTAACTTCTCCTTTTTCATTTCTAATTTTATAGATTTGAGTCCTTTCCCTCTTTTTCCTGAGGAGTCTGGCTAATGGTTTATCAATTTTGTTTATCTTCTCAAAGAACCAGCTTTTAGTTTTATTGATCTTTGCTATTGTTTCCTTCATTTCTTTTTCATTTATTTCTGATCTGATCTTTATGATTTTTTTCCTTCTGCTAACTTTGGGTTTTTTTTGTTCTTCTTTCTCTAATTGCTTTAGGTTTAAGGTTGTTTATTTGAGATACTTCTTGTTTCTTGAGGTAGGATTGTATAGCTATAAACTTCCCTCTTAGAAGTGCTTTTGCTGCATCCCATAGGTTTTGGATCGTCGTGTTTTCATTGTCATTTGTCTCTAGGTATTTTTTGATTTCCTCTTTGATTTCTTCAGTGATCTCTTGGTTGTTCAGTAACATATTGTTTAGCCTCCATGTGATTGTGTTTTTTACGGTTTTTTTCCCTGTAATTGATTTCTAATCTCATAGCATTGTGGTCAGAAAAGATGCTTGATATGATTTCAATTTTCTTGAATTTACTGAGGCTTGATTTGTGACCCAAGTTGAGATCTATCCTGGAGAATTTTCTGTGTGCACTTGAGAAGAAAGTGTATTTTGGTTGAAGCATTTAATCCATTCATGTTTAAGGTAGTTATTGATATGTATGTTCCTATGACCATTTTCTTAATTGTTTTGCGTTTGTTTTTGTAGGTCTTTTTCTTCTCTTGTGTTTCCCAGTTAGAGAAGTTTCTTTAGCATTTGTTGTAGTGCTGGTTTGGTGGTGCTGAATTCTCTTAGCTTTTGCTTGTCTGTAAAGCTTTTGATTTCTCCATCGAATGTGAATGAGATCCTTGCTGGCTAGAGTAATCTTGGTTGTAGGTTCTTCCCCTTCATCACTTTAAGTATATCATACCACTCCCTTCTGGCTCGTAGAGTTTCTGCTGAGAAATCAGCTGTTAACCTTATGGGAGTTCCCTTGTATGTTATTTGTCGTCTTTCCCTTGCTACTTTCAATAATTTTTCTTTGTCTTTAATTTTTGCCAATTCCATTACTATGTGTCTTGATGTGTTTCTCCTTGGGTTTATCCTGTATGGGACTCTCTGTGCTTCCTGGACTTGGGTGGCTATTTCCTTTCCCATGTTAGGGAATTTTCGACAATAATCTCTTCAAATATTTTCTCGGGTCCTTTCTCTTTCTCTTCTCCTTCTGGGACCCCTATAATGCGAATGTTGTTGCGTTTAATGTTGTCCCGAGGTCTCTTAGGCTGTCTTCATTTCTTTTCATTCTTTTTTCTTTATTCTGTTCTGCAGCAGTGAATTCCACCATTCTGTCTTCCAGGTTACTTATCGGTTCTTCTGCCTCAGTTATTCTGCTATTGATTCCTTCTAGTGTAGTTTTCACTTCAGTTAGTGTATTGTTCATCTCTGTTTGTTTGTTCTTTAATTCTTCTAGGTCTTTGTTAAACATTTCTTGCATCTTCTTGATCTTTGCCTCCATTCTTTTTCTGAGGTCCTGTATCATCTTCACTGTCATTATTCTGAATTCTTTTTCTGGAAGGTTGCCTATCTCCACTTCATTTAGTTGTTTTTCTGGGGTTTTATCTTGTTCCTTCATCTGATACATAGCCCTCTGCCTTTTCATCTTGTCTATCTTTCTGTGAATGTGGTTTTTGATCCACAGGCTGCAGGATTGTAGTTCTTCTTGCTTCTGCTGTCTGCCTTCTCGTGGATGAGGCTATCTAAGAGGCTTGTGTAAGTTTCCTGATGGGAGGGACTGGTGGTGGGTAGAGCTGACTGTTGCTCTCCTGGGCAGAGCTCAGTAAAACTTTAATCTGCTTGACTGCTGATGGGTGCGGCTGGGTTCCCTCCCTGTTGGTTGTTTGGCCTGAGGCAACCCAACACTGGAGCCTATCTTGGCTCTTTGTTGAGCTAATGACAGACTCTGGGAGGGCTCACGCCAAGGAGTACTTCCCAGAACTTCTGCTGTCTGTGTCCTTGTCCCCACAGTAAGCCCCAGCCACCCCCGCCTCTGCAGGAGACCCTCCAACCCTAGCAGATAGGTCTGGTTCAGTCTCCCCTGGGGTCACTGCTCCTTCCCCCGGGTCCTGATATGCACACCACTTTGTGTGTGGCCTCCAAGAGTGGAGTCTCTGTTTCCCCCAGTCCTGTCAAAGTCCTGCAATCAAATCCCACTGGGCTTCAAAGTCTGATTCTCTAGGAATTCCTCCTCCTGTTGCCGGACCCCCAGGTCGGGAAGCCAGACATGGGGCTCAGAACCTTCACTCCAGTGGGTGGACTTCTGTGGTATAAGTTTTCTCCAGTCTGTGAGTCACCCACCCAGCAGTTATGGGATTTGATTTTACTGTGATGCGCCCCTCCTACCGTCTCATTGTGGCTTCTCCTTTGTCTTTGGATGTGGGGTATCTTCTTTGGTGAGTTGTAGTGTCTTCCTGTCGATGACTGTCCAGCAGCTAGTTGTGATTCTGGTGTTCTCACAAGAGGGAGTGAGAGCACATCCTTCTACTCCACCATCTTGGTACCTCCCTCTTTCCACTATTTGTTTTGATACATTAATTTTCCCAGATTTAGCCAATGTGAGTGACTTCAAGTTGGCATTTGTGTTGTTTTTCCCTGCCTTCATTATTTGCATACTTCATTACTCTTTGGTACAAGAGATTCTAAGGTCATCTTTCTATTCATGTGCTCTAGCCCAGGATTCACCTATTTTTTCCAAACACCCCGATTCCATTTAGTGGAAAACAGTATTCAGAAACCAAGATCTAAGTGGGACTTGTGCATGATGCTAATGAAGTGTCGCTGTTCCCAAGCTCTATCAGTGGAAAAGTTAAGAAACATATGTGTATATGCACATATACATATTCGCAGAAAACATACATTTACATTTAACTCAGTGTACATTTAAAGCCATGAGTTTACATGGTTATCTCAAGTTCCCATCCAACAATACAAGGTTTATTCTAGCTTTTCCCTTTTTTGCTATTTGTACTTCCTCCTCCGATGAGAAAGCTAGTTCCCATGGTCTCCATCTCCCTGTATATATCCAATGTTCTCCTCCTGCTGACTGTTCATCCCCTCCTGCAGGAGAGTGCTTCCCTAAGATACCATCTCATTTAGGACTACCTCATGGCTTTTTGATGATGAAAAGAAGGAATTCAATAATTTTTTAAATTAAAAAGAGGAAAGCAAAGGAAGAAGAGAATTGAAACCCAGTTTTCAAAGTTCATAGGGCTTGATGTATGAGAAATAAAATCTAGGACCTTCTCAATGTAAAGAATATAATAGAAGACTCTGCTAAAACGGGAACCTCAAAGACTCACACTTCAACGCAATGGAAAATGAGTAATAGCTCTGCCACACAGAAGAGGACATACCTTTGGCATTGCTTGAAAGGAGAGTGTATCTCCTTGATGATTTTTACAAGTTAATCCTCACACAGGTTTGCTACCTGGATTCATGTAATCTGTTTGTTTCAAAAAATATGTCAAGCGTAAACCACTTTAAATTTAGTGAGTAATCTGTAAGAGAAGAGTATAATTGAATCTTTTGAGACCACCTACAAAAAGACATAGAAAATGTTTAAGATAGGATAAGACACACACATACACACACATACACGATAGTGAAATACGTTTAACATATACTTATTTAGAATCCTAGAGGAAGAAGTAAGAGAAACTAGAAAAGAAACAATATTTGAGGGATAAATGCTAAGAATTTTCCAGAATTTGGGAAAGACCCTTCAATTAAAGAAAGAAAAAGATAAGACACAAAATTAACAAGATAAATAAGAAGGAATTCTAATTTGGATGAGTCAGAGTGAACTGTAGAATACTAAAAGCAAAAGTAAGATGTTGAAAGCAAGCAGAGAAAGAAAAAAATGATTACTAGAAAGATAGAAATTTGATGGCTGACTGACTATTTAATAACAGTAACCAGAAAACAAATAACTTCCAAGTGCTGAAGAAAATAACTGTCAGCCTAAAACTATATATCTGGTGGAAATATCTTTCAAGAATACTGGTAAAATAAAGTCATTTTCAGACAGCAGTAACTGAGAACATTTATCACCAATATATCCACACTAGAAGATATTCTAAAGAATATTCTTTAAGGCAGAAGAAACATCTTACTGTAGGGAGGCTCTCAGAGGTGAAAATAAATGGTGACTGAAGATGTTAATAATTGTGTGAGAAAGCTCTGAACAAATATTTGTTGTGATAAAATATCTGTAAGAGTATAATTCAAGTTTTTTGGACTGCATAGACAGAGAGAAAAATGTAAAACTGAGAGGTTAAGAGAAAAGGATAGTGAGATATAGTCTAACATATATCATATAATGTGATTGAAATACAGCCTAACATGTATCATGCAATGTGTAATAGTGGAATTAATAATACAAGATAGAACTAAGACACTGGAAAGCAATAGCATATGAGTTAGCAGGGGCTATCAGAATTAATGTGTCCTAAGATTCTTATATTTGGGGGGGAAGAGAGTAAAGACCTGGTCTGGAATTAGAATTGGTCTGGATTAGTTATGCATGGAACTTATTAAAAGAATAAACTTCCTTGGTGGTGCAGTGGTTGAGTCTGCCTGCCAATGCAGGGGACACAGGTTCGAGCCCTGGTCTGGGAAGATCCCACATGCTGCGGAGCAGCTGGGCCCGTGCGCCACAGCTGCTGAGCCTGCGCTCTGCACCACGCAAGCCACAACTAATGAGCCCAAGTGCTACAACTACTGAAGCCTGTGTGCCTAGAGCCCGTGCTCTGCAACAAGAGAAGCCACCTCAATGAGAAGCCCGCACACCACAACAAAGAGTAGCCCCCGCTTGCCGCAACTAGAGAAAGCCCACGCGCAGCAACGAAGAGCCAATGCAGCCAAAAATAAATAAATAAAATAAATAAATTTATTAAAAAAACAATAAGCATAAAAGCATGTTATATAAATTAATAGAGTAAGTAATGGATTGAGAAAAAAATCTTCTTCCAATTGATCAAATAAGGCAAGATAGGAGAAAAAAGAAGAAATAGGACAATCAGGACAATGATAAAGTACAAATAAGATGGTAGAAATATATCAAAATTTATCAGTAATCAAAATAAATACAAATAAAACAGTTACAATACAGTAACTGTAAGACTAGATTTTAAGAATCCAACTTTGTGATATTTATAGGTGAATCAGCTGAAACAAAAAGATACTAAAAATTTGAAAGAAAAAGAAATGGAAAAATATCATTATATACTAACCAGAAGAAAAGGAAATTCCAAAGTGTCTGAATTATGAGCACGCAAAATAGACTTCAAGGTTTAAAAAGAAAAGACTGTAAAGATGATTTAAAAAACTTATTTTATATTTTATGGATTCTCTTCATAATGAAATAATGTTTGATTCACCTGGGAGAAATAAGAATTATGAACTGAAAATATGGCTACAAAATATTATAAAACAAAAATTAAAGTAAAAAGAGAACTGGAAAAATCCATCATCATCTAGGGAGGATGTATCATACCTCTTTCAGTACCTGGTAAAAAAACAGTCAAAAAATCAATTAAGTACATAATAAATTTGAACAGTAATTTAGAAGCTCGACCCGATGACAAAAATAGAATGTTGTACTGAATAACTGGAGACTATGTCTAGTGTCAACCTGGGAGCAAAGCACTTAAGTGCTAGCCTGAAAAGATATTCTTGTGAGTTACTGATGAGAAAGGGTTAAAATTTTAAAATTCTTAGAGATCTAAATCCAAAGCCCTAGACAAAAGCTTATTTCTCAGTCTTTACCTTTATGTTTTTCTATTTCCCTCCTGAACTTCAAATGTTTATACATAATGAAGTTGGCTGTATTTGAATTAAAAACCTGCTGAGAGTGAGTTTCTGTTTTCCTCCATCTGTGTCTAATTGGATTTCCTTCTTTCATGGGCTGGTCAAATCAAGTAAAGCTTGTCTACAGGCAAAGCAGATTGTAAATTCCCATCCAGATTTGTGATCAGTCAGGCTTTAATAAGAGTGTTTATCATTTTATTTGGGACGGGCCAAATGTTCATGCATAAAGTTGATCCTGAGCATGTTCACAGAATATTTTGTTTCCACTACTATGCTACTAACCTACTACATGTATTTTTCTTTTAACATTTCTTTCCTGTCAGGTCCTCTTTTCATGTTGAGGATTGTGCGAGTGGCCATATGGCCGTTCTATATACCTATTTTAGTAAAAAATAATAGTTTGTTTATTTTCAGATACATATGGCATTGGCATCTGGTTCATGAAAATGGAGGAGTGTGTGTGTGTGTGTGTGTGTGTGTGTGTGTGTGTGTATTTATCTCTCCTCCTATTCAGAGAAACAATGGATGGTCACATAACATATGCAGAAATTTCATTTTTCATATCAAATCTCAAAAAAAACACCCAACTTCTACTAGTCTGAGGAAACTTCTGTTCTAATCTGAAGAGATACTCTGCCTACCAAAATATAGGGTTACAACTGTAGTTCATGTAATTGGCTGAAAAATAAATCTTAGAAAAGAATGCTGTGTAAGAAAGAAATGTGATATGGCTAAGGGTTAAAAATCCTGATTTCTTTTTTCTGTGGAGCTTCAAAATCCCTTATCTGTTCTTTTCCTGATGAAGTTCTTGTTTTTAAAGTTGATGCTCACAGTGCAGCTCCATTTCCTGGTCTCTTTTTTCAATTAGTCTTAGAAAAGATGGTCTATTTTTTAAATTATTTTTTCAGCTTTACTGAGGTATAATTGACCAATATATATCGTATATATTTAAGGTGTACAACTTGATGCTTTGATATACATATACATTGTGAAATGATTACCACCACCAAGCTAATTAACATACTCATCACCTCACATAATTATTTCCTTCCTTCCTTCCTTCCTTCCTTCCTTCCTTCCTTCCTTCCTTCTTTCCTTCTTTCCTCCCTCCCTCCCTCCCTCCCTCCCTCCCTCCCTTCCTTCCTTCCTTTGTGATAACTCTCAAGTCTACTCTTTCAGCAAATTTTAAGTATACAATTCAGTATTGTTAACTAAGGTCCCCATGCTGTACATTAGATCTCCAGCACTTATTTATCTTGCATAACTGAAACTTTGTACCCTTTAACTAACATCTTATTTCCCTTTCTGTAGCATGTGTTTGCAGATAACTTAGCACTTCACAGGTGCTCACTGCTTCAGAAAAATCTGTGCAATAGAAAAGTTCAGTGTAAATTTATTTTGTTTGTGTATATGAATCAGTATTAGAAGACTTGATGTTGAAGTCATCCCACAATGACTACTTTAGTAATAACAATAATGCTGGTATACAGAGAAGAGTTTCTAAAACTTGAATGTGTCTGCATACCATCTGAGGATCTTGCTCAATACAGAATCTGATTCAGTTATGTTTCCAGTGGGCCTGAGATTCTGCCTTTTTAATGAGTTCCCAGGTAATGCTGATGTTGCCTATCCTAGGACCACGCTTTGGGTAGCATGGGAGTATAGCTTTGTGAGTTTACATGGAATTCTCCCATAGCTGCTTGGAGTAGGTATTAACCCCTTGTACAGATGAGGAAATAGAGGTTAAGAGAATTTATTCAATACTGTCAGGTAGCCATAAGTCCTCTGATTAAGCTTTTTTTCCCCCTGCTATTCTTCAACTGCATTCCTCTTATAATTATCTTATTTATCTCTTGAATTATTTTTGTATAGTTAGTTTTCATGTAACAGCAACTCCTGCTCTTCCCTTAAGGATTTTGTATCTTCTTTGTGAGTTCTTTCCAAAATGGTAATGTTTAAGTAAACCATAACACTTATTAGCACTAGATTTTAAAAATCTTATGGGCTTATAATTTGTCCAGTCCCTTAGATAGGACAGCCCCACTCTCTTCTGTATAGTTGACCACAATACAGCTTCATGTTGACCTCCAGAACACAGCATGTTCTGCAAACATAAGGCCAGGGAGCTGACCTATTTATAGGTCCTTCTGCTAAAGGTGAGTTTGGGTTCTCTCAGCAATTTTGTAGAAGAAATTCTCCCAGAAGTTTACCTAGGCTGCTATTAAGAAACACCGGTGAGCTTTTAAACACAACTGTCATTGGGTGCCAATCCCAGAGAGTCTGACCAATTGTTATGGAGTTGGGCTTGACATTACATGGTTAGAGAACTATTGTTTTAAAAGAACTGATACTTAAGCACCTACCTACCCAGGACAATTAATCACAATTTTGGGTAGAACTCAAACATAGGTTTTTTTTTTAAAGCTCCTAGGTGATTTTAATGTGGAGCATGTTTGAAGATCGCTGCCACAACTCATTTTCCTAGTGAGTTTATTATCTTTGAGACGTATGGCTTATATTAGTGTTGTGGATTTTTAAAAAGGAGTTATTTTCTTTCTCCCAAGAAGATTAATGAGAATTATCACAAGAGGCTAGGGGGTTAGCTTTGGTTAAAATGGTAACAGTTCTGAAAACTGAAGTAACAGGGAAAGGGCATCAGTAAGATGAGGTCAGTTTCTACATGTTTTAAATCAGTGGTTTGTAAACAAGAATGTGGCAATTGTTTGTCGGATAACTGTCAGTTAATCTCATTTGTACTAATCTTAATGCGTGTTTGCGTTGTGTATCTTTCCCGTTAGAAGTAATAAGAATAATTCAAGGACGTAAAGGTAAAAACATTTTGAGATCTTGTATTAGGTAAGTTGTTAGAATTCTTCAGATGTTAACATTTATCTTCAACATTTTCCCCCATGGTGATTTTTTTTCCATAGGCAAGGTCACGCTGATTTGTCTTGTAAGCTATTTTAGCCTCGTAGATCTTGGTTTCTTATCAGGTTCAATGCCATATCCCTTAATATAAAAACAGCAATTGCAACAAATTCACTGTTCTTGGATAAAAATGGAGTATGACTAAAATTCATTGCTCTAATTTATCTAGGTTGTGCTACAGGAAAACTACAAGGCTATTTTCTACAGTGCAATGAAATATGTTCACATTCCCATATGGAAAGCAAACTCAAATTTAGGAGCCTGTCTACCACTTCCTTCTAGAGAGGCACTGAGATTTAAGTTGGTCTCTTCACAATTTATTTAGAGAGAATCTCAGTTCCTGCCCAAGTTGATGGCAAAATCAAAATGTTGAGGTGAGACCTCAAGTAGTCAACAGCTTAGCTTGTAATATTCTAGGTAGTTAAAATCATTACTTTTCATGTTTATTTTCATGCAACGTACTCTCATGAAGTTAGCTCATTGATAGTTGATAAGCAGACAGTAAATATCTCTGCCTCATCAATCTCTTGCCCTTTACCAAGACCCTCTGTTTGGAAAAAATCTTAATTTTTGTGTGCTTTCAAAGAATTGAGGTGGGGAGAGGGCAACGCAGTTCTTCACAATGATGATGATGATGTGACAGAAATGCAGATCTCACAGTGACATTGCTTCATAACCAGTGGGTGCTGAACTATTAAATGTGATGGACCTTCATGGTGAACCATGAGATGCTAAGGTCCCTGATAAGTTTGTGCCATATTGACAGGTGTTTTTCTTCATTTCTTCAATACTTGCCAACCTCTCTCACTTTCTCTTACAAAACTTCCCTCCTTCTATTCAACAGTTAAACTAAACTGAATTTCTTTCAGTTCTTGCAATGACGTTACATCTCTTCTAGCCTCTAAAATTTTGCACGTTTTGTTCCTTTTGACCAGATCAACAATTCTCAAACTGTTCTCAGGATCCCTTAACACACTTAAAGATGATTGAGAACCCCAAAGAGCTTTTGTTGACATAGGTTGAATGATCATATCTACCACATTAGAAATTGAAGCTGAGAAAAATTTAAGTTATTAACTTTTCTGATATAATGACAAACCCATTATATCATTACAAATAACATTTTTTTATAAAAAGAAAACTATATCTTTCAAAAGAAAAAATAAGTGAAAGGAGTGGCATTGTTTTCTGTTTTTTCAAGTCTCTAATAGAATATAGGTAGATTCTTATGTTCTGCAATCAGTCTTTTGTAATATATTGTTCTGACTGAAGCATATGAGCAAAATCCAGCCTCAGACAGATTTGTAGTTGGAAAGGGAGATGTATTTTAGTAGCCTTTTCAGATGATTGTGAATATCCTTCTTTGCTACTATACCAAAATTCAACAACAGCTTCTTTCAGCTTATTTGTGCTGTGGTTGCAAGACTAGTTCACAATAGAAATTTTTAACACGCCCAATCATAGATTTACTCCCACTTCTTGGAGAGAACAAAGAAATCTCTGCTTCTATGAACCTTCTCTCAAATCACCTAACACAAGCCAACATCCTGTTACGGATGATTTCTTAAACCCTCTTATGGAGCTCTCCCCATGGTTCTCTGTGGTATGTATTTTCCCTTGTTGCAATAAGTCAATCAATAATGCCAGCTTTGTCTGACTACAGGGATATTCCTAGTGGTGGTCTTGGACTGGAAAGAATCAACAATTTCTTTTATGGCCCCTTGTGAGTGGGGATTTGTAGAGTATATTTCTACAGGCAGATAAAACAACTTATTAACCAAGAGATTGCTATAAAGATAGAGCAGCAACAGCCCTGCTTTAAGATTTGGTGTTATTCTGACAATACAACTGCTTTAAGTCTTTTGGCTTTCTCTTTAGAAGACCCTGAAACCCAGTAGTAAATGCTGAAAGTGTTGTTGAATTGTAACATTTGTATCTGGGCTTTGTGAATCTGAATCCCAGAGTCAGACTCCCTGGGTTCAAATCTCAGCTCCCCTACTTACTAACTGTATGATCAGATGCAGTTTATTTATGCTGTCTGTATTTCACCTTCCTCATCTGTAAAATGGGGTCATAGTACTACCCACTACATAAGATTGTTATGTGGATTAAAAGCGTTAATATTTGTGTTCACTCTGCATAGCATCATCGGGTACATTATGCATATGTGTTTGGGAAAAAAAAGTTTCTTAACAACAACCTGGACCCTGACTATCCCCTTAGACCTTAGCTTAACTGCACAGGTTTAATTAGAGACAATTTTCTTGTGTGGTTGTCACGATGAAATAGTGATGTGATTGGTAGAAAGATAACTACTTAAACAATTGAAGATTGTGACTTTTTTTAAAGACCACTAAAGAAAGTTAAAGGTATGATTACATGAAGCAGGAGATAATAAAGCATGCCTCCACAGAGTCCTAACAGCACGGCATGTTTAATCCATGCGAAAATCTGAACTTTTATACTACAATTAGCTAAGCTCTTCTATATTAATAGTATCCTAAACTTTACTTGGATTGAGATGGGAGGATATATATGTAATATGAATTAGGATTGATAATTGAAATTAATTATAATTTAAATGTACTAATTTTTTATTAGTATATTGTTAGACAATTACAGAAAATACTTAGAAAATACAGTAAAAATTACAGGAGTCCACAGAAATGATTTTACATGAACTTTTGTGGTAAAGCCCATCTTTACAGCTATGTCAATGGAAAGTTTTAATACATGAGGAAACATTTGTGTACATAAGGGACTCTTTACGTTTATTAGGATTTTAACTAATACTGAAATTATTGAAAATATAAAATTGAAACCTGGCTTTTCTT
Organism: Lagenorhynchus albirostris; assembly: GCF_949774975.1. Taxonomy (NCBI): domain Eukaryota; kingdom Metazoa; phylum Chordata; class Mammalia; order Artiodactyla; family Delphinidae; genus Lagenorhynchus; species Lagenorhynchus albirostris. The sequence goes on from NC_083111.1 coordinate 51,817,983, forward strand.
AAGCCCTATGTACAACTTACAAATTTTCTTTCACTTAAATCTATGTGATGGCAGCAGTCACACATTTACTTGTTTGATTTACATTCATTAACTCATAAATTTAACAGATTAAATTCCTCTGTATAAATAATCTTATCTACAATGTTATTTTAAATATTTCAAAAAATTAGTGTACCTAATTTTCTGAACACTATAAAGATTCAGACTTACACGTCTAGCAAGCAGAATATTCCTAAATCTTTCATTACTACTTCTAAACAAATATTGTGTAAACTTATAAATTTAATAAATCATATAACATTTAATATTAAAAATACTGTGTACAAATCGATCAATCTGTCTTTTATACCTTTCAAAGTAAAATCACATCTCTACTATCAATTTAAAAATTTCAAGTAAGGCAACATGCCTAATAAATCAATAGAGAGTCCACATCACATAGTAGATAATACATAGTATGAACTCTGGAACTTGACTATCTTAGGTTCAAATCCCAGCTTTACCACTTACTACCTGGATAACTTTGAGCAAATTAATCCTCTGTGCCTCATTTTCTTTATCTCTAAAATGCACTGATAACAGTACCTCTCGTAGGCTGGCTGTGTGTTTTAAATAGGTAAATATTTCTAAAATACTCAAAAGAGTGCCTGTTACATAAAATACACTGTTTATCAAAATAAATACATACATAAATTTCTCTAAAATATCAAATTAAGCATTTAAAAACCTAAAAAAAATTGATGATTGCAGAACTTATTTATAAATGTTGTACCAAATTAATTATATGGATTTGATTTACTTATTATTTCTGTCTTTGCTTTCACAACTTCTTGTAGTTTCAAACTCACCTAACTACATAGGGGAAAAATGTAATGTCTTATACAAGTGGACATTACTTGCTCAACATTGGTGATTGTGATGCAATCATAGATTTGAGTTATTGGCCAAAGACTTGAGGAACAGGGCCTAGCATCTGTTCTGGGTTTGTGCCTTCCAGAAGGACTTTTTTCTAAAATATTTAATGTCAGTAAGCTGATCTTACTCTTAATGGTGGGGCTCTGCTTGCTTTGTCAATAGAGAACTGAATGTTCATAATTACAGCTATGGTTTAATTTAACAATCTGGTAACTTTAGCTCTAACCCAATTTTCAACTTCAATCTTATTTCTAATCTTGTTTCCAAAATTTAATTGGCTGAATGGGAAGGATGGGATTTTTCAGCCCCTACATAGACTTTAATTTATTCACTATTTGGATTACACAAATCTCTTTATTGTCTGATAAAATTTTTGTTTCTTTTCATTTTTTTCTTTTTATACCATGTAAAATTCTATGATCATTTTATTGACAGCTTCCTCAATTACTCTGCTTCCCCTTTTTATTTATTCCTAGCCAAAACACAAAGGAAACAAATTACACTGTCTGACGTTGACAATCGAATTACTGGCCCTCTCTTGGCAAAACTTTGTAACCCTGCTGCTGGCCCCCTTTAGCTGGAATACCTTAGGCCTTGTGCCTCCTTCTCTTGAAACATTTTATCAAAATCTGAAAGAAGTAGCTAAAACACTCCACCATCCTGACATTTCCTATCCAGCAGCCTGGAATTCTTATCTTTAGTCATATTATCTGGGTCTCAAAATACAACAGATGGTTGCTTAATCAAACAACTTTTCTGTTTAGCGTAGCAAGAATTGAAACTTTCCCAGCCTTTAATGTAAGAAAACCTCACTGTTTGTCATTCAATCTCCATGCAGTTATTTTCACATTTTAGTGTTTGGAACTTCCGAGGACTAACCTCTTTATTAGTTAGGACTCTTGCTTGCAAGCAACAGAGGATTACTCTGGTTAGGAAACTAGGGTTATTTAAGAAATACTGTGATAACCCATAGAATCAAAGGAAGAGTAGAACAGTTTAGCCTTGGGGAAGTAAGAGGAACAGGTGGACTTCGGATCTTCTCTCTAGTGTTCTGATATTTTGATGACATAGCTTGAAAATATTTTCATTAATTACCTAAGTCCAACTCTACTCGTAAAATACCATTTAGACTCTAAGAAGTTTTATCAAAATTCAGTGGTCTTAAACCCCCTTCATTTTACAGATGAGAAAACTGATCTAGACAAATTAAATAATTGGATTATTGTAAATATATTAAAGTTCCTTTGACGCTTAACTAAATAAATCCCTCTGAATGGTCCTTAGAGTAAATTAACTTCTAAAGCATTCCTAAGAGTAAATATGATTAAAGTGACATTTTACCAAGATGCATTGTGTAACTTCCTTTGTTGTGTCACTGAATGTGGCACCATGATCTTTATATTTATTCAGTCTTTATACTTTTCTCAGCCCTTCCCCTCTATCTACAACAATGCCAAGATTATGTATCAGTTGTTGCCCAAAGTCAATCAGTAACACTGAGAGCATATTTGAGAAAGACTGCCTAGATGTAATACTTTTGGGAAAATCATATTTTTCTATATTATCTCAATACTTTTTATCTAGTGGTTTGTTAAGATTAGCTTACTCTGAAAAAAATTTTTTTCTTTGGAATTTCATTCATTTGTTTAACAAAGATTTATTGACCATGTACTGTGTGTAAGGCATATAAAAATTTGGGATGCATTAGTGAACAAAACAAGAAACAAAAATAAAGTATCTTAAACTTACATTCTCATTGGAGAATAAATGATAAACATATGATATAAGTAAATTATATACTATATTAGCTGACATTAAGCATTATAGGAAATAGAGTAGTTTAAGGGATCAGAACTTGGAAAGAAGGGCTGAAATTTTAAATGGAGTGGTTAGGAAAGTCCTTGCTGAGAAAATGACATTTGAACAAAGACTCAAAGGAGATGAGAAACTCCTTCATGTGGGTATTTGGGGGAAGAACTTTAGACTATACTAATTTGATTTACTTTGGATTTTTAAATTAACTGTATTGAGGTATAATTTATACACAGTAAAATGTACCCACCTTAATTTCAGAGTCTGATGAGTTTAGACAAACGTATATTCCATGTTACCACCATCACAACCAAAACACAGGACATTTTCATCACCTCCAAAACTTTCTTTACATTCTATCCCAAGCTCCACTTATTACCACTAGTCTCAGCTAACTGCTGATCTTCTTTCTATATCTATAATTTAGATTTATCTTCCTAGAGTTTCATAAAAATGAAATTATACAATATGTCTTTCTTTGTGCCTGCCATCTTTTGCTCAGCATAAACTTTTTCTGACTCATCTTTGTAGTTGTACATCTCAGCAGTTCATTCCTTTTCATCACTGTGTATTGCTTCATTGTATGAATATGCTATAGTTTGCATCTTTGTTTACTTGTTGACATTTGTGTTTTTTCCATTTTTTCACTATTGCATATAAAGCTGCTATGGGCATTTAAGATAAGACTTCATGTGGACATACATTTTCATTTCTTTTATTGATACCTTGGAGGAGATATCTTGTTGGGTCATACATAAGTTGTATATTTATAAGAAGCTGTCAAACTCTTTTCGAAGTGCTGGCACCATTTTTATTCCTGCCATTAATGTATGAGATTTCCAATAGCTCTATATCCTTGCTAATGTTAAGCAATGTCAACCTTTTAAAATTTAACCATTCAAGTGGATGTGTAGTGGTATCTCATTGTTTTTTTGTGTGTGTGTTGGGGGGTTATTTATTTAGTTTTGGTTGAGTTGGGTCTTGGTTGCTGCATGCGGGCTTTCTCTAGTTGCGGTGGCTTCTCGTTGTGGAGCATGGGCTCTAGGCGTGTGGGCTTCAGTAGTTGCAACATGCAGGCTCAGTAGTTGCAGCACACGGGCCCTAGAGTGTGCAGGCTTCAGTAGTTGTGGTGCGTGGGCTCAGTCGTTGTGGCTTGTGGGCTCTAGAGCACAGGCTCAAAAGTTGTGGCATATGGGCTTAGTTGCTCCACACCATGTGGGATCTTCCCGGACCAGGGATCGAACCCATGTCCCCTGCATTGGCAGGCAGATTCTTAACCACTGCACCACGAGGGATGTCCCTCATTGTGGTTTTAGTTTGCATTTTCTCAATGGCTGATGATGTTGCTCACTTGTGAATCTTCTCTTGTGAAAAGTTTGTTCAAATATTTAACCTATTTAAAAAATCCAATTATCTCTCTTGATATTATTGATTCATAGGAAGTCTTTACATATTCTGGATACAAATCCTTTGACATTTATATGTATTGTGTCTATTTTCTCCCAGTCTGTGGCTTGACTTTTCATTTTCTTAACAGTTAATATAGTGTAGATGACTGAGTTTTCCAAATTTCAAGAGCACATGAAATAATATGGATAAAGCAGGAAATACTAAATGCAGATGTGAAATAAATGAATTTTTTATGCCAATGACACCTTTGTCCAGTCCAAGGCCATTTCTTAGATTAAAGAAAATCTTTTTTCTTTTTTGCACCATCTAACACTTGATTATATTTTTTCATGTTATTTTGCCTTGGTTTTTTCATGTAAGTCTTATTTTCTTAGCTAGATAGTGTTTCTCTTTCCATAGCTGAACTCTAAGTCTTTTTTCCTTCACTAGACTCTAAGTATTGTTTTTCCTTCTGTGTCTACAACAACAGTTTTGGGCTCACTAGGTACTGAAGAATATATCTATTCATTTGATTATATTTGAATTCCAAAGTCTAAGTTTTGTAACTATTTGGTGGGTTTGTAATTATTTTTGTGGTTTTCCATATTTTTATTAGGGTTCTCCAGAGAAACAGAACCAACAAGATATATATATATATATATATATATATACACACACACACACACACACACACACACACACACACATAATAAAGAATTGACCTTTATAAAGTGTGTGTGTGTATATATATATATATATAAAGTAAGGAATGGGCTCCTGTTGTTAGGAAGGCTGAGAAATCCTAAGGTATGCAGTCGGCAAGCTGGAGACCTGGGAGAGCCAATTGTCTAGTTCCAGTTTGTGTGTAAAGGCCTGAGAACCAGGAGAGCTGATGGTATAAGTGCTGGTCTAAAAGCTGGCAGGCTTGAGAACAAAGAAGAGTTGATGCTTCAGTTTGAGTTTGAAAGCAGGAAAATATAGAAGTTCCAGCTCTAAGGCCATCAGGCAGAGGAGTTCCCTTTTAACTCTAGGGAGGGTCAGCATTTTTGTCTATTCAAGCCTTCAACTGAAGTTCAACTGATTGGATGAGGACCACATCAGAGAGTTCAATCTTCTTTACTCAGTCTACCAATTCAAGTGTTAATATCATCCAAAACACCCTCACAGACACGCCCAAAATAATGTTTGAGCAAATAGCTGGGTACTCTGTGGCCCATTCAAATTGACACATAAAACTAGCCACCACATTGTAGAAGGGAAATTATCTACAACATAACAAAGTTCTTCTCAATTTACTTGGGGACCTGGCAAATCTGAGTAAGCAAATTTCAAATAAGAAGAGATGTAGCTATACAAACATTTATACTTGGTACCTACCTATAGAGATATATAGATATCTTTTTTAAAAAAAATATTTATTTACTTATTTATTTATTGGATGGGCCGGGTCTTAGTTGTGGCATGAGGGATCTTTAGTTGTGGCATGTAGGCTCTTTTAGTTGTGGCATGTGGACTTTTAGTTGTGGCATGTGGGATCCAGTTCCCTCACCAGGGATGGAACCTGGGCCCCTTGCATTGGGAGTGTGGAATCTTAACCACTGGACCACAGGGGAAGTCCCAACATATAGATATCTTGAACAACACAGGTTTGAATTGCATGGGTCCACTTATACATGGATTTGTTTCAGTAAATATATTGGAAAAAATTTTGGAGATCTGGACAATTTGAAAAAACTTGCAGCTAACTGTGTAGCTTAAAAATAGCAAAAAAATTAAGAAAAAGGTATGTCATGAATGTATAAAATGTATGCAAATACTAGCCTATTCTTACACAGGCATAAGGTGAGTGATATTTAATATAAAATTAATAATGTGCTGGTTTTCTTACTGTTTTGTAACTTGGCTTTCAAAGAATTATGTTACTGTAGAGTATGCCTCTCTCTAGTAATTGGAGAAAATGTGTATTGAGCTATCATCACAGGTAAATTTTTTTTAATATAACAATGTTTCCACTACTGTATTATGAATGTGACTGTAATAGTGTATGCCATAAAAATTTTATAGCCATTTTTTCATTAGCATACAGGCTAGGCTACTGTGAAGCAGTCATATTACTCCTGCTTCCTCATCAATGCATGAACTGTTTTACCTGTAAATAAATATGAATTTCTTTTTTGAGTGTTTTTTTTTTTTTGCGGTACGCGGGCCTCTCACTGTTGTGGTCTCTCCTGTTGCGGAGCACAGGCTCTGGACACGCAGGCTCAGTGGCCATGGCTCACGGGCCCAGCCGCTCCGCAGCATGTGGGATCCTCCTGGACTGGGGCACAAACCCGTGTCCCCTGCATCGGCAGGCGGACTCTCAACCACTGCGCCACCAGGGAAGCCCATAAATATGAATTTCTTTGTCATGTTATCTTTTCATTTTTTGATGTCTAGTGTTAGTAATACATATAACATCTACAGTGTTTTGTGTCATATAAGATAATATTGATGTAGGTACTAACAGATAATTCATGTTGTAAACAGACATAAAGTTATGGTATCAATGAATGCAGTACAGTACTATAAATTTCTCTTCCTTACAATTTTCTTAAAAACATTTTGTTTTCTTTAGCTTACTTTATTGTAAGAATACAGTATATGGTACATATAACATACAAAATGTGTGTTAATCAACTATTTATGTTATTGGTAGGGCTTCTGGTCAACAGCAGCCTATTAGCAATAGCTATACTTGGATTTTCCACTGTGCTTGGGGTTGATGCCCTTAACCCCCATGTTGTTCAAGGATCAACTGTATCTTGAATTACTAGGTACTTGATGTGAATAAATACCTACTTTTATTATAAACAATTGTTCATTGATGCTGTTACTACATTTTTATTAAATGTGTTTTAGAACTGCATTGTTTAATGTTCCTAAATAGCTTGAAATATTCAGATGCTAATTTATAACCCCTGAAACTGGAGGAAGGTATATTCCCCATGCAGTCACTGGGTTCTTAACATTGCCTAAGTTTTACAGGATGTAAAAGAAGATATTTGGAGAAAAAAGGAAATCAGATATTTCTAGTTTCCATGAGGCGCCATGCTGTGGTCAGACCAAGTCACTAATGAAAGCTTCAGCTGTGGATATATAAAAATGCTATCTTCTTTGTGAACAACTAGAAACTAGACATGAATCTGAGGTTGTATCAGAAGCACTCCTTGCTTTGGATTTCCAGGGACTTAAAATGACAAGCTAAGGCCAGCTCAGTGGTGGGCAAGATGCCCAAGTAAGACATTCCTCTCTAAACCCGCCATACTCGTCAGAGACATTGGCCCATGTTAACATAATAGGAAGCAGGGTTGTCTAATGGGATGGAAGCAAATGGAAGGAACACAAGCTAGTAAATTTGTAGATGGCATTTGTCAATAACATTGCCTACATTTTGTTGATAGAATAGTATGTCTTTTGGAATAGCTTCAGATGGCCAAACAAGGAATGGTTGGGTATAAATGAGGATGGGAAGTCCAGACAGGATATGGTTTCATCCTATTAAATTTCCAGGTTTTTGGCACTGACTCCACTGCTGTGGGGAGGAGTCTACATAGCCCATCACATCACAGCTTTCTTCTAACTTGACAGAGCTTCTATTGTACCAGGCAGATAAAACCCAAGAGAGATTCATTTGGATTTAGGCTTTGGGTGGGAACTAGGTTAAACTTTGTTCCCAGCTCATGTTCTACATATCACATTCTTATGCCAAATAAAAAAACACCCATCCCTTCAAGGTTGACATACAACTGGGTTTTACTTCACATAGTGAGATTGAATTTTTGAACAAGGAGCATGTCCCTAGGGGCCACTTATGGGTGAACTTTCACTCACTTCAAGCTGTAGGGGAAATCTCAGCAGCATATGAATATTCAGTGAGACCATCAGTACTTCTGTTAGAATACAGATTCTGTTTGATTTTTGTAGGATAGGTACTTATTCATTAGAATTTTTCTCCTTGGAGATTATAAAATTAAATGTTTTTCTTCCTTTAATAAAATACTTTCAAAAGAGGAATTTTACTCCTTAAGCCAGGTGGATTCCAGTGATATTTACCTAACCTTCACTGACATCAGATGTTCACATAATTCAATTTACTTACAGCTCTAGCTATTTTCTAAAAGAAAAAAAATTTTCTGAGATTTTCATGATACGGAATCTCCCCACTTAGCATATAATATTTTACCTAATTTTAGATTTGGTTATAAAATTTTGTCTTTATTTTCTTCTTATTCATATTTACCACCACTTTATTACTTTGTGAATTGTTTTTGTGGGTAATAGATTTGAAACTTGGGATGTTCTTTTGTTTTTGAAGAGTTTCATATCACAGAGTTCCATACCACTAGGGTAGAAATTAATTCATTTTTGTGGCCTCAGTCAAAATAATTTTCAAAACAATGTTATGTTCAACTTTCACTTGATAATATTTTAGTTTTGACCATCTGTCAGTATCCATTGTGCTTTCATTCTCATATTCGCACATTCTTACTGTCGTGAAACATGTAGCATGAAAAATATAGATTTTTTTTTTCATTTAAAGTGCACAACTAGGGACTTCCCTGGTGGTGCAGTGGTTAAGAATCTGCCTGCCAATGCAGGCGACATGGGTTTGAGCCCTGGTCCAGGAAGATCCCACATGCCACGGAGTAACTAAGCCCGAGCGCCACAACTACTGAAGCCCTTGCGCCTAGAGCCCATGCTCTGCAACAAAAGAAGCCACCGCAGTGAGAAGCCCGCGCACTGCAACGAAGAGTAGCCCCCCCACTCGCCACAACTAGAGAAAGCCCGCACGCAGCAACGAAGACCGAACACAGCCCAAAATAAATAAATTTATTAAAAAAAATAAATAAAGTGCACAACTAAGACTGACTACTGGTATTACTTTAGGAATTTTCACAGCATGTTTTCTTTCTGGGAATTATTAAGTTAGTTTTGGGATCTGGACAAGTTACAAAGAATTCTGAGAATCTTGAGTTCTAAAAGTAGCTATATCAGTTCAGAGGTCAGGTAGTTTGCCAGTGAAAGGGCAGTGCTGGGGCAAGTGACCCTTCATCATGCTGTCATAGAACTGCTTCTTTCTCCTACAATCTGCAGTGTAGAGAATGGCTTCTTTCCAACCACCTAGCCCCATTCTGACTCCTCAGTTAACATCTGATGTGGGGGCCTGTAGCCCCTGTTTGGGGCAAGGACTTATTGAAGGTTGGTGAGCTTGGTTGTGGCTTATCTCTCTTGGCTGCTGACAAGACTAGCTACGTTTGTTTGGAAGTTGATTTCAGTTTCTTTTGTTTTTGTTTTTTTTAACAGACGAAAATGCTTCATCAAAGGCCCAGATCCTTGTCCTCAGCCATTCTTGAGTTGAGTTTATGGTAATCATATCATTCAAACTGGGACAGTTTGAGGAGTGAAAGACGTATCATGAATAATTACACTGGGGGACAGGTGTAAAATAAGACTGTCCCAGACAAACTAGGATGGAAGTTCACTGTATCCATAACAGTATAGAGGTGGTTTCACAGTGTATCTATAGTGAGAGTGACTGACGAGAGGAGAAATGTACTGTCATAAGGTGAACTAGGTGATAGATTGATGCCATGTTCATGCAATGACCTTATAAATCACAGGCCACCAGGACCAACACAGAAGGGAAACACTAGATCATTGCTTATCACTCATTGCTTGGTTTCAGTAAACCACGACTTGCTCAACTTTGTGTAACAGACTTTTTTTGAAATGTGATGAAAGTTAACAAAATGCTCTTCAAAAGAATACACATAGATGTCAAATTTTGCGTGCAAGTCCAGGGAAGTCTCACTTTCCTTGAAACCACCTATGAAAATATGGACCCTAGAGTTATCAGCCCTATAAGACATAAACTACACAATAGATTTTTATTACTTTTTTCAAAGGTGTTACAATAAATTTAGGAATATATAACTTGTGGAAGCAATTGAAATATGATCAAAACCCATTGTGTATCAGGTAATATACAAAATGTATATGAATCTAATTCATGAGTGGTTACCTTAAGTTCACTTTTGTGAATGTGCATCACATTCACATCACATGTGAATGACTTTTGGACCAACTGGGGGACGATAAAGAAATTCATACATCAGAATTCAGCATACCCTGAATCCAAGAAGATTACTCCATTAGAGGTGTCAGTTTATGGCAGTAATCACAACTTGGTAATATTCTGTGGCTCTAGTTGATGTACGATCTTATAAGGAATATAGACCAATCTTTTAAAAAGCTAGCATTTATTGAGCACTTACTGTGGGCCAGGTGTGCATCCAAGGACTTTACATGCATATCTCAATTTTCCTACATATAACCCTTGAAGTATTTAATTTTAAATTGTATTCCCATTTTATAAATGAGGAAATTGAAACTTAGGGATGTGAAGTAATTCCCTCACACATTATCATTTCATCCCAGGTTGTCTGACTATAAAACAGGCTCTCACCGTTTACAAAATGGAGGCTATGATCTATGAGTACCATGTTTTCTTCTGCTAATGTTGTAGGATTGCAATCCCATGTACAGGCAAGAGAAAATATGACAACATAGGGTAAGGAGGAAAAGAAGTTGTCCGTAGTAGGATGCAGTTTGCCTCACATGTCATGTTAGAGCTGCCTTGGGAGAAGAGAGGTGAGATTTTTTTTTTAATGTTTTAGGTTAGTTGTGATAAAGAAAAAATGAAGATGAAGTTTTGATAGAAATATAGGTAAGAAAATGGTCCCCTGGATGGGCTTCAGAGACACGGATCCCACTTAGCTTTTATCTCAATCACTTCTTGTGCTTTTTCTCATTCTTTTCTCTCCCTTTTTATAGTGACATATTCAAAGACTTTGTATCCCACCTGGAACTTCTGGTATATTTAAAGAAATTGTAAATTGTTTTGGGCAACTCCAAATCCTCTAACAACCTCTTTAAGAAAAAATAGAATCACCTAAATACAAGGAATCAGAAAAATTGAAAAATTATAGTATAAGCATACAATGGAAATCTATGCAGCTTTAAAGATAAATAATTAGAATTACAGTTATTAATATGAATAACTCTTACAAACAAAAATAAAGCAAGAAGAATATATTCAGTATGATATAACTCCTATTGTGTATCATTAGGGATACAGACATATGTGGCAAAAGGAAAAAGAAATGTAATACAAAACACCTAATCCAAGTTCGTGGTTATCTTTGGAGCAAGGAATTGAGAGAAGTGACTGTGAAGTGGTATACGGGGGGCTTCAGTCCTGCTGTCCTCAGCTAAAATATCTGTGGGAAAGTCCCAGAGAAAGGAGTCATCTGAGAACTATCAGTTGCCTATACGCCCAGCAGCTGGGAGAATGGCTGTTTCTATCCTACACTGGGGATCTGAGTGGGCACCACAGCTTCCACTAAGTCATTAGAAATCAAACTTGCCTGCACATTAGAATAACTTGGGGAGATTAGCAAACTTCCAAATCCCCTTGTGCATGCTGGACCAATTAAATCATAATTTCAGGGAGTGGGGCCCAGGTGTCAGTACTCCTTAAAACTCCCCGAGTGGTTCCAGTATGCAGCCCCAGTCAAGTTGAAGAAACACTGCATTTCAGTACAAACTTCCACTTATATAGGTATTTAAAAATGTCTTATGGTATGATTCTTTTGAGTGTAACTGTCCAACTTTCCCAACACCATTTATTGAAGAAGCATTCTTTCCTCATTGTATATTCATGCCTACTTTGCTATAGAGTAATTACCCATATAAGGCTGATTTCATTTCCGGGCTCTCTATTCTGTTTCATTGATCTATGTGTCTGTTTTTGTGCCCATACCATATCATGTTGATCACTGTAGCTTTGCAGTATAGTTTGACATCAAGGAGCATGATACCTCCAGCTTTGTTCTTTTTTGTCAAGATTGTTTGGCTATTCAGGGCCTTTTGTGTATCCATAAAAAATTTGAGAATTATTTGTTCTAGGTCTGTGAAAAATGTCATTGGTATTTTGATAGGGATTGCATTGTATCTGTAGATTTCCTTGGGTAGTATGATCACTTTAACAATGTTAATTTTTCCAATCCGCAAACACAATATATCTTTCCATCTGTTTATGTCCTCTTCAATTTCTTTTCTTTTCTTTTCTTTTTTTTTTTTTTTTTTTGCGGTACGCGAGCCTCTCACTGTTGTGGCCTCTCCCGTTGTGGAGCACAGGCTCTGGACGCGCAGGCTCAGCGGCCGTGGCTCACGGGCCCAGCCGCTCCGCGGCATGTGGGATCTTCCCGGACCGGGGCACGAACCCACGTCCCCTGTGTTGGCAGGCGGACTCTCAACCACTGCGCCACCGGGGAAGCCCTGATCTATGTATCTGTAACTCTTTCTGTTTTGTTATGTTTGTTCATTTGTTTTGCTTTTTAGATTGCACATATAAGTAAAATCAGGCAATATTTGTCTTTGGCTCATTTCAGTTAGCATAACACCCTTTTGGTCCATTCATGAGGTCACAAATGACAAGATTTCATTATTTTTTAATGGCTGAGAAATATTCCTTTGTATATATATCCACATCTTCTTTATCCCTTCATCCATCAGTGGACATCTAGGTTATTTCCATACCTTGGCTATTGTAAATAATGCTGCAATGAATCCAAAAAAAGAGGGGATATTTGTATATATTTAGCTGATTCACTTCGTTGTACAGCAGAAACTAACACAACATTGTAAAGCAGCTATACCCCAATTAAAAAAGAAAAAAAAAAAGAAAACCAACATATAGCAGGTTGTTATGGCAACTGGAGTACTGGAGTTTATAACATCACTCTAATTAATTAATGTTATCCAAACGTTATTAATCTTTCAACATCACTCACATTCTCTGAAGGAACAGCAGCTGTGGCTCTCCCAGGATTTTTCAGTAGTGTAATCTCTCCCAGCTTTCTTCACAATTTTTTTTTTCAAATAGATCTTAACCTGACTTTGCTTTAGTGAAATTAGCTATTGTTTCTACTCCTTTACTCATTCTATTTTCGGCTACTATTTTATTTTATTTATCTATTTTTTGGTTACGTTGGGTCTTCGTTGCCACATGCAGGCTTTCTCTAGTTGTGGCGAGTGGGGCCTACTCTTCATTGCGGTGCACAGGTTTCTCATTGTGGTGGCTTCTCTTGTTACGGAGCACAGGCTGTAGGTGCACAGGCTTCAGTAGTTGCAACATGTGGGCCCTAGAGCATGCAGGCTTCAGTAGTTGCAGCACGTGGGCTCAGCAGTTGCGGCACGTGGGCTCAGTAGTTGTGGTGTGCAGGCTCAGTAGTTGTGGCTCATGGGCTCTAGAGCACAGGCTCAGTAGTTGTGGCGCACGGGCTTAGTGGCTCCGTGGCATGTGGGATCTTCCCGGACCAGTGATCAAACCCTTGTCTCCTGCATTGGCAGGCAGATTCTTAACCACTGAGCCACCAGGGAAGTTCTGGCTGCTATTTTTTGATAAAGCTTGAAATAAAATGAAAAAAAAATTACAGCTAAAAAATAGAATAAAGCCTAAAGATTTTAAAAAAAGGCTTATATATTTAAATGTGGAGAACCTGAGAAAAATATTAAAATATTTTCCATACCAAAAAAAAAATAATGCTGCAATGAACATAGGGCTGCATATATCTTTTCAAATTAGTGGGTTTTTTTCCTTCAGATAAATACCTAGGAGTGGAATTGTTGGATCATAGGGTAGTTCTATTTTTAATTTTTTGAGGAAGTTTCATACTGTTTTCCATAGTGGCTGCACCAATTTACATGCCGACCAATGGTGCACAAGTGTTCCCTTTTCTCCACATCCTCGCCAACTTATTTCTTGTCTTTTTTACAGTAGCCATTCGGACAGGTGTGAGGTGATACCCCACTGTGGTTTTGATTTGCATTTCCCTGATGATTAGTGATGTTGAGCATTTTTTCCTGTGTCTGTGGCCATCTGTATGTCTTCTCTGGAAAAATGTCTATTCAGGTCCTCTGCCCATTTTATAAATTGAATTGTTTGTTGTTGTTTTGATATTGAGTTGTACAAGTACTTTATGTATTTTGGATGCTAATCCTTATCAAACACATCATTTGCAACTATCTTCTCTGGTTCAGTAAGTTGCCTTTTCATTTTGCTGATAGTTTTATTCATTGTGGAAAATCTCTTTAATCTTGTCCCATTTGTATCTTTGCTTTTGTTTCACTTGACTGAGAAACAGATCCAGACAAAATGTTGCTAAGACTGGTATCAAAGAGTGTACTGCCTATGTTTTCTTCTATGAGTTTTATGGTTTTAAGTCTTACATTTAAATCCATTTTGAATTCATTTTTGTATATAGTATGAAAAAATGGTCTTGTTTCATTCTTTAACCTGTAGCTGTCCAGTTTTCTCAACACCACTTGTTGAAGAGATTGTCTTTTCCCTGTAGTATATTCTTGCCTACTTTATCATAGATTAATTGCCCATATGTGAGTGCATTTATTTCTGGGCTCTCTATTCTGTTTCATTGATCTTTGTGCCTGTTCATGTGCCAGTTTTGACTACCATTAACTTTGTAGTATAATTTGAAATCAGTGAGCATGATACCTACAGCTCTATTCTTTTTTTTTCTCAAGATTGCTTTGTCTGTTTGGGGTCTTCTGTGGTTCCAAACAAATGTCAGAATCATTTATTCTAGGTCTGTGAAAAATGTCACGGGTATTTTGATAGGAATTGCATTGTGGTAGTATGGACATTTTAACAATATTAATTCTTCCAATCTATGAGCAAGCATGGGATATCTTTTCATTTATTTGTGTCTTCAGAGTACAAGTCTTACATCTCCTGGTTAAACTTATTCCTAGGTATTTTATTCTTTTTGATGTGGTTGTTAATGGGATTGTTAATTTCACCTTCTGATAATTTATTACTAGTGTATGAAATGCAACAGATTCTGTATATTAATTTTACCTCCTGCAGCTCTACTGAATTCATTTATTAGTTCTAATAGTTTTTTGGTGGAGACTTCAGAGTTTTCTAGATTTAGTATGCTATCTGCAAATAGCAACACTTTTACGTCTTTTCTTCTAGTTTGGGTGCCTTTTATTTCTTTCTCTTGTCTGATTGCTGTGGTTAGGACTTCTAATACTATATTAAATAGACGTGGTGAGAGAGGGCATCCTTGTCGTGTTCCAGATCTTAGAGGAAACGCTTTCAGCATTTCACCATTGAATATGTTGTTATCTGTAGGTTTCTCATATATGGCCTTTATTATGTTGAGGTATATTCCCTCTATACCAACTTTGTTGAGTGTTTTTTTCATGAGTGAATGCTGAATTTTGTTAAAGGCTTTTTCTGTATCTATTGAAATGATCATGTGATTTTTCTCCTTTGTTTTATTAATGTGGTGTATCACGTTGATTGTTTTGTGGATATTGAACCATCCTTGTATCTCTGGAATAAATCCCACTTGATCATGATGTATAATCTTTTTAATGTATTGTCAAATTTGGTTTGCTAATTTTGCTGAGTATTTTTGCATCTATGTTCGTCAGGGGTATTGACCTGTAATTTTTCACTTTTGTAGCTTTTTTGTCTGGTTTTAGAATTTGGGTAATGCTGGCCTCATAAAATGAGCTTGGAAGTGTTAGCTCCTCTACAGTTTTTTGAAACAGTTTCAGAGGAATAGGTATTTCCTCTTCTTTAAATGTGTGTCAGAATTCCCCTGTGAAGCCATCTGGTTCTGGACCTTTTTTGTTGGAGTTTGATTACTGATTCGATTTCATTACTAGTAATCAATCTGTTCAGATTTTCTATTTTTTCCTCATTCAGTCTTGGAAGATTGTGTTTTTCTAGGAATTTATCCATTTCTTTTAGGTTGTCCTATGTGTTGGCTTATAATTGTTTATGGTGTTCTCTTATGATTTTATTTCTGTGATATCAATTGTAACTTTTCTTCTTTAATGTTTAATTTTATTTATTTGGGCCCTCTATCTTTTTTTCTTGATGAGTCAGGGTAGAGGCTTATTAATTTTATTTATCTTTTCCAGAAAAAAAACTGGCTCTTAGTTTCATTGATCTTTGGCATTTTTCTTTTTGGTCTCTATTATATTTTGGTTTCTGCTCCGATCTTTATTATTTCTTTCCTTCTACTACCTTGGGCTTTGTTTTTCTAATTCATTTAGTTGTAAAGTTAGGTTGTTTATTTGAGAATTTTTTTTGTTTTGCTTTTTGAGGTAGGCCTCTATCACTATAAACTTCCCTCTTAGAACTGCTTTTGCTGAATTTGATAGATTTTAGAAAGTTGTGCTTCTATTTTCATTTATTTCAAGATATTTTAAAATTTCCTCTTTGATTTCTTCATTGGCCCATTGATTTTTTTTTTTTTAGTAACATGCTGTTTAGTCTCCACATGTTTATTTTTTTTCCAGTTTCATTCTTGTAATTGATTTCTAATTTCATATCAGTGTTGTTGATGCTTGATATGATTTCAGTTTTCTTAAATTTATTGAGACTTATTTTTGTAGACTAGTATGTGATATAATCCTGGAGAATGTTCCATGTGCACTTGAAAAGAATGTGTATTCTTCTCTTTTGGGATGGAATGTAGATATTGATCAATTTCATCTGGTCTAATGTGCCATTTAAGATCACTGTTTCCTTATTGATCTTCTGTCTGGATGATCTATACATTGATGTAAGTGGGGTACTATTATTATATCACTATCCATTTTTCCCTTTATATTTGTTACTATTTGCTTTATATATTTAGTTGCTTCTGTGTTAGGTGCATATATGTTTACAAAATGTTATAGCATCTTCTTGGATTGACCCCTTTATCATTATGTAATGCCCTTTTTTGTTTTTTGTTATAGATTTTGTTTAAAGTCTATTTTATCTCATATGAGGATTGCTACTGCAGCTTTCTTTTTATTTCCATTTTCATGAAATATCTTTTCCCATCCCTTCACTTTCAGTCTGTGTGTGTTTTTAGCTCTGACGTGAGTCTCTTGCAGGCAGCATATAGGTGGGTCTTATTTTTATTTATCCAGTTACCCTCTGTCTTTTGGTTGGAGCATTTATTCCATTTATATGTAAAGTTGTTATTGATAGGTATGTACTCATCACCATTTTGTTACTTGTTGTCTGATTGTTTTTATAGTCTTTTTCTGTTTCTTCTTCTTTTAGTCTCATTCTTTGTGGTTTGATGATTTCCTTTAGTGTTATGCTTGGTTTTCTTTCTTATTTTTTGTGTATCTATTGTTGGTTTTTGGTTTGGGGTTACTTTGAGGTTCATGTTTATCAACCTATGTTATCCCTATTTGTTTTAAACTGATAGTCATTCAAGTTCAATCCCATTCTAAAAGCTCTACATGTTTTACTCCCTCTTCCCCCATGTTTTATTATTTGATGTCATATTTTACATCTTTATGTGTATCCCTTAACTATTTATCATAGTTATAGTTTATTTTATGACTTTTGTCTTTTAACCTTTATGCTAGCTTTATCAGTGGTTGACCACTAACTACCTTTACTATATATTTGTTTTTACCAGTGAGATTTTAAAATTTATTTTCTTATTTTTCGTTGTGTCCTTTTCTTTTTCACCTAAAGAAGACCTTTTACTATTTTTCTTTTTTAAGTCATGCTTAGTGGTGATGAACTCTTTTAGTTTTTGCTTGTCTGAGAAACTCTTTATCTCTCCTTCAATTCTGAATAATAACCTTGCTGGGTAGAGGATCCTTGATTGTAGGTTTTTTATTTCAGCCCTTTATATATATTATGCCACTACCTTATAGCCTGCAAAGTTTCTGCTGAAAATCAGCTGATAGCCTCAAAGGTGTTCTCTTTTATGTGACTCTATTTCTCTTGCTGCCTTTAAAATTCTTTATCTTTAATTTTTGCCACTTTAATTATGATATGTCTTGACATGGTTCTCTTTGGGTTCCTCTTATTTGGGACTCTGTGTTTCCTGGACTTGGACATGTGTTAGTTTCCCCAGGTTAGGTTTTCAGCCATTAGTTCCTCAAATAAACTTTCTGCCCCTTTCTCTTTCTTTTATCCTTCTGGAACCCCCTGTAATGTGAATAGTAGTACATTTGATGTTGTTCCAGAGGTCCCTTAAATTATCCTCATTAATTTTTTTTTTTTGCTATTCTGATTGGGTGATTTCCACTATTCTCTTTTCCAGGTCACTTATGTGTTCTTCTGTATCACCTAATCTGCTTTGATTCCCTCTAGAGTATTTTTCATTTCAGTTATTGTATTGTTAAGCTCTGATTGGTCTTTTTTATACTTTCTAATTCTTTGTGGAAGTTCTCACTGTGTTCCTTTATTCTTTTCCTGAGTTTCGTGAGTATTTTTATGACCATTTCTTTGAACTCTTTACCAGGTAAATTACTTATCTCCATTCCATTAGGGTCATCTTGTTCTTTCATTTGGAACATACTCTTCTGTAGTCTCATTTTGTTTGAATTTCTCTGTCTCTATGAAATTAGACTATCCCAGTCTTGAAGGCATGTCCTTGTATAGGAGTGTCCCTAAGCAGTCTACATGTAGTTGGTAGTTTTGGTGGGAGTGCTGGAGCTGAAACAAGCATGGACTGAAGCTTTTTCTGGGGTACCTAGGGCTGCTGTCTTGGCAGGTGCAGACTAGAGCCAGGGAGCTAGTGCCAGAGCCTTGTGCTTCTTCTGGAACATGCACAAAGCTTTTTCCTTATGTTTATTTTTACCCGCTGTGTTTTTTAAAATTATCTAAAATGCTTTTTTTAAAATCTCATTTTGTCTCATTGCTAGTATATAGGAATAAGCATCATTAAAAATAATCTACCTATGTCCATCAATCTTGATGTATTTTCTTAGTAATTCTCACACATTGCCTGTGTTTTCTCTTATGATATCTATATGAATAATTATAAATTATTGAATAATACTTGTTTAGTTTCTTTCTTATCAATGTTTATCCACTTAAACCTTATTTTCCCCATCTTACTGTGATGGCTTGTATCTCCAGGGCTAAGTGGATGACAAGTGATGATGACAGAAACAATCCATTCTTGATTTTAAAGGGGGTGCTTTTAATGATTCATTATTAACTATGTTTTTTTTTTTTTTAGTTTTTATGTAGATCCTCTTTATTGGGTAATGAAATTCTCTTCCTGCTTTTATA
Organism: Lagenorhynchus albirostris; assembly: GCF_949774975.1. NCBI lineage: Eukaryota > Metazoa > Chordata > Mammalia > Artiodactyla > Delphinidae > Lagenorhynchus > Lagenorhynchus albirostris. Next base: position 51,837,274 of record NC_083111.1, read on the forward strand.
AAAGTTTTATATTAACTGGTATAGAATTTTACTGAATCCTTTTCTTGCCTATATGGTTATCTGAATGTTGTTTAATCTGTTTATGTGTTGCATAACATCTTCTATTGTTAAAATATTCTTTCATTCATGGAACAAATCCAACTTGCATTACCCCTTTTTGTTTCAATTCTGTTCATAAGTGAGTTTTGCTAAAGTTTCCTTTTTATACTGTGATATTGGTAAGAAGGTTATACTATCCTAAAAAAAGATAAAACATGGTATTTCTTTTTTCTTTGGTAGAGCTTGTGAAGTTTGTAACAATCTTTTCCTTTATTGTTCAGTAGAATTCATCTGTAATACAGTCTGAGATACTTTTGATTACCTGGGTAGATTTTCAACTACCAATATAATTTCTTTAATGATTTAGGACTGTTTATGTTTTCTTTTTCTTCTTGAGGTAGTTACACTAAGTACATATTTGTAGGAAATTGTCCATTTTATTTAGTTTATTAAACACATTGGTTTGATGATAAAATGATTATTATTATGTCTTCTTCTGACTTTATGGCTCCATAGTTGGTGCTTATATAATTTATTTGTCCCTTTTTTATTTTTTATTGGTCTTTTCTGGGGAAATGTATCCATTGGTCTCTTCTCATGCTAAGAGTGATGAATAGATTCATATTCAAATACTTGATCCAAAGAAAACATTGGATTTGACTAATGCTCTTCTGCAAACAAACCCAAAGTTTTTTAATGACAAACATATTGAGCATACTTTGGGAGGGGTGGGTGTTAAACTCAAGACTTTTGAGAAGTTGCCAATTCTGGTTATGAGTAGTACTGCTTTGCTCTCATACATTGCCCAAGTTTTTTTGTTTTTGATGTTGTTAACAATCAATTAAAAAAGGAAAAGGCATATTCAAAAATAAAGAATTAAGTTCAAAGTGTATAGCGAAGCAATGAACAGATTTGTTTATTCATTCATTTATTCAACAAGTATTTATTAGACATATGTGCCAAGTAAAATCTTAGGCATACCACATTACTAGGCATTGCCATTTTCCTGGCCTAGAATGCACATTGCCCTGTGATTTGAAATGTGCTATTTCTAAAAATCCAAGAAAAACATAGAGTATTCATAAGGGCCAAGATCAGCAATAGGAAGAAAACACTGAATCAAACAGTTGATAAAAACTAAAACACTGGGCTTCCATTCTACCTGTCTTCAACCTAAGTCCTTGTGACTGAAGTGTATTTGGGTATGTTTCTCTTCTGGTGCTATTGTTTATGTCAGATTGATGTCACCCAGTGAGAGGTTCATTTGCTTCATACCATTTATATTGCTGGTGAAATCTGAATAGTATATATATTTCTTTAACTGAGTTTTTTTTTTAACTGAGTTTTTTTTTATTATATCACTGTCATTTCTAATATATTCTGAGAGAGATGTGGTTACATAGTTATGTCCACTCACAAAAGGAAAACCATTTTGGTTTTGATGATACATAGTTTACAATGTTATTGCCAAAATTTAAGAGTCAATAGCCATTTATATGAGAACCATTTTACAATTTTCAGTTTTGACCTGTTGCAAATTGCTTTCCCAGGGTATAGTGTTTGGCATTCTTATTGTCCTTTGGTGGACTATAGATATTAATTCTCATTCTCTATTATCATATAAATAAAATTATCTGAACATGCTTTGAAGGCAATTCTCATTTCACTGCCCATCTAAATTTGCCTTTAATATTTTTTTTATGTGACTTCAGAAGAGGACTTCAGGCATTTTACAACTGAGTTGTTTTCAATCTAATGTCCTTCCCAACACAACTGAGTAACTCAAATGTTTTCATTAGTAAGTAAGATACCTTATCAATGATATATTTGGAGGTGGGGAATGATATGAATTTTATAAAAATCCCCAAAGAAGTTTATTCACAAAGATTATCATAAAAATTTGAGTGTTGGCTATATGTTAAACACAATCCCAGCTACTGAAGATCTAGTACTGAGCAGGATGGTTATTGCTGTCTTGGGATTGTATGGTGAACTTTTATCAGGTAATAGGATAGGAGTTACCGTGGATTTAATACAGGTGCTCATGGAGCATGGAGGAGGTGCATAGAGCCCAAACCTGGAGACTAGAGAAGCCTTCCTGGAATAAATTATCTCTACACTGAGACCTGAGTAACAACAGTTAGCTAGATGAAGAGATGTCAAGGTTGTGGACTGGAGGTTGGGCATTTTAAGAAGCAAAAAGCAAACAAACAAAAAAACCATGTGGAATGAGCTGGGGTTATATGGAACAGAGCAAGTTTAGTAAATTCAGTATTCACCAGCTGTACTAGAATGTGTACTGGATGAATTGAAGCAATTTTAGGACATGGGTCTGTCCCTCTTTGTTTTGTCATTTCCTTCATATATACTGTATATACATTTCCTTATATACTTAATAGTGTGTGAATTAATTTGTACACCACCCTTTATAGCTTTTACCTGCTGAGGCTCCAAAATCAAATGAATGAAACTGGCAAAAGGGGGTATTCAGAGAACAGTGGTGACTATTAGTAGTCCGTCTGGTGAAAAGAGCACCGAATTTAGTATAAGAAAACCTCATTTTCTCTGGCTCAGAATAACATTCCCCATTCTACAGAAGTCACAGATGCCAGCAGCTCTGGAGTTAAACATATCAAAGCCCTGTCATCAGAGAGAAACTTTCTTGGCTTAAGTCCAAAGAATCTTGAGAAGAGACCCTTTGGCCCAGATTGCGTCAGAGGTCCTCCTTGGACCAATCACTTGTGGCCACTGTGAATGTCGTCTGCTATTATTGACTCCGCTTGAGTCTTGTCCCTACTCTTGGACCAATCGGCTGTTGTCAGGAGTATGGATTGACTTAAGACTTGGAAGTTCTCACAGGAGGCTTATGAATGAAGTGGAAGGCAAGACATTTTCCAGGATGAAGAAAAATCCTCAGCAACAAAAATATATCTACTACACTAACAGTTATTATTAAAAAGTCACTTAATTTCTCTGAATCCCAATTGTCTTATCTCAAAAAGGGTATGAATTGGCTATTGCTATGGATTTGTATCAGATGAGATATTTATAAAGTGTTATAAATGATAAAGTTCTATAAAGTTATAAAATGTTGCTTTGATTAGTACCATGACTTTGCTGAAGTGAGCACTAGAATCTACCTCTCAAGATCTTTAATTTGTGAAAGTAGAATGAGTTTCCTCTATTTCCTGTGGTTATGGACCAAGAAAACAAACAAACAAAAATCTTCCTTTTATTGATGCGTTATTAGGTAACAAGAATTATGGTAGGAGCTTTGTATATATTATCTTTAATTTTCACTACAGTCATATTAAGTAGATATTCTAACCAAGTGCATTGTAAATTGAGAAGGGTAAGTAGATTAAGTTCCTATAATTAATAAGCATCAGAGAGCAGATTTAAATCCAGGTCTCAGAAATTCCAAAGATAAGGAATGAATGGCAGGGATTTTAAGGAGTCATTTCAACTCATTGTATGAATGAATATATTATAATAATTTATTTTTATTGTTCATCTTTACAATTCAATTATTATTATGGTTGTGTTATTTCTTAACTAGTATTTTAAAAATTAAAATAATATTTTACTCTTTTGTTTCTATTTGGTGATCTAGTGATTGTATTCAAAACCCTATATTTTACAAAGACATAAGAATTTCATATGATGGATTTGCCAAGAGGTGCTCTACTAGTTGGGAAATTAAAAATTTAATCCAAATGGAAAGCTTGATGTTTGTAAATAACTGCAAGGAGAGAGGGATAAGTAATAGCAGTTTGTCCAGAAACAGTATAATAGCCTCCAGGATGGTTTCTGGAAAATTCTCAATAGCAGGTCAACACTTTTGGTCTCAATAGTGGAAAGTACAAGTAATAAGCAATTATGAGAATTTCTGGATTCTGACCAGCTGAACAGAATACACCCTCCATTCTTTTAAATTTTTTATCAAAAAGGAGGAGGTACCTGGCCTATCTAAGCATGTATGGTTAATTTGGTGGAATTGTATTGTAAACATAAATATTAGTCTTCTAATTATCTTTGTAAGGCAGAATTTTTCCATCAGATAGCAAATACCAAAAAAAAGTCTTCTACTTTTATGTTTCTGAATATAATGAAGTGTAATAAATCCCAAATTACATCCAAAGCAATGAGTGAGCCAGCTGTGTGATAGTTCTTATTACTAGGATATTTTATGACCCTTTCAAGTATATCTGAAAACCCATAGGGCACAGAGTCCACTCTTCATGAAGCCTCTTCAGTGTTTCAACATTGTTACTGTTTACCTCTTGACTTCCAGAAAGTTTCTGTGCTATGCCTTTCTTTTTGACTTGACTTTAGGTCTCTCCTCTGTTAGTCTGATGCATATACTTAATGGTTCTCTTTCAAAGAGTATTATTTCTTTTAATGTTTAAGCTCCTTTGTGAATTAATCCAAACTTGTGGCTTCACATAGTCATCTAGGAATCACAAAATTATTTATATACCTGAGAGAACAATTCCATCCACAACACATTATCACATCATTTACTCAAAGTATTTTGATTTCTTTGGACATGGCTTCTTGAGAGTGGGTTATCCTTTCATGTACCAAAAAAGTCTCAGGTACATATAGCTTTCTTATTTGAAAATACTTTTCAACCATGGCATCCTGTGATGGTGGAAGAGAATGTTATACTATTTCTATTTTGCAGATGGTAGAACTAAAGTTTTGAGGAATGATATTAGACAATGTCACATGGCAGATTGGGAAGTAACACTAAGATCTTCTGGCTTTTAGTTCAGAATATTTTCTGTAATCTCTTTAGACATGACTTTCATCTCTATTGTATTATTTTGTTCTTAACATAATATGGCATGCAGACAGGAACATATTTGGTCCCCTACTAGTTTACTGATGAGAATATTGAGTCTCAGAGGAATTTTTCCCCAAGGTTACACAATGAGGAGTTTACTTCCAAGTCCAAGTTCACTTCCTGGCTTCCAGGTTGCTGGCTTTCCAACTTTTAATAAGTCCTATATGGCTTATTTTAAAATTCTACAATCTCTTGGTTTTTAAAAAAGTTGTCTTTATTTTCTTGACTTCTATTTATAATATTTTAAAATATGTTATTTTATTAAACTAATAAAGTAATACTTTATGTAGAGTTTCAGTCTGAACTCTCAAGGGAACCTGACCTGCTGCTCTCAGAGTACTAACTGCAGCAAAAAGCTTTTTCAAAAATATTATTTAGGTAACACTGGATTATAATGTCATATAAGTTTCATGTATACAACATCATATTTTGATTTTGCTGCATGCACTACAGCATGCTTACCACCAAAAGGTTAGTTTCTATCTGTTACCCTAGAGTTGACTCACTTTGCCCATATTGCTTGTTCCAGCCGCCCTCCTCCTTCCCTGCTGGTAACCACTACTCTATTCTCTGTGTCTATGTGTTTGTTTGGGTTTTTTTGGCTATTTATTTATTTCCACATGAGTGAAATTATACAGTATTTGTCTTTCGTGATCTGACTTATTTCACTTAGTATAATGCCCTCAAGGTCGTCCATCCATGTATGTGTGTGTATATATATATATATATATATTCACACATACACATATACACACCACATCTTCTTTATCCATCCATCTATTGATGTGTACTTAGGCTGTTTCCATACCTTGCAAATAATGCAATGAAAATAGGGATGCATATATCTACTTGCATTAGTGTTTTCATTTTGGATAAATACCCAAAAGTAGGCTAGCTGGATCTATTCTTAATTTTTTGAGGAATTTCTATACTGTTTTCCTTAGTGGCTACATGAATTTACATTCCCATCAACAGGGTATGAGTGTTCCCTTTTCTACATGTCCTCTCCAACACTTGTTATTTCTTGCCTACTTAAAAATAGCCATTCTAATTGGCGTGACACCTCATTGTGGTTTTGATTTGCATTTCCCTAATGATTAGTGATGTTGAACATCTTTTCATGTGCCCGTTGGCCATCTGTATGTGTTGTTTGTAAACAAGTCTGTTCATGTCCTCTGCGCATTTTTTAGTTGGGTTGTTTGGGGTTTGTTTTTTTTGGTGGTTGTTGTTGAGTTTTTTAAGTTCTTTATATATTTTGGATATTAATCCCTCATTGGATATATGATTTGAAAATCTCTTCTCCCATTTTGTAGGTTGTCTTTTCATTTTGTTGCTGGTTTCCCTTGCTGTTCAGAAGCTTTTTAGTTTGATGTCCCATTTGTCTATTTTTGTTTTGTTTTCCTTGCTTGAAGAAACATATTCAGAAGGATATTGCTAAGGTTAATGTCAATGATGCCCAGGTTTTCTTCTAGGAATTTATGGTTTCAGGTCTTACAATCAAGTCTTTAATCCATTTTGATTTGATTTTTGTGTATGTTGTGAGATGGTGGTCTAGTTTTATCTTTTTGCGTGTGACTTTTATTGAAGAGTTTATCCTTTCTCCAATGTATGTTTTTTGTTCCTTATTGTAAATTAATTATCCATATATGTATGGGTTTATTTCTGGGCTCTTAATTCTGTTGCATTGATCTGTATGTCTGTTCTGCCAGTATCATGATGTTTTATTATTATGGCTTTGTAATTTTTAGGATTACTTTGGCTATTTGGGGTTTTTGTGGTTCCATATAAATTTTAGGATTTTTTTCTTCTATATTTTGAAAAATATCATAGGGATTTTGATAGGAATTGTATCAAATATGTAGATTTTTGTAGGTAATATGGACATTTAAACAATGTTTCTTCTTCCAATCCATGAGAATAAAATATCTTTTCTTTGTGTCCTCTTCAATTTCTTTCAACAATGTCTTACAGTTTTTAGTGTACAGGACTTTCACCTTCTTGGTTAAATTTATTGCTAGGTATTTTATTCTTTTTGTTGCAAAGCAAATAACCTTTTGATTGAGGCCTACATCTGTCTGTAGCCAATAAAATGAAAATTTCTTATGTGATATGTGTGATTTAAAACTTTAAAAAAATGGAAATTCTTTTCATCTAAGCCAAAATAAAAGTTCTTATGATTCTTTTCCTTGAAAACTAATTGACATTAATTTAAAACCATCATTATCTGTATCTTTCAGAACATCTGTTAATTTGCTAAATGTCCACTAGGAAGCAGTTCAAATTTATTACCAGGAAAATAAAGGTATATTTAAATTTTAAAAATATTAAATTAATAGGGGACTTCTCTGGTGGTCCAGTGGTTAGGAGTCTGCACTTTCACTGCAGGGGGTGCGGGTTCAACCCCTGGTTGGGGAACTAAGATCCCATATACTGCTGTGCGGCCAAAATATGAAAACAATGTCCTAGCCCCAGTGTTATCCCTAAAAGTTCTATGACTTTGAGAAAGTTACTTCTCTTTTCATTGTGGTCCTGAATTAGTTTTCTTTTTTTTTTTACATCTTTATTGGGGTATACTTGCTTTACAATGTTATGTTAGTTTCTGCTGTACAACAAAGTGAATCAGCTATGTGTATACATATATCCCCATATCCCCTACCTCTTGACCCTCCCTCCTACCCTCCCTATCCCACCCCTCTAGGTCGCCACAAAGCACCGAGCTGATCTCCCTGTGCTATGCAGCAGCTTCCCACTAGCTATCTATTTTACCTTTGGTAGTGTATATATGTCAATGCTACTTTCTCACTTTGTCCGATCTTCCCCCCACCCCCCATGTCCTCAAGTCCATTCTCTATGTCTGCGTCTTTATTCCAGCCCTGCCACTAGGTTCATCAGTACCATTTTTTTAGATTCCATAAATATGTGTTAGCATACAGTATTGGTTTTTCTTTTTCTGACTTCACTCTATATGACAGACTCTAGGTCCATCCACCTCATTACAAATAACTCAATTTCGTTCCTTTTTATGGCTGAGTAATACTCCATTGTATATATGTGCCACATCTTCTTTATCCATTCATCTGTTGATGGACATTTAGGTTGCTTCCATGTCCTGGCTATTGTAAATAATGCTGCAGTGAACATTGTGGTACATGTCTCTTTTTGAATTATGGTTTTGTCAGGGTATATGCCCAGTAGTGGGATTGCTGGGTCATATGGTAGTTCTGTGTTTAGTTTTTTAAGGAACCTCCATAGTGTTCTCCATAGTGGCTGTATCAATTTACATTCCCACCAACAGTGCAGGAAGTATTAGTTTTCTCTTACTGCCATTACAAACTACCACAAACTTAGTGGTTTAAACACACAAATTTATTATCTTTTATTTCTGAAGGTCACAAATCTGATCCAGGTATCATTGGGCTAAAATCAAAGTGTTGACAAGGCTGTACTCATTTATGGAGACTCTAGTCAAGAATCTTGTTTCCTTGCTCATTCAACTCAATTTATTTCCTGGCAGTTGAAGGACTGAGGTCCCCGTTTCTTTGTTGGATGTTGACTGGTGGTCATTCTGAGTTTCTAGATGCCAGCCTCATTCCTTGACATGTAGGCCCTTTTGTCTTCAAAGCTAGCAATGGCAGGTGGCTGTCTTTTTGTGCCTTCTTTCTTCTGCTTCTTTATCTGTCATCACATCTCTCTGACCACAGTTGGGAAAGATTTTTTACTTTTTTTTTTTGTGGTACACGGGCCTCTCACTGTTGTGGCCTCTCTCCCGTTGCGGAGCACAGGCTCCGGACTCGCAGGCTCAGCGGCCATGGCTCACAGGTCCAGCCGTTCCGCGGCATGTGGGATCTTCCCGGACCGGGGCATGAACCGGCGGACTCTCAACCACTGTGCCATCAGGGAAGCCCCAAGATTTTTTACTTTTAATAGTTATGTGATTAGATTAAGCCCACCTTGATAATCCAGAGTAATGTCCTCATCTCAAAGTCCATAACTTTAATCATATCTGAAAAACCCCTTTTGCTGTGTAAAGTAACATTCACCAGTTCTGTGAATTAGGCGATAGACATTTTGGAGTCCATTTTCTTCGTACCACAGGTCGCTTATGAGATTTTGTGACTCTTTCACTCAAGTTTAATTGCATTAAAAAATAACTTTCAGGGGGTGGGTAAGATGGGTGAATGTCATCAGTAGGTGTAAACTTCAAGCTATCAGTTCTAGGGATATAATATACAGCATGATGACTATAGGTAATAATATTGTATTGTATATTCAAAAGTTGCTGAAAGAGTAGATCTTAATTAAAAGTTTGCATCACACACACATATTCAAAATTTGTGACTACAAATTTGTGGTGATGGATGTTAACTAAACATGGTGGCAGTCATTTTGCAACATATACATATCTCAAATCATTATGTTGCAAACCCAAAATGAATACAATATTATATGTCAATTATTGCAGTTAGAATGTTTTAAAAATTTTTAAAACATTAAAAACTCCTACTGTAGGTTATAAACGTATAGGGAAATTCTTTAAAATAGTAAATATTTAAATATTTTATCTAAATTATTTAAAACATCAGAAACATTGAGAATTAAAGGGCTTTATCTCTTTGGAGAGAAACTTCTCAAGAGTACTTTGAACAATGCTTCCCTTCTTTTCATCATATAAATAAGGAGCAAATATCTTAAAAAAAAACTTTCTGGAAAAACAAACTCTATCCCAGTTTATGCTAAGTATACTGTGAAATGACAAACCCGAAACAATTTAGTAACGAGTTTGATATCCTTTATTAGGAGGAAAATAATCCGTGGGTTGGGGGAGTGCAGTGCCTCATAAGCAGTAGAGCACTCCTCCCAAGGGATTTTGGGCAAGAGTAAATTGTAGAGACTGTTAGGGGCAGCAGTATGGTACAGGGCATGATTGGCAATGAGCTTGAGTGATCTCCTTAAAGGCTAGGTAGTTCTATTTTCTGGAGTGGGGTAAGCTAGCTAAAGCTGAGTTGGAAGATTCTGACTGGTGTTCACCTTCCTTGATAGTGAGGCATTTCCATAAGTGCAGGATGGCTTAAGTTTAGATTTGTGATGTGGGCTGGGTGACTGGGTCTGCCTCCATTTTGTAGGTCCCAATATACAAATTAAGTGTATCAATACCAAATAAAAGATTCATTTTTATTAATTCAGTCAATGCCATGAAAAAATTATACTCTTGGTTGTTAAGTGTCAAAAGACTGAAGGTCCTACTTTCAAGGTGTGAAACATAATCACATAAATATAAATCCACTAAAAGACAACATTAGCTTAAAAGAAAATGTTACAAAATTAAAAAATAAATTATTTGGTCTTTGTCCCTGGCTCCTGGCATAGAATTCCTAAAGCCCTTAGTCTCCAGATTAATGAGTGTCTTTTGTATGTTAATAAGATGTCCAGTGGCCCTTGGATAGCTTCAGGGTGGGTGCTAGTCACCAGAAAGACCAAAGTATAATTAGAGGGTGGAACCTGCAGCCCCATTCCCTGGCTTCTGTGTTTCCTTTAACCTATTATTCGTTCCCTAATCTATTTATTGACATTGATTGAGCTTTTTAATCTAACATATATAATTTCAATTATATTTTTTATACCTGTAAATTATAACCTCTTCAATTCTATCTGCTTATTTCTCATAGTTTTACTGTATATTTATCTTTGTAATTGCATTTTTCTTTTATAAATTTTATAAATTTCATACATAGCTATTTTCTGTTATGTCAAACAGTTACAATATCTACAGTTCTTTCCATTTAAACCTTTGTTTCTTGTCTGCTGATTCTCACACATTGTGGCTTGTTTTTCTGTGTGTTTGGTGAACTTTATTTGTAAGTTCATGCATGCTTTCCATCTGTGCGAGACCCGTGGGCCTATTTCAGGAAACTTTCTCCAAGGAGAGTTTACTTTTGCCTCTACTGTTGGGCAGGTAGGTGGGAGGGTGGGACATTCCTGATACTTCCGACCTCTAATCCCAGTTATGGTTCCCACGAGGAATCTCAGACTCTACTTTCCCTCCTGGTGCTGTTCCTACAACATTGCTGCCTCGGGTCTCTGCCTCTCAATGGTGCCTGTTGATTAAGCCCTCTGTCCTTCTGTCTGCCTACTACTCAAACTCTACCTCCTTAGCCTAGACTCTCTTTCTCTGTGGGCCTGGCTCCAGGACATTTCATGAGATCCATCAGAGATTCTGCTTTGTCTTCTGCCTCACCCAGTCCCTACCCCTGGAAGTCCTATGGTCATCTCTCCTTTGCTGACTTGTCTGTTTTCTTTCTGGGGGAGGGGAAAGAAAACAGACAAGTCAGCAAAGGAGAGATGACCACAGGACTCCTACCTTTTGTGACACCAGTGGTATGTCCAAGAATGTGCAGTATACGGTTCTAGTTGCGAATACAATGATTGGTCGTACCTCTTAGATACTAGGGCTCTTGGGAGTAAACTCAAGCCAATGGCTTCTTGGCATTTGGTTTTACAAGTGAGAATTCCAGAAGACAGTCACATGTTTGTATACAAGAGAGCAAAGAAGCTATATTTGGGAAGTTCTATTTTGAGAAGCAAATGTTGGCAATGACTGTCTTGCTTGTATTTGTGACCAGCTAACAAGAAGCAGCAGCCAGAAACTGGACAACATTGCAAACATAAAAAGAACAGTCAAATCTATGCGTTATCTCTGTGGAAAGAAAGAGGTGAGAGTTTCAATGCTGTTAAGGATATTCTAATTATTTAAGTATTAAATAGCTTTAAATATGAACTATTTTCTGTTCTTTCTAGGAAGCACAAAAATCTGGGTACTATATGAATGATCTAGATGGGGAGAATTTATTTTCTGTACAAGTCTGTATAGATGTATAACTCTGGAGGAGTTAATGTCACATTGTCCAACATATGTAGATAACATGAAAAGCTTCTGAGAATTATAGAACTTTATAATTATAAGGGATCATCTCCATTCAGCTCCTGTAGGAGACTAAGTTCAAATAAGGCTAAATGTGTTGTTTAAATATAAAGAACCAGCAAGTGACACAGCCAGTTGAGGATAAGTTTTTGATTTCCAGACCAGTGCTCTCTTCATTGTAACCTGCTGCCAATCTAAGGATGGGTGAACAGGGCCTTTAGGGACAAGCTGAATAGAGAGTGAGGGTCTTTGAATTAAAGCAAATCTAAAACTGGAGTTGGCTTTATTTAGGCCTTTAACAAAAAGCACTAATTCATGAAGAGATGTTAGCAAAAACAAATCTTTCTTGAATTATCACTGATTGAAATGTCATGGTGTCTGCTGATTAAAACAGTGTGTTCAAGGAAAGGACAACTTGTAGCTTCATTTCTTCCTAATGAGGTAGAATTTGGCACTCATCTAAAAAATTTAAAATATGTTTCAATTTTCATGGTGCCCATTTCTATCATTTTATGCTATTGAATAGTTAATGAGGAAAAATAGAGGGAACAGTAACATTTTGAAAACATTTTAAAATTAATTTTTAAAAGAATAATGATCATGGCAGCCACTTTATAGTGTTCAATGTGCCAAGCATGGCTCTGAGTGTTCCAGGAATTTTAACCCATGTAACCCTCACAACAACCCCATGAGATAGGCCTTATTATAATCTATATTTTAAAGATGAGGAAATGGATGTACAGGAGATTAACTAACTTTCTCTGGGACAAACAAACCATTAAGAATATGAACCACATGTCTCAATATTAAATTTCCAAAATGAAGTATTTTACAAATCCTTATATATTTAGACATGAAGAGCAGAACCAATTATAAATCTAAGTGAAGATCTTTTATGTCAGTTCATTAGATGGCTTCTAAAAACCCCTTTCCCAAATTTGGGTCTGAGATTTCAAAGAGGTACTCAAATCCATTCATTTTGCTGATTGTCCTTTCCCCCTTTTTCTAGACTGCTTTGTTGATGTTCTTCCACAAGGCATAACTTTACTCTGAAAATAATTGACATCTATGTAGGAAGATAAGCAAGGTCAGAAAATTCCATAGAGAGCAAGACACTCTAAAGGAGTGCCAATGGCAATATTATTGTATAGTTTCTATATGAACAAAAATAGAGGACATCTGTAATGAATTATAGTCATTGGATAGTTTTATGTGGTCATCACCTTAAGGGGGGTACCCAGCCAGTGATGGTAGCTATAGAAAGAATAAGAATGGTTTCAGAAAATCAAAATAAAAAAATAACTGTGGAATTGGAGATGACAATGGAGAAAAAGTTGATGGCAAGGGATGTAGAGACTGTTGGATTGACTAGAGGAATATGAGCTTGAATTGAATTGAATAAAAGAATAAGATCTTGAATTGAAAAGAATTTAATCTTGTTTGCTCAAAATTCTTTTGCAGATAAACCAGAATGTTTTTCCAACATTTTGGTCTAAGTAGATTGTTGTGCACACCCCACAGAGTATCTAAAACAATGACCAATGTTTCAGCCTTTAACTTTGTTCAAAAATGCCACATAGAATATTATACATAAAGAACTTGACATAGACTAAATGGCTACATATGTTTAGTGTAAATAAATAACTTAACTTGGAAGAACATCTTGGATTGGATATTTCCTTAAGTCATAAGGATGAAATTCAAGTCTTAATAGAATGCAGAGTGGGAAATTTCTTACATTTTCACTGTTTGTTTGTAGGGATTGATAAGGACATTGTTAAGGATGCTTTCTTACATTTTCTTTTTAATGTTGACCTGCAGAGGAAATGTCTGACAGATTTCCATGACATGAAAAGTTGTGTTTCTCTTGAGCCACTACTTTTTAAGATTTTGGGGTCATTATGTATCTAAGTGATTATGTTTCTCTCTTTGGGCACTAGGAATCTCAAAGTTGAATTTGCAAAGCTTTTTAATAAGCATGTAAGCTCCTGTTGGATTCCATTTTATGTATCAAATCCATCTAACAGGCCTGCCTTTATTCTCCTTTGCCCTCATTTGCCTTTTTGGCCCTGCTTCAGTATCTATATTTCTGTAAGCAACTCCAAACCATTTTGAAAGCATGTAAGGTGTAATTACCTTAACCAATGCTCTATTTTTTCCTTGCCAAAACTTATAAGTATGATAAACAGTGATAGGGAATGAATTATCAACTATGCCAAAATGACATTAGAAAACCACATACCATTAGTTTGAGTATGGGGCTCCAAAGTATAAAGAAGATGAGAAATAGAGAAGTCTTAATGTTACATTATTTCAATAATGGAAAGGGAGAAAGATAGATATACAATTCAAATATTGAACAAATACTAGATAAGTGTTATTGGAAGGAATTAGGGCACCAAAGTCACTTATTGTTTGAAATTTAAAACATGGTTATATATTGGAGAAACTTTTAAAAAACCTTTAAGATGTATGAGCTTTGTAATCTGTTTTGCTTAATGTAAACCAATTGTAAATTATCCCACTTGTTTTTTCCATATTAGTCAGTGAGAGTATTCAAGGGACCAAATTTAATTTGTTATACATTCACTTTGGCTTATTCAAAGGTCAGATTTTTGGAACTGAATTTCAATAGCATGAATAATAGTGATGGGATTGTGACTTGAGCCAGGCAGTTTGCTGATCTCATCCTCTTAATCACTGTCTTACATTGTTTGTATCTGTAGGGGTAGACAAAGTTAATGTGCAGTAACAAATGACCTCCCAAACGTAGGGGCTTTAAACCATAAAAGTAGATTTCTCATTCACATGTACATGTTCACCATGGGCTGGCTGGGGCTTTGCCATCTGTTGTCTTCAATCTTGAACCTAGGCTGATGGAGAAGTTCCTATTGGGTCATTGCTGGGCTCATAATAGAGGGAAAACTAGAAACATGATTCATGTGCTGGATCTGAAAGCTTCTGCTAAGAAGTGATATGTGTCACATTCTGTTCACATTTCATTGTGCAAAGCAAGTCACATGGCTAAATCTATTGTCAACAGAATGGGGATATATAATCCTCTCACAGAGGAGCAGTTTTGAATGGTAATACAATATATAACGTTGCTGCAAACAAGAGTCTTATCTCTTGTATTTTTTTGTTTAGCTAGATTGAGCTTGGTATAGTGTACAGAACCTAAACTATATGGCTATCTGTCAAGTATACACACTTCCAGACTATCTGATCTTGACCCTGGCACAAATAGATAGCATTTCCTTCTTCCTGTATTGTCTAGGATGACTACTCTTTGAGGTGATGAAACTGAGACAAAAGTCTCTTAGTAAAGCCTACTCTCTTACATTCTTTTCTAAAAGGCTTTACAAAGGATAAATAGAAAGTGTATATGTGACCTTGGCAAAGGTATGAGGTATGACATATGTTTACCTCATAAAGTTGTTTTAAGGATCAAATGGGATGATTTTGGGGTGATCTTTAGCAAGGTGTTTGGCACATGGAAAGTGTTCAATAAATTTTATTAGTAGTAGTAGTATTAATTCTAATGTAATATCATTTGCTCTTTTCATGGATCACCTAATGCTTGAACAGTTGTGTAAAAAAGTGACTTACTTAAAAGAATTTGAAAAAACTACCCTATTCAATACATTTGTATTTTATTAATATAATGGTGTGTATACACACACAACTAGAAAAGCTGTATGTGAGAGGCATTATGTATTTAGCCTACTAAAAAGGCAAGATAGGTGTGCCAAATTGTTTGAAGACTCTTTGCAATACATCTGTATCCTCTGATCCACTCTGACCCTCCAAAGTTTCATGGTTAGCTTCTTGATATATGTCAACAACTGCTTCCACTCCTGCAACAGAACACTAATTCTAACTCTGGCCTCTCATTAACTGCCAATCATCAAACTCAATATTATACTGTAGGTTTATCTGACCTTACTGGTCATCATCAAGAAGTTCACTTAAATCTTAATGATTTCAAATGGAATCAAACTCTTCTGAATTAAAATTTTCAATAAAACACACATGGCTTTAAAATTTGGAGGGCCAAAATATTCCATAAAATATGTTTTGAATTTAATGAACCTAAGGCTGTTAGCAATAATTCGAATCCCAATGAAATGAACATGTGTGGCAAAGATTTGTCTACTCTGGTGACCAGCATTGCATTTGTGCACCAATTTCAGCTTTAAGTTTTATAGAACTGGAACAAAAGAGAATGTGGTTGCTTACTTCAGCTCAGTTCTTTAAATCAGTTTCTGAATAAAATGGAGAAAACTTTGTAGGAAAATAAATGAATGACATCATTCAATACCATCATTCAAGTGAGTTGACTTTTCTCCAGTGAAATTATATATTATCATGTTAGTACCATGCCTTGCACTTTCATTGTCTCTTTCTCTAGAGAAATGTTTTCCTTATGGTGGAAATTCAATGATTTCTTTCCTTATAATTGAAAATTTCTGTTTGCATGAGGCTAAAGCAGAGCAAATAAGCTACAAGTGAGGAGGCTAACAAAGAAATGTTGTATGGAAGCTCTTTTCTTGTGTGTAGGGGGCACAGACACGGATGCGTGTGCTGAAGTAGTTTTACATCACTAGAAACAAGTCTTATCACTGAAGCACTGTGTGAATTAATGTTTTGGAAAATGGGATAATTTATTCCCATTGATTTATAGCTATAGAGATATTTGGTTTTTATTTCTAATTGCTTTTTAACAATGTCCCCTCCTTATTCAACCTTGAAAGTATCTATCTTCTATGTATACATAAGAATTGGAAGATAAAAGGATACTATACAATTTACAGAACTTTGAGATGAGTGAGTGCTTATGTAAAATGAAATATACTATTTTAATGGTAGTAATACCTTTCAGTTGATCTCTTTTGCAAGTTGGTCTTTTAATATTTAGTCTTATGCTTCTGAAAGTGAGTGTACAATGAAGAATCTGTTTGTAATGTGAGTGATTGTCCTGTAATTTTTCTTCTTTGGAGGTATGGACCAATTACACGTTAAGTTTCGAGGGAGGAAGGATAGATGCACACATCTCTGGGAGTGGGAATGGGCTGGGTCTGAGGAGTTTTGCCAAAATGACATGGCCCCTAGTGTTGGTGGGGCAGAGGTCTCCACAGAAGTCCCACCCATCTTGTGTCTGGGAGGGCTTTCATCTTTTCATGCCCTGGTTCCCATGGTAACTTAGTACATTATTTGCCTTTGGCATTAATAGTGGCATATCATGTTAAATTAGAGCCAGGGACTCAGCTGCAAATGCTTTGGCTTCCTGATTTATGAGAGATAGCATGATTTCGAGAAAAGAATTTGTAAGTAGCAATTAGAGGAGCAGAAGTAAAGAATTGCACTGAGATTTATTTTCCCGGTGAAGTGCAGTTAATGGAGCATGTAAATGGAAAGGACTTTCCATTCTTTGGTTAGCTGGTACATTCTCTGATTTAATCAAATGAGACTGAAGTGTGCCTTTTACTTTCTGTACAGTCTGACAAAGGTAATTTAGGATGGAGCTTTTAGATGAGTGTTGGCTGTTGCTGCCAGGACTTATGTCTTTATGGAGGGACTACAATTGCAGATGTCTTCTCCAGCTGATTGATAGGCAGTAAAGAAGTGAAACAAGAGCTCCATCTCCAAGAAACGAGAAAAAGTCGTGTTTGTTAAATAGGGCAGGAAAGATATCTGCTGTTCTGATTTTTGCTTCTCATTTAGTGCCTGTGTAGGTCTGTACTGCAGCATGTGAAACCTTATACACATTTCCAATGTAACATGCTTCATTTGAGTCATAACATTTTCACTGAACTGCATATCCCATAATGTTCCAAAGCCAGCCAAAAAATTTTGACTGATTAGAATTATCCACATTTGTAAATTATTGATGTTGGACCTGGAGAGAAAAGAGAATTTGCTGGGCCAGGGGCTCTAGTACATATTGTAATTAATGGAAGAATTTAAATTCAGATCCTTGTTTTCATCCTCAAATTATTCTCTTCTGTTCATATAAAATCTATCTACTAAAAATTGAAGAAAATATTCTAAGGTCACTGTATAGATTATTGTTTATTACTACAGCACATTCCTTCTTCCCTCATTCCATTCTTACACACATTTATTGCATCTTTACATACCTAGCAAGGACATTGCTATCTGCTGTGGAGATACTCATAAAACTGAATAATTGTTTTGACAATAGTAGATAATTTATATACTAGAGGATTAAGTCTGTGTAAGAGATTTGGAAAGACAGAGTCAGTAACTCTGTCAGAGCTTTGGGGGTGAGTCAGAGAAGATTTCATGCAGGAGCCCAAGGAGAAAAGAAAATTCCAGGCAGGCAGAACAGACAGTGCTACAAAGACATGAAAAAGTAAGGTATTTTCAATTACTTAGTTCCGGTCAAGACTCCAAGGAGGGCCTAAGAACAAAGGGTAACGACATTAACCTTTCCATGCTACTAAGCTGGATTACCACGTTGACTTGATATTATAAAAGTGAATAGAGTTTTCCGACAAAAGATGTAGTCAGGAGCAAAGTTGAAACGTTAAATTTCTCCTTGACAAATCTCTCATGCGTGTTAAGTGACTAGTATTCACCTAAGCAAGGTGCACGTTGGTAAAGAAGATCCAAATATTTGGTGCAGATAGCAAGAAGCTCCCCAATTTTGGAGAAAGTATTAACAAGCAAAAGTGATGATTGTGAAAGATTATTGTGAGATTTCTATTTTGGATTACTGTGATGTCTATGCAGGTATCAGACAGGTTAAGTTTGAAATACTAATGAACCAAGATAGTTATCCTGTAGCTAGAAATACAAATTTAGATGCCAGGAAAGAAGCTGAGACTTCAGACATAAATTTGAGAGTGCCTATCATAGAGTTGGTAGTTAAAGCCATGAAGTAGCAGATGAAAATACCCAAAATTGCTGTACGTGAAATTCTAGAAAGCCACAAAATTTAATTCACAGTCCAGGGGGAAGCTGATTGGCCTTTGTCTGTGGTCAGCTGAGCAATAATACCGCCTCTTTCCCCTTCCTAACAGTACCAGATTTTTGTTCGGGTATCCACACATTTTTCCATTATGCTGCTGATATATATGTGTCCTCAAAAGCTGAGTCAAACCCAGCTCCAGGGTTGAGGCCTGGTTTATACAGCTATTCAGAGTAATCCTATACCACTGCCACAATGATGGGTTCAAATACCCCAAGCCTAAGACAATCGGAACATTTCTAGGGTAAGAAGGATTACTTTAGGAAGGGGCAGAGACCCAATTAAATTTAATTAGACATGATGGGAAATTTGCTGGAGATTTTGGGGGGAAAAGATCTCCTGAAAGGTAAGCTCCTCCTTCTGAGAGGTGTGGCCTATTAATATGAAGACTGGAACTATTACAGCATAGGATGAAACTGACACCAGAGAAGCAGAATACAAGGAAAGAAACCAGGTTCTTGATGAACTGCCTAATCAAATCAGCTCTAAAACCTGCTGTAACTGAAAATTTGGGTTTTATTACCTTGTAAATTGTTGTTTAGGCCAATTTTAGTTTAGTTCTTCTTTATTTGCAATGAAAGTCGTCCTGACAGATATAGTCGCATTGTCACAATCAAGAAGACATTGAGAAAAGTGTCAAATGTCACAGATTACTGAGGTAGACATAGGTCTGGCTATTACAGTTCATTCCTGATCTTTGCTAGAGCAGCCTTGGATAGAGTGGGGACAGGGGGATGGGGGAGAAGGGGGAAAGCAGATTTCTGTGGGTAGAAGAGTGAATGAAAAATGAGACAATGAAAACAAGTTCAATAAGGGCAAGTATTTTTGTCTTTTTAAAATGCATTATTATATTCCCAGCATCTAACAATGCTCGTGACACACAGAATGCACCAAACACATACTGGAGAGTGAATGAATGTGCAAAAATTCATTGCATATCTCTCATTTAAGAAGTGTAGGGAGGAGAGAATAGAGAGAATGTGGTAACAGCTGAAAGAGGGTAGGGTTAAGTAAAACAATTCAAAATTGAAATTTTTTTAGTTTAGCAAGGTTTTAACTAAGTCATTAGAAGAATTCAGGAAAATGTAAAAGACAATAGAAAAAGGCTAGAAAATGTGAAGAATAGTCCAAGAAAATGTTTGATAAGGTGGAAGATACAAAGAGAAAATCTTGCAAGTTTCCTGGTTGAAAAAAAAATAGACTATTTACAATGGAAGAAAAATGATACTGGAATTCTGGAAGCAAGAGGATGGTGGACTAACTGCTATAGGCTACTGGGAGGAAAGGGCTTCAGGCTGAGAATGTTGATGTAATTCATTCGCTAAGGCATAGGAAATATTTGTGGATATGTGAGGATTCAGAGAACGTGTCAAGCACACACCCCAAATGGGAAAGATACTTGTAAAAAACCCTTAATCAGAGGAATTCTCAACATGGTGAATATAAAGAGAAGAAAGAATGGCAAGCAATAAACTTTAAAATGTGTGTACGTGGACATAAATATATGTAAATTTTATTAAATGTATGTAAATGAATAGTGATAATGTAACAAGAAATGTAAAATTTAAGTGGTAAATACAAATTGTTAAAGCAGAAGGGACATATGGAAAGGGAAGCTGCAGTTTACCAAATATTTGCCTAAAAACTTGGAATTTAGGTGTTGGTGGAGTGGAATAAAGAATGGGGAAGCATTCTACAGAACTCACCACCAAGCAGTGGAGAAAGAAAAGCCTTTATAGTGGTCTTGTTGGGGAAGGGAAAGAAAACAGTGGAGAAAAAGCTCATCTCATTTGGGAGAAATAGTTATTATTTTGGTTCGTATAAAAAGAGATAAATAAGAGTTTGATTATGAGTGTTGGAAAAAAGGTAAATACTGGCAGCCTGGAAAAGTACAGATTTTCAAATTAAATACAGGGGAAAGAGGGAATAACCAGCAAAACAGCAAAAGCGTGAAGAAAGAATAAGTAAGCAAAAACAAAGTAAAAATAAATGAGCAAACAAAGATGTAAGGAGTAAAGTATGTAAATTGTCACATTCAATATGACTTGGCAAATTCTCTTATTAAAAGATAAACACTGAGAGATTGGATTTTTAAAAAAAGAAAACAGATACATTCAATTTAATGAAACACACTTGAAATGGTAAAGTTTGGAAATAGAGGATGGACAAGAGAGACCAAAGGCCAACAAAAATGAGAGTGGTGATATTAGATGAGGTTGAATTTAACATTAAAGCATCAAATATATATGTGTGACCAAAAGAATGAGTTAGATCTTTTTTTTTTAATAGATCTTCATTGGAGTATAATTGCTTCACAATGCTGTGTTAGTTTCCTCAAGTCCATTCTCTATATCTACGTCTTTATTCCTGCCCTGCAACTAGGTTCATCAGTACCATTTTTCTTTTTTTAGATTCCATATATACGCAATAGCATATGGTATTTTTCTCTTTCTGACTTCACTCTGTATGACAGACTCTAGGTCCATCCACCTCACTACACATAACTCAATTTCATTTCTTTTTATGGCTGAGTAATATTCCATTGTATATATGTGCCACGTCTTCTTTATCCATTCATCTGTCGATGGATATTTAGGTTGCTTCCATGTCCTGGCTATTGTACATAGAGCTGCAATGAACATTGTGGTACATGTCTTTTTTTGAATTACGGTTTTCTCAGGGTATATGCCCAGTAGTGGGATTACTGGGTCATATGGTAGTTCTATTTTTAGTTTTTTAAGGAACCTCCATAGTGTTCTCCATAGTGGCTGTATCAATTTACATTCCCACCAACAGTGTAGGAGGGTTCCCTTTTCACCACACCCTTTCCAGCATTTATTGTTTCTAGATTTTTTTATAATGGCCATTCTGACTGGCTTGAGGTGATACCTCATTGTAGTTTTGATTTGCATTTCTCTAATAATTAGTCATGCTGAGCATCTTTTCATGTGCCTCTTGGCCACCTGTATGTCTTCCTTGGTGAAATGTCTATTTAGGTCTTCCGCCCTTTTTTTTTTTTTTTTTTTTTGCGGTACACGGGCCTCTCAATGTTGTGGCCTCTCTGGTTGTGGAACACAGGCTCCGGACGCGCAGGCTTAGCAGCCATGGCTCACGGGCCTAGCTGCTCCGTGGCATGTGGGATCTTCCTAGACCGGGGCACAAACCCATGTCCCCTTCATCGGCAGGCAGACTCTCAACCACTGCACCACCATGGAAGCCCCTGCCCGTTTTTTAATTGGATTGTTTGTGTTTTTGATATTGAGCTCCATGAGCTGTTTGTATATTTTGGAGATTAATTCTTTGTCCAATGTCTCATTTGTAAATATTTTCTTCCATTCTGAGGGTTGTCTTTTAGTCTTGTTTATGGTTTCCTTTGCTGTGCAAAAGCTTTTGAGTTTAATTAAGTCCCATTTGTTTTTTTTTTGTTTGTTTTTATTTCCATTACTCTAGGAGGTGGGTCAAAAAAGATCTTGCTGTGGTTTATGTCAAAGAGTGTTTTTCTTATGTCTGCTTCTAAGAGTTTTATAGTGTCTGGTCTTACGTTTAAGTCTTTAATCCATTTGGGGTTTATTTTTGTGGATGGTGTTAGGTAGTGTTCTAGTTTCATTCTTTTACATGTAGCTGTCCAGTTTTCCCAGCATCACTTATTGAAGAGGCTCTCTTTTCTCCATTGTATGTTCTTGCCTCCTTTGTTGTAAATTAGGTGACAATATGTGTGTGGGTTTATCTTTGGGCATTCTATCCTGTACCATTGATCTATATTTCTGTTTTTGTGTCAGTACCATACTGTCTTGATTACTGTAGCTTTGTGATATAGTTTGACGTCAGGGAGCCTGATTCCTCCAGCTCCGTTTTTCTTCTTCAAGATTGCTTTGGGTATTCGGGATCTTTTGTGTTTCCATATGAATTGTAAAATTTTTTGTTCTGATTCTGTGAAGAATGCCACTGGTAGTTTGATAGGGATTGCATTGAATCTGTAGATTGCTTTGGCTAGTATAGTCATTTTCACAATATTGATTCTTCCAATCCAAGAACTTGGTATATTTCTCCATCTGTTTATGTCATCTTTGATTTCTTTCATCAGTGCTTTATAGTTTTGTGAGTACAAGTCTTTCACCTCCTTAAGCAGGTTTATTCCTAGGTATTTTATTCTTCTTGTTGCAGTGGTGAATGGGATTGTTTCCTTAATTTCTCTTTCTGATCTTTTCATTGTTGGTGTATAGGAATGCCAGAGATTTCTGTGCATTAATTTTGTATCCTGCAGCCTTACCAAATTCATTGAATAGTCTGTTAGTTTTCGGGTGGCATCTTTAGGATTTTCTATGTATAGTATCATGTCATCCACAAACAGTGATAGTTTTACTTCTTCTTTTCCAATTTTTATTCCTTTTATTTCTTTTTCTTCTCTGATTCCTGTGGCTAGAACTTCCAAAACTATGTTGAATAAGAGTGGCGAGAGTGGACATCCTTGTCTTGTTCCTGATCTCAGTGGAAATGCTTTCAGTTTTTCACCATTGAGTGTGATGTTTGTTGTGGGTTTGTCATATATGACCTTTATTATGTTGAGGTAGGTTCCCTCTATGCCTATTTTCTGGTGAGTTTTTATCATAAATGGGCGTTGAATTTTGTCAAAAGCTTTTTCTGCATCTATAGATGATCATATATTTTTTCCCCTTAATTTGTTAATGTGGTGTATCACATTGATTTATTTGCGTATATTGAAGAATCCTTGCATCCCTGAGATAAATCCCACTTGATCGTGGTTTATGATCCTTTTAATGTGTTGTTGGATTCTGTTTGCTAGTATTTTGTTCAAGATTTTTGCGTCTATGTTCGTCAGTGATATTGGTCTATAATTTTCTTTTTTTGTGATACCTTTTTCTGATTTTGGTATCAGGGTGATGGTGGCTTCATAGAATGAATTTGGGAGTGTTTTTCCCTCTGAAAATTTTTGGAACAGTTTAAGAAGGATCATCGTTAGCTCTTCTCTAAATGTTTGATAGAATTCACCTGTGAAGCCATCTGGTTCTGGACTTTTGTTTGTTGGAAGATTTTTAATTACGGTTTCAATTTCATTACTTGTGATAGGTCTGTTTATATTTTCTAATTCTTCCTGGTTCAGTCTTGGAAAATTGTACATTTCCAAGAATTTGTCCATTTCTTCATGGTTGTCCATTTTATTGGCATATAGTTATTTGTAGTAGTCTCTTATAGTCCTTTGTATTTCTGTGGTGTCAGTTGTGATTTCTCCTTTTTCATTTCTAATTTTATTGATTTGTGTCCTCTCCCTCTTTCTTGATGAGTCTGGCTAATGGTTTATCAATTTTGTTTATCTTCTCGAAGAACCAGCTTTTAGTTTTATTGATCTTTGCTGTTGTTTTCTTCATTTCTATTTCATTTACTTCCGCTCTGATCTTTATGATTTCTTTCTTCCTACTGACTTTGGGTTTCCTTTGTTCTTCTTTCTCTAGTTGTTTTAAGTGTAGGGTTAGATTGTTTATTTGAGATTTTTCTTGTTTCTTGAGGTGAGATTGAATTACTATACAGTTCCCTCTTAGCACTGCTTTTGCTGCAACCCATAGGTTTTGGGTCATTGTGTTTTTGAATAAAGAAAAAAGAATGAAAAAAATTGAAGACAATCTCAGAGACCCCTGGGACAACACTAAATGCACCAACATTTGAATTATTGGGGCCCCAGAAGGAGAAGAGAAGAAGAAACGGTCTGAGAAAATATTTGAAGAGATTATAGTCAAAAACTTCCCTAACATGGGAAAGGAAATAGTCACCCAATTCCAGGAAGCACAGAGAGTCCCATACAGGCTAAACCCTAGGAAAAACACACCAAGACACATATTAATCAAACTAACAAAAATTAAATTCAAAGAAAAAATATTAAAAGCAGCAAGGCAAAAACAAAAAATAACATACAACGGAATCTCCATATGGTTATCGGCTGATTTTTCAGCAGGAACTCTGCAGGCCAGAAGGGAGTGGCAGGATATACTTAAAGTGGTGAAAGAGAAAAACCAACAACCAAGATTACTCTACCCATCAAGTATCTCATTCAGATTCCATGGAGAAATCAAAAGCTTTTCAGACGAGCAAAAGCTAAGAGAATTCAGCACCACCAAACCAGCTTTACAACAAATGCTAAAGAAACTTCTCTAGGCAGGAAACACAAGAGAAGGAAAAGACCCACAAAAACAAACCCAAAACAGTTGAGAAAATGGTAATAGGAACATGCATATCGATCATAACCTTGAATGTAAATGGATTAAGTGCCCCAACCAAAAGACACAGACTGGCTGAATGGATACAAAAACAAGACCCATATATATGCTGTCTACAAGAGACCCACTTCAGACCTAGGGACACATACAGACTGAAAGTGAAGGGGTAGAAAAAGATATTCCATGCAAATGGAAATCAAAAGAAAGCTGGAGAAGCAATACTCATATCAGATAAAATAGACTTTAAAATAAAGACTGTTACAAGAGGTAAGGAGGGACACTACATAATGATCAAGGGATCAATCCAAGAAGATATAACAATTATAAATGTTTATGCACCTAACGTAGGAGCACCTCAATACATAAGTCAAATGCTAACAACCATGAAAGGAGAAATCGACAGTAACACAATAATAGTAGGGGACTTTAAATGATACAATAGACCAGATAGATTTAATTGATACTTATAGAACATTCCACCCGAAAGTGGCAGAATACATTTTCTTCTCAAGTGCCCCAGGAACATTCTCTAAGATAGATCACATCTTGAGTTACAAATCAAGCCTCAGAAAATTTAAGAGAATTGAAATCATATCAAACATCTTTTCTGACCACAATGCTATGAGATTGGAAATCAGTTACAGGAAAAAAAATGTAAAAAACACAAATACGTGGAGGCTAAACAGTGCGCTACTAAATAACCAAGAGACCACTGAAGAAATCAAAGAAGAAATCAAAAAATACATAGATCTTTATTCACTTTCTTGGTGAGATTTCCATGTGTGAGTGTGAAATGGTAGATGTAGAGACTATAATGTGAAAATGAGTTGTGTAATTTAGTCCCTCAAACCTAGATACTTGTGTTTGTGAGTGTGGATGTGTACTTCTATGATCACGAGGAAAGGTGTGGAAGGATGCATACTAGGGTTTAACATTGGCTGCCTAGAAAGGGTTGGGGCAGGTTGTACAAGATCAGGTCAGGTGAGGTTGGAGGAAGAAAAATAAGGATTCAGTAACATCTGACTTTGAGCAAATGAGTTGTTAAAACACCACCACCACCAGAAAGATGCCTTCCAAGATCTTAGGACTACAGGGCTTGAATTGAGAAGGAGACCTTGGAAAATTGGCTCAATAAGCATAGAGTGGGATCTTAGAGAAAAGGTTCTAGAACTGACCCACGACTACTTGCTGAGCCATACTACATAGGCAGAGAATAATTTTTTTTTTAATTTGGTCGTACATAAGTATACAAAGAAATCTGCAGTTTGCATTTAAAAAAATAAAAGCATAAAAAGGATGTTTGATTCCAATACAAATGTGTTTGCTTTGTTGTGACTAAGTGTCCAAGGCAAATAAACATGAATATGTTATTATTGTCCTAGGTGAGTACATATGAAGGAGTGTTACTAAGTCAATTTTCCATAGTCCTGCTATCACAGTGCTAATGTATGCCACTAGGCTTAAGCATAAGAAGAAAAGAGGACACTGAACACTTCGGATCTGTACCCCACCCTTTCACTGACATTTCCTATAGGCAGATTAGTGTTGAAGACACAGATATTTGCATACATAAAGGTTGTCTTGTTATTTGCCTAATTCCAGGTAATTGCTTTGGGTATCCTGCAGAGGTCTAGAGTCATCTTTATTTGGGTGATTTTTAAGTAAAGGCAATTTACTGTATAAAACCTTGATAATTCAGAATTTTTCTATATGTTTCAAGGTCCAAGAAGTATAACCATGACTTATGTAAAACTCAAAGGACACAGAAGTTCTCCAAACAGAACATAAAAGAATTATCTTGTATAAAAAAGCTTAGTAACTTCATGATATATTTAGATGAATGTGTCAGAGGTGAGATTACTTTTCTTTCTATAGCTACAAGAGGAAGCTAGCCAACATGCTGTCTGCTTGAAAGAAAATCCATATGACGCGTTCATGAACACAAGAAAGATGAGTTCATTTACAGGGGCTGGATGGCTTATAAGGTTGATGTTGGTGAGCACATTCATAACTTAAGTGTGTAAATTTATCTTCTGATAACAAACTTTTTTTTTTTTTTTTTTTTTTTGCGGTGCGCGGGCCTCTCACTGTTGTGGCCTCTCCCGTTGCGGAGCACAGGCTCCGGACGCACAGGCTCAGTGGCCATGGCTCACGGGCCCAGCCGCTCCACGGCATGTGGGATCTTCCCGGACCGGGGCACGAACCCATGTCCCCTGCATCGGCAGGCGGACCCCCAACCACTGCGCCACCAGGGAAGCCCAAACATTTTTTATTTAAGTGAATAAGTATGATTTCCTATAACAAATGTTGCATAAAGTTTGTGGTCATCAAAAACTATATTGTTAAGCATCACATTCCTTTGTGATTAAACCAAAAAGTTAGTTAAATAGCTGGATATTAAACAGAAGAGCTTTAATCATGCTAATAAGAAACAGAGCTTGTGTAGGTTTAAACTTAACCAAGATAGTTCCTCCTTCTGGCTAATCTCTACGTCATAGGCTACCCTTGTTCTGTCTCCCTTTTAGGTTCTACCAGGGAGAGGCACAGGCAGGCTACTGGAGGTTGGGAGAGTGGGTTGGGATACTTATTCCCCTAGCTCCCTCCCTGTCCTATTGCTGCAAGTTGACTGTGTTTGTCTCTGGAAGTCAAGGCTGTCCAGCAGCCCCTTTATACACAAGTCTTTGGGTTCCAGTAACTGCCTTTCCCCTTGTCCCTTCTGATCTGGGTGTGGCCGTGACTCCCACTATTTCCCTAGGCTACTGGCTGTCCTCTGCTCAGAGCTATGCATAGGACGCATCAATGAACCCTCCTCAATACCTAGTATGATTGTGCCAAATGTTTGCTGTTAGGCCCCCGACAACTACCGTGTACTCTTACCTTGTCTTCTGCATCTTATTCAGAAGTGCAGTTCAACACAGGGCTTTTTCTTTTTTTTTTTTAACTTACATCAACAAGATAGTTCTCCTCAAGATCATTTTCCTCAAATATAAGCATACCTTACATTTTCATACCTTACATTTTCATACCTTACATTTTCATTGGCTTTCATCAAAGCCAACCAAAGAATTTAAAATTTACTAATCCCAACTTTCATAGTTAGATCCTGTTTTATAAGTTGCTAATCAGGGGACACACAATTATGATGTGGATGTTATGATCTAGGGTTTCATTACTGTGTATGTTCCCAGGTTTACGCCTGTATTTCTTTGGACTGTGGAATTAACATGTTGACATTTTCTGGCAAGGATGTCTTTAAGAGAATCCTGAGTAGGTATGAGTGACAATGATTTATCATTTTGTTGTTGTTTGTGAGACAGACAGTCTCAGCAGGGCCTCCCAGGGTGCATAAGAGGGGAGTGTGCTGTGGATGGCAGTGGTGAGTGACTCTGTTTGTCCCTTCATCCATTCAGTTAAGAATTCTTGAACAAGTAGAAGTTTGAATCTTTAGAGACGTTTTCCTGCTCCAGACCCCTCAGCCTAGCTAATGACAATGAGGTATTTCTCAAACTGAGAACATCCTAAAAAGCATGAGGGAAGATGACCAACCACTAAGGATGAGCAACCTGACAGCCCAACATGCAAATCACTGAAAAGCCTTTGTAATCCTCAAGGTTGGCTTTTGTTTGGGAAAAACTGCTGCGCATAAAATTACACAGACTAAACTGTGATTGGGATGCAGTTTCTTTCTCACATGAAACAGATGTGAGAAGGTTTCTGGATAGGATTTTTGACCACCTGCTTAGTGTGTACTGCTCAGTGCCCGCATCTTTTTCCAGGAGCCCTGCCCAGAGATCCAAGAGGTAAGAAAGGAGACCCAGGTTCCCCAGGCTGAAGGCTAGCTCTGTTCAGAGGCATCCTGTGAAGATGGTGGTGCTGTGAACAGGAGAAATTTGGAGCCCCAGCGCAATCTTCCTCTGGGTAGTTTAGAGGTTTCTTGCAAAACATACTCTTACCATGTGATCTAGCAATTATATTCCTTTGTATTTACCTAAATAAGTTGAAAACTTACATTCACACGAAAACCTGCCACAAATGTTTATAGCAGCTTTCTACCTAATTTCCGAAACTTGGAAGCAGACCAAGATTCCCTTGGTAAGTGAATGGACAAATAAACTGTGGTATATCCAGACAATGGAGTATTACTCCACCCTAAAGAGATTTGCTATCAAGTCATGAAAAGACATAGCAGAACCTTAAGTGCATATTACTAAGCACCAGAAGCCAATCTGATAAAAGCTCTCGTATAGAATGATTCCAACTGTATGACATTTTTCAAAAGGCAAAACTATGCAGACAGTAAAAAGATTAGTGGTTATCAGGGTTGGGGGTGAAGAGGGGTGAATAAATGGAACACAGAAGAGTTTTAGGGCAGTGAAAGCATTCTGTGTGATGCTGTAAATGGTAGATATATGTCATTATGCATCTGTCAAAACCCATCGACGGAGCAACACCAGGATTGAACCGTAATGAATCTATAGACTTTGGGTAGTAATGATGGGCCAGTGCAGGTTTATTGCTTGTAACACAGGTACCGTGTTGGTGCAGGATGTTGATAGTGGAAGAGGCTGTGTCCACGTGGGGGCAGAAGGTATGTGGGAAATCCCTGTACTTTCTGCTCAATTTTTCTGTGAACCTGAAACTGCTTTAAAAAAGCAGTCTATTTAAGAAAAAGAAATGAGGCCCGGATTTAAACGTGAATTGAGTGAGGACGTGTGTCTCACAGAGTCTCCAGCTCCGGGGTCACGTGTAAGGAGTGTTCAAACAGCCTCTGTTTAAATGCCAGGATCCTTTCACACTGTGTGTCTTGCTAATAGAGCAGAGCATCAGAACTGGAAAGCAGGGAAGGTCATCCAGTGGTCATGGGACATACCCCTGTCTTCAACTTATTCTTCTGGAGCATTCTATGCCCGTGGGAATCTAATGAGAAGTTTAATAAACACCCTCAATCTATTAAAGAGTTTCATTGCTATTGGGGGCATTGGCCTGTTTGTGTGTTTCTAAAAACATTTCCTAAATTACTGTTTGTGGCTTGGAAGCATTCAGGGGTGTCCAATTTCTAAAGACCAAGGGTTCACCCTGCACAAGATTTACTAAGAGGATAAGAGAAGAGAGAGAATTTGTATTCACACCGAAGACCAAATGAAATATTGTGCCATGATTGCACATTTTTGGAATACTGAGGCTTTGGGGCAGTGTTTTCTGATGCCCTTAAACTTTCAGTAGTTGCCAACTGGCCAAAAAAGAAAACAGCAGGAGAGCACGTTTCTGTCCTCTGCTATTCATAAAGGTTTTGGATATTTCCCCCAGAGAAACTGATGCTCCTTTGGCAGATGGTAGATCATTAATCCATCATCCTGTCCCTACAGAGGAGAGTTTTCTGATTTAACAGATGAAGAAAATCTGATCACCCACGGAAGAGAGACTGGCAGAGATCAGGGCCTTGTGTCATGGTCAAGTTGAACAGCTTGGACTACTGTGAACTTACGGTGCTTGGGCTGCTGCTGCAGTTTCCAAGAAAGATTGGCTTGTTTGTCTTGACATACTCATTTCAGAAGCAGATGAATATACAGGACAGCATAAAGCTGGGGCAGAAGTGTTCAGACATTTCTCATGCTATGCATTCTTTCGTCCCTCCTGGAAATTCAGCACGTGCATTTATCCCATTAGTGGTGGGAGAAAAAGTCCCGATCACCTTCCAATTCATATGAGGTACGTCGGTGGGTTGGGGCAGTGCTGGTGATGCGTTCTTTTCTGCTTAGGCTGTTACACGTATGTAAGCGTCCTTGAAATCTGAAAATGGCCACACTAGAAGCAGCCCCTTTTCCGAGCTACTGCTTAGATACAGATTTCTAATTTAAACAAACACATATCCTAATCCAGGCTGCAGAACTCTGAAGGAGATGATAGAAAATTCTACTTCCAATTTCCTTTCTTTGTTGTGGTTTGTCGTGATTTTATAAATATAAATTTAGGTTGGAAAAGACACAAGTCTTTATCACACATATATAAACATACAGATGTGGTAACAACAACATCAACAAACCTAGCTACTTTGAGCTTTAGAACCTTTTGTCCTGCTGTTTTGTGTGACTGCTGTTAGGATAGTATGAGGAACGTGAAGAAATGTCAGCAACCTACCGGGAAGGGGGCACTGGGGTAAGTTTTCATGCAGGACCCGTTTCCCTACTGCAGAATGACATTGGGAAAGAGTTGCAGAGCCTTTTGGCGTAATGTCCTTTATGTGCTGTCTTAGTAGGTGTAGGCCAACTCCATTTGGAGAGATGGTTGAGTTGAGCCCTCTGGTGAATTGTTTGACTCTAATGACCCACCTATAGATTGAGTTTTGTGTCCCCCCCAACCACCACCACAAAATTCATATTTTGAAACCTAATTCCCCATATGATTGCATTTGGAGGCGAAGCCTTTGGGAGGTGATTAGGTCACGAAGGTGGAACCCTCATGATAGGATTAGTGCTCATATAAAAGAGACCCCAGAGAGCACCTGCATCCTTTCCCCATGTGAAGACACAGCAAAAAGAGGGCTGTCTATGAACCAGGAGGTGGGTTCTCACCAGACAGTAAGTCTGCCAACACCTTGGTCTTAGGCTTCCCAGACTCCAGAATTATGGGGAATAAAGTTCAGGGTTTTTTTTATAAGTCCCCCAGTTTATGGTACTCTTTTATAGAAGCCTGAACTAAGAAAAGCCAGAAAGAGTAGATTGTATTTATGGCAACAGCAAGAGGCAGGGACCCTGAAAAGCCGTATAGAGTAGGGATTGTGAAAGGTTTTGGAGTTTGGAGGCGCATGACTTGAATCCCGACTTTGACCTTTGGTTGTCATGGGCGAGCTTTCATTTTTCTTGTATATTAAATGGTTTCAGTAAGAAATAAATGTAGGTAAAACACTTAGCATAGTTCCTGGCCTATAGTGGACACACAGCATATAGTGCAGTGATAATGATGATAGTTAATACTGGGAATAGATTATTTTTGGATCAGACTCCTGTAACCTTTTCTAGCATCTTCTACAGAGTTACAGAATCTGAATAGCTAAGATTAGGGACTAGACATCTGCATTTTAGAAAGCTCCATAGATGACTGTGTAGGGATTGGACGGAAAATCACCCTTTGGGAGTTGGGACTCTCTCTGACCTCTCCAAGCTTGGTCTCTGGTTATCTGGCTCAGATAACTTTAGTCAACACTGTGTGCAGCTAAACTCCTGGTCCTAGCCCAGCCTTTCCTTGTTATTATACAATCCCTGCCTCATGCCATAACCATTTCTTTGCCCCCCACCCAGAACCCCACACTTCAGGGAGTGGTCAGAGGGCTACTAGGAAGATAGTATTTTAAAGAGAATGACAGTTACACTGAAGTAGGACAGGTCTTTTGTGTAGAAGATACAACCTATGAAGAGATGTTAAATTTAGGAGTGGTAGAACCATTTATAATCATACCTTGTTTTATCATGCTTCGCAGTTACTGTGTTTTTTACAAACTGAAGGTTTGTTGCAACCCTGCGTTGTCAGATGATGGTTAACATTTTCTAACAATGAAGTGCTTCTAATTAATGTATGTACATTGTTTTTCTCAGGCATAATGCTATTGCACACTTCATAGACCACTATATATTGTAAACATAACTTTTATATGCACTGGGAAACAAAAGATTCATGTGGAACACCTTATTATGGTATTTGCTTTATTGTGGTGGTCTGGAACTGAACCTGCAATATCTCTGAGGTATGCCTATAGTACATGATAAAGTTGCATAGGCAAAATTGAAAAGTAACTTCTGATTCATCTGTATTTTCACTGAAATAGTTTTATCAAAACTCCCAACTTATGTCAAGTGTGCAAGAGGGTAATAAACTAAAATTTATTTATTCAGTCTGGCATTTGCTGTGTTAACTCTGTTAGTTGTTTAGGGAATGGTGGATATTTAAATGTCCTGTTCACCTGTGAGTTTAGGGAACAGTGGACATTCCTGTTCACTTATGGGCAGTACCAGGGTCATAGACACAGCAGGACTAGGATTGAGCACAGGCAAATAAAACACAGCTTTTCATAGAGCATTCAAGAAGAGAACCAAACCTTCAGTGTCAGTGAATGTTGTGAAAATGCGAAGACAACCTCAGAGATTGGGGAGTGTGGCCAAGAAATTGGAATCCCAGGTGAGATTTCTACAAGTGGAACTTGAAGTCAGAAGTCCAATTATATGAATCTGGGCAGATTTTTTGGATGTTGACTTGGGAACCCAGAATAAAATGACGAGACACCAAAGAATAGTGAACAGGTTTTAAGTCAGGAGAATCAGCCTGGGATGCCACTTTTTCAAGTTAGAGAATAACTTAATGCTATCAGACCCTTAGGATAAGATTCCATGTTTCAGGGAATCTTCAGTCAAAGGAGATTAGTAGGTATAACTGTGAGGCAAATCCAGAGGTGTTAACTACTCTATACCTTCTGAGTTTGGCTAAAATTTGTTCATCTGTGCTAAATCAAAATAGTCCTTTCTGAAGTAGTTTTCTTTATTCCTTTCCACTTGTAACTCCACGTTACTCAGAAGGGAGATGAAGAGACATGAAAAGACACAAGAATATACTCACATTCTCCTTCTCTCTGTCTTCCATCTCTCTTCCTCTCTCTCTCTCTCTCTCTCTCTCTCTCTCTCTGTTTTTTTTGTGTGTTTTTTTTTTTTTTTTTGGCTACTTTGGGTCTTAGAGCTTTCTCTAGTTGTGGTGAGCGGAGGCTACTCTCTGTTGCGGTGCACAGGCTTCTCATTGCGGTGGCTTCTTCTGTTGCAGAGCACGGGCTCTAGGCACACAGGCTTCAGTAGTTGCAGCACACAGGCTCAGTAGTTGCGGCACGTGGGCTCTAGGGTGCATGGGCTTCAGTAGTTGTGGTGTGCACGGGCTCAGTGGCTGTGGCTCACAGGCTGTAGAGCGCAGGCTGAGTAGTTGTGGTGCACAGGTTTAGATGCTCCGTGGCATGTGGGGTCTTCCCGGACCAGAGATCGAACCCGTGTTCCCTGCATTGGCAGGCAGATTCTTAACCACTGCACCACCAGGGAGGTCCTGTCTTGCATCTCTATTAACTATAAATTTAGATCTATATAGTGCTAATGTAGCATTAGTTA
This sequence comes from Lagenorhynchus albirostris, assembly GCF_949774975.1. NCBI lineage: Eukaryota > Metazoa > Chordata > Mammalia > Artiodactyla > Delphinidae > Lagenorhynchus > Lagenorhynchus albirostris. Next base: position 51,871,442 of record NC_083111.1, read on the forward strand.
TTAAACTTTACAAATACTGAGCTCCTATTCTGTCTTAAACATTAAGTAAGACAGTGTGAAAGATTTAAGCATGTAGGAAATATTCTCCCTGGGCTCAAGAAATCTATAATTCAGTTGGGGGCAATAAGCAAATGCCATAATAATGTAATGAAGGTCATATGTATCACATGGTGTGCAGTCAGGCAAACAAAATGCTATAGGAGTCCAAGAGGGAAATTATCTCCTTTGATAATTGGAGATGACTTCATGGTCAAGGGAGCTATTCAGTTAGACCTTCATAGAATTCTGTAAAAATCAGCTGACTTGAGTTTCAGGCTTTATGTCTGTACCAGGAGTATCTAGCCCAGTGCCTAAGACACAGTAGCAGTCAATAAATGTTTTGTATTAAGAGGATGAGCCAATGAATGATATTTTTTGACCACTTAACGTCTCTACTTTTGTAACAGATTTATGGCTACACATAAATCATTCCCTTTATATGACTGTTGTATATTATTTAAAAGATAATTACATTTACTACCAAGACTTTGAATCCAATCATCTTCTAATATTTGTAGTTATTGTAAGGGGCTCTCAAAAAAAGCTGGAAATGGAAAATAAAAAACCACTTTGACCTGGAAAAGAAACTCAAAATGTTTTGAATTAGACTCATTAAATTGTGCATATCTGTATTTTTCCACAAGCAGAAGCTTGCAAAATCTTGTAGACAGGCAGTTCTTATCCTACTGAAAGAGACTCAAAATAAAAATATTTCTTTCATTTTTGGGAAACCAGTATTAGTATATTTCTTTATTAATTACTAATAGCTTCAATCTTCTAGTCTTTCCCTCCCAAGGCAGTTGCAATGCTTATCTATTTTGGTAAAATAAATCACCCCAAAACTTACCAGCTTAAAACAACAAACATTCATTATCTCAGTTTCTGTGGGTCAGGAATTTGAGAACAACAGCCCAGCGGAGTGGTTTTGTGTCAGCATCTCTCATGACATTGCAGTCAAGATGCCGGCCTGGGCTGCAGTCATCTGAAAGCTTGTATGGAGCTGGAGGATTTACTCCTAAGCTCTATCCTGTGTCGATAGGAAGCTTCAGTTTATCACTGGTTGTTGGTTGGAGACCTCAGTTTCCTGCCACATGAACCTCTACATAGGGCAGCTCAAGACAAGCTAGCTGGCTTCCTTCAGAACGAGTAATACAAGAAAAAGAAAAACGAGATAAAAGCCTGCCTTTTTATGACCTAGTCCCTGAAATTGTACACCACTGCTTTCATTGTATTCCATTTATTAGAAATGAATCACTAAGTCCATCTTCCCCTCAAGGAGAAGGGAGTCAAAGAAGGGGAAGAGAAGCAAAGAATTTGTGAAGATTTATTTCAGACCACCACAGTGACATGTTTATATTTGTCTCTCTACATTCTTCTTTAGAATATGAGTAATTTTTTTCCTTGAAAAGAGTGATGTATATTTTGGTATATGTCACTCTCCATACTACAAATGTATTAGCGTGGTGGCACTGGATGATTTTGAAGGGTATTTTAAGAAACAAACTTGTGTGAAGCTCATTGTTTTGTTGATGAGATGAATGTTTATCATGCTAAGTAAAAAACAAAAACAATAAACAGTTTTGCTTCATCTGAACAAATAATTTTTACGTTTAGGGCCCTGAGAATCTTTAAAATGATCAGGTTTCCTCTTCATCCTACCGGCAAGATTTAAAGTAAAATTTCTGGCCCAAATTTAGTGAAATTAAAATCTTTTGTACATATTTTGAGAACTTATGTCATACCTGTCTTCCTCTTATTATCTTACTATAGTTTGCCCTTACCCCAATTTTTTTTTTTTACTTTTGTTTTTATAAATTTATATTACTGTTAAACAAGCAGTTTTTAAAACATCGTATTTTCCTTTTTGGAAAAAAAGTGTGTGTGTGTGTATCTTTATCATTCTAAAGTAATGGCTATCATTTCTTGAGTGCTTATTTGGTGTAAATCATTTTATGAATATTATTTAATTTAATGTTCACAAGGATACTTTGACGTAGGGAACATTATCCTCATTTACAGATGATGCAGCAAGGTTAAAAAAATAGCTAGTAGCTGGCAGGACCAGGGTTCAAACCCATGTCTGTCTGACTCCACAGTCTCCCCACAACTTAGAGCATATGTAAATAAATGGTCAAGATGCCTGGACCCTTAGCCGAACTCTCCCAGTGAAGCTCTCTTCCCGGTCACCACTGATCAATCCTGCTTCCAGGAAAAGACACTAAGTTGCTCTCTCTGGGTCACAGGCTTGAACTGAAACCTTCCTTTTTGTGGTACGAAGGGTTGGCTTCCCAGCTCTTTTCTGTTTTGTCCATTCCTCTCCCCACCCACCCCCAACAATTAAGCAAAACGATGAGATAGCACTAGTGGAATGTGGACAAAAGTTTGTATTTGGGGGAAGGCACAAACAACTTTGTGGACTTAGCATACTTGACAAGTATCTTTGAGGGCTCAGTTTGATTCTGTAAAATTCCCTTCACATGTATCCATTTGGTCTTTGGGATTGAGATTAGTATTTCACCTGATACTCAGTCTTACTGCCAAAATGAAACAATAACCTTCTTGTTTTTAAAACAAATCTATACAATTTACTGAGCCATGTATAATTTCTACCTGTGTAGAAAACAGTGACCTAAAATCAGAGAAGGAGGCATGGAATATACTTAATTTGATCTGTTGGCTGGTGAAGGCAGAGAATTAAGTTAATGCGATTCAAATTCACATTTTGCTTTCAATCAACTTTTTTTAAGTCTAGAGAATATTTTTTTTCACTCTCAAATTTCCCACATGAGTAGATTCTGGAGTGGTCTATTCAATCCATTCTATGACAGGTTGACAGGGAGGGAGACCCTTGATAGACATAAACTCTCTGAGCTGCATGTGGTCTGTAATATTCATCTATTGATTTGGCCCAGGGAGAACTCAATTTATTCAGATCAGCGTATGAGTATTGGTTGATTGTAGCTCCTGCTTCATTTGTTCATGTAGATTGTATTCTACTTTAGACCTAGGAATATAAGTACAGATTTGAAGTATTATACAAATAATTTATACTTTCATAGCACTCTTTTTTCACGTCTGTAGGGACTGAATTCTTTTAGAAGGTAAATTTAGCAGAATACTGAAGTAAGTATCTCAGAAGTTGAATAGAGCAGTAAAAACTTAGTCTCAAGGATTGAAGTGGTATAATTATTAGACTTTCTCTAAAATAAAACAATTACTCTATCCTCAGATCTATGAAAGTGTAAAAGAAATTGTCTTCTCAGGAAATGACTAGAAAACTCAAATTTTCTTAGGGAAGATTTAGGAAAGGCATCAATTTGGGTTGTTTTTTTTTTTCTTTTTTCTACAAATTTCCTGACTCTAGTCCTCTAGAGCCAGGACTAAATTTGTAATTTCTGAAGAAATGAGCCAAAAAAGATTTTATCTGATATAGACAAATAATTGAAGCCAAATGAGGATCTTTAATTAAATTATTCAAATATTTCCTTAAATCTCTCTTGTCACTGAAACTAACATTGAAGAAAGAGCACTCAGTTGTGTATTGGGGATGGCATAGAGTCTCTGGGATACAAAAAATATACAATGTCAAAGATTTTGGATATTCATTTATTTTTACATCTTTATTGGAGTATAATTGCTTTACAATAGTGTGTTCGTTTCTGCTTTATAACAAAGTGAATCAGTTATACATATGTTCCCATATCTCTTCCCTCTTTCGTTTCCCTCCCTCCCACCCTCCCTATCCTACCCCTCCAGGCGGTCACAAAGCACCGAGCTGATCTCCCTGTGCTATGCGGCTGCTTCCCACTAGTTATCTACCTTACGTTTGGTAGTGTATGTATGTCCATGCCTCTCTCTTGCTTTGTCACAGCTTACCCTTCCCCCTCCCCATATCCTCAAGTCCATTCTCTAGTAGGTCTGTGTCTTTATTCCTGTCTTACCCCTAGGTTCTTCATGGCATGTTTTTTTTCTTGGCTTCCATATATATGTGTTAGCATATGGTATTTGTCTTTCTCTTTCTGACTTACTTCACTCTGTATGACAGACTCTAGGGCTATCCACCTCATTACAAATAGCTCAATTTCGTTTCTTTTTATGGCTGAGTAATATTCCATTGTATATATGTGCCACATCTTCTTTATCCATTCATCCGATGATGGACACTTAGGTTGTTTCCATCTCCTGGCTATTGTAAATAGAGCTGCAATGAACATTTTGGTACATGACTCTTTTTGAATTATGGTTTTCTCATGGTATATGCCCAGTAGTGGGATTGCTGGGTCATATGGTAGTTCTATTTTTAGTTTTTTAAGGAACTTCCATACTGTTCTCCATAGTAGCTGTACCAATTCACATTCCCACCAGCAGTGCAAGAGTGTTCCCTTTTCTCCACACCCTCTCTAGCATTTATTGTTTCTAGATTTTTTGATGATGGCCATTCTGACTGGTGTGAGATGATATCTCATCGTAGTTTTGATTTGCATTTCTCTAATGATTAATGATGTTGAGCATTCTTTCATGTGTTTGTTGGCAGTCTACTTTTGAGAAATGTCTATTTAGGTCTTCTGCCCATTTTTGGATTGGGTTGCTTGGTTTTTTGTTATTGAGCTGCATGAGCTGCTTATAAATTTTGGAGATTAATCCTTTGTCAGTTGCTTTGTTTGCAAATATTTTCTCACATTCTGAGGGTTGTCTTTTGGTTTTGTTTATGGTTTCCTTTGCTGTGCAAAAGCTTTGCAGTTTCATTAGGTCCCATTTGTTTATTTTTGTTTTTATTTCCATTTCTCTAGGAGGTGGGTCAAAAAGGATCTTGCTGTGATTTGTGTCATAGAGTGTTCTGCCTATGTTTTCCTCTAAGAGTTTGATAGTTTCTGGCCTTACATTTAGGTCTTTAATCCATTTTGAGCTTATTTTTGTGTATGGTGTTAGGGAGTGATTTAATCTACTTTTACATGTACCTGTCCAGTTTTCCCAGCACCACTTATTGAAGAGGCTGTCCTTTCTCCACTGTACATTCCTGCCTCCTTTATCAAAGATAAGGTGACCATATGTGCATGGGTTTATCTCTGGGCTTTCTATCCTGTTCCATTGATCTATCTTTCTGTTTTTGTGCCAGTACCATACTGTCTTGATTACTGTAGCTTTGTAGTATAGTCTGAAGTCAGGGAGCCTGATTCCTCCAGCTCCGTTTTTCATTCTCAAGATTGCTTTGGCTATTCGGAGTCTTTTGTGTTTCCATACAAATTGTGAAATTTTTTGTTCTAGTTCTGTGTAAAATGCCAGTGGTAGTTTGATAGGGATTGCATTGAATCTGTAGATAGCTTTGGGTAGTAGAGTCATTTTCACAATGTTGATTCTTCCAACCAAGAACATGGTATATCTCTCCATCTATTTGTATCATCTTTAATTTCTTTCCTCAGTGTCTTATAATTTTCTGCATACAGGTCTTTTGTCTCCTTAGGTAGGTTTATTCCTAGATATTTTATTCTTTTTGTTGCAGTGGTAAATGGGAGTGTTTTCTTGATTTCACTTTCAGATTTTTCATCATTAGTGTATAGGAATGCCTGAGATATCTGTGCATTAATTTTTTATCCTGCTACTTTACCAAATTCATTGATTAGCTCTAGTAGTTTTCTGGTAGCATCTTTAGGATTCTCTATGTATAGTATCATGTCATCAGCAAACGGTGACAGCTTTACTTCTTCTTTTCCGATTTGGATTCCTTTTATTTCCTTTTCTTCTCTGATTGCTGTGGTTAAAACTTCCAAAACTATGTTGAATAATAGTGGTGAAAGTGGGCAACCTTGGCTTGTTCCTGATCTTAGAGGAAATGCTTTCAGTTTTTCGCCATTGAGGATGATGTTGGCTGTGGGTTTGCCATATATGGCCTTTATTATGTTGAGGAAAGTTCCCTCTATGCCTACTTTCTGGAGGGTTTTTATGATAAATGGGTTCGGAATTTTGTCAAAAGCTTTCTCTGCATCTATTGAGGTGACCATATTGTTTTTCTCCTTCAGTTTGTTAATATGGTGTATCACATTGATTGATTTGCATATATTGAAGTATCCTTGCATTTCTGGAATAAACTCCACTTGATCATGGTGTATGATCCTTTTAATGTGCTGTTGGATTCTGTTTGCTAGTAGTTTGTTGAGGATTTTTGCATCTATGTTCATCAGTGATATTGGCCTGTAGTTTTCTTTCTTTGTGATATCCTTGTCTGATTTTGGTATCAGGACAATGGTGGCCTTGTAGAATGAGTTTGGGCGTGTTCCTCCCTCTGCTATATTTTGGAAGAGTTTGAGAAGGATAGGTGTTAGTTGTTCTCTAAATGTTTGATAGAATTCGCCTGTGAAGCCATCTGGTCCTGGGCTTTTGTTTGTTGGAAGATTTTTAATCACAGTTTCAAATTAAGTGCTTGTGATTGGTCTGTTCATATTTTCTATTTCTTCCTGATTCAGTCTTGGCACATTGTGCTTTTCTAAGAATTTGTCCATTTCTTCCAGGTTGTCCATTTTATTGGCATAGAGTTGCTTGTAGTAATCTCTCATGATCTTTTGTATTTCTGCAGTGTCAGTTGTTTCTTCTCCTTTTTCATTTCTAATTCTATTGAGTCTTCTCCCTTTTTTTCTTGATGAGTCTGGCTAATGGTTTATCAATTTTGTTTATCTTCTCAAAGAACCAGCTTTTAGTTTTATTGATCTTTGCTATCATTTCCTTCATTTCTTTTTCATTTATTTCTGATCTGATCTTTATGGTTTCTTTCCTTCTGCTAACTTTGGGGTTTTTTTTGTTCTTCTTCCTCTAATTGCTTGAGGTGTAAGGTTAGGTTGTTTATTTGAGATTTTCCTTGTTTCTTGACGTAGGATTGTATTGCTATAAACTTCCCTCTTAGAATTGCTTTTGCTGCATCCCATAGGTTTTGGGTCATTGTATCTCTATTGTCATTTGTTTCTAGGTATTTTTTGATTTCCTCTCTTTGATTTCTTCAGTGATCACTTTGTTATTAAGTAGTGTATTGTTTAGCCACCGTGTGTTTCTATATTTTACAGATCTTTTCCTGTAATTGATATCTAGTCTCATAGCTTTGTGGTCAGAGAAGATACTTGATACAATTTCAATTTTCTTAAATTTACCAAGGCTTGATTTGTGACCCAAGATATGATCTATCCTGGAGAATGTTCCATGAGCATTTGAGAAAAATATGTGTTCTGTTGTTTTAGGATGGAATGTCCTATAAATATCAATTAAGTCCATCTTGTTTAATGTATCATGTAAAGCTTGTGTTTCCTTATTTATTTTCATTTTGGATGATCTGTCCATTGGTGAAAGTGGGGTGTTAAAGTCCCCTACTATGAATGTGTTAGTCGATTTCCCCTTTTATGGCTGTTAGTATTTGCCTTATGTATTGAGGTGCTCCTATGTTGGGTGCATAAATATTTACAATTGTTATATCTTCTTCTTGGGTGGATCCCTTGATCATTATGTAGTGTCCTTTTTGTCTCTTCTAATAGTCTTTATTTTAAAGTCTATTTTGTCTGATATGAGAATTGCTACTCCAGCTTTCTTTTGGTTTCCATTTGCATGGAATATCTTTTTCCATCCCCTTACTTTTAGTCTGTATGTGTCTCTAGGTTTGAAGTGGGTCTCTTGTAGACAGCATATATATGGGTTTTGTTTCTGTATCCATTCAGGCAGTCTGTGTCTTTTGGTGGGAGCATTTAGTCCATTTACATTTAAGGTAATTATCGATATGTATGTTCCTATTCCCATTTTCTTATTTGTTTTGGGTTTGTTATTATAGGTCTTTTCCTTGTCTTGTGCTTCTTGCCTAGAGAAGGTCCTTTAGCATTTGTTGTAAAGCTGGTTTGGTGGTGCTGAATTCTCTCAGCTTTTTCTTGTCTGTAAAGCTTTTAATTTCTCCATCAAATCTGAATGAGATCCTTGCTGGGTAGAGTAATCTTGGTTGTAGGTTTTTTTCCTTCATCACTTTCAATATGTCCTGCCACTCCCTTCTGGCTTGCAGAGTTTCTACTGAAAGATCAGCTGTTAACCTTATGGGGATTCCCTTGTGTGTTATTTGTTGTTTTTCCCTTGCTGCTTTTAATATGTTTTCTTTGTATTTAATTTTTGACAGTTTGATTAATATGTGTCTTGGCGTATTTCTCCTTGGATTTATCCTGTATGGGACTCTCTGTGCTTCCTGGACTTGATTAACTATTTCCTTTCCCATATTAGGGAAGTTTATAATCTATAATCTCTTCAAATATTTTCTCAGTCCCTTTTTCTCTTCTTCTTCTGGAACCCCTATCATTCGAATGTTGGTGCGTTTAATGTTGTCCCAGCGGTCTCTGAGACTGTCCTCAATTCTTTTCATTCTTTTTTCTTTATTCTGCTCTGTGGTAGTTATTTCCACTCTTTTATCTTCCAGTTCCCTTATCTGTTCTTCTGCCTCAGTTATTCTACTATTGATCCCTTCTAGAGTATTTTTAATTTCATTTATTGTGTTGTTCATCATTGCTTGTTTCATCTTTAGTTCTTCTAGGTCCTTGTTAAATGTTTCTTGCATTTTCTCTATTCCATTTTAATATTTTGGATCATCTTTACTATCATTCTGAATTCTTTTTCAGGTAGACTGCATATTTCCTCTTCATTTGTTAGATCTGGTGGGTTTTTATCTTGCTCCTTCATCTGCTGTGTGTTTTTCTATCTTCTCATTTTGCTTATCTTACTGAGTTTGGGGTCTCCTTTTTGCAGGCTGCAGGTTCGTCGTTCCCATTGTTTTTGGTGTCTGTACCCAGTGGCTAAAGTTGGTTCAGCTGGTTGTGTAGGCTTCCTGGTGGAGGGGACTAGTGCCTGTGTTCTGGTGGATGAGGCTGGATCTTGTCTTTCTGGTGGGCAGGTCCACGTCTGGTGGTGTGTTTTGTGGTGCCTGTAACCTTATTATGATTTTAGGCAGCCTCTGTGCTAATGGGTGGGGTTGTGTTCCTGTCTTGCTAGTTGTTTGGCATAGGGTGTCCAGCACTGTAGCTTGCTCGTCGTTAAGTGAAGCTGGGTGCTGACGTTGAGATGGAGATCTCTGCGAGATTTTCGCCGTTTGATATTACGTGGAGCTGGGAGGTCTCTTGTGGACCAGTGTCCTGAAGTTGGCTCTCCCAACTCAGAGGCACAGCACTGACTCCTGGCTGCAGCACCAACAGCCTTTCATCCACACAGCTCAGAATAAAAGGGAGAAAAAGTAGAAAGAAAGAAAGAGGATAAAAGAAAAGAAAATAAAGTAAGGTAAAATAAAATAAATTATTAAAATAAAAAAATAATTATTAAGAAAAGAGTTTTTTAAAGTAAAAACAAAAAAAAATGGATGGATAGAATCCTAGGACAAATGGTGAAAGCAAAACTATACAGACAAAATCTCACACAGAAGCATACACATACACACTCACAAAAAGAGGAGAAGGGGAAAAAATAATAAATCTTGCTCTCAAAGTCCACCTTCTCAATTTGGGATGATTTGTTGTCTATTCACGTATTCCACAGATGCAGGGTACATCAAGTTGATTGTGGAGCTTTAATCTGGTGCTCCTGAGGCTGCTGGGAGAGATTTCCCTTTCTCCTCTTTGTTCGCACAGCTCCCGGGGTTCAGCTTTGGATTTGACCCCGCCTCTGCGTGTAGGTCGGCGGAGGTCGTCTGTTCTTCGCTCAGACAGGACGGGGTTAAAGGAGCCGCTGATTCGGGGACTCTGGCTCACACAGGCCGGCGGGAGGGAGGGGTACAGATTGTGGGGCGAGCCTGCGGCTGCAGAGGCCGGCGTGACGTTGCACCAGCGTGAGGCGCGCCTTGCGTTTTCCCGGGGAAGTTGTCCCTGGATCCCGGGACCCTGGCATGGTGGGCTGCACAGGCTCCCCGGAAGGGAGGTGTGGAGAGTGACCTGTGCTTGCACACCGGCTTCTTGGTGGTGGCAGCAGCAGCCGTAGCGTCCCATGCCTGTCACTGGGGTCCGCGCTGTTAAATGCGGCTCATGCCTGTCTCTGGAGCTCCTTTAAGCAGCGCTCTTAATCCCCTCTCCTCGCGCACCAGGAAACAAAGAGGGAAGAGAAAGTCTCTTGCCTTTTCGGCAGGTCCAGGCTTTTCCCTGGACTCCCTCCCGGCTAGCTGTGGTGCACTAACCCCTGCAGGCTGTGTTCAGGCCGCCAACCCCAGTCCTCTCCCTGCGCTCCGATCGAAGCCCGAGCCTCAGCTCCCAGCCCCGCCCGCCCCGGCAGGTGAGCAGGCAAGCTTCTTGGGCCGGTGAGTGCCGGTCAGCACCAATCCTCTGTGCGGGAATCTCTCTGCTTTGCCCTCCGCACCCCTGTTGCTGTGCTCTCCTCCGTGGCTCCGAAGCTTCCCCCTCCGCCACCTGCAGTCTCTGCCCACGAAGGGGCTTCATAGTGTGTGGAAACCTTTCCCCCTTCACAGCTCCCTCCCACTGGTGCAGGTCCCGTCCCTATCCTTTTGTCTCTGTTTATTCTTTTTACTTTTGCCCTACCCAGGTACGTGGGGGGGTTTCTTGCCTTTTGCGAGGTCTGAGTTCTTCTGCCAGCATTCAGTAGGTGTTCTGTAGGAGTTGTTCCACGTGTAGATGTATTTCTGATGTATCTGTGGGGAGGAAGGTGATCTCCGCGTCTTACTCTTCCGCCATCTTCCCCCTCTCCATTCATTTATTCATTCAACAATTTTCTGACTACCTCTATGGACCAGGCAGTGTTCTAGGTACTGGGCATTCAGCAGTGGAAAAAATAAAAAATAACACCTAATGTGAACAAAACAAAGACAAAAATCTCTGTTCTCTTGGAGCTGAATGTAGGGAGCTCTGAAGGGAATAAGGAGTGTCTTGGTGAGGTCTTGTTTTATGGCTTTAGTATGTGTTGAGACATGTGTGACCTTGACCTATGTTTTGGGTGTCTGTGAGGCAAGAAATTCCCAGAGTTTTTGTCCCAATGGGAGCAACCATGAATAAGGAATTGCTATTGCCATTGATTAGAACATACAGTCGGATACTGTCAGTGACGCAAGAGCCTGTAAAAAATGTTCAGAGCGGGCTGATTATTGTCTAGGTCATCCTCCACTACTAAGACAACTGCCTCAAATAGGTCAGTCATGCTGACCCTTGGCGCCATCTTTGATCAGGGATGTCCAAGTTAGGGGATAGATAGTAGCAGCTCTGCAGGGAGCCCCATCACCTGTGCCATCCATAAGGTGGATGAACTTCCCTTCTTGATCACTCACTTGATTCCTGTGGGCTTCCCAAGTGGCTAGTGGGTCTGAAGAGGGGTGACCATCTGTGGTGCCGTTGCTCCTGCCAAGGGAATGACAGTGGGGAAGCCACTTCCTCCTATAGGTGGAATGTAAGAGATGGTCCGGGTTTGGCTCTATCTGTAAGTACTGTTTCCATTTGAATAAGGAATTCTCTGGCTATACCGAGCCTTCAGCATTCTGCCCCCATGACCCAAGGCAGAACAGTCAGTTGGGCATGGGGAGTCACAGGCTCAGGGCTTGTGAGAGCCTCCCTCTCCAGAAGGGTTCAGTATGTGGACAGCATTTGCTGCTGTAATGGAGTGTAGTATGGGGCTGAGGAGGGCAGTTTCTTGTACCAGAAGCATATGGGCAACTGTGGCCATCTTGGATAACCTAGAAACTCTAGGCAGCATGAGAGGAGGTTGCCAAAGTCTCAAAAGTGGCAAAGTCTCTGTGGACGCCAGTGAGAGTGCCTGTCATATAGCAATTTGCATAGATTCTAGCGTCTTTTTTGTTGGAGGACAGCATTTAGAATGAAACAATTTGTAGGTAACAGCATGAATAAGCCTACCATCAGTTACAGGTTATGCTGGAATTGAGACATCTGATTCAATCTGAGTCACTCAGATAGTCTTGGCCAAGACACACAACCCAGGCCCACTTTAAGGGGAGCCCCATTCCCATATTCTTAACAAGAATTTTTTTTTTTTTTTTTGCGGTACGTGGGCCTCTCACTGCTGTGGCCTCTCCCGTTGCGGAGCACAGGCTCTGGACGCTCAGGCTCAGCGGCCATGGCTCACGGGCCCAGCCGCTCCGCGGCATGTGGGATCTTCCCAGACCGGGGCACGAACCCGTGTCCCTGAATCGGCAGGCGGACTCTCAACCACTGCGCCACCAGGGAAGCCCTCATTCCCATATTCTTGCCCCTAATGTCAGTTATTGAAACTTGTGACTTAGGTAGGTTATATCTATATCAGGCTTGGTAGGACTCTACAAATGCAACAGCGTGCAGGACAGCTCAAAATGCCAGCTTGCCAGGGGGCAGCAGCAGAACTCAAAGCTCGTGCTAGTTGGCAGGCAGCTGCTCAGAGTGCATGTTTACCACAGGCAGATGATCCAGTAAGCAAACCAAATGCAAGAGAACAAAGACCGCCAGGTGGCGGTCATCTAATCCCTAGAGGGTCATCTTTACAGCACCAGTTGTATTGTGGTGGCCTCGTGGCAGGCGGGATCAACCTCACTCAAATGTGGTTCACATGTTGAGAAGGGTGTTGTCATACATGCACCAAGAGGATAAGATAAGCGTTATTACTCAGATGGTGGGATCATTCAGAATGGCTTAAACCAAAGAGGGACAAGTGGCTTTGGTTTTTACTGTGGTTGGGGGTTGGGGCTGGGATGAGGGGTTTGTGTGGTTTGAATTCCCCCGCTTGTGCCAGAGGTTTTCTTACGGGCTTTGCCCAGATACGGGGCGAGAGGGAGGAGAGGGGGGATGGGATTTGAAAGCAGTCAGCGGCCAACAGCAAGAATAAAGTCAGACTCTTTATTATAATACGTACAACATAGTTCTGTTTCTATTGAAAGAATTAGGTCTAACCTGAATACTCAAGAAGAGCGTTGGGTAAATAATTTGTAGATCCATGCAATGGAATATTGTGAGGCTAGAAATATTGTTAGGTGAGGAAATTAAGTTATGCTGTATGATTCTATTTTAGTGTATATCCAAACATACATCTAAACATGCATACACACATATACACACACATATAATTAGAGGTAAATACACCGAAATGTTAACAGTATTTACTTATGTAGGATTACAATGGTTTTCATTCTGATTTTATTTGCCTTTTCCTTTAATTTATATTAAAGGAATATTAAAAAAAAGTGTGGGGCTTCCCTGGTGGTGCAGTGGTTGAGAGTCCGCCTGCCGATGCAGGGGACGCGGGTTCGTGCCCCGGTCCGGGAGGATCCCGCGTGCCGCGGAGCGGCTGGGCCCGTGAGCCACGGCTGCTGAGCCTGCGCGTCCGGAGCCTGTGCTCCGCAACGGGAGAGGCCACAGCAGTGAGAGGCCCGCGTACTGCAAAAAAAAAAAAGTGTGTAATACTTTTTTTAAATAAGGGATTTTTGGGGAGGGTGTGGGACAAGCGGTTTTTTCTTGAAAACTTTGGTTTAATGTCATTTCGAGCCATGAGGCCACAGGTAGAGTTGAGGTGAGAGTTGGCTTTGCTGCATGTGGATTGGGTCCTTCTGCCTGTGTGTTTCACCATTTTGTTTGTCTAGTTTAAAGATGATCCAGGTGGCCAAAAATGCTATGTTGTGTAAATAGCTTTGCTACATGGTCTGCTTAATTCTGATTTACCATGGTTCAGAACATCTTGAATTACTTTTGTATTTATTTTGTAAACCCACCAAACTTCAGAGGTAGAAAGATAAGATTATTCAGAATTACTATGGTAAATTACTTTCCCCTCCACTTTTCAGTGCCTTGCCTAGAAATGGTAACATCTTTATAATAAAGTTATTGAATTCTGATGATTGAGTAGAGTGAAAATTTGGTCCATGATACTACTTGTTAGTAAAGAGCATAATCTGTAAAGGACATGAACATTTCATAGCACGAATGAAGGCTAACAAATGAGGATAATTAAAAACTGTCCTAAAAACTATCCAGACTGCATGTTTGAAAAGAGCATTGCTTTCTCTTGAAAATGAATTAGTATGTTAAAACATAAAAGATCAATAAACATTTGTTAATGCTTCATCGTAAGTACTGAAAAAAAAAGAATATGTTTAAAAGTTGTTTTAGTAGACCATCTAAAATCAAGAAGTCTTTATTATGTGGTTTTACTTTATCAGAATATTAGTTAAATATATAACAGTGTCAGTGGGTAATACTGTAGAGCCTTCTAAACCTGAAAAAAAAGAGGGTTCATTGAATTCAAAACTGTTGGCAATAATTACACGTATTACATTCTAATTATTTTAAAATTGATAATGTACATAATGTATATTTACCATTTAAACATACTAATCCATAAATCAGAAAACGTATTCTCCAATTGCCAAATATAAAGAATTTGTATAATATAGTTTCCGGAGAGGTGAGTGTTGTAAGACTGGGAGAAGAAAGGACATGCATTACTTGGCTATTACTTGGCTGTGCTACACGGCCTGAGTCTTCACCCATATTGTTCGTCTATCCATTGCTTTTAAAAATTCATTCCTCTAATAACTCTTATTGAACAGCTATTACGTTCCAGCCTTGAGTTGGGGGTCAAAGTATCTTCTTTGATGAAATTTATACCTGTTTATATAATTTCAGCCTTTTTAAAATAATTATTTTATTTTATTTTTGGCTGCGTTGGGTCTTCGTTGCTGTACGCGGGCTTTCTCTAGTTGCGGCGAGTGGGGGCTACTCTTCGTTGTGGTGCACGGGCTTCTCATTGCAGTGGCTTCTCTTGTTGCAGAGCATGAGCTCTAGGTGCGTGGGCTTCAGTAGTTGTGGCATGCAGGCTCAGTAGTTGTGGCTCGTGAGCTCTAGAGCGCAGGCTCAGTAGTTGCGGTGCACAGGCTTAGTTGCTCTGCGGCATATGGGATCTTCCCGGACCAGGGCTCGGACCCGTGTCCCCTGCATTGGCAGGATTCTTAACCACTGAGCCACCAGGGAAGTCCCTAATTTCAGCCTTATTACAAGTCTTCAAAAGAAGTATCTGTAGTTGACTGATGGGCAGGGCTATCCTCCACTTCATTTTCTCAGCCTCCTCATAGCTAAGACGTGGGCACTTTGACCCCAGGCTTTGAATGGGAAGAGCAGGTCCTGAAGAAGCAGAGCCCATAAGAAAAAAATCTGTACTTGTGACTGGTGGAAGCAGCGGGGATAGAAGGGGAAATCCATTTTCCTGATGTGGCATGGCATCCTAGAGGTAAGCTGAGGTGTCTGCCAGTGGTGGCTACTGTGGAGGTGGTCAGCCTCTGAGCATGGTTCTCTGGTCTTCCCTGAGATCCTGTGAACCACATTATAATAGCCTTTAACTAAAGTCTTATGGGTTTTGTTTCTGTTTTTGGCTAAAATCAGCTAGAGTCAGTGTCTGTTGCTTGCATCTAAGAATCTAAGTCATTTAACATTATTAATCTTATTTTACCAAGGAAGAGACAAAATCTAAAAATATGACTAAGATCTGTTTGTCTGCAAAGCCCATGCTCTTGTTAATATGTCATGCTGCAGAGGTGGCTTCTCTTGCCAGAAAAGCTGCTTCTGTGTCCAATTTTCCAACCTGCTGGAAAATCACTCAAGGCTTATTATAGCTTATATGCCCTTCTGCAATGGCACCTCTAAAGAGGGCAGGAATAGGCTTTATCGTCTTAACCTGGGTTTTGTCTGTGGTGCTGAAACAATCTTCAATTCATTCAATTTAGTAGGAAAAACAGTACAAAATATGACTGTACAAATAAAGCTCTGCATTGTGGAAGTGGCTAAGTTGACTTATTGCATATTTTAGTTTTCAGGTCTTTGTTTTGCTATTAAGTATAAAATAGCACTTTTAAAGTAAAACCTGGTCATCTTCTGTCAGAGAGGGCAAGGCTGTTTGAAGTGGACGGCGGTAACATTGGCTCGTTCCACACACTCCTGCTGTTATGTAGAACACGCTCTCAAGATTTATGTTTGTTTTGAAGTTAATTAGCCCAATGTAAACCTCATGTACTTTTGATTAATGGGCTTCACACTGGTGGGCCCTGATATGCATGCATGATCTAATGCTGACACGGAAATGGGATGACCTAGACTGGTGGAGGGAGGAGGGCTGGCGGGTCTGAGGAAGGAGCGGGTGGGAGGTCTTGCCGTGAGGTGGCACTGCGTTCTCTTTGTTCCCAATTAAATGCAAACAAAAACCTGAGTACATTTTACAGTCTCAGAGGAAAAATTTGTGTTTCGCAGCCCCCGTGGTGATTTCATGATGTATCAGGTTCATGTCTGAGCTCATTTCTGACAGTTACAATATATGATCTGTTCTTTTTGGGTTTTTTTTTTTTTTTTAGCTTCGCAGGGTGTATTTTGTGAAATTCCGATGGTTGTTATGTCTCTTTTTTATGTACCAGAGCCCTTCTTGAGTAAATAGTTTTTCAGATTCTGTCCTTCACCCTTCTCCTTCCCAAATTGACTACTTAGCCCTTGGGGTGGTCCGAGGTGGTGGGGATGAGGGAAGGTTTCAGATCATCATCAAAGTCCCAGAGTTATTTTCAGGTCCTTGTTGGGCTCTGCTTCATGGTAACTGTTGTCCATGAGATCGCTGCTTAACCTGCTGGCTCTGCTTCTAAAGCCCGTGGCTGGATTAAACCCAGGCTCTGGTTCTCCTCCATTGCACCATTCCATTGTATATACTGTCGGGTGGCCGCTCCCTGCGGGTCGGCTTCCACAGGCCAAGATGGGAAACAAGGCAAAAGCCCTTCCACTTACAGTTTTCCCCTCAACCTATCAAATATGCCTCCAGCCCCAACCTAAGATTTTGGCTTAAAGTGGGGAGGAGGTCTTGACCCCTCCTTACCTCTAAATCTTTTCCTCTTTCCGTAATCTTCTAGGCTTGGAAGAAACTTCTTTCTCTTTCCCAAGATGACATCTGTCCTGTCACCTTCTCTGGGCCGTAATGGTTGATCAAACTGTTAAAAAATAAAGAGACTGGCTTATTTTAAGAGAAGTTCCAAAAATTTTATGGAATGTAAAATTCCATGTGTATGTGTGCATTTAGTTCTATTGTAATTGGATACATACATAATATTTTTCTGCACCTTGTAGTTGTAACTTAATAACATATCATGCACACGGTTCTTTGGGGGAAGTATGTGTACTTACACACTTTAAAGAATTTTTTAAAAAGGAGACAAGACTCCATAAGTAAAGTGGTAGTTACTGGCCTTTCTTTTCCCTACCCACTGTCCTGTTCCCCAGAGGGAAACATTTTTATCTTTTTATATAATTCTGTTTACATTTTTCTGATCATTATTTCTATATCACTAGATAGTACAGTATCATTGTGAGGAAGGAAGCCGTCAGCCTGCACGGAACTCCTCCACTCCACCTGGAGGTGAGCTTAGAGTTGAGTCCAGGGGTTATGGGCTGATGCATCACTTGTACCTGTTACACTGTCTCTATGAAGACTTAGAACCATCTATTTCTTTTTGAGAACTCATTACATGCTAAATGTATGGTTATGATTAAATTTACTCTAGCATTTGAATTAAGCATGTCCAAGTGTTTGCAGATGTCTTAAAATGTCAAAACCACAACATTTATAATGAAGATTACCTATCTATAATCGGTATGTGTTACTGATAAATTGAATGCATTACTCATGGGACGGGATCAAAGCTTTGTCTCTCAATGCCCCTTTTGACTTTATTCAGTAGAGGGAAAACTTTCCTCAGCTACTCAACAGAGCTATTGAAGTAATAGAGCGTCCTGGAGTCAATTTATGTCAGAAAACAATCACATTTTAAAAGCTAAAAGCATGTTGCCCAAGCTATTAACACTTGAGTCTTTATTCAAAGACATATCTTCTCACCTTCTCCCAGCTAAGACCCAGGGTGTAATGATATCTACAGTCTTTCTTATTCTATCCTCCACAGGATGTTCTTTACCCCATCAGTGACAAGGCATGGGAAGAGAGGAGAGCTAACAGGACCCAGATGTTGTCTGGATGGCTTTGTGTCCTCTGAACTTGGCATGGTTAAAGCCTCCTCTTTCTCTGTGGTTCCTTTCTTTGGCTCTTTTGAGAATCCCAAGTGGGAGACCACTTACCTGCTGTTTCCTCTGACCCAGCAGACTGATTGTCTACTCTGAGTAGTGACTTGAGTCTCTTTCTACAGTCTCTAGGAACTTGCTTCCATCTCTAACTTCTTGCATCTTCTAGTTTTCTCTCCAAATAGAACATTCTCCAGCCTACTGCCAAACATTCCTCCATCTTCTATCCCCACCAGCACCCTGGTTCACTATGCTTCCAACTTCAGGGGTCACAGATTAAGCTCTCTGCAGAGCCTAAAAGGAATCCCTCCCCACCAGAGCTTGAGGTGAGGGGCCACCTCTGCAAGTCCTCCACCTTAGGGAACAGGTCTTGCAGCGCTATGTGGCGGTCTCCAAAACTCCTCTTCACATGATGATCTCCTCACATCATATCTCCTTTCTACTCTGGCCTCCTTGATGTTCTTCATCTGGCCATGGTGTTCAAAGAGTCATGGACAAGGTTTTGACTCCGGTTTTGTAAGTTCTGTATTTTTATCTGGCATTTCACCTTTGTAAATTTTATTTTTATCTTTGTAATCTATTTAAAAATGTAAAAATAACACATCGTCACATACTTTTTTCATTCAGGTCACCAATCCTTTCTTACACAGTGAGTTGATTATAGTTCACTAGCTTGTAGTTTTTAGATACAAGTCTCAATTCATCTCATCCTGTTTTCATTTACCTGCATTATTTAGGACGCTTTGCTTTCTAACTAAAAAAAAACACCTAAAGTTGGCTTATGCAACACTTTATGATGACAGCTCTTCCATGGAGGTGAAAGGCATGAAGGCAGCTTGGCCTTAGGGTAGCTTGAGCCAGGAAGAAGGTAATAGAGAGCCTAGGGAATAGTCTCATTCTATTCTATTTATACACACACACACACACACACACACACACACACACACCCCCATATGTGTGTGTGTGTATATGAATTTTTTCTCTCTTTCTCTGCAGACAGGCTGGCTGGCTTTGTTATCAGCAACATAGTGGGAAGAAATAATGGTGCTCAAGTTCATATGCGATAATCCTAGTTGCAAAGAAAGATATCTCTTATTTCTAGAAAATGGATCCTGATTGGCCCATCTTTGGTCAAGTGTTCATTTCTTGTTCCCATAAAGAGGGATAGTAGTAAAATAATAGAAACATAGTTGCTACCAGGAGCCCAACATTCTGGACTGGGGTTGGTGAACAGCAAATACACTAAAGCTGGCCACTGTAACATCTATGATGATTTTTCTTGTTGAATTGGCTGCCATCTAACTGTCACTGTAATTACTGAATACCTTTTCAATATTAGTTTCCATGGCGGCTGTAACAAATTACAACAAACCTCGTTGCTTAAAACAACAAAAATTTATTACCTTGCAGTTCTGTAGGTCAGAAGTCTGAAATGGGACTCACTGGACTAAAATCAAGGTATTTGCATGGATGTATTCCTTCTGGAGGTTCTAGGGGAGAATCAGTTTCCTTGCCATTTCCGATGTTTAGAGGCTGCCCACATTCCTTAGTTCATTGCCCCCTTTCATCTTCAAAGACAGAAATAGCTTGTTGAGTCCCTTTCAGTCTGCATCACTTTGACACTCACTGTCTTGCCTCCCTCTTTCACTTATAAGGACCTTTGTGATTACATTGGATCCACCTGCAACACACAGAATAATCACCCCATCTCAAGATCCTTAACTTAATCACATCTGCAAAGCTTTTTTTTTTTTTTTTTTATGTAAGGTAACAAACAGAATCACAGATTCAGAGAACTGGAATGCAGATATCTTTGTGGAACCATTATTCTGCCTACCACAACTTTCATTTGTCTACATTTTTCCTGACTTCTCTGTATATGTTGTACTTGACCCTGTGCTTAATGTTTCTTCTTTCTCCTTCCTCTCTTCATGGCTACTTTTCTTTAGTTGGTCACCTGCAGCCTACACAGACAAAAAATGATTTTCTATTGCTTTATTTAGTCTACTCTGCCACTCTACTGATACTACAGGAGCTTACTAAGTATTTATTAGATGGACTTGTAGGTGAAAATTACATATCAAATAGATCTTGAGAGTGTATATTCTTGCAAGTTGCTGAGACTTCTAAAGGAGCAGAAAGCTAATGAGATAAAGAGATAATAAGAGAAAGCTAATTTTAAAGGGAACATTCTTATTGGGAAAGGAAGGAGACACTGGTTGTATGGTGACGAGGAAAAGTGGTAACTTGAAAGTGAAAGAAAAATGATACTCTGGCATTATGTGATTTTTCCCAAAGCTAGTCAATTAAGGAACCAACAACAATATAATTAATAATTTTAGTTATGAATAAAATCAGGAGGGTCAGACAAATTAATAATATATATTTATATGGCTAGTAAAAAATGAAAATACTGGCTATCATTTATTGGAAACTTAGTACGTGACAGGTGTTGCATTAAATGCCCTATGTATACAATCATAATAATTATCCTGACAGCTTAGGTATTATCATTATTCCCCCTTGTAACTGGGAGACTGACAGTTAGCCAGATTATGTGAGTCTTCCAGAATCACACCAGTTGTAGGTAGAGGCATTTGGATTTAAACCCGTGTAGTTCAATTATACCCTAAAATACATTTCAAACCCCCCACTAATTGCCCTCCTCCCCACTTTATCCACCCTACAACCATACAGATAAAAACATCAAGGTATGGGGAGCTCAAGAGACTTTCCCAAGGCCATCCAATTTTTGACAGAGCTAGAACCTAAGAGTCTAGGTTCTCTGATACCCAGTTCAAGGATGGTAAGTCTTAGGTATCAGCAGGAGAAAAAAAAAAAAAGAAAGAAAGATAAATGAAGAGGTGAAAAAAAGAAATGAAGTAGAAGAGTGGGAAAAAGCTAAGAGGGGAAAGGACAATTTAAGTTGAATAAAACTTAAAAGTACTCATGGTGGGCACTGGTAGATGCTGCTCTGTTTCCCTGCTACCGACCTAGAGTACTTGCATCCTATTCAGCTGACCAAATATTCCTGAGCTCCCACTATTTCCTGTTCTTTCCCAATGGGCTGAAAGCTAAACTGTGTTGTTTTTGCATACTCATGAGCCATTGATGATGACTAAGTTGTATGGTCAGGTAGGGGGTCATTAAGATCAGATTATAAGGGCATACTCATAAGGAGATCCCCTATGGAAACAAATTGGCATTACCTAGACCTTGATTGAATGCAATTAGATGGACATAAATTTGGATGCTCTTTTCCATTAGATGGTACCTGATAGTCACTGATTACAAGAGCAGCTCTAACCTCATCTTTGCTTTGAAGACATGCTTCTCTGCTTCTGGGGTTACTTTTGGTGTGAAATGATAATGACCCAATTCCTGGAGAGTTCAGTGCTCCAGAAAAAAAGACAAACAATTGGGACTTCCCTGGCAGTCCAGCGGTTAAGGCTCCGCACTTCCACTGCAGGGGGTGTGAGTTCAATCCCTGGTCGGGGAACTAAGGTTCCTCACGCCGCATGGCGTGGCCAAAAAAAAAAAGACAAACAATCTGGCTCGTCCTCAAGGCTGAAGGCCTGATGACCCCAGGAAGGGTGAGGAGTTAAAGGATGTGTAACTTCTTCTCCCTCTGCAATGTATATATGGATAGATAGCCCCATACTGCTTCTTAGAACTGTCCCAGGAAGTAGCCCAGAGTGAAAACTTGTCAAAAAAAGTTGACAAAAATATTGTACATGCCCTTGATGGGAGGATGTAAATTTAATAAGCCTCTGGAAACGGGGTGTCACCTGAGACAAACCCGCATGTCTTCCAGATAATCTTACTCACAAGCTAGCAGCGGTTCCTCAACAGGTCTCTCATACGCAACCTCTGCAGGCCATTGGTGTCAGAGAATAGAATGTTTCGCTTGCCAGTAAGACCAGATAAAATGGTGATCTCAGCTCTTGTCTAACTCCTTTATAAACGCATGAGGTGGCTGGAATCTAGGTCCCTTTCCAGGAGGGAATGTGTCTGTCCACAATGTGTCTATTCATGACTGATTCTAGCACACCTCTCCATGAGTGGGGACAGTGGGATAATACAGGCTTAGTCCTATGACTTTAAGATTTTATAGCGTTTGCCCTCACCCCTTGTTTGGTGAATGATGGTCTTGATATCATTCTCTATCTAGAATGTGAGAAATATACCATTTTTAGTTTCTGATCCCACAAGTTTGTCTGGGGTTCTTTGAAATTCTCCACATTGAGCTCATCTTTACCCAGATCTATCTCCATAAAATACAAAGAGTCATTATATGGTCTGGCTAGGTGGAGGTCAAGGCACTGGGAGTCAAGGAAGATGTGTTTTTACTCATGACACGTTTCAAGGATGATGTGTTTTTACTCATGACACATGTTCCAAATCCATACTAGAGTTTCTCAAGTGGAAACATGAGCGCTAAGTCTGGCCTATTATGACCAACATATGGTGATTAATTTTTCTTTTTAGTTATTTTTTTTAATTGGAGTATAGTTGCTTTACATTGCTGTGCTGTACAGCAAAGTGAATCAGCCATACGTATATATATCCCCTCTCTTTTTGATTTACTTCCCATTTAAGTCACCACAGAGCACCGAGTACAGTTCCCTGTGCTATACAGTAGGTTCTCATTAGTTATCTATTTTATACATAGTAGTGTATATATGTCAATCCCAATCTCCCAATTCATTCCACCCCCCCGTCCCCCTTGGTAACCATACATTTGTTCTCCACATCTGTGTCCCTATTTCTGCTTTGCAACTAAGATCATCTGTACCATTTTTCTAGATTCCACATATATGCATTATTATACGATATTTGTTTTTCTCTTTCTGACTTACTTCACTCTGTATGACAGTCTCTAGGTCCATCCACATCTCTGCAAATGACACAATATTGTTGTGTCATTTGCAGAGATGGCTAATATTCCACTTTTTTTTTATGGCTAATATGGCTTTTTATGGCTAATATTCCACTGTATATATTTATTGTACCACATCTTCTTTATCCATTCCCTTGTTGATGGACATTTAAGTTGCTTCCATGTCCTGGCTATTGTAAATAGTGCTGCAATGAACATTAGGATTCACGGAGCTTTTTGAATTATGGTTTTCTCTGGGTATATGCCCAGCAGTGAGATTGCTGGATCATATGGTAATTCTATTTTGAGTTTTGTTGTTGTTTTTTTTTTGCGATACGCGGGCCTCTCACTGTTGTGGCCTCTCCCGTTGTGGGGCACAGGCTCCGGACACTCAGGCTCAGCGGCCATGGTTCATGGGCCCAGCCGCTCCACGGCATGTGGGATCTTCCCGGACCGGGGCACGAACCCGTGTCCTCTGCATCGGCAGGCAGACTCAACCACTGCGCCACCAGGGAAGCCCTATTTTGAGTTTTTTAAGGAACCTCCATACTGTTCTCCACAGTGGCTGTATCAGTTTACATTCCCACCAACAGTGTACGAGGGTTCCCTTTTCTCCACACCCTCTCCAGCATTTATTGTTTGTAGATTTTTTGATGATTAATTTTTTAAATTTAAATTTGCCATTATTCAAAAATGAGAATAGCTCATACATAAGTTAAAGTGTCTATTTGTGTGTGTATTTTTTCTTTAAAAAATCCTGAGTGGTTTCCAACACTTGATGGAACATGTCCTCTTCAGCTCAATCTAGTCCCCCCTATTTTCTCTTGTCCCTTGGGCATGGTACTGAGTGCCAATTGCCATATATCACCACACACACACCCTGAGATTCTTCTCATAGTCTAAAAGTATGAGAATCTAACATTTTAGCTGTAATTTCAATAAAGCTGAAATGTTTATGATTGCATCCCATGTTCTGTTGAATTTCCATAAGGAATAAAATGATTGGTAAAGAATTGATTCAGTATGGGCAGAGAATGAACAGGTGAAGTTAAGCCTTATTGTTTATACTTTAACAGGGCAATGAGGTACTCATTGACCAAAAAACAGTAAAGCAGTGATTTTAACTCTAAACTGCAACAGTGAAAATCAATAATTATTGCTAAAATGTCTTTTGATTTTTTTCTTTGATGGGACAGGGACTAAGAACATGTGAGAAATGTCTGAAACCCGATTTCCCAGACATAGGCATGGCTCTATTCTTCATCTCCTGCAGCTCTGCTCAAATACTATCAGTGGAGCCTTCTCTGACCAGCCTCTTTAAAATCACAACACTGTTTACTCCTCGGCAGTCTCTTGTTCCCTTCTCTGCTCTATTTTTCCTTCAAAGCAATTATCACCTTTTAAAATAGTACCATATGAAAAAAAATTTTTGTTGCTGTTTATTATTTGCCCCCCATTCTAGTCTTAACTAGAATGTAATTTCTATGAGGACACAAATTTACATTTGTTTGGTTCATTCCCATGACCTAGAAGAGTGCCTTAAATTTAGTAGGTCTTCAATCTGTATATTTTGAATGGATAGTAGTTAAATGAAGACTCACCATTTGTTGAATGGTAAAGAATGTGTACCGCCATTTTAACTGATAATCTAAACAAATATTTTCCAAAGCAGATGTTTCTAAGATTTGAGAGTTGTGAGCTACTTAAAAACAAATTAAGTCAGTTTTTTGCTTAGCTGTTTTTTATCATAGTACTTTTCATTGTTTAAGATGAAATAGAGGTTACTCAGGGGAGGTTATGGAGGATTTTACTACTCTTGTTATATTTTTTAACATGAAATTTTTCCTAAAGAACATTCATATTCATTTTTTGATTAGAAAAAAAATCCATGAATATGTATTTTAGTGATTATCCTTAATGTTTGGAATTTGTGCTATCTGGAATAAGGACAAATCCTGAAGGCTGTTAACAAACGGGACATCCATTGTTACTAATTCAGTCATCTAGAATCTCAATATTTTTCATAATGGCATGCTTCCTTGCTATGTATTTACCAGGGCCAAAGAGTGAAATTGCTAAATTCAGAAAGCATCTAGGAAAATTCTGTATATATCCTAACATATTATTATAAGCAAAAGTAAGCTAGTTGGAATGAAAAGGAAACGGCACACTTAAACTTTTATTCCTTTTTACTTAATTCAGAACTTTTGTTGTTTTTCTATCTAAGATAATTTTGGCATGCATTTATTTTATTTTATCTGTATGTAATGTTAGAACAGTGCTTAAGGTTTGTTCTGATTTTGGGGGCTTTATTTTACTATATTTTATGAAACCAATAGAATATTTAAGATAGCACATAATAATTAATATGAAGCCCCTTTAGAAGGGACACTAAGGTGATTTATAAACATTGTCTTAACAGTTTTATGAGATATATGTGGAGCAAATGGCTCATTTCTTCTATTTGCTGCATTTAAGTTGAATTTTTATCTCCATTCACCATATGGTATATTTTAGCTTTCTCATACATATTTTCTATGACCCACATCCCATTGAAGTAACTGGGGGAATTTGTAGAATGTGATAATGTAGGCATAGAATCTTCACAAATACATGGCAGGAAGCAGAAAAGAAAACAGCTTGGATCTCTCAGTTGTTAGATAAATGTGTTTAGTTCTGAATATAGTAGTAAAAGCTTGAGGAAGATACTGTTGTATTTATGGCTTTTTTTATTATAGATATAGAACAATGAAGAACTCTGGCTTTGAAGTCATAAAAGTCAATCACAATTTCGTATCATTATAATGTTGGGCTCAATTTCTCTAAGCCTCAGTTTCACCATTTATGTTATACATTTATAATACTTACTTGTTTGTCTGTTTATAAGGTCTATATCTTTAGTCTTCCCAAACCATATGAATTAGGCACTGACTCTGACTTTATGGTATTGATCAGGGAGGTCTAGTGACCTAAGACCTCATAACTAATAACTGGTAGAGTCTGGGTAAGCCTGAGACAGCTTCCAATACTGCTTTCTTCTCATTATGGCCCATAGGAATTATTAGCCTTATAGGACCTGTGGCATCCAAGAGATAGAAAAACAAAGAGTTGGAATTAATGAGAGACCAAGAGACAATGAAAATTAGTGGCAGAGCAAATGAGAGAGAAGGGATAGGTCAGTCAGGGTTTAAAGAGTTTTCTTTTATTACAATTTTTTTCATTGAGAAGTAACTGACATACAACAATGTATTAGTTTCAGGTATACAACATGATTCAATATTTGTATATATTGTGAAATGATCACCACAGTTAAGTATAGTTAACATCCATCACCACACATACAGATATTTTTCTTTTCCTTGTGATGAGAACTTTTAAGATCTATGCTCTTAGCAACTTTCAAATGTACAATACAGCACTATTAATTATAATTACCATGTTGGACATTACATCCCCAGGACTTATTTTATAACTGGAAGTCTGTGGCTTTTGAACACCTTCTCCCATTTCACCCACCTCCCACCTCTGACAACAACCAATCTGTGTTCTCCGTATCTATGAGCTCCATTTTTTTTGTTTGTTTTTTGGTTTGATTTTTAGATTCCATATATAAGTGAAATCTTGTGGTGTTTGTCTTTTTCCATCCTACTTCACTTAGCAAAATGCCCTGAAGGTGCATCCATGGTGTTGCAAATTGCAAGATTTCCTTCTTTTTTTATGGCTGTGTAATATTCTATTGTGTGTATTCCATTCCACACACCCCCCCACACACACCACAACTTCTTTATCCATTTATCCATTGGCTGCTTCTGTGTGGTGGCTATTGTAAATAATGCTGCAATGAACATGGGGGTATAGATATCTTTTCAAGTTAGTGTTTTCATTTTTTTGAGATAAGTACACAGAAGTAGAATTGCTGGATCAAGGGTAATTCTAGTTTTAATTTTTTTAGTAATGAAAAAATTACTGTTTTCCATAATGATTGCACCAGTTTACATTCCCACCAACAGTGAACAAGGGTTCTATTTTCTCTATATCCTCATCAACACTTGTTATTTCTTGTCATTTTGATAGTAGTCATTCTAACGATCATGAGATGGTATTTCATTGTGGTTTTGATTGGCATTTCCCTGATAAACAGTGATGTTGAATACCTTTTCATGTATCTGTTAGCCATCTATATGTCCTCTTATATGTCTATTCAGTTCCTCTGCTCATTTTTAAATTGGGTTGTTTGTTTTTCTGTTGAGTTGTATGAGTTCTTTATATATTTTGGGTATTAAACCCTTATCAGATACATGATTTGCAAGTATTTTCTCCCATTTGATAACTTATCTTTCCATTTTGTTGATGATTTCCTTTGCTGTGCAGAAGCTTTTTAGTTTGGTGTAGTCCCACTTGTTTATTTTTGGCTTTTGTTGCTTTTACTTTGGAGTCTAAAGATAGTTTATTGATTTGAGTAAAAATGCAGTAAATTCCAATCATGAAAGTGGAACTGTCATATTCACATTTTACTTATCCAAATTCAACTACATGTGCTCAGTATAAGAAAATCATCTATAATCACCTATTACAGAATGAACTTTATATGTTAGTTACTTTATTTGGTGCCCACCAAAAAACCAAAAGCCAAAAACAAAACCAATTCAATCCCATGTTGTAGAGACAGAATGCACAAAATCACATAGTGTAGTTTATGGTTATTTAATGGGCTATTAAGCATAATTTTTACAACATGCAGTTTTCTCTTTATGCACTTATTTTAAAACAACCCATGTTAGAGATGATTTTACTGTGGTGTTAATATAAATGGTTTTCTATGAGTTATATTTTTGCATAATTACTATAATTCATAGGTTTGTACCAACCCTTTACATACTGCAAAAAGATTTAAGTAGGGCTTCCCTGGTGGCGCAGTGGTTGAGAGTCCGCCTGCTGATGCAGGGGATGCGGGTTTGTGCCCTGGTCTGGGAAAATCCCACATGCCGCGGAGCGGCTGGGCCCGTGAGCCATGGCCACTGAGCCTGAGCGTCTGGAGCCTGTGCTCCGCAACGAGAGAGGCCACAACAGTGAGAAGCCCACGTACCGCAAAAAAAAAAAAAAAAAAAAAAAAGATTAAGTAGTATAGAACTGGATATTTTTTTTATGGTGATATGCTTGTATGTCTATTATTTCCTAGTTTGTTCATATTTATATAGCTTAGAATGTATTCATATTTTATATTCATGTGCATATAGAGACACTGTTTTCAGTGGTAGTTACTGCTCCCCCAACCCCAGAAACTGCAATGTACCTGAAATATGCATTCAACATTTATAATGAAAACAATAACACAATACAAGCTTAAAAGTGAATTGCCCTGGATTACTCATAAAGCAGAAAAACTTATGCATAGAAATGCTTTGAAAGCCTTGGAAGAAATGTGCAATCAAAATGCAAATATGTTTTCACTTAAAAAGAAAAAAATTTCTCTCTGGAAACTGGTTTACATAGGATTTGGAGTTAACATTCCAGTTTTTCATCTGATTGAAACCGTTGGCGATTTTATTTACCAATATTCTTTGGACTTAGTACCATCTGCTGTTCATTGTTGGGGCATGCAAAGTTCCTGGGATTATATATCCTCCAGCAGATTTCTTTGTTATTGTCCATTTTTGTAGGCTGTTGGTTCAACTTTTCTTGGTAGCTCCAGTATTCTTTTTGCTAAAATCTGTGTTTGGGTATAGTTCTTCCATGACCTGAATTACAAATTACTAATTTCTAGAAGAAATAACAAAGCATATGTAAATTGTCATATCTTAAATTATTCTGACATTATTAACTACATTTAACTTTTTTGCTTTTGATAACTAGATTCATTTCCCTTCCTCTCATTTTTGCTTCTTCCTTGGACTAAAATCATTTAACTTTGGTTGTTACCTAAGGTATTGTTAAGCAGTACTTTACTCCATTAGCCCATTAAATAAAGTCCTTCCTGATCTGTTGCTTATTGTAATGTGTTGATTGTGTCTCCTCTGCTACCGCTCAAAAAAGGCATACTGGAATCTTAACTCCCAATGTCTCAGAATGTGACCTTATTTGGAGATAGGGTCTTTACATAGGCAATCAAATCTCCAGAGGCAAAAAAAAAAAAAAAAAAAAAAAAAAAAAAAAAATCTCCAGAGGCTAGGAGAAAGGCCTGAAACAGATTTTTCCTTAGTGCCTGGAAAGGGAGCATGGCCCTGCTTGATCTACTTGATCACAGATTTCTAGCCTCCAAAACAGTGAGAATAAATTTCTGTTACTCAGTAAGTAGTGCTTTACTATGGCAGACCTAGTAAACTTAATATTTACTAATCTTGTCGCCCATTCTATTACTTCATGTCCTCTCCTATGTTCCCAAACTTTCCCAATTCTTTGCTTTTTTTCGTTGCTATTCATCATGGGCTATCCTTCTCTCATATCAATATACTCAAATTTTACCTTTTAAGGTCCTGTTTCTCAAATGCCAGATTGTTTATGAAAATTTCATAAACAGTAAACTTCTCATAAAATTAGGTGTGTTTTCTCCCTGATGTCCTGTTGCAAGATCCTTTGCTTAATCCCAAAGGGCTAGCTAGAGATTCTTTCTATCACCATAGTAGATATCCAGGGCCAATGTATTCTGGGAAAGTTTGTGAAATGAGTTATTGGAAGAAGACATGAGATATTCATGTGGAAACTGATATATACAGGTGCAGGTGGTAAGAAGTCCACATTTATGGTGAAATGAGTGGGAAAGTTCTCCATATCTAAACCAAGCTCCATTTCTGGATATTACCCCAGAGGCCCTAGGAAAGTTTCTTCTTTATTCTGCTTATCCTGGCTCTGCCCAGGTAGCAAAACCAATGCAAAAATGTTCTCCTATGTTTATCCTAGTTCACTTTAATACTTAGCCTTTAATATGAAATTTCTTTGGGGGTGCAGTGTGATCTAATTGTCTACAAGTCAAGTTTTTCCAGCTCCACTCAAATAGAATGACCCAATTCTATTTTATTGTGCAGTGATTCTTCTGTTGATTGATTTTGGGGTTAAGTTTATATTACTTTAATTATTGTAACTCCATAATAAATTTGAATTTTATACAAGGCACATCCCTTTAATATTTTTGTTTGTTTGTAAAACACATATTAACTAGATGTTTGTTACTCCAGATAAATTTCAATATATTTTTATCTCTGAGTATAACCTAAAAATTTATTTCAGAAAAATATCATCTTTATAGTAATTAGCATTATCATGTAATGTGAATTTTTATTCTTTAGCAAAATTTTGTAATTTTGTATACGCCTAATATGTTTCTTATTGAGGTCATTTATAGTTACCTTTATTTTCTTATTTTCCTCCCATTAAATTAGAAGAATGATTATTCACTTGTGAATATTACATTTTTATTCAGATTCTTAACTCAAGTAATATTTCAATTCTAGTAAACTTTCAGCCAATTCCCTTGAGTTTCTAAGTAGAGAACTGTTGAAATAAAAGTGGCTTTTCTCACTTTTATATTTTGTTACATCTATGTTTTCTGATTTCTTATTGTAATTCACTAGAACATAAAAAAAGGAAATAAGGATCAGAATAGGAATCCTTACTAATTCCTATTTGAATGGAAATTTATTTTAACTGTTGTATTAAGCACCAGTAAGTGTGAGATTTTTATCAATCGTCTTTTTCAGTGTTTCATGAGATGACTATGAAGTCATTTTTCTTTCAAGTTCTTTTGGCTTTCACATTTGGGTCAATTTTGGTAATTTATATTAGCAAATCAGTTTTTCTATTCTCGCTATAATTTCTAATTTTAATCATGTTTTCTTTCTCCTTAATTGAATAGAAATTTGTTTCTAGATATGTTTCTATATATCTAAAATTCTATAAATAAATATTTATATATATTTACTATTTCTGTTACTTAATAGATTTCTGTTTTTATCCTTATACTTTTTTCTTTCTGAATTCTATGCATTCTTCATTATTATTTATTTTAAGACTTTTTTCATTGAGATATAATTCACATGTAACAATGTATTAATTTCAGTACAACAAAATGATCTATATTTGTATATATCGCAAAATGATGAACACAATAAGTCCAGATAACATGCATCATCATAGTTATAATTTTTTCCTTGTGATGAAAACTTTTAAGATCTACTCTTAGCAACTTTCATATATACATTATTATTAACTATAGTCATCATACTGTACATTACATACTCATGACTTATTTACTTTATAACTGAAGTTTGTATGCTTTGGCCACCCTCCCAACCTCTGACACACCAATCTTTTCTCTGTATCTGTGAGTTCCAATTTTATTTGTTTTTTAGATTCCACATATAAGTGAGATCATATGGTATTTGTATTTTTTCTCACTTATTTCACTTAACACAATGCCCTCAAAGTCCATCCATGTTGTCACAAATGGCAAGATTTCCTTCTTTTCTATAGCTGAATAATATTCCATTGTATATACATACACAACCTCCTTATCCATTCATCTATCATTGGACACTTAGGTTACTTCCATGATTGGCTATTGCAAATAATGCTGCAATGAACATGGAGGAACAGATATCTCTTCCAGTTAGTATTTCTGTTCCTTTCAGTTAAGTACTCAGAAGTGGATCATATGGTAATTCTATTTTCAATTTTTGAGGAAAGTCCATACTGTTTTCCATAGTAGCTACACCAATTTACATTCCCACCAACAGTACACAAGTGTTCCCCTTTCTCTGCATCCTTGCCAACACTTGTTATTTCTCATCTTTTCAATAATAGCCATTCTAACAGGTACAAGATACTAACTCATTGTGGTTTTGATTTGCATTTCTCTAATGATTAACAATGTTGAATACCTTTTCATGTACCTGTTGGCCTTCTGTATATCTTCTTTGGAGAAATGTCTTAATTATATCCTCTACCCATTTTTAAATCATTTTCTAGTGTTGTTTTGTTTTGTTTTACTATTGAGTTTTTAAAAATACATTTTGGATATTAACCTGTTATCAAATATATGATTTGCAAATATTTTTCTCCCTTTCAGTAGGTTGCCTTTTCACTTAGTTCATGGTTTCTTTTGCTGTGTAGAAGCTTTTTAATTTGATGTAGCCCCACCTGTTGTTGTTGTTTGCTTTTGTTGCCTTTGCTTTTGGTGTCAAATGCAAAAAGTTGTTGCCAAAACCAAAGTCAAATAGCTCATCACCTATGTTTTCTTCTAGTTTTATGGTTTCAGGTCTTTGTTCAAGTCTTTAATCCATTTTGAGCTAGTTTTTATGTGTGGTGTAAGATAATGGTCTAGTTTCATTCTTTTGTGTGTGACTGTCCAGTTTCCCAACAACATTTATTGAAGAGACTGTCATTTTACCATTGTATATTCTTGGTTATTTTGTCATAAATTAATTCATTATATATATGTGAGTTTATTTCTGGGCTCTCTATTCAGTTCCATTGATCTATGTGTCTGTATAAAGGCAATACCATACTGTTTTGATTACTATAGCTCTGTAATATAGTTTGAAATCAGGACGTGTGATGCCCCCAGCTTTGTTCTTCTTTCTCAAGATTGTTTTTGCTAATCAGGGTCTTTGTGGTTCCATATAAATTTTAGGTTGGTTTGTTCTATTTTTGTGAAAATGTCATTGGAGTTTTGATGGGAATTGCATTGAATCTGTAGATTAGTTGAGCAATATGAAGGTTTTAACAGTATTAGTTCTTCTAATCCATTAGCATGAAATATCTTTTTGTTTCTCTTCTTCAATTTCTTTCATCAAGGCCTTAAAGTTTTCTGTGTACAGGTCTGTCACCATCTTGGTTACATTTCTTCCTAGGTATTTTGGGGGTTCTTTGGATGCAATTGTAAATGGGATTGTTTTCTTAATTTCTCTTTTTCATAGTTTGTTATTAGTATAGAGAAGTACAACAGGTTTTTGTATAAAGATTTTGTATCCAGCAACTTTACTGAATTCATTTATTCTAATATAGTGTTGTTGGTAGAGTCTTTAGGATTTTTATATATCATCTGCAAATAGCGACAGTTTTACTTCTTCCTTTTCAATTGGGATACCTTTTATTTCACTTATTTATTTATCTAATTGCTCTGTCTAGGACTTCCAGTACTATTTTTTTGTTTTTTTTTTTAATAAATTTATTTATATTTGGCCGTTTGGGGTCTTTGTTGTTTTGCGTGGGCTTTCTCTAGTTGCAGCAAGTGGGGACTACTCTTTGTGGTGCATGGGCTTCTCATTGCGGTGGCTTCTCTTGTTGCAGAGCACGGGCTCTAGGTGCATGGGCTTCAGTAGTTGTGGCACGCAGGCTCAGCAGTTGTGGCTTGTGGGCTCTAGAGCACAGGCTCAGTGCTCAGCTGTGGTGCACGGGCTTAGTTGCTCCATGGCATGTGGGATCTTCCCAGGTCAGGGCTCAAACCTGTGTCCCCTGCTTTGGCAGATGGATTCTTAACCACTGCACCACCAGGGAAGTCCCCAATACTATGTTGAATAAGTGGCAAGAGTGGGCATCCCTGTCTCATTCCTGATCTTAGAGGAAAAGCTTTCAGCTTTTCACCATGGAGTATGTTAGCTGTGGGCTTGTTTTATACGGCTTTATTATGTTGAGGTGTGCTACCTCTATACCCACTTAGTTGAGAGCTATTATTATAAATGGATGTTGAATTTTGTCAAATACTTTTTCTGCATCTATTAGACAAGCATATGATTTTTATCCTTCATTTGTTAAAGTGGTATATCGCATTAACTGATTTGCAGATGTTGAACCATCCTTGTATCCTTTGAATAAATCCCACTTGATCATGGCGTAGGATGCTTTTAACATGTTGTTCAATTCAGTTTGTTAATACTTTGTTGAGGAGTTTTGCATCTATGTTCATCAGGGATATTGGTCTGTAATTTTCTTGTGGCATCCTTGTCTGGTTTTGGTATCAGGGTAACATTGGCTTTGTAAAATGAGTTTCAAAGGGTTCCCTCCTGTTCTGTTGAGAAAGGCTGGTAATAATTCTTCTTTAAATGTTTGGTAGAATTCACCAGTAAAGCCATCTGCTCCTGGACTTTTGTTTGTTGGGTGCTTTTTATTACTGATTCAGTCTCCTTAGTAGTAATAAATGTGTTCAGATTTTCTATTTCTACATGCTTCAGTCAGTGGATTGTGTGTTTCTAGGAATTTATCCATTTCTTCTACTTTGTCCAATTTGTTGGTATACAGTTGTTCATAGTAGTCTTTTATGATCCTTTGTATCAGTTGCAACATCTCCTATTTCATTTCTGATTTTATTTATTTCAGTCCTTTCTTTTTTCCTTGGGGAGTTTAGCTGAAGTTTTTTCAATTTTGTTTAACTTTTCAAAAAATCAGCTAATAGCACTGCTTTTTTTTCTAGTCTCTATTATTTCATATATTTCCTTTCTGAACTTTGTTATTTCCTTTCTTCTACAGGCATACCTCAGGAGATTTTGTGACTTTGGTTCCAGATCACTGCAATAAAGAGAATATCACAATAAAGTGAGTCACATGGACTTTGGGGTTTCCCAGGGCATATGGAAGTTATGTTTACACTCTATCTTAGTCTATTAAGTGTACAATAGAATTGTGTCTTAAAAAACAAAGTATATATCTTAATTAAAATATACTTTATTGCTAAAAAATGCTAAACATCATCTGAGCCTTCAGCAGGTTATAATCTTTTGCTGGTGGGGATTTAAAATATTGTGAGAATTACCAAAATCTGACACAGAGACACAAAGTGAACAAATGCTTTTGGAAAAATGGCACAGATAGATTTGTTTAGTGCAACATTGCCACAAACCTTTAATTTGTAAAAAATGCAATATCCATGAAGTTCAATAAAGTGAAGCTCAATAAAATGAGCTGTGCCTGTACTACCTTTGGGCTTCAATTGTTCTTTTTCTAGTTCCTTGAAGTATAAAGTTAAGTTGTTTATTTGAGATTTTTCTTATTTCTTGGTCTAGGCATTTATCACTAGGAACTTTCATCTTAGAATGGCTCTGCTGCATCCCATAAGTTTTGGTATGTTGCTTTTATATTTTCATTTGTCTCAAGATTTAAAAAATTTCTCTTTTGATTTCTTCTTTGACCTTCTACTCAGCAGCATGTTGTTTAATTTCTACATATTTGTAAATACTCCACTTTTATTTTAAAAAAATTTTTTAACATCTTTATTGGAGTATAATTGCTTTACAATGGTGTGTTAGTTTCTGCTGTATAACGAAGTGAATCAGCTATACATATACCTATATCCCTATATCTCCTCCCTCTTGCATCTCCCTCCCACCCTCCCTATCCCACCCCTCTAGGTGGTCACAAAGCACTGAGCTGATCTCCCTGTGCTATGCAGCTGCTTCCCACTAGCTATCTATTTGACATTTGGTACCACTTTTATTCTTGTAATTGACTTCTACTTTCATACCAATGAGGTCAGAAAAGATGCTTGATAGGATTTCAGTCTTCTTAAATTTATTAAGACTTGTATTGTGGCCTAACTTATGATCTCTCCTGGAGAAAGTTCCATGTGCCCTTGAGAAAAATGTGTATTCTGTTGCTTTTGTATGGAATGTTCTGAAAATATCTGTTAAGTCCATTAGATCTAACATGTTGTTTAAGGCCAATGTTTCCTCATTGATTTTCTAACAGGATCATCTATCCATTGGTGAAAGTGGGGTATTAAAGTCCCTTACTATTATTGTACTATCTATTTTTCCATTTAGGTCTGTTAATATTTGCTTTATATACTTAGATGCTCTTATGTTGGGTGCATAGATATTTATAAATGTTATATCCTCTTCTTGAATTGAGCCCTTTATTATCAT
Organism: Lagenorhynchus albirostris; assembly: GCF_949774975.1. NCBI lineage: Eukaryota > Metazoa > Chordata > Mammalia > Artiodactyla > Delphinidae > Lagenorhynchus > Lagenorhynchus albirostris. The sequence continues at coordinate 51,907,225 of NC_083111.1, forward strand.
GTAATGACCTTCCTTGTATCTTTTTAAAGTCTTTGTCTTAAAGTCTATTTTGTCTAATACCAGTATGCTGCCCCAGATTTCTGTTGGTTTCCATTTGCATGGAATATCTTTTTTCATACCTTTATTTTCAGTCTGTGTGTCCCTATATCTGAAATATGTCTTCTGTAGGCGACATAAAGATGGGTCTTGATTTTTATCCATGTAGCTACTCTATGTCCTTTGATTTGAAAATTCAGTTCATTCACATTTAGTAATTATTGATAGGTATATACTTATTGCCATTTTGTTAATTGCTTTCTGGCTGTTTTGTAGTTTCTCTGTCCTTTCTCCTCTTGCTGTATTCCTTTTGATGGTGATGTTCTGTAGTGCTATGCTTAGCTTCCTTTCTTTGTGTATCTACTATAGATTTTTGCCTTGTGGTTAACATGGGGCTCATGTAAAACAACTTATAAGAGTCTATTTTAAGTTAATAACAACTTAAGTTGGAATGCATCCCAAAGCTCTATATATGTACCCCCACACACATTTTATGTTTTTAATGTCTTAATTTACATCATTTTATATAGTATATCATTAACTAATCATTGTAGTTATAGTTATATATACTACTTTTGTCTTTTAACCTTCATACTAGACTTATAAATGATTAATGTACTACTTTACAACATTAGATTATTCTGAATTTTACTATATATTTACCTTTACCAGTGAGATTTGTATTTTCATATATTTTCCTGTTACTCTTTACCAAGCACCTTTCATTTCAGCTTTAAAAAGTCCCTTTAACATGCTTTGTAAGGCTGGTCTAGTGGTGATGAACTCCTTTAGCTTTTGCTTGTCTGGAAAACTCTCCTTCAATTATTAATGACAAATTTTATTCTTTTTATAGGTAGTTAGGTGTAAGTCTTTTTTTGTTTCATTTCTTTTTAGTAGTTAATTTGGGATATAAAGTTACTTTTACTATACCTTTGTCATTCTATACCTTTTGATATGGTAGTATCATTTTTATTATTGTATAAATTGTCACTGCTGTTGTTTTAGATTTTCTCTTTGTTCTTATGGTTAGAAAATTAAGTTTTAGTTCCCATGGTTGGGATTTGCTTTATTTTATTGTGTTTTAATGTTTAACTTTTTTACATTATGGAGAATTATAGATTTTAAGGTTTTATTTAAGGTTGAAGAGATGATTGATTTTAGCAAATGTCCCTTGACAAAATATGAAAGTCTTTCTTTCCTTTGTAGGATAGGAAGTTAGTTATATCGTTTTATTTAACTTTATTTATTTACGCAAAAACCTTTTATTTCTTCCTCTTCTTGTTTGTGTGCTTCATCTGTTAAAGATTGAAAGTTATCTGTTATATCCCCCACTATAATGTTTTCAGTAATTTGTGCTTTTTATTTGTTTGTGTATGTCTATCAACCTCAGAGGCAAAGGACTGAGTGAATCACACACCTCAATACACAGTGCAGGATCACTGATGGTCCTGTAAGGCCCTACTCTCTTTGTTTGATTTATATATTTATTCCTTTTAATCCTCATTTTCTATTCCACCTGTTCCCCTCCCACATCCCAAGCTCAATTCTAACTAGTTTGGCAGGTGTCCTTTGGTTTGTATATATGCCTGTGAAACATGAATTGTTTTATGTACATTGTTATTTTTTAATTTTCATAAATGGTAACATAAATTACATCTTCACCTGTTTCTCACTTTTTCACAAAATACTGTGCTTATATGACTATCAATTTTGTTGTTCAAAATTGGCTTGGTTCTCATTAGTAGTATGTATGTATCTACCATGTTTATCCATTTATTCTATCAACAATGGGCACCCAGATCATGTTCAACTCCCTGCAACAAATCTGCATAAATTTCCTTATATATTTCCCCTTACAGACCTTACAGACTTACTTCTTATAGAGGCAAGAGAAGGATACCCAGATGGAAGGATATCAATATACTTAACAGATTTCTCAGAAGCATTACACAGTCTGCACTTCCACCAGCAAGGCATGAAGATCCCTATGTCTCTAATTCCAGCCAACATTTGGCCTTATCCAGCTTTCTAATTTTTGACAGTCTGAAGGGTATAAAATGATATCTCATTTTATTTTTCTGATTATTAGTTAGTCTGAGTGTATATTTAAAGGTTGAGGCCTTTTAAATTTCACTTTTTATATTTTGCTTGCTTTTACCTTTTGCCTTTTTGGAATTGCTATTCTTCTTTTGTCTTGTTCATTTGCAAAGCTTCATTTACAGTCTAGACCAAGGGTCAGCAAATCTTGGTCTCTGGCCCAAAACTGACTTGCTATCTCTTTTCATACAGCCAACAGGCTAAGAATGAAGTTTACATTTTTAAATGATAGGGTAAAAAATGAAGAGAATAATAATACTTTGTGACCCATGAAAATTATATAAAATCAAATTTTAGTGTCCATAAATAAAGTTGTATTGAACGTAGCCATGCTCATTCATTAACGTATTGTATGTTGCTGGCTTTATGCTACAATGACGGGAGTTTAGAGTTTAGTTCCAACAGAGATTATATGACTCACAAAGCCTAAAATATTTACTAGCTATCCCTTTATGGAAAAAGTTCACTGACTTCTCATCTGAAAGAGTCTCTGATTGATTTCAGACATTGTTAATTTTGCCATCATGTTCCCTAATCAATAGCCATTATTTTGATATAATCAGGTTAAGCAATTAAAAAATTTTTGTCTGATATTCCATGCTTTGAGATTGTTTAGGGGCTTCCCTGGTGGCGCAGTGGTTGAGAGTCTGCCTGCCGATGCAGGGGACACGGGTTCGTGCCCCGGTCCGGGAAGATCCCACATGCCGCGGAGTGGCTGGGCCCGTGAGCCATGGCCGCTGAGCCTGCGCGTCCGGAGCCTGTGCTCCACAGCGGGAGAGGCCACAACAGTGAGAGGCCCGTGTACCGAAAAAAAAAAAAAAAAAGATTGTTTAAAAAGTTCATTTCCACTCCACTGTCACAAAGATAGTTTCTCACATCATCGATAATTAGTTTTATAATTTAACTTTTACATATAGGTATTTTATAAACCATGATTCCATCTTTGCAAATTATATTAACAAATGAACTTATTTGAATTTTTCTCTGTATAGTGAACCAACTTTCCCCAAAGCATCTAATAAATTATCTGTTCCTTCCGTTTAGTACATTAATGTATGATGCCATCTTTATCATGTGTTAAGTTCCTATATGTTCATGGGTCTGTCTCCAAGCTTTCTCTTTTGATCCATCTGTCCATTTGTCTATTTTCTGGTTATTATATAATAACTGGAAAAGCAAGTGTTCATCTTTGCTTTTTTTAATGTAGGTCAACTTAGTTATTTGCAAACTTGTATTTGTTCATGTAAATTTTAGAATATTTTTGGCTTTTTCTTTAAATATTCCACATGGATTTTTTTTGGATTCAGTTGAGTTTATAGATGAAATTGTGGAGAACTGATATTTTTATAATGCTAAGTGGACTTATCCATAGAACAGAATATACTCCATTTATTCAGGTAATTATCTACATACTTCAGTGAAGTTTTGTGTCTTCTTTTTTTTTTTTTTCCTTCCGGTACGCGGGCCTCTCACTGTTGTGGCCTCTCCCGTTGTGGAGCGCAGGCTCAGCGGCCATGGCTCACGGGCCCAGCCGCTCCGCGGCATGTGGGATCTTCCCAGACTGGGGCACGAACCCGTGTCCCATGCATCGGCAGGCGGACTCTCAACCACTGTGCCACCAGGGAAGCCCTTGTGTATTCTTGATAAAGAAAATGCCTAGGTACCTTAAGTTTTTGTTGCTATTGGAAAGATATATACGTACTGTATTTTATAGTTTGTTTTTGCTGTTATAGAGAATGCCATTGGTTTTTGTATATTGAGTTTGTCTCTGTCAACCTTGCTGAACTCTCTTACTCTTCCTGTTTTTTAATTTAGTTGGTTTGTCTAGGTAGATGATGAGATTATCTGCAAACAACATTTTTATATCTTGCCTTACACTTTAGTTCCTCCTCCTCATCATTGTTGTTGCTGCTATTATTATAATACTTTATAGTATTGGCCAGGAGTTCTGGTACTATGTTAAATGACACTGTTGTCGGTGGACATCCTTGTTCTTTAAAATGGAGTAACTTTTAAGTTTTCCTGTAAATGTTCTGTTTATCATAGTTGGGTTTTCTGTGTGTGGGTGTGAATATAAACTTTAACAAGTTAAGGTGGTCTCCTTCCATCCTAGTTTGTGATTTTTTTTTCTAATTTGGAAGTTTTTCAAAAAATTTTTGTCTTTATTGAGGCAATCACATTACTCCCGCCTTTTTTTGTGGCAACTTACACTGTCATTTTTTTATGAGATATTATTCACATTTCATAAAAATCACTTTTAAAGTGTACAGTTGGGTGTTTTTTAGTATATCTATATATCTGTGAAACTACTACTTCAATCTAGTTCTAAAACATCTTAATCACCCCCAAAGGAAACTCTGTACCCATTAAGCAGTTACTCATTGCCCTGTACCCCCAGCCCCTGGCAACCACCAAGCTGCTTTCTCCACCTCTATGGGTTTGCCCATTCTAAACATTTCATATAAATGAAATCATACAATATGTTGTTTTTCATGTCTGGCTTCTTTCACGTAGCATAGTATCTTCCAGGTTCTTCCGTGTTGTAACATGTATCAGTACTTCATTCTTTTTAGAGCTGAATAATATTCCATTGTATGGATATACCATATTTTGTTTATTCATCAGTTGAACATTTGGGTTGTTTCTACATTTTTGGCTTTAATGAAATATTTGGCTACTATAAACATCTGGATACAAGTTTTTGTAAGGATATATGCTTTCATCTTTCTTAGCTATATACCTAGGAGTAGAATTGCAGAGTTATAAGTTAACTATGTTGAACTTCTTGAAGAATTGTCAAACTGTTTTTGAAAGCAGCTGCATTGTTTTCATTCTCATCAGCAATACATGAGAGTTTGCACATCTTCACCTTCACTTATTTGTTCGTCTTTTTTATAACGGTCGTCCTAGTAGGTGGGAAGTGGTATCTCATTGTGGTTTTGACTTGCTTTTCCCTAATAGTTTTTTGTATATCTTCTTTGGAGAAATATTTCTTTGCCCATATTTTCATTGGGTTATTTGTCCTTTTGTTGTTGAATTTCAAGAATTTCTGCCAATCTGGATGCCTTTTATTTTTTCTTCTTGTCTAATTGCTCTTGCTATAGCCTCCAGCACAATGTTGAATAGGTGTAGCAAGAGCAGACATCCTTGTCTTTTTCCTAATTTTAGGAGAAAATTTTAGGAGAAAGACTTTTGGTATCTCTAAGTATGAAGTTAGCAGTGAATTTTTCATAGATGTCCTTTACCTGGTTGAGGAAGTTCCCTTCTATTCCTAGTTTATTGAGTGTTTTTATAATAAAGGGTGTTGGGTTTTGTCAAATGCTTTTTCTACATCTATTGAGATGATAATGGGTTTTTAATCCTTTATTCTGTTAATATGGTGTATTATATTGATTAATGTTCATATACTGAGCCAACCTTATATTCCTGGAATGAACTGAACTATAACTTCCTTTGATTAATAGCATATAACAGAAGAAATGTTATACCAATTTAGGCTTAGCCCTTAAGAGTCTTGGAAGCTTCTGCACTCACTCTCTTACAGCCTAAGGCACCAGCTAAAAGAGTCTGACCTTCCAGATAGAGAGGCCCAGCTTGCATAAGATACCAAACATGCGAATAAGGTCAACTTGGAAACTCTAGCCCCAAATAAGTGATCCCAGACAATGCCAAGTGGAACAGAAAAAACACCCAGCTGATATATGCTAGCCAATAGAATAATGAGAGATAATAACCCCCAAATCCTTCTTAACAATTCAGAATTACAGGCTTGCTACTATATCTGACTATACCCCAAACTCTCTGCAAGCTTTGCCTTTGGAGCAAGGGTGGAGAGTCTCTTGACACTCAGATAGATAAAGATAAAATGTCCTGATGCTCATCAAGGGTGGGGAAGGTAGTCCTTATGAAAAGTTAACAAAAGATAAAGATGCTATTTGAAAAGAGAGTTCTAATACAATATATTCGCAAGAAAGTCAAATATATATTTGAATAGAGGGGGATCCATGGTATTTGTTCAGAAAAACAAAGGAAACATGACATTGAAGACCTATAAAGGGACCTATAAAGGAAGTAATACACAGAATAATTTTTGCTTAATTTTTAACTAAATATATGACAGGAGGGTTTTTTTGGTGGGGGCGGGGCTTATGGATGGGCTGATTTTCCCTTCTTTATAATTTATCACTTTTTCTGTGGCTGTTTCTAGTGGGTAGAACCAACTGTAAAATTATGTTGTAATTTTTTTCTCAGTGTATCTGGCTCCTCCTCTGTGTCCTTTTTGCTATGGGCCCTTTAAAGTTCATTGTATCACTGGCAGTAGGGCGGAGGGTTGTTTGTAAGACTGGGACTTGTTTGTACTCTAGGATATGCATACTCTGAAGACATCTATGACTGAGTATTGGCACTGTGACTAAGACCGGTCTGGGTAGGAATCGTTTGTCACAGAGGATAAAAAGATTCTGCAATCAACATGATTCTATTCCAGATGATTCTATTTATTATCAAGGTCAAGTGAGGTAGATTCAATCAGTATTTGTAGGGTGTCCAAAGTCAGACTGGGTGAGACACAGAATGTTTCCTATTATTAATACATTCATAATAATTTGACATTTGTATATAATGCCTTTTGTAGAATATTTGAATTTTCAATGTTTAGTACTTTTGGAAAAAATTTAAAGCAAAAGTGTCAGTTTTCTCAATAATTACTCAATGTCAAGAATCCTTCTTTATCTTTGGTTTTCAGCAGTTTGATCATGATGTGTCTAGGTGTGAATGTATTTGAGTTTCTCCTACCTGAAGTTTGTTGAGCTTCTTGGATGTGTAAATTTATGTTTCTCATAAATCAGGGGGTGTTCAGCCATTATTTCTTCAAATATTCTTTTGCCCTTCTCTCTCTTTCCTTTTATTATTTGTATGTTGGAACACTTGAATGCATCCCACAGGTCTCTGAGGCTGTATTCATTTTCTTCCCTCTGTTCCTCAGTTCTATTCTTGAGCTATCTTCAAGTTCATTGATTCTTTTTTCTTCCAGCTCAAATCTCCTTTTGAGTCCCTATGGTGAAATTTTCATTTCAAATATTGTACTTTTCAACCCCAGAATTTCTCTTTATTCTGTCTCTATTGATAATCTCTACCTGGTGAGAAGTTGTTCTCATACTTTCCTTTAGTTCTTGAGGCATGAATTCCTTTAGTTCTTATTTTAAACATATGTATTTTAAACATATTTAAAATAGTTGATTAAATCTTGTCTATTAAGTACAACAACTGTGTTTCTTCAGGAACAGTTTCTATTGACTGATGATTTTTCTGTGTATGGACCAACACTTCCTTGTTTGTTCCATGTCCCATAGTTATTTTTTGTTGAAAACTGGACATTTTGCATAATGTGGCAACTTTGAAAATCTAATCTTCTGCTTCCTCAGACTTTGTTGTTACTATTTTTTGTCATTGTTGGTGTTTGTTTGCTTAGTGACGTTCCTGAACTATTTCTGTAAATTCTGTGATCTTTGTTGTGTGGAATCACTGAAGTCTCTACTCAGTTGAAGCTCAGATTATGATTGGACAATGATTTCCTTAAATGCCTGGAACCAATAAGTCTCCCAGTCTTTGCCAAGGGTCTGTGTGTGCATGTTCATACAAGCTTTCCACAGTCAGCCAGGCACTTTACAACTCTGCCTTACCCTTTATTTCCTGAAGTCAAGGTCAGCCAGAGGTAACTGCAGAGGGCTTTCTCAGGTCTTTCTGGAGCACGTAGACAGCCCTGAGCATGCGCACAACCCTCAACATATGTGCAGCCTTCTAGATACCCAGGAATAGGTGCGAACTTTTCAAAGCCTCCTATGCCTATTTTCCACATCCATATTGATGGTCAGTGGATGCTCAAAGTTGAACGTTTCTCTTGAGAATAGTTCCAAGGGGTTCCTCACTTGGCTATGACTCTCTGGTATAGGCAGTGACTCGTTGGCTGGCTGCTTATTACCTCTTCCCTCCACACTTAGCTTCTGCCTCTAGTGGTCAATGTTCCCTTCCTTCTGCAGCATTGCTCTTCGAGCTCCAGAAGACTGGCATCAAGCTCTCCAGTGCTCCTTAAAATTCCTCATTAGGCATAAAGGGACATCTCTTTTTTTTTTTAACCTATTTGGGGAGAGGAAAAAATTGCTATTCTAAAATTTTTACCATGAAAGTTTTCTCTCCTTACCTTTTTAACCTGAAGATAATTGTCCCTGATGTGGTTTTGGGCTGAGTGTTACCAGCTACTTCACAACTGTTTCAAAGGTATTTACTCCTTCACTTCAGAATAGGTACTTCATTTTGTTCTTGGCCTCGGGGACTCTTTTAAAATAGATAGAAAGAGACCCATTTTAATATTCTACTGTATATTCAATATGATGCTAGTTATGTTTTCTAATGACAATGCAATGAAATTAGAAATTGAGAAGAAAATGATAGTATAATTTTTCTTTAACATCAGTGAAAACTTTCTACATGGCTATAATAGTTAAGATAGCACAGTATTAGAATAGAATTAGATGAACAGACAAATAGAATAGAGAGCCCAGAAACAAGGTCATATATACGTAAGAATACGTACTATGACAAAAGTGTTAATACAAATTAATGAAAAAGAACTGAGAATTATAAATGGTTCTTGGGAAATTGATGATCTAAATGTAAAAAACAATAAATTGCTACCTTATTTCATATATAAAATCCAAGTTCAGGTAGATTAAAGAACAAATTGTAAAAATCAAAACTTTAAATTGTTAGAAGAAATTATAGAAGATATTAAAGCCTCAGAATAGGAAACATTTTTAACTATGACACCAAGAACCTGTTTCGTAAAAGTATTGTTGAATAATTTAAAATATTTGTGTAAAAATATCATCAAAATTGAAAGTCAGTTAAAAAGTAGACAAAGGAGATTAAAAAGATAATTTTCTGAAAAGGGAATCCAAATTAGCAATATATATATGCTCAGTATCATTAGTGAAAGAAAATTAAAATAAGATTCTCTTTTATATCTATTACATTTAAAAAGTCATGCGATAGCAAGTGTATTGGTTTGCTAGAGCTGGTGTAACAAAGTATCACAACTGCATGGTTTGGACAATAGAAATTTATTGTTCATAGTTCTGCAGCCTAGAAGTCTCAGATCAAGTTGGTAGGTTTGGCTCTTTCAGGGAGCTATGAGGGAGAATTGGTTCTATGATTTCTCCTAGCTTCTGGTGGTTCTCTAGCAATCTTTGGTGTTCCTCGGTATCTGTTACATCACCCCAATCTCTGTCTGCCTTTATCTTTACATGGCTTTCTCCCTGTATGTATGTCTCTGTATCCAACTTTCCTCTTTTTATAAGGACATCAGTCATTGGATTAGGAGCCTAGCCTACTCTAATATGATCTTATCTTAATTAGATTCATCTGCAATGAGCCTATTTCCAAATAAGGTCACATTTGAGGCACTGGTGGTTAAGACTGTAACATAAATTTTCAACATGATTTTTTAAATGAATTTTGGAGGAGGACACAGTTGAATCCATAATATCAAGTATTGCCAAGGATGTGGAGTAACACAAATTCTCAGTCACTATTAGTGGAAACATAAATTAGTACTATTGATTTAAAAAGCAATTTGAAAATATCTATTAACAGTGATGATACATAACTGCAACTCAGAAATTTTACTTCTGGATGTCTGTCCTAGAGCAACTGTTATACAGAGACAGAAGGTGATGTGTTTAGGGATGCTCACACTAGCATTGTTTGAAATAGAAAAAATAAGAGACTGGATAAATGGACAATTGAAAACGAAAGAGCTGGTACTTCATGTTTCAACAACGATAAGTACCAGAAGCAAGAGTTGAATTTAAAAAACCAAGTTAGAGAGTGATTTATATTCTATGATAACATATATTTAAAATTTATCTATACATATGGTCTATAGCTATCTCTCTCTATAGGATTAGGTATATAAATCTGTGTTGAGAAGGATACAGAGCACCTTCAGGATAGTGGTTTTACTGAGGAGAGAGGGAAGGGGATGGGATTTTCAGAGCCATCAGATGGGCTATAACTATATTTAATGTTTGGTTTTCTAAAAAATATAATAACCAAAAGAAAATATGGAATAATGTTAATATTTATTATATCTGAGTTTGGGCACATGGGTTTTCATTACACTAGTCTAATTTTTCATATGTTTGAAATAGTTTATAGTAAAAATATTTTTTAAAATCTCAGCAGGGTGGAATAATGTGCTGACAATGACAAGATAAAAATAGGAGAGGTAAATTTTTAAAAATCCTAACCTTAAATCAAATAGAAACCACAATAATTGGATATATACACAGTAGGGGGCATGTGGGTTAAAAGAAGAATTTATTTAAATCTCTGATTTGATTTGACTATAATTTCGTGTATCAATACTACTAAAACTTGCCAACAAACCTAATTTGTCCTAAAGCTGAATGGTATGAGTGAAATGTCAGAAACAGAACAATGGTAGTACTATTCAACTTTGCTTCAGTCAAAGCTTATGCTGGTCAATTTTATAGAAACTGGAAGCTGTTTAGAGGACAAGGACCAGAATGATGAGAGGAACTCTTGAGTTGTGTCATGTGCCTGGCTCAGAGAAGACAGAGTTCAAGATGGGCATGAACTCTTCCTCATCATTGCCTATTGCTGTCTTATAGAAGTAGGATTTGGATATAGTTTTCTGGGGCCTGAAGGGTAGAACAATAGCCAAGAAATTGCAAGGAGATGATTACAAACATTATGTTTCACCTCACCATAAAGAACTTTCCAGTAGGACTGGCCAAATATGACATTCCTCACCATTAGAATTGCTTAAGCAAAGACTCTGATTATTTGGTTGTGAAGTGTTTGTTGCTGGCTGGACTAGAACAGTGATTCCAGAATTTGGAGTTTCATGGACCAAACTTCAAATGAATAATTGGCGAACCAACAAAAAGTTTCCAATCTACTATTTTGTTAAGCAAGATAGTTACAGACAGACAAAAAGTATACACAGATGTTATTTTCACCATTACTTTAACACCAAAATTAATGCAGTACATTCTCCCAGAATATTTTGTTTTCTTCTCAAGAAAAAAACATTGGCCACTTTGCACTATTTTAAAAAAATACATATTTAAATGTTTTCAAATAGAGGAAAATATAGACATATTTTTGGGTTTTGTTATATGCTATGTAATCATTTCGTTGATTAAATAAATCAGTTTGGGAATTCATACATATAATTGCATACTATGAAGTGGAATTTAAATACCCAAACTATTCTTCAAATTTATTTTTGTTTATAGTCATGGTCAAACATACTGCTTGGCCTCGAGGTGGAAGTAAATTCCAAGTGTTATTTCTCTTAATTTAGAATATTCTACGTGGGCTGAGAAAAGCCAAATAAATCAGCTAATATAGTTCTAGCCTCCCTTTTGTGCCTTTCTTTTTAGGCCACAACAGGTCAGGATCTGACAGGTCTGCTACAAGGAAGGAGTAGGGTAATAGTCTCCAAATAGTTGCTTACAAGAAAGACCACACAGCTTAGAAATAGGGACAGAAACGCCACCAGTTGAATACATCCAAAACCAGGGGGAACATGGCTCTAAATGTCTGCTTACAACGAGGACTTCCAAGGTCAGAAATCAGTAAGATCGTTCTTCCTCACAGATTGGACTGATCCAGGGGACACTGATCTAAAAACAGTGTTTCTTATTCTCTGCACTTAATATTTTGGGCCCTAATTCTTTCTTGTCAAGGACTGTCCTGTGCAATGTATGATGTTTTGCAGCATTCCAGGCCTCTACTTATTAGATGCCAGTAGCACTTCCCCCCCCACTCCAACTGTGACCATCAAAAATGTCTCCAGACATGCCAGATGTTCCTTAGGGACCAAATTGCTCTCAGTTGAGAACCACTTGTTTAGAAGACCTTTAGACTCTTCCCAGACTGGGGACGTTAGGATCAATCTTCTTGAACTGACCTGATGTATCTAAAAGAGGGTTTCTGATAGTAATTCTAGAATTACTCACTTGTTTTTATGATCTTTAAGCATAAATGAAAATCAGAAAGGGCATGAGGGTGGGCAGTTTTACAGACTCTCTCCTATTTAGTCAGAGATATTTCTTCTTTTGGACATGGATATAAATATCTGGGAACAAGTTTCATCTGCATTTGAGTGTAGGGAAACTGGTGAACCTTTAAATACCATAGCTGCCCTTTTTGTATTAATCAGTCTTGACGAAGGCTGTGGCCCTTTTATCACGCTGTTTCTTCTTTTTAAAAAATTACCTCCAAGTACTTGGAAAACATTTTTAAAGTCTTGTAGTCTGACCATTACATTTTCATCATCCTCCAAAAGCCATCATAAAGTTAACTTCATTATTTGGGGGAAATCCCTACTTATGTAGGCAACTTTCTCTCAGACATACATATGGCTTCTCTTATTCTAGGTTTGGCTTTCTGCCTGGATCAAAAGTAGAAACTGATCTGTATTTGCCTTTGAGAAAGGGATTTGTGATCTGACTTTTGTTTTCCAGTGCTATTGCAACCACATACTACCCAGATGTAAATAGTCTCTCATTCATCGCGATGGAAAATTATACTTTGCAGATAAAGTTTTAGTGTGTCTATACAAGGCACCATTGGGACATGTGAAAACAGCGAAAGGAATGAAGTACTATACCAATTAAACGAATATTTTCAGGGATTTGTTTTCATTATGCAGAGAATAAAGAATGCAGAGGTTAGAGCAAAGCATAATTTGCATGAAGATATTATTTAGTGCTAGAATAAGTAGTTCATAAAATAAATTTCATATAGGCTACAATCCATCTCAGTTTCAAAATCATCTCAGTTTCTTGATAGAGCTGTGTATGGTGTCTGGAGCCTCTGCTTTCCAGAATTTCGACTCTTGCTTGTGCTCAGAACCCCATTTATTCCAATCGGAGAAAGAAATCTAAGGCACCAGTTAAGGTAGATGAATGTTCAGTGATCTGCTTTGTAGAGGTATCTCAAAGAAGGTAGAGCTATCTCAAAGAAGGTAGAGCTAGTAGCCCAATAGTTCTAAGATCTCCTAATCCCATGCATTGGAAATCATTAACTACTTAGGAAAAATGGAATGAGATAGACTCAGAGTGGTGGGGGTTTTTTGCTTTTGTATTTTGTTTTGATAGTGAATGGGGCAAGACTTCTTGTTAGATACAGATATTGCCAGAGGCAAAAACAAACAAACAATGAAAAGCAAATTTTAATATTTAAAATCTCCCCTGTGGCCTGATTACAGATTCATTCCCTGTGGTTCATTTCCCTTTAGGGTGTCTGAGAGTGAGGAATGCCCTTTCAGGAAGGTCAATGTCACCACCAGAGTTTTGGGTTGAAAGAGCTCTACGGTGTATTCTCTTATGTCCTTTTCTTAGGAAATTAAATGATTGTGATCTCATCTCTTGTTTTTTGCCCACACTTTTCCATCAGTAACTATCTGAATACATATTCAAGTCTCATTTTGTTGTTTTGCTCACAGTTGTAGGAAATTTCCCAGTTATGACTTGTACAAATGTCTTTGACTTATTTTTTATTACTCTTTTTTCCCCTGCTTTTCAGATGCTGAGAATTTAATGATCATTGTCTTTGTTTGTTTTTTAAATTTTTTATTAAAGTATAGTTGATTTACAATGTGCCAATCTCTGCTGTATAGCAGTGACTCAGTTATACACATGTAGACATTCCTTTTTTTTGTATTCTTTTCCATGATGGTTTATGACAGGATATTAAATATAGTTCCCTGTGCTATAAAGTAGGACCTTGTTGTTTATCCATCCTATATATGCTAGTTTACATCTGCTAACGCCAAACTCCCAGTCCTTTTATATCTGTATTTCAAATGAATGTGAGAATTTACTGTTGGTTTCAGGACGGTTCTTTGTGTGACCCATAAGCTACCTTTCTGCTAAATATGAGGGTTTTTTATTACATTCTTATAAATATCATACATGCAATTCCTATTTTTATAGTAACCATACTGTTATCAGATTTTCACTTTATTTTTCTCTAAGGTTCTTCTTACATGAGGATAGAAAGCTTTTCTGCTCTCAAACTGGCCATGTGGCCCTTTGGAGCAAGTGTTACTTCAGGATTGATGGTTATTGATAAACCAGCATCAATGATGGTAGCCCCGGGACTGCTTGAATATCTAAGAGCTCAGTGGGAGCATGACAATAATAGGAAAATGAGACCCACAGAGAAAGTGAGATAGGCAGATAGGAAGGGGGTGAACTCTGGTTCTGATGTCTGCAAAAGCAAGATGGGAGAAATGAATTCTCTTTCTGGTGACAACTAGGGAGTGAGAGTATAAATGGGAAGAGCACACAGCAAGGGAGTCAGGGATTATTAGCATATGATAAAGTTATAATAAAGCCTTCTCTACAGAATCAGTCCCTTGTACCCTAGTTGACCTGGCCTCACACCATGAGGAATCTGATAGACTGACAAAAAGGCAGATTGCCAGCTTCTTATACAAACTACTTATGTTCATATTAGTATACAAAATATCCTGGTCTACATTTCATATATTCCCAGGAGTGTTGGAAGAACAGCCAATTTAGAAAAGGTCTATGAAATAATTTCCACAGAAATTCATCTCAGAGGGCACTGACATGGATCTTACACCAAGAATTTCACCTTATTGGTGGTAAGCCATTCCAGGCTTCTGTGTAACCTCTTCTACATATACTTCTGTAGCACCTGGACGTGCTGCCTGTTTTGTTTACCACTATACCTCTAGTGTCCTGAACGGTACTTAGCACATATCAGTCCCGCGATAAATATTGTTGAAAGAGACCGATATTCAGAGATCTTAAGTATCTCACTCAAGATTATACAGCTCAATCTAGCAATCATCAAAACAAAAATTCCAATCCAGATCTGTCTGGCTCCAAATTCACGCATTTTACGTTCACTCATGCATAAGGTAATTCAATTAATGTACCCTTCTTACCATTTTTAGCAAGCCAATTATGCAGTACATCAAACAGTACACAAAAGCTCTGATTAAAATGTCATGTAATATTCAATACATATAAATAATTGATGTGACTTTATGAAGTGTAATACTACCAACATGGTGAACTCACTGTTTAGATTAAAAACTAGAATGTTATTGACATCAGTGAGTTATGTGTGTATTCCTCCAAAATTCCATTCTTCTACCACCATTCCAGATAACTAATATATTATTCCCTATGCATTTTTTATTTTGTAAATATGATCATTTTATTAGAATTGTGACCTACAACCTATATAGTGGTAATTATTATTTCAAGTTCTGGGGTTTTTTTTTTATTAAAAAATTTTTTTTTAAATTTTATACCGGAGTATAGTTGATTTACAATGTTGTGTTTCAGGTCTACAGCAAAGTGATTCAGTTATACACACACACACACACACACACACACACACACACACACACACACACACACACACACACACACACACACACACACACACACACACACACACACACACACACACACACACACACACACACACACGCTTTTTCAGATTCTTTCCCCATTTAGATTATTACAAAATATTGAGTAGAGTTCCTTGTGCTATATAGTAGGTCCTTGCTGGTTATGTATTTTATGTATAGTAGTGTGTATATGTTACCCAACCTCCTAATTCATCCCTTCCCCCCCCCCACCACCTTTCACCTTTGGTAACCATAAGTTTGTTTTTGAAGTCTGTGAGTCTGTTTCTATTTTGTGAATAAGTTCATTTGTATCTTCTTTCTTTTTAGGTTCCACATATAAGTGATATCATATGATATTTGTCTTTCTCTAACTTACTTCATTTAGTATGATAATCTCTAGTTCCAACCATGTTGCTGTAAATGGCATTATTTCATTCTTTTTTATGGCTGAGTAATATTCCATTATAATATGTGTACCATATCTTCTTTATCCATTCATCTGCTGATGGACATTTAGGTTGCTTCCATGTCTTGGCTATGGTAAATAGTGCTGCAATGAACATTGGGGTGCATGTATCTTTTCTAATTATGGTTTTCTCTGGATATATGCCCAGGAGTGGGATTGTGGGATCATACAGTAGCTCTATTTTTAGTTTTAGTTTTTTAAGGAACTTCCATACTGTTCTCCATAGTAGCTGTAGCAATTTACATTCCCATCAACAGTGTAGGAGGGTTCCCTTTTCTCCACACCCTCTCCAACATTTACTGTTTGGAGAATTTTGATGATAACCATTCTGACTGGTATGAGGTGATACCTCATTATAGTTTTGATTTGCATTTCTCTAATACTTAGTGATGTTGACAATCTTTTCATGTGCTTTTTGGTCATCTGTATGTCTTCTTTGGAGAAATGTCTGTTTAGGTCTTCTGGCCATTTTTTTTATTGGGTTGTTTGTTTTTTTTGATATTGAGCTGCATGTGCTCTTTGTAAATTTTGGAGATTAATCCCTTGTTGCATCATTTGCAAATATTTTCTCCCATTCTTTGGGTTGTCTTTTCATTTTGTTTATGGTTTCCTTTGCTGTACAGAAGGTTTTGAGTCTAATTAGGTCCATTTATTTTTGTTTTTATTTCCATTACTCTAGGAGACAGTTCAGAAAAGATATTGCTGCAATTTATGTCTAAGAGTGTTCTGCCTATGCTTTCCTCTAGGAGTTTTATAGTATCCAGTCTTACATGTAGGTCTTTAATCCATTTTGAGTTTGCATATAGTGTTAAAGAATGTTCTAATTTCATTTTTTACATTTAGCTGTCCAGTTTTCCCAGCACCATTTATTGAAGAGACTGTCTTTCCTCCATTGTACAGTCTTGCCTCCTTTGTCATAGATTAATTGGCTATAAGTGCATGGGTTTACTTCTGGGCTTTTCATCCTTTTCCATTGATCTATATTTCTGTTTTTGTGCCAATACCATACTGTTTTGATGACGGTGGCTTTGTAGTAGTCTGAAGTCAGGGAGCCTGATTCCTCCAGCTCCCTTTTTCTTTCTCAAGATTGCTTTTGCTATTCAGGGTCTTTTGTGTCTCTATTCAAATTTTAAGATTTTTTTGTTCTAGTTCTGTGAAAAATGTAATTGGTAATTTGATAGGGATTGCATTGAATCTGTAGATTGCCTTGGGTAGTATAGTCATTTTGACAGTATTGATTCTTCAAATCCAGGAACATGGTATATCTTTCCATTTGTTTGTGTCATCTTCAGTTGCTTTCAACAGCATCTTATAGTTTCAGAGTACATGTCTTTTGCCCCCTTAGGTAGGTTTATTCCTAGGTATTTTATTCTTTTTGATGTGATGGTGAATTGGATTGTTTCTTTAATTTCTCTTTCTGATCTTTAATTGTTAGTGTATAGAAATGCAGATTTCTGTGTATTAATTTTGTATCCTACAACTTTACTGAATTCATTGATGAGCTCTAGTAGTTTTCTGGTAGCATCTTTAGGATTTTCTATGTATAAGTATATCATCTGTAAACAATGACAGTTTTACTTCTTTTCCAGTTTGGATTCCCTTTATTTTTTTCTTCTCTGATTGCTGTGGCTAGGACTTCCAAAACTATGTTGAATAAAAGTGGAGAGAGTGGACATCCTTATCTTGCTCCTGATCTTGGAGGAAATGCTTTCAGCTTTTCACTGTTGAGTATAATGTTAGGTGTAGGTTTGTGGTATATGGCCTTTATTATGTTGTAGTATGTTCCCTCTATGCCCACTTTCTGGAGAGTTTTTAGCATAAATTGTTGAATTTTGTCAAAAGCTTTTTCTGCATCTATTGAGATGAACATATGGTTTTTATTTTTCAATTTGTTGATGTGGTGTATCACACTGATTGATTTGTGGATATTGAAAACTTCTTACATCCCTGGGATAATGGTGATAATTATCCCTGGGATAATTGATCATGCTGTATGTATTTTGTTGAGGATTTTTGTGTGTTCATCAGTGATAACTGGCCTGTAATTTTCTTTTTTTGTGGTATCTATGTCTGATTTTGGTATCAGGGTGATGGTGACCTCATAGAATGAGTTTGGGAGTGTTCCTTCCTCTGCAATTTTTTGGAATAGTTTCAGAAATGTTATAGGTGTTAACCCTTCTCTAATGTTTGATAGAATTTGCCTGTGAAGCCATCTGGTCCTGAACTTTTGTTTGCTGGGAATTTTTAAATCACAGTTTCAGTTTCAGTGCTTCCGATTGGTCTGTTTATTTTTTCTGTTTCTTCCTGGTTCAGTCTTGGGAGATTGTACCTTCCTAAGAATTTGTCCATTTCTTCTAGGTTGTCCATTTTATAGGCATAGAAACACATATTTCTATGGTGTAAGTTGTAACAGCTTTTTTTCTTTCTAATTTATTGACTTGAGCCCTCTTTTGTTCTTGATGAGTCTGGCTAAAGCTTTCCCAATTTTATTTATATTTTCAAAGAACCAGCTTTTAGTTTCATTGATCTTTTCTAGCTTCATCTCTATTTCATTTATTTCTGCTCTGAACCTTATGATTACTTTCCTTCTACTAACTTTGGGTTTTGTTTGTTCTTCTTTCTCTAGTTGCTTTACGGGTAAGGCTAGGTTGTTTGAGATTTTTCTTGTTTCCTGAGGTAATACTGTATTGCTATAAACTTCCATCTTGGAACTGCTTTTGCTGCGTCCCATAGGTTTTGGATCATTGTGCTTTCATTTTTTTTTCATTTCTCTCTAGGTATTTTTTGATTTCCTCTTTGATTTCTTCAGTGATCCATTGGTTGTTTAGTAGCATATTGTTTAGCCTCCACATGTTTGTGTTTTTTACAGTATTTTTTCCTGTAATTGATTTCTAATCCTGTGGTGTTGTGGTCAGAAAAGATGCTTGCTATGATTTGATTTTCTTAAATTTACCAAGGCTCACTTTTGTGGCCCAGCATGTGATCAATCCTGGAGAATGTTCCATATGCACTTGAGAAAGCTGTGTATTCTGCTGCTTTTGGATGGAATGCTCTATAAATACAAATTATATCCATCTGGTCTATTTTGTCATTTAAGGCCTGTGTTTTCTTCTTGATTTTCTGTATGGAGAAAGTGGGATGTTAAAGTTCCCCACTATTATTATGTTCCTGTCGATTTCTCCTTTTATGGCTGTTAGTAGTTGCCTTATATATTGAGGTGTATATATATTTACAATTGTTATATCTTCTTCTTGGATTGATTCCCTTGATCATTATGTAGTATCCTTCTTTGTCTCTTATAACAGTCTTTAAAGTTTATTTTGTCTGATATGAGTATTGCTATTCCAGCTTTTTTCCATTTGTGTGGAATACCTTTTTCTATCCCCTCACTTTCAGTCTCTATGTGTCCCTAGATCTGAAGTGGGTCTCTTGTAGGCAGCATATATACAGGTCTTGTTTTTGTATCCATTCAGCCAGTCTGTGTCTTTTGGTTGGAGCATTTTATCCATTTGCATTTAAGGTAATTATCAATATGTATGTTCTTATTGCCATTTTGTTAATTGTTTTGGATTTGTTTTTGTAGGTCTTTTTTATTCCCATCTTCTTTTGTTCTCTTGTGATTTTATGACTATCTTTGGTGTTGTATTTTGATTCTTTTTCCTTTTTTGTGTATCTATTGTAGATTTTCAGTTTGCAGTTACCATGAGGTGTTGATATAGCAGCCTGTATACAGACAAGATTATTTTAAGTTGTTGGTCTTTTAAATTCATATCCAATATCCTGCATTTGTTCTCTCCTCACAGTTGCTGGTTTTGATATCATATTTGTATGTGGATGATTTCCTACCTTTACTGTATGTTTGCCTTTACTGATGAGCTTTTCCATTTGTAACTTTATTGTTTCTAGTTGTGGCCTTTTCTTTTCTGCCTAGAGAAGTTCCTTTACCATTTGTTGCAAAGCTCATCTTGTGGTGCTGAATCCTCTTAGCTTTCACTTGCCTGTAAAGCTTTTGATTTTTCTGTCAGATATGAATGAGAGCCTTCCTGGATAGAGTATTCTTGGTTCTTCCCTTTCATCACTTTAAATATATCATGCTATTCCCTTCTGGCCTGTAGAGTTTCTGCCTAGGAGTCAGCTGACCACCTTATGGGAGTTCCCTTGTATGTTATTTGTTGCTTTTCCCTTGTTGCTTTTAATATTTTTTGGTCTTTAATTTTTGTCAATTTGATTATTATGTGTCTCAGCATGTTCCTCCTTGGGGTTATTCTGTCTGGGACTTTCTGCACTTCCTGGACTTGGGTGACTGTTTCCTTTCCCATGTTAGGGAAGTTTTCAGCTATTCTCTCTTCAAATCTTTTCTCAGGTCCTTTCTTGCTCTCTGCTTCTGGGACCCTTATAATGCAAATGTTGGCGCATTTAATGTTGTCCCAGAGGTCTCTTAAACTGTCCCCCATTCTTTTCATTCTTATTTCTGTATTCTATTCCGTGGCAGTGATTTTTACCATTCTGTCTTCTAGCTCACTTACCCATTCTTCTGCCTCATTTATGCTGCTCTTGATTGCTTCTGGTGTATTTTTCATTTCAGTTATTGTATTGTGCATCTCTCTTTGTATGTTTTTTATTTTTTCTAGGTCTTTGGTAAACATTTCTTGTATCTTCTCAATCTGTGCCTTGTCTTTCTGAGATCTTGGATCATCTTTACTGTCATTACTCTGAATTTTGTTTTGCGTAGATTGCCTCTCTCCACTTCACTTAGTTGTTCTTTGAGGTTTTATCTTGTTCCTTCATCTGGATTATATTTTTTTGCCATCTCATTTTGTCTAACTTTCTGTGATTACAGTTTCCATTTCATAGGGTGCAATGGTGTGGTTCCTCATGCTTCTGATGTCTACCCCTTGGTGGATGAAGCTGGTCTAGAGACTTGTGCAGGCCTCCTGGTGGGAGGGACTGGTGCCTGCCCACTGGTGGGTGGAGCTGGGTCTTGTCCCTCTGGTGGGCAGGGCCTTGTCAGCAGGTGTGCTTAGAGGCAGGTTGTGGGCTAAGGACGATTTTAGGAAGCCTGTCTGCTGATAGGTGGGCTGTGTTCCTGCCCTGTTGATTGTTTGGCCTGAGGCATCCCAGCACTGGAGCCTATAAGCTGTTAGGTGGGTCCAGGTCTTGGTGCTAATGTCCCAAGCAAGATGTCAGCCTTCAGATGAGTATTTCCAGATATGTTCGCTACCAGCTTTTATGTTCAAAGAGATAATAACCACAGCCACCCCCCACCTTCCCAGTTGACCCTCCAAGACCAGTAGTTAGGTCTGGCCCAGACTCCTATGAAGTCACTGCTTTTTCCCTGGGACCTGCTGCACATGAGGCCTTGTGTGCACCCTCCAAGAGTGGTGTTTCTACTTTCCCCAGTCCTTGGAGTTCTTGCGATCAAGCACCACTGGCCTTCAAAAGCCACATGCTCCGCGGGCTCCTCCTCCTGATATCAGACCCCCAGGTTGGGGATTCTGACGTGGGGCTCAGAACTCTCACTCCTGTGAGGAACCTCTGCAATATAATTATTCTTCAGTTTGTGGGTCATCCACCTGGCATGTATGGGATTTTATTTTATCACAGATGCACCCCTCCTATCATCTTGTTGTGGGTGCTTTTTTGTCTTTGGATGTAGAATATCTTTTTTGGTAGGTTCCAGTCTTTTTTGTTGATGGTTGTTCAGCAGATAGTTGTGATTTTGGTGTTCTCGTGAGAGGAGTTGAGCTCAAGTCCTTCTACTTCCCCATCTTGTCTCCAACCCGCGTCCCTTTCCCTCTTAAATAAAATCTTCGCATATGTAGCAATCCCTAAGTAAAATCAGAAGCTTATTGTAAAATTTATAGCATATAACTTAGGTAATTATATAATTATGCATGTATATGCTTTATATAATTTCATAACGTGTAATTTTCGTCAACTTGGTTTTTTGCACTCAACATTGTTTCTACGATTCATCTATTGTGTTCCAATAGGTATAGTTCACTCATTTTCACAGCTATATAACATTCTATTATAAGTGAGTATGCCATAATCAATGTATACAGTTTCTTTTTGGTCAATGCTTCCGTTACCTGATTTTTTTATTGTTTTAATTATTATTGTCATTTATACAATTCTTAATCTTATCTTCTGGGACTCACGTGCAATTCTCTAGGTTTTTGTTTCTGGGAGTAAAATTCCTCAGTTATAGATACGTTCATGTTTAGATTTACAAAATGATTGTTTTTCAAATTAGATGTTTCAATTATATGTCCCCTAAAGCTGTTTATATTTTTTTATCACTCTGCTTCCTTGCCAGCAATTGATATCAGAATTCAATTTTTTTAATAGAAATAAAATGTATTTCATTGTGACACTAATTTGCACTTCTCTGATTACTAATGAGGCTGAATCATTAGTATTTTCTCTCATTTGAAATGCCTGTTTGGTCATTTATGAGGTTGTTGGTTTGTGTGTGTGTGTGTGTGTTTTGTTTTGCTTATGGGAGAAAGGGTAGTTCTTTTTCATGTTGCTTCATAAGCATAACTATACTTAACGTATACTGATCCTTTGTTGAATCTATATGCTGCAAATAATTTGTGGTTTGGACTCTTTTCTTTATGGTGGCTTTTGATAAACAAGTTTTTCTATTAATATTCTATTAATATAATTGAGTTCAGCAATATTTTTTCATTTAAGGTTGACATTTACCCTATTCTGTGATCATAAAAATTATCTTCTAAATTTTCTTCTGAAAGTTTAAATAATTCCAAAGGGAAACTTTTTAGTCAACCTGTAATTTATATATATGTACTATATAAACAAAAAATTAATTTTATTTTTTAACATAGCTCCTTTCTCCAGTGATATCACCTTTGCCATTACCAAGTACTATTAAGCTGTTTTGGGGCTTTCTAATCTATTGCATATTCTATACCAGTGGCCAGTTGGTCTCTCCCTGAATAAATATCACATTTTATTCATTGGCATAGCTTTATAATAAAGCTTGGTATCTGGCAGCACAATTTTTCCCACCTTATTCTTCTTCAGTTATGCTTTACCTGTTATTGGGACTTTGCTTTTTCAAGTAAGTTTTAGAATTAACTCATTTCCTCAAAATTAAATTAAATTTTGATTAAATATGTGGTGAAATTTAAGAACTTTTTTTATTATATTGAGTTATCCCCTCCTCCCATCTATGAACATGGTATATTTCTTTTTATATTTCTGTGTTCTAAAAATAGCTTTCAATAAAATTAAGTCTTTGTTCCTTAGCTTTTTGCAAATCATCTTTTAAAATATCTATTTCATTGTATTTTTTATATTATTAATAATATATATTTTAAGTTATGCTTTAAATTTGTAGCTGGTGTATATTAACACATGAATTTTTAAATATTATATTCAGGCACTTTGATAAGCATTCTAATATTTTGTTGGTATATTCTTTGGGTTTCCATGTAGACAATCATATCATTTGTTAATAGTGACATTTTAGTTTTTTTCCATATTTGTTGTAACTCTTGTCTTACAAACTATATAGGACCTCCAGTACATATGGCTACTAAGCACCAGAAATGTAGGTAGTATGAGTGAGCAACTGAATTTTTAACTTAATTTTATTAAGTTTAAATAGTAATTTGTGGCTAATAGATACTGTATTGGACTGTGTGGTCTATCAGTAGTATTTTTATTGTCTTTTTTTAACAAAAAGTTGTTCATCATTTAACAAAGAAGTTAACCGTTTATTATTTTTACATTTTTTAGATTAATTTACATGTTTAACAATTTCTTTGATCAAAATTTCTTCTTCCATTTCATAACTTATATCTATAATCTTCCTTTCCTTATTTAAGTACATCCTTTAGAATGTACATTAGTAAATGTTTGTTGGTGGTAAACTCAGTTTTTCTTTTTGTAAATGTCTTTATTAAAATAATGACCTTGAAAAAGAATTTTTGTAACACAATTAGTTCATAATTATGTCTCCCAATATTTTGAAGATATTGCTCTAAGGACTTTTGACTTCCATTGAAGCTGTTCAGAAGTATACTGTTTGTTAGACTAAATTTTCTTTATTATAGTTCTGTTTTTTTCCTCTGGGTGACTTTCAAATACTTCCTTTATTGTGGGTGTTCTGAAGTTTTACATATAGATTTTCCTGTGATTATTATGGTTCTGTCTATCATAATTCTCATAAGGCTCTCATGTTCATAAGACTCAGCAATTCTCAGCCCGATTTTCAATTATTCCACTATTGCCTCTCTCTATTATTTTCTCAAGGACTACAATTAAATGCAGTTTGACCTTCTTGTGTTTATTCTGTCTTCAGTGATTCTTAACCTTTCTTTTATATTTTCATACCCTCATCTCTCAACTGCAAATTCTTTAGTTCTTGCTTCTAGTTCATTGTCTCTTTAGCTGTGTCTAACATGTGATTTAATATAGCAGTTGAGCTTTTAATTTCAATAAATATTTTTTATTTAGAAAGCTTCTATTTGATTCTTAATTACAGTCTGCTTGGTCATTTTTAATAACTTGTTTCTTACTAATTTTTACTGTGTTTCTTAAATTTTTTAGACTTTTATAACATCATTTTATATTTTCTATCAGCCAATTTTAATATCTCCAGGTTTTGACAGTTTTATTCTTTGTTGTTTCTCATGACTCACTCATGCAGCCTATTCTATTTATTGTTAAGTGATTTTTTTAAAAAACTGTAAGTTTTATTTTAATTACACAACTTTTGAGAATTCTGAAGGTCTAATGTAGGGTGGCTTTCTTCCACAGAAGATTTGCTTCACTGAGCCAAAGGTATGTATACCTACAACCACTTATGCAGGATCAACTTGCATTGCCATAGGAGGACCATTTGGAACATCTATCCTATCCTTCTGCTAACATCAAAAGTCAGTGCATGGCCTTTATTTGATAGCAAATAGGCTTCTTCTAGAGCCCTACAGCATTTCTGGATTAGAGAGTGCTTATTATAGAGCTCCTAGCAGTGGGATTAAATTGATTCACTTTATTTTCCCTCTATTCCAGACTTTTTTGAGCTTCATAAAAATCCAATTATGTTATCAAATCATTAAACTGATTATTTTACTAAAATATGAACAAAATACTAAATTATATATGAAAAGCAGACATAGGTTTCACACTTACGGTCTTCCTTGGGAAAACAGTTTCCAAGAAGGTTGTAGATATACTTTTAAAATATTTTTCAATGTTATCCTTCTGGCCCATGTTGTCTAAGATTACAGAGAAAGACAACACATGGAAAGAGTACTAAATTTGGGGTCAGAGTAATCTCACTGTAATCTCAGGTTAGACACTATGCATATGATTTTCAATGATGTAATTAACTTCTATGTACCTGTATTTCCTCATTTGTAAAATGGAGATAATTTCTATTTCACACAGTTATTATAAGAATTAAGGCCAACAAAATAGTACATGTGGAATTACATATGACAATTTCCAGTGAGGAGAGCAGAATATGCCACCCCCAAATATTTCTCTTTGACATAAAAATTATCTTGACCTGGTTATTTTTAAGACACAGGAGAAGCTCTGAAAATTGAGTAGAAATTGTCCGTTTTATAAGCAACATGCACATTTATAAGGGAAATGTCCATTTATAAGTGTGTCTCCCTTTCTATACCAGGCGGAGAAGGATCACTAAATCTCTAGACAGACACTCTTATTCAATGGAAAAGGCAACTATACCCCTGTTTATTTCGCTTTGCTTGATACCCTTCCATAACTGGCTTATTCCTTCCTTTCCCAACATCTTCCTTTGTCTTGAGCTGGTATGTAAAGGTGTGGTTTGGACCATTTTGGGGATCAGTTTTCCACGTTATTAGACTTCTGTTTTTCTCCTGTTAATCTGTCTTTTAGTACAGGGGGTCTCAACCAAGAACCTAGAAGTGTAGAGGGAAAATTATTTTTCCTCCCCACCAGTTTGGTGACCCATGATGGGACCTGCTGAGACACCATACTCACTCCAGAGCCTGCAGATGGGATCCTGGAAGACTGGTAGAAGCTGGCAAAAAGTAAAAATTCTTACCAAAGTCAGCTCTCCCAAATCTCTCTCTCTATGCCCAGTTTAAAGGAGAAGGTAAAAATTTCTTGTCCCTTCCTTTCTAAATTTAGATTAGCAGGAAAAAATATTTGTGTGAACTAGTTTCTTGCATATAGCAACTGGTAAAGATTTTTGTTATTGCTCTTGTTTTCTCTTTCCTCCCAGAATTGGTCATTGTTTTGTCTCTGTCTTTTGTGTC
The DNA here is from genome assembly GCF_949774975.1 of Lagenorhynchus albirostris. Taxonomy (NCBI): domain Eukaryota; kingdom Metazoa; phylum Chordata; class Mammalia; order Artiodactyla; family Delphinidae; genus Lagenorhynchus; species Lagenorhynchus albirostris. Next base: position 51,933,590 of record NC_083111.1, read on the forward strand.
CTTTGTTATAAGGAGGAGAACCATGGGCAAGATGAAATTTTCCTTTTGTCTTATTTAACGTTTTGAGAGCTTGGCTTTGTGGCAAATGAGGATATTCTCTCTGCCAGCTAAAACAGTCTGAGGGTCCATGACATGAACTGACAAGCCGCATTCTCTTTGTCCACTAGAGCTGGCTCACAGGGGATTTGTCTTAAGGGGTCCTGGTCCATAAAGGGCCTTTGTCATCTCAGCCTTTATTGTCTCGTTAGTGCTGAAAAGTCCCATTCCAATTGTACATGCCCAGTGTCACAGATTAGCAGGACTATAAGTAGAGGCATTTCATGTTCTGGGAGACCAAAGATGCCGTTTTCCCTCCCGCCTTTCTTAGCACCTGAGACAGTGAAGGTCTCTTTGCTTTCTTAGGCCAACTCTGGGAGTGAACATTTTGGATTATGGGGGCTTTATCTTCTGCACTATCTTTTGCAATGCCTTTTGTGTCCATAGTTAAGTCAATTAAAGGCTTATTGGTTTGAGTCACTACTGAGATAAATATATTGAGGATTCTACTTGTCAATGGCCAGATGAGGGATCTTTTGAATTGGAAAAACTTCTATATTTGAAAAAAGTTGTAAACAACTGTCTTATTCATACCTATGGAAAGATAACATTGAAAAGAAGACACAAAAAGAGTATGGCATCTAGCCTTAGGGGTTTCCTTAACAAGACAAAATTATATAAACCCCCCTTTTTCTTACTTCCAGTTTCAAAAGATCCTACCAAATTTATAGAAGAGTTGAAAAGATCAGTGGACATTCACATTTCTACTTACAGGGGACCTTGATTGGCTGCTAAGGGGTGTTCTTTCATTATATTACTGTAGTTAACAGAAAAGCCAGATGGCCGCCTGGGGAAAACACCTCTTACAGAGGTAACAGATGAACAGAATTTCTCCCAGGCCCTCTTACACATGATCAGGAAATGGCTCAGCTGGAGGTTGATGTTAAGAAGCTGACAGAAGCAATAGCAGAGCTTTTCATCCTAAGGTGAACTGGTTGAGGTTGAATTGAACATGCAGAAAAAAAGGTAAGCATTTATACAGACTTTACAAAAGCATACCACATTAAACCCTGAAGTTCCAAAACATAGGATTCTTTTGATTTCCATCTTGGTTGGAAATCTTGTTGATATAAAAGAAGGAAATTGAAGATAATGTATTTGGATGGGCAGACCTTGATATAATTCAGACCACAATCCAATTCCTTGAGGAATTAAAAACAACTGTCTTTGTCTTTAAAATCTTTACGAAACCAGAAATGTAGCTCTAGAAGCAATTCAAAGTCCACCTATCCTTACCAATCCCCAAATCTTCCCTATTGATCTCCAGATGCCTGCAGATATTGTAAAAGATTAGGACACTGGAAGCAGACTTGTCCTGCACTTGAGAAAAAGGAAACATTTTTAAGTAGTAATTTCCCTAGACCTCTAATAGTATCCCAAAAACTTCGTCTTGGAGAAAACTTGTACACTTTCTCTGTGCCTACCTTGTCTTCTGTAGGAGCTGACAGCCATTTCTTTGAAATGCAAACTGTAGGTAAATTATTCTCATCTAGAGGAAAAAAAAAAAAAGCTATTTAGAAATTGGGCAGATAAGAAATCTTAAGTGTCTTCTCCACAAATATTAGTAAAAAAGCTTCAGCCATCTGAGCAGGTAAACTTATTCCATCTGCCAGAAACACAATTTGAATCCAATTGTTTTTTGTTTTTGTTTTAAAATAAATTAGTTTTGTACCTGACTGATGGCTAAAATTTTAGAATAAAAGCTATACTATTTCTCTTTGTATCTCTCTATATGATCATGTGTGTCTACATATGTATGTTGTAGATGTGTTATTTTGCTATCTCTAGATGGTACTGTCAAAATTTGTAAAAACTCTATTGGGTTGGCTTGAAGGAAAACGCTGTATGGATTGGGTATTCCAAAACTCACAGAAATACAGAAACTAATGTTTTTCAAGTATATGTGATCTGGAATAATATTTGGTAAATGAAAGCTAGTTGAAGTGTGTTGGTTTAATTAAAACAGAAATGTCTTCAGTATTATTAGCATTAAATACAATGCAGAGGTGCAACTTTTATTCTACCTGGGTTTACTACTCAGCTAAGCTCATGTTATATCTGTTACAAAAATTGTCAGCAAGAGAAAATTATGAAACTTTCATAAAGAATCAAAATATGATTATTAATAACAAATGAAATAGTTGAAGGTAGACTAGAAGTTTATAAATAAACTTTTCAACAATGATGAGGTTTTATAAGATATGTCTCCTTTAAAATCTTTTAAAGCTTCCAAAATCTTTTTAGTAACTTGAAACTTAAAATTTTGCTAAATTAAAGGATATAAATTCATTGAAATCTACATCATTTCTAAATAAGAAAATTTAACATTAGTACCTCTGTAATAAAAAAAGTAGATAAACCAAAAATGTTTGGGTCTATTAGTAAACATGTCTCATGCCACATTGAAAAACTGTACTATAAAAAAGGCATATACTTCTAGAAATTATGAAATGTCTTCATAAATTTACCAATCTAAAGAACACTGTTGTAACAAGTCATTCACAATTGCTTACTTCTGAGTTTTCACTAGAAATTAAGGTTTCTGCAGGTTAAGAGTTCTAATGTAATTAAAACTACTAGCAATAGTAAGAGAAACTATTCCATCTTTGTATGCAAGGAAAGTAGGGTATGTTATTGGGTAACAAAGTATGAGATATGGAGATGCATTTTTGTTAAGGGAAATGAAAGAATTTTGTCTTCAAGAACAGCCAGCTACTTCAGAATGGAAAAGATGAGAATAAATAACAATCTAAATGGATATTAAAAGTTCTGAAGAGAGAATCTTGTGTTGTTAAGCTGGATAAAATTGAATTGTTATAAGGATTTTTAAAATAAGCTTTAATATCAATATTATACTTATGTAAAACTTAATTTTCTTTCATCTGCTAAAAGGACAAAATTTTCTTACCAGTTGGGTAAACCTGCAGGTGCAGGAACCTCAGGATATCTTTATTAAATACCTAATTGCTTGTACCATATAGGTCTAACTTTGGGAGCCCACCTGCAAGACTGCCTCCTGAAATGAGACACAACTGTTTAACTGAACTGACCTACTTCAAGACTAATACTGGTTCAATGAGATAGATATGGAGGAGAAGTCTTTCAACTCAACTTCTGTACTATGAAATTCCTTGAAGAAATTTCAACAGCTGGGCTGGAGGTGAACAGAATACGCCACCCTGAAATATGCCTCTTTGGCATATGGATTTTCTTGAGCTGGTTACTTTTAAGAAACAGCAGACACAGGAGAAGCTCTGAAAACCAGTAGAAGTTATGCTTTTGTAAGAGACATTCACATTAATAAGGTAAGCCTTCTTTTATAAGGGAAGTCTCTTCCTCTGTACCAGGAAGAATGACTAAATCTCTAGAAATTCTGATCAATGGAGACGGTAACAACTTAAATTCACATGATAACCATACCCTTGTTTACTGTGCTTTGCCTGGTAACCACATAACTGGCTTCTTTGCCCTACTCCCAACATCTTCTTTTGTCTTTAACTGGAGATGGTATTTAAGGTGGTGACTTAGGCCATTTGGGGGAGTTACTCAGTGTTTCTGGGTATTTCCTAGGTATATCTTCCATGTATACTCAGATTTCCATGGGTCTCTCCCAGGTATACATGTTATTAAACTTCTAGTTTTCTCCTATTAATCTGTCTTTCATTACAGGGGTGTCTCAGCCAAAGACCTAGAAGGGCAGAGGGAAAATTCTTTTCCCTCCCCTACACATAGTGGGCACTTGGACAGTATTATTTTGTCTTTCCTTCTCATGGCATCTTTGAGCTAATATGGTTAAATGTATGATTTCAAAATATATATCTTGAATTCTCATTGATACTCATTCACTTCTAGAGAGATCTATCAGCCTTATCTCTGTATTTAAGTTGAGAGTTAATTTTTAAAAAATAGAGCAGAGTCTAACTCCTACCTATACAAATAATGGGAACTTAACTCTGATTGTACTTAAAAATATGAACAATGCTTATGTAACTTTAGTTAGGCAACATCTGGAGCTGATTTCCTAACTTTGATTAAGAGAACCAGCCTGATGAATCCCAGATGTTTAAACATGGCTGTGTTTCTTACACTCACTAGATTATGACAGTGAATACATGGAAGGAAGGGAAACATTTATAAGAACTAGGTGTCAAAGTGGCCAAGAGGGGTTTTTGGGTGTTGGCTTCATTGCCGGGGTGGGGGGGGGTCTTTCTAAATGAACATCCCCTTTAAAGTTTTATGCATGTTATTAAGACAAAGGCCCGATCTTTGATAACCTCAATAGTATGTCATAATAGCTTCACTCATATTTATTCCTGCAGAAATATATTTTTGAGCATCTAAAGTCCTGTGGTTAGAAAGATAAATAATAAACATTCCCTGCCTTTGAGTCACTCAGTTTAGTGAAGGAGTCAGGCATGTGAGCAGTAATTAGAATCAATTACAATTGCTGTATTGAAGGACTGAGTTCAGAAAGTAAGCAGGTCTTCCAAGGAAGATAGGATAGTTTCAAAGAGAAGGAAGCACTGGGCTCAAGATTTCTATGCATTACCTCTATCAGCTGCATTTAGCTGTGCTAATATAATTCAGCTTCCATATATTTGTATGTTCCATTAGATCATGGGGCCATTTATGTGTCATAAAAATACATTAAAAGCAGCGATTTCTGAAATTGGACAACTATTTTGATAATCCAGTGTCACAGTGGTAAAATCATGATGATTAATCATGTTGACTTCCCATCATTTGGTAAAGCTTTTAGAAAAACAATAAATATTTTAATCTTTCTTTCCCACAAATTGTGCTTTTAAGTGAAAGAATGCCTTTGCCTTTTGCAATCTTTTTCTTACTCTAATGCATGCCCAGTGTTATGGACAGAAAAAGAAAATCAGAAATGTTCTGATTTCAAAATTTCTTTAGAAGTTTTTTTGGGGAAAGGTGTAGTAGTTGTTTTGTGACATACTTGAGTTCTCATAAAACCTGCTCCATTTTTCCCCCCAAGGAAATATCAACTCTGGGTGAAAAGAAACAAAATGTGTACCCTGAGAAGAATAACCCAAATGCCCTATTGACAGCAATTTTGTAAAGAATTAAAATGCATTGTTATGCTTTCAGAGGTAGAGAGGGATTAAGTATAAAATATTAGCCTGATGACAGGAATAAAAAAGGCTACCTAATTCTTACACAAACGTTTTCAGTAAAGATTAATGTCCCATCAGGCTCAAATGTACTTCAACTCCTTTCCTTACCCAGCTATGACTAGCAATTTCTTGCTTTTTTTCTGTATTCAGTGTCTCAGTACCTCTTTCTCTATCACCCATCAAACCTGAACTCCCCATTTACTCCTGTACATTCTTCCTCTGAATTAACAAATATTGTCCACTTTGACAAATATACCAGAGAACCTATATCAATAGACCTGGGCTGTTCCCTCTTCTTGGACAGTCTCCTGAGCTTTCAGCTCTTCACCCAGCAAATGCCTACTTATCTTTCACAACCTGGTTTTAAATATCAGTTCCCCAGAAAGGACTTCCCCAGTCGTTCTAGGCTTGCTAAGATCCATTCACCACCGCATATGCCCACATAACCATATCACATGATCTTCATCACATCTGTTTGCATGCTGAGTGTCTGTCTTTCTCACCTGATTGTAAGTTCCAGGAGAGCAGGAACTTTTTGTATTTATATCCATCGTTGTATTTTCAGCTCACTGCATTCATGCAGTAGATACCTGCTGAAAAGAAAACATTCAAAATCTTTGAATGTAATATTTAATTTTTTTGCTTTAATATTGAAAAAGATTGAGCATTTAATGTGATGAAGTTATGTCACAAAGGAGCTCTTTGGTCCTCACCCCAATCTCAATTTGTTCTTACTTAAGCTACTCATTCAGTAAATGGTACCACTCAGCTGCTCAAGTGGTAAGTGTTGGTCATTTTGATTATCCTCTTTCCAGTTCCTTCTAATTATCCCACCACTGAATTATGCAAGCTATATCTCAAAACATATTTCAAATCAATTGACTTCTCCTCATCTGTCCTGCTACTACTATCACTGTAATATTTCATGCTCTAATAATACCTTGCCTGATCTATCTAAAAGGTATGTGTTACCTTAGAGGCTTCAACACACTGGTCCCTCTGTCTGGACCAACTTTCTCATAAATGATTACATCGTGACCTTCAGGTCTCAGCTGAAACCTCACTTTTTCATGAAGATCTTCCCTCACCAATCTAACTGAGTGGGTTAATTTCTACCTTACTTGTTTTCTTCATGGTGCTCATCAGAATTTATAGTTATATAGTAAATTTTTTCTTGTTCAATGGCTACGTCAAGGGCTGGACTGTGTTATCCAGTATTTAGCCAGGTGTTGACTAGACAGCAAGATGCTTTTTTTTTTTTTTTCTGAATGAATAGAAGTTACATACATGAATTTGGTAAAGCTGTAAATATACTTTTTCAGTTTCTTAGGCACAGGGGCTGTGGCTTTTCATCACTCTTATTCTATATCTAGCATACTTCTTTATATATATATATATATGTTCATTTTTTATTAAATGTATATAAATAATGTTTTAGAGTCATCCAAAGAACTTGATGTCTTATTATATAAAGGTTGTCATCTATACTCTATATTAGAAAAAAAATTCAAGATGAATTGCATATCAAAGACAGTAAAACATCAATTACCAAAATCTAACTGTATAACTTTTGTTCAGTAAGTATTAACACCTGGTGTACAAGGTGCTATTGGCCTCTCTGAACAAGACAGAAACCATCTACTCAAGCGGTTTTATTATTGTAACTGGGGTGGCCCTTGCCTCAACATTTCAGGGTTGTTACTGTTGGGTTCCAATCCATCATGGGAAAATGGGTTTGACAATGTTCTCCTTACCTATTAGGAGTAGCAGCAAATCCAAAATAACTCCCTTCCCGGAGGTCCTATGGGGTTAAACACTCAGAACCAGACTCCCAGTGCTGCCCTAATGAATGAGTAAGTGCCTTAGATCAGCAATCTAACGTGCAGACCCTAAGATCCCCAGGTATGCTAAGATCCATTCTCTCCTGAAGCTCCTGGGCAGGGTCACCAGGGACGTGTGAGCCCAGGGGCTAAGCAGGGTGCTCTGTTAAGGGCACTGGCAGGTGCACTGGGATGATGCCTCTTTAAAACCATTCTTGTACTTCACAGGCCACAGGACAGGGTAAGGGAAGAAACATAATTTTTCTTCCACCCTTCTAGGTTCCTGACTGAGACCCTGCCCCCATAATAAAAGACAGATTAACTGGAGAAAAACCAACAGAAGTTTAGTAACATTCTTGATGGAAAAATTAATAGTTAATCAAGAAAGAAATGGAAAATTTTATATGAGACAACCTGAGGATTATAACCTGGAAAACAGTATTTCAGAAAGCTCTGAGGACTGTTTTGCCCATTAGAGGTCAAAGCAGTTGTATACATTTTTGAGACAAAGGGTTATATTTCAAATGATGTATTGACACTTTACACAATCCAGATCTACATGTACAAAGAAGCACATAGTGGGTCATGTGTCATCCTGGCCCATTAAAAGATTAAGAAGGAAGGTTATCTCCTAAGGAGTTGTAACCCTTGATGTGATTAAGAAGCAAGGAATGTTATCTCCTAAGCAGGTCTGGTTAATGCAGATGCACATGAGGCCCAAATTGGCAAAGAAATAAGTTATATTTAAAATGTTTTCATCCTGCCATAAAATAGGAATTTTATTTCGTCAACATGTATACCTCCTGTATACATGGGAGTTACCCAAAAAAACTGAGTAAAACTACCAGAAATGGCCAAAGCTGCCATCTTAAATACCATCTCCAGCAAAAGACAAAAGAAAGACATTTTGAAGGGGAGGCCAGTTATGGGAGGTTACCAGGAAAAGCTTGGTAACAAGAGTAAGGGTTGCTATGCAGATTTAAGTTGTTGCCTTCTCCACTGATAAGAATTTCTGGAGATTGAAAGTCCCCCTCCTCTTCCTGGGACAGAGAGGCAGACACCCTTACAAATGGAGATTGCCTTTATAAATGTAAATGTCCCTTACCAAAGCGCAATTTCTATTCTGTTTTCAGAGATTCCCCTGTGTCTGCTCTTCCTCAAATATAATGGGCTAAAACTAATCCTTATGCTAAAGAGGTATGTTTTGGAGTGGCATATTCTGCTGCTCTTCAGTAGCTTCAGAGGGTGGGTCACGATCGGGATGAGCATCGGCTAACTCTCCCAATCCTGGGGCTGCTCTTAGTTTAAACTAAGAAACATAAAAGGCTTTGTTCTGTTTTCTTTCCAAGGACAGTGGGGCCACCCAGTCACACCAATCTTCTTCTGATTCTGGAGAAGATCACAGAAAAAGTGAGTAAGGCTATCTGTGCTGATGGGGCATGCAGACAGGCCAGATTTGCCTCCCCAGTCTCTATCACTGTAAAAATGGGAGCCTCATATCCAAGGAAAAAAGCAATACCCTCTTAAGAAAGAGGCCATACAAGGAATCCAGCTGGTTTTAAACGGATTTCTAAAGTATGGACTAAGTAGACCCTGCAGGTCTCCTTGTAATACTCCTATTCTTCTGGTCAAGAAACCTCATACCAATGAATACTTACTCGTTCAGGATCTGTGAGCCATAAATGAAATAATTTAGGACATTCATCCTACAGTTCCAAACCCATATACCTTACTTAAGAACCATACCTGGAGATTATGATTGCTTCGCTGTATTAGATTTGAAAGATGTCTTTTTCTGTATTCCAGTAGAAAAGAAATTTCGGTTGCTATTTGCCTTTGAATGGCAAGACTCCAATTCCAAAACAAGAAGTCAATACTGCTGGATGGTGCTGCCACAAGGATTTAAAAATTCCCTCACCCTCTTCAACGAGACTTTGGCTAAAGATTTATGAGGATTATACGTGGATCAAGGTTGAGTAGAGGCCTTCCCAGCCAGAATGGAAAAAGCATCAGAAGTGACAACAGCCCTTCTTAAGGACATTATTCCTAGGTACGGCCTTCCCTCTACTATTCAGAGTGACAATGGATCTGCTTTTGTCACAGAAATAACACAAACAGTAAATAAAGCTTTAGGTATAAAATGGAAACTTCATTCATCATGGAGACCCCAATCTACAGGAAAGGCCGAGAAGATGAATCACACCCTGAAGAAAACTCTCACCAAGCTATGGAGGAAACTCATCTAAAATGGGACAAGGTCTTGCCAATTGCTCTCCTCCATATACAGTTGGCCCCTAGAAGCAGGCTAGGATTGAGCCCTTACAAAATTATATATGGGAGACAATTCTTAGCTTCTAAGAGTAAAGAAAGAGAAACGTTTCTCATGCAGGAGGTAAAAATTAAACAGTATGTACAACAGATTGACCAACTGTTAACTGCTACTCATGAGTTTGTGTCCCAGAGGTCTCCCCCTCACCTGGAAGTTCCCTTGCATCCCTTCAAAGCAGAATACTGGGTGCCGCTGGAAATGTGGAAAGAGCAAGGACCTGAGCAGCAGCTTGAAGAGAAATGGAAGGGACCCTATGACATTCTTCTTACTACTCATGCCTCTCAAATTGTATGGAATAAAACCATGGGTACATCACACTAGAGTAAAAAGATTATCAGAGACTGACCAGCCAGGCCTGCCTATAGCCAGTGAGCAGATTCCCAAGAAGTGGACATCTCACCTTTTGGGAAACCTTAAGTATTTGTTCTGGCAAGTGAAATGAAAGTTCTGTTTTCTTATCCTTTCTCATACCTTTTACCTTTCCCCACAAAACTATAGATTCATATGCTGATTCTTTCAGTAATTCTAACTGCTGGATATGTGGTCAGCTTCCTATTTCTGGGTCTTCAGGATTGCCTTGGTGGGTTTGCCCCCTTACAGGGAATGGTGTGGAAATAACTGGCAACAAGTCTCCCCAAACCAGTTCCAGACTGGGTTTCAGACTTATTTTCCTGAATTCCTAAGAGAATGAGACATATTTTTGTCTACTAAAGTTCCAATTGTCACTTCTCCTACCTCTAACTGGGTCTGTTGTGCCAAAAATGGCAGACAAAGAAATTGAGATCTTAATCATACAAAACTCAGATCTAGGACTTGGACCTCAAATATTTCTAATTCAGTATCCATTCCCCCAAATTTAGGCAGACTACACCCTATTTCAGCAGGAAGTAGCCAGAGCAATCATTGCCCTGTCCCTGAAAGATTTGGGGAAAGATAAAATCTAAGTGGGGATTAAAACCAAGTCTCCCTAAAACAGAGTTCCTCTGCCAAGTTTATGATTAACATCTCTATCCAAAATGATTATTCATTTTCTTGTCCAACATCTGTTCTCCTCAAGATTGAGGAGTATCAAAGAAAAAGGGAGAGTGAAACTGAGCAGGACCCTGTTGTCTCCTGGGCACAGAAGCCTGTCTGTGTCTCCTGTTTCTTGTTTGTAGGGAATAGACTCTAGCCTCCATGACCTTCCCTGAGTTCCAAAGAGCCGATTTGAACAGCTGCTAATCAGGAGGGGATGCAGAGACAAGGGAGGAGCACCAAGAAACAATAGTGCAGCCTTGGGGCAGGGTTTTGGTTCCATCTTAAGGGATAACAATATCTTTGAGCTATTTACAGAACTAAAACCCCCAACAAATGGAAGATGTCAGCGTTCTTTATTCCAGAGGAAGATGTCAGCATTCTTTATTCCAGAGAAGACCACCTGAGGCCAGATTAAAGGAACCAGAGAAACTCACCAAGAGATTACCAGATTAAAGGAGTGCTGGCCCTGCACACACCCTAATCTTATCAGCAACCCTGCTCTTGAGGCATTGCTATAAAGCTCCCCATGAAATCCTCCCAGGTTGGGACACATAGTTTTGAGGAGCATGAGCCCACTGTGTCCCCCTTTGTCTGGCAAAGCAATAAAGCTATTCTTTCCTACTTCACCCAGAACTCTGTCTCCAAGATTCAATTCGGCACCAGTGCACAGAAGCCAAGTTTTTGACATCATTATCAATGGAGAAAGCACTTCTTAAATACGCATAACAAACCTTAATAAGCAATTCTTGTTTACCATGCTTTCCCTGGTCACATTCCCTTAACTGCCTCCCTTGCTCAGAAGCTGCAAACTCCTTTACCTCCGTTTAGCTTGAGATAAACCAAAGTTCTAATCACCCCTCTGAGTTACTCGTTAGGTGCTCCCATGTGTACACTCATGATACAAATATTAATAAACATGTTTGTTTTTCTCCTGTTAATCTGTCTCTGGCCAGTCTAATTTACCAGGTCCCATGCTGGAGAATCTAAGTTGGGTAGAGGAAAATTTTTTTCCTCCCCACAATGCCACAATTTGTAGAAATGTATAAATAACATGTGACATGAGTTCATGGGATGGCAAGATCACATTTACTTGAAGGAACCAGGACAATTATGGAGAAAATGGTCTTGGAAGTTCACATTGAAAGTAGGACAAAGCTTGAACATGTGGAAAGGTAGCAGAGAAGATCAACTGAATGTAATAATACAAAGACACAGCAGGGAGAATAATACATGACTGGGGGGAAGAAAGACCTGGAAAATTAGTGCTAGAGACAGATTATGGATATCCTTGACTGGCAAAGTAAGGAAACTTGACTTCAGCTAGAAAAACAATTTTAAGCTGGGCTGTGGTCTGCATGTAGAAATGATGGGATCAGGAGCATATTTAAATATTCTAGGAAAGAAGTTAATGAGATTTAGAGTAGAAGCAGTGGAAAAGGACAGAAGAAAGATGAACTGGATTGAAAGAGGTACAGTGACTGATGATGCTGGATGTGAGGAGAGAGCAGAGTCAAAGAAACTGCCAGTTTCTGATGAAAAGATCAGTTGACATCATAGCATGACTCACCCCAGAGATTCAAATTCTTGTTCTGCCCCAAGGAACAAGAGCTTTTGGGTTGTTGTTGTTCTTGTTTTGTGTGTGTGTTTCTTTTTCTTTCTTTAATATTTTTGCCTAAAAAATTTCCAAATTTTCTCTCAGAGTTAGAACATAACTCACAAAAAACTGCTTTACCCACTCAGGGGTCTTCTATGAGCTTTCCTTTTGTCAGGTGCAAGGTTTTTTGCCCAACAACCAAGAATTTCCTTTGAAATTCTACCCTTAAGAATCATTTATCCTTTCTTTTATCAATTAGGGAAATAATAGCTCTTGACACATGACAGTTGTTATAATCTTATAAGTGAGTTTCATATACTCCTCATTTTATCCTGATCACAGCGCCATGAGAAAGGCTTTGAGACTCATTCGTATGTGGGAAGCAGTGTACGTTGTTTAGCTGTTATTAAAGTTATCTGTGAAACTGGAAATAATAAAAAGCCACCTATGAGCAGCTGCAGCCCCATGGGCATACCTGGGGACATCTGTAGTTTTAAAGAACATGAGGCAAGAACTACCAGTGTGCTGTGTCAGAGCCCAGGTTCCGCAGTCAGATCTGGGCATAAGTACCTTTTCAGGCAATTGCCAGTTGCATGATCTTGGGCAAATTACCTAGCTTCTCTGGACCTTAATTTCCCTTATCTATATAATGGGGTTATAGTGATCAATCTCATTAAATGGAAAAAAAATGCTAGTATCAGTAACAGCTAATATGCTAAGTACCAAACAATCACTAAGAGTTTTACATGCAATATCTCAGTTCATTCTCAGAATAGCCCTGGAGTAGGTACCAGCAGGATTTCCATTTTATACATGAAAAAATTGAAGGCCTTTGAAACACTGATTTGACTAGATTGCAATGCCAGTAAAGTGCCAAATGAGGATTTAAATCTCTGTTGGCTGATATTATATTGCTGCTTTTAAATTATTCTGTACCATCATTGTACATGTAAAGTACTTAACAGCATCCAGATGCAGTAAGGACCAAATATGTAATATTGCTGTGATGGTTATTACTCTCTTTAGTCTCAAATCAAATTACAACTTCAATGGTATAATATATGTACTCCACAAACTATTTAATGTTTAATAGAACTAAAGTTTAAGTAAAAAATGTCAAGCAGGGTAGAATCAGATGAAAGCAACTGATTTTAAAGTGCTAATAGAATATTAAGATATAAAATGGGTTTTAAGATGGATTGGAGAGTTAAAAGATAAAAGTGCTAAGGACACTGAAAAGAGAATAGGTGGAGGGAGGGAAGGACCAGAAAAGGAACATCATCATGCTAGCGTTTTGCCATCTTCCCCTAATGAATTGGGAAAGCAATGGCTGCAGCAGACCTATCTGCAGGCATGGAGTCTATACCACAGACAGCATATGATTGTACTACAACCAGGATAGTCTGTAGGCCAACCATCTTATTGTGCAGATTGATTGAGGGGATAGTGTGAATTGCACATAAGATTTGTTGGCCACAAGTACCCTGGGAAGAGGCCAGGGTAGAAGCCCTGGGAATAAAATGGTAGAGATTCTTGCATAAAATGGCTACACCAGATTCTGTGAGAGTCTTACTAATGTGCTCCATAGCACAGGGGTCTATGAATCAGGGAGTAGCTTGGGGAAAACCATGGACTGGAGCTGCCAACATGCTGGAAAGAAACCTTAGCTTGTGAAAGGGAGAGGACTCATGTTTCTACCTGGGAAAAGTTGAAATCAATGGCAGGAAATCCTTCTGAGGACTTGAACTTGATGTCAGTAAGCAACACATGGTTCTGCATGAGGTTGGTCTCCAAGAGTAAAGATGTCATAGCCCCTCCCTGTTGTCTCAGTGAGATTGCTGATCTCAAGAGTGCCAGTAACCAGGTAGGTACTTAATGCCATTATGGTTCTGCATTAGTGCCTCATTCCCAGATTCCTAATCTGTTCAAACACCTGCATGGGACCACATTCTGAATGAAGCTGGACCTCCAAGTTGTATCCGTATCACCTGTATAACTTGCTGATGTCTCCTGAAGTGTCTGGAGCTCATGGCCTCCCCAGGGAACGTCATATTTCTGAGCCAAACTCAAGACAGTTGTTCTTTTCCTGCCTGCTTCTGACTGACCAAGGGAAACTTTCCTACAGAAAAATGGTACCAGATGAAGACTGAACTTGAGAAAAATGATGCCAGGTGGAGATTGAACTACATGAAACATGGTTAGTCATTTCTAAAAGTATAGCTGAATCCACACTCAGAGTTTATAATAATTATGCATACACTATGCTAGTTCAACATGATTTTTAAAATAATGAAAATTAAATTACCCAAAAGATTGTAGATCTGTCTCTACACAGGAGTTTGATTTGCATGGTAAAACAATGGTCATTAAAAAAAAAAAAAAAAAAAAAAACAATGGTCATGCTTTTGTTTAACTAAACTGACCAACAGTTTGATTGATTTAACTGAATGAGCCAGTTATTTTTTGTGCTGAGCCGACTGTAGAAGCCATGCATGTAGGCTGTAGACATGAAGCCATGCATGTAGGCTGTAGACATGAAGCCATGCATGTAGGCTGTAGACATGAAGCCATGCATGTAGGCTGTAGACATGAAGCCATGCATGTAGGCTGTAGACATGAAGCCATGCATGTAGGCTGTAGACATGAAGCCATGCATGTAGGCTGTAGACATGAAGCCATGCATGTAGGCTGTAGACATGAAGCCATGCATGTAGGCTGTAGACATGAAGCCATGCATGTAGGCTGTAGACATGAAGCCATGCATGTAGGCTGTAGGCATGAAGCCATGCATGTAGGCTGTAGGCATGAAGCCATGCATGTAGGCTGTAGACATGAAGCCATGCATGTAGGCTGTAGACATGAAGCCATGCATGTAGGCTGTAGGCATGAAGCCATGCTGGCACAAAGAAGCAGAGAATACGGAGTTCACCTTATACGTGTTTTAGTCAGTATTGTCCATATTCTGTGCTTTAAAGGAGCACAGAATCGCTCATGCTGAATTTCAATTAACATGGTTCACTTTATACAAGAGGCATCTTATAATTTCGTGTCTCTTCTCCCATCTCCTTGCCTTGCAGTAACAAGTATCTTTACTTTCTTTTGATGCTACTTCAAATAATCAATTTGAGCTATAGAAAATACTGGAGAGTTTCACCTCAAAAGAAAATTTGGGGCAAGTTTTCAGTGAAAACAGAATTATAATAGAATCCACTATGCATACCTCTACTACTGAGAGCAGACCTCATGTTTTTATAGTCACCCAGCGCTAACGCAGCAGGAGGGCTCTGTCCTAGACTCTTTGTGGCTCCAGACTCCTTTATTTCCTTTCTTCTCACTGTAGGAGAATGTTTCCTTTTCCCTGTGTCTCAGGGCCTATGAGCCATCATTAGCCCTTCTGGCTCTATATCTTGCTATTTATCTTCTTGGCTTTCTTCTGTTTCGATTTTCGTATTTTATTATTTTTGCTTCTCTGTGAATAAGACTAGACTCGCGGCTAAATTAAAAGCTGAAGGAATAATAGTTCATTACCACTTGTGAATACCTGTTGCATGCCAGGTGCTATAGGTGCTCTGCATACCTTATTTCTAATAAAACAACCCTATAAGCAAGGTTCATATTCACATTTTACAGCTGTGGAAAGTAAAGCTTAGAGACTAAGGGAAATCTTGATCATGCGGCTGATAAGTAACAAAACTAATGGAAGACCTCAGGACTGTTGCCTTCCAGAGGTTGCACTCTCTTTCCTATCCTCAGAGTCTATTCACTTGGTCTAGCTTAGCATGGGTTACCTTCCCAGGCATGGAATACTAAACTGTCATTGATGACCATAGAACTTTTATCTTTATCAAAGGATTAGGTTTCTTCTTTAATTTTGTGACATTTCTTTTGCCGGCCTGTCTAGAAACTATAGCTCTAACTGGAAACTCATTAGACTGTGCACTCCTGTCTGACTTCAAAGGCTCTGCTCTTTGCATCTTGCTACACTTCCTATCAAGCATGATTGATCAGTTATCACCCATCCACCAAGTGCTGGAAGCTACAACAAAATTTAAACTTCAATGGCTGAGTTTCTTGGAAATGCTTTCAAACATATAATTGGAATTTTCTGACTTAAATACACCTCAGCTACACTTTTCTAAACTGTTCTTTCTGAGACACTGTCAGTCACAATACAGTTATAAGAAACAAAACTTTAGCTATTTGAATCAGAAAAGGATTCAAAACAAGGAAGGAGTAGACTCTAGGCAGGTCCTCCAGGAATGACCCTCACAGTAACAATGAGGAACTTGCCAATCAGAGGAGCCGTTCCTTCTACCCCAATCAAGGGGTAGGAATCACAAGGCTACCACAACACCTTTACAACTGCTGCTGGGCATCTCTATGGCAGCAACCAGGCACTAGAGTGCCAATTTAGAAAGACCCAAAGTCTTTGGCTGTGGTTGCCCACAGAAGACAGCACTACAGCAAATCACCGGCCTCTACTTCACTTCCATCATGAGTGGATCTCATTTGTAAACCCTGCCTGGTGTCTAGAACCCTCACTGCAAGGGAGTTTGAAAAGCAATTTTTAGTTTTTCAGTCTCTGCCACACAGAAACGTTTTAGAAAGCAGATGGAATAGAGAGCCAGTAAACCAATTATTCTTATTCAACAGAGGAGTATTTGGTAAACAGTTTTCTTTGTTTTGTATTGAAATGAGATGGAGAATTTTTGGCAAATAGCTATAATAAGGTAAACAACATCAGAGCACACCATGTGAGTATCTCATTTATCTGGATGACTGGTGTGTTGCCTTACTGGATGTGTATTTATACTTCATTGATGACAATATTTGACAAAGGGTTTTCCTTTATAAAATGCATAAGTGATCTCTTAAGTGGAGGAGATCTGTCTTAAAGACTGACTCCAGGTAGAGAGACTCAAAATGTAGAATGTAAGCTCTATAATCCTTAGGGTATAGAAAGACTGGAAGAGAATGGAAGGTATCTTCTTGGGAAAAGCTAGACCTCTTATATTTCAGATTAAGCTAAAAGAAATTCAGTATTACAGGGAATCTTTAACCAATTCAAAGCAAACTACCCAACTTAAAATTGTTTAAAGACCTAAATGTAAGACTGGATACTATAAAACACCTAGAGGAAAACATAGGCAGAGCACACTTTGACATAAATAGCAGCAATATCTTTTTCACTCCATCTCCTAGAGTAATGGAAATAAAAGCAAACAAATGGGACCTAACTAAACTCAAAAGCTTTTGCACAGGAAAGGAAAACATAAACAAAGTAAAAAGACAACCCACAGAATGGGAGAAAATATTTGCAACAATGCAACTGACAAGGGATTCATCTCCAAAATTTATAAACAGCTCATGAAGATCAATATTACAAACACAAAAACAAAACCAAACAATCGAATCAAAAAATGGGCAGAAGACCTAAAAAGACATTCCTCCAAAGAAGACATACAGGTGGCCAAGAGGCACATGAAAAGAAGCTCAACATCACTAATTATTAGAGAAATGCAAGTCAAAGCTACAATGATATATCACCTCACACCAGTCACAATGGCGATCATCAAAAAGCCTACAAACAATAAATGCTGGAGAGGCTGTGGAGTAAAGGGAACCCTCCCACAATGTTGGTGGGAATGTAAGTTAGAGAACAGTATGGAGGTTCCTGAAAGAACTAAAAATAGAGCTACCATATGATCCAGCAATCCCACTACTGGGCATATATTCAGAGAATAACATGGTTCAAAAGGATACATCCACCCCAATGTTCATTGCAGTGCTGTTTACAATAGTCAAGACACAGAAGCAATCTAAATGTCCATTGACTGATGAACAGATAAAGTACATATATACAATGGAATATTACTCAGCCATAAAAAAGAATGCAATAATGCTATTTGCAGCAACATGGATGGACCTGAAGATGATCATACTAAGTGTAGTAAGCCAGACAGAGAAAGAAAAATATTATATGATATTGCTTACATGCATAATCTTTAAAAAACGATACAAACGAACTTATTTACAAAACAGAAACAGACTCACAGACTTAGAAAACAAACTTATGGTTACCAGGGCAAGGATGGCGGGGAGGGATAGATTGGGAGTTTGGGATTGACATGTACACACTGCTATATTTAAAATAGATTATCAACAGGGACCTACTGTATAGCACAGGGAACTCTGCTCAATACTCTGTAATAACCTAAATGAGAAAAGAATTTGATAAAAAATAGATACATGGATATGTATAACTGAATCACTTTGCTGTATGCCTGAAACGAACACAACATTGTTAATCAACTATACTCCAATATAAAATAAAAAAATTTTTTAAATAAAAAGGAAAGAATTGATGGGAAAGGGGAGGAAATTCACAAATAATAATGATGTAAAACAGTAATGAGAATTTCTTTGAGAAATATTCAAAATGATATTGGCAATTTAATAAAAATATACACACCCCTGGAAAAAAATAGATAACAAACAAGGACCTACTGTATAGCACAGGGAACTCTGCTCAAATTGTGTAATAACCTAAAATGGAAAAGAATTTGAAAAAGAATATATATATATATATATATATATATATATATGTGTATAACTGAATTACTTTGCTGTACACCTGAAATTAACACAACATTGTAAATCAACTGTGGTCCAAAATAAAATAAAATTTTTTTAAAAACCCCAAAGCTAACTGAGTGACTCCTATAAATTGAAGAAGTGAGAAAAAAACCCCAACAAATCCATATTGAAGTGGGTAGGACAGGCTGAGCCACAATCTTACCATAAACCACATCCCTGGTACAGTGATCCACAATCAGGAGGATACTCAAAACCCTGAGCTTCTCCCTGATGAACAAAGGTTTTGAACCCCACATCAGGCACCCTAACTTTTAAGATCTGCACCTGAGAGATGAGCCCCAAAACTTCTAGCTTTGAAAACCAATGGGTCATGGGTCCAAGAGAACCACAAGGCTATAGAGAACTGAGAAACGGTTCGTAAAGGGCTCCCGTGCATAGATTCATCCATCCCAAGGCCCAGCACAGAGATGATAGCCAACTGAAAAGCACCCAGACTTTCTGTGAATAAGGCTTATTTGCTTATCTCAAAGCATCAGCCTGAGGACCAAGCATCCAATTTAACGAACATCTAGTGACCTACTTAAATACTCTCCTAAAATAGAGGCCAAGAGATGCCATCTTTGTGGTCTCCTTCTGCCCTATGTCAGGTTGCTGTTATCTCCTGGAAAGCAGCTTGTACACTCATCTGTCATCCGAATTTTAACATCTGCCACCCAGGGGACACCTCTAGATCATCTGGCTCTGGTGACTAGTAGGGGTTAGGCTTATGGGTCCCACAGGACTCTAACAAATGGAGAAAGAGATCTTAACCAGCTACCACCCACAGGGCACAGCAGAGAAGCAATATAGTAAGGTGTCCAGTCTTTCTGTGAAAGAGGCCTACTAGCTTATCTTTATAGCTGTGGCCTGAAGGGTAGGCTTCTAAGTAGACACACATCTAGGGTCTGATTATAACCCCCTCAGAGAGTGAGGAGGATGGCAGGCACCATATTAGCACTCCCCTTCTGCTCCACCCCAGGTCATTGGTGTCTTTAAGAAAGGAACTTGTGTATAAGTCTGGTGTCCCAGCTTTTGTGTCTGCCACCCAGAGGATAATCCCTTGAAAGCCTGACATTAGTAGCCAGCCGTGCTTATGTTTATGGGTTCAATGTTTATGGTGGCAAAGTAAGAAGGAATTCTTAACTGGCTATCACCCCAGGTCTCAGCACAGAGAGAGGAGACAGAAATGTCCATATCCCAGTCTTCCCTTGAAAGGTGTATATTTTTGTATTTTAAAAGTTGCTGCCTGAGGACCTGGCTTCTAATCAGCCTGAATCTAGGTGCTGACTAAGATGCTGCCCTTTGGACACTGACAGGATTTGGGCATACCTCAAATACTGGGATCCACTAAAAATAAAATAGGCTGCTTGGACAATCACAAAGATTTGAGAGACCTAAGAGCTAGGGCAGAGTTGAATGATAATATTCATCTCCTACAGGAGACCACTCCTTCAAGACAGGGGGAGGTGGCAATTTTATCTAATGCATAGAAATGCATAACCCATACAGGGTCAAGGAAAATAAAGAAACAGAGGAATATGGTTCAAATAAAAAAAGATGGAACCTCAGTAAAAGAACTTAATAAAATGGAGATAAGAGATTTACCTGACAGAGTTCAAAATAATGGTCATAAAGATACTCACTGAGCTCAGAAGACTGAATAAATAAAATAAATTTTACAGAGAGATAGAAAATAAAAGAAAATATTAAATAGAAGTCAAGTCACAGAGCTGAAGAATACAATGATTGAACTGAAAATATAATAGAGGGGCTCAATAACAAAGTAGATGATGCAGAAGAAAGGATCAATGAACTCAAAGATACTGCAGTGGAAATCACATAATCAGAGCAACAAAAATGGATTAAAAAAGGGAAAATTGCTTAAGGGACTTATGGGACAACATCAAGTGGACCAACATTCATATTATAGGGATCCCAAAGTATAAGAGAGAGAAGAAAGGGACAGAAAATATTTTTGAGGAAACAATAGCTGAAAACTATCCTAAACTGGGGAAGGAAAAAAGGTTCCAAAAAAAGATGAATCCAAAGAGACCCACACCAAGACACATTATAATTAAAGTGGAAAAAGTTAAAGACAAAGAGAATCATAAAAGCAACAAGAGAAAAACAACTTGCCACATATAAGGGAAGCTTTATAGGACTAGCAGCAAAATTTTCATCAGGAACTTTGTAGGCTAGAAGGGACTGGCATGATATATTCAACCTACTGAAAGAAAAAAAAGCTGCTAACCAAGAATACTTTATCCAGCAAACTTTTCCTTCTGAATTGAAGGAAAGTTTTCCAGACAAACAAAAGCTAAAGGAGTTCATCACCACTAGACTGTCCTTTACAAGAAATGTTAAAGGAAATTCTTTAAGCTGAAGTAAAAGGGCACTGATGGTAATAGGAAAACATATGGAAGTATTAATCTCACTGGTAAAGGTAAATATGTAGTAATTCAGAATAGTCTAATATTGTAAGGTGATGGGTTAATTATTTATAAAGCTAGTATGAAGGTTAAAAGGCAAAAGTAGTAAAAATAAGCATAAACCACAATAATTTGTTAATATATATACAAGCTAAAAATGGAAATTGTGACATCAAAAATAAATTATGGGGGAAGAATATGCAGAGCTTTAAAAAATGTTCAAATTAAATTTGTTGTCAACTTAAAATAGATTGTTATAGATATAAGTTGTTCTATGTAAACTTCATGGTAACCACGATGCAAAAACCTATAGTATATACACAAGAGAAAAAAAAAATCTAAGCATACCACTATAGAACATCAAATCACAAACAAAACAAGCAAAAGAAGGAGAAAGGAGCAAAGAAATTACAAAATAACCAGAAATCAATTAACAAAATGGCAATAAGTACATACTTATCAATAATTACTTTAAATGTAAATGGAATAAATCCTTCAATTATAAGATACAGAGTGGCTAAATGGATAAAACAACAAGACCCATCTATATGCTGCCTACTAGAGACTTGTTTCAGATCAAAGGACACACCACACACAGACTGAAAGTGAAGGGATGAAAAAGATATTCCATGCAAATGGAAATTTTAAAAATCTGAAGTAGCTATATAAGCATACCTTGGAGATACTGTGGGTTTGATTCCAGACTACTACAGTAAAATGACTATCTCAATAAAGTGAGTCACAATTTTTTTTGTTTCCCAGTGCATATTAAAGGTTATGTTCCCACTATACCATAGTCTATTAAATTTGCTATATATATATATATATATATCTCCTTATATTTAAATAATGTACATACCTTAATTTTAAAATACTTTATTGATAAAAATTCTAATCATCTGAACCTTCAGCAAGTCATAATCTTTTTGCAACAGTAACATCAAAGACCACTGATCACAGATCACCATAACAAATATAATAATAATAATAGTTTGAAATATTTTGAGAATTACCAAAATGTGACAGAGACATGAAGTGAGAAAATGCTGTTGGAAAAATGGCACAGATAGACTTGCTTGATGCAGGGTTGACAAAAACCTTCAATTTGTTAAACAACAACAACAACAACAACAAAACCCACCACAGTACCTGTGAAGTGCAATAAAATGAGGTATGCCTGTACTTATATCAAGCAATAGACTTTAAGACAAAGACTGTAATAAGAAACAAAGAAGGTCATTATATAGTGATAAAGAGGTCAATCCAACAAGAAGATACAACATTTGTAAATATTTGTGCATCCAATATAAAAGCACCTAAATATATAAACCAACTATTAACAGCCTAAAGGGAGAAATAGATGGCAATATGATAATAGTAGGGGACTTTAATACCTCACTTTCATCAATGAATAGATCATCCAGAGAGAGAATCAATAAGTAAAGATTGGCCTTAACATGTTTAAGACTGGATGGACTTAACAGACATACACAGAACATTTCATCCAAAAGCATACACATTCTTCTCAAGTGCATATGAAGAATTCTACAGGATAGATCATATGTTATGCTGTAAAATGGGTCAATGAAAAAATATCAAAAGAGAAATTTAAAAAATAACATACCAAAGCTTATGGGATGCAGCAAAAGCAGTTCTAAGCAGAAAATTTATAGTGATTAATGTCTACATCAAGATTAAGAAAAATGAAACAACCTAACTTTACACTTCAAGGAATTAGAAAAAGAACAACAAATTACAAAATTATTAGAAGGAAGGAAATAAAGATCTGAGCAGAAATAAATGAAAGAGACTAAAAAGACAAAAGAAAAGATGAAACTGAGCTGGTATTTTGAAAAAGTAAGCAAAATTGACAAACCTTTAGCTAGACTCACCAAGAATAAGAGAGAGGACTCAAATATGTAAAATTAGAAATGAAAGAGGAGACCTTACTACACCAGATAAATACAAAGGATCACAAGAGACTACTGTGAACAATTACACATCAACAAGTTGGACAACCAAGAAGAAGTGGATAAATTCCTAGAAACATACAATCTACCAAGACTGAATCATGGGAAAAAAAAAAAAAAGAACAGACTGATTACTAGTAAGGAGATTCAATCAGTAATCAAAACCTCTAACAAACAAAAAGTCCAAGACCAGATGGCTTCACTAGTCAATTCTATAAAACATTTAAAGAAAAATTAATACCAATCCTCTCCAACTATTCCAAAAAATATAAGAGGGAGTACTTCAAAACTCATTTTATGAGGCTGGCATTACCCTGATGCCAAAATTAGACAAGGACACTACCAGAAAAGAAAAGTACAGTCCAATATCCCTGATGAACATAGATGCAGAAATCTTCAAGAAAATATTAGCAAACCAAATTCAACAATACATTAAAAGACTCATACATCATGATCAAATGGGTTTTATCCAGGGAAACAAGGATGGTTCAACATCTGCAAATAAGTCAATGTGATATATTACATTAACAAAACGAAGGATTAAAACCATATGATCATCTCAATAGATGCAGAAAAAGCACTTGACAAAATTCAACATCGATTTATAATAATAACTCCTAACAAAGTAGATATAGAGGGAACATACCTCAACATAATAAAGGCCATACGGGACAAGCCCACATCTAACATCATACTCAGTGGTATAAAGCTAAAAGCTTTAGGGTCAGGGACAAGACAAGAATGCCCACTCTCACCATTTTTATTCAACATAGTATTGGAGGTCTTAGAGCAATTAGGCAAGAAAAGGTATAAAAGGAATCCAAATTGGAAAGGAAGAAATAAAACTCACTAGTTGCAGATGACATATTATTATATATATATCAAAAATCCAAAAGACTCCACCAAAAAAAACTGTTGGAATTAATAAATTTAGTAAAGTTTCAGGATACAAAATCAATATAAAAACTGTTGTGTTTCTATACACCAATAATAAATTATCAGAAATTAAGAAAACAATCTCATTTATAATTGAAACAAAAATAAATTTAACCAAGGAGGTGAAAGACCTGTATACTGAAAACTATATGACCTTACTGAAAGGAACTGAAGAAGACACAAATAAATTGAAATATATTCCTTATTCATGGATTGGAAGAATTAATATTATTAAATGTGCATACTACCCAAAATAATCTACAGATTCAATGCAATCTCTATCAAAATTCCAATGGAATTTTTCACAGAAATAGAACAAACAATCCTAAAATTTGTATGGAACCACGGAAGACAAATTGAAAGCAATCTTGAGAAAGAAGAACAAATTGGAGGCAACAAAGTACCTAATTTCAAACTATATTACAAGAGCTATAATCATGAAAACAGTATGGTATTGGCATAAAAACAGAGAGATAGATTAATGGAACAGAAGAGAGCCCAGAAATAAACCGATGTATATATGGTCAATTAATTTCTTTAAAGGAGCCAAGACTATACAATGGACAAATGACAGTTTTCAGTAACTGGTGTTGGGGAATCTGGAACACATGCAAAAGAATGACAGTGGACCACTATCTTATACCACACACAAAATTTAACTCAAAATGGATTAAATATTTGAATGTTATACCTGAAACCATAAAACTTCTAGAAGAAAACATAGATGGTAAGCTCCCTGACATAGGTCTTAGCAATGATTTATGGATTTGACATCAAATGCAAAGAAATAAAAACAAAAACAAGTGGGACTACATCCAACTAAAAACCTCTGCACAGCAATGGAAACCATCAACAAAATGGAAAGGCAACCAACTGAATGCGAGAAAATACTTGCAAACCATATATCTGATAATGGATTAATGTTCAAAATATATAAAAACATACACAACTCAATGGCAAAATAACAATCCAATTAAAAAATGGGCAGAGGATCTGACTAGACATTTTTCCAAAGAAGACATACAAATGGCCAACAGGTACATGAAACAGTGCTCAACGTTACTTATAAACAGGGAAATGCAAATCAAAACCACAATGGGCATCACCTTATACCTGTTTGAAGATTATGAAAAAGACAAGAAATAACAAGCGTTGCCAAGGAGGTGGTGTGTACTTTTGGTGGGAAGGTTAATTTGGTGTAGCCACTATGTAAAACAGTATAGTGGTTCCTCAAAAAATTAAAAATTAAACTACCATGTCATCCAACAATTAACTTCTGGGTATTTATCTACAGGAATCAAAAATACTACTAACTCAAAAAGATATGTGCACACCCATATTCACTGCAACATTATTTACAATAGCCAAGACATGGATGCAATATAAGTGTCCATCAATGGATGAATAAATGAAGGAAATGTGGAATTGAGTGGAATGTTATTTACCCATTAAAAGAAGGAAATCTTGCTATTTACAACATCACGGATGAAGCTTGAGTGCATTCTGCCAGGTGAAATAAGTCAGAGAAAGACAAATACCATATGTTCTCACTTATTTGTGGAGTCAAAAAAAAAACAAAACAATAAACCTCAGATACAGAGAACAGATTGTTGCTGGTTGCCAGAGGTGGGGGGTTTGGGTGGTGGGTGAAATAGATGAAGACAGTCAAAAGGTACAAACTTCCATTTATAATAAAAATTAATTTGTGGATGTAATGTACAGCATGGTGACTATAGTTAATAAAATTATATTATATATTTGAAAGTTGATAAGAGAATAAATCTTTAGTTCTCATCACAAGAAAAAAATTTGTAACTGTGTGATGAGGAATGTTAACTAGACTTATTGTGGTGATCATATCACAATATACACAACTATAGAATCATTATGTTGTATACCTGAAACTAATATAATGTTATATATCAATTATATCGGAATAAAAAGGAATTTGAGTCCTTGAAATCTGATTCTTAAAAAAAGTATGATCCATACAAATACAACTGAAGCCTGTCATAGTTCATTTTATTTTATTTCACCACAACCTCATGCACATCATTTTAGCAGGTTTATTATGCAGCTTTATATCTCCATTTAAATGACAGCATGTCTGAAATCAAAGTAGAATCTGAATCCTGGATTTCAAGGCATAAATGCAAAGTTATTACTATCATAAGTTGTGGGCAGAATTATTTATTTCCAATACAAAGGGATCTTAATTTATGTAACAGGTTTGAGGTTACGTTCCTTAGACGCAGAGCCTGAGACAAGAATTCAAATGCAGATTTTTTTCAGGGAGTGCTCTTCAGAAAAAATCTGTAAGAGTGGAAGTAAAGTAAAGCAGGATAAGAAAGGTGAACAAGCGGGGAAAAGGCAGTAATCTGTGGGGTGAGGCAGCTCCCGTCAGCTGAGGACAGTTTCTTGGAAAAGGCAGAGGCTGCTGTAAGCCTTTAACAGCCACACTCATGGGACCAGGGAGGTGGGTGCACTGGATCATAAAGGGGGATATGGGTTGGGCACCACCTACCTATTGCAATAGGAAAGAAGGAACTGCAATTGGCATAATTCACAACAGTCATAATAGTTGCTTCCCTCTGGCCCAATTTAAGGACAACTAAGCTAGCAGCAATGGCTGCAGAAGGAGTGAGTCTGGATGATCATCTTTGTACCATGGGATAATCAAAGCGACACATGATTGGACAACCAGGGCTAGGCCTTGAACAAAGGGCAGTCAATCCATATGAGGCAATCAATCCATCTGTCCAATCCATAATGGACAATCCATTGTCCAATGAGCTACGATAGGACCAGATTTAAAAGATGACCTGGGAGACCAGCTTTTTTAGTTTAAATATTTGAAGTAGGCAGTATTGGGAGCATAAATTGAAAAGTCAGAGAGGTCATGATTATCTAACGTAGAGGCTGAAGTTATGAGGGCAGAAGAAACTACAAATAAGCAAGCAAGCATGAGGCAGAGACAAGTCATATAGACAGTATCGGTGAAGAAACCATTTGCTGGAGAAACGCAGGATGGAAGACAAAGTAGAAACATAAAGGGTAGCTAAATCACATTGGTAGAGCTCCAGAGCAAAGAACTGAAACATCCTGATGTTACTTTTATTTCGTCAGATAGGGAAAGATTTCAAAGAGCAAAATCGGGAAACACCAGACTGGATAAACTGCCTCTGGAGGAGGCAGATACTGTTATTTCCATGGTCTTGTTTTCTTCAACACTGAAATGCTTCTGGTATGCTTGACAGTGCAATTGTTCTGCATAAGGGATACTAAAGAATCCTGGAGGCAAGGGTGCTACCAGGAGACTGGTAAAAAAAAAAAAAAAAAAAGGTGACTTTGAAGAAGATAGATGCCCAAGCACAATTTTTAAGTTGTTAATGGTGGAGTGTGTGATATAAACCAATTTGCACAGTGATTTTTTTTTTTTTTTGATGAAATGTGATTCAACTATGGGGATGAGGGAGCAGTTGAAATCTGGACTACTCAATATTATTTCCCTGAGGAAGGGACAGAGATGTACCAAGAATTCAAAGTGATCTCACAGGAAAAGTACTTGCCAATCAGGGAAGGATTTCTGGAGGAGGAGACGCCAGAGAAAGATGTGAAGGATGAGCAGGTGTTAGCCTGGTGAAGAGGAGGGAAGCTCAGGGTCACTTTCTAGAAAATAGTGAGAAGCGTTGGACTTGATTATGTCTATGGATCTTGCTAGCTTTGACTCTTTTAGTGTTCTTAGATATAAGGTCTTAGGCATTCTGATCTCCTGCAGCAGGTGGAGAGAGAGCTTGGGTGGCCTGGGCCAGAATTTAGTAAGGGGAGTCATTTCTGCAGTGCTCTGAGGTTGCTGAAACAGTGATGGTAGTAGGGAGGCTGAAACCTGATTATCACAACTCATCCCCTCTCCCCCATAAGAATATTCTATAAGAAGTATTAAATATACAAATTTTAAAGTCAAACAATGGCTGACTCTCCAGGAATTGCTAGATCTTCCTTAGTATTTGAATTATGAACTGTTGACCCAAGAAAACAATGTGTGTGTGTGTGTGTGCATATGTGCGTTTATGTCTGTATGTGAAAACACATCCATAGATCCACTTTTATGAGGTCAAGAGAATCTTACACATATTTTGTTGTTTCTGCATTTGCCCTTTGCATTTAAGCTTTGGTCCAGTGATTTCTTGAACATGCCATTAAAACAGATCTCAAGATAATAATAATGGAGCTGTAAAATATACAATAAAAAGAAATAATAAAGCAACACCAAAAAAGATGATGGTAGATTGAGAACAAGTTCATAGTGTAATGAGCCCTCATTATATGTGGTGGTGGTGTTTGCATGTGAATGTATTTGTGAGGGTCTAATACCATGATACGAGAACACATTTAACATTAATTCAGGAGAAACATCTCAGTAATTATTGATTTACCTCGCTATGAAATTCCTGGATTCGTCTTGCTGCCTCTTGAAAACACTATATAAAGCTACTACAGATCTTTCCTCCACAGTACTTCTGGAGAATGTCTAAGAGATAATTTCACAGCTTTTGGTGTTAACAGTGCTAATCTTAGATATTTAGTCTTTAATTTTAAATGAAATACTTTCTCTGTTCCCACTGAATGTTGTCATAAATGAAATACAATCATTAAGTATTGTAGATCAGATTAGAAGAAAAAGTATTAATCAGATCAGTTCAAGGTTGGAACGTAAATGGAATGCTCTAAAAATCAAAACAGTGTGCCCCTAATGTGATAATATGTATTTATAAACAGAGCTCTGTGGTTGATGCCATCAACCACTTTGCAAACTCTTGCCAATAATATTATTGCCATAAAAATTGGAGAGTTGATTAGTGGGTCACTTAAAACCGTAATCTTAGCCTTTATAGGATTTATTTAAATCTGATTTTAAAAGAGTTCTTTAATATTTATTTTTACAGAAGTTTACTTAGAAATTTAAGATTAGAAAATAGTTTGAAACGAGTGCTGCTGAAACTAAAAGAATTTGGATATGTGGCTTTTTTCCAAGGTGGTCGTATTTCCCTCACGGCCAATTTGTCATTGATGAAACATCTGTCCAAAACCATTCATGTGTGTTTTGAGAACCTAGGATCAATCAAGTTCTCTGTTTGGATAGGCAACTATTGTTTTCTAAGTAAAGATGGATGATGATAGGTGAATATATTTTTAGATTTAACTTCAATGATGTCTATTTATTTTTCTGAAATTGGAAAAATTTTGTGCTTTTGCCTTATCTCACAATTAAGTTCTTATTGGAAACTTGGAAAAGGAAACAGTCAAAGGATATTTAGAAGTCTTATATTTTGTGCTAATGGCATTTTCTCATGGAACTGTTTGAATACACTGCCAATGTGGAACTGGGTGTTTATAAAAACAAATTACTGAAGATTTTTCTACTTTGAAACACTTTTTTTTTGAGGCACAAAAACCATGATGTCATTCTACTCTTCAAGGTCTACATACTCCATTTTCTATCTCCCAGATCTTACTCTTCTCTATTCTAGCCACAGACATACATTAGGCATATTGTGCTAACATATATATGAACTAGAATTTTTAGTCTTTGCCAATATAGGATAAGTGATAACTTTAAGTTGAAATCTCCAGAAAGAGTTACACAATATAGGTTAAGCTTTTCACTTAACCATTTGTTCATTTTTTCACTAAGAATTAGTTGAACTCTAAGGCACATTTTACACTACACTATAATTAGTTGTTTAATCTCTTATCAGACTGTGAGAACTTCTATCTCAGTGCCTGGATTAATGGCTATCATTTAATACATTTTATATATATTTCAAACAAATAAATGTGAAGATTCAAGAGTGATGTTTTAAAGATGAAGGGAAATGGAAAAGAGACACCTAACATCTATTTAACAAGTAATATATGTTAGAATCACTTCAGTTATATTATCTTCTTTGTTTTATTCAACTCTTAGAGTAACCTCTGAGAAAGGATGAAAATAACTAGAATCAGAGAGATCTAGTGACTGGGTCAAAGTCAGTGGGCTAGTAACTTGGAACTGGGAGTTGAGCTCATATCTATATGGTCTCAGAGCCCATGTACTTAGACTGCAATAGCTGACCACCACACGAAACCCTTACCACTCTACCAGGCTCAATGAGAAAAAACTTCTTTTACCGCTGTGTTACATTAGAAGGAAATTTAATAACCAGGTTCTATGCCACCCTTGAAGGTAATATAGAGTTAAGTTATACAAAACATATACAGCAAGAAACTATAAACTAGGAATCATTTCAGGGGGCAGGAATTAAATGGAATGAAATTGTAGTTATAGCTTGCAAATATATGGTGCTTTATGTGGGAGACACTCATATTCTAAGTGTTACACATACATAGCAGCTCATTTAATCATTACAATAGCCCTGTGAGGTAGATACTATTATTATTCCCATTTTTCACGCAAGAAAATTCAACCACAGGGAGATTAGGGACCTTGCCCAGAGTTACATCAGAAAGTGACAGTAAGGTCACACCAGAGAATAATAGAGGTCAGAATTCCCATCCCGCCCCAGCCTCTGGCATTTTCTCATTGTGATGTGTGCTATTTGAGTACTTCACTCTGGAAGAACAAAGGTAAGCGATGGAGAGGACCAATACCTACAAGGTTTTCTTGAGAGAAGGCAGCAGTAATTCAACTAACTGAATGCATCTGGACTGTTGAAGATGATAAAAATCAGCTCCACGAGCAGAGCTAAGCAAGGACGATTGGCCCGATCATTGTTCTTATGGGTTACTGGGTTGTTGGAACAAGGCACAGAAACGAAGATCCAACACAGCAAAAATAAATTAATTAATAAACTCCTACCCCCAACAACAACAACAACAAAACAAACAAAAAAACATTGTTGTACACCTAAAACTAGTACAATGTTGTATGTCAATTATATCTCAGTAAAAGATGAAAAATTAGAAAAACCAAAGTAATACTTCTAGATATATCAATCTGAATTACACTGAGGGACTCACAAGATATTATATATAATTTTACTTTTGTTAAAAAGTACCTCTTGCCCTTTTTTCCCCCAAATGTGACATTATTCTTTTTATTATAAAAGAAAATAACAAAGAAAATACAACAGAATAGCTGCTTCTATCCATTTTGGACATTTGCAAATTGTAGAAGATAGATGCATGTAATAGATCAGGTCACTACTTTTGGCTTTTTCTTGCATTCCCAGTAAGATAATTATATTACAGGAATTTGTGTATTCTGTCTATGCTGATAGTACCTACTATTTTTATTTTCAAACTCGACTGCTGCCTTCAGCATTGTGCGGTGTTTGGCTAGCATCGTGTTTTGGCTGTGTCAGGACTTTCGTGTGTTATACATGATTGCAATAGATTTTGTTACTGATTCCAGATACGTTTATATGTCTTTCTTGTTCTCAGTGTTTGGAGGTTAATCTGTCGAACATTTGTTCCTTTTCTTGAAGAAAGGAATCTAGGAATCCTCAAGAGTTGGGTGAAACTGGCATAAAAAAGTAGGGGGGAAAAACCTAAATGAAGTCTTTGGAGAGAAAAGTGACTCAAAGGCAAACCTTTAGTTCTGAAAAATCTCAGACAAATTTAGAAATATTCTTATGTACAGTCTCTTCACATTGTTGCTGAGTATCAGGAGTAAAAATAAGTGTTCATTGATATGCTTTTAAATGCATAAAATGGTGCTTCTGAAATTGACGCCAGCTCTATGTTTGGCCAGCAAAAGAAGGGCAGCCTGGCAAAAGCCGCCAGTACAGTAGCTGGTAGTGTTTTTCTTGGTGACTCAACGTGGTGGACAGGTAGACACAGATGGAGTTATCCTGAAAGCTGTTTCAGCCGACCTGGTTCTCATAGAAAGGGCATTTTCATCTCTGTCCCAATATTACCATATGAACCACCTGAATCACTGGATATAATCTAAGCAGTTTTAGTTTTGTCTCCCACTGCTCCTTTATAATTTACTTAGTTGGAGAAAACTTTTCTCTATCAGATTAAAACTTAGCAGACCTCAAAGTGTTTATGCCCATTATTACAGTATGCAATTACTTTAAGAGATATGACACAGTCACGGTGCAGAAGTTTTCAAATAATCCATTAATATCTTGGATAATCAATATCCAAGATATTAATTAGCATTTTGATTTTTAATCCAGAGTAAGAGGCTGAGACCTGTAGATGGTAGGCTGGGCATTTGGAGAGAAGAAAGAGAAACTTATCGGTAACTTTCCTGAACTCGGACTCATCAAACTATAGTTTTTGACCATGCCGTGGTTGAAAAGGGAGTAGGGAAGAAAGGGAAATAGAAAAGGGAAGTTCTTTCCTGGCTGGGGACTGAGATCTTCATACGCTGGCTTCTCTAATTTGGCAGGTGGTTGTAGCTGATACTTTCTCCTGTGGGTGCTTTAAAGACCACTGAGTAGCCCTTTGTAGTGGCAGCTGTCATGGCGTGAATAATGTCTTCCTTCTGCCCTCAGCCCTAGTGTTCAGTGATCTTCCAACTTGGTGCTGCACCCAAGTTCTCTTGTGCTCCAGAGCACCTCTTTCCCCACAGGCCCACAATTTGGTCCATGGGAATCAAACATTCCTTGACTTTTGCTAGTAGAAGTATAATTCCTTTGCCAACCTAGCCATGTCCTCTCTTTATTGTCCTGAAATAGGCCACTTTATTAGTCCATGGAATCCCCCAACTATGGAGAGAATTAGGCCCTCCAAGGGCTCTGGCTGAACCCCTTACTTGCACTGAGATGAGGGGCTACAAACTCCTCTCCTTTCCCCTGGGGAAGTGGAGGTAGGGCTCAAGCCCAACTTTTTCCATAGAAAAGTCCCCCACAATATCTCTTTCTCTGAACGCTGTGACCCCTTTTTATATTCTTTTTTTTTTTTTTTTGCGGTACACGGGCCTCTCACTGTTGTGGCCTCTCCCGTTGCGGAGCACAGGCTCCGGACGCACAGGCTCCGGACGCGCAGGCTCAGCGGCCATGGCTCACGGGCCCAGCCGCTCCGCGGCATGTGGGATCTTCCCGGACCGGGGCACGAACCCGTGTCCCCTGCATCGGCAGGCGGATTCTCAACCACTGCGCTACCAGGGAAGCCCCCTTTTTATATTCTTGATCTCACTGAATGGCCCAAGAAGAGTGGAACCAGTTTTTGTGATTTTTTAATTTGTGAGTTCTGCCCTCTGTCTGGCCCCTAGCTTTGGCATGCAGCCCATTTTGTATTTTGTTGCCTGGACCGAAACTTTATTTACACACCTTTACATTGATGTGACTCCAATCACAGTCATGTTACTTTGATCTTAGCCTAAGGCTGACAGATAAAATAGAGGACACACATTTAAATTTGAATTTCAGATAAATAATGAATAATTTTTTGGTGTGTGTATGTCTTATGCACTATTGGAGACATGTAAACTAAAAAATTATTCATTGTTTATCTGAAATTCATATTTAACTGGTCATCCTATATTTACTTGCTAAATCTAGGGAACTTCTCTTAGCCAAAATCCTTTAAATGAAAATGAAAAATATTTTGATTAACATTTCATTATCTGCTGGGCCATATGCATGTATGCATGTCTCTCATATCCGGTTTGGATAATTAGGTGTAAACTCTGTGAGAGGCGTAAAATCTATTCAGCAAATCTCTTTTGATGGCAACATACATGGTTCTGCTTCTGGGTGTGTAAGCTTTGTCATCTTCCTGGCTACTAATTTGTCTTGTACCTAAACATGTGTATTGAATCTTCAGAGTAGAATAAAGTCTGTTTCTCCTTAGCTATGTTGAGAGCTGACTTTGGGAGGGTTATGATAAAATGAAAAGCATTTTAGTACAGGGAATAAGCTGTTTGTTCTGCTATTAAACACTTTTTAACTGCTTGAATTTATCTATTTATTCTTCAACTCATAAATACATTTATAATGTGTCTTGTAAGGAGTTCAAAATGCATCCTACTAAAGTTATCTAATTCCACTGTTGGTATTATTAGATATCATGCTATGAGCATGCTTTTAATGATAAACAAAGGAGTTGAACAATGAGGTTACAGAAATCATAGCACAAGAAAGCAATTTATGAAATCAAGGTTTCTACTCAACATTTTCAGTTCACATCATGAGAATCATTTAATCACACAATCTTTGTGAGGAGTCTTTTTGTAGTTGTATGTGTTCTTGAGATCCTGCTTTGGTGGTAGACAGAAGGACAGGTTTACCACAGTGAGACCGATGAGGTGTGTTTAGAGTGTAGAGTTCCTGAGAGGGTGTGGGAAGATGTTTCACGGAAGATGGGATCCTTTTTACCACAAATTCTGAAAATTTTAGCAGAAGACAGTGTGGTGGAAAAAGATAATTTATGGAAGTTACCTGTGTGATGTTTTAAATATATAACAAGTGTTTCTGATTATAGATGGTAAAATTTATTATTTTTCTTTCATAGCCTGAGAGTTTATAGCATTACCACTGTAATACTACGCTATTTAATTTCTAAACTTAAGAGGACAGGATCTCAATGAAGATTGTTCTGTATTTGTGGGAAATGTATAGAATGGAATGGAAGAGAACTTTAAACGGAGCTAATGTCGGGAAAAATACACAAATTATAAACATCATCTGGCCATCTTAAACCACAACCAGTTCAACATAAGCTAATGGTGTGATGACACTGGATAAAATATTAATGGTTGGTTTGCAATAATGGAAATATACTGGTGTAGCCACCTCTGTGCTCACTTCTGGGTGTAATGGAAGATGTGTACGAGCTTACAATATTTATGAGAAAAAGACTTAAATGGGACATTCTAACTACTTTCAGATATTCAGAATGCTCCCTCATGTAGAAGATGGGCACGCTTAGAGTAGCTGCAGAATATAACCAGAGTATATATAACCAGATAACCAGATAAATATAACCAGAATATAACCAGGAGACACATTACAGCCTGTCACTGGCTAACAAATAGAAAAAAAGAAACTGGGTGCTCTTTGGTAGCAAATGGCTTATTGAGAAAGAGATTACTTAAAGATCAAATGATCACCTTTCAAAAATGTAGATTAAATAAATGGTTTAAGTTCTTTCTAACTTTATGATTTCACAATTCTAAGATATTCTCACAGAACATGAGAATAGTTAAAATGTATAGAGTACTTGCTATCTCTAGGCATTGTCCTAAGGGCATGTACTCATTCATTCATCCACGTATTCATTCATTCATAAAAGTTTAACTACTAGGTATGAGGCATTGTTAAAGGCCCATTTATATATCAAATTCTTGCCTTCATAGAGTGATATTCTAAATAGCATAAGCAACAATTTATACAGTAAATGAGAAAATGATACAAGTTGAAGAGAGAAAGAGTCAGGAAATGGGATGGGGAGTCCTAAGGGAGGATTTACAATTTTGAATATGAAAAGCCTTGTTGAAAAGATTATATGTGAATGAAGGTTTGAAGAGGGTATGGGAGCAAACAATATAAATGCCTAGGGGAGGAATGAGCCATGCAGAAGGAACGGCAGGTGCAGATGTCCTAAAGCAAGCCTTGCCTTTTGTTCTGGAGATGAGTGGCACAGGGGAGAGCAGTAGGGGTTAAGGACCAGCTTTTGTTAGACCTTCCAGGTCTTGGTTGAGAATTTACTTTTTCCTCTGAGCAAGATGAACAGCCAGTGAAGGGTTTTGGGAAAGGCGTGACATGGTGCGGCTTACAGCGTGATTTCCATAGAACAGATTGTGGGGAGCAAGGGTGAAAGTTAGGAGACCATTGCATTGGTGCAGGAGCGAGATGACGGCTGGCACCAAGCTGGTGGTAGTGCAGATGGTGAGAAGTGGTCAGAGCCTGAATTTATTCTGAAGGTAGAGACAGCAGAATTTGCTGACAGATTGAATGTGGGGTGTGGAGAAAGGAGGGATTAGGATGACTTCAAGGACTTGGGCCAAGCCAATGAAAGGACTGAACTGGCATGAGATAAGATGGGGAAGACTAAGGTTTGGGGAAATGCGAGGGGTATTAGCAGCTTTATGAGAATTATCACTTTAGTCATCTTAAAACCCTCTGAGGTTATAATGCCCATTCCATAGGTGAGGAAACTGAGATAGGAAAAGTTAAGAAACTGGGTAGCACTCAGTGCTGAATGGAGGATGTGAACATAGGTGCCTGACTCTACCTAACAACAATGTTTTGGTGTCTCATAATAAACCTGGTTACAACATAGCCTCAAATGCTTCTCAGCAGGATGACACAAGCTTCAATAACATGAAAAACACTGAGTTGTAGGAATCTGTAGGAAGAAACATGAGGTACAGAAAAAGGAAAAAACTGAAACTCCAATTCTGAGCATAGACAATGACTCTTGTCTTTTGTTGATTATTATTAGTGAAGAAAAGCATTTTGAGTAAAGAGACTTTTCTCTGGTTAGCTAAAGGTTGAATTAAAAAAAATTATTTTTCTAACTTGAATTTGATTCTGTCTCATTTATCTAAATTGAGCATGGAAGTACTCTTTTTCCTCCTTTAAATGGTTTTGCTTTTACTTTTAATCATCATGGCTAGAAATTTTCAGCATGATAAAGACTTTTAAATTTGGTATTGTATACTTACCCACCTTTCCTTTCTATGAATATTAAAGATACTTTGAAAAGTATAGCGAAGTATTAAGAACCTAATAAAGGTCACACTAAGATGTAACTGTGAATGATCTTTTAGTACATTTCCTTTTAATAAACTTCCCTTTAGTACTTTTAGTATTCATATTTATAGATGTTATATATGGTGGACATTACACTATATATACAGCTTTGTATTATGCTTTTTCACTGACATGATATCATGACATTTTCCCTTTTTTTTTTTTTTTGCTACGTCACGTGGCTTGTGGGATGTCAGTTCCCCGAGCAGGGATTAAACCTGGGCCATGGCAGTGAAAGCACCAAATCCTAACCACTAGGCCACCAGGGAACTCTCCCCCCATGTTATTAAATTCTTTATAAATATAATATCTATTCATAATTCTTTTAAGCATTTCCCTGCTATGGAACTGACCCATAAATTTGTAATATCTGTTTAAAAAAAAGACTTCTTGGGCATGTTATGAATATTTCCCAGATACAACTGTTCGTGTTTGGAATGAAAACGTATTATGGAGGCGGTGCAGTCAGTGATGTGCCAGTGTTGCTGTCTTCCCTGGAGTGGTCACTGGTAAGCGAGAAAGCTCGTCAACTGATAAATCACTTCACTAGAGATCTATGTTTTATGCTCTTTGAGAATTTGGTATTATTAATGTTCTCTTTCATGTCAATTAACTTCGTCACAGACATCTGTTTAAAAGCAGGCAAAGAAGTGGTGTGCCCCATGCCAATATTTGTATTTTTGTTATAGTCTTCTTGAAACTTTTTTAGGACATGATAAATACAAGACTCTCCAAATAACAATGTGAACTTCAATTCCATTTTAATGATTTTTTTCCACTAAGTGGTGTTTAAGTGTTTAATATTTTTCAGGGATTAAAGCTAGATTAATGGTGCAATCTATGATAAGCACATCAGGATATATTTGTAAATTTCAAGCTTTGGGGATTAAATTTTCTAAGTGCTCTGGAAATATTGTGTATTTCCTTAGGTAGAATGAATATACTCTAATACTGATCCCTGTTTATTCTTGGACAGACTCCTGATTGGAATATAAAGTGACTTGGACAACGTCGTGATGAATCTATGGTGATACTATTTGTCTACTTTATTTTTACCGAGAAATAAATGTAAATTTCACCAATTTTCATGAAGTATTTGTGGTAGCTCATGCTCAGGTCAAGTCTGTAATATCCAAAAAATAAACCAGGTTGAATAAAGAGCTAGTCAATAACAAATTATATTTAAGAAAAACTTCTATATAAGTAGATGGCCAATTTTAAAAGTTAAATATGAAAATAATACATACGTAGAATTAAGATCATGCTGAATAAAATTTAATCTGATAATTTGTACATTTATTTTTCGAATTATAAAAGATTTGCATGAAAATATCAACTGCTCTTGTATTGTGGACATTTTGATGTTTACTAAGAAAAACCCAAGAATATTAGAGTTGGAACACCTATAAACTTAATCTAATAAAAACTTGCTAGAAGACTGGAGCCAAATAAATTCAAATAATACAGAGCCCTAAATAAGCCCCAGGTTGTCTGACCTCTCATTCATGGACTTTTTTCCACAATAGGACGTCAATCACTCTTCTTTATGAGGCATCAGCTTGTAAATGTGACTTAATGCTAGGTGACTAAGCCTCATGTCCAACGATCCTGAGAGAGGAGTGACATTACCAATATGGCAACACAACTCATTCCTGACTTTGCTTCCTTCTCACAAGGACAGTAACTAACAACTGTTCACAGACAAGATAACCTGAGAAAATTCTAGAACACAGGGGTGAGGCTGAAGCGCCCCTTGTACCACAGCAACCAAGACACTGTATTAGAAGTGTAAAAGGAGTAACTCCACACTAATGACATTGCCCCTTCTCCAGGCTGGTATAGCACCACACTAAGAAGTCTCCCCTAAGCCTATGGTTCCTCCAGAGGGACATGAGAGCCCAGGGTAGACATCCTGCCTCCCCAGCATTGTGGGTCACTCCAGGGAAACTCCCACTCTGGTTTTATTTCATGGGATTGCAGGGCAATCTGTGAGGCTTCACCCCTGGAAATCTGACTGTGATGGAGAAGTGGGTAGGGGCTTGCAACAATCAGCACTCACATCTCTGTAGACTGAGTTCCTACCTGCAGTGCCCAAGTAAGTGTCAAACTCGACATCTTCGCTCATCAGTGGAGCCAAAACAGTGGAGCAGGATGACCAGGAAACTTGGCAGGGTAAAGGTTTGTCTGCTTCAGGTCTTAAAGAGTATTGCCAGCCTTAGAATTTGGTCAGGACCACAAAGAGACTTTTTGGCTTTGAAGCCAGTTCTCCAGCTTTTCCCAGACAGGGAAACTAGTTTGTAGTCCTGCCCATTGCTAAACACAGCCTTCAGCCTACCCAACCACTGAACCTATTTAGAGTACACAGAAAGCTGCATAGCCCATCCAGCAGCCCTCTGTACAGTGGAACTTGAACAGCGAGCATAAGTCATTGCTCCCTCCATCTGCCAAGCGAAATCAGTGGCCTCATCTGAGGCCAGAGAATTCAGCACATGATCTTTCCTGATTTGGGTCTCCAAACTATGAGCTGTGTGAGCCCTGGGGCCCATTTTTCTGCCCTGCCAGGACAGGAAAACTAATCTGTAGCCTTGCCTACTGCTGAGAATAGTGTCTAGTCTCAATATTTAGAAAACCTAAACTGATGACCCAGGGAACTGCAAAATCCATCCTACAGTCTTGCTTGGGCAGGAAACCAAGCTATCAGTCCTATCCAACTATTCTCCACCAGCAGCACAAATCCCCCTCCTCACCTCAGAGCTTGATAGGGAACTTGCCCCAAAATAGACCCTGATAGCAAGCCCCACCTGCATAAGGGCATTAGCAGAAACCCAAACTGAATTGACTGCTGAGGAGTTATCTCTGCGAAAGTGAACCTATAAAGTATGGAAGAGGAGACTGCTTGCTCAAATGTACAAGTACCAACAAAAGGAATTAAGAATCATGAAAAATTAAGTAAACACAACACTAAAGAAAACTAATAAAGTTCCAGTAACCGACCCTAAAGAAATGGAAATCTAAGAACTGTCAGAGAATTCAGAATAATCTTGATGTTTAGAGAACTACAAGAACACACAGATGGACAACTAAAATTAGAAAAGCAATGCATGAACAAAAAATGTTCAAAGTAGAAACCATCAGTAAAAAATCCTAGAGCTGAAAAATATATTGAATGAACTGAGAAACTTAATACAAAGCTTGGAAATCAGACTCAACCACTTATAAGCAAGAATCAGTGACCTTGAGATAGAACATTTGAAATTATTCAATCAGAGGAGCAAAAAGAAAAAAAGAATGAAAAAGAGTGAACAAAGCCAATGGGACTCATAGGACACAACAAAACAAAACAAGTCACATTATGAAAATTCCAGAAGGAGAAAAGAGAAAGGGACAGAAAGTATATTTAAAGCAATAATGGCTGAAAACTTCCCAAACCTGGGGAGAGAAATAAACACCCAGATCAACGAGGCCCAAAGGACCCCAAATAGGTTGAGCCCAAATAGGCGTGTAGAAGATATATTAAATTGTTAAAAGTCAAAGACAAAAAAAAAAAAGAATTTTAAAAGCATCAAGAAAGAAGAGATAAGTTACTACAAGGGAACCCCCATAAGACTATCAGTGGATTTCTCAACAGAAACAGTTCAGGCCAGGAGAGAATGGAATGATCTATTCAAAGTATTGAAAGAAAATAAACCTATCAACCAGAATTCTATACCTGGCAAAACTGTTCTTCAGAAATAAAGGACAGAGAAATACTTTCCAGAAAAACAAAAGCTGTGTGAGTTCATCACCACTAGGCCTGTCTTACAAGACATGCTAAAGGGAGTTCTTTAGGTGTAAGTGAAAGGATACTAATTAACATCATAAAAACATAAGAAGGTAGCTTAAAACTCAATGGTAATGGTAAATATATAGTCAAAGTTAGTAATATGGTAATGGTGGCATGTAATTCACTTACAATGCTAGTTTCAAAATTAAAGGAACTAGTAAAAATAACCATAACTACAATAATCTCTTATTGGATACACAATAAAAAACTGGTAATCAATAACCTAAAAAGTGAGAGGGAAGAGAAGTGAAAGTGAAAAGTTTAGGAATGATATCAAAGTTAATATAGGGGGTTATAATTTTTTTTTGGGGGGGTTATAATTTTAAAATATTTTTATGCAATCCTCATAGTAACCACAAGGGAAAAACCTGTAGTAATTACACAAAAGAACATAATAAATAAGTAAAAGCAAACTGATACCGAAAGACATCAAAACACACAAAAAAGACAGCAGGATAAGAAGCAAGGAACGATGGATATAGCCAGAAATTTATGAAGTGGCAATAGTAAGTCCTTACCTATCAATAATTATCTTATTATTTTTTAAGTCTTTATTGAATTTGTTACAAAATTGCTTCTGTTTGATTTTTTTGGCCCCGAGGCATGTGGGATCTTAGCTCCCTGAGAGCTAAGGGATTGAACCTGCACCCCCTGCATTGGAAGGCAAAGTCTTAACCCCGGACCACCAGAGAAGTCCTGTTACCTAGTAATAATTATTTTAAATGTGAATGGATTAAATTCTCCAATCAAAAGACATAGAATGGCTAAATGAATTAAAAAAAAAAGATCCAGTGATATGCTGAATACAAAACTCACTTTAGCCTTAGACACACAAAGACAGAGTGAAGCGATGGAAAAAGATATTTCAATATAGATCAATGGAACAGGATAGAAAGCCCAGAGATAAACCCATACACATATGGTCACCTTATCTTTGATAAAGGAGGCAGGAATGTACAGTGGAGAAAGGATAGCCTCTTCAATAAGTGGTGCTGGGAAAACTGGACAGGTACATGTAAAAGTATGAAATTAGAACACTCCCTAACACCATATACAAAAATAAACTCAAAATGGATTAAAGACCTAAATGTAAGGTCAGACACTATCAAACTCTTAGAGGAAAACATAGGCAGAATGCTCTATGATATATGTCACAACAAGATCCTTTTTGACCCACCTCCTAGAGAAATGGAAATAAAAACAAAAAATAAACAAATGGGACGTAATGAAACGTAAAAGCTTTCGCACAGCAAAGGAAACCATAAACAAGACCAAAAGACAACCCTCAAAATGGGAGAAAATATTTGCAAATGAAGCAACTGACAAAGGCTTAATCTCCAAAACTTATAAGCAGCTCATGCAGCTCAATAACAGAAAAACAAACAACCCAATCCCCAAATGGGCAGAAGACCTAAATAGACATTTTTCCAAAGAAGATATACAGATTGCCAACAAACACATGAAAGAATGCTCAACATCATTAATCACTGGAGAAATGCAAATCAAAACTACAATGAGATATCATCTCACACCAGTCAGAATGGCCATCCTCAAAAAATCTACAAGCAATAAATGCTGGAGAGGGTGTGGAGAAAAGGGAACACCCTTGCATTGTTGGTGGGAATGTAAATTGGTACAGCCACTATGGAGAAAAGTATGGAGGTTCCTTAAAAAACTACAAAAAAAAAAAAAAAAAAAAACTACAAATAGAACTACCATACAACCCAGCAATCCCACTACTGGGCATATACCCTGAGAAAACCATAATTCAAAAAGAGTCATGTACCAAAATGTTCATTGCAGTTCTATTTACAATAGCCAGGACATGGAAGCAACCTAAGTGTCCATCAACAGATGAATGGATAAAGAAGATGTGACACATATATACAATGGAATATTACTCAGCCATAAAAAGAAACGAAATTGAGTTATTTGTAGTGAGGTGGATAGACACAGAGTCTGTCATACAGAGTGAAGTAAGTCAGGAGGAGAAAAACTAATACCATATGCTAATACATATATATGGAATCTAAGAAAAAAAATGTCATGAAGAACCTAGGGATAAGATGGGAATAAAGACACAGACCTACTAGAGCATGGACTTGAGGATATGGGGAGGGGAAAGGGTAAGCTGTGACAAAGTGAGAGAGTGGCATGGACATATATACACTACCAAACGTAAAATAGATAGCTAGTGGGAAGCAGCCGCATAGCACAGGGAGATCAGCTAGGTGATTTGCGACCACCTAGAGGAGTGGGATAGGGAGGGTGGGAGGGAGGGAGACTCAAGAGGGAAGAGATATAGGAACATATGTATATGTATAATTGATTCACTTTGTTATAAAGCAGAAACTAATACACCATTGTAAAGCAATTATACTCCAATAAAGAGGTTAAAATAAATAAAATAAATAAATAAATAAATAAAATAAAAAAAGAAAAAGATATTTCAAGCAAATGGTAACCAAAAAACAACAATAAATTGCAGAGGTAGCTATACTTATCATACAAAGTAGACTTTAAAAGCACTAAAACAAGCAATCTTCCCTCTCTTCATAGTGATAAAGGGGTCAATTCATTAAGAAAATATAACAATTGTAAATATTTCCACATGCAACATTGGAGTACATAAATATATAAAGCAAACAATAAAAGAGCTAAACTGAGAAATAAACAGCAATACAATAATAGTTGGGGACGTCAATATGCCACTCTCAACAACAGATCACTGAGACAGAGGATCAGTAAGGAAACATCAGATTTGAACAACACTATACAAATGGACCTAACAGACATATACAGAACCTTCTATATGACAACATCAGAATACACTTTTCTTCTCAAGTGCACATAGAACATTTTTTAGGAGAGACCATATATTAGGCCACAAAACAACTCTTAGCAAATTCAAGAAGACTGAAATCCTACCAAATATCTTCTCTGACCACAATCATTTGAAACTGGAAATCAGTAACAGGAGGAAAATCAGAAAAGTCACAAATACATGAAAATTAAACAATCAATGGATCAAAGAAAAAATTAAAGAGAAAATTAAAAAATATCTTGAGACAAATGAAAATGGGAAAACAGTATGGAAAAACCTATGGGATGAAGCAAAAGCAGTTCTAAGATGGAAATCACAGCAATAAACACCTACATTAAGAAACAAAGATTTCAAACAATCTAACCCTACACTTCAAGGAACTGGAAAACAAAGAACAAACAGAGCCCAAAGTGAGCAGAAGGAAGGAAATAATACAGATTAGAGCAGAAACAAATGAACTAGAGAACAGGAAAATGATAGAAAATAAAAACAAAAATGAGTTGGTTCTTTAAACAGATTAACAAATTAATAAACTTTTAGCAAGACTAACAAAGGAAAAACAGAGGACTCAAGTTAAAAAAACTGTAAATGAAAGAGGAGACATTACAACCTGACACCACAGAAATATACAGGAGCATAACAAGGTACTGTGAACAACTTACATCCACAAACTAAACAACCTAGAAGAAATGGAAGATTCTTTGGTTTTTTTTTGGAAGATTCTTTGAAACAAACAACCTACCAAGACTGAATCAGGAGGAAATAAAAAATCTGAGCTGACTAATTACTAGCAAGGAGATTGAATCAGTAATAAAAAATCTCCCAGTGAGGAAAAGCCCATGACCCAAACTCATTTTAGGCAGCCAGAGCTACCCTTGTATGAAAGCCAGAAAAGGACACTAGAAGAAAAGAAAATTACAGGCCAATATCCATACTGAAGATAGATACAAAAAAATAAAATACTAGCAAAATGAATTCAGCAGCACATTAAAAATATCATTCACCATGATCAAGTGGGATTTACCCTTGGTATACAAGGATAGTTATCATATTCCAATCAATAAAAGTGATACACACATTAATAGAAGAGAAAATATCATATGATCATCAATAGACACACAAAAAAGCGTTAGATAAATTTCA
This sequence comes from Lagenorhynchus albirostris, assembly GCF_949774975.1. Lineage (NCBI taxonomy): Eukaryota > Metazoa > Chordata > Mammalia > Artiodactyla > Delphinidae > Lagenorhynchus > Lagenorhynchus albirostris. Next base: position 51,978,055 of record NC_083111.1, read on the forward strand.
ACTCTGTTCATGATAAACCCTCTAAACAAATTAGGCACAGAATGAACATACCTCAAAATAATAAAGGCCATATATGACAAGCCACAGCTAACATCATACTCAATAATGAAAGGTTGAAAGTTTTTCTTCCAGGATCAGGAACAAGACAAGGGTGCCCACTCTTACCACTCTTATTCAACATAGTACTGAAATCCTTGCCAGAGCAATCAGTCAAGAAAAAGAAATAAAACTCATCAGAATTGAAAAGGAAGAAGTAAAATGGTCTCTGCTGGCAGATGACATGATTTTATATGTAGAAAATCATAAGGACTTTGCCAAAAAAAATATCAGTCTAATCAAGGAATTCAGTAAAGTTGCAGAATACAAAATGAGCACAGAAAACTCAGTGGTGTTTTTATACACTAATAAACATTCTGAAAAGAAATTTTAAAAAAGATTCCATTCACAATGGCATAAAAACAAAAATAATACTTAGGAATAAATTTGACCAAAAGGTGAAATATCCGTATACTGAAAACTATAAGACATTCATGAAAAAAACTGAAGAAGACACAAATAAATGGAAAGGTATTTGTGTTCATGGGTTAGAATTAATATATCAGTACTACCAAAAACCATCTATAGATACAATGCAATCTCTATCGGTATTTTAAAGAGATGTTTTACAGAAGTAGAAAAAGCAATTATAAAATTTTTATGGAATCACAAAAGACCCCCATAGTCAAAGAAATCTTAAGAAGCACAAAGCAGGAAGTATCATACTTTCTGATTTCAAGCTATATTATAAAGCTATAGTAACCCAAGTAGTATGTTACTGACATAAAACAGACATATTTACCAATAGAACAGAATTGAGAATCCAGAAAAAAAACCCATTCATAGACAGTCAACTAATATTTGATGAAAGGAGCCTACAATACTCAATGGAGAAATGAATCTTTTCAATAAGTTGTGCTGGGAAAATTGGATATTTATATATAAAAGAATAAAACTAGACCCCTATCTTTAACTCAAAATGGATGAAAGACTTAGATATAAAACTAGAAACCTTAAAAATCCTAAAAGAAAACACAGAAAAAAACTCCTTGACATGAGTCTTGGCAATGAATTTTTGGACTTGACACCTAAAGCACAAGCAACAAACTAAAAAAAAAGTGAAACTACATCAAACTAAAAAGCTTCTTCACACACAAAGAAAGATCAACAAAATGAAAAGACAAAGTAGTGAATGGGAAAAAACATTTGCAAACTATGTATCTGATAAGGTGTTAATATCCAAAATATGTAAAGAATTCATACAACTCAGTAACAGCAACAACAAAATTACATATATATAGAATTTAAAAATGGGCAAAGGACCTGAACAGAATACCTGGAATATTCTTCCAAAGAAGGCATATGAATGGTCAACAGGTAAATAAAGGGTAATCAACATCACTAATCAGAGAAATACACATCAAAACCACAATGAGATACCACCTCACACCTGTTAGAATGGATATTATCAAAAAGACAAGAAATAACAACTGTTCTGGAGGATGTAGAGAAAAGGGAACCCCTGTGCACTGTTGATGGGAATGTAAATTGGTGCAGCCACTGTTGGGAACAGTATGGAGGTTCCTCAAAATGTTAAAACTACCATATGATCCAGCAATTACACTTCTGGGTATTTATCCAAAGGAAATGAATACACTTACTCAAAAAGATATCTGCACCTCCATGTTTACTGCAGCATTATTTACAATAGCTAAGACTTCGAAACAATCTAAGTGTCCATCAATGGATGAATGGATAAAGAAGATGTGATACATATATACAACAGAATATTATACAGCAGTAAAAGAGAAAAAAATTTTGCCATTTGCAACAACATGGAGAGACACTGAAGGCATTATGCTAAGTGACATAAAGTCAGAGAGAGAAAGACAAATACTATACGATCTCACTTATATGTGGAATCAAATCAAAAACAAAAACAGAAAAACCAAAAAAACAACTCATAGAAAAAGAGATCAGATTTGCAGTTTCCAGAGCTGGGGGTGGGGGGAGGGAGTTGGATGAAGGTGGTCAAAAGGTACAAACTTCCATTTGTAAGATAAATAAATACTAGAGGTGTAATGTACAACATGACAACTTCAGTTAACACAGTTGTATGGTATATTCAAAAGTTGTTGAAAGTAAATCCTACAGGGTTCTTACCACAAGAACAAATTTTTTCTTCTTTAATTACCTGTATGAGATGATGTATGTTAAATAAACTTATTGTGGTAATTAATCACTTCACAATATATGTAAGTCAAATCATTATGCTCTACACCTCACATTTATACTGTTCTCTATATTAATTATATCTTAATAAAATGGGGGGGAAGGTCCTTTGAGAAATTTAAGGCTATTTTTGATGATATTATCAAACTACTGTCATGTTTTCCCAGTTTTAAGATGCCATCATTTAGTTAATGTAGTCTAATTACAGTAGTTCAGGAAAAAAAAACCCACTACTACATGAAGGTTCTAACATTATTGATTTTAGAAATAGTAATTGTAGGGCTTCCCTGTTGGCGCAGTGGTTAGGAGTCCGCCTGCCGATGCAGGGGACGCAGGTTCGTGCCCCAGTCCGGGAGGATCCCACACTCCGCGGAGCGGCTGGGCCTGTGAGCCATGGCCGCTGGGCCTGCGGGTCCGAAGCCTGTGCTCCGCAGCGGGGGAGGCCACAGCGGTGAGAGGCCCGCGTACCACACACAAAAAAAGTAATTGTATACCTTAGATTCAAAGATATAATTTTGTAAACTTTTTGGCAGGTACTTGTTGGCTTTTATACATTTAGGCTCTGTTCAGACACAATTTAAAGAGACTGCTTGTTGACTTGTTCCAACAGAAGTGTTCCCCGTTACAGTTCCATTTCTGTAGATCTATCAGTGATCCACAATAGTAACTGCAGTCTTATGTGGATCCTTCTCATTTACGTGCCCTTCCTTAATAATGTCTGAACAGGTTATTTTACCTGATATTTTGTAAGATCAACAAAAGAATTATTTGAAACTTAAAATCTACTCTTTAAAATATTCAATTTACAGTTGACAGAGGTTTAAGACAATTATTGCTTGCAGATTGCCTGCATTTTTCCAAGCTTCAGATTGCAAATCCATGGCACAAGTGCCACTCTGTATGGCTCTTCTACCTATGGACAGCCACTGATTATCAACCCTTTTCTTGTTACTGGTGAAGCCCCTAACTGGGCTTATTTAGAATCATGTATCTATCTGATTCTTGGTCTGTTCTACATCTTCTTTTTTCTTAGTTCTCTTTCTGCCTGTGACTCATATTGTTTGCTCCTATATCCTACATCTGGGGCTCGTTGAGAGCAGCAAATGTTTGCCTGCAACTGTTCAAAGCTCAGCTTGTAAGGGACAGATGCTTTCTTTCTGAACTCCATGGATCCTCTCAAGTGTAATTTTACTGTCTCTTCTGTTTCTATCTACTATTGCTCAAATTGATAAAAAGAAAGGGTGTTGCAGGAAGTACAGTTCTCCTTTGAAACTCCTTTCAAATACTCTCAAGTAACAAGAATGACTGAAATACTTTTTGAATGAGTTTTGGCAAGAAATATATTGCCTGTACGAAGAGCTGCTGGGAGACATTCTTTTATGATGGAAATCCTTTCTAAATCCTATTTCCTTCATAGTTGTTGGCAGTCTTTCACTTAAAACCAATACAAACAAACAAAATAAACATGCATTTAAAAGCACACACATGCACACAAAAAACTTCCCCGTGGCACTGTATCTGCAAAAGCCCATAGAATTTTGCTTATAATAACATATGAACTATATTGGGGTCTCACAATCACTTGTGACTTTTAGCTGTTTGCAACACATGTAGAAAACAGTTGTTTCCAAATCTTTGAAAGATGGAAGAAGTTAATATAGTATTATCAGATGGTTTCATGGTAGTTCTCAAACTGTAATCCTGTAAACCACTGGTGTTTCTTAGCTGAATAGATTCCAAAAGAAAACCAAGAAAACAAGAAACAATTAACAGCAGCCTTTTCCAGATTCTAGGAAAGAATCCACAGACATAATTTTCCCAATTTCAAGTTACTTGCATTTGTTGTTTTTTTAAATCTGTGGTGTTTGCTACTGTTATGGAATACAGGACTACAAAATAGAGATACAATGAATGAAGAAATTTCAAATCAACATGAATGGGATAAAACTGATCATATCTATTTTAGTCATTTGCATTCTTATGCACTTGTGTATCTATGCCTACTTGTATTTTATACATTTGTGGAGAGACTGAGAGACTTGAGGGGAGGGAGGGTGGGAAAGAGAGAGATCCTGCTCATAAACATGATCTTAATTTACACAGATAGGTTCAAAACAAGATATTTTTAATAGTTGAATTCCATAAAAAAATTTACATCATTCTGTAAAGAATTCCCTGACTTCCAATTACTTTGACATTTGAGCAACTTTAAGAAAAAACATCCAGTGAGGTTCATTCAGTTTTCCTTGCCACATCAGAGGTCTCTGCTATGATCATAGTTCTAAGTTCTATCTCCTCTAGGGTTGCTGGAGAAGTGCAATTAAGCAACTTATAAAAATGTCTTCCATTAGGCAGAATTCCCTCTCAGCATGTATCTGAGAAGACATTCTCTTTCAAGTAGCATTTTTCTTGATGAACTGTTGTTGAGGTGATATTGTATTACATTAGCAGTATGTTTCCTCACTCAGAACAACATCAAATATCTTCCCTGTCTTAGCAGCTAGGTCATCCGCTAAGTCATCCTGGGCTTATTACCCTCATGGTAGAGATGTTACTGCAGAAGTGCAGAGTAAAAGAAATGAAGGATGCTTAGCTTTTGCATTTTGAAATAGACTTTTGAACTTCAAGACAAAGGTAATAGTAATAATGACTTTTGAATTGCAGGGGGTGGGCTTTTATCTTTTTCAGAAGCAGAAACTGAAGAGTTCAGAGCATAAAGTTCATGATAAAAAAATTGGGACATTTTTCTCAATCTTGACAAAGATCCTTTGAGTTGGACTTAGGGAGTTAATAGTCAAGAAAAAAAGTACACGTAGTGAAGCTTGGATGCAAGTGTCTGAGATACAAGTGGGTTATGCTATTATCCCTCTGGTTAGTTTCAAGTGGAGGCAGATGACAGAACATTTTATACCTTCCACTTAAGTTTGTTACTGAGTGGGAAGAAGGAACTATGCTTGCTTCTAAGGTGGAATTCAAGAAGCCAGAAAAATTTGAGATTGCCCTTATATCACATCAACTTGGTGCAATAGCAGTGAAGTAGAAGTGGTGGTATGATGTGAATAGGCAGATCAGACTTGAGACAGCTCTCCAAGATATTTTCCTGTGGCCCCAGAAAGGTTCAGGGGAAGTATTAACATATCCCATGGCCTCAAGAGTGGAAGAGAAGTGGATGAAAGCAGGATAAAAGATTAGAAAAGTCTTCTCTATATGGAGAGAGGAACATAAACTTTGCAGAACAATGACTATGGCCAATGGGATAGTGCATCTCCGTGGATGCCAGCCTGGGAGGATGAGATGCCAGGGACCAGGGAGGGTGAAATTGTCCATGAGTGACCAGATGATGACAATAATCAACCTTCCCCCATCCCTACCACCACCACTCACCAATCCCCGCAAAGTTATATAAGAATCCAGGAACCTGGGAAAGGAGGACAGGAAGAGGAACCCCTTGGGTGGCTAACTTAAATTTGGAATGAACTAATTTTAATCAGAATTAACTAAAATCAGGTAGGATGGGGGTTTGAGTTGATTTATAGAAAACTATGGAGGCATGCTATTTTTGCATATTTGGTTGTTATGACCTGATAATTTATACTTGCTACATATACTTGACTTCCTCCTATTTCTGTTGTAGAATACTGATTGGAAGTGATCCTATCTCGGGGTACAGTAGAATCACTTCTTAAAGATTTGTTTCTTAAACAAGAGTGTAAAGCAAAATTGTTTATAATGAAAATCACTCAAAATCCCTTAAGTCAAGCATAAAAGACAGTACACAGGCATGCTCTCATTCAATAAATCCCACACAGGCAGGTTTTCCTTTAGGACTGGAGTATAGCTGTTTCTTCATGTGACACTGGATTAAGTTGTATGCTTTAGATTTCCAGACACTAGGGCAGAAGATGCCCTCAATATGAGAGGGTCATGGGGTTGAACATCAAGGGAGGACAGATTCACTCCTCCCACCTGCCATTCTGAGGCATTGGCTCATCTAGCAAAAGGCAGGCACCTTGCACCACATTAACTGCACCTTTCCCCACATTAATTCTCTCTCCCACACATGGGCTTTGACTTACACTCTCCCTCTCTTTCTCCCTCACCTCACTCTTGTATATTTGAATAAAGTGTACACAGGCAACTGGATTCTTATGTTAATTCTTGAAGTTTTGATGTTCAAGTTATGGCTCTGGGCAGGTGGCCTCTGTAAACATCCTACCTGGCTTGATAATTTTGGGCTGGATCCAATATCATTTAAACTCAGCCTCTTCCCTCCCAGTGTTGTGTCTGTTCTCCATTTCAAAAGGTTAAAATAATATGGGCTCCTTTCTTCACCAGATACACAGTTTTTGACAGTGTGCTGACGTTTTCAAAACTACACTTGACAATTCAATAAAACAAGTGCCTACTTGTAACAACAGACTTGAAGAATACCTGGCTTCTACCTTCCCATGGGCACTGAGTCAGTGTCTTAAATACGAATCTATTGTTGATGGTAAACACTTTAAAAACAGAACTAGTTATACATCCTTAATTGCGAGCTCATATTTCTCAATTATTATTTTGAGCTAGGAAAGGTAATCAAATTATACTGAATTTTAGTGTTACTGATTCTCATTATTAGTAATGACTGTAATAGCTACAGGCACAATTACAGGCAGATAGAGGATTTTGTGGGACTTAAATTTTAATTTAGGAAGCTTTCTAAGAAAAAAAGATATATACAATATTACAAAGACAAAGTTAGTTAATAAAGTTAAATTTGCTTACAATGAGATAATTTTAAAAATTGTTTTTATATATTAAAAGTTGACATACACACAAAGCTACACATTGCTAGGGCTTCCTCCAGAGTCTTAGAAGATATCCCAAACAAATGAAGTGACCAGAAACATACTTTATAAGATGCACGGTAAATCCCACTCTGAGCACAATTTATTGGGCATTTACTACATGCTAGATATTGAATTACACACTTTATTATCTCATCTGTTATATTTCATATTATCATCCTATTTAGAAGTTAGGAAGGGGGAGCTTAGAGAAGGTAAGAAACTTGCCTAAGGTCACACAGCTAATAACTGAGAAAAAAAATCTAATAATTCAAGTCTGATTTGTTCCAAATCCCTCATTTCCTTTTTATAATACTTTTAAAAAATTTTATTACATAATTTAAAACATTACTTAATGTCGTATAAGTTGCAGTTAAACATGAAGAGGCAGAAATATTTCCTTCCTTCTTCACCCATCCTTACAATTTATTTTACATATAAATTAAATCTAGACCATAGATATACGTTTTAAAAGCCAATTCTTTGACAAACACTAGACTTGTACCTGGATTCTGGGAACAATTATGTTTTGGAGTAGGTTCTGGGTAAAAATCAGGTTAGGCACAGCATTTTATTTATTTTTAACATCTTTATTGGAGTATAATTGCTTTACAATGGTGTGTTAGTTTCTGCTGTATAACAAAGTGAATCAGCTATACATACACATATATCCCCGTATCTCCTCCCTCTTGCGTCTCCCTCCCACCCTCCCTATCCCACCCCTCTAGGTAGACACAAAGCACGGAGCTGATCTCCCTGTGCTATGCGGCTGCTTCCCACTAGCTATTTATTTTACATTTGGTAGTGTATATATGTTCCCAGCTTACCCTTCCCCCTCCCCATGTCCTCAAGTTCATTCTCTATGTCTGCGTCTTTATTCCTGTCCTGCCCCTAGGTTCTTCAGAACCATTTTTTTTTTTTTTTTTTAGATTCCATATATATGTGTTAGCATATGGTATTTGTTTTTCTCTTTCTGACTTACTTCACTCTGTATGACAGTCTCTAGGTCCATCCACTTCACTACAAATAACTCAATTTTGTTTCTTTTTATGGCTGAGTAATATTCAGGCACAGCATTTTAAAACCCCAGTAGTTCTATCAATAGTTACGTGAACGACAACATTCCACTCAATGATTTGCTGAAAACTGAATGTTCTTAAAATGTTTTTTTTTTTTTTAAATGTTTTTTTAAAATTCGTCCTTGAATTATATATTGTGGGACAAAGAACTGGTGTAAATATTGGCTTCAGACTTGTTTGTCATTCACCTGAGCTCCGGCTCTGTCTTGTAGACACACAGAGCACCATGATTTTTTCTGTGCTTTGATGAGTGTCGGCTCAGGTTATTGACTTTTGCCTCCAGCCTGGAGTTTGATATTTAGTACGCCTGGTGAATACAGGCATTATGACTACAGAAGTCTTCAGGTTCCAAGTACAGGGCAGCTTTCGTTTGGTGGATTTACAATTTTTCAGACTTCTGGGTATGTTAAATAAGAGGTAAAAAGGAAAAAACCCACATTTTTCATAATGTACATATGTATGTGTGTACAGGTAAATTGGCAAAGGTTATTTGTGTTCAGATGTGGTTGTTCTTGACATGATGACCCCACACCCCAAGTCCCTCACCAGTGGAGATTTCTGCTCCAAGAGTATGTCTTAGTTTATTAGCTGCTTTGGATCTTTGGCTGTGTGATCCTTTTGTTTTTACCCTCGGTTTCATGGTAGGTCTTTCAAACTGTGCCATAACTTTGTTCACATCATCTTAACTTTAATATGTCACAGATCAAGTATCTAATTATATGCTTTCTTGCCTCCTATGATCTTTCACTGCTGGTCTCCTGTCAACACCAGTTTTTAAATTGAATTCCTTTGGCAGCCATGCCCCTGAAATTTTTATATATGTATATACAATTTTTTTTTTGCCTTGGAGTTTGTCCATAGATTTTAACATCTGGGTTTTAATCAAGATTTTAACTTTGTTTTCCCAGTGACTTCCGATAGTAAATTTACTACTTTCTCTGGGCATCCCTTTGAAAAGGAGACATGAAGGGAATTTTTTAATTCCTCATTAATAGAAATATAATTACTATAGTATATTGAATAATATAGACAATATATGAATAATATAGACATTTTGGCCCCTTAGAATAAGATGGTGATTGCTCTTCAGGTATGGGGGGAGGAAATCACACTTTTATATGAAGTGTTTTATTTAATGCTTACTAATAAATTTTCCTCAGAGTCAGGGCATAAAGTAAGCACTGTTGTAAGAGGGTTAGACCCTTATTTACTCTAGTATCTGTTTTTATTTTGTTATATTATTTCAGGAAATGGTGTTATTGATTGAGATCTAAGAAGTGATTAGAAACATACATGCCCTATAAAGTCATGTATTTTTTCAGTCTTTTCCAGAAAATTGCTTACATTTTGCTAAGAGTGTTTAAACCTAATCATTGCTGATATTACATGGTAAGACTTGGCATTTAGAAAATAAAATGTGAGATAACTCAAGTTTAGTTCAGCTCAATCAATGATTCTTAGGTGCCTACAGTGTAGCAGAAAATGTGCTTGCTTACCATTGAGAATATGAAAATGACTAACACATGCCCCCTTCAAGAGTTCACTATCTATTAATGGTGAAATAGAGCACTGGCAAAACAGGAGGGAGACTATTAAAGAAAGGAGTCATAGTGGCAAAATAATTTTGTCTCTGAAAAATTGCAGTGAAGATTATCTCCAAGAAATGTATTAATTGATGATCTCTGTTCAATTAAATTGTGTGATACATACCAGAATAAAAGTTATTATCTCAAAGGAAACAGTAAGGAGGGAGTATAGCCTCATAATCTGGTGTCAGGAGGCCTCTGTGTGACTCTTGGCTCTAAATGTTGTGTGACATTTTTACATATCTGTAAGGTGGGGATAATATTACATATTTGTTCAAATTTATTATATTAATGAGATTAGCTATTACATAATGGTGTGATAACATAAGCCTTCAAAAACTATCGCTTATTAATTTGATCAGTATTAGTAGTAACTAACTGCGCAGAGACCTATTTCATGATCATCTCCTGGCTCCTTCTCTCAAAGTAGCCAGGAGATGATCATGATATAGAGCAATTTTTTCTTCTCTAAAATCCCATGAGGAATGAAAAGTAATTGGATGCTCTTAGGAAGATTTTCAAAATATTCATGGAGCAGAGTAATTCTGTAGAGCAGTGATTCTCAGAGTGTGGTTCTTGGAACAAATGCATTAGCATCATCTGAGAACTTGATCAAAATGCAAACTTAGGGCCCCATTCCAGATGTTTGGAATCAGAAATTCTGGGAGTGGTGCCCACTGATCTGTGCTGTAATAAAGTCTTCAGGTGTTTCTAAAGCATGATAACATTTGAGAACCACTGTTATGGAGAATACTGACATCAATATCATGTCTCATTAGACAAGTCAGTTGTGACCAATCTTTTACAAAACACTTCTTTATTACTAAGTCTGTATTTAGCAGTATACCCCAATTTACTCTTACATGGAAACTTTCAAAGCCATTCATTATAGCAATTTTCCTTTTCATTTATTAAAGAATTACTTTAGCCACTAGGGAAGAAGAGGAAAAAAAGTTCAACTGGTAAAATTTTGTATAGATTGACATATAAAGTAACAGAATATTCTGAGAATTTTTATGTGATAATGACTTGAAGGTAAGAACATTTTTTGGTTTCTCCTGATCATAATGTTCTTGTTCCTATTATTTTTTCCTCAGCTGATTTTTTAAACATCTTCTGGGAAGTAACTGTTCTGTCCAAAATGCCTTTTTTGTTTTCATTTGGCAAGGAAGACAAGAAATATTCATAAACCTACCAGATGGAGACTGCTTGAGAATTTGAACACTGTTTAATACAATTTTGCATCCATAGTGTCTACCAATGTGCCCTGTACATGTGTTTCATAAGTATTTGTTAAATTGCATTAAAATTATACTAGTACAAAGCCAAAAGTGACTGATGCCATAGATGAAAAAAGGTAAAAATAATCTAAGACTTCATAAAAGAGAGAGTTCACTTCCAGCTGGAGGACTAAGAAATATTTCACAGTAAAGATGGAATTTAAGCTAATCTCTTGAAGAATGAATAGAATCTAGACCTGCTTGGATGGAGGAGTTGGCAGGCATAGGGAATTCTAGGCAGAGTGAACAACATTTTGCAATACACTGAGAGAGGAAGTGCAGGATAGGTACTTGGAGCAAATAGTTCTGTGTTACAGAACAATTATGGAAAATAGCATTATAAAATTTTTTGAAGCCAGACCATTGATGAATAACAAACTTGGAGTCCAAACATTATTCTATGAGTAGTATACAGCCATGTTAGGTTTTAGAATAGGAAGTGAATGCTTAGAGCTATGCTTGAAGATTAATCTGCCACCTGTAAACTAGATTGAAGAAGGAGCTGTTGAATGTGAGAAGAGGAGGGAAATCTTGATTTGAGAGAAATAGGGAAGCTCAATTAACAACTCAGTGTTTGATGAGGTGTGAGGATCAAAGAATGGTAGAGAGATGTCATTTAGATTTAAAACTTGGGTCATTAGGAGAAAAGTGACAAAACAGAGGCTGAGGAGGTTTAAATTTTGAACATGATGAGTTGGATTTGCCTTCAGACCAAACAGGTAAAGAAAGCTAGTAAGTAGTTAAATATTAAGTATTACAGCTTTATAAAGAAGTCAGGTTGGACATGCAGATTTAAGAGCTATTTATTTAGAAATGATTATTATATTTATTGAATATGATTTTCCAAGGAACAAGTGCAGTAAAAGTCAAAGATATATCTTTGGAGAATATCTGCATAGTGTGGAAGAAGAAACAAAGAAGAGAATATCTGGAAATATCAAATAAGCAGATATAAAATAGGATAAGGGATGAGAGAATGCCTACAAATAGATGATTATGAAGTCATCAGTGACTATCAGTCAAGCAGTTTGGCAGAAATAATGTTGGAAACCAAGTTCTCTAATATTTAGAGGGGATGAACTATAAAGGAATAAAAGCAGACATGAGAATTTGTCTTTTAAGATGTCTGGCTGGATTGAAAGAGTGACATTAGTGTCATGGTGGCATAAGATGTCCCTCGTTTTTGTGCCCCATTTTAACAATTAAAACTCAACATTTATACACGAACAAATGTGCCTCTGTTAGAGTTGTGGGATCTATCACCACACACCAAAGGACCTGGGAAAAGTCTTGCCCATCTGGGCACTGAGTAATAGGCAGATAGAACTTGGTATAGGCTATGGAACCAACAGGAGCCTATGAACTGGCCTCAGCCTCTCTTGGCTGTGTTTGGGGTACACCTGGAGAGTGATGACTAGGGAAGACACCCACACATGAGAGACCCTTTGTAGAACTCCATGTTTCCAGAGTAGAAATGCCAGCACTCCACTGGAGAAAAAAACACAAGTTTGGATGTTTTAGAAAAGGTAAAAAGAACTTTGCCAGTGCTGTGCCTCCTCCTAAGTAGCATGGCATAGGCTAAAGAAGCTGGTGGCAACCTTTCCTGTGGGGAAAAGGAGAGCAGTGAGCTAGTGCCTGGCTATTCCAACTGTGCTGACACCATGGAAGAAACCCATTTGTCCCCTGTGAAACCTCAGAGTATTGAGGTATAACCTTCATGACTGGAGGAGGGAGGAGACTAGGGAAAAGGCAGATAATATATCAGAGAGCATAAAAGGGAAGTGGTTCCTGCCGACCACATTCTAAACTTCAGACGGGAAGCCTGCCTATGAGCTGCTGGAAAAACCTCACCTGAGAATCACCCCACCTGGCCCATGGATACTCCCAAAGCTCCAGGTGCCAAACCCACATCCTCTCCACTCTGAGGCTATCTCCTTATGTGAGCTCTGGCTCCCTGTGAGGCTCCAGGGGCAGCAGCGAGAGCAAGCTCTGGTAGACAGGGAATGAGCATGGAAAGCAGTTCAGAATCTATAGGCAAGAGAGAAACCACAGATTTGAGCTGTAGCACCACCTTTGGGAACAAGAGATTTCCATCATCTGGCTTGATGAGTTGTAAGATTGAGAGAAGACATACAAGCTTAAGAATTCTGCCACAGTCAATACCCATTTACGCTGAAAACTCTCAACAAAGTAGGTATAGAGGTAACATGCCTCAATATACCAAAGGCCATGCAGGACAAGCCCACAGATAGCATGATACTCAATGGTAAAAAGCTGAAAGCTTTGCCAGTAAGATCGGGAACAAGAAAAGCTTGCCCACTCTCAACACTTTTATTCAAAATATTACTGGAAGTCTTAGCCAGAGCAATTAGGCAATAAAAAGAAATAAAAGGCATCCAAATTAGAAAAGAAGTAAAACTGTCACTATTTTCAGATAACATGATACTATATACAGAAAATCCTAAAAGACTCTACCAAAAAAAGTTAGAACTAATAAATTCATTAAAGTTGCAGGATACAAAAATCAATACACAAAAATCAGTTGCATTTCTATGCACTAACCAGCAAACTATCAGACATGGAAATTAAGAAAACAATTCCATTTGCAATTGCATCTAAAACAATAAAATATCTAGGAATAAATTTGACCAAGGAGGTGACAGACACATACACCAAAAATTCTAAAACACTGATGAAAGGAATTGAAGACACAAATAAATGGAAAGATTTTGTGCTCATGGATTGGAAGAATATTGTTAAAATATCCATACTACCCAAACCAGTCTACAGCTTCAATGCAATCCCTATCAAAATTCTGATACATTTTAAACAGAAATAGAGCACATAATTCTAAAATTTTCATGAAACCATAAAAGACTCCGAATAGTCAAAGCAATATTGAGAACAAATAACAAAGCTGGAGGCATCACGCTTTCTGATTTCAAATTATATTACAAAGCTATAGTTACCAAAACAGCAAGGTATTGGCATAAAAATAAAGCCATAGATCAATGGAATAGAATAGAAAGCCCAGAAATAAACCCACATATAAAGAGTCAATTAATTTATGAAAAAGTAAATAAGAGTATATAATGGGAGGAAAGAAAAGACTTTTCAAAAAATGGTGTTGGGAAAACCGAACAGCCACATGCACAGGAAAGTGGACCACTATCTTACATCATACATAAAATTTAATTCAAAATGGGTTAAAGACTTAAATTTAAGACCTGAAACCATAAAACTCCTAGAAGAAAACATAGGCAGTAAGCTCCTGGGCATTGGTCTTGGCAACGATTTTGTGGATCTGACTCCAAAAGCAAAGGCAACAAAAGCAAAAACAAGTAAGTGTAACCTCATCAAACTAAAAAGCTTCTGCACAGCAAAGGAAATCATCAACAAAATGAAAAGGCCATCTACTGAATGGGACAAGATATTTGCAAATGATATATCCAACAAAGGGTTAATATCAAAAATATATAAAGAACTCATGCAACTCAGTAGCAAAAAAGAAGTATCCTATTAAAAAATGGGCAGAGAGTCAGAATAAACATTTTCCCAAAGATATACACATGACCAATTGGCACTTGAAAAGATACTCAACATCAATAATTGGGGAAATGCAAATCAAAACCACAATGAAATATCACTTCACACCTGTCAGAACAGCTATCATCAAAAAGACAAGAGATAACAGGTGCTGGCAAGGACATGGAGAAAGGGAACCCTTGTGCACTGTTGTTGGGAATGTAAATTGATATAGCCAATATGGAAAATATGGAGGTTCCTCAAAAAATTAAAAGTAGAACTACCATATGATCTAGTAATTCTACATCTGGGTATTTATTTGAAGAAAATGAAAACACTAATTCAAAAGACATATGCACTCCCATGTTTACTGCAGCATTATTTACCATAGCCAAGATGGAAACAACCTAACTGTCCATCAGCAGATGAATGAAGAAGATGTGATATATATATATATATATATATACACACACACACACACACACACATATACATACATATATACACACACATATACATATAATATATACACGTACATATAATATATACACATATATATAATATATACATATATACACACACATAAATACATACATCCACACACAAAGAGGAATATTATTCAGCCATGAGAAAGAAGGAAATCCTGGAAATCCTGCCATTTGGGACAACATGGATGGACCTTGCAGTCATTATGCTAAGTGAAATAAGTCAGACAGAGAAAGACATACACTGTATGGTATCACTTATGTGTGGAATCTGAAAAACAAAACACCAAACTTTCAGCTATAAAAATAAATGTCATGGAATATAATGTACAGCATGGTGACTATAGTTAATATTGTATTGCATATTTGGAAGTTGTTAAGTCAGTAGATTTTAAAAGCCCTTATTTTTTAAAAAAAGAATTCTGCCAGAAGAGGCAGCAAGAAGCATGGAGCAGGTGTACCCATACAAGGTTGGAGAAAGCTCCAGATATAAGCAAGATCAATGAAAAGTATCTCCTCCCTGATGGCAATTAGTAGAAATTAGAGGATGTATTTGCTACTTCAAATACAAAAAACAGCAATGGAAAACTCAAAGAAACATCAAGAATGAAGGAAACATGACATAATCAAAAGATCACAATAATCATCTAGTAACTGAACCCAAAGACACAGAATTCTGCAATTTACCTAATAAAGATTTCAAAATAGCTGTTTTGAGGAAACTCAATGAGGTATAAAACAACAAAGACAATTCAACAAAATCAGGCAAAGGATATATGGGTAAAATGAAAAATTTAACAAAAAAGGTAGAAATCATATAAAAACCAAACAGAAACTCTGGAGCAGAAGAATTCAATGGATGAAATGGGGAAAAAAACTTTCAATAGAGAGCATCTCCAGCAGAACAGACCAAGCAGAAGATAGAATTAGTGAGTTAGTGAAACTTTGAAATAACTCAGAGGAGAACAAAGAAAAAAGAATGTAAAGAAAGCCTACATGATCTATGAGACACCATTTAAAAAATCAAATATCACAATTATTGGAGATCCGGAAGGAGAAAAGAGGGAGAAGGGGATAGAAATTTTAAAGATATAATAACTGAGAACATCTCAAACCTGGGGAAAGACTTGGATATCCAAGTTTACAAAGCTAACAGTGCACCCCATTTTCTCAATTCAAAACAAACTTCTCCAAGATATATTAACCTGTCAAAAATCAAAGAAAAAGAGAGAATCTGAAAAGTAGCAAGAGAAAAAAAAAAAGATTGTAACCTACAAAGGAACCCCAATTAGGCTATTAGCAAGTTACATAGCAGAAACTTTATAGACCAGGAGAGAGTGGAATGATATATTCAAAGTGTTGAAAGAAAAAAGTTGCCAGCAAGATAACTATCTAGCAAAGTTATGATTCAGAAGTGAAGGAAAAATAAATACTTTTTCAGACAAACAGAAGCTGAGGGAATTCATCACCAATAGACTTCTTAGAAGAAATGCTGAAAGGAGTTCAAGCTGAAATGAAAGATGCTAATTAGTAACAAGAAAGCATATGAAAATATACAAAACACTGGTAAGGGTGAATATACAGTCAGATTAGAAAACTCTAATTCTGTAATATGATGGTGTGTTAATGACTTAATTTTAGTATAAAGGTTAAAGAAAAGGAATATTAAAAATAACTATAGCTACTATAGGTTGTTAACAAATATATAAAAGAGGTAAACTGTGACATCAAAAACATTGAAGGGGAGGAATAAAAGGGTAGAGCTTTTATATATAGTTCTGTTAAATAGCTATCAGCTTATAATGGACTGTTTTATCTAAAAGATGTTTTATGTAAGCCTCATGGTAACCACAAAGCTAAACTGATAGTAGATTCACAAATGATAGAAAGAAGGAAATCAGAGCATACCACCACAAAAAGTCACCAGTTCACAAAGATAGGCAGAAAGAGAAAAAAAGGAATAATGGAACTATAAAGCAGCCAGAAAGTGCCTAGTAAGATGACATTAATAAACCCTTACATATCAATAATTACTCTAAGTGTAAATGAATTGAAATCACCATCAAAAGGCACGGCGTGCTTCCATCCAGCCACCGGATGGATAAAAAAATAAGGTGCAATTAACTATGTGCTGCCTACAAGACCAGCTTCAGGGAATCTGAGACCATTTTAGTTTCATGACAGTTACTCTTTAGTGGGAGCATCTTTTTCATATCTGCCATATGCCTTCAAGTTGCTCACTGACTCCTTACACTTCCAGTTAGCAAAATGTAGTTTTAAATGTATTAACATGATCCCAGTATATGTTTGATTTTTAGGAGTGACTGAGGAATGGTTTTCCAAATTTTCCTTACTATCTTCATTAGGAAATAATTCCATAAGCATCTTTAAAACTTTTACAATAGGTTACATAAGCAAGTTCTAAAACATATGACTCATTTATAGCTTGAGTATTAAAGAAACTAACTTCAGTTTTGCTTAAAATGAACAGGAGACCATAAATGTGTAACAGAAAGACCATAAATGTTACCATAAATGTGTAACAGAAAGCTACCAAAAGCTTAGTATAAGGAGAAACCTTAGAATTTATTTAATTAAACCTGCTTTTTTCAGAGTTTGTATTAATGAGATAAATGAAAAATAAAAACATGTAAAAACAAATTTTTTATTTTATATTGGAGTATAGTTGATTTACAATGTCGTGTTAGTTTCAGGTGTACAGCAAAGTGATTCAGTTATGCATATACATATATCCATTCTTTTTCCATATAGATTATTACAGAATACTGAGTAGCGTTTCCTGTGCTATACAGTAGGTCCTTGTTAATTATCTATCCTATATATAGTAGTGTGTATATATTATCTGGAGAAAACCATAATTCGAAAAGATGCATGCACCCCAATGTTCACTGAAGCACTATTTACAATAGCCAAGCATGGAAGCAACCTATGTGTCCATCGACAGAAGAATGGATAAAGAAGATGTGGTACATATATACAATGGAATATTCCTCAGCCATAGAAAAGAATGAAATAATGCCATCTGTAGCAACATGAACGGACCTAGAGATTCTCATACTAAGTGAAGTAAGAGAAAGACAAATACCATATATCACTTACATGTGGAATCTAAGAACAAGATACCAATGAACTTATTTATAAAACAGAAACAGACTCACAGACTTTGAAAACAAATTTATGGTTACCAAAGGGGAAATGTTGCTGGGGGGAGGGACAAATTAGGAGTTTGGGATTAACATATACACACTACTATATAAAAAATAGTTGATTAGATAATTTAAATGAGTTATATAAGACATTCATAATATAATCTATTTGAATGATATCCCCCCTAGTGTTGTGCAATGTACAACAAGACTGTATTCAATGGCTCTACTCTTAGACCTAAAATTGCCGTCTCCTCTTGAATGTCAAGTTTATATGTTTAATTGCCTATTTGGTTCAGTTTGGAGATATAAAACTTAAGAGACATTGGCATACAGATGATATAGATATGGGATCATGGGACCAGGGACATTTTGTAAGGAGACTGTTCCTATAAAGAAGAGGGGCTACTGAGGACAGAGTTGTAGGGTACTTCAACAATTAAAGGTCTTGCAGAGGAAAAGAATCTTAAAAAGTGATGGGAAGAGTACTCAGGGAAGAGCAAAGGAGGCAAGTGTGTGGTCATGGAATCCTAGCATAAACAGCATTTCGTGAAGACAGAAGCAGCAAACACAGTCAAATGCTGCTAAGAACGCTGGCTTTTGCAAAAGTTGGTGTCTAGTAACCTTAAGCAGTTTCACAGAAGTAATGGGGATAATGCATCAGGCTATTTATTTACAACAGGGAATCCAAATTAACATAATATAGATTCAGAGCTTAGGCACTACATGGATAAGACAATAGTCCCTGGTGTAAAATACTTTACTTAAGCAATGGGGTACATATCATAGCTCATTTAGGGCTAGGGCTATATCTTACACATTTTCTTAATCTTTTGGCCTAGAACAGAGATTTACACATAGTAGTACTACACAGTTCATAAAAGAAGAGAAGACAAGCTTATCTCTAAGTACTTTTTAACTCTAACCTTTTATAAGCCTATGTTAAGGCCCTTTAAAAATATGTGCACCTTGTAAAAAGACCAAAATAAATATGGAATAGTGAGAAAAATAAACAGAATGCTATAAAGGGAAAAACATTTTACCAAGAACAAAAAGGTTAAGGAGAGAATTTGGTGTAATTTTTCTCAAGTTCAGCTGCCTTTTGTGCTTTTAAAAAGGACGTATTTCTAGACAAGTAGGGCACCTACCAGGCACCGGTGGGGGACCACGGACATCTAAAGGGACGGGAGGAACCCCCAGTGACCAAGTAGGACGTGGGGGGTGGGTGGGGAGAGTGAAGGAGGAAGAGAAGTGGAGGCGGGACAGGACTGGCTCCCCTGAGGGGTGGCTGGGGGAGGGGAAGGGATCCCACGCCTGAAGCAGGAAATTGGAGAATCATTGGGAGGGCAGAGGATCAAAAAGGAGTGTGGCCAGGTTTCCCCTGCTCACTTGGACCCCCAGGAACCTGCTGAGATCTCGGGCCTGATCCTCTGCCCACCAGGGTCCCTTCCAGCCACATGGGTCCTAAGAGTGGGAGGGAGGGAAGGGGGAGCAAAAGTAAAGGCCAGACCAATGGGACCAGCACCCTGAGGGGTGGCTGGGGGAGGGAAGGAGTTCCTATACCCAGAGGGACCACTCACAGTTAGGAGTCCAGCGGTGATGGGGGAGACTATGGAGGAGGGGCGTGAAGGGATGGAAGGGAACGAGGCCAGTGCTTTCCCTGTCCACTTACGCACCAGGAAGCCTGTTGGGTCCTCTGCCTTCAGAGCCTCCCTCCTAAAGCTCACAGCCCAAGCCCCGCCCCTACACCCACACCCAGGGCGCCACCTCTACACTCCAAGACCCTCTCCAACGAGATGGGCCTAAACACCACCCACACACCCTCACCCAGGGCCCTACCTCCAACTCGGGAACTCCACACTCCAGAGGCCCTCCTTTCCACATGCTGCGTCCCCCTCTTCTGCACAGGTCCTAAGAAGAGGTCACGCCCCATGCTCAAACGTCACTGCCCCCACCTGCCTAGGTCCCACCATACCCAAAACCCTGCCCCTGCCTAAGTTCCACCCCTGCCGAAACTCCGCCCCCGTAGCCAAGGCTTTTTTTTCTTTTCTTTTTTCCTCTTTTATATTGGCATTCTGTATTAACTTGTTGATTCATTGTTGGTGATTTTTTTATATTTTTATTTTTCCTAATAAGTCTTTTACTTTTCTAATTTTATTTTAGTTTTATACTATGTTAGTGATCACTACTTTTGGCCTACTCCCCCACCCCACCCCCCCTTCTTTTTTTCTGTTGTGGTTTTATTTTACCTTGTTGCTGCTATTTCATTATAATTTTATTTTTTCTAATATATTTTTTATCTTTCTAATTTTATTCTTTGATATTGTACTGCTCGTTTTTTTTCTTTCTTTCCTTTTTTTTTTTTTTTTTTAATAACTGTGCCATGAAGCTTGTGGGATCTTGGTTCCCAGGCCAGAGGTTGGGTCCGAGCTACTGTGGTGGGAGCTCCGAGTCCAAACAGCTGGACTAACAGAGAACCTCAGACACCAGGGAGTATCAATTGGAGTAAATCTTCCCAGAGGTCCACATCTCAGCACCAAGACCCAGCTCTATCCAACTGTATGCAAACTCCAGTGCTTGACATCTCAGGCCAAACAACCAGTAAGACAGGAATACAGCACCACCCATCAAAAAGCAAAAAAATGAAATGAAAAAAAGATTTGTTACAGACAAAGGAGCAAGGTAAAAACCTACAAGACCAAATAAATGAAGACGAAATAGGCAACCTACCTGAAAAATAATTCAGAGTAATGATAGTAAAGATGACCCAAAATCTTGGAAACAGACTGGAGAAAATAGAAGAAGCATTTAACAAGGATCTAGAAGAACGAAAGAGCAAACAAACAGTGATGAACAACACAATTACTGAAATTAAGAATACTCTAGAAGGAATCAATAACAGAATAACTGAGACAGAAGAATCGATAAGTGAGCTGGAGGATAAAATAGTGGAAATAACTGCCAGGGAAGAGAAAAAAGAAAAAAGAATGAAAAGAATTGAAGACAGTCTCAGAGGCCTCTGGGACAACATTAAATGTACCAACATTCGAATTATAGGGGTCCCAGAAGAAAAAGAGAAAAAGAAAGGGTCTGAGAAAATATTTAAAGAGATTATAGTCAAAAATTCCCTAACATGGGAAAGGAAATAGTCAAGTCCAGGAAGCACAGAGAGTACCATACAGGATAAACCCAAAGAGAAACATGCTGAGACACATATTAATCAAACTATCAAAAATTAAATACACGGAAAAAATATTAAAAGCAGCAAGGGAAAAGCAACAAATAATATACAGGGGAATCTCCATAAGGTTAACAGCTGATCTTTCAGCAGAAACCCTGCAAGCCAGAAGGGAGTGGCAGGACATATTTAAAGTGATGAAAGGGAAAAACCTACAACCAAGATTATTCTACCCAGCAAGGATCTCATTCAGATTCAACGGAGAAATTAAAACCTTTACAGACAAGCAAAAGTTGAGAGAATTCAGCACCACCAAACCAGCTTTACAATAATCCTTTAGGAACTTCTCTAGACAGAAAACACAAGAGAAGGAAAAGACCTACAATAACAAACCCAAAACGATTAAGAAAATGGTAATAGGAACACACATATTGATAACTACCTTGAATGTAAATGGATTAAATGCTCCAGCCAAAAGACATAGACTGGCTGACTAGAAACCAAAAAAAGACCTGAATATATGCTGTCTACAAGAGACCCACGTCAGACCTAGGGAACATACAGACTGAAAGTGAGAGGATGGAAAAAGATATTCCAAGCAAATGGAAATCAAAAGAAAGCTGGAGTAGCAATACTCATATCAATCAAAATAGACTCCAAAATAAAGGCTATTACAACAGACAAGAAGGATAATAATAATAATATTATCAGGGGATCAATCCAAGAAGAAGATATAACAACTGTCAATATTTATGCACCCAACATAGGGGCACCTCAGTACTTAAGGCAAATGCTAACAGCCATTAAAGGGGAAATCAACAGTAACACAATTATAGCAGGGGACTTTAGCACCCCACTTTCACCAATGGACAGATCATCCAAAATGAAAATAAATAAGGAAACACAAGCTTTAAGTGATACATTAAACAAGATGGACTTAATTGATATTTATAGAATATTCCATCCAAAAACAACAGAATACACTTTCTTCTCAAGTGCTCATGGAACATTCTCCAGGATAGACCATATCTTGGGTCACAAATCAAGCCTTGGTAAATTTAAGAAAATTGAAATTGTATCAAGTATCCTTTCCACCCACAATGCTATGAGACTAGATATCAATTACAGAAATAAAAATGTAAAAAATACAAACACATGGAGCCTAAACAATATGCTAATAAATAAACAAGCAATCACTGAAGAAATCAAAGAGGAAATCAAAAAATACCTAGAAACAAATGACAACAAAAACACACGACCCAAAACCTATGGGATACAGCAAAACAGTTCTAAGAGGGAAGTATACAGCAATACAATCCTACATCAAGAAACAAGAAAAATCTCAAACAACTTAACCTTACACCTCAAGCAATTAGAGAAAGAAGAAGAACAACAACAAAAAAAAACGCAAAGTTACCAGAAGGACAGAAATCATAAAGATCAGATCAGAAATAAATGAAAAAGAAATGAAGGAAACAATAGCAAAGATCAATTAAACTAAAAGCTGGTTCTTCGAGAAGATAAACAAAATTGATAAACCATTAGCCAGACTCATCAAGAAAAGAAGCAAGAAGACTCAAATCAACAGAATTAGAAATGAAAAAGTAGAAGTAACAACTGACACTGCAGAGATACAAAGAGAGATTACTGTAAGCAACTCTATGCCAAAAAAATGGACAACCTGGAAGAAATGGACAAATTCTTAGAAAAGCACAACCATCTGAGACTGAACCAGGAAGAAATAGAAAATATAAACAAACCAATCACAAGCACTGAAACTGAAACTGTGATCAAAAATCTTCCAAAAAACAACAGCCCAGGACCAGATGGCTTCACAGGCGAATTATCAAACATTTAGAGAAGAGTTTACACCTATCCTTCTCAAACTCTTCCAAAATACAGCAGAAGGAGGAACACCCCCAAATTCATTCTTCAAGGCCACCATCATCCTGATACCAACACCAGAGAAAGATGTCACAAAAAAAGAATACTAAAGGCCAATATCACTGATGAACATAGATGCAAAAATCCTCAACAAAATACTAGCAAACAGAATCCAACAGCACATTAAAAGGATCATACACCATGATCAAGTGTGATTTATTCCAAGAATGCAAGGATTCTTCAATATATGCAAATCAATCAATGTGATACACCATATTAAGAAATTGAAGGAGAAAAAACATATGATAATCTTAATAGATGCAGAAAAATCTTTCAACAAAATTCAACACCCATTTATGATAAAAACCCTCCAGAAAGTAGGCATAGAGGGAACCTACCTCAACATAATAAAGGCCATCTATGACAAACCCACAGCCAATATCATTCTCAATGGTGAAAAATTGAAAGCATTTCCACTAAGATCAGGAACAAGACAAGGCTGCCCACTCTCACCACTATTATTCAACATAGTTTTGGAAGTTAGAGCCACAGCAATCATCGAAGAAAAAGAAATAAAAGGAATCCAAATCGGAAAGAAGAAGTAAAGCTGTCACTGTTTTCAGATGACGTGATACTATACAAAGAGAATCCCAAAGATGCTACCAGAAAACTACTACAGCTAATCAATGAATTTTGTAGAGTAGCAGGACATGAAATTAATGCACAGAAATCTCTGGCATTCCTATACACCAATGATGAAAAATCTGAAAGAGAAATTAAGGAAACACTCTCATTTACCATTGCAACAAAAAGAATAAAATACCTAGGAATAAACCAACCTAAGGAGACAAAAGACCTATATGCAGAAAACTATAAGACACTGATGAGAGAAATTAAAGATAATACAAACAGATGGAGAGATATACTGTGTTCTTGGATTGGAAGAATCAACATTGTGAAAATGACTCTACTACCCAAAGCAATCTACAGATTCAATGCAATCCCTATCAACTACCAATGGCAATTTTCACAGAACTAGAACAAAAAAATTCACAATTTGTAGGGAAAAACAAAAGACCCTGAATAGCCAAAACAATCTTGAGAAAGAAAAACAGAGCTGAGGAATCAGGCTCCCTGACTTCAGACTATACTACAAAGCTACAGTAATCAAGACAATATGGGACTGGCACAAAAACAGAAATATAAATCAATGGAACAGGATAGAAAGCTGAGAGATAAAACCATGCACATATGGTCACCTTATCTTTGATAAAGGAGGCCAGAGTAGACAATGGAGAAAAGACACCTTCTTCAATAAGTGGTGCTGGGATAACTGGAAAGCTATATGTAAAAGAACGAAATTAGAACACTTCCTAACACCATACACAAAAATAAACTCAAAATGGATTAAAGACCTAAATGTAAGGCCATACACTATAAAACTCTTAGAGGAAAACCTAGGCAGAACACTCTATGGCATAAATCACAGCAAGACCCTTTTTGACCCACCTCCTAGAGAAATGGAAATAAAAACAAAAAAAACAAATGGGACCTAGTGAAACTTAAAAGCTTTTGCACAGCAAAGGAAACCATAAAGAAGATGAAAAGACAACCCTCAGAATGGAGAAAATATTTGCAAACAAAGCAACTGACAAAGGATTAATCTCCAAAATATACAAGCAGCTCAGCAGCTCAATATCAGAAAAACAAACAACCCAATCCAAAAGTGGGCAGAAGATCTAAATAGACATTTCTCCAAAGAAGATATACAGATTGCTAAACAACACATGAAAGGATGCTCAACATCACTAATCATTAGAGAAATGCAAATCAAAACTACAATGAGGTATCACTTCACACCAGACAGAATGGCCATCATCAAAAAATCTACAAACAATAAATGCTGGCGAGGGTGTGGAGAAAAGGGAACCCTCTTGCACTGTTGGTGGGAATGTAAATTTGTACAGCCACTATGGAGAACAGTATGGAAGTTCCTTAAAAAATTAAAAATAGAAGTACCATATGACGTGGCAGTCCAACTACTGGGCATATACCCTGACAAAACCATAATTCAAAAAGTTTCATGTACCACAATGTTCATTGCAGCACTATTTACAATAGCCAGGACAGGGAAGCAACCTGTGTCCATCGACATATGAATAGATAAAGAAGATGTGGCACATATATACAATGGAATATTACTCAGCCATAAAAAGAAACAAAATTGAGTTATTTGTAGTGAGGTGGATGGATCTAGAGTCTGTCATACAGAGTGAAGTACGTCAGAAAGAGAAAAGACGCAAGAGGGAGGGGATATGGGGATATACGTATGCATATAACTGATTCACTTTGTTATACAGGAGAAACTAACACAACACTGTAAAGTGATTATACTCCAGTAAACATGTTAAAAAATTGTATTTCTACTGTTTATATACATATCCCTAGGTCACTCTCAATATTGGTATTTTCTTCTTCATTGTTCCCTTCTCACCTTTTGTGTTTCTGCCTTTTCTTGTCTCTTTCCTTCCTTCTCAGAAAGAACAATGGAGGAAGAAAGTGAGAATTTCAACAAAGAGAAAATATTTTTAAAAGTACCTAAAGTACCAAATGGAAATCACAGAGTTGAAGAATATAGTAACAGAACTAAAAAAATTCAATACAGTGCTTCAAGAGTTGACTAGATTGAGTAGAAGAAAGAAAGAATCAGCAAACTCAAAGACAAGGCAAGAGAATTCATCTAATCAGAGGAAAAAAAGAAAAAGAATAAAGAAGAGTGAAGAGAGCTTAAAGGATTTATGGAACAACACAAAATGAACGAGTATCTACATTATAGGGTCCCAGAAGGAGAAGAGAGAGAAAAAGGGAGGAAAATCTTATTCAAAGAAATAATGGCTGAAAACTATCCTAACCTGAGGAACAGCAGATATCTAAATCCTGGAAGTCCAGAGAGTTCCAAGTAAGATGAAATTAAAGGGACTGACATCAAGAAACCTTATAATTAAACTGTAAAAAGTTAGAGACAAGGAGAGAGTCTTAAATGCAGCAAGGGAAAAGCAACCTGTTACATACAAGGGAACCACCATAAAACTATCAACAGATTTTTCAATAGAAACTTTCCAGGCCAGAAGGGAGTGGCATGATATATTCCAAGAGCTAAAGTGAAAGAAAAAAAAAAAAGCTGCCAACCAAAAATACAATAGCCAGTAAAGTTTGTCCTTCAGAATTGAAGGAGAGGAAGAGTTTTCCAGAAAAGCAAAAGCTGAAGAAGTTCACTACCATTAGACCAACCTTACAAGAAATTTTAAGGTGCCCCTTCAAACTGAAATAAAAGGATGCCAATTAGTAACAAAAAAAAAGTTTGAAATTATAAATCTCACAGATAAAGGTAAATATATACTGAAATTCAATGTTTTGTCATGGTGGTAGGGATATCACTTATAATTCTAGTATGAAGGTTAAAATAACAATACCTACAATAATTTTTTAATGGATATACATGCTAAAAGATGTAAATTATGACATTAAAGCATAAATTGAAGGAGGGGGAGAGTAAAAATGTAGAGCATTAGCATGCCTTCGATCTTAAGTTGTTATATAATCTATAATAGACTATTATAAATATAAGATGTTTTACATAGCCTTGTAGTAACCACATACAAAAAACCCTAGAGTAGATACAAAAATAATAAAGAGAAAGGAATATAAGTATACTACTACAGAATATCATTAAAGAGTAAAGAGCATAATAAAGGCACAGAGGAATTACAAAAGAGCCAGAAAACAATGAACAGAATGGCAATAGCAAGTCAATACTATCAATAATTACTTTAAATGTAAATGGACTAAATTCTCCAATTAAAAGAGTGGCTGAATGGATTAAAATAAATAAGACAAAACTATATGATGCCTATCAAGACTCACTTCAGCTTTAAGGACACACATAGACTGCAAATGAAGGGATAGACAAAGATAATTCCATGCAAATGGAAAGCAAAAGAAATCTGGGGTAGCTATACTTATCAGACAAAATAGACTTTAAGCCAAAGTTTGTCATAAGAGACAGAGAAAATCATTACATAATGAAAGGGGTCAATCCAACAAGAGGATATAACAACTGTAAATATTTATGCACCAGCATAGGTGCACTTAAATATAAAAAGCAAATATTAACAGAACTGAAGGGAGAAAATGACAGCAATACAAGAATAGTAGGGGACCTCAATATCCTCCTTTCAACAATGGATCAATATCTGATCCATTAGAAAATCAGTTAGAAAATCATTAGAAAATCAGTTAGAAAATCAGAAATATTGGACTTAACATATTAGGGCACATGGACTGAAAAATTTACAGAACATTCTATCCAACCACAGCAGAATATATATTCTTCTCAAGTGCACATGGAAAGTTCTCTAAATAGATCATATGTTAGGCCACAAAACAAATCTTAAGATTGAAGTCATAATCAAGCATCTTTTCTGAACATTGAAAAATGCACAAACATGTGGAGATTAAACAACATGCTACTGAACAACCAATTTGTCAAAGAAGAAATCAAAAGAGATAAAAAACTATCTTGAGTAAAATGAACATAAAACTTATGGGATGCAACTAAAGAATTCTGGGAGGGAAGATTATAGCAATAAATGCCTCCATTAGGAAAAGAAGAAATATCACAAATAAACAACCCATCTTTACACTTTAAGGAACTAGAAAAGAAGGAATTAAGCCCAAAGTTAGAAGAATGAAAATAAAGATCAGAGTGAAAGAAGGAAATAAAGACTAAAAACACAATAGAAAAGAGAAATGAAATGAAAAGCTGTTTTTTGAAAATATAAATAAAACAGAAAAACCTTTAGCTAGACTTACTGAGAAAGAAAGAATAAAGAGAGGACTGAAGTAAAATTTGAATGAAAGAGGAGACATTACAACTGATACCAAACAAAGTATCATAAAAGCCTGGTATGAACAATTGCATGCCACAAATTAGACAAAGTAGAAGAAATGAATAAAATTCTTAGAAACACACAACCTCCCAGGACTGATTCAGGAAGAAATAGAACATCTGAATAGACCAATTACTAGCAAGGAAATTGAATCAGTAATCAAAAATATCTCAAACAAAAATCGAGGACCAGATGGCTTCACAGGTGAATTCTACCAAACATTTAAAAAATGATTAATAACACTACCTCTCAATCTCTTCAAAAAAGTGAAGAGAAAGAAAAATTCTAAACTCAATTTATGAGGCCAGCATTACCCTGTTACTAAAACCAGACAAGGACACTAAAGAAAAAAAAAATTACAGGTCAATACCTCTGATAAACACAGATGCAGAATTATTCAACAAAATATCAAACAAATTCAACAATACACTGAAAGGGTTATACACCATGATCAAGTGGGATTTTTTCCAGGGATGCAAGGATGATTCAACAGTCACAAATCAATCAATGTGATGCATCACATTAACATAATGAAAGATAAAAATCATGTGATCATCTCAACAGAAAAAGCATTTGACAAAATTCAACCACCATCCATAATAAAAACTCTCAACAAAAAAACTGGGTAGAGAGGAAAACTTCCTCAACATAATAAAGGCAATATAGGACAAACCTACAGCTAACGTCATGCTCAATGGTGAAAAGCTGAAAGCTTTTTCTCTAAGATCAAGAACAAGGCAAGGGTACCCACTCTAAACTTTTATTCAACATAGTCCTAGAAGTCCTAGCCACTGCAATTAAACAAGAAAGAAAAGATATCCATACCAGTAAAAAAGAACTAAAACCATCCATTTACAGATGAAATGATATAATATATAGAAAACCATAAAGATTCCACCAAAAAATTGTTAGATAAATCAATTTGGTAGATTTGCAAGATACAAAAATCAATGTACCTGGGGCTTCCCTGGTGGCGCAGTGGTTGGGAGTCCGCCTGCCGATGCAGGGGACGCGGGTTCGTGCCCTGGTCCGGGAAGATCCCACATGCCGCGGAGCGGCTGGGCCCGTGAGCCATGGCTGCTGAGCCTGCGCGTCTGGAGCCTGTGCTCTGCAACGGGAGAGGCCGCAACAGTGAGAGGCCTGCGTACAGAAAAAAAAAAAAAAAAAAAAAAAAAAAAAATCAATGTACCAAAATTAGTTGTATTTTCATACTTTAACAATTTCTAAGAGAAATTAAGGAAACATTTCCATTTGTAATTACATTAAAAAGATTAAAATACCTAGGAATGAATTTAACCAAGAAGGTAAAAGTCCTGTACACTGAAAATCATGAGACATTGATAAAAGAAATGGAAGGTGACATAAACAAATGGGAAGATATTCCATGCTCATGGATTAAAAATAATATTGTGGGGCTTCCCTTGTGGCGCAGTGGTTGGGAGTCCGCCTGCCAATGCAGGGGACGTGGGTTCGTGCCCCGGTCCGGGAAGATCCCACGTGCCGCAGAGCGGCTGGGCTCGTGAGCCATGGCCACTGGGCCTGCGCGTCCAGAGCCTGTGCTCCGCAATGGGAGAGGCCACAGCAGTGAGAGGCCTGCGTACCAAAAACAAAATAATAATAATATTGTGAAAATGTCCATACTACCCAAAACAATCTACAGGTTCAGTGTAATACTTATCAAAATTTCGTGGCATTTTGCACAGAAATAGAACAATCTTAAAATTTGTGTGTAATCACAAAAGACCCCAAATAGCCAAAGCAATCTTGAGAAAGCAGATCAAAGCTAAAGACAACCTACAAATTGAAAGTATTTGCAAACCATATCAGAAAAAGTGTTAATATCCAAAATATGTAAAGAACTCATACAAGTCAATAAAAACAAATAGAAAAAAATATGAATAAAAAATTGGCAGAGGAACTGAATAGACGTTTTCCCAAAGGAGACATCCAAATGACCCACAGGTACATGAAAAGATGCTCAACATCACTAATTACTAGGGAAATGCCCATCAAAACTACAATGAGATGTCACCTCACACCTGTTAGGATTACTATCATCAAAAATACTAGATATAACAAATGTTGGTGAGGATGTGGAGTGAATGGAACCCTTGTGCATTGTTGGTAGGAATGTAAATTGGTTCAACCACTATGGAAAGCAGTATAGAGTTTCCTCATGAAATTAAAAGCAGAACTACCATATGATCCACTCTGGGAATATATCCAAAGGAAATGAAAACAATATATTGAAGAGATATCTTCACTCCCATATTTATTGCAGCATTATTCACAATTGCCATGATTGAAAAAAACCTAAGCATCTGTCAACAGATCAATGAATAAAGAAGATGTGGTACATACAAATAATAAATTGTGCAGCCATGAGACAAAAGGAAATCCTGCCATCTGCCACAACATTATGGACCTGGAGGGGTGTTATGCTGAGTGAGATAAGCCCGACAGAGAAAGACACATACTGCATGGTATCACTTATACATGGAATCCAAAAAGAAAAATCAAACTCATAGAAACTGAGTTGAAAAGTAGTTGCCAGAGTTTGGGTGGTGGGGGAAGGAGGGAGAGGTGGTACAAGGGTATAAGCTTTTAGCCGTAAGATGACAAGATCTGAGAATCTAATGTATTACATGGTGCCTGTAGTTAACAACACTATTGTATAATAAAAGTTTGGTGAAGAGAAGAAAAAATGTAAATATGTGAGGTTATGTATGACTAGATGACAGAAATCCTTTCACAATGTATATGAATATCAAATCATGATATATACTTTAAATATGTTACCATTTTTTCTCAAATATATGTCAAGCAAAGCTTAAAAATGAAAAAAGGGAGTAAGCGCAACCAGAGTTGATCAATTTCAGAATAGAAGGAAAACTCATGTCGTTTCAAAGTAAATAATAAATTATAAGATGCACAAGAGAGAAGAGATTCAAGTAAAAATTTAAGAATACTGAAGAAAGGCATGATAACTTCCAAGAAACTGAGAATGAAATAAAGGAAGAAATAAAAAGGGTCAAAGAGAAAGTGGCTGAAAGGAAGTCAAGCAAAGAGGGTTTAATATACACATCACTGGAGTCTCTAGGGGAAAAAAATCTATGGAACAGAATATTTAAACTCCTAATCCAATAAAACTTTCTGGATATAAGAGAAAACACAAATTCTATAAATCAAAAGTTTCCACTGTATATCTATTAAAAATATTATCAGGGCTTCTATGCAGATGATTAACTTATAAGATTTTTAAAAATTAACTTGATATCAGACTTCTCAAGCAAATGAAAATACAAGGTTACAGTAGACCAGTATTTTTAAGAAATCAAGGAAACCAAGATTTGTGAACCAAGAATGTTGTGTTCAAACTGTCCTTCAATTATCAGAACTATAGAAAAATAGTTCTAAACATGTAAGTAATCAGGGAATATTGTTCAGAAATATCCCTCTTGAGAAATTTACTAGTAAATAAGTGTCATCCAACCTAGTAATAACTAGGGAAACTTTAGCAACATAACCCGATGGTGAGCATAAAACATTTATAAATGGTGAGCAAACAATATATCTAATTATAAAGCCAAGACAAAAACACAAGTGGGAAGATAGAAGGAAGAACATTTGTGTTATGTGACATTTATAGAGTAAGAAGACTGCAACTAAAAATAAGAAAGAGAAAGGGAAAAGTGGAATAGGCTGCTGTTGTTGAAAACATGATAGGTGGGAATCAAAGGATGCAATTTAAAAAGACTGCATAAGAAGGTAAGAAAGAAAAATATTAGGGGCTTTATAAAACTATAAATACAAAGGTAAGCACTAAAACAAAAATACAAATCTTCGCAAATTCCGAGAAAATTTTATAAAATTAAAGAAGGCATGTCCAATAGAGAAAGAAAAATGGCAAATAAAATGTAATATAGTAATTACTATATAAAATTATGATACAGTTGAGAGCAAATATACAGCAGTGCAATCAATAAGTGTAAACTGGATGAACTTTGCTGTTAAAAATGTTTTCAAGTTTGAAAATCCAAAAGATATATACATACCTATGTACATACAAAAATACATAATTAGGGAGTGGTGGAGATTGAAAACCACCAAATGCCATAGTAGTTAGGTTGAGGCAGTAACTTAATAATTATGAACAGATGATAAATCTTAGGGGTAGTGGATTGTCTGATGAGGAATAAGATGTTTACATTGTTTTTAAAGTGTCTCCCCACAAGACAAGAGCAAGATTAGGCACAAGGGGGAAACAGACTATAATCACAAGGAAGTATCAGACAAAGTCAAACTGGATATCATCTGTATAAAATGACTGCTCTGTATTAAAAAATTAATGTCATGAAAGCTAAAAGCTAAGGAATATGTTTTAGATAAAAAGAGACTTAGAGATATGGCAGCTAAGTACAATATGTGATTCCAGACCAGAACCTGTATTGAAAGGAGGGAAAAACATTATAAAGGACATAATACCATTCACAAAGTTGGAATGTGGATTATAGGTTAGGTAAGAGTACCTTATTAATATTAACCACCACAATCAAATTCAGAAAATTTATCTAAGAGAATGTCCTTGTTTTTAGGAAATTCACACTGAGCATTAAGGATTAAAATAGTCTAATATATGCAGCATGCTTTCAAATGGTTCAGAAAATATAAATAGTCTGTGTGTGCATGTAGATACAGAGAGACAGAATAATCAAGTGTCAGGATTTAACATTAACCAATGTTAAAATTTGGTAAGTCTGGGTATAGGGGTTCCTTTCATTATTCTTCCAGATTTTCTTTTTCACTTATTTCAAAATTTAAAAAGTTATAAAGGGAGTAATGTTTCAATAAAGTTTTATTCTTTGCTCTTATTTTTTCAGTTAGATATTTTAACAATTTTCCTCTCTCTCTCTCTGACATGTGACTAAGCTTCATTTTACTGTGACAACTATAAGAGTACTAATTTTCTCATGGATCACATGATCGTGACAAAAATCACATTCCCTACATAGTCCCAGTAAAACGCATGTAATTTCATATAATACTGCTGTGATTCTAAGAATTTTGATGTAATCTAAACAAAGGAACATCACCTGGGTACACAACCAAGTTACTAGTATAACTCTTTATAATACAGGATTCTAGTATCCAAAGAATGCACACCAACAGCTCAAACTAAGGGGTGTAACTATTTTTATTATTTAACAGTATGTAAATATGGATAGCAACCAGCTTCTCATACAGCCTAACGAACTGCAGGTTAGTTCAGATAGAGTAATGTGTAGCACAGCCTCAGAATTCAAATATGTTCAATTATAAGAACTCAAATGCAGTAACAAAAAAAGATACTAATATTAGAGATGGAAAATTCAACTTTCAGGTCTTACCTGGGGGTATGTTCACACTACCTAGTTACACATATTTCATATTAATATGAGTATATATTTACATAGAGCTTTATAAGTTATAAAGTATATTTATACACATTGTGCCATCTTAATTTTGAACTAATATTTTAAATGAGTCTGAAATCATCACCCATTTTACAGTTTAGGAAACCAGGACATAAGTGATTAAGTGTTTTGCTCAACAATGTCTATTAAGTTACAGGAACAGACAGCTATTGAACTCAGTTCTTATTTTAAGTTTACTGCCTTATATGCCATCCTTAAGAAACTAGTGGAGTCACCTTAAGATCTCTTGTTTATATTTATGACAAGAGGAATGAACAAATAATTTAGAATGCTTTTCAACAATTCATGTCAAAAGCAAAAGGACTCTAATTGTTAGCAAAGGTGCAATAGCAACAAACACAGTTACGCAGAGTACTTGGCATATTCTGATGGCATGCAATTCAACTTCATATAGATAGCAGGCCATGAGAACGCTTTTCATGTCTCTGTGATATCTAATACTATTCTAGTAATTGCATCTATTTAGAGTTGAGGAATTGGAGCATAGTTTAATATACTCAAAATATAGTAACAAGCCAGGCATCTTTATATGACCAGCATGTTAAAGAATATTCCAGATTGGAGATTTTGATTGAACCAATCATTTGCATTTGCTCTTTGGGGAGGTATATTTGGAATGATGGATACTTGGACCACACAACTGATTGCACTGTTGGATAAAGGGTTGTAGATTTCCTGTGGGTTTTGGAGCTTAAATAGTGAACTTTTCTCCAACCCTTAAAATATAGACCCCTGCCTTTGTCCAATAACATTAGTATATATTTATCTTGTGAAAGGACAATGTACCCTCTAAGCAGTTTCAGATTCCTTCATCTTTAAGCGTACATACTTTTTGAGAAGATAGACATGTATAAAGGAAGCAAATTTAGCTGTGTAAGAGATTAACAATACTTAACCTTCTTATATTTCAGTTGAGTTGATGGTAAGGATTAATTCATGCATGCCAGTTCCAAGTTGAGCCTGGTATTCTGTCAAATCCAGTAAAATGAAGTGGTTATGAGCATGAAATTTAGAAGCAGATTTCTGGATTTGAATTCTTGTCCCATGCTTATCAACTGGGTACCTGGGACAAGTTAATTAACCTCTCTGAAACTCAGCTTCCTCATCTATAGATTAAAGGTAAGGATAGAATCAATGTCATAGGGTTGTTTTGAAGGTTGCATGGGTCCATATATATATATATATATATATATATAAGGAAACTGATATATAAAAACAGTGCTCAGCATATTATAAACAATTAAAAAATTACTGTCTACTTGGAAGTGCCAATGTAGAAAATCAAAATCAATGCCGCTTACATCATAAATCCTCAGGGAGTAAGCAAACAAAGGTGAGACAAGCATTTCTGGGGCATGTGCAGTTCTGATAACGAAGGCGTTCATGTAGTCCTACTTGAGTGTACAGAACCTGGGCCACCACGTGGAGACGGGGCACCAAAGAGAGCCATTAAGAGAGCTCTAACTCGGACCTGAGTCAAACCATAAAAATATCCAAATAGAGGTAATGGATGCCCAGACCCCAAGCTAATCTCAGCGTGAACAAGGGATAGTGAAAAAGGTATCACTGAAGGCAACTGGGTGGCAAGGCAGTGCGTTCCTGCATTCTAGGCATCAGTTTTGCAGGACTGATTTATTCCTTTCACATGCTAGACTCCGAGATTCTCAAAGGTAGCAATTATTCTTCTTCTTTTACTTAAAAAATATCCCTATGCTTGGCATGTTACCAGATGCTTAATAATTAGGGTAAGCATATGACCCAGTTTGCTTTGGAAAAGCCCAACATATACCTATAGTCCCAACATAATTACTAATAGCATTTCCATTTCACTCTCAAAAGTATCTCAGCCTGGATAATCAATTACACATTTTTCCTATTAATAGTGGTAGCTGAATGAACAAATTCTCCCAATCCATATATCTATCTCCTACATCTAATTTATGTTCCCTGTCTTTTCAGTATTTTCCACTACAAATAAATAAGTGAAGGGTGTATTATATTCTGTTAGGAATAGGCCTTTCATATTTTTATTTTAACTTCTTTATTTTTCCTTTTTAGCGAATTGAGACAGATTAGTGGAAAGTTGTATATGTTATTTAATAGAAAACAGCATATCTTTAAATATATTTAACCTCCATGAGAGTTAACATAAATATAAAAGAAAAAGCCATTTCAGAGAAGGTATATGAAGAGGCAATTTTACAATCTAGTAGAGGCAGTTGCTATCAAAATCGAGCAAAAAACAGTTTACTTGATCACAGCTCCACATGTTTGAACCATCTGTGGGCAGCTGTTGTTTCAAGTTATTTTGTTAATGCAATAACATTTGAAGAATGTACTATTACAATCACCAAATAGATTCAAATATACAAAGAGGCTTCTAAAATTTGTTTTTAAAAGAATTGCAATACTTAAATTAGCTCCAAATTGGAAATGTCCATAATTTCATGGAAGCAACTCAATAACACTGTAAGAATTATATTTGCTAGTACACTCAAACATTACTACTATCAATCCTGTTTCTGCTTCCTCATCTATTCATTTTGCCAGATATAATTTGATTCAGTTAAAAATTCTGCAGATATTTTATTATCTTTTACATAATTTAGTCTCAATTGAATTCCAACCAACCAGAACATTGCCTTTCTTTGTTGCAATGACACACTCAGTTGATAGTTATTAAAGGCATTGTTCAGACTCATTTATAACATGCCCGTTGGAAATCTGTGCCAAGAGAAGAAAAGTTAGAACCCATTCTAGGGGCTTACAATGTCACTATTTTTCATAAAAATCATCAAAACAACAGTGTTGGTGAAGGTCTGGTTTCTCCTTCCCCACCAGCTCTCTCCCCATCCTTTAGCTTGGTTCCTTCTACATAGCACTTCTTATCACATTTGTATCATTTAATTGCAAACAAAAATTATATTAATTTTTGTGGGATTAAGACCACAAATATTAGTCTGAATGTTTTCCTTCACCTTCTCTTTATCTTTTTCCTCCAAAAACGTCAAGGGCAGCTCCATTGTTTATCTAATTTGTGGGTAAGTTATAAGGTTGAATGTAATAAAGCTGTCTTACACTTTAAATTCTTAAAGGAGCATAACTACACAAGTATGATTTTTAAATATCCATATATTTTAGCCATATAAGTACTCATTGGTTAACTGCTAACATTTCAATGGACAAGAAATGTTTTTACCTGGCAAATCCCCTTTAAATTTTGAAAAATCACTAAGGACAAAATTCAGTAGAAACGTTTTTATTACTATGTAAACATGTTCACTACATCTAAAATGGTGTTGCGTTCATCTGCTTTAAATTCCTATTTTAAAGTCCTTTGCATCGTGGATGTCTGGAAAGTCTGTAGATTTAAACAATCTATTTTCTCTTTATGTCTTTATTCCACCAAGTTTAAAAGATAATATGTTACACCACTGACTTTATAAACTATTCTTGACCACATATTTTGGATGCACTCTTAAAACATACTATACTGGAAGCTGGAAACTGGTGATTGATTTTGATTATAGATATAGAATAATGTAATTTAGAGAAACTGATTTATCGGTGGCTGATTACCTCCATGTTGGAAAGGCTTACATTTAAATCTTTTCTGAAGACAAAGAAGCAGGCATTAACTGCTTTGAAAGCCTGACCACTGATACAAAAAAGGAATAATTTTTCTACTGTATTTGGTTTGATCATGCAAATTAGGATGGAACTAGTAGATTTAGTTGGCCCCAGTGGTGTTTTAAGGTTAACATTCTATAGTAATCATTTGATTATTTGCCCCTTTTTTGTTCTTAATTTGATATTGCTTTGCTAGATTGAAAGTTATTTTCTAGACAAATAGTAGATTCTGCAAATAGATGGGTTTGCTACTCATATAGGCATAACCTGTGATCAGCTAAGTTTTATTGACAGAAAAATCATAGACCACAGCAGAAGTTATTATCTGAGACCCAGCCTGTTGACCTAACACTGTAAGGAATTTTACGTGGCTATACTTGTGACCATCTTTGTGGGGAGTGGGTTCTGAGCTTTGATATAACCCTCAACAAAGCTCAAGACCCCAAAATGCTTGAGAACAAGTCAACCACACTTTATTACCAAGGCACCGTCCATTCAATTGCCTGTGTACCTCCACCATATATTTATTGAACATGGCAGACCACTGGGGAAAATAATGATTAAGTACAGACTCTGTACTTTAATAGCTTACAGGCTCTTAAAGGAGACAGAAGAGTAATTATTACAGAATGTGATAAAATCTATGATAGAGGTATCTTCAAAATACTGAGAAACTATTCAAGACCAGAGTTGATCGTGCTGAAGAGTGGAGATCTCACAGAGAACATGACATTGACCTATATCTTGATAGGTAAAAACGAACACAAGAGGATTCTGACCTTTGGGAACAGGACAGGAAAATGGTAGAAGACTAGAGGTGTGAAAAATTTGAGGAACAGTAAAAGCGGCTGGAGTATCGTGTAAGGGGGTGCAGTAGATAACTAGGCCAGAAGTACGAAGGGACAGAGAGTCAAGGGATTTATGTGGCAGGTTAAGTAATTTAGTAAGATAATAGTTATCAATTTGGGGGTTCATGTATCCTTTCCAGTGACCTTGGAAGAAGTCTAAATACTATTGGCAATACTTCCAAAATCCTATAGATATTTGCACAAGATAAAAACATTTAGCTTTGTGCTGAGATTTTATTTAAAAGGCACTATTAATTAATGCATTTAGGGAATCAAAATGTTTCAAAACATGGGATTTATGATGGAAAAAAGATATCTTTTGCAAAGTTTGCAAAATGTTGCTATTGAATCATTGAAGTAGATGGATTCTAGATTTAAGGATTTGTGTATACTTGGATGTGGAGATCAAGGGAGAGTAGATGAATGAAATTAACCCCCATCTTTCTAACCTAATCATAGATAGATAAAGATATTCTCCTCTAGATAGATAGATATTCCATTCACTTAGGGAATAAAAGAAGCATTCAATAGACAACTTCTATAACCCACTCCTGGAGATTAGGGCTGGGTATATCAATTTAGTAGGTTATTGGGAGAGTATAAAATAAGAAAAAAGGAATCCTTGGTGAACACACTTAAGAGATAAATGGACATAACAGCTAAATGCAACGTGTGATCCTTGATAGATCCTACACAGAGCAAGGTGGGGAGCTACAAAGGACATTACTGGGCAATTGGGCAAGTTGAAATATGGATTATGTATTAGATAATAAAATTACACAATGTTAAATTTCTCAAGTGTAATTGTTCTCAGGAGATACATGCCAAAGTAGTCAGAGTAAAATGTCAAAATATTTGCATTTAACCCTCAAATGATTCTGAAAAAATATACATACACCATAAATGTGTATGTGTATGGAGGAGGGGTGTAGAAAGAGTGAAATTAGGAAAATGTGGCAAATTATTAACAATTGGTGAATCTAAATGAAAAGTATGTGAGTATTCATTACTGTATAGTATTCCTGCAACTTTTTCTGCAAGTTTGAAATTTTCAAAATAAAAAAGGAAAAAAAGAGGTAGATATAGAAAAAAATGAACTGGTGAAAGAGAAAAATTGGTGTGAAAAGCAAGAAAGACAGCATTGGATTGTAGTGTTGGTCAGAGTTAGCCACCATTGATGCTCTTGGAAGAATGTTTGTCTCTGACAGGAAGGAAAGAGAAACAGTTTAAAGGGAAGGGACCATTTGTAGGAAACCATCTGAAGATTGATATGTTAGTGAAGGAAGGAGACTTGGAAAGAAGGACACCAGCTGTAAAAGTTTAGCTACAAAGCCCAGGAGTAGTTACTGCTTAAAAGCAGATGAATATTTTGAAGGAGGACTGTACAAAAACTTGCTCTGAAAACTATTTTAACCAAAAGAGTTTTGAAGGCAAAAATCCGTTGAAATTTTTCCTTGATGAACTTTTATTTCAATTGAGAACATTTCAGAGTTCATTAGTTCGTATTTGATACAACTCTTTCAAAAGAAGCCATTTCTTTCAGAGAAGATTTTATCAGCTTCTTAATGGTAATAATAATGAAAAGATGCTCAACATCACTAGTTATTAGAGAAATGCAGATAAAAACTACAATGAGATATCACCTCACACCTGTCAGAATGGCCATTATCAAAAAATCTAGAAAAAACAAATGCTGGAGAGGGTGTGGAGAAAAGGGAACCCTCCTGCATTGTTGGTAGGAATGTAAATTGATACAGCCACTATGGAGAACAGTCTGGAGGTTCCTTAAAAAATCAAAAATAGAACTACCATATGACTCAGCAATCCCACTACTGGGCATAAACCCTGAGAAAACCATAATTCAAAAAAGACATGTACCACAATGTTCATTGCAGCTCTATTTACAATAGCCAGGACATGGAAGCAACCTAAATGTATATCGACATATGAATAAAGAAGATGTGGCACATATATACAATGGAATATTACTCAGCCATAAAAAGAAACGAAATTGAGTTATTTTTAGTATGGTGGATGGACCTAGAGTCTGTCATACAGAGTGAAGTAAGTCAGAAAGAGAAAAACAAATACTGTATGCTAACACATATATATGGAATTAAAAAAAAAAAGTGGTACTGATGAACCTAGTGGCAGGGCAGGAATAAAGATGCAGACAGAGAATGGACTCGAGGACACGGGGTGGGGAGAGGGGGAAGTGGGGCGAAGTCAGAGTAGCATTGACATGTTTATACTACCAGATGTAAAATAGATAGTTAGTGGGAAGCAGCAGCATAGCACAGGGAGATCAGCTCGGTGCTTTGTGTCCACCTAGAAGGGTGGGATAGGGAGGGTGGGAGGGAGGCTCAAGAGGGAGGGGATATGGGGACATATGTATGCATATGGCTGATTCACTTTGTTGTACAACAGAAACTAACACAGCAGTGTGAAGCAATTATACTCCAATAAAGATGTATAAAAAATACAATAGGGGCTTCCCTGGTGGCACAGTGGTTGAGAGTCCGCCTGCCGATGCTGGGGACACGGGTTCGTGCCCTGGTTCGGGAAGATCCCACGTGCCGCGGAGCGGCTGGGCCCGTGAGCCATGGCTGCTGAGCCTGTGCGTCCGGAGCCTGTGCTCCACAGTGGGAGAGGCCACAACAGTGAGAGACCCGCATACCGCAATCAATCAATCAATCAATCAATAATAAAATAATAAAGATTATAATTAGCATCATTTGAGTACGTACTATCTTCTAAGTACCAGGCAAAGAGCTTTGGCTATATAGCCAGGTTTGATTCTTGCAAAAATCCTATTTGGAGATATAAGTTTTATTGCTATTTCGATTTTGCCAATTTTACAAGGGAACTAGATAAAGGAGATATAATTACATAATCACATAGCTAGGAGGCTGCAGAATCAGGACTCAGACCAAAGTATCTGAATCTAAAGCCTGTGATCTAAAACACAGGATGTTTATTTTCTTTGAGAAGTATTAAAATCCTAAATAGTATTACCAACTTCTCACGAGTTGAATATCATAATTTCAATGGCTTATTTTAGATTTACTCTAAACTTAAATCTCAGTGTAATACGTTCATAAGCTGCTCTCCCCACTTTTTTCCTAACCTGAAGCATTTTGCAAATTAGATTTTCTATTCATTCATTCATAAATATACATTTATTGGGGAAATTGCTTTGTCTATATACTCACAACTGATAAGATATGTTAGTGGGAAGTCTTGGGGGAGGAGGGAAGGAGAGAAATTAAGAATACTGATAAAGGGCAAAGGGCACAACTTGGAATAGTTCAGAAAACTTCCATGTTTCTCCTTCCCTCCCCTACTCCAGAACACAGAGCCACCAGTTTCAAAGTCCAGTTAGCCTCCTCCTCACTCCCACTCGTTTATCAAGGCTTCTTTTAAAGAAACACATCTTTTTTTTTTTTTTTTTCTTTTTTTTTTTTTGCGGTACGCGGGCCTCTCACTGTTGTGGCCTTTCCCGCTGCGGAGCACAAGCTCCGGACACGCAGGTCCAGCGGCCATGGCTCACGGGCCCAGCCGCTCTGCGGCATGTGGGATCTTCCCGAACCGGGGCATGAACCCGTGTCCCCAGCATTGGCAGGCAGACTCTCAAGCACTGCGCCACCAGGGAAGCCCTAAAGAAACACATCTTTAAAACTGAAGCCCTTGTTGTGAAAGAATCATACCATGTCTAAAAAAACACCACTTGAGAATTCATTCTTCCCACTGAACATGAGTATTCCCAAGAATTCACAAAGAACAAGAGGCCTAGATTGAAACCTTGGCAAGATTCTTGGCCAAACCAAATAAAACCAGCAGATGATACCCAAGGCCAGCAGTTCTGGTAAGAAATGATGAGTTACTCCTGTAGGATACAAGATCCCAGAGTTCTGTTCTTTCAGAAGAGACCTAAAAGCCTAATTGAAACATGAATAAAAGAACAACCTTTATGTGATAACACATAAATATTTTTTTCAGTGGGAATCACATTCTAATGGCGTGATACTTTCCATAAATTCAGCAGAAATGCGTCAGGAGGTTACACATGATTACCAGTGAAAAATTAGGGTCAAACATTGTCTGCTGGTTGAGTAAACTCACATATTTTCACTAAGGCTTTTTCAATTTCTTGTATGAAATTACTCATATAAAAGCAGTTTCAATTTCTTATATGAACTATTATACCTGCTCAATTAGGCCTTATTCCAGGCTTTAAGAAATGGTCAGGCTAGTGACAGGCATTGAGTGAAATGATAAATCAGCCATAGGTGATGGATGGACCACAGGAAATAGGATGAAGAAGAAGGGAGGCAGGAATGATTTAGAAGTCCTACCCTAGAGAGACCCAGGAGACTGACAGTTGTATTAATTTGACAATGCACAACTGAACAAAAAGTGAGTATCTGGTTAATTTTGGTTTCGCACAGTCCAAATAAAACTTATTAAATGTTTGAACAAGTTCACTTAAAAAAAAAAAACTAATTTAGGGCTTCTCTTGTGGCGCAGTGGTTGAGAATCTGCCTGCCAATGCAGGGGACACGGGTTCGAGCCCTGGTCTGGGAAGATCCCACATGCCACGGAGCAACTGGGCCCGTGTGCCACAACTACTGAGCCTGCGTGTCTGGAGCCTGTGCTCCGCAACAAGAGAGGCCGCGGCAGTGAGAGGCCCACGCACCGCGATGAAGAGTGGCCCCCGCTTGCCACAACTAGAGAAGGCCCTCGCAAAGAAACAAGGACCCAGCACAGCCAGAAATAAATAAATAACACTAATTTAAATGATGAAACCACCTTGAGAAACAGCCTTGCAGTTCCTCAAAAGATTAGAGTCACCATATGACCCAGCAAATGTACTCTTTAGTTATATACCCAAGAGAAATGAAAATATATGCCCACACAAAAATTTATACAGACATTCATAGCAGCATTTTTCATAAGAGTCAAAATGTGGACACAACCCAAATGTTCATCACCTGATGAACAGATGAAATATGGTATCTTATACAATGAAAAGGGATGAATTACTGATACATGCTACAACACGGATGCACCTTGAACACCTTATGCCAAGTGAAAGAAGCCTGTCACAAAACACCACATATTCCATGACTCTGTTTACCTGAAGTGTCCAGAACAGGCAAATCTCTAGAGAGTTACTAGTGGTTGCCTAGAGCTAGAGAGATGGGGTTGGAGGGTGACAGCTAAAGGCAGTGGGTTTCTTTGGGGGATAATGAAAATGTTCTAAAATTGTGATGAACGTTGCACAAATTACTCCAAATTACTGAAAAATCATTGAGTTGTACACCTTAAATGGGCGAATTGTGTGATAGGTAAATTATCTCTCAATAAACCTGTTACCAGGAAAAAAAAAAAACCCACCTAATTTAGCTAACAGAGGCAAAGAAGTATTTTTTTTTAAAAAAAAGAATAACTTCCCTTTTGTCTCTTCCTTTCCTGCTACTGGTGGCTCTTTGTGAAGATGCAGGCTTCAGACCCATTCTTTTTAAACCAAGTTGATCTCATAGCAATGGATAGTGGAAAAATAAAAGTTCTAGAAGCATAGCTTACATCATCTATGATTGGGGAACAGCAAGGAAGAATACAGAAAATATGGGACTTGCAACAAGGAAACCTGGAGCTGAGACTTGACCCTGCCATTAACCATCTTGTTGACCTTGAAAAGGTAAACTAATCTCTGTGAGCCTCAGTTTTACTGATTTGTACAATCTGATTGAATAACAGCAACAAGGACCTTACATAACTGTAGATCAAAAAACAGGTTCATTCATTCACTCAATGCTATGTTAGGGGTTACAACTGGGGAGTTGCAGATCCTTGGGGAGGCTGAGAGAAGTCAGCTCTAGATTTGCTTTGAGAGCAGATGAGAAAGCACCTGATCCTGATTAAGAAGTTAAGGAATTAACCTCTCAGAAGCTGATTCTCGAATAGGGAGGATTTAGACAGGCAAGAAGGTGTGGTGGTGGGGTTGGTGTTTGAACAAGGAAAAGCTAGACAAAGGCTCATAAGTGCCTATAAACAGGATGTTCAAGGAACTTCATGTAGTCAGGCATGATGAGAGCAGTGGTTCTCAAACTGTGATTCCCCAGACCATTAACATCAACATCACACAGGAATTTGTTAGGGATGCAAATTC
The DNA here is from genome assembly GCF_949774975.1 of Lagenorhynchus albirostris. Taxonomy (NCBI): domain Eukaryota; kingdom Metazoa; phylum Chordata; class Mammalia; order Artiodactyla; family Delphinidae; genus Lagenorhynchus; species Lagenorhynchus albirostris. Next base: position 52,022,409 of record NC_083111.1, read on the forward strand.
TAAGTTCACACCACAGATCTAGTGAATCAGAGATTCTGGGGATGGAGCCCAGCAATCTGTGTTCTAATAAGCTGTCCAGGTGCTTCTGATGCCTGGTCAAATTTGAGAACCACTGGACTAGGGCCTTGGGTACTAGTAGCAAGAGATGTGTCTGCCTACCCTAGTTGCATATTTGTACAGTTTACAAAAGCAGTTTTATAGGTCAACTTATAAGCTGTATAAATTACTTACTTTAGGCTATTTATTAGAAAACACAGAAAAGGCTAAAGAAAAATGTAATCTCACCATCTAGGCATACATATTGTTAGTATTTGGTGAATTATATAAATATAGCTTTTTTTTGCAATATTGGGCCATAATGTACATACTTTTTATTCCATTTTTGTTAACTTAATATTTTATGAGTTTTTCCCTATGAATTTTGAATTCTATCAGTCCTAAAACTCATAGAAAATAGTTTTAATGACTGCAAAGCATTTCATCATGTGGATAGACCATAATTTAATTTACCACATTACTGTTGGAGATTTAGATTGTATTATTTATAAAAGTTATTGAAACAATGATGAAAAACATTTTCCATGAGTATTTTTTCTGCATCTCTATTTTTCTATGGTAGATTCCTAGAAGTAGAGTTACTGTGCTGAGTACCTATTCTTCTTGTCTGTGTCTCTCCTTCTGGTAAGAGACCCACCTTCTCCGGCTACAGGACTGGCAAGTGTCCTAGACTAGGATGATTATGATGCCCATTCCTCCTACCACACAGACCATTCAGGGACAGTTCTGTGACTCAGGCTAGACCAATCAACTTAATGACTATGTTTCAGGGAAGCCATGCCCCTCCCCCTTCCAAGAGTAGCAAGAAACCAGTCAGCTGTAGGAAGTAATGAAATTAACCTGAAAAGAGCAGAGAGGCAGAGAGCAACCATATTTTCAATGTTTTCTAGTTTACTTACTCTTCCAAAACACTTTAAAAAAATCTAGTTCAAGCTGGATTTATCAGTCCTGAGCAATACCTAGGGCCTTGAAGGGTATGAGTGCAATTGCATTAAAACTATATTTTAGTCTGAGAACATTGAATACCTTTACAGTATTTAGCCTTCCTATTTGGAAGCATTTTATGTTTCTCCAATTGTTTGGATTTTCTCTTGTAATCTGCAGTAAAATTTTGTAAGTTTCTTCATATAGGAGCAGCATATTCCTTATAAGGTATATTCCTAAACATGTTATTTTTGGTTGACTTGTTATAATGAGCTTCCCCCTTGTATTAGATTTCTAGTGCCACTGTAACTAATTACTACAAACTTAAAACAACACAAATTTATTATCTTACCATTTTGGGGGTCAGAGTCCAAAAGGCATCTCAGTGGGCTAAAATCAAGATGTCAGCAGGGATGTGTTCCTTCTGGAGGTTCACGGGGAGGATCTATCGCCTTGCCTTTCCAGCTCCTGCAGGCCGACCCATTCCTTGGCTACTGGCCCCCTTCCACCTCCAAAGCCAGCAACTGCCAACTGAGCCCTCCTCTCAACGCCTGCCATCTGCTTCTGATTCTTCTGCTTCCTTCTTCTCCTATTTAAAGTGCGTGTGTTTCCATTGGGCCCACCTGAGCAATCTCCTACTTGAAGGTCAGCGGATTAGCAAGCTTGTTCCACCTGCAACCTTAATTCCCCCTTGCCATGTTACTTATATTCACAGGTTCTGGAGATCGGAATGTAGACTTCTTTGGGGAATTATTATTGTACCTACTGTGCCCTTCATATATGTATCAATTGGCTACTGATTTTTGTACACATATGTATGTCTATATGTGTGTGTATATATTATATAAATATATAATTTTTCTGCTTTCACAGTAAAACTCCCCAAGCAATTGTGTCTCTATATTTGCTCTTGGATGTATTGCAATCATGCTTTCATTCTCACTATTCTTTAGAAACTTATTTCAAAGTTATCAATTACCTGCAGCCTGCCAAACCCAGGGATTAATTCATTGTTCTCATCAGGGGTTGCTTACTGCTATTCATGAAACCTCAATCTCTTGGCACAATGAAAGCTTATTTTTTTGCTCATAACACAGTGAAATGAAGGTTTTAATATGGGATGACTGGGATCCACACAGTCATTGTATGACCCAAGTCCTTTCCAAATGATGATTCTGTCATCCCCTTGAGCCCCAGAGTCCTCCCCTGAATCCTCTGTGTACAGCTAGCAGATGAGGAAAGAGAAAAGAGAAGAAAAGGGTGCATAGTTTGCTCTTTTCAAAGGAGATAGTGCTGAAACAATGTACATGATGGACAATAAAACTTCCACACCCCATTCGGCATAATTCAGTCACCTTGCCCCACCTAACTGTCAGACATGGTGGAAATTGGATCTAGCTGTGTGGTCAGGAGGAAAGAAAGATGGGGGTTTAGGGAACATACGGCATTGTGTCTGCTGCTAACCACTCATGTGCATTTGGTGCAATTCCTAACTGCCTTCCTGGGCCTACACTATTTCCCTGAGATCAACCCAGGCAGTGTCTGGAAAACTCAGCCAGTTCCAAAACCAATATAATCTGCACCAAATTTAGGATATCTGAGGTGATTTAATTCTGTACTTATTTTTCTCTCCCCACACCTTTCCTTCATCCTATTTTCCATTTATCTTTATTAGTTTTCTGTTCTTCTATAATAATAACACTATTAAGATAGACAGCATTAGTTTATATGTTGTTTGCCAAGCATTAGGGTAAGGATATATATATGTTCATTTAATCTGCAAAAGAACAAATTATTTTCCCCCTAATTTCAAAGTAAAAGCTCTCTCTCTTCCTTTAAATTTCATTTCATTCAACCTCATAATTATTATCTGAAGGTCTTTTCTGATTATTTATTTATTTTTTACTTTGTTCAGTATTTGACCTGCCAAAACCCTTTTCGCAATGATAATAGCTACCAGGTCTCATGTGCCAATTACAGGCCAAAGTGTTAAATGCCTTATGAGAACTGCCATATATAATAATCTAAGACACTGGGACTTTTTACCTCCATTTTACAGAGCAGAAAACAAAGGCACAGAAATATTTAAGAACTTGTCTGAGATCACGTGGTTTCACAGGTGGAAGAGAAAGACCCTTAAGGGAGACCCAGCTGACAGGGGGATTCCATCCCCTGTGGATACTGTCACAGTTTCCCAGACGATGGTACATTTCTCATTTGGCACTTGACTCTCCCAGATTGCTCTGCCTAGGCCCTTGTTCCTCCTCTTTAGAGCAAGACTCTCCCTAGCTAATTTTCTGTGCTGGATCTCTTTTACCTACTTTATAAAATGACAATATATTAAAAATAGAAACAAGGTGGGGATTTTTTTGTATGTATTATTTTTAAAAATAATCGTCCATATATTTTCTTTTTCAGTTCTGATTTTGCATAATTTTGATGGTAAAATTAGAATTAGGGTTTGATTTTTCATGAGGTCATCAATTAGCTACGTTTAAAACTGCACTTTCATGCATTTATTAAAATTTTTCTAAATGAGATAAAATTCTGGCATGTAAGAATGAAATACAAATTCATTCTACTTCAGTTCTGCAGATGTTTACAATGGGAAGCAATGAGGGTAATTTCTGAAAAAGATTTAAAATTCAAAGTTCAACATTAATAATGTTAAGCATGATAAATAAGCATGATAAATAAAAAGGGAATTAAAAACCAACACATGTATGCCCATATCTGGACAAGTTTACTAGTCCCTGAACTTCTAGCATGGGTTCAAGTAGGCAATAAGCACAAAAACTGTTCCATCGCCTCTTGACTAATCAGACTCTTAATAGTCACCTCTGTAGTCATGAGATTATACACAAGTCACTGTAAATCAAGTAGAATAAAATAGGCTTTGAGGTAACCTGATCCAGAAAATCTCCTGGCTTTTCTCTAGATCCACGCTCAAGCAATTCTGGTAATTTTATTTTATTTTATTTTTATTTTTTTTGTGGTACGCGGGGCTCTCACTGTTGTGGCCTCTCCCATTGCGGAGCACAGGCTCCGGACGTGCAGGCTCAGTGGCCATGGCTCACGGACCCAGCCTCTCCGCGGCATGTGGGATCTTCCCGGACCGGGGCATGTACCCGTGTCCCCTGCGTCGGCAGGCGGACTCTCAACCACTGCGCCACCAGAGAAGCCCGATTCTGGTAATTTTAATTTAGCCAATTCATGTGCCAAGATGAAAACCAATAAAGATATCTTTTGCAGTATCATTTTTGGAGAAAAAGACTTCATGTTTATTGGTAGTAGAAGGAAATTCAAAAGATTGAGGTTATGTTGAAATTTTCATTAATAAAATATTCTAAAAATGTTTGTTAAGCTTTATTTATAAGGAATGCAGATTACATTCTTATTGGAATACCAATGTTGACCTCAACCCAATGACACTTGTCAACTTTGAAAGTGAAGAGTGTAAAACTGCCTGGATTTCCATAGTGATTTAACTTTGCTGACCCTTTTCAACAGTTCTTATTTTTGAAGATTTGTAGTTCAAAGAAAAGTCCACAGTTTAGCCCATTACAAAGTAGCATATGCTCAAATCCATGTGAACTGCACCAAACATCACTCTAGCTTTACTGGGTCTCTCTTGTTTCCTAAAGAATCTGCAGCTATTTAGCAAATGTTTCCGAAATTTTGATTTGATTCTTCTCTTAGTTTCCCTGATGTATGAGCCACATGTCCATAAGCTATTTAAATTTTTTCAACAAAAGCTATAAGAATACATGCAAAATCAAGGATAAAAATAAAGTCAATTATCCAAATAACGCAAATCAACATAATCTCACCTTTAGTCCTGCTACCTGTTAATAAATCATAAAAATTTGCTCTTCCTTTTCTCAGAGTAGTTTTTAGTCAGGTCAATGTGTTGGTCACCAGAATGTGTTATTGTAACAGTATCATCAACAGCACATATTCTATGATTTTTATTCTACTCTTCCTACCTCTAGATGTTTTCTGTTTGTATAAGTTTATATAACATTTGATTTTTAAAATGTACATTTTCAAAATCTAACTTTACAAAAGTTGAAATAGTATCATGAGATCTTAAGCTTTATTCATTGTAGCATTTAAGTCTGTCTTGTTGACCAGAGAAACAGGAATGTAATAAAGATATTTTCCAGCATCAGTCATGAAGGTTTGGAATTAGAAGGGAGGTGGGTCATTTGGGCAACACACTTCCCTTGGGTCTGATGCTGGTTAATTTAAGGCTTATAGCTAATGGGTCTTATCACCTCCTATGACATAAAATTGGCAAGAGGCCCAGACCAAGAACATTTAATTGGATGAATGATTATTAATTCTGAAGACAATATAAATCAAAAGATTTAAAGAATGGGGCTGTTAATGGTCATCACAATTGGCATCTTTGGTAAATTTAATAATTCCCATCCTCCCAGCACTGGCAGACCATGTTAATCTTGGGGAGGATTTCAATGTAAGAAAAGGTTCAGGCTAATATGATCATCAAGCCCTGTGGCTCAGACTCCAGGCAAGGTAGATGTAACATTATCTGGGAGCCACCAGATGTCGTCCATACATTGTTCGTTATTTGATTCCTCCAAGTATATGTAGTAAGCACTGGAAAGAAAAAAAATGTTTCTGCAGTTGTTAAAAGGGTAAGAGGATTCTATCCAGAGCAGTGTTGAGTTCACAGATAAAATTTGCTTCCTTTACCTTTGTACATGCAGTTTATTAAGAATGTCTACCTCATTCATGGGAAGCATTTTAAATTAACATGAAACAGAATAATTATTTTTATGATGATTCAATTTTCCTGAACACAATTAGAATAGTTTTCCTTTCAAGCTGACTCCATGGTTATTTTTTCATTCATTCAATGTACAACTCCTAATTGAGTGTTTCCTATATAATCACCACTAGCTAGGTGCTGGGGATACAAAACTAAATAAGACTTTCTCTGTCCTCAAGGATCATACAGTCCATCAGGGAGTTAGAGAAGTAAACTAATAGAACATAGCTACTATGTGGTCTCAGGTTAGGCTCTGTAAAAGCAGGTGCTGAGATGGACTTTGGGGTGCAAGATGGTTATTAGGGGTGAACACCTGTGAAAGGATGGGGGAGGAAACAGAATTGGGCAGGGGGGAAAACCAAACTGATGTCAGTCTGCCAAAGTGTTGGCCAGCACAGCAAAACATTCTGGAACGAGTATTAATAGCCCATCAGAACTGTTCCATGCCAGGTTGGGTCTTTAAATCTCTTACTTTGCTCAGTGGCCAGATGTAGGGGTGCCCTAGGAAGGGCATGACCTTGGGGAAGGTCGCTCTCTGTGGATGACGCAGACCCTGAAGCTGTCAGCTGAAGGCTGTCTGATGGCCACACTCCCTGTAAGCTGGGAAGCAAATCCTTTTTGTGGGGAGATCTAAGTGGTACATCTCTGTGTTGACCACACACAGGATGCTGTGGGGCCCTGGAAGAAGGTTAGTTCAGTCTTGGGGGCTAGTTCATAGAGGTTTAAAATGAGGCCATGATGAATCTTAAAAACAATAATGATAATAATAGCTAAGACTTATTGAGCAATTCCTATATGTCATGTATAATATTAAATTTTTTATATGGATTCTCTCATTTAAAATTTATCCCACACCTGGGAGATGGATATGTAACTATCATTCTCAGGTTACAGAGAAGGGTATAGCAGGTGAATGATTAAGTAATTTTCCCAAGTTGGATTCACAGCTGAATTCAATTCCACAATTCAATTCAATTCAACTCAGTTCAACTCAAGGCTATATGACTTCAAAACCAACTGAGTATAAGCATATATACCAAGGAGTGTGGGCTGGGCTGTTACTTTTGGGGAAATAGTGCATAAAGACATAAACTGCCAATCAAAGTTCCTAACCCAGAATGTGAATTTAATAAGTATTTGTTGAAGGAGGTAGAAGAGGAGGGAGGGTGAAAGAGAGGGATGAAGGGATGAAGGAAGAAAGGGAGAAAGTAAACAAGCATATTTAAAGAACTGTAAGACGATACATATGGTTAGATACCTGAGTTCAAGCCCTACTAAGAGTCTCCCAAATTTTTCCTAAAAAGAATTGAATCGGTACTAGGCATGTTGTTCTTTGTGTTCTCTGTATGGGAAGATATAATCTTTCTGAGATTATTTCCTCTAATTTACCTTTTTTTTTTAAAGCTACATATGTGATTGATAGTTCTTTCTCCAATGCATATCAGAGATATCCTATGTTGGGATTACTTACAGAGGTTTTTACACCTTACCTGTGGCCTTAGAGACCACACGATTCTTGTCTCAAAAAGGTTTTCACTATCCTTAGAGTACAACAGACTGCCAACTGGGTTTGACTGCACAGAATGTGATGCTTATGCTAAGTTGACTCGATTTTTCTCTTGTCTCTTTCCCAGCTTTCTCCTTTCTACACATTTTGTGTTCAGCCCATCTCCTCTACCATCTAGCGGTACTTGGGTCTCTTGCTCAGTTTTCAAGCCTAGTGGAAATGTGTTTCTACAAGACACAAGCCTGATTTCAGTAATACTAGAATATCTGCATTCTTAAGTCTACCTTAAGATTGTTAAGGGTTATTAAAAAATCTACATATGATGCTACTTATGATAACTGCATAGGCATGTTATTATGACACTGTGTCTTTTAACCTTATTTAAGGGTCTCGAGATCTTGTTGATTAGATTTTCTACTTCCTGGCTGTATTTTAACTTATGTGGCTCTATTTTAAAGCCCATGCTTCATGGTTTCTGGAGTTGAGACCAATACAATGTACAAATAGAGCCTTATATTTAAGATACTAAAATGGAAAAGAATAATGAAATAGAAGAGGTGTGTGACAATGTATTTGTTTCTTTCATGAGTTTGGAAGAGATGACATGTCAGAAAATTCAGTTTCAATGGTGCTGGCAGATAAGCCTCGGGAGCCCAAACATCCAGCAGCATTTTAAACTTCCACCAGTTCATTTTAAAAACTTACAAGAATCTTTATAAAAGAGAAGCTGGGACCTCTATGAAAAGCTAACGCCATAGGTCCACTCAAGGCCCTGCAGATGTCTGATTCTCTGCTGAATACTGGTGATCTGGACTGGCCCCAGTGTGATGTCCAAGGCCAAAGCAGGAGTTTTATCTGAACTGATTTAGGAAACATGTGCTTAGTGTCAAATCCAAGGTTAAATGAGGGTTAGTAGAAAAGAAATAGAAGCGATCAAGTACAAATTTGAGCATCCTGTTGACTAGGGCAGGGAGACGAAATGAGAGGTCCAGAACAGAGACAGTCAATAAAGGCACAGTTTGGGAACATCTCCTAACTAGTCCAGGGAAGGGTTAGCTCAACTACACCAGAGCTTGACAGTGGCTGTGGGGATGTCTGTGTTAACATGGGGAACAGGAGAAAGAGGGAGGTATGTGATCTCAGAAGGCACATTCCACTTTATTTTCTGTTTTTATCTGATCTACTTACACATATAAGTGTTTTTCAAAGTACCTTTACTTTACTAGTGGACAAAATTCTACATGGAGCCTCAATACAGAAAAGAAATAAAAGCAGAGCTATAGTGGTTAAGATGTAACAGTTTCTACAGGTTTAACCGTACCTGAGAGGCTATCATGAGGATTAAATGAATTAATACACATAAAACACTTAGAATACCCTCTGGCATATAGTATGTGTTATATAAATACTTTCTATTATTTTGTCATTATTAATATTATTTTCTGCACCTTGCATTTGCAAGCAGATTGCAAATTTCCTGAAGTCAGAGGCATTATTTATGTCTCTTTTTATCTTGAGTGACTACAATAGTGTTTTGTATGTGATATTAGATTAAGATATTCAAGAAAGTAATTAATTAATTAACTACCTATTAATTGGGCACCTGCTGTGATAAAAAGGCATTCTTAGGGTTTGAGAGAATAAATATGAATAAAACAGGGCTCTTGAGAAACTTGCAATCTAATGACCCTAAGTAAAATATAGTTAAATATACTTAATTTAATTTAATTTGGTATACATTAATGTAATAAAAGAGCTGTAATAGAGGTATGCAAACAAATTTTTAAAAACACTTTGGCAAAACAGGCACTTGGGTTAAGTTTTTTCCATTGGTAACAGTACCCTGAATTTTGTTTGAATTAAATTTTGAAGAATGTATTAGAGTTTGCTTGTTCTAAAAGTGTAAAAAAGACTTTTGCCCAAAAGGATAAGTGTAAGTAAAGGCAAAAAGCAGCATGACATTCAGAAATAACAAGGCCTTTAGGTTCTGAAAAAGTGAGAAATTATTACTTGCATAAGATGTAAAGGTAAGTAGGAACCTGAATATGGAAACTCAGTGAGCCTACATGTCAATCCCAATCTCCCAGTTCATCCCACCCTCCCTTCCCCTCTTGGTATCCATATGTTTGTTCTATACGTCTGTGTCTCTATTTCTGCTCTGCAGATAAGTTCATCTGTATCATTTTTCTACATTCCACATATAAGCAATATTATACAATATTTGTTTTTCTCTTTCTGACTTACTTCACTCTGTATGACAGTCTCTACAGCAGAAACACAACATTGTAAAGCAACTATACTCCAATAAAAATTAAAAAAAAAAAACTGAAAAAATAAAAGAAGAAACGCAGTGTGCCATCCTAAGATTTGGGACTTACTCCTGTAGAAATTGAGTAACTATGCAGGCTTCTCTGCATAAGTATTTGTGGATCCTGATGATTTCTATTCTGGATTGAACAACTCTGTCAAGCTCCCTTTGGGGCTTTTGAATCTTTATACATAGATCCTTTTTTAAATAAAAAACGAAAAATGAAGAACTTTGCTCTTTGGTGGCTCCAACTAAGTGTCGTTAAAGGTCACCGCAAATAACTGAGAGATTGTGTATTTTGTACTATTCACTCTCCCAGGTTTACTTTTGAAATCCTGTTTTTCTGCAGAAAAATTAGATTTTTTTTATATATAGTAAAACGTCAGGAACATAATCGTGGGAAGTTTTCACTTGGACAAAAACCACAAGTTCATAGTCTACTGTAATTTTGTAGGAGGAAGAACAAGAGCTAAACTTGGCCGTAACACATTCTTTCTCTAGATTTAGGAGGATGAGAACCATCAAAGCACATGAGGTGGCCTGTGAGATTTTGTTGATTTAGCTGAATTTTGAATGTTGATCTTGAATTTTGGTCTTTCCTTTTGTACTTTAGCTTTAAAACTGGTTTATATCTTGACTGTTTTATTAGATATTTTATGCCCTTAGGTTTCTTTTTTTAATGTTACCTTATAGTAAAAATTCAGTAAATGGTTGTTATATTAATGAATAATACAGTCTGACTTTCCATACCAACTAATTAATATAAAATTCATGACAAATAATAAACTTGCTGATTACATATAGAAGTAGAAAATCTCATCAAATCTCCATTCTTTTAATGCTATGATATAAGTGGAAAAGAAAAGTTTCCATCATAAGTGCCTCACCGAAGGCCTTCTTACTGCTTCTTACTGCTTTCAATGCTAATGACCTCCAGTTCCTAGATTCTGATAACGGATCACTTTCTCAAAGTTCCTATCTAAAAGGTGACATGTCTTTTTTTCTTGGAGGAAAGGAAGAGGGAAAGCAAAACAAAATGAAAACCTCTGCTTGCTTTGTCAAAGCACCAACATTCTCCAAGTAAGAACATTACCATATGTTGAAAAGCATATGGTTTTCAGAAGTAGATCTGGGTTCAAAACCAGGCTTTGATTCTTGGGTGACCAAGCTTGTGACCTAGGTCAGTTTACTCTTTTAATCATCAAATGAGGAATAATAACATATATCTCAAAGGATTGTTTTGAAGGTTAAAGAGAAGGCAGGCGTGGTCACGTAGCATAGTGAGCATTGCCTGTTGTAAACAGCAGTCATCAACACACCCTGGGTACCCATTCTGCTGCCAAATTATGCCTCCTGGCTTCTGGAAGCCACTCTCTTTCTAGAGATCTAAACCATAAAACTTTCCTAAAATAGTTATTGAAAATAATAGTCCAATGAATTCTTTATGATTGCTTACATTGAGTGGTATGGCAGACATTTCCAGTATAAGAAGCACTCTTTCCCATGGTTCTGTGGTTGAGATAACCCTAGTCACTCCATTCATCTATCACAGGGGTGGTCCTGGTGGTCATAAACCCCAATCAAAGTATTTCTTCCTTTAGCCAAAGAGATTGGTTAAGAAATGGGCATGGGATCTCAGTCAGGACAATTCTTCCCTAGCTTTTCACCATAAATAATAGTGAGGCTATCTCTTTCCACTGGTCTCAATAAATTGACACGATATGAATCAGGGTTTGTCTTGAACTATCTCGTGTACCATAAGAAGAACTGACTGAAGAAGGAAAAAGAGGAAAGAGAGAGAGAGAATCTTATAGTATTAGTTGAATCCCTGAAAACAGATATCCTGGAAGCCATCTTTATGTTTCTTCACTGTATTCTTACACTGTTTGAGATGGGTTTCTGTTGTTTTGCAATTAGAAGAATTCTGAAAATACACAGTTTGGCTTCCAGAAGAAGTTACTTTGACTAAATAGATTAAAAATATCAATCAGCCCTTTTACACATTTATAATTTTCTAAAGACAATTTTATGTTGGAAAAGATATATACAAAAATATTTGATATTTTCCAATTTTTAGGTCCTTAGTATTAATAGCTAGACTAAAGTTTATAGAGTGAGATCAGACTTTCTTGCATTAAAGGAAGAGTATTAATATTGAAGCTAAGTGACTAATTCTCATATGCAAATGCACCTCAGAAGCAGAAGAGGCCACTTGGATTAAGAACCCCAAGAAAAGTCAACATTATCACCAAAAACAAAACCATAGACATGCTGAGAATACCCAAAGGTGTTAATCAGGGCAAGTGCTTGACTAAGCTGCTGGATACATGCCCCTGACAGCTCCTCTAGAATCCCTGAAGTATCTGCAGTGTGGTGCTCTACACCTCACCACTCTCCAGTGACAAGGGATTTAGTACAACTGAGGTGGGGAAAAAAAGTAAAATTAACAACAACAAAAATAATAGAGAAAAATGACTGGTTACAGTGGTATAGAAGATTAAAAATTTGTTTCCCCAAAGTCACAAAACACAAGAACTCAGTCTTCTTGGAGACTCACCAGCACCTACAGCATGTTAATAAATTGTCCAGTGTTCGTTTAATCCTCTCTTCAACAGATAATGAGTTCCCATGAAGTGCTTGTTACTGGCCTAAATCATGGAGATACAGCATTGTACAAATGCAAATCAAAACTACAATGAGGTACCACCTCACACTGGTCAGAATCACCATCATTAAAAAGTCTACAAAAACCAGATGCTGGAGACAGTGTGGAGAAAAGGGAACCCTCCTGCACTATTGGTGAGAATGTAAATTGGTGCAGCCACTATGGAAAACAGTATGAAGGTTCCTTTAAAAACTAAAAATAGAGTTGCCCAGCAATTCCACTCCTGGGCATATATTTGGACAAAACTGTAATTCAAAAAGATACATGCACCCCTATGTTCATAGCAGCACTATTCACAATAGCCAACACATGGAAACAATCTAAATGTTTCCACTGACAGATGAACAGATACAGAAGACGTATACATATATGCAATGGAATATTACTCAGCCATAAAAAAGAATGAAATAATGCCATTTGCAGCAGCATCGATGGACCTAGAGATTATGATACTAAGTGAAGTAAGTCAGAAAGAGAAAGACAAATACCATATGATATCACTTATATATGGAATCTAAAATATGACACAAATGAACTTACCTAAAAAACAGAAACAGACTCAGAGACATAGAGAACAGACACGTGGTTGCCAAGGGGGAGGGAAAAGGTGGGGGAGGGATGGACTGGGAGTTTGGGATTAGCAGATGCAAACTATTACATATAAAATGGATAAATAACAAGTTCCTACTGTATAATACAGGGCACTATATTCAATATCCTGTAATAAATCATATTGGAAAAGAAAAAAAGTGGTCAGCTAATACAGAGAAGCAACACAAATAAGGTATGTGATAGGATTTCTTGGACATTTCTGTTTCTTAGAGTGCCAATGCCTACTTTCTGAAAATTGTGTTTGAATTGAAAGCGAGTCTTCTAGGGGCTGTTAGTGTCCCTACTTACTCAGCAGTAGACAGGACATGCCGAAGTCCTACACGTGGCAGACCCACTGGATTTCTATGCTCACAGGACATTGAGATCCCTCCCTATATGCAAATGAGGCAGCAAGAAATGGCAACATGCATATTGCACGTCTCCTCTGCTCACACACGTTCCATCGTCCCATTGGATTTCACTTCAAAAATACACTCGCAAAGGTTGAGAATGGCAAGGCAGCAACAGCAGAGCACTAAACGAAGCATGGGGTGACGTCACAGGTTGCATACCCGTGAGCCCAGTCCTGTTTATATCCTACATTTCATTAAGGTGCCCTCCTTCTTTCAGAATTCAAGATGAAACTTCCTGGACTCTCATGTAAAGGGTGAGATTCACAGTATTTCCCAAACAGTTTTTCCCTGCTTTGCTCTATTCTCTCCTTCTTTCATTTTTGCTTCCCTCACTCTTGGGTTTGCCTTGGAAACTTCCAAATCTTTTCAGTATTTCCTTAAATTGTACAGTGCTCTCCCCATTCCCACATCCCACCCCAAATTTTGCCCAGCCAGAACCCAATCACTGGTGGAGGGTGTACCTTCCTATCCATATCACTCATCAAATGTACCTGCAGTTATGTTTCCCCATTAACTTAATTATCTACCTAAGAGGGATTTGGCTGTCATTTGTCAGTTTTCTTCAATTTATTACCTCGTTATTTCTATGCAAATGTATTTTCCTCTTTTAAACGTTTTTGAAAATGTGATTACAACTTAAAATCAATATGCACATGTAATGTAACAGTGTTTTAGGTATGTTAAAATTTGAGGGGCGGGGAATGAATGTGTAATACAACCCAACATCTATTTGGAAACATTTTGTGGCCTTTTAAGGAACTAATTAAAAGAGAACACATGCCATCTACCCAGTGCTCCTGAATAGTAGTTCATACATAGCTTTATGACAATACTCATTACTCAGAATTACCAGTATTTACACTATGTCTGTTTCTTCTACTATACTGTGAGTATTCTGAGGACACAGACTGTCATGTGCAGATGGGCACCCCCATCACCACCTGCAGAGCTAATTTTAGGCTCCTAATAGAACGTATTCAGTGCTGATATCCTGAAAGAATGAAGGGCTGTTTGTTATTCCTGGGGTTTCAATTTTAATTAAGTTTTCAAAAATACATTTTAATGTTTACAAGGCATTTTTCATAAACTGCTCTAATGTTTTTGGTTGACATATGTGGAAAACCACATTTAGGAATCTATATGGGTTAATAATACACAGACACAATATCTTAAGCATTTTATGTTTTGTTTGTACATACACCTTTAATCCATCGAATCTCTGAATATAATTTTTTCCAACACCAACATTAGACAAGAGGTCGATGCCTTGCATAGCGAAATTATTCTCCCAGTGCTACCCTATGCCTTTTTCTGGGCACTGCTCAGTGCACATGTATCCCTATCTGCAACAATATTTTCTCATAACTTCCAAGGTCACTGCCAGGGCACCAGGACAAAAAACCCTAAGTTGACACAGAAGAAACCTATATAATTCTACCACTACCCACCCCCTCATATTTTTATGGAATTTTAGAAACCTTGAATTGGGAGCAGACTTGAAGATCACCTAGTCTGACTTCTTTCTTAATGCAAGAATCTAGTGTATATCACCTCTGACAAGTTTATAAAAATTTGTCTTTGAGTTCCAGGCTCTGAATCAAGATTCAGAAGTGTGTGCCCTGGAGTAGGAAAGAATGTGTTTCTGTTTTATACTCAGAACGCTCCTTCAAGGGTGGCATTTCTCAGTCATCACCGTAAGCTACATGCCGTTTGATTTCATAAGACCTCAGCTTTCAGAATATATTACTTTTTAAATCATATTTTTCTTTTAAGAATTCAGAGAACTTTCCTTCTTTGGAATTACTTGACTCTAAATGGCAATAGTTATAACTCTGGATACAACTATGAATTTCTTTTATTTATAAATATGCACCTATACCTAAGGCCAGATTATGTGAGATGAAAATCCCCATTTACTTATTGTTTAACAAGTATTTGAGGACCTACTAGGTACTAGGTGCTTTTTCTAGGCCTTGGGAATAAAGGGATGGTCTCAGAGCTATGGCTCCTGCCTTCAGAAAGCTTATGGTTTTGAGAGTAGAAAGATAATGAAACAATTAACCTTGATGGACTTGCAGGAGTTTTCCAACGTGAGGAAAAAGCTGTAGGAGAATATGTTAGAAATGCCTACCTGGTTAGTTTTCCTGCACAATAAATGTTTAAACTGATACCTGGATAAGTAGGAATTATCAAGATGAAGAGAGCAAGGAACCCATATTTGATGGCCCAATGACCAGAGATATCATGACAGATAAGTTAAAGGAACTAAAAAAAAAAAAAAATCAATATGGCTGGTGTATGATTAAAGAGGGGCATCCAATGAGATTGGAGAGATGGGCATGGGCCAGACAATGGATGGCCTTGTCAATTCAGTGAGGTGTTTGCCCCCTAGTGCTCAGGGAAATGGGAGCTACTGAGGGTTGTAAGCAAGGAGACCACAGATGACTGGCTGCATGGAAAAATGCATGGAGGCCGTGGTGGGCTTGAGCCTGCTCACGTGGGCACAAGAATGCCAGTTGTTAAATATTCAGGAATTTTGTTAACTGGTGGTTAAACTGTGGGTCGTTTGACGTAGAACATGGTGGGAAAATTTACATGTTGGAAATTGGCAAACACCACAAGTGAGGGTTTTGGGTTTTGTTGTTCTTTTTGGAAAGCTAGTTTACCAGCACTCCACTGGATAGACCTAAGCAAGGCTGGAGACAAGAGGAAGCGTGATGGCCTGGACCAGGCTGGTAGGAGTAGGAATGGAAATACGTGGTTACCTTTGAGAAACATTTAGGTATGGTCTGTCCTTGGGGAAGTAGATACGGAGGTAAGAGAAAGGCATAGCAGGCACCAGGCTCATTTCCAATGCATCAGTGGACTTCTAACATGACACCCTTTAAGTAGTTCCAGTTTGAAAGCAAAGGTCAAACTCTTCGGACATTCCATTCTACATTCAGTCGTGCCATTTGTTTCTTAAGAAAACGTGTATTTAAAAATCTTACATAGGTTCTTCTGAACAAATTAATAACACTGTACTTCAATTTCGATCATACTATCAGTAACATAAAGCAAAAGCCTTTTTCTCTCCAGAGGCTTGTTTTGCTCATCTGGCATGTATCGCTGATGTTCCGCAAGCCCTCTCAAAGACGTGAATGCCAAATGTGGAAAGCAACTTGGACATTAAACTCTCCGTCCTCATGTGATGCTGCGAAGACGACTTTTCCCCAGGGTAATGCTGAAGCAGATGTTACAATTCTGTGAAAGTTTTATTTGTAATTTTATGAGATTAGCCCACAAAAAATCCATATGGTATGTTCTCTTTGGTTTTCAGCAAGAGTTATATATATGGAGAGGTAAGAAGCAGAAAAGAAAATATTATTTATTTTGGCCAATTCAGTTGCTAAGCAGATTTATTATTTATGTACTGGTTCAAAAGTAGCACATTTCGAATGTGGATCAGAATTTTTTTTTTTCTTGTTGTGTCAGATTACAGGGGTTGAATTGCTTCACCAATAGTTACCGTTTCTGTGACTGAAAAGCCATATCCTGTCATTTTTACACTCCAAAGATGATTCTGTTTAGATAGAGAAAAGTGTCAGGAATGAAGCTTTCTGACAGCAGGGTGAAACTCTCTCACATTGAAAGAATTCTCACCAGAGGTGTTTGTAATCTCCCTGCAATTTTTCCTTCCTCCTAAAACCTGTTTGAAGATAAAGCAGAGTGTAACCTGTGCCCTGTCAACTTCCTGCAGGGTGTTAACTCAAAAACCTCCAGGTCACAGAATACATCATGTAACTAGTTCCTGGTGATCCGGAATGATTTCCAGATCACCTTCCATAGGACTGATCGTCTATCGCTCAGGCCACTGTAGCTTTTCCTTAAATCTTCTGAAGGAGATATCTAGCTTCATGATTAAAGAATCTTGAAACAAGGCACAGTGTGATTCCTTGTCAGCAAACTCACCTCACCTCCCCCAAACTAGGAAGATATGAAGTGGCTTATGAGAATTTAATAGCTTTCAAAAGAAGAGTATGAGAACACTCGATATCCAGGGCATGTTTTTATTGTTGTTATGGTCATTATTTTACTTTTAAGATATAAAGATAAGTCCAAATCATTAAATCTTCTTTTAGTTCGATTATCAAAAAAAAAAAATCCTCTCGTCACACATTATACTGGGATGTTGGGGTTACGGTGGTGAACACAACACATAAATTTCTTGCATTCTAAGAATCAATAATTGATTGAATGAATAGATAAATGAAGGCAGGAGGTTGAATCAATTTTTCACTGAAGATTTCTTCCAGCTTTTAAAACCTTTTTATTTTGAAACAATTTTAGTCTTAATAAGAGTTGCAAAGATGGTCCAGAGAGTTCTTATTCCCTTAAGGTTAACATCTTACATCTTGCCTGGTAAGACAACCAAACCTAGGATATTAACGTTGGTACAATACTAATTACCAAACTATAGATTTTATTCGTATTTCCCCATTTTCCCCTAACGTCTTCTTGCTGTTCCATGTCTAAGCCTGGATATCACATTGCAGTCAGTTGTCACATCTCCTTAGTCTCCTCCCATCTGTGACAGTCCCTCCGTCTTGGCTTCTCTTTCATGACCTTGATACTTTTGAAGAGTTTTGGTCACATGTTTTGTAATATATCCCTAAGTTTGGGTCTGTCCATGTTTTCTCATGATTAGACTGTAGTTATGGATTTGGGGGAAGAAAACATAGAGATGTGTTCTCATCATCATCTGGGAAGGTTCATGTTATCAATGTTTTATTATGAGTGATATTAACCTTGATCACTTGGTCAAGGTGGTCAAGGATTTGCTACTGTAACTAATTTTCCCTTCACAAACTCTATTCTTTAAAATCCAATCACTAAGTCCAAACCACACTCAAGGGAAAGGGGAATTAGTTTCACCTCCTAGAGAGGAGCATCAAAGAATTTGTGGCCGGGCCTTCCCTGGTGGCGCAGTGGTTAAGAATCTGCCTGCCAATGCAGGGGACACAGGTTCAAGCCCTGAGCTGGGAAGATCCCAAACGTCGCGGAGCAATTAAGCCTGTGCGCCACAACTACTGAGCCTGCGCTCTAGAACCCACGAGCCACAACTACTGAGCCCACGTGCCACTACTACTGAGGCCCGTGCTCCTAGAGCCTGTGCTCCACAACAAGAGAAGCCACCGCAATGACAAGCCCGTGCACCGCAACGAAGAGTAGCCCCCTCTCACCGCAACTAGAGAAAGCCCGCGTGCAGCAACGAAGACCCAACACAGCCAAAAATAAATAAATAAATTTATTAAAAAAAAAAAGAATTTGTGGCCGTATGTTAAAACTACCACCGTAATCAATAATCATGTTGAGGGAGGTACTTTGAGGCTATGCAGATTTCCTGTTTCTGTTTAATTTAGCCTTCATCCCTGAATCTTGCTTGTAGAAGTTATTACTGTGGTCTTCTTACTGTGATCTAGTAGTGATCTCCTGCTTCCCTCATTCATTCAACATTTATTAATTAGAGTTCCTCTGTGAGAAAGAGCTCTCCCTGCTCCCCAGTTCATTTGTTTGTTTGTTTGTTTCATCATATATTTGTATCAGTATGGACTCATGCATATGTATTTTATTCTTTGGGCTATAAAACAATCTTATTGTTTTTTATGTTGTTCAAATTGTTTAAGCTTTGGCCAATTCATTTTTGGTTGAATGCTCTACTGTTTGCCACTGAGAGTTGGCACTGTTATTTTTTTCTCTGTACGACATAGTGGAATTTCCTTCTGTGAGAGGCAACTTTGTATGAAATGTGTGAGGCTTAGAAAGAAACCTGAAGAAAAGAAGTTGTCCTCACTAACTCTGAGAATGACTCACACATATATTTACAAAAATTAGCTGCATTTGGTGAGTGGAAGCAATAGCCCTAGCATGGAAGAATAATGAAAACATACATTATCTTGGGTTTGTTAATGTATTATTAAGAGTAATCATGCATTTCTTTAAGTGGGATACCATGCCTTGAAGACACCTGTCAATTCTTGACAGTTTTGTCTGAGCCTAGTAAAATGTCACGTAGGAAAACCTAGCTAATCATTACTTACTGAACTTCATTTCATTTGAAGTTCGTTTTGGCACGGGGAAAATTAGAAATGCACGTGTTTGTTGAATAAATGAAGACATAATTCCTCCACTGAAGAATTGTAATATCTGCAAGTGAGATAAATGAAAAACTTTGAAGCAATTAATTCAGAGCACAATATTATATACAGGTAAATTTACATTTCATGAAATAGATGTAAGGGATGCTCCTAATTAGAGACTTTACTATTTGCTTTTTGTTGTTGTGATTAAGCTTTAGGGGTTTTAATTGTGGTTTACATTGAAAACTGAAATGGTTATGAGATACAGTTTAGGCTAATTCATCTGTCTATTATAAGAAGGCAGACTATGTTGAATGTCATAATCATTTTTTCTTGTCACCTGGCACCCTAATTTAAAATTGTTGTGAATCAGATTTCTAACTTCAATATATTCTGATATACTGCATTTAAGGGATCCCTTCTTTTTTTGTTGTTTTTTTTTTTTGCGGTACGTGGGCCTCTCACTGCTGTGGTCTCTCCCGTTGCGGAGCACAGGCTCCGGATGCGCAGGCTCATTGGCCATGGCCCACGGGCCCAGCCGCTCCGCGGCATGTGGGATCTTCCCGGATCGGGGCACGAACCTGCGTCCCCTGCATCAGCAGGCGGACTCTCAACAACTGCACCACCAGGGAAGCCCTGAATGACTTCTTGATTTAAGAATATTGTTGGTAAATATTGAGTCAAGATCAAAGTGTTTCAAAGGAGGACTGTTAAGATTCTGCAGTGTATTTCCTCACTCTAACTTGGCCTTATCCATCACTGCATGTAGAATGGACGATTATTATTCCATAGGAATTTTCTCCAGTGTCCAGATTCAGGAATAACTCACTTCAGTGTGCAAACACAAAGCTTCATGAAGGTGTGTGTGCTTATAGTTGCTAGGCTCACTCGCTCACTCTGCACAGCAACCATACATCCTTTGTAATAGGTTCAGGGTCAGCCAAGATACACAGACACAGATACCACGTACCTGTGGGGTCATTCAGGAATACTCAACATGGCAAATTTAAATTTGAGAATACCAAATATGTAGTGTTCCTTCAGGCAATATTTGGAAAAAGAATATTTTTCAATGTCAAATATAATTTTATTATCAGATCACCAGGCTTTTTTTGGTCTCTATGTTTTGGTATCTTGATATTCCAATAGTCAGTGTTCTGTATTTCCAGGAGCATTTGACTTTGAACGGAGAATCACAAGCCCTTCTTTAGCGTGAGAGTAAGATGTCTGTTGAGATGTAGGAACCTCAGCAGAACCAGCTTTTAAAAAAAAGGTTCAGGCAGCTGTCTCTACATCCATGGGTATGTTTGATGGAATCAAGCTTGTGGAGAAGGAAGAATGTATGGGAGTTTCCTTACCAGGATCTCTGAGAATGCACTTCCCTCACATCTAACAGTATATATTAGAGTATAATATAATATGGTATAATTAATTTTATCAA
Source organism: Lagenorhynchus albirostris (assembly GCF_949774975.1). NCBI lineage: Eukaryota > Metazoa > Chordata > Mammalia > Artiodactyla > Delphinidae > Lagenorhynchus > Lagenorhynchus albirostris. The sequence goes on from NC_083111.1 coordinate 52,043,229, forward strand.
CTGTAACATCTGGGCCAAAAATGATTGTATTTTAGAACAGAGCAGCGTAAAGATAAGCATCAGAATTGCAGAAACTGTAGGTAAGATTAATAAAAAAAATGATAGGAGGAAACTGCTTTCTAGAAGTTATTGATGGGAGGGACTAAAATCACTTACATAAAATTATGTCTTGGTGAGTGGTTTTTCTCTTGCTTTACATACAGATTTAATCTCCCTCACACTCCTCAGTCAAAATGTAACACTTCAAGTGTTATTATTGGTGGATTATTTCACTATTATTCATCTCCTCACCTCCCTGACAATACCTACTTTTTAATTTATATATATGCGAATACACACACACACACACACACACACATATATATATATAAACATACACATATATAAACATTTACATAAATTCTTAAGTTTAGTTATTAGACCATCATCATCATCGTCATGATCGTCATCATCACCATCACATTATTACTGGCCATTCTTATCCAGAATAATAATGGGCAAGAAAATAAATGAAATGATATTTATTTCATAAATGAAAGGATATTTTTTTAACTCCCAGCCTTATATATAAGATGATAGACCTTTTGGAGAAGGGAAATTAGAAGATCTTCCTTATTTCTTAACTTTTAAAATCCTTTTTAATCTCCATTGCAATATAAGAAATATTTTCTAGCCCTGGTGGTCATGAAAAAGATCCCCTCAAAATAGAAAAACCAAAACTAAGATAAACAGAAAATTCTACCGCTAACAGCGAGAGAATTACTATTAACAGCTCTTTTTTCTTTATTAGAAATGCTGGTTTGGGAGGTCTGGCTTCTAAGAAGTCTGCTTATCTAATGAAGTAGCTCTACATAAATTGAAACTTAACATTACCCAGAAATTTGGCTAAGTTTCATAACTGACACACATCTTATTACTGTTAGATGAAATGTTAAGGAAGCAAACATTTGCCTGTTTCTGATCATGTAGCCTCAAGTCTGCATAGTCACATTTAGATTAGAGAAGTTTAAATTACAAATCTTATTTAAGATGTGAGTGCCACTCTGATAAGAAACTCATAAATAAGAGCGTGAAATACATTTTACAAAACAGACTCAGGAACATATCTTTACAAAGTGAGTTACATATGGAAAGGTTCTCTTGATAATAAAAATCATTACTACATTCAAAAATCAATATTCTTTGTCTTGTGGTAGTAAAGTAAATGGGAACCCACAGTTTAACATTGCTAGTCAAAGAACCCCTTATTATTCCATCCCCCAAATTCTGTTACAACATTATTTAGTTGGCATTTTAGAAGTTTAAAAATAGAATCATATTTTAGAAAATTAAATATCTGTGACAATGGAAAAATAAGAATAATATGTGCATTAAGTTTTATTTTTAAAGTCTGATGATACTATGTATTTTTTCATCAAATTTAATATTGATACATGTCATTTAATTCTAGTGTCCTCCTTCCAAAAAAAAAAATCAGTTAAAAAAAAAGTACCCTTTTCAAGGACAGCTAAAACTACATAAAAAAGGGTAATAAAGCCTTAAAAATACATTTCAGTTTGTAATTAGCTCATGGTTAACACAATGGATTATGGCATTGTGTGTTAATGAAATACACAGTTAATATATGTGAAACAGTCAATTAAAAAGTAAAACATATACTAATAAAAATGCTTATTTTAACTTCACCCTTCAGAATGGGCCATGTATCTTAACCAAAGTGAGTGCTTGTCTAAAGCATTTCATGGGCTCCCTAAGCCTTTTGTTTTTACTACCTGCTACTACCATTATATCCAGACCCATAACAACCATATATAGCATCACCCAGCTTTCTAATTTCCCTTACTTCTTCCAGTTTTCTTTTCCTTCGGTCATATCTTACACACAGTCCAGACTAATTTCAATTTTGTTCTCAGCATTTTCTTACTCATAGATCTTCAATGGTTCCCCACCACCACTTTATTTTTAAAGGAGTAGTGTCCAAACTATTATTAGCTCTTAAAAGCTTTACATATCCAAACAAATCATGACCTTTGAAACTGAATCTGACATTACTATTTTTTTACGTATTTCTTCAGCTAGTGTGTCTTGTTTGCTGTCTCTTAAAGGAGAAACACTTATTGTTGATTTTATAACATTTTTCTCAATTACACCTTTATTAGAACTTGTGTCCCTCTTCTCAATTCGTATTACCTTGCATTCCAGTTACCCTTCCAATCACCTTTGTTTCCAGGTCCCATTCAACTCCCACCTCCTTTCTGATAATTTCAAACTACGCTAACCTCTAATCCCAAGCAATTATCACATTATATCAATCTCTTACACTTAATCTCACGATACTTTTTGGCATATCTTATGCCTTTTTAATGTGCTATAGTTTAGTTTTTGGACTGTTATTTAACTATCTATGTTTTCAGAGTCCGTTAGGGCTGACATTGTGTATTTTAACCTTCAGAATACTAAGCACAGAAAAGGCATTGATTTTAAAATAGACAATTCTAAGATTGAATCTTGACACCACTGTTACTAGCTGTGCCGGGGCCATTATATAACCTTTCCAGGCTCAGTTCGCCCATCTCTAAGAATGAATAAAACAACTAATTTACAGGATTGTAGTGACAATAGTCATACTCAGGTAAAGCACTTAGTACCCAATAAGTGTTCTTCCCCCCTTGTACCATGCGCAATATCCTTACTCAGTAATTATTTATCAAATGCATTGAAGAGGCATTCACATATCTGCTTGACTCTTCCTTTAATTAGTAACTTAAGGATGTATCAAAATCCAAGTCCAAGAGGGAAGAGATATGGGGATATATGTATAACTGATTCACTTTGTTATAAAGCAGAAACTAACACACCATTGTAAAGCAATTATACTCCAATAAAGATGTTAAAAAAAAAAACAAAAGTCCAAAAGATTTGAGAGCTACATGGCTCTCTGTGGAAAATTCTTTGTGGATAGTATCCCTGAAGCATTTTACCAGCATCAGCTATATTCTCAGCTCAATTTCACATAAATAGGATGAGGTTACCAAAAACAAAATTCTGGAACAAGCCAGTCATCAGGATGCTAGCAAAGCTGTCTCAGAGTCAGCTCTGTTGAGGTAGTCACATGCAGGAGACAGATGACGGCATGAATCCAACCCGAGAGCTCCTATAATTCTACATGAGATTGGCTATGCAGAAAAGTCAGAGAAGCATTGTATTTAACATACAAGGAGAAAACTTCCAACAGGGAACCGTAGGTGAGAGCTTTGGAAGGTAAGAGCACTGAAGATGGAAGAATTCATATTCAGATATTTAGACCTGTCCAGTCCCAAACAATGAGGAGCCCAAGTCACATTAGATTGTTAACAACAACAACAAAAGCTGCATGGACGTGATAATAATAATTATTAATATAGAAAGTTATAGAGAAAATTTGAGGACTTGCATTGATCTTTAAAATCACAATTATACATGTGAAAGTACTATAATAAATGTAACATGTTCAGGAAAATATATGTGGTAAGGGTGTGTAACCTAAGGAACGTTTAAGTTATTAATTTGTAATGACGCTCATGTAAATCAATTTGTACTCGATACTTAATTTGTCCAGCAAATGATTAAAAGGATGTGAGAATTCTGTATGGACACATATAAGTAATATTAAAAAATCTGGTTTGGCCACAGAGATTTCATGTCACAGAATATAATCCACCACTTGAAAAAAGAAAAAAAGAAGGAAAAGGATGTGAATTGCCCGGGAGCTTATGTCAAAGTGTCATTTCTCTTTCCTTTAAAAAATACTAAATTTTTCCTAACATGTTTTCAAAATATTTATATGCCAGGACTGACTACTCTTCAGAATGCTTGGGAAATACTTCACAAGGTGTTAATCATTACTCTTGATAGATGTCATTACATTACTATTGGTGAATAATGTACCTAATTTATTTAAATCTGTAATTCTTTTAAAGGATTGAGAAAGCAAGAATATATTTTTGCTTTCAAAGACTTTGATGAAGTGAAATGCTTAGTGTTCAACATTCTTGGTACATTTTTGTCATTTTTTTATACCACTTTTCTTCTCTGGTACCTACGAACATTCAGCTGGGTGCACGTGGTCAGCCAGTGATTCCTACTCCACTACCCAAGCAAGAATAAACTATATAAACATTTGTTTCTCTTTTTTCCTAATATGTTTAAATAATGATTTTCAAACTTCACTTTAGAATCAAAAGCCCATGGTAAATCAGCTAAATGTCCTGGCCAACTCTCTGAGCAAGAATCAGTTAAATCAGTTTTATGTAGTGCTGAAAACACAACTGACTGAAAACTGAGTGATTCTTATTTTCTACTGGCTGTCTAGACCTCACCCGAGATGCAGGCATAGAGATGTCCACAGGAGTCTCACCTTGACTTTCACCATTTCCACAGGGGAGTGGCTGAGGCTCAATCACATTGACCCATAAAATAGAGGCAATTACGTTGCACATTTTATGTACACTTTAATCTGGCCTTACCTACTGTTATCACTAGATTGGGGTAGAGAGATATCCCATCAATTCTCTTCAGAAAGAACTCTTACGGGTACATGTGTTTTGCTTTTTTTTTTTTTTTTTTTTTGCTTTATCTGCAACTTAGAGGACATAATTTATAATGTCAGTCTAATTGTCTTAAACTCTATCATAGTGAGTGGAAAGTCGACAGGAAGAAGGAAAGGTCAAATCTTCTGTTTAGACAAGCCTTTGCCTGAGGAAAGTTTGTTGGACAGGAAGTTTTATTTAAATTGACTGGGGATCACTCTAGATTGAGTTTTATTGTCATCACTGTGCTACTTTAGTTGCTTCTAGTTTTTTCTTAAGAAAAAATAGTATTCTATAATGTGCCCTGGGACATTTGATTACACACATGAACTAATAAATTCCAAAAGAAAGAAGTGTCTTTAACCAAGGCGGTCTATAAACCAGGATAACAATGAAAGAGATGGCTATTCTCCCCAGAGGCCCAAGCCACACATGGGAAAGCAATGGATCCTTAAATTTTATTTTTCTGAAAATGTTTTCTTATCTAAAAATAGATATATTTATATTTGTATAGACACACATACAAATATAAGTGTATATTTATACACACATATACCAACACACTTCATTAGAGAACATGAGGTCAGTTTCTGTTTGTACCCTTAAGATATTGAAATACACTTTGCTCATTTCATTAAAGTAAAGCCTTAATTATTCAACCGTCTTGTTCTTGGACCTTTAAACCTTTCAGAAAAGCCAGGAATCAAGATGGAAGGAGTCAGACTTCAGTGAAGAGTTAGAGAAATTCTTAAGAGCTGAGTGAAAGATATAAGATGGGCTAAGAGATTATCCTACTTTCCAGAAGAAAGGATCAGCATGTGGTCAGAGCTAAACCTTACTGATGCTAAGTCAGAGATGTTTAGAAAAATCATTTTAAAAAGCAAAAGGAAGCAGCTGCTCGAGCAATGTGTGTTGGGTGGCAGAAGCAGTGGATGGCAGATGCTGTGATGGTGATTACTAGAAGTCATGCGGGTTGAGTAAAGCTGAGAAAAGTTACATCAGTAAACAGATCTATAGGCAAACGCCTTAACTTCTCTGAATCTCAGTTTCTTCATTAGTAAAACTGGGATAATAGAAGTATCTACCTCACAGGATTATTATATCATTTCCAAAGATATTCATGTAACAAATGAAAAGTATCATATAAATTGAGTTCTTGCTGTTAGCTCTATAACATGAAGTTTCCAAAAATCGCTGTCTCTCCTGATATTCCATGCCTGTCCACCTACCTATGGTTTGTGTTGATTATATTACCTTGTTGGTACATTGGATTGTGTGTTCTAATCTTCCTACATGGCATGCCATTTTTCCAGTTCACATCCAATTTTGTGATGGTGTATAGTGTTGTGGATGAATCAGTGGCCATGGAAGCTAAGATTTTTAAGAATGATATATGCTCAGTAGAGAAGTATAGTGAAGTTTAATATAACACAAGTATCAACTAATCAGACCAGATACTGGCTCAATTTGGAAATGAATCAGTTATACACAACTGGAATAGATATACCACTGTGTTCCGATAAAGACTATGTGATTCCAAGTTCAGCTAATCTGTTGTGGGGAAGTTTCGGGGGTAGATTTCTGTGGATGGCGGAAACTCCACAAGTCTCTGGTGATTATTTAAGGATTTATTAAAGCAATAAAAAGATAAGTAAAATAAAGTATTTAAAAATTGAGCAAATCCTCTTTCTTAGTTTAGGTAATGTATTATTAAGTTCCCAAAGGTTAAAAAAAAGAAAGGATGCCTACAAGGGGACAAAACAATGCTTTCATTTTTGAAATCCTGTAAAAAATATAAATATTTATAAAAAATTAGGTTGGATATAAATGTAAGCAAGTTAGTTTTCAAAAATCTTGAAAAGCCTGTGTGAGAATGACAGAAGAAATTAAGACATCTAAGAAGATGATGAAGCACTCAGAAAAACAATGGGTTTTAGGAGATTTGGTCATTGGGTACATTTCTCATTAAACTGCTTCTAGGCAAAGGGGCTTTAGACAAAGTAAACTGAAGTACATAAACCCAGATCTACTTGATCCAAAAAGATTGCCATGTCACACCATAAGAGAAAGATTTTCTGGATTAGTCAGATCTGCTCCAAACCTCCATCACTGGATGACTGAATTGTGAATGTAGCATGATGAATTAAATTAATGACCCTCTGAGAACTTGCATTACCATATTTGGGACCAACTTCTTGTAATGTAGTTGGTACTTGGGTCATCGTAAGAGACCCAAGTTTCTATTGGGGGTCCCTATTAAATGAGTTCATTAATGGAACATAAAAGGTGGAGAAATGGAACTTGGAACATATGGTGTTTTGCTGAAACCATAGAAACTTCAGATATATTAGCCTAAGCAGTCTGCTGTTCTAAGAGGGTAGATGCAGATGTTGATGAATGACTAAGACACGCTATGCTCTGGAACTCTACTGCTTGGATGGAAATATTGCCTAGGGTTAGCTTAAAATTGATGATGTCTGAGCTGTATGTAGATTGAGAATTTCTGCAACAAAGTCTGAACAGTATATTAGAATAGCATCCAAATATATTACATACTAACTCTAATCCTTCCCAGGGCAGGAATTCATGGAGTAAACCCTTCATTGACTAATGGGACACAGCATTACAATGGCCTATGGGCATCAAGACGTTTGAATTGGCTTAGGTGCCTACCCAGAGGAGTTTGAGTATACCCTAGAAGGACAGTTTTTTGTAGACACAGGATTCTCTAATACAGGTAAACCAAACTGTATTGTTAACTACACAGAATCCAGAGAAGACCAGGGCCAGAGGCTCCTGGGGTTTTTGTTGTTGTTGTTGATATTAGGTCAATTGCAAAATAACAGTTGTGTGAGACCTAATATTTAGCTTCTGAGAAAAGTCTCCTTGGTAGGCATATATTTGGGCAACATCTAAAGTAAGGGATAGAGTAGACTTGTAATCTCAATTGGCCAGATATGATTCCTTTAGAAGTAGTCTGTCAGAAAGCACAGTAAGTCCAGGCAGCCCTCACTTTGCATGGCATTGTGCTGAATGACACCTGCGCTTTCCAAAATGGGCTCATTGTTTTGTATGGTTCCACTGTACGAAGCCAGCAAACAGTTCTGACGTGCGTGAGTTTCCATTAACATCATACCAGGCAAAGTGATGACTACCTGTAGTTACTCCAGGACACAGCGGGTCACAGGTACGTGAGAATTTGTTATTCAAACTGGGATGGGTTTGAAAGTGAAAGTGGGCTCTATTAATTATCACATTGGGACGACAGGCATAACTCAGAACTGTTCCAAGCAAAATATATGGTCACTGTGGTCTTAGGTTTCTAACCAGGTGACACCAAGGATGAATGGGAAAGAAGTGGTAGACAACACCAGTGGTGCCAAGAGCTCTGTCCAGACACAGGACATGGTCTTGAGAGGATTATTGACTGTTAGCCTATTAAATTGCCAATTGCTTGACATATAACATATTGTGGCTCCAAAGGCAGGGCTTGACCTGCTCTGTATCGAATTGGTAGCTCAACACTCCCAGCATTGGCAAGAGTTTTAGGGTTATTGGAGGTCAAGCCTGAGCTTGACCACTTTCCCCAGTACTGTAGGATGTGGTATTTACCAGTGACAAGTGGTGATGCAGAATGGATTTGCCTTTCTAGTAGCACATGGTACTAACAATTCAGCATGCTTGGTATTTAGTAGGCAATCAATAAATACGCAGAAAGTTAAATACAAGATGCTTTCATACAACTTTCTTGCCAAATGGTCATCTAGACTCTGCTAGAACTCCATAGAATATCACCTGTGACAGAAAACATACAGCTTCATAAGCAGTCAATTTCATTGTTAGCCAACTCTAGCTGTTTAGTATTCTTTCTTAGATTATGTTGATCTGAAATCTGTCTTTCTATACTTTCTGCCCTTTTCTGTCTTCTGAATTAATAAAGAACAAGTTTATTTCCTTTCTTGGTATTCTCATGTTACCCCTTGGACCCTTATTTTACTCCAGGGGAAAAAAAAAATCCCCATTGCTCCCACCATTCATCAAATGATTTGTTCTAGCTACTTAGAAGAAAAGTATATTAGAAATATACTCGGGAAGATGCATGAAATGATCTTGCTTTGTGTAGAAATTAACAGATAAGTCACACTATTTTTTTCTCTATGATACAGAGTATTAACATCTTGATTCATGAGCTGTACTTATTGCTGATGATAAATTTTAGGGCCCTGTTCTGTTAGCTATTATCTTTGCTTTTTCTCATTTATCACTTTTTAATCTACTTTGTGAACAGTCAGATCTGTCACTAGAATTTCAAGAAACTATTTAATAAAACTGTTTTCTAAGAAAATATACTGTCTCCGTTATTGTAGAGTCATTTTGTTTAAAAAAGATTTACAATATTCCTGCACCATCCTCCCGCCCTTAACCCACCACTGCTTCAGTGTTGTTAAGCTAAGCTTCAACGGATATATTACTTCTTTTAAATCAGTCATTATTTCCATAGATTATTTTTTTAAAGAATACATCCTATGTATGCAAACTTGGCATATATGTTGCCAAGTTTCCAGCAGGGAAATAAAGTTGTTTAAATCTGGATAACTTAAAAAAAAGTTTTGTGTGTAAACCACAGACTTCTCACATGATGAGAAAGAAGCTAATGAACAAGTTAGGTTTGCTAGGCAATAGTAGAGGTTATTTATAAAGGGCCTCAAGGGTTAAAATGCATTTTTATGGATTTTATCTTATGTGGTTCTAGAAGAACTGTGGAGGTTTTTAAAGAAAGAAAATTCTCAGGGCTATCTGCACTATGAAGATGCTTTACAGAATAGATTCCTGATTTTTGACAAGCAAAGCGATGTGACAAAATAAAGGGAGAAAACAAATCCAGTGGCCCGGGTAGCCTTAGGAAGGCTCTGTTCAGCATACACGAAGGAGGCCGCTTCTGCTCAATGGTTGTCTTTGAAATTATCCACCCTTGGTGATTTCTGCTCTTTACAGTTTATTCTCTTATTACGGTTTTGAACCAACGAATTTTCTTTAAGCATTGTCTAGGTGTTCACAGCGGGACTCTTAGCTTAGTATTTCAGAAGCAGGGTGTAAAGGGACAATTGTTTATAGATTTAGGTCATTTGAGGATTGGATGTCACTTGTGGACTTGAAAAGAATCAAATCAGGAAAACTTATTATTCCAGAGGCTGGATTTTTTGAGTAACTGTAAACCTATCCATTTTTCAATTACTCTGTTTTTTAAGATACACATATTTAGCTCTAAGACAGTAAAGAACTTGAATTTGCCCCTAGGTCAGCAGTTGGACTGTAACTGCTGACATGAGGTGAATACCAACCCGCTCAATCGCAGTGGGTCCAGAAAGCGTTAAGGAGCTGTGTCTGCACAGTATATGGCCTCAAGTGCAAAACAGAAGGCTGCTTATACAAACAGCAGTGTGCACGTGACAGTTCCTTTTTGTGTTGAGAGCTGCTGATTTCGTACAGATAATCACCAGGCCACATTCCCACTAAATATATTCTGCTGCCTTAAATTGGGGGCTTAATTGTGAAAATTGATCCTTTGAAGACATGAAACTCTTTGAAGCTTTCTTTCCTGACTGCAAAATTTTATGGGTTTTGTCTATAAATTGAGTTGTGCAGGATGACTGGGCTGATGGATCCTACAGACTGAGGTCCAGTGGTGTCAAATTACCCATCTTCTACCAGAATACCCTCTTTGGCACAAGGACCCATGGGCCGTAAGTTGATGGTGACCTTAACTCTCCAGTAAGTCAGGTCTCTGCTTTTGGACATTTTCCCCATTTGGATAGTCTCTCATTGTCAACAATTGGAAAACATGTTTCTATCAGGATAAAACTGTTACATGGAGATGAAGGCCCTAGTTAACATTAACAAATGATTGTGCTTGTTACTTAGCAGAAATGCTCTGAGCACTGGGAAGAAATGGCTTTATAGTGTCCAAGGCTTATACTTTCTTAGTTCATCATTTCTGAGGGGGAAGAATGACTGCCAAGACTAATATGAGATCCCAGATCTCTCCACAGTGCCAGACTACAATTTTTGTGACATGCAGGTGCAGAGAACATCTACACAGACAGGAATACTTTGCAAAGTTACCTTTCAGAATCTTATTTGAGAGACTCATTGGATATTTTCTATGTATATTTTTATGTATTTCTTTCTCTGCTCTGCTAATTTGGCCTGTAGGATTGACATGTGATCCTGAAAGTGACAGTGCTAACCTGGCTGGGAAAATTTTTCAAAAAGAGCATGTAACTGGAACCAGCACACAAGGTAGGAGTGAATACTTGTGGTTTGCACTCTAAATCCAAGGTGTTGCTCTTAGCTACTCTGTAACTTTGCCTCAAACATTTCCATGAAGAGAACCTTCCTCATTGTCACATACCAAGCCATTCAATCTGCTGTGGTTTGCCCTAGAAGCCCACATCTGTGCCATATTGTGAAGGTAGGTCACACTGTGGTTTTAAAACACTGCCTTTAATATATTTTGCCTGTGAATTGATGCAACTCTTCTGAAGCGAAATTCGGCAGTATCCATTCAAAGGCTTAAAAATGCCTACAATTCATGACTCAGCAGTTTGGCTTCCTGGAATTTATAAGAAGAAGAAAAAACAGTGTGTTAAGATTTATGCATATAGTTCTTCAAAGTGTTAGGTATAATGTAAAAATTGAAAAGTTTTATGCTGCACAATGAAAAATTGTTCATATAGATTCCATAGTATTGTAAATCAACTATACCTTAATAAAAATAAAAAAGGAAAAATAAAATTAAATAAATTTCATAGCTGAGGATACCATGCAGTCACTAAAAACTAGTGTGACAGATATGGATATTAGGAAATGTTTATAATTGTTTAAAAATGGAAAAAGTAGTTTTGGAAAGTATGATCACTTTGAAACTACATTATGTAAAAAAACAGAGGTAACTATATAATAATGAGCATTGTCATATTACATAATGTGTGTATATAATGTTATACATTATCATCATCATACATTTTTATCATCATTAACTCTGGATTTTTTAATTTTCTTTTTTGTACTTTTTGGTATTTTCATAAAAAACTAATAATCACCATGTATTAGTGGTATTATAATTAAGTAAACAATAGTTGTTCTATTTTCCCTCCTCATATGGAATTACGAAGGGCAGCAGTGTTTTATGGAGAAGTCTTAGGACTAGACAAGCAATGACTGGGTCTTCAATTAAAAAAACAAAATCCTTTATTACTACAAAAGCAGCGTAGCTAATATGCGCTCTTATCCTGCCTTCTCCCTTCCTGTGTGCACTGAAAATGGCTGCAGTTTGATTCCGAAATCATGGTCCACTCCTTTCCAAACGTTACTGCACAGCAACACTACAATGGCCACCACCCCTTCCTGCTGCATAGCTTGAAATAAACAATGTCCCTGCATGCACAGCAAACTTAATACTTCAACCAGTGAAGGGGCATACTTTTTTTTTTTTTTTTTTTTGCGGTACGCGGGCCTCTCACTGCTGTGGCCTCTCCCGTTGCGGAGCACAGGCTCCGGACGCACAGGCTCAGCGGACATGGCTCACAGGCCCAGCCGCTCCGCGGCATGTGGGATCTTCCCGGACCGGGGCACGAACCCCTGTCCCCTGCATCGGCAGGCGGACTCTCAACCACTGCGCCACCAGGGAAGCCCGGGGCATAGTTTTATGAAGCTATTTCTGTCACAGTGAAAGTTGAGGAAGGATTAAAGAAATATTAAGTAGGTAGAAAAGAGATTAATGTATGTGGGGATTGGGACGAGGCAAGTTTGACTTTCAGGTTTCTGGTTTGAGCAACTGGGCTAATCGTGGTGCCATTATCCTAAATAAGGGGGAAGAAAGAGGGGCAGAGATGGATAAGGAAGAAAACAAATTGGAATCTAAACATTTACAGCATGAAAAAAATAGCAGTGCCACTTGCCAGTAAATGTTACCGTGCTGTGATTGTTGCAGTTTGGACACTGAAACAGTTTAATTGAGAGGTCTTTCCTGTAAAAGTTCTGCAAAAAACCCCAAAGGGAATTCTTGATCATGGCTTCTTGCCACTTCCACTGGACTGCAGGTATCTCTGCGTGTTACACTCCAAGTGAGCTGCAACACCACAGCCCATCACCGGGGCATCTACGGGTTAGCATGCAGGGTGTAGGGACATAGAGATGGATAAGGCACTGCTGTCCACCCACGGGAGCTCTCGATGTAGAAAGTGAGAAACAAATATTATAATGCAATATAGTTAGCATAATAATTGACATATGTACTCCATACTGCCAACTCAGAAGAAGGAAAAATTACTCTCTGGACCTTGAAGCTCTATTTAGCTTTCAAAACCAGGGTGATGCTTGATTTGGACCTTGAAGATTGAGTAGGCATGAAAATTATGAGTTCTTGCAAATTATGAGTGGTGACATGTGGCAATGTAGTCCATCATTTAGGGTTTTCTTAGGCCAACACAAAGGTCAAATTTGGTTCAGTGAACTGAACCATTGGAAAATGTCATTTTGAATTTTACATATTTAGTCCTCTCCCCACATGCCATCTAAGAAACACCAAAAGTTTCACAGCTGTGGGAAATGATACAAGTCTTCAATATCAAAGAAATAAGACGCACACAGGCAGTGGATTCTGTTTATGAAGCATAAACTTCAGAACAAGAACTGATAAATGTTGGAGAAATGAACTTTCAATAATTTCACCAATTCATCACAAAGCTCAATTTAGATTAGTGTTTCTCTACCTTATTTTCATTACCACTACCCTGCCAAAGAGCCTTTTTAGACTTTTTTTCCTAATTGCCTCTTCTTCCCATGAAATTTCAATACCACAGATATACTTTATCTGTTTATACACAACTACAGACCACTGTAACAACTAAGATTTTCTTTTACCCTGCAAGAGCCAACTTTTGCCCCATCGGGGCTCATATTGCCCCCCTTGCCTATGTGTGACTTAGGTGAAGATGTTAGCACAAAAATCTGTCTCTTAGATTGCTTGCAGCCCAACATTATTTTTAAGGAGGCTTATATTTTATTTTGTTGTTTACATGCCTCAAGCCTATACATTGAAAGACATACATTGACTGCTCTCAAATCCTTTAATGTGACCCCAAATAAACATTCAAAGCAAGAAGTCTTGTTCAGATTCTTTATGACATCATTCTCAATTTCTGAAGTGTAGTTCTCCAATGAATATTTTGACTGCCTCTTATTTCTCCGATTTTCTAACAATACCTCATTTTTGTTTTCACAGTATCATGAGTAATCATTTAAAAGATAGACATAGATCAAAAATCCTTCAAATGGACAGTCCTCCTTTTTTTGGCCATAATTTCCCCTGGGTAACCTCAACTATACAAAATCAGCATCAGTTAGTGCAATTTCAAAGAACACACACATACTCACAAACTAAAAAAGAGGCATAATTTTATTTGGCAAACACAGACTATGGCCAAAATTGTTCTGTAAAGTATAATGCTTCAAAAAATAGCATACCCACAGCTATGCATCATGGAGGCTCCTTACGAAAGATAGTAAAGGTTGACTGGGCGAAGCGGGGAGCCGCCACAGGAAGATGAAAGAGACACCTTCCAGGTTTGGCAAAGTTAAAGTGGAAGACATTTGGAAAGGAGATGGGTTGAGGACTTCAAGTGAATGGGAAGATGCCCCCTCTTCCCTGGACATATTTAGGATCCGAGGAGCAAAGAGCTTTAGATTCCTTCCCAGTATAACAGCATGCACATGAGGGGCCTCAACAAAGTGCAGACGGAGCCAATGAACTCCGAAAGATGAAGGTCCTGGGGACTAAAGAATGAATATCGGAAAAGCATGGAGGACGCCCAAGAAAGACTTCCTCAGATTCCACCATCATAGCCGGACTCACACACACCGGGAGAAAAGATTTTACCAGTTTCATACACCAACCACTGAAATGATACATTATTAAAACCATTAATTAAAAAAAAACTATGAATAAAATATTTTAGATATTTTCCCCAGGAGCAACAGAAATTGGGGTGAAGGGCTGGAGAGGGATGAATCTGTTATCTTGTCCATGGGAGTGTTTACAGGAAAATTCGGGGGGACATAGCCGGAGATGGGGTCCATAAACAAAATGTGCCTCAGTGCTCTTCCCTCCCCTTGGTTTTCTCCTTCAACTGCAGATCTCTCTACTCACCTAGATCTGTCTCTCTACCCCCTAGATCTGTCCTTCAGCTCTCAGGAACCTGCCCTCTTCACTTCTGGATGAGAGAAGAGTTACCATCTCGACCCACTGACATTGTTGATTTATAAACTTTCTGTTGGTCTAGGGCTTAAGGTTCACAAAATGCTGTCTTAAATGGATAGTAGATGTGCCCAAATAAAATGTTTCATGGGAAAGTAAGGTTGAGAAACTAGGATGAATAAATTTAAGTATGTTTACCAATATGCTAACAAGCACTTGATTCTTTAAGAGGAGCATACAGTATAGTTTCCTAACATATTGGGAGATGGTTTGAGAAATGTTAAAAGGCAGCATTCTATTTTACCTTCACACTGACTAATAGAAACTGTTATTTGTTAATTTTCTTTTGGGGTTAGGGGCAGAAATAGCAACTCTTGGTGAGCAAAAAAAAAAAAAAAAAGGCCTCTTTGTAGTTACTTGGGATCTAAGTGAATACTCAATTTGTTAAGTTTGAAAAATTTTAAAAACTTAGCTTTCTTTTAGCTTTTCAATTCAACCTATAGCTCTTGATCTTCTCTCTGTACATCTATGATTAATACTATGAGAATAAAATCACTTTCACCTGAATCAAAATGCCAATCAATTAACTCAATTTGAACACACCAAATCACCTTAAACCACCAACTACATGTAAAATTTAAATTCCTCTAAATATTTTATCTGCATTTCTACGTTTAATCATTTGATTTTAAGTGGCTAAAATATATGACAGCATACACTTATGAGCTTAACTTGCAAAAACTTTCTAAGTCCTTACAGCTAACATTTATATAGTGTTTACTCTGTGCCAGATAATGTTCTAAGCTTTTTACAGATATTCATTCAATTAATCCTCACATCAGTCCCATGAGGGAGCTAACTATTCTGATTTCCAGTTTACAGTTCAGGAAACTGAGGTATTGAAGTCTTGAGTAACTTGCTAGAAGTCACACAGATAATAAGTGCCAAAGCTCTTATTAGTTTGATACAGTAAACTTAACAGTAAAATAAAATTCTCTTAGTCATGCCAATACTCTTGACTAACTCAAATTCCCTAATAACCTTCATTAATAATTACAAAACTGATATGTCAGATTCTCTCAAACATACAAATACCTTAAATAGCAAACGCAGACTGGAATGTAACATCACCTTTTAATACTAAGGATTAAGTTTGATTTTCAATTCTAAGTGTTCCTAGAGTTTAAAAGACCCAAATAAAGGAGAGTTACCATCTCAGACAATCCACAAACTCAGGACCACAACATAGTTACTTCTCAATCAGAAATCAGAACCTAGAACATGGGGCCTGGGAGTAAAAAGCTTCCAGATGACCCTTCTGGAATCACAGTGGGAATGGTAGGTCATTTATTTTAGTACTGTCCATGGGGCCTTGTGTTCAACTGAAATTGCAACCTACTTCTGAAATTATAACCTACTCTACTCTGTGTGTGTGTGTGTGTGTGTGTGTGTGTGTGTGTGTGTGTGTGTGTGTGTGTGTGTGTGTGTGTGTGTGTGTGTGTGTGTGTGTGTGTGTGTGTGTGTCTAAGGACTGCTTGGTTGGATTTACAAAGGTTTTTTTTTTTTTAACAGTCTCATTGATTTTATTGATTTTTATGTTTTCCTTTCAGCAACAATTCTACAGTCCTCCTAATGATAAATTATGATAAGCAGTTTGCAAATAAGGAAGCTGAGGATTTGAGAATTAATTAACTTGCCCCAGGTCCAGTAGGGGCTAAACAGTAGAGCTGAGATATAAGCCCAGGTCTTCTACATCTCAATCCAGTACTTGCCCACAACTGGTTCCTAGTCCACCTGTTGTGAATGCTTAGGTTAAACATCAAACTTGCCATGCAATAGCTCTGTATCTCATGTTGAAATTATACTCCCTCAGCTTCTTTCTTCTGCCTGTGCCTTTGAAAATATTCATAGTTACTATTAGGTCATTCATTATTTCATCAGCCAGTCACAGTATTTATTGGGCTGCTGTCAAATGCTGGGCACCGCTTTAGGCACTTAAGATGTGAGAAAAAAGTATTAATTTATATTGAGAGAAGTGTTAGACTGTTTTTAAACAGACCCGTCACTCCTGTATTTGTCAGGGGTTTTTCCCCAAAGTAACAGAAATCCAACTTAAATTAAATTAAATTTAAATCAAGTGGATTTATTTGTTTAACTGAAAACTCTGTGAGTAGGAAGCCAAGTCTTCACGTGTGGCTGGATGAGAAGCCTAAAGATGTTATAAAGTCTACCTCACTGGCTCTTATGATGTTTTCACACATTCTCTGTCTCCACATTTCAATTTGCTAAATTTTGATTTCTGGCCTGATTTTTTCCCGCTGCTAATTTCTTCCACTTGGCAAGTGAAAGTGACTTCAAATCTCTTCATGTGCATTTTCCTTTCATCTTGTGATTTAAAAAGAAATAAGAGCATCTCTTCTACATGTTATTGGAGAAGAAATATTGGAAAGAACATTAATTGATCCATCTCTTTGAGCCACATGCCCATCGCTGAATGAATCATGGTAACCAGGGGTTTGGAGAGGCTTGGACCACATGCCCTGGAGTGGAACCACTCCTACCCAAGCCACTTGGAATGGTAAAGGAAAGATGATGGGAGACAAACCTCATGGGCCACATGTGTATTATTCTCTCTCTCCCTATCTCCATCCTTCCCTTCTTTTCTTCCTTAGTTGCAGGATACAAAATTAATGCTCAGAAATCTCTTGCATTCCTATACACTAACAATGAAATATCAGAAAGAGGAATTAAGGAAACAATCTCATTTACTATTGCATCAAAAAGAATAAAATACCTAGGAATAAACCTACCTAAGGAGGCAAAAGACCTGTACTCAGAAAACTGTAAGACACTGATGAAAGAAATTAAAGATGACACAGATGGAGAGATATACCATGTTCTTGGATTGGAAGAATCAATATTGTGAAAATGACTTTACTACCCAAAGCAATCTACAGATTCAATGCAATCCCTATCAAACTACCAATGGCATTTTTCATAGAATTAGAACAAAAATTTTTACAATTTGTATGGAAACACAAAAGACCCCGCATAGCCAAAGCAATCTTGAGAAAGAAAAGTGGAGCTGGAGGAATCAGGCTCCCTGACTCAGACTATCCTACAAAGCTACAGTAATCAAGGAAGTATGGTACTGGCACAAAAACAGAAATATAGATCAATGCAACAGGATAGAAAGCCCAGAGATAAACCCACACATGTATGGTCACCTAACCTATGACAAAGAAGGCAAGAATATACAATGGAGAAAAGACAGGCTCTTCCAAAAGTGGTGCTGGGAAAACTGGACAGCTACATGTAAAATAATGAAATTAGAACACTCCCTAACACCATACACAAAAATAAATTCAAAATGGATTAAAGACCTAAATGTAAGGCCAGACACTATAAAACTCTTAGAGGAAAACATAGGAAGAACACTCTTTTACATAAATCACAGCAAGATCTTTTTTGACCCACCTCCTAGAGTAATGAAAATAAAAATAAATAAGTGGGACCTAATTAAACTTAAAAGCTTTTGCACAGCAAAGAAAACCATAAACAAGATGGAAAGACAACCCTCAGAATGGGAGAAAATATTCAATATTTACAAATGAAGCAACTGACAAGGGATTAATCTCCAAAATATACAAACAACTCACACAGCTCAATATCAAAGAAAAACAAACAACCCAATCCACAAATGTGCAGAAGACCTAAATAGACATTTCTGCATATAAGACATACTGATGGCCAAGAGGCACATGAAAAGATGCTCAACATCACCAATTATTAGAGAAATGCAGATCAAAACTACAGTGAGGTATCACCTTACACCGGTCAGAATGAACATCATCAAAAACATCTATGAATAATAAATTCTGGGGAGGGTGTGGAGAAAAGGGAACCCTCTTGTACTGTATGGAGAACAGTATGGAGGTTCCTTAAAAAACTAAAATTAGAACTACCATATGACCCAGCAATCCCACTGTTGGGCATATACCCTGAGAAAACCATAATTCAAAAAGGCACATGCACCCCAGTGTTCATTGCAGCACAATTTACAATAGCCAGGACATGGAAGCAACCTAAATGTCCATTGACAGATGAATGGATAAAGAAGATGTGGTACATATATATAATGGAATATTACTCAGCCATAAAAAGGAACGAAATTGGGTCATTTGTAGCGACATGGTTGGACCTAGAGTCTGCCATACAGAGTGAAGTAAGTCAGAAAGAGAAAAACAAATATCATATATTAATGCATATATGTGGAATCTAGAAAAATGGTACAGATGAACCTATTTACAGGGCAGGAATAGAGATGCAGACATAGAGAATGGATGTGTAGATACTGGTGGAGGAGGGGGGGTGGGATGAATTGGGAGATTGGGATTGACATATATACACTACTATGTGTAAAATAGATACCTAGTGGGAAACAGCTCTATAGCACAGGGAGCTCAGCTCGGTGCTCTGTGGTGACCTAGCTGGGTGGGATGCGGGGCAGTGAGAGGGAGGTCCAAGAGGGAGGGGATATATGTATACATATAGCTGATTCACTTTGTTGTACAGCAGAAACTAACACAACATTGTAAAGCAAGTATACCCCAATTAAAAAAAGAATTGTTGGGCTTCCCTGGAGGCGCAGTGGTTGAGAGTCCGCCTGCTGATGCAGGGGACATGGGTTCATGCCCCAGTCCAGGAAGATCCCACATGCGTGGAGCAGCTGGGTCCATGAGCCATGGCCGCTGAGCCTGCATGTCCCGAGCCTGTGCTCCACAATGGGAGAGGCCACAACAGTGAGAGGCCCGCGTACCACAAAAAAAAAAAAAAAAAGAATTGTTATGGTATATCTACTATGTTCTACTTAATGCAGATAGAGTCAGGAAGAAAACATATATAACCTTGTACCTCTGAAGCTTAGTCTACTATCAAGGAAGATAGGCATCAAAGGACCAGTTAATTATTCAGTTTATTAATTAACTTCAACTGTGATCAATATTAAGAAGCAGAAGCATAGGTTGTTAACACAGTGTATGGTGAAGCAGTAGCCTGGCCTAGAAAGTCAGGGAAGGCTTTCTTGAGAAAATGTGATTGAGATATTTATTGAGATTCAAATGAAAAGTAGTAATTGACCTACAAAAGAAGAAAATGAAGAGCACAGCAGGGAGAGGGAAGAGAATCTTTGAACTTTCTGAGGTGGGCGGGACCGTGGTGATTTAGATTATGTAAGAGGCTAGTCTGACTGGGCCGTACTGAGCACGGGAGAGAGGAAACAAGAGCGTGAGCTGGGAGTCAGTGGGGGGAGACAAGGGGCCAGATCACGCAGGGTCTTGAGAAGTCATGGCGAGTCTATGTGTCTTTATAGAGACAGTGCCCTACTTGTATTGACATTGTGTAATCCAAAGGAATGAAATTAATGTCAGGAATTTTATTAGAAATGTGGAATGGGACGACAACAAGATGTCAGGCTATTTAAGGGCACCTGGGTCTTACAAAGTTCCACAAACACTCCATGTAGCTGGCAGCTGACCCTGCCCAGGGGTATGTTAAGACCAGAAGCAGTCATTGCTGAGGGGTTCTGCCCTCAGTATTTCTCAGCCTAGAGCACATTTAATTTGGTTTGTAAGGATAAATGACTCTGGTGAGCATATTTTAAAACTCCTAAGAAACATAAAGTCTGCACTGCTTTTGAAGTTTGAAAAATTTGAAAATGCCCAGAGCTATCTTTATGCATCCCTTATTTTCAATCCTTTGCCAAAATAACATCTATTCATGCTTGATGTAAGCTCAAGCATCACTTCCTTTGAAAGTCTTCCCTGATGCCCAGTCTGGATCAAGATCTATCTGCTACATACACTTTACCACAGTTCTCTTGCATAGCACTTACAGTTACTAAATACGTATTTGTGTGATGCTAGATGAGGGTATAGATTGTAAGTTCTATGTGTGTAACGACGATATCCCCCAGTGCTGAGCACGTAGTAGGTGATCAATAACGGTTTACAAATAAATGAACCTTATTTTTTCTGATTTATATTTAATTTTTCAGATTTATATTTAAACCTGGTGATATTCTGTGATTGTGGTTGGTCTGCAGTTGAAGACTCTCAAAATGGGCTCTCAACTGTATTTGCTGAAAGGAATTAAATGAAGAAAAATAAATCAAGGCTGTTTTTAGAATGCCTGAGCCATGTAACTTTTTACATATAATTTGATTAAGAGATCAAAAGCACAGAAGAAATATCCAAGTAATCTCCTTTTGAATTCCTCTCTTTGTAGAGTCACACATTCATGACCTTTGTTCCTGTCTCTGAATCCCTCTGTCAGAAAAATGCCTGCTGCTTCAACCCTGGAGGGGGATGATGAGACACAAGAAAGAAGGGACAGAACCTCTGGGCCAAATAATAACCTCATCTCTTCCGGCGAATACCATAATATGCTATGGCTCAGGTCTTGTCTGGAAAGATCTTCTTAGACAGTTTTATTTATTAACTGTTCAATGTTTAAATGATTCTTAATAGAAGAGAACTGAGCATGTGCGCGCGTGCGCGCGCGCGCGCGCACACACACACACACACACACACACACACACACACACACACTTCTCATTTGCTGATGTCTCTCTTGTTTAGTTCCTGTGCCTAACCATAACTCTTACAATTTTACATTATCCTTTAACCTTCAGTTTCCTCTTGAATAGACACCATGTCCAGGCCTCCAGCAGTAGCTGGTTAGGACTGTACCGTGGCTACTAGGATATGAGATTTCAGTGATGCTAAAATATTCATGGCATTTGGACTCATAACGGCTGTACTATTCTAGAAGGGGAATCTTGAAGATGAGTTGACATAGCTCCATCAGCAAACATCCCATCGGATGTTTTCTTAAGCATTCTGAACAAAGTTCAACTGCCCTTTGGGAGAGAGCACACATTTCTTCCTAATTTATAATTTTTGGAATGATACCAACCAAAAAATTCTGAAGAGTTCATTAGAGGAAAAACTGCCCAAATATAACAATACTTTGCTTGTCCTTTAATCCACAGAACCATATATTTTTTAAGTATCTCAGCAATTAATTACCACCCTTTTCTTGAGAAAGACAGGAAATACTAGCTACAGTTTACAGCTGTTGTAGCAGAAACAGGACGGGTTTACTCTTCTGAGATTAAGAGTCTTCCTAGAAGAAGGTTAGCTTCTTGGAGAATGTGTTAATAATTTCAGCTCATGGTTAATTTTAGCTCTGTACAAGAACAGCTGAATTCAAAGCGACCAATATAGACTTTCATTTTTGCAAATACAGGTTGTCTTGTGTGGTTTTCTTTAAAAGATGAAGAACCTAGTGATTAAGAAAACTTGGAATAGTTATGTAACTCAATGTGGAAAATATTTATCTTCACTGAATTACATTTACACATTTATCTTACATTTCTTTACGCCACTGCAGCCTGTAGTGCACCAGATCATAAACAAAATAATGGTTTCCAATGATATCCCCTTTCCAGCAATATCAACGAAACCTGAGTGGTCTAAAACATTTTCTTCCAGTATAAGCAGTGTTTGGTTTTTCCCATGTATGTAGGAGTAGCTAAGGGGTTCATCGTTTTCAGTTTTGTGGTAATCATGTTTGTATCCTTGTTTGTTCTAAATGTTCACTGATTAGATTCCCTCCCCCCACCTCTGGCAACCACTGATCTTTTCTCTGTCTCCACAGTTTTGCCTTTTCCAGAATGTCATGTAGCTGGTATCGTACACTATGGAGACTTTTCTGATTGGCTTCGTTCACTTAGTAATATGGATTTAAGGTTCTTCCATATCTTTTCATGGCTTGATAATTCATTTCCTTTCAGTGCTGAATAATATTCTATTTTCAGGATATACCACAGTTTATCCACTCACATCCTGAAGGACATAAATATCTGTGTGCGCGCTTTTATGTGAACATAAGTTTTCAACTCCTTTGGGTAACTATTAATACCAAGGACTGTGACTGCTGGATCATATGATAAGAATACGTTTAGTTTTGTAAAAACCTGCCAAACTGTCTTCCAGTGTAGCTATCCCATTTGCATTCCCACAGGAGTGAGAATTCCTGTCACCCTGTATCCTTGCTGGCATTCAGTGTTGTCAGCGTTCTGGATTCTGGCCTTTCTAACAGGTGTTCATCATTTATTTTTGTGATTCATTCACACTGTTGTGAGGTGAATTCATTTTCCTTGTCTGTATAACATTTTATTGTTGGATTGCCACTTTAAAAATTGTTTCATCTCTTGATGGACTTTTGGGTTGTCAGTAGTGTTTTTAATAATCTGAATGGTTCTCTTGTGAACATTCAATGTTCTGTTTAATTCTGTGTAAATATGTGTAAGTGTTTCTCTAAGGTATATGCCTTAAGAGTGAAATAGCTATTGTAGAGTCAGCTCAGCATTACTAGGTGAGGTTCAGTTGTCTTCCAAAGAAGTTGACCCTATATATGTTCACCTATAATGAATGAGAATTCCTTTTGGTGTATAATCGTATCAACACTTGGTCTAACATTTAACATTTTTGCACGTCAGTTTAGTTTGAAATGTTATTTCATTATTAGCAAAGTTGAGTATTTTTTCACATTTTTATTGGTCACTTATGTTTCCAGTGAAATGTCTCTTTATGTCCTTGCTTGTTTTTCTTTTGAGTTGTCTTTTTCTTATAGACTTGGAGAAGTACTTTGTAATTTACATATTTAGAGTCTTGTTTACGAAATTCTTTCCTAACTATAGGCTTATCAAATTTCTCCTACATATTTTTCTAAAAGTTTTGTCTCTGAGATTTAAGTCCTTAATCACTTAGGAATTGTTTTTGTGTATATTGTGAGGTTCCATTTTTCCCCACACAGATATTTTTTTCAATACCATTTACTGAGTAGTAGTCCTTCCTTTCCCTACTTATCTCCAATACATCTCTGCCCTGCTTCTGTTTCCATGGATTTTGTGTTATTTCCAAGCCCTGTATTTGATTTCATTGGAAAATTTTGTCCAGTGCCCTTCCACTATCACATTCTTGTTCGCTATAGCTTTAAAATTTTTTTGGTATCTAGTAAGTCAGCTCCCTCTAGCTAACTCTTCAGGAATGGTTTATCTCTTCTTGGTCCTTTGATCTTTCATATAAATTTAACATAAAAAAAATCCTACTGAATTCTAATTGGATTTTACATCAATTTATAGATATATTTAAATAGAATTCAGATTGATGTCTTTAAGCTATTGTGTTCTATTCCACGATCATGCTGTATCTTTCCATTATATAGACCTTCCTTAAAATATTTATTTTAACGGTTTGATAAATTTCTCCAAGATAGTCTTGTACATCATTTACTAGATTTATTCTTAGGTGCTTTATATTTTCAGTTGCTATTGCAAATTATTATTTTTTAATTTCTTGTCTAACATTTTCTCTCCAGTATACAGAAATACAATGGACTCTTGTGTATCAATTATATACAAACCTTGCTAAAATCTCTAGTGAATTCTAATAATAGTTTGTTCACTTATAATTTTGGTTTTCTGTGTGTGCATATAATCATAGAATCTGCAAAAAATAATAGTATTATTTATTCCTTTCTAATTATTATACTTTTTAAAAAATATTTTTGTGTGTCTAAGAGATGATCCCTCTCTGTTAATAAAAAGACATGTTTCTGGAGTTTGTTTGGTAGTAATGTGAACCAAAATATCAAGGCTATAAAATGGTATTTGGAAGAAAAATTTAAACCACTAAACAAAATTATTACACTGTTGTAGGATTACTCAGGTACAATTTTGGTCTTTTAAATCTAGGAATTTATTTATTTCCGCTAAATATTCAATATTTTTCCTAAAAGTTGTTTGTAATATTATCTTATCTTTTATGTCTTTGTTTCATCTCTAATCATGCCACCTTTATTATTATGAACTAATAACCAGTTTTGAGTATTTAAAAATTTGGGGTACTATGCCTTCTTTGACACATTAATATTGATTTTTTAAAAGGTGTATTTTCTTTGTTTTAATTTCTAAAACTGAACTTGGATAGATAAAGGTCTGTATATAAAGCTGTTTGAAATTTGTTTTGAGATGCTATATGGGCTTATACCCTATGAATTTATATATATATATACACACACACACACACACATACTTTATGCTGGCAAAGAATATGTATTTGCAATGATGGGGTCCAGTGTTCTGCAAATGTCCATAAAATCAATCTTGTTAATTGTGTTCAGTCATGTTGTGTTATTTGCATAGTCTTATTGGTATCTTTTATCTGCTTGTAAATCAATACTGAGAGAAGTATTACAATGTTCAATATTCACAGTTGATTTGTCAATTTCTTATGTAGATATACCAATACTTTCTCTTTATATTTTGAAAGTCTCACCATAAGTGCATTAAAGTTTAGAATTGCTATATCATCCTTATGAATTAAAAATTTATCATGTGATGATCCTCTTTATCACTAATATTGCTTTTTGCCTTAAAATACATTTTCTGTGTTATTAATATAGCTAAACTAGACTTGTTTTGAATTATATTTACATAGCATGTTTCTTCATTTTTAAATTGAAACTTTTGTTTCCTGTAAATAATACAAAATTAAATTTTATTATTCATTCTAACAGTCATTGATTTTCAAGAAGAAATCATTTTTTTACATATATTATAATTACTGATACATTTGGATTAACCTCTAACACCTTATATTCTACTTTCTATTTGCCCACTTCTTTAATTTCTTTTCTTTCTTGCCCTTTTAGATTGATATTTTTTCCTTCCACCATTGAATATTTTCTCTGATAGTTTGGGACGTATAAACTATTTCTCTATAGTTTTCTACAGTTTATAGTTTTAATATAAATTATTTTTAAAGTTTTAACACTACACATTTAAAAATACTAAAGTAACCTATTAAATTCTAAAGCAAATACATACCTTTATTCTTCTGAATAATACAAGCATCTTAAAGTCGCTTAACTCCAGTCATCCAATCAAGGTAGTGATAATGCTTCATTCAGTTCAATCTTGAATTTTTAATCCCACAATGGGATTCATTACTGTTAAAATTTCATACATTTCTATTAAATTATATTTTTTAATATCATTTTACGAGGCTTTAGCTGCAATACAATGAACATGTATTGTATTGTTTAAGTATATTGTATTGTTTAAGTATATTAACATATACTTAAAATTTTCGTAGCTCACCATTCATCTCATGTCTCAGATCTCTGTCTTTAAGGACATCCTTTAGAAGTTACTTTCATGAAGATATTTGTGTAATAAATCTCTCAGTTTTGCTTACCTGAAGTTGCCTTTATTTTGACCTTTTTCTTAAAAGATGGGTTTATTGGCTATACTAACTGGCATATATTCTAAATGCCATTACTTCTTTTTCTCTGCACTTTGATTGTGTTATTTGCACATTCTATGCCTTTTATAATCTGAAGCATGGCCCCAGTTCTATAGACCATTTTAGTTTCAGACCAAGGTGGAATTACAATTTGGTGACACACATTTCTGTGACATACATTTTTTTCTTTGACTCTAGTCCCACCAACAAACTTCATGGAAATCCAGCTTCTCCTTCAAAGTCTCTATACTGTCCCTGGGAGTTCCCCACAAACAAGTCACTTCCTCTATGGGTAGCAGGTATCACTTTCTCTGCCAGGTTCTCTGCCTCCTCCAGGCCTCACCCATCTATGAAGCCACATGAGAGGATGTACCTTTGCTGAATATTCCCACCACACAGTTCTGATGTTCATGCCATGCCAGGGTTCCCTCATCTCCAGGCCCCTGGTGTTGCTTCTTCTTGGCAGGCTGTGTCACATGGAGAGGAAGGGGCAGAGGGCAGGGAGGTGAATGCAGGATGCACTTCAGTTGCAGGGGGTTGGTGGGAGAACTCCGTATATGGCAGATGTGAAGTAAGAGACACCGTGCTCTTTTCAGAGAGACCTGGTCCTCAGATGACTGATGTGTTGTTAACACGATAATCTCAAATGCCTGTCTTTTTCTTCTTTAGAATGAGATCTTTCCCAGGTTCCTCTTTCTTCCATCAGACAAATAGCCTCCTGGTGGACCCATCCTGTAAGCCCTCCCTTCATACCCAAGCATACCTGAATCCCAGGCTGAAGATCTGTGTATAAATTAACGCTGGAGCCTGCCCAACAGCATAAATTGGATGTTTTATAAGTATATTTATACCCTTATTTTACCATAACTTTCTATCTCATTCTTTACTGCATCTCTCTTAATTTGCTTTACATTTAAATACAAAGATTTGTATTATTCTTTGAAAATTTCTCTATTGAAGCATTTATCATTTATTTAGCTGGCTTCAACCTTCATTCCTATACTTTAAATATAATTAAGCTCCTCTTCCATTTGTTGGTGGTTTCTTCTACATTTAAAAAACTATTTTATCATTTTTTAAATTTCCTGTTTTCTATTTGTATTTTTTTTAGCTGATTGTATTTTCAGGTCTTGAAAGTTGAATTTCTTGATGTCTGTGTCTTCTTTTTTCCTTTGTTTTCATCATCTGAGAATGTTTTGTGCTTATTTGTATTTCTTATCCTTTTCCCAATGTTGTTAAGACATTCTCTGGTGATTTACTCCTTGGCCCTTTTGATATACTTTAAAATTAACTGAATAAAGATTTTGTAGAAGAAATTCAGTCTGCCTTATTCTAGACATATTTTTATTTCAACTTTTACTTAATGTGAAGCTTTATAAATATTATTTAATCTGTTCTGTATTCTCAAATGAACATAACGACCATGTTCATTGTATTGCAGCTAAAGCCTCGTAAAATGATATTCAACTCATGTCTCAAGACATGTTGGCCACAACCAGTGAGACCATCACTGACCCTAGAGAAAAGCAAAGAAGTGGAATCTTTAATATATATTAAAAAACTTGGCTTGAACTTCCAGAAATATAAATGTTTTATTCTTTGTTCTCACTTTAATATCGGAGTCCAATAGTAAAACTCTCTGTCTTCAATGATCACATTTATCTTAGGAACTCAAAACACCATCAGAACAAATATAAAATACTAATAAGCTTAATCAGTGAAATCAGCACTATTAAAGGGAACGATGTGTGTGTGTGTGTATGGAATCTCAGCCACTTTTTATTTAATTCTGTCATGCATTGAGCTTCTTATATGTTTCTGGAATTCTATATATACCTTGGTATATGTAAGTTTGATATTGTGTAAAGTGATTTAGAATTTTATCTTAAACATATGCATATTCTACAAACAACAATTGAATACATTTATTTCTGCGTATGCCAGTTTGCATGAGGTGTTTGTTTTTAACCTTTTCAAAAACCTCCTTACTCTGACCTTAACATTGGACAAGAGGGATGGTACAATCATCACTGAAAATGCATTAGTGCTGGCTCGTCGATCACACACAAGTCATCTATAGAAATGTACTGAACAATCCTTGTCACAGAACAGTCTGTTCCCAGGAGTGTCTCACCTGGCAGCCAATATGGAGGAGATTTCCTACCCATTTCATGCTCCCCTGTGCACAGTCTTTCCCTCTCCTGCTCCCTGGGAGCCCATTACTTTTAAGGGTTCCTCTCTCCCACCGCTTCACCACTGGCCTTCTAGGTCCACCTTCACACACCACCTCCTCCCTCTTCCTACAGTCTTATTCCTTCTCTTTCTCCTTTGACTGGGGATACCTGCCATGCAGTCCCCACTATTTTTCTTTTCTTCTGGATGAAACAAGAAAGGCTTCAAATCCAGGGAGGTTTGGGGAAATTGAAAGAAGCCAATTAGAAAAACTTGCACTGGTCTGATCTCAGTGCCATATCTCTACAAGATAAACAAATCTTGGCATAGCCAAGGTCTGTCTCTTGCGGGATACCTGTGCACTGTTTTATCGAAGAGACCCTCTGTCTACTATCTTGCTCCCCTGTGCAGTGAAAAGGGGCTCTCTTTTGCCATCCAGATTTTCTAAGTGCATGTTCCAGAAGGGTGATGGATGTGTTTTGTGTTCCAGTGGGTGCAAGAAGGAGAGAAAACCTCTCACATTTCACATCTGTTGAAAATGGATTTGAACGCATTGAAAAAGCCATCACAGATGGTGTTGGGCAAAACATAAGTGGAAAACTGTAACATTTCTTGGTAAGTCTTGGTTTGAAATCTATTGGCTTACAGTGAAGTTGGGAAAGTAGATCTAGACGGGCAGAAGAGAGCGTCAGGTTCAGCCCATGACATGTTCTCAACCCTTCCTTGAGCAAGTCACACATGCGTGTGCTTAGTGAGGAGCTGGTGGCCTTCGAAAGGTATCTGCATTTGGAGCAGGATTCCAGCTGGTTGAGCAAATAATATAGTTCACTCTACACCTGCTCAGCATAAGGGACATTTTCAGTGCTTTCCTAACCCCTACTCTGGAGTGAGGGACCTGAGCTTGAAGATTTGATCGCTGATGCGTGTGGTCATTTGAGATACTCCTGGACTTGTCTCATCTGTTTTTGGCAGAGTGCAGGTACAAAGTTAAGCTCAAAATTCTGTAGGGAAAGCAATGCAAGTGCCAGCTTTAAACGTTCTTGAGAGATTTTTTTAAAAAAGACATTTGTATGGAATTTTCCGTATTGGTAAAATATACATTTCAAATGTAAATAGGGACATTGTTAAAGTCATCACCGCTTATTGAGATTTGAACCTATTTTCATATGAACTTTAGAACACACCCTGGGGTAGTATTTAATCCTTATAACAATGTATTTGACTGTCATTACCTAACTTAAGGGATGCCTAAAAAAGAAAAGCTAGAACAATATAATTCAATGCACAATGATGGTGTTCTTTATCTAAGGGAGGATACACTAATTCTTTACAGTCTAATATCATACAGATCTCCATGCTGATGCTTTCTAAGATAAATACTGTAAAATCCGGCCCCCATGAAAAACAGCATAGAAAAAGGTAACATATGCATGTTATAGAATGCTCCCTAAAATGATCGGGGTTAATGTCCTCAAATATCCTTGTTGTTATGTCTCATCTGAACCTCTGAAGCTTAGAACCATCCAATGCTCATAAAACTATGTGCTTAGGCTTTTATTAGTCTTGAGTACTTAAATGATAAAGGACCTAAACAATGTAAAATGTGTTTCTTAACATGTGAGCTATAGAAGAGTATCCAGGAATATTCATTCATGTTAATCACTCACAGAAAGTTTAGTTTTTAAATAAATTTGGGAAATTCTGGTTTAAACAAATTTAAGCAGGATTCTTTATTGAAATTCTGTGTGATATGTTAAGATGCCTCATGGCTCTAGACAGCATTCAGGCAATAAATATTTATCCAGTCCCTACTGTGTGCCAGGAACAGTATCATATTTTGCTCAAACAAATGTCAACAAATCAGATATGGTTTCTATCCTCACAGGGTTTACGAAGTAATGGGAAGGGAGAGATTAAACAAATAATGACGTAAATATTTAGGTTGCATAAATATTTAAATTGTATGGTGCTATAAAGAGAAGAAATAGGATGCTGTAAGAATGAACAAGAGGTACTAATTAATTGGAGGAAGGATTTAGGAAAAGACTCTGGGAAGAAGTGAGATTTAAGCTGAAGCAAAAAGAGGTAGAAATGAGCCAGATAAAAAGGGGCATTCCAGGCGGAACGAACAGCAAAGCAAAGCCTTGAGGCAGGAGAGAGTCTGCTATACTGGAGGAAGAAAAGACCAGTGGGGCTAGGATACAGTAGACAAGAGGCCCATGGAGAAGCAGAAGAAATAGTGAAGGGTAAATTCATGCAGAATCTTCTAGGCTATATGAAAGATTCTTATTTTAGGTGAATCAGGTTTTAATGAGGGGACTGGTGTTAAAATACCATTTTCCTGAAGAAAAATACAGTATTACATTTAGCATTGCCCAACTGTATTTGACCATGGAAACATTTTGCTGAGAAATTTCCTGGGAGCAGTATCTTCAGAAAACATACTGCCTACTCTAACCAAGGATTATGTCCTCAGACTGTAAGCAACAGAAAACAGTAAAAGAGACTTTACCAGTTCAAATTCATGTATCAGTATCAGAAACATTGAGAAGGGTGGCTGCCAACATGGATGGATTTGGTGTTCAAATGTTATTAGGACTCAGTTTCTCTTCATCTATCAGTCTTCCTGTCCCTGTTTTTGTTTTATTCTGAGGCTCATTAACATGACCACAGAAGCTATAGGATTTTCCCATTGCGGGGGCAAGGGGAATGAATCATCTCCTCACATGCTCCCAGATTGCATGTCAGTGGGAAAGAGAAGTCTCTTTCATAACATTTGCAGAAAAATTCCATTGCCTCGTGCCACCTCTCATTGAGGTGTCCATCTGGAAACCAATCATGGAAGTAACCAAAGTAACAGGATATGTGGATGGGTTTAGGCCTAGGTAACCTATAGCCTTGACTATTTGGATTCTCAAACATAAATCTAGGATGAATACTACAAGAAGGAACAAGGTTGGAGAGGCAGAGATCAAAATTACAGTACAGATTTTTTTAAATTTTAGTGTTTTAAATTATGTGGATATGTTTGAAGTAATCATGTTGTATTTCTTGTTAAAAGTATAAGAGGGAAAAGCAATAAAGTTTCTAAAATAGTACAAACGAATGTGCTTTCGTTGCTTCTGGGTGGTTATAGAAAGTAGAAAAATTATGGAACAGTGAAATAGGACACTTCTGTTATTACTACCACTGACAATTCACTTCCATTCATGACTTTTTTGTTTTTTTGGTCTTTTCCATCTGCATGGAAATTGGTCTACCTAGACTAGTGAATCACTAAAATGATGTCACTGAAATTATGTTAGTAACCCTTCCATACACACACACATGCACACACACACAAATATAATATGTATGCATATATGTGTGTATATATAACATACATGCCTTTACCAAAATATAAATCTTCAGGATCATAAAAGATGATTTTACAGTTGGATTCTTTAATCAGAATGTTCTCTAGAGTACTTTTAAGATAGTAATAAATATTGGAATTTATTAGAGGCAGTGAGTCAAACTACTGAGCACGTAAAATAAAGTTTAGAAGTATAAAAGGGAAAAATGCTCTTCTATGAGAAGATTATATGGTCTGAGTGATCAAAATAGACTTAGGTAAACTGTGGAGCCTGCATAAAAGCTACAGGTCAAGGAGAAGCTATGACCCTTACAACGTCAACTAGCAACATATTTTTAGTCTTAGAGAGGGTGCTTAACACTTCTGGTCATTTATACTTTGTTCCTCATTTTATGACTGTTGTCTAAAAATAGTTGGGGCAGACGGGCAGGAATTGTTAGGGCGGAATTTGTGGATAAAATGAGACCTCAGGGAATTCTTTTAAAGGGAGCTGTTGGAAGTGCATGGTAGAGAATCCTAATAGGATGTCAAACAGAGGGGGAAATAGTTTGGCAAATGCAGTTTTACTCTTCCCACCTCAAAAACAGGTCCTATTTGCTTCAAGTCACAAGACTGGTCCTGTTGCAAATTTCTTAAGGATTTCCAGACTGGTAGACAGCCAAGGCTAGATTACATTTTCTGATTTCATTCTGGATATTTGTGTCCCTGTATATTTCTCTCTCATCCTAGAGAAAGAACAGAACTAGGTTTGCCTTTAGAAGTGAAGAGAAAGGCAAGTATGTACTTTTTCTTTCTCTCTCTTTTTTTTTTTTTTTTCTTTTTTGGTCCTTCTGAATTAGGTACGTAGGTACAGAAGTTTTAAAGCCAATGGTTTAAGCATAAATATTACATAAATGTACTTTTTTACTTAGCAATCGTTGAGTATTAGAACACTTAGTTTATAACATATCCATCAGTTGTCCTGTGTCATCTTATTGGTTGATGTGCTCTTGTAAAAGTCCAGATTTACAAGAGCTTATTCCTATCATGTAAAATTTACAGATGTTTATTCTTAAATATCTGTACCTTTAGATTTTGTAAGAAAAGGGATTAGTAAACAACCAATTGTCACATGGCTCTGTGAAGTAAAGAGGGCATCATTGGAAATGTTATTAGAGTTATCTTATTAATATAACTGCTGCAATTATTTCCTGAATCATACAAAATCCCATGCATGATGTCCTGGTTGCTTTTAAATGTTATGCCATGTTTATTCTTTGTTTTAAATGACAGATTCTTGCACTCTATGTAAGAATATTAATATTTGTATATGTTTAGTTAATTAAATTATGCTAAGGTGATGCATTAAACATATTTTTTAATCTCTCATGCATACTTTATTACTAAGATATTGAATAATGTACTTCACAAAAGTTGGTAAACCAATTAAGGTAAAATGCTGACATACAAGAAACAGTGTGACTGAAGAGAGTAGCAACATGAA
The DNA here is from genome assembly GCF_949774975.1 of Lagenorhynchus albirostris. Lineage (NCBI taxonomy): Eukaryota > Metazoa > Chordata > Mammalia > Artiodactyla > Delphinidae > Lagenorhynchus > Lagenorhynchus albirostris. Next base: position 52,076,437 of record NC_083111.1, read on the forward strand.
ATCCCAGTATGGGCTGTAAATCTACACGGTGAGAGCAGATTGGAGGTAGAAGATTCCAGGAGAAGTCCAGAAAAACAGTAAGTTAATAAATACATACAATATAATTTAGAAAATAACCTTACTATACCAGATCAATGGTTATTAACCATGATCATCTATCACATTAGAATAGTCTGGGGAGCTTTAAAATGATATCAGTGGTTGGGCATCACTAAAGAGGTTTTTTTTTTTGTTTATCTGGGGTTTTTTTTTGCGGTACGGGGGCCTCTCACTGTTGTGGCCTCTCCCGCTGCGGAGCACAGGCTCCGGATGCGCAGGCTCAGCGGCCATGGCTCACGGGCCCAGCCGCTCCGCGGCATGTGGGATCTTCCCGGACCGGGGCACGAACCCGTGTCCCCTGCATCGGCAGGCGGACTCTCAACCACTGCGCCACCAGGGAGCCCAACTCTGCTTTTTAATGAGATAGATAACCAAGTCACATTGCAAAGGGCATGGAAAGGAGAGGCATGCTTCATTGGGACTATCACTGTAACCATCAGCCATATAAGTGAAACAAAAAAGCAAACAAACAAACAAAAAAAATCAAAAAAATCATAACTGAAGGAAAATAAGAAAATGTAAAATAAAGAGTAGGCCACTACATGGCACTGAACAATATTCACATAATCATCATAATAATGTAAATACTATTTATCAATTTGACTAAAAAAGGGTGATAACTCTGGAAAGGCTAAATGCTCATGTAGCATCATAAAATATCAACAGATAATTTATAAAATCAATAAATTAAGGAAACATAGCACAGTATAATATTTTTAAAAATTAGAGTAAATACTCAAGGAAATAATTTGAAAAATTAATTGCTGTTTCCTGTGGGGAATGGTTTTTGGACTGGAAAATCAGAAATTTCTGTTTTTTGTTATGGGCCTTTTGTCAATTTTGTAAAATGTGCACAGAGTTATTATAGAGTAAAAGTATTTAAAAATAGACACTAGCATATTAAAGTTTTGTCAGTTATTATTAAACTAACATTAACATTAATTGTTTTAAGGAGGATTTTTTTCACCATGAATCTAGTTGTTTAGAAATGGCAGTTTTTAAGCTTTATTGAGGTATAATGAACAAATAAGAATGGTATTAATTTAAGGTGTACAACTTGATGTTTTGATATATGTATGCTTTGTGAAATTATCACCACAATCAAGCTAATTAACATAACCATCACCTCACATCTTTACCACTTTTCTTCTTCCCTCCCTCCCTCCCTCCCTCCTTCTTTCTTTCTTCCTTCCTTCCTTCCTTCCTCCCTCCCTCCCTTGCTCCCTCCCTTCCTTCCTTCTTCCTTCCTTCTTTCCTTCCTTCCTTCCTTTCAACATGTAAGATCTACCCTCTTAGAAACGCCAAGAATACAATATGGTATTGTTAACTATAGTCACCATGTGGTATCTTATAAGAAAAAAACAACAGCCATGTTTTATTTGGTATCATATTTTGCACTGAACACATATCTGAGGATTTTAATCTGCCACATTATATTTTTTGTTTATTTTCTTTTAGATTCCACACATAAGTGAGACCATATAGTATGTGTCTCTCTCCATCTGACTTATTTCACTTAGCATAATGCCCTCAAGGTCCATCCATGTTGTTGCAAGTGCCACGTTATTTTTTAATACAAACAAACCAAACTAGGAGGGAATTATGAAAAAAGTTGACTGATACGATGGCTAAATTCACATTAAAGTAAAATTCAAGAATTCTGATTTCTTTCTCTCAATTTATATAATAATGTAAGGAGCCTCTTAAAAAACACAGGCTGTGAGTTGGAACATTACTTTTAGCTAAGCTTCCTTAGCCTCATCATATGGGTAAAACAGAAAAATATACATCCTTCTTCAGTTACCTCTCTTACCTTTTAAGATTTTCCATGGCAGGTTCTATTCAGTTCTCACAATTTCTGTGAGCTCCCACCACCCCAGCCTGGACCTTGTGTTTTATCTCTATAAGCTGTGATGTAACCAATTCCTCCTACACTCATTAAGCCACCTTCTTTACACACAGGACATGCACGTGGACTCATCTACCTATGATCCAGTTCCCAGAGTTCTCAAACTAGCTGTCTTGGGGCCACGTCAAGGAAACTCAGCAGAGATAGAACAGTGAACTTTTCTTTCATAATGGCCCCCACTCCCTAGTCTCCCAACACACTGAATCATCTACCTATCACCAAAAGCACAAAAACCTGAGGGTAAATGTCTATTATTACCAAGTGCTGATGGTTTTCCTCTCCCACATCTACACTGCATTTCTTTCTCTCCACCTTCATTAATTAAGGTGTGCTTAAATCCCATCTTGATCACTGTAGTTTACTTTTAAAAAAATTCAAATTCTGGTACCAACCCATTATTATTAATTATCAGTGTTTTCTCTTCATTTTGGAAAACATGACATTCTCCACTTTGGTATCTCGCACTGTTTCCAATTACACTTTTCAATGAGTTCCACTTTTCTGAAAGTAGGATGGATACAGCAGAGAGTGCTTATATGAGATATAGATTTATAAAAGAAGTTTTTACACAGAATTGGTCAGGATTCTTCCCACTGCAAGTGACAGATAAAAATAATTGAAACTGTTTTAAGTTAAAAAAATAAAACTTTATGCATGGCTATCCAGAGGCTCAAACAATATTAACTGAACTCCAACTTACTCTATCCATCTTTCAGTTTTGCTTCTTTCTGTGTTGGCTCAAGTCTCAAATATTTTCTTTTCCTCATGGTTGCCACCAACTTCAACTTACAATTTACCTTCTCAAGATTCTACCCAATGATTCCAATAAATGTCTTAAAATGGAGTCTCATAGCCTCTGGTTGGGACACATGCTTATTCCTGAGCTCACCACCATGACCAGGTGACCTCAGTGATCTAATGGGCCATATCTTTGTTATATGCCACCTCTTGCATCTAAGGGTGGAGACATCATCTATAGAACCATATGGACTAGAGTGGAGAAGGGGTGACTTTTAAAAGATTAGAATACTATTCAGAGAAACCAAAACCAGTAGAAATAAACTATATATGAGAGGAAGAAAAGCATACAGATATTATATCAATAGAATATATAAAATATACACAAATAATCATGGAGCTCAGTATATCATGACATAGTCTTAGAAATATTTGACATTAGGCAGTAATTACAGAGTAATCCTTATTTTTTTCAAATACATAATATTTAGGGTTATTTGGAGAGTCACCAAAAAGTAGATGAAAGAATTTTCCATCAGGCCCTGTCTAAGAAGTATTCAATTATTTTTTTCAGGAACCAGTGATCCCTTTCCCTCTAGATATGGGCAAAAAAGGCAGATTACCTCAAAGGAACAGGCATATTCATAAAAAGTCTCAGGATGATGTCCAAACTCTTCATTATTATACATTTTTTTCTGTCCTTACCTGTAAATATCTTTCAAAACTGTCATTAATGGAATACTTAACTTCTTAATATATGTACTAATAACAAGAAATGTATGAAAGAAAAATGGATAACAAAAATGAGTATTACAATCTATAATTTAAATCTCTTTCAGGCGTACTTTGTTGGCCATAGGCAAAAGCAATTAAAGTTCACAATCCTGTGCAGAAGCTGCTTTTCCTGAAGATGGATAAAATCAGCAAAGTTGTAATTAGAGTAGGTTGAGAAAGGCAGCTATGCTTAATGTTGAGAAAAGTGCTCCAGACCAAGAAACAACTGCACCTTGTGGAGAAATAATTGGATCATGTATAATGACTGGTGACCAAGAAATATCCAACATTGTTTAGGAAAAACAACTGGTCTACATATACAGAGACCTGGCTTCTGGTCCTGATTTATTAATTTGCTATGTGATATTGCTTAAGGACTTTACCTTTGTGGGCTTCAGTTTTCTCATCCTTAAAATGTTTGCATGTGCATGTGTGCATATGATTTCTGTTTTCTAAGTTCACTTCCAAGTACTGAGATTCTATAATCCAGTGGGATGAGGAGAGATAAAGACACATGGATAAGAAAAGTATTTTGAGAACCTGTACAATTGCATTATGGCAGTTGCTGTATTGCTAAAATAAATACTGCAGAAGGGTTCCATGCCTGGGAGTAGAATGACATCAACAACACTGGCAGCCAGGATCACCAAGAAATGATGCAGGGAGGGGAGAGTGCCCTGAGCCCACCTCCTCCCACAGGCACACCAAAATTACAACTATTTGTAGAGCAAATATTGATGATAAAAGACCAGAAGACTAGCAGAAAAGATCTTCTATATCTAAAGGTGTAAAGAAGTAACCACAACAACATGGGTAGGAGGGGGTAGAGACAAGGTATAGTCAAGACCCATACCCCTAAGTGGGTGACCCACAAATGGGAGGATAATTACAACTGCAAAGTTTTTCACCAAGGGGCAAGGGATCTGAGCCCCACACGAGGGGGTAAATAGAGACTCCACTCCTACAGGGGGCACACAAAATCTCACACATTCCAGGACGCACGGCAGAAGCAGTAATTTGAAAGAAGCTTGGGTCAGAACCACCTGCTGATCTTAGAGAACCTCATAGAGAGGCAGGAGGCAACTGGAGCTCATCCTGGGGACATAGACACTGGCAGTCGCCATTTTGGCAGTCTTGTTCTACCATGAGGACACTGGTGCTGGTGAGTGCCACTTTGGAATTGCCCTTCTAGCTTATTAGTTCAGGGACCAGGCTCAACCCACCAGCAGTCCAGCTGCCTTAAGGCCCTCTGAGCCCTCTGAACTCAACAATGAAATTTGTAAAGTTGCAGGATACAAAATTAATATAGAGATCTGTTGCATTCCTATACACTAACAACAAACTATCAGAAAGCAAAGTTAAGAAAACAATCCCATTTATAAATACATGAAAAATTTAAAAATACCTAGGAGTTAACCTAACTAATGAGGTAAAAGACCTGTACTTGGAAAACTATAAGATACTGATGAAAGAAATTGAAGATGACACAAACAGATGGAAAAATATACCATGTTCATGGACTGAAAGAATAAATACTGTTCAAATGACCATACTACCAAAGGTAATCTACAAATTCAATGCAATTTCTATCAAAATACCAATTGCATTTTTTATGGAACTAGAACAAATAATTTAAACTTTGTATGGAAACACAAAAGACTCTGAATAGACAAAACAATCTTGTGAGTGAAGATCAAAGCTGAGGGTATCACATGCTCTGATTTGAAACTATCCTACAAAGCTACAGTAGTCAAAACAGTATGGTACTGGCACAAGAACAAACACACAGATCAATGGAAAAGAATAGTGAGCCCAGAAATGAACCCACACTTATATGGGCAATTAATCTACAACAAGGAGGCAAGAATATACAATGGGGAAAATACAGCCTCTTTAATAAATGGTGTTGCGAAAATGGGATAGCTACATGCAAAAGAATCAAACTGGATTACTCTCTCACACCATGCAAAAAAAATAAATTAAAAATAAATTAAAGACTTAAATATAAGACCTGGATCCATAAAACTTCTAGAAGGAAACATAGGCAGTAAGCTCTTTGGCATTGGTCTTAGTAAATTATTTTTTGGATATATCTCCTCAGGCAAAGGAAACAAAAGTAAAAATAAATAAATGGGACTACAAAAAACTAAAAAACTTTTGCATAGTGAATTAAACTATCAACAAAATGAAAAGGCCACCTATTGATCGGGAGAAGTTATTTGCAAATGATATATCTGACAAGGCATTAGTATCCAAAATATACAAAGAACTCATAAAACTCAAAATCAAAACAACAAACAACCTGATTACAAACGGGAAGAGGATCTGAATAGACATTTTTCCGTAGAAGATATACAGATGGCCAACAGGAGCATGAAAAGGTGCTCAATGACGCTAATCATTAGGGAAATGCAAATCAAAACCATAATGAGAAACCTCACACATATCAGAATCCACCATATCAAAAAGACAAGAAATGGCAAGTATTGGAAAGGATGTGGAGTAAAGGGAACCCTACTGCACTATTACTGGAAATGTAAATTGGTACAGCAACTATGGACAGCAGTATGGAGATCCCTCAAAAATTAAAAATAGAACTACCATCTGATCCAGCAATTCTACTCTGGGTATTTAACCAAAGAGAATTGAAACACTAATTAGAAAAGATTTATGCACCTCTATGTTCATTGCACCATTATTTATTTACAACAGCCAAGGTACAGAAACAACCTAAGTGTTCATCAATAGATGCACAGATAAAGAAGATGTGGTATATACAAACAATGGAATATCAGCCACAAGAAAGAATGAAATATTGCTATTTGCAACAACATGGTTGGACCTAAAGGGTATTACGCTAAGCGAAATAAGTGAGACAGAGAAAGTCAAATACTGTATGATTTCATTTATATGAATCTAAAAAACAAAACAAATGAACAAACATAAAGAAATAGAAATAGAGTTTTAGATACAGATAGCAAACAGGTAGTTGCCAGAAGAGAGGGGGATGTGGGGATAAAAAAGAATAAGTGAGGGAGATTAAAAGGTACAAACTTCCAATTGTCAGATAAATGAATCATGGGTATGAAATGTAGTGTGAGGAATATAGTCAGTAATTATGTAATATCTTTGTATGGTGACAGAGTGTAACTAGACTTATTGTGGTGATCATTTTGAAATGTATAGAAATATCGAATCACTATGATGTGCAACAGGAACTAAGATAGGTTGTAGGTCAGTTATACATCAAAAACAAGTAAGCAAACAATTAGAAAGAGATTAGATTAGTGGTTACCAGAGGCAGGGATGGGGGAATGGGGATTGGATGAAGGCAGTCAAAAGATAGCAATACTAACTTCCAGCTATAAGATAAATAAGTACTAGGGATGTAAGGTACAACATGATAATTAACCCTGCTTTATGTTGTATTTGAAAATTAAGAGAGTAAATCCCAAGAATTTTTATCACAAGGAAAAAAAAGTTTTTCTTTAATTTTGTACCTATATGAGATGATGGATGTTCACTAAACTTATTGTGATAATCACTTCATGATATATGTAAATCAAACCATTATACTGTACCCCTTAAACTCATATGGTGCTGTGTGTCAATTATATTTCAATAAAACTGGAAGGAAAAAAAAATGACTCAGGGAGAAGGTAAGCTCTCCCTCTCAAGTGCACATGGTCCAACATAAGAAGAGAGTTGGACAGCTGGAGAAGGCTGGCGATTGATATGGCCACACGTGAAACTCCTTTCCTAGAAACTAAATTGTTCCTAGAACTAACCCCATCCAGCAACACGATTGTAGCAAGGAGCAACCTGGCCTCAGTTACTAGAGCAGTAGTGGGCTCATGAGCCAAAGGGGACTAGTGAAGCCTTTCCTCAGAAATCTGAATATGGCATAAGCAACTTTTCCCTTTTGCATGGCTGACCTTATAAGCCTTGGAATATGTTAATGGTCATGACTTCCACCATATGGTCAAGATAACAAGAAACCAGAAAGGAAGAGAGAAGGATCAAGTGGATATTCAGAAATGTGAATAGTTGAGAGAAAAATCCCTGCTGGTTGTGAAATTCCTCTTCTAATTCTTCTTGAGACCCAGTGGCATTCCTGTCCTGGGGTTCTATAAGACTCCCCAGTATAATTTTAAATTATTATTAGTCAATCATTTCTTTCCTTAAGTTAATTTGAATTCATTCGAACTCTTACCAGCTGGTGGTAGCTGGAGTCAAACACGCGTTTGATCATAAGCTAAGCTTTTACTATTTACTGTAACTACTGGGCTTTTTTGTTGAATTATTAGATATTCAGTATTAAAAATAGATTGTTTTCTTTAATGCCCCTACATTTTATGAAGTGGCCAATATTATCCCCTTTGTACAGATGAATAAACTGACTGATGTTTGTTTTTGTTACTCATCCTGAATCAGACAGCTATTTAGTGGTGAGGCCACTTTCTAATAGACTTCCCTTAGCTAACTAATCCATTTAACCTCAGGCATATGGTTTTAGCCACTAATTCATAAGGTTAGGTTAGATGATTTGCTAGTGGGAAATCTGATACAGAGAAAGTGTACAAAATACTGATTTTCCTAATACTTTTCAATTTTCCAGAAAATCAATATAATTCTGGGGTAGGAATAGAGATAAGAGGAGAGACTGGTGGGTGATTAGGGAGCCTGTTATCAAAACGTATCTTGTTATGTCAGATCTCTGTAATTCTAAAAACTGGAGACTCATGGAATTGTGAAGGGAAAGGAAATTATGTAAGAGCTAGTCATTTAGAAGCGAAGTCTGTGTATCATTTGGCTGGTATTTACCAGTGCCAGAGGTCAAAAGCTACCACTTCAAGCATTAGTGGATTCTCCCTCAATGAATTTCTCCCAGGCTGCAGGACTATATAACTCTTCTCAAGTCTAGCAGGGTTGCTTTCACAAGTATTTTTAATCACAAACATTCGGTTGGCCACAAACACATTCCTGTACAATTCCTTCATCGGTGCCTTCTTAAGAGTGAACTGAACTGTTAACTTACTTTTAAACAAAACGGAATAGTTGAAATGTCTGACTGCTTCCTATCAGTATAAAAAAATATGAATTTGTACAAACAGCTGCAACTTGTTCAGTAAGATTAAGTTTTACCCAAAGAAGGACAAAAAAAAAGTTGTCTGTAACAAGGGAAGATTAATGTTCTCAATGGAAAGAAATGAATATACCCACAGCTTTTTAATGTTGGCTAACATAAAAATGGCTTTGAAGATTAAATGAAGAACATCCTTTCTATTGTGATTCATCTTATTTCCAGATGATTAGTAGTGTCAGACCATAAAGATTGTAAAATTACTAAAGAAAATGGGGGAGTAGGATTTGGAGTACACTACAAAAATTCAACAGCAGTAACTATAAAACGGTTGATCAAACTTTGTAAAATGACATGGCTGCTTTATAAAGAATGGCAAAAATATGCCTCTGAGGTCTTTCCTCATGGAGACCCCTAGCAATCTTTCCCCATGAGTGAACGAACTGGTATATTTTTCCACTGACCAAAGTTACATAACAATATTAAATAGCTGTTAAATATTTTATGAGCACACATAACCCACCACTGCCAATTAACAGCTCTTCCAAGCATGCGTGGTGCAGTAGAAATAAGTGAGAGGGAAGCTCCTGCAGCCATTGGTTGTACATCTAAGCACTAATATCTGGGCTGAACCACAGATTTCATGGTCAGTCCCTGCTCTTTAAAATCAGAAGTGGGCATTCTCAGCCCACTAGAGATAAACAGTTTCTTAGTAGCCAACTTGTTCATCACATCATTCAATAAGTCATTTAGGAAACATGGCACAGAGGATGAGAGAAAAGAGTCAGGAGCCAGCGGCCAGGTGTGAATCTTATCTAGCTCTCCCACTTGGGCATACGGCTTAACCACTGTGTAACTCAGTCATAATCAGTCAAATGGAGATAATGCTGATTCTAACCTCACAGGACTGTTATGAGAATTAAAAACGTTAGTAATTAGAAAACCTTCAGGACAGTGCCTGACACTGTAGTAAGCACTATGTAATTGCTGAGTAGGAAAATGAAATTCACTGATCTGTTCCAGCAGTATTTATTATGTGCCTGCCAAAGCTCAGGTGCCATGAGTTGCTCAAGATTGATAAGGTACCTGCCCTCATGGAGCTTACGTTCTAGTTGGAGAAGGGAGACAATGAAAAAGTAACAAATAGAAAAGATTATGGTAGACGCTGAAAATTTCTGTGAAGAAAATAAACTTCAAAATAAATGATGAAATTAGAAGATTTGAGGTGTGGAGATGGGGAACAGGTACTGGTCAGAAAAGCTCTCTTTAAAATTTCGTATTTGATGAGAAGGTTCCAGCCATGTGAGGCCCAGAGATGAGAGCCAGAAGGATGAGGGAGGATAATCTAGTGTCAGAGGGTGGGGTCAGCTTCACAGGAGCAGTATGGAGAGAATGGGCTTGGAGGGCTTTCCAAAATGAAAATTTAAGTGCTCCTAGCAGAACAAAAAGTGATGGATTCTGGACAGGTAAGCACAAAGTATTTCTATCAGATATTTGAAGGGTTTTAACCAAGTAAATGATATACTCTTAGTTACATTTATTAGGTACAATATTTTTGATCTGTAATTTGACCATCCAAAAACAATTTTTCTTATTTTTTTACAATTTAAAATAAATTATCTCTTGAGCTGCTATTCTCCCTGGTGTCAGAAAATGTAATCTTCTCAATGCCAAGTAAACTCAATCAAATTAGCAATTTCCCTGTTCACCTCATTCCTCTCTTTTCAGCTGAAATGATCCTCATGCCAGTGGGCTTATATAACATCATGTCTTTATGAGGTTGGGTTTGGAGGACCACCAGGATTGTGGTCCAAGTTCCTCATGTGTCTACTCTGCCCACTGAAATGTATTTCAATTCCATCCTTCTTTGTGTTTTGGCATCTGTCTCCACTGGTATCTGTGGAGAAGGCAAGTTCCCATCTGACATGGAGGCACTGGTCCACACACACTGCATCCTCTTGGATCCTAGAAAACCCTCTCTGGGGCACTTCTGCATCCTTCTGAGGACCAGAGAAACTTTCTGACTCTCTCCAATACCATCAAAACTTGAGGAGGTAGGCACATCCAGCCCCTCTTCCCTGTGTTTACATTTCCTCTGTGTGAGGATCCTCCTTGGGTGTGAGGATCACAAGAAGGTTTCCTGCCTCCTTAGGCTTGCTCAGAGGCTGGGCACATAAAATCTGCTCTCTGATCCTACTACACCTCTTTTGGAATGGGGATGATCAGGAGAAGATGACATGACTCACTCCTTCAGGAACTACCAAATCCCAGTCCCTACTGCCCCCTTCTCAGGCTCTTCTTCTCCTGCCTCAGCCTGAATTTTTAAAACAACATAGAGTAGAAAAACTGGCTCTTATGTTATATGCATTCTTTTCAACTCTATTGGTTACACACAATGATTTTAATTTTGGTAATCAAAAGCCAGGCTTTGGAAACTCAAAAATCCTTTATTACATCCTATATCCTTTGCTTAGCATTTAAAAAGCCGCTTTTTTTTTTTTTTGAGAATTGACTTTTCTTTTCTCTGTTCAGTGTGACTTCCCTTCTCTAGTATGAGTCCAGTCCACATTAGCTGATATCTGAACTCCCCTCTGTTGATAAAATTATGTGCTCCAGATCCATTGTCAGTCTTTCTGGGAGAGTGAGGGGGATGTACATTAACATGGTTAGGTTTTCTAAATCTTGTTTTCCAGGTTACCACTCTCACCTTGTTTATATCTTTTCCCAAGATAGAACTTCCAAGAGCTCTTCCAATGCGCAATTGTAAAATTCAGTTTTTGATTGTAAGCAACAAATATATACTGTGGCTATTTTAAGCAAGAGGGGTTTACTTGGATCACATCTGGGGCTCACAGTTGGAATGACATACAGCAGGAATTTAGGAAGCCTGTCACCACTACAGTGGTAAAGAATAACCTCTGACCATGACTACGTCCTTGCATCATTTACTCAGGTCCAGGAAGAGAGCATCTCATTGGCCAAGATCACATTACACCCACTGCATGCAATGGGCCATGGAGAGGGGTTATCTGGTCCCCATGACGCTGTAATAGGAAACAGAAGTTACTTCCCACCAAGACTGCACACAATGGGGAAAGGACAACTCCCTTTACAGAAATCAAGATAGGATTAGGAAGGTGAAGAACTCCTGGACAGGAAAAATGACTAGATCCACTGCCCCAATTCTATGATTCTATATTTCATATAAAATATTGCCTAGGGCTTCCCTGGTGGCGCAGTGGTTGAGAGTCCGCCTGCCGATGCAGGGGACACGGGTTTGTGCCCCGGTCTAGGAAGATCCCACATGCCACAGAACGGCTGGGCCCATTGAGCCATGGCCGCTGAGCCTGTGCGTCCGGAGCCTGTGCTCCGCAACGGGAGAGGCCACAACAGTGAGAGGCCCGCATACCGCAAAAAAAAAAAAAACCAAAATAAAATATTGCCTAGATATCACTAAGGTGCTATTGGGGAATATTACAGTGACCTCTTTCTAAAGATTAACAATGGAAAAAAATCCTTCTACCAAGAAAGACCAACAAATTCATTCACCCAGTTGGATGTAACTCTTAGATAGGTGTATCATTGGACTGGCTGCAAGTTTTTGATAGCATTCAAGTTGTATGGTTTCTTGTGATTCAAGTTGTATGGCTTTTAATAAAAATTAAAAACAATCACCATTATTATCTTCAATAATTATTGAATGCTGACTATCTTTCAGGAACAATGCTCAGCACTTTAAATGCAGTGTTTCATTCAATACTGATAACCACCTTATGAGATTATACATTGTTATGTGTTGAGGTATGTACTGTCATTTCTATTATCATCCCCATTTTACAGGTCTTACGAACAGCTAATCAGTAGTAAGCCATACTTCAAATCGAGGTATGCTTATTCAAGAGCCCATGAGGCATTATATCCTGAAAGTGATGGGCTGGAGCATCTGGGCAAGGGATGCTTTATCATATTTAGCTTTGTAACCAGTACTTAAACTTATGAGACTGATGATAGCAGTCCAAAATGTATTGAGTTGATTTGTCAGAAGAAGTACTTTTCCTAAGCTCACCAAGACACTCTTGTAGTGTATCTTCTGTTGTACTTAGTTCACAGCACTTCTCCAATTTGAATGTGAGTTGAAGAGAGCAAGGATTTCACCTATCTTTTTACTGCTGTTTTCAGAGCATCTTAAAAGGTTGACTGACCCATGGCGTGTGCTCAGTGAATACTCACTGAATGTTGACATTGCATATTGAATTTCAGCCATAAAAATAAGCTCTGCACCAGATACCCAGATGAAATGAAAATCCGGCCCCATGGATGATGTAATCTGCTTTCCCAGTTCTTTCCTTTTTGAATTCATCTGTACGTGTGCGGGTATTTGTATATATGTGCCTGTGTGCGTGTTTGTATACTAATGGAGATTTAACAAATTTCCATGTCTTTGGGGGAACACAGGGTATCTTCTCCAGCCTCAGCAGCATGGAGTTTGAAAACATGCCATAGACAAATACTTAAAGCCCCAATTGCCTTTAAAAATTATTTAAAAGGACAACATATGAAAGTGATTAAAAATATGAGCTCTTAGTCTGGCAGCCTAGGTTAAAATCCCTATAAATTCTAATTTTCTAATTACTTACTATATTCTCTTTATATTTCTCATGCCAATATTAGCATTTTCGTTCTCTTGATTACAATGTTAATATATTTTGTTTCATTTTCTATCCTTTTTACTGGCTAGATCTTCCATTTGAATGTTGAATAGAAGCAGTAATAGCTAGAATCCCTATTCTAGTCTTGACCGTAAAGTGAATGCTTTAAAATAAATTACAATAGTTGTATATTCTTGTTAGATTTCCATTAGTAATTATTCCAGTTATCAACCTATTTCCTCTTGGCTCCAAGTATATACTTTATTGCCTGCTCTTTGAAAATGGAGATGGGCCCTTTAAATATTATTCCTTTGACAGCTGGCATGACGTTAAACTTAGGCAGTAGAGGCAGTAGGGAGATGCTGCAGAAGGAAAGCGTTCTCCTTCCTGGTTGCATTGCTGTGTGCTCACTGGACACGCTCCTGCAGCTCACAGGGATTCTCCAGTGCCTATCTCCTAAGGTACAGGCAGCTCTTCCAGCATCTGGCTCTTGAAGCACCACAGCTTCTCCAAGCCCAGGCATCTAGAGAACAGGCAGCTTCTCCAACATCAGGCTCCTGTGGTACATGCAGCTTCCCCAATGTGCAGCTCCTGCAGCACAAGCTACTCCTGCAGCACTAGCCTCCTACAGTGCATGGAGGTCAGTAGCACCTAGTGGCTAGCAGCTTCCACTGGCATCCCCTTGTATTGTTTCATTGCACAGTTCCTCCAACAGGGTACCTTCCCATGAATGACTTTCCCCAAAATTCTAAAGTTTTTGGCAACTTCTAGAGGGTATATTTCCAGCAAATTCCACTGGTATGACACTACAGTAACTTCTCTGCCCTCCTTTTCTCTAAGGAAGTCAGGACCTTAGCTAGGGGAACAAGTGGAAGGGTCATCCTTGGGCACTGTATCTCAACTCTACGGGTAGTGCTGCCTCTTATTGTTACCATATTCCTTAGCGTTCTCTTTACTTTTCACTAACCAATCCCTCACTTATTCCAATAGCTTGTTACAGTTAAAATTCTTTAAGCTTTCCCTGTTCAAATTCCTGTGTTGTTTCTGTCTCCTGATTGGACCCTGATTGATTTGCCAGGGTAAGTATGTTTTCTTCTATACTTATTTTGCTAAAATTCTTATTATAAACATTCTGAATGGGCACTGAATGTAATCAAAGGCCTTTTACGCACAAATTGAGATAATGATGTCTCTCTTTTTAAAAAGTTGATAATATGATGATACACATTAATTTTTCAAAAATACAAAGCCATTCTTTCACTCCTGGGAGAAATCCAACATGGTAATGATTTTTAATGCCCTGTTATCTTTGATTTTGCCAATGTTTTCTTAGGATTTTTGTGTATATGCATAATACACACAAGTTTGAGCTTTTCTGTTTGTCCTTACCTGGTATTAGTTTCAAGCTTATGCAAACATCATGAAAAATCTTGGAAAGAGTTAGACCACATCTATCATCCCAACTCCTTTTCTTTCTGGCCTTTTCTTTTTCTTTGAGCAGCTACTATAGAATCTCTTTTCATTTTCTTTGCCTTTGCCTTAGATCTCCATTATCTTTAATTTGGGCTATAACAAAGTCTCCTCCTGTACCCAAATTGATTCCTCCCCTACCCATGTAGCTATCCAAATTATCAGTCTCAGATAGTCCCCTGTTTTCTTACAGAATAATATTCCTGAAAACTTATCAAAGGCAAATATATGCAAGCCACTAATGGAATTATGCATTATAAGAAAAACTCTCTTTCTGGAAGACTAAAAATTGATCCCAAATTCCTAATTGCAGTTCACCTTTTAGACACAGACTTTAAAAATTTATAACTAATATGTCATACATGTTCTTTTACTTTGTTCTTTTCTTTCCTAATTACTCATGTAGTGAACAGGTTTATGTCCAATGAGTCTCTCTGTTTAGCCTAATGATTCTCATCTTTTGCTCAAGTTTATTAAGTTTATGAGATCTTTGCTTGCTATCACTAATGTCAGCACTTTTGGGGGGGTAATCATGTTTGTAAACTAATAAGGGTAAAATGCAACAAAACATACTCTTTAAAAAATTTCTATGCTAAGATGCTGACATCTTTATAAATTATAAGGCAAGTACTACCACCAAAAAGATAATTGACAGAATGGGGTATAACCATGTAAATTTAGAACCTAAAAGGCAATTGTAGGGCTTTCAAACATAATGGCTGAAAGTGAGCATTGTTTGAAAATATTAAAATGGCCAAGGGCTCTATTTACAAAAACTTTGGGTGTTTCCTCATTTCTTTAAAAATAAATCTAAACTTTCAAGCATGTCATTCGATATCACCTGCAATCCCTGCTGACTTTTCAAGCTAGGGCTCTCACTATTCTTTTACTTGCATCTCCCCATGTACCACTCACCGTTCTCCAGTGCTTGGTTTTCATGCCTTTTCTATACTTATGACTTGTTGTCAGTCTGACTTTACCATCTCATCTCTCCTCTCTAATCACACTAATTTTTTCTAAGTCTTTTGGAAATACTAACTACAACATGAATCCCCTCCCTTCTCCTTCAAGCATCTTCAGAACAAATTAATTTTCCTCCTATGTTCCCATAATACTTTATTTCTTGAAGCTGTATCTTCTGATTAGAGATAACTGTACCAGTTTGGGGTACAGTATAAATCACATCTTCTTTTAATATTTCAATTAAATAGCTTGAGTCATCATTTAACCTCTTTCAGTAATTTCTTCATATTCCCAGAGCTTACACTGTCGAACAATTCTGAGAACAGTAAAAGTTCTAATAACTGTTGGCACGTATGTAGTACTTACAATGTGCATTTTCTGTACATTAATGCATTTGGTTGTGACAACAACCTATAAGTAGATCTTATTATAAGACCTATTTAGTACAGCAAGATATTGAGGTACAGAGAGGTTAAGTAACTTGCGCAAGATCACACAGCCGGCCTCTATCACCTGGGTGCATCCCTCTGAGCCTCATGGAGAGAGACGCTGCAGGCAAAAGGTGAAGAAACTGGTTTTGTGAGTGACAATGAAACCCAAGGTGGCACAAGCAGCTTTGGGGGCTCAGGTGAAATGAGGCAGAGTAACAGAGAGACTCTTCTCACTTCTGAGTGGATTTCACCCTGGCTTCAGTGCAGTGAGGATTCACGGGAAGGCAGTGGCTCAAATACCATAGAGGGGTGCATTTGGGCAGCACCGCAAGCCAACATTCTTAGCACATGTGCTGGCCTTTTCATGAAGGGCATAAAGAGCATAGACACGGGAAAGGCTTCAGGTTCAGAGGATATTGATGAGGAAAGCACTTGGGTGTTAAATATTGTTGGGGAGATCTCTCTGGAAATGCCAAGAAGTAACCAGGTGAGACTTGGATAAACTAAACTTAAGTCCTCCGTATCTAGGACTGGGCAGGAGACACTGAAATCTTCATTGTTATGATTAACGAGACTCCCCAGTGCTTATGGCTTTGGAAAGTCAAGAACGACTTTGGATACACAGATAATCTTATCTATAATCCATAATTAGCGTTCAAGATATGCATAATTATTTCTACCTTAGATGTTTAAAAAACTGGAACTCAGATAACTTACTCAAGATCAGGATTCTTGTAAGTAGCAGAGCTGGGGTTCAAACCCAGTGGTTTCTGAGGTTCACATTCTCTCCACTGTGCTGTCTTCCTGTAACAATGAAAAAAAAAAATACTGTGGTGTCTTCTGTTTGACACACACAAGCGAAGCATTCCTTTCTCAGTACTTGGCATTTCTCATGACCTAGAAATTAGAATTCATTGATATTTTCATAAAATGAAGTCCCCAGTGAAGAGTTTTGTCCTCACCCAAGTTAGATAAACCTCAGAATGCTGCTACAATCTGATGATTCTCAATGTGGTTTTCTTTAGAAAATGTGAGTGCAGAGTATAGCTATCACTTTTAATGTGTGGATAAGTGCGTATGGAGACCACAGCCGTCCACTATCACTTCATATGGCAGACACATGAGGCAGGACCCTCCACTTCCCACAATACACAGTCCAGCCTCATGTAAGTTTTTTTTTTCATATTTACAACAAAATGTGTTTCCCAAGACATTATATTCATCAAAACTCTGCACATTATCTTTTTAAGAAAGAAAATTTAAGAAATTCTCTGAACCGTTTCTCTTACTAAAAAAAAAGAAAAATGAGATTGTGTCTCAAATAGGAAGGAAAGAGGGTGTTACAATATCATCAATTGAAATATAACCCAATCAGGGGATTCTTCTGCATTAAATTAGATTCAGTTCATATCAATTTTGATGAAATTGCAAATTTGATTTTTTTAATAGATCTTTATTGGAGTATAACTGCTTCACAATACTGTGTTAGTTTCTGTTGTACACCAAAGTGAATCAACCATATGCATACATATGTCCCCATATCCCCTCCCTCTTGAGCCTCTCTCCCACCCTCCCTACCTCACCCCTCTAGGTCATCACAAAGCACGGAGCTGATCTCCCTGTTCTATGCTGCTGCTTCCCACTAGCTAACTATTTTACACTCGGTAGTGTATATATGTTGATGCTACTCTCACTTCACCCCAACTTCAGAGTGTGGTGAAAAGGGAACCCTCCTGCACTGTTGGTGGGAATGTAAATTGATACAACCACTATGGAAAACAGTATGGAGGTTCCTTAAAAAAACAAAAATAGAACTATCATATGACCCAGCAATCCCGCTACTGGGCATATACCCTGAGAAAATCATAATTCAAAAAGAGACATGTACCACAATGTTTATTGCAGTACTATTTACAATAGCCAGGACACGGGACCAACCTAAATGTCCATCGACAGATGAATGGATAAAGAAGACGTGGCACATATATACAATGGAATATTACTCAGCCATATAAAGAAATGAAATTAAGTTATTTGTAGTGAGGTGGATGACCTAGAGTCTGTCATACAGAGTGACGTAAGTCAGAAAGAGAACAACAAATACCGTATGCTAACGTATATATATGGAATGTAAATTTGATTTTTGTCATAGCAAATGTGATTATGCATTAGATTTAATTTTGAGTAATTTATGATACCATAAATCAGAAGAAACTTCAATCCATTCCAAAGAAGGGGGAACACCACTGCTTATGGCCAAAAGTCAAAGTTTCACTGAGAAACTTAGTACAATTGTTTGCTGATCAGGGAAGCATATCTGATTCATTAGGACACCTCAGCTGAGCATGTGAATGTTCCCCAGGTGGGCTACTTCAATCTGTACCTACTTCTCTTTCTCTCTCAGCCTATCTGAATTGATTAGGTCAGGTTGGTGAAGTGATGCCATCCTTCCTTCCCTGTACCTAATTCTGACTGGCTAAAAATCAGCAAAGTTTCAGAAACTACAGCCCCCTTGGTTGAGTTAGGAATTTACATTCCCATGCTACACAAATAGGATTTTTGCTAGAATGCACAAATGTAACAGATTCATATTTATATAAATTATATATATTTAAATTGTATGTAGAAGCAACAGGGGAGAAAAAAATTATGTCTGGGAGTCAGTCCCTTCTAGTTATGCAAAAGTTCCCAAACTAACTGCCTGAAGGAAAATCAAGAATATATTTTTGTCAAGAATGTTTCCCTCTAGTATTTTAATACCAATAAATTCTGTATGTTTCAGAAAATGAATCCATTCTTTTCTAACATCTTTAATTTGCTGCTGTTCATGATTGTCTACATTTTAATTAGAATCAAAGTGTGAAATGGGACATCAGTTCCAAAAAGACGCACTTTGAGCTTTGTACCCAGTTAGAATCTAAAAAGGGTGTTTTGAATATTTGAGGTTTTTCTTCCTCTTAACAATCATGAATAAACTACTGTTCTTGCACAATGTGGATGATTAAACGATAAAACGTGGAAGTAAATTCAATGATGGAATAACAATGGAAACTCATGAGGGTTGTACTGATGCTATGCGAGATATTTCATTGAAATGGTTGTTGCTTCTTAACAAATCATGTATCACTGCTTTTGAGGCTGGTGTGTGACTGACTGCTGAAAATTTAGCAGACCGTTAGAATATCTTAAGAGGGTAAATCTGTTGAAACAAATCTTCAAAGTCAGCACTAGAATCTGAAAACCTTGCAAAATGAAGGCGTGTTCTGTCCTCTTAGCTAGGAATGCAATACCTCACTATTCTCCCACAATTCCAGGTGCCCCCATCTCCAGAGGGTCATACTCTTTATATGTTTCTAAATTCAGTTCTAATACCACCTTCTCCACAAACTCCCCCCATATCCACCTCCCTCCTTTAAAGTCAGTTCTCTTCTTTAAATGCCCCTATTATTACCTGTATCTTTCTTGAGGCAGATTTATTCCTCTTTATTATGTTCATTTGAATCCCTGTCTTATTTACCCTACTTGATTTCAAGAGTTCTTACACATCAGGTCCATTATCTGATTCATCTTTGAATCCTTCACGGGTCTGAAGTAGTGCTGGACACCAGTCAGGAATAATCATAAAGATCGCTTACATTTATTGAGAGTTTACTATGTGCCAATCAGTCTGAAAGGTGTAATTTAATCCTTCAAAAACCATGCAGGGTAGATACTATTATTATTTCTATTTTTATAAGTGTGAGACCAGAGACTTCAAGAGAATCAATAATGAGTAAATATTCAAACACAGTACTCAAACCCAGACAGTGTGACTTCAGAGACAGTGTTCTAAAAAAAAAGAAAGACACTAAATCAGAAAAAATGAATTTACCAAGAAATTCAATCAATATAAAACAAAGAACAGAGATTAAAATTATGTGTTCCAACCTTCCACTGCAAGAGCAGTCAAATAATCTAATCCCCATCTTTTATGCTCTAACGCTCTCTAAACCATTACAAAAACAGTAGTCCACAGTCTCCTTCCAAACACAGTTTTCTGGTCAGATTTATTCTAACCTGGCAGTGGCAGGACTTAAGTCCAGGAATATTGGAGTCCAAAGCCATGTGTTATCAACTGCTTTGCTAGGGCCCTCTAATCCCTTGAAGATTTGTCCTTAGCTTCTGTTATGATCATTAGAGTTCATTTCCACCGCGTTCCTCTGCTGCCCTCTTGACAAGTCATAGACCCTCTCCCTTTACAGCCGGTCTCATGTATTCTTAGGCTTCTAATTTCTCCCCCAGCCTCCTGTTTCCAAGGTCAAACAAGCCACCTTTTTCATTCTTTCCTGAAGGTCAAATTTTTCGGCCTTGCAACATTCTTGCTGCCCGTCCCTGTACCCTCATCAAGTTATGCACACATGACATTAATATTAAGTGACTGCTTTGAATTATTCAATTGTTGATCTAATAATTGTGATGTGCATTTTTCTGAAAACAGTTGCAAGATTGCACAGGCTGATTCGGTAACTCTGCTGTCATGAGCATGAATATAAAATAAACACAAGGGAGCAGATGAGAGGATAGGAAAGTCACTGCCAGCTGCAACTTAAGAAAAGAACGATGTTCTGTAATCTCAGGAGCCACTGAGCACAATTAAACCTTGTCTGGTTTTGGCAATATATTAAGGCTACATGAAATACTGTGGCTTCCCTCCCCTGCCCACTGTGCTTTTGGGGTATAGGGAACTGATCTAGCGCATAATGGTAAGCAGCATAGTAAAGTTGGTTGCATGGTACTTCAAGTTAGAATGTGGCTCAGAACAATTTTTGGCATTTTGTTTCTATCAAGATTCATAATGATATAGCAATCCGGGTTCTTTTCTATGTCCCAGTATTTCTATGTTTACCCTATAGAAATAACGCAATACGACTTTTCTTGTACACAGGACATACAGATTTTATGAGGTTATTATGCAGAGCTTTAGTATTGATCTCAGTTTTGTTTTTTTTTTAAATTAACCTCTGTCAAAATACATGGGAGTAGAGAAGAATTTCAGTATTTTCTTGCACACACCGTAAAATACAATGCCATTTCCCCCCATACTCTTAAGGGTTTTCCCTTTAACTTGAATTTCTCTAATAGAAAAAGTATATAAAATCAAGAACTGAGTAACTGTACAAGTCTTAGTCATTGTCATAAGTACTATTTCTATTATACTTATCATTTTTATTGTTAGTCATCATTGTGTTATCACATTTTGGAATTTGAAAATTTAATTTGCTTATTTGGTGATGAGTTTCCATAAGAAGTTCACCTAATTATATAATCAAGCCCATCTTGAATAGGTTCTTATTATTGATAATTTAATTATGTCCCTGCATTTCCTTCTTTCAGTTTTGAATCTAACCTGTTCTCTTAAGATCATGTATGTCTCAGCCCCAATGTTGCCCTACTTTGGAGCACTTCTTCTCCAACTTCAAACTTCAGTGTGCATACAGATCCCCTGGGGATCTCATTAGCAGCCCCGTTCTTGGTAGATCTGGGTGGGCCGGAGAGTCTGTATTTCTCACAAGCTCTCAGGTGTTGCTCAGGCTGCTGGTTCTGCGGACAACACTTTGAATAGAGAACAGCTTTATGTATAGTAAGTTCTCAATTAAACCAATGTAAGTAGTATCCTTGATTCTTTTCTCTTCCTAAATGTAAAACTAATCAGTCAGTTTTTCAACAAATATTATTGAAGCCCACTATGTGTCAGGTAAGTCAAATATTCTTCATTTTAAAAGAGCCATGTACTTTTTTCACTTCTGCTGCTACTACCACTCAAGTTCATGCAAGTATTCTCTCTCTCCTGAATTTCTGCAATAGCTGCTGAATGCATCTCTCTACATACATCCTTGCTTCCTTTTCAATTCATTTTTAAAAATAGCAACAGAATGGATTTTTAAAAATGCATTTCTAATCATAGCATTCCAGTGTATCAAATACTTCAAAAGCTTCTCATTGACTTTTAAGATAAAATCCCAAATATTTAACATGAAAAAAATCATCAAGAGACTGCTTACATTAATACCTTCATCCCCCATAACTCTCCTTCTGGCTTTTGATGTTCCAGCCCGTTTGGATCTCTTTCAGTTATTAAATTTGCTAAGCTTCCTTCCACCCCAAGTCTTTGGCACATGCTGTTGCTTTGCCTGAAATGTTCTTCCTCTCCTTCTTTATCTAATACTATTCATCCTTCATAACTCAGATTAATATTACCTCATCAGAGAACCCTCAGGATATCATGTAACAAGTTCTTTTAGTGCCACTCATTTCTTTTTGGGGGGACTTTCACAGCCATAATTACATAATTAAATATGCAAATTAATCTGCTTCCTCTGATAACCAGTTGCATGAGGGCATGGATTTTGTCTGTCCCTTCTTGACTTTTATACATCTAGTGCCTAGCACACTGCCTGGTGTAGAGTAGATGTCAACAAATATTTAATAAATGAATGATTAAAAAAATAGAAAGAGGTCGGAACACTCTGGTCCATCTATAACCCTCTGTTAAAAACAGAAGTAGCCTTGTCAATTTTCAAATAACCAGTCTATAACAAAATAGACATCATTAAAATATCATCCAGTCTCTCAGATGTATCCATAAGGTGTTTTATTATCTTCCAGTGCTCCCAAGTCTCTTCTATGGTATCCATTTTCCTCTAAATTTTATGCGATGACTAACAAAAAGCTTAAATTACTTGCATGTGGAAAAAAAAACAACCTGCTGTTTATGTATTTGAGAAGTGTTTAATATACTACAATATACAACCTCCTACTGCTTCATAAATTGTTTCTGATAACACACAGTTTTTATATATAGTGAATTATTATATGTGCTTAAGAATCCTTTGTCGGGCTTCCCTGGTGGCGCAGTGGTTCAGAATCTGCCTGCCAATGCAGGGGACACGGGTTCGAGCCCTGGTCTGGGAAGATCCCACATGCTGCGGAGCAACTGGGCCCGTGAGCCACAATTACTGAGCCTGCTCATCTGCAGCCTGTGCTCCGCAACAACAGAGGCCGCGATAGTGAGAGGCCTGCGCACCGCGATGAAGAGTGGCCCCCGCTTGCCACAACTAGAGAAAGCCCTCGCCCAGAAACGAAGACCCAACACAGCTATAAATAAATACATACATACATACATACATTAAAAAAAAGAATACTTTGTCAAAAAGGAAGATGAATCTCTGGGCGTTACATCCCAGAAAATCTTTGTAATTACGTTATTTGGGTATTCTACAAAGCTATGGCCTCATCTTTCTCTGGTTGACAAAATTCATTTGTGAAAATAAGTGTTGAATCTATTTCTTGAAATTCTGCCACCACCTTGGGGCATAGGGGAAGGAAATGGAGGGGTTCCTGCTAATTATCCTCGAGGCCTGTGTGCCCCGAGATATTCAGGACCACAAATATGCTGGTCTAGGAGATCTCTAGGCTCTTTTCAGAAAGCATTATTTTAGAAATACTTTTCAAGGTCTGGAAAGTCATCCTTAACTTTCTGAAATCAGTGGAGAAGAAAAACTGACTTTGGAAAATCCATCTATCCATCTTCTGCATAGAAAACAGGAAAATAATTCAAATTGGTAAACTGAAGTAATACAGTATATGGCTCCGTTCACATATCTTCTTTTTTTAAATAAATTTATTTATTTATTTATTTATTTTTGGCTGCGTTGGGTCTCCATTGCTGCGCACAGGCTTTCTCTCGTTGAGGTGAGCGGGGGCTACTCTTTGTTGCAGTGCGCAGGCTTCTCATTGCGGTGGCTTCTCTTGTTGTGGGGCACAGACTCTAGGCGCACGGGCTTCAGTAGTTGCAGCACGCAGGTTCAGTAGTTGTGCCTCACGGGCTTTAGAGCACAGGCTCTGTAGTTGTGGCGCACAGGCTTAGTTGCTCCGCGACATGTGGGATCTTCCCGGACCAGGGCTCGAACCCATGTCCCCTGCATTGGCAGGTGGATTCTTAACCACTGAACCACCAGGGAAGCCCTCACATATCTTCTGAAGGCCTCTATTATCGTCCAACCCAAGAAGATCGCAAGCAGTGACCTCAGCCCTCCCCAGGCTGACACATTCTGTATCTCCAAAGTGGTGATTCAGCTTTATTTTAAGCTCCACATGAAGCAGGGGAACAATATTATCCTCAGGTCCACAGTGGGCTCTAGGCCAGCAGCAGCTGTCAGCTCGGTGGTTTTCAGCAAGCTGCTCGATGCAGACTGACATAGAGCCCTCGGCCAGTGCAAATGAAAGCCTTGTACTTATGGGAAAATGCTTAAGTTGTCTACTCTCTTCTTGTGGCTATTGTTTTACAGTTCAAGTTCCACTTAATAGACATCAGGAAAAACCTGCTCTGTCAGCAGTGGCAGTGGAAACATCCATTCTCACTGGTACTTTGCACTAACACAGCTCAACTGAAGGTCACTGAACTCTTGAACCAACCGACAGGGTGGCAGTGGGTGTTCTGTAACTGAGGGGATCTGAGTACACATCACCACAGGGTTATCCTCAGCCACATTTGGCCCTGGCTCTAACTTTTACTCATCTTCTCACATGTACATCTCTAATTTTATCCTGTTCCCAAAGGCTTAAGAACATGGCTACAGTAAGCATTCTTTTTACTGTCTTTTTTCTTTTTTTCTAACAAACCATGTTCCAATTGTTGCCTGTCATTTTCATTAATCATTTGAGTTAATACCCTTAAGATGTTTAAGTTTTAATCTTCAAGCTGAATTTCCTAATTTATAAACAGGGTAGATGGTTAAGGTAACCAGTCTATGAGTGAGTCTAGAGGCTCAGTTAGTTCCTATAGAATATTCAAAGACTTTTGTTTTTGTGGCAATTTGGATATTCCCCTCTGATTTTCCCTTCCTTTCTAAGGTCAAATCCCATAGTTATATCCCCAAAGAATCCCAGGATATGACAACATACACCTTCATCTTGTCAGTTAGGTTTGTGGGGAAATGAAGGAGTTTTAAATGACCCACAGGAAATACACCACCTCTTCTCCGTATTCTCTCTCCTCTCCTTCACTGTGTGCATGTGTTTCTCACCTCCTCTTATCTTTCCATTTCACTACAAAACCATTCATTCTTCTCTTTATTCACTTATTTAACAACATTATGCCGAGTTTGAGAAGCTAGACTAGTCATTAGGGATGTTGCAATGAACAAGACAGAATGTTTCCCTGCCCAATTTGCATTTCAGTGAGGAAAACCAACAGCCAACAAGTAAACCAATTCACCATCAGGAGAGTAATGGGCTGCTTTATAGATACTAACAGAGACAGTTCCTTTCTACTTAAAGTAGAAACACCCCACCTAGTGTTCAGGAGAACCTTCTCTGAAGAGTTACATTTAAGCTGAGATCTGAAGAATGAGATCAACTCAAACGTGCAAAGAACCCGGGAAGAAACATTGCAGGCAGAGGGAAAAGCAGGGAGCAGGAAAGAGCTTGTTATATTTTAGAGACTGGCAGAAATCCAGTGTAGCTGGAGGATGACACAGAGCGCCCGTGATTGAGCTTGGTGAGTGAGGCTGGGGCCAGGTCACCTGAGAGCCCTGTGGGTCATAGCAAACTCTAGAGGAACAGTGGTAGGCTCTTTGTGAGGATGAACTTGTGAGAGCTCTGGTGACTGACCAGTAAAACCAGGTTATAAGTCCAAGGAAATCATGTGCTTGTTAGATTATGTATAGACATGTTCAGCAGGGACCTGGGGTGAGTGTCGGGAGAGAAACTCAACAAAGTCCATTCTCAGGACTGCTACCCACAGAGAAGTATCCAGAAGAACCAGCCTTCTCATTTTCAAGAGTCCACTGTGTAATATAATGGACACAGTGATGTATATTCCAGTACTTGGAATGTCTCCCCTGTTATTTCCAGTCCCTACTTCCACCCACTGGGCCGACCACTTATCTCCCATCAGGACTTATTTACCAGGCATCTAAGTTGGGCACACCAATGCAAACTGCTCAGAGAGTTTGGCTGAGCTCAGTCTACTTGAAAACAGACTAAAACAACCTCTAAATGCCAACTCCTTTTAGCTTTCCATTCCCATGATTCCTTTCTATGTGAATGCCTATTGGGTTAGTTCTTTGTACAATATTCCACATCTGTTAGTATTTGGCTTTTTTTTTATTCTTAATATGCTTTCATCACCCTCCCTGGTTACATGTTAAAATGTGATCATTTGACTCCTAAATTCCCCTTTTCTATTTGGTTTTTGTCAGAGGATTACCATCGAGCTGTAAACTCCTAACATTTTGGTAATAGTTTTAGAAACTTAAAATACAAATGCACTCTCTGCATTATTTTCCAACATACCATTTTTTCAATTCTGCTTCAAATGAACAGTTTAGTTGACTTTCTTAGACTCTGAATAATAGGTTGAGCCAAAGGTGAAATGACATTATTTGCATTATTGTATTTCCGAACATGTGACTAACTCTGGTGGAGAACTAGGATAAGTTACATATAAAGACCCCAGATGGCAGAATACCACATGTTCTACGTCTTAGTATGAAACAGCTCAAGCAAGTAAACTATTCCCAGACGTTTATTGCATAGCTCAGGTCTGGAATAATTCTTGTGCTTCTGGCAAGGGACAAAGGTGGAAAATGGACATTTAGGTAGAGTTAACATTAAAGGAATTATTGCATTCTTTTCTGAACATAATCACCTGTAACTGGAAAAGTAATAGTTCTACAGGTCATGTTCTTTTTTATTTTGGTTTTTTTTTTTGCTGTACGCGGGCCTCTCACTGTTGTGGCCTCTCCCGTTGCGGAGCACAGGCTCCGGATGCACAGGCTCAGCGGCCATGGCTCACGGGCCCACCTGCTCCGCGGCACGTGGGATCTTGCCGGACCGGGGCACGAACCCGTGTCCCCTGCATCGGCAGGCGGACTCTCAACCACTGCGCCACCAGGGAAGCCCAGGCCATGTTCTTTATTGATCTGTTAAGATATTTGCACTTGTTTAACCTGAGTGTAGGTGTAGAATGTTGCCAATATATATTCTTGAGAACTTAATAAAACCAAGTGGTTATTGCTAATAGAGCAGTATGTCTAGAGTATATAGAAGATAGTATTTCCAAAAATATAAATAGCATGCTTTTGTTAAAATATCTAAAAATATGTCCTACCTCTATTACTTATACAGTTTTCAAAAAAATTGACATACATTTTGTGCACTCAGTGCAAATTGTGGTACAATTTTGTTTGATCACTTTATACATATACTTCTGAACGTGTATGGCAAAGCTCTTTTGCATGGCATTTCTTACCACCAAAGTCACTATTTTTGAGCTGGCATCTCAATATCTCACTTCTCAACAAAGAAGATATTGTTATGTCTTCTTTAACAAATATGTCATTTCTCTTATTGAAATTACCTAGGTTATTTAAATATATTTTTAAGGCCAGGAATGAAGATTATTCAGTATGAGAGCCTTTGATTAATAAAGCTATTAGTACTTTTTTTTTTTAATTCAGAAATTAGTAAATGGACCAGGTCAGCTTCCAGGAAATACCTGATTTCAGCTAATACCACCAACAAAGTACATCCAGTTTCCTTTAGCATAAAAACACAGTTACCTAGAAGAGGCAGCTACTCAGACCGCCAAAGAGGAACTCACAAATGAATGACTCCAGGCATAAATCAGCTCTCTTGGCTTTGATAAGACAATGTACTATGATGGGAAAGAAAGATTTATCCTGTATTTCCTGTATACATTTTATCTTAAGGTATCCAAATAGCTTATGAAGGAAAGTTTTTATTTATAGAATAATACAAGCTAATCAACTCAAGAAATGGAATTTAGAAAATCACCTAAAATGTTCTTGAAAAAAAAAAAGTGTAATTCAGGCCAAAGTGTCAAGATTTACATCCTGTTAACAATTTAAAAACTATCCTGTATGACAGAATTTCAAACATTATTACAAAGTCTCCTTTTTTTTTCAGAATAGAAATTCAGACCCAGAGAAGTAAAGGGACTTGGCCCGGGTCATGCAGGAAATCCAGTGACTTTATTCATACTGGAATCACAAGCTAAGTCTGTCCTTTTAAGATAACAAACGTGTTATTTTGGTGCTCTTTCTATGACACTAGAAGGAGAATGTCCCTTAGGATTCTACTGGGTGACAAGGGCAATGCATGATAAAATGGCTGTTGTCTTTATTTTAATTTTGCTGTGAGAAGGAGCCCAAAACTGAAACAAAGTGAGTAAAGACCCTGAGGCCTCTCTCCTCAGACTCTGTTTAGAGTGAGGGTTACAGAAGTCCATGTTTGCAGTATGTGCAGTGGCCGCAATCACGATTGCCCAGACAGTTTAAGCAGAAACTTTGGCTCTTCATGAGTAGTGGGTCTGCGGAAAAAGAGAGCCTTCCCAGGCTTTTCCATAACTTTCCATGGCTTACTGCTGGGGGAGGAGGAAAGGTATGAGGAAAGCAAACAGAAGCAGACCTTCTCTGTGCGCTGGCTCCTGGCCTGCCGAATCAGCTGACTGGAGGCAGAGGCAGTTTCCTTAGTGTCTGCGGCCTTACGCTGGCTTCCGCACAGGGGAGCTGGGCAATATGCATTGCTGAATGGGGCCTTGGGAGATCATTCTTAGAAGGAACAGCCTCTGTGGACCCTTGTGTGTTGACTGAAAGTCTCTTGTAGCCAGGGTTTCACAAACTAGATGTGACTGCCTCCTTCTAATGCAAAAATGACTGGGAAACAGAAAAATTCTTAAAGTAAGTCCAGTCTTATAGATGTGGTTTTTTCTCACTCAAGGTGATTTACCTCTCTGGAGCACTGAGTTAGGGAAGTGTGGAAACAGGGATACACTTGAAGATACTGCAAGCTACTTTCTAGGATTTTGTGAACCATTAAAATTTAAAAATATCTATTTAGTCATTACTCATTTATAAGGGATTTTTTTTTTTTTTTTGAGCTTCCTTTACTTGCAGAATCATGGTCAGGTACTAGAAGAGATGCAAAGATGAAAAAAGCATGACCTTTGACATTAAGGTGCTCACACTATTTACCATCTTTCAAAAAAAATCTTCCAAAAACAATAAGACTAAATAAACCACATGGTATCAATATTAGTCTAATCTAAACAGTCCATCTAAGTGTTATAAAGTAGTCATTCAAATACCATCTCTTGTCACTCTTTCTCTCCCTAAGTTAGTGTCTGAGCATATGGAGAAAGGGGTGCCAAGCACATAGCCTTAAGGTAATGGGAAGGGCCGGGCCCTCGGGCTCCATGCTGTCTGTCACATGGGCTCTAGGACAATGTCCCTCATCCAGCTGGTCTGCTGGTCCTCTTGTCATTTGCAGCTGAAGTGTGCAGCTGGCCAGATTCACCAGCTGGTCTTTGCCAGCCTGGTCAGGGCTGAGCAGGCCTCCCTGGCAACAGAGCCTGACATTGGCTGCTGCTTGTGTATAGACCTTGCAGGGTCTAACTCAGTCGGCCTTGAGCCTTGCAGGCTGCTCAGTAACCCATGTGATCTAACCAGTGTGATAAGCTCCCCAGCTAGAGTCTCAGTTGCTTCAAAACAGCGGGTGACCCCACAGAGTGAACCTTTGAGGTCTTCCCTTGCCTGACCACCTCACATTGCCAAGTTGCTGTGGCTGCCTCCCAGCGTGGTGATGTTTCAGAGGTGACCTCTTTCTAGAGCCCACAGTGTGGAGCGGGCAGATCCCTTCTCTGCCTTCAGTGTTTCCCTCACCTCTCGGGAATGTTCTCTCCTCTTCGCCACAGAGAGGGCATCAGAAGATACCTATCTGTCATCCTCTCTCACTGTTCTCTTCTCCTTCCCACAATGTTCCTAGGCCTGAAGAGTTTGGCCCTGGCTTCACACTCACTTGACCCAGATGGAGAACACCCTCCACAGCACAGTGAGTCCCCTGAGTGTATTTTCATAACCTAAAAGGACAGCAACAGCTCAATGGGACCTGAAAATTCTAGTCTCATAACCATAGTCTGTCTATTTTGATTTCAGAGGCCAAGTATTAACTTGCTTTTTCTTCACAATATACAAATGTCCCCTGAGGCTAACAGATGCTTTGGGGAAACAGGGGGTGAAGAATCTTATATTCAGAAAGGTGAAAGGAAGAGCATATTGATAATACTTAAGGCTGATCATTTGGGCTTGTCTTACTGCCAGAGAGCCAAAGGACTTGTGAGTTTACCCTCGTGTGAGGAGCTCTATGGAAATGAGTGAGGAAAACCCAGTTTATTTGTCAGTGTAACCTCCCTGAAACAGTGAGACCAGTAACTTTCAACAGCTTCTTGCAATGATGAGAAACAGTGCCAGAAGCTTCTGTAGTGACAGAAAGCACTCAGGAGCAGTCAGTAGAGCCCTCAGTATAAGAAATAATGGCCTCCAGACAGATATCACAGGCAGGCACAGCCTTCCTCTGGCGCCCATCAGCCTTTGGCAACCCCAGCAGGCATGAAGGTGCGCACACAGGAGAGCTGCTGCTTCAGGCTTCATCGGCCAGGAGAAGAAAACGAAGAAGAAGATGGAAGAGGCTGAGAGTCCTCATCCATGGAGCACGTGTAAGACAGTCTGCACGGGATTGATGACACTGTTCTGGAAGAATTAAGAGGGCCCTACGTTCCTTAAACACCAATGGCAGGTTGGAGAACTTGGGGGAAGACAATTTGGAACATTTTACCTTTTTCTCTCTCCTTATGTTGGGACCTGGGAAAAGTGATAGAAACATGTTGCATCACAATGGAAATGACTACATCCATGCAATTACTATTTAAATAGTATTGCTGATTTAGTCTCATTCTTTAAGAATTTAAATGTGGCAGTTCTATTTTTTTTTTTTAATTTGTAAGCAGCAAGTCGTTCACAGGTCAATTGGCTCTAAAGCCCATCGTGTTCCTGGATAACAGACAGACACGGACACTGCTTCTCAGAGTTATTATCCGAGTGATGGTAACATAGAATCTTGCTGTTCCCTCAGCCTAGAAACCCCTTTCCTCCTACTCTTTACACATTTAACTTCTACTGATTCTGCTCCCCGACTTCTCAGCTCCAACCCTCAAACTTAAATCAGATCCCCATTATACTCTCTCATTGTAACCTCTTCTTTCCTTACTTAGCACTTATCTTGATTTGTAATTATATACTGATTTTTAAATGTCTGAAACAAGAGTTCATTCTTCAGAGAGCCAAGGAGGAGAGGGATAAAGAGACCCTTGTCACAGATGGCAAGTGGTGGCAGGAACCTGAGAAGAACACAAAGGAAGTGATTTGACCATTTCAGAACAGCTGCACTTTGGGGTTTACACCACATGGGCCCCAGATCCTCTAGCCCTTTGCTCCCCTACTTGCCGAGAGCCCAGGTTTATGATCATTACTTTCCCACCCAGCTCCCAGCTTATTCTTCATCAATTTCTTTTGCTCTCTCTGTAGCATCCTCTGCCTGAGCCTCGCCCTCAGAGAATTCGAGTGGAGGGACATTTCCAGCTGGCTGAGAAGGGACAGATTATGGAGGGGCCATGTTATAAACCACTTAAAAGCTAAAGTATTGAAAATGAGCTTCTGGAGTTCCATGTCAGACCACTAGACATATACTTTTCTCTAAATACATGGTAGTGGGAATCTAAAGTAGTAGTAAAATATAAGAGTCAGTGAGCTTAGAAACGTGCCCAGGGGGCTGCCCTGGTGGCGCAGTGGTTGAGAGTCCACCTGCCAATGCAGGGGACACGGGTTCATGCCCCGTTCCGGGAGGATCCCACATGCCACGGAGCGGCTGGGCCTGTGAGCCATGGCCGCTGAGCCTGCACGTCCGGAGCCCGTGCTCCACAACGGGAGAGGCCCGCGTACGGCAAAAAGAAAAAAAAAAAAAAGTGCCCAGGGTCTGTTGCAGATTGGGAACTGAACCCTGGCCAACTTGAATCCAAGGTGCATGAGCTTCCTGTTATATCCAGCTGCCTGGTGCTCCCAGCTCAGCCTCAAGATTGACCTAAATGCAACGGTATTTCCAATATTGCACGCTGGAACCATACTGAGCTCCTTGCTTGATTTTTTTTTTTTTATGACCAAGCCCATATTTCAGTGATTTTCAGCATTCCACCTTTTTTATTTGTCCCAACACACGTGTGCAATAAGAAATTTTCCTATCGGTGACAGTGGCTTCTTATGATAGAGTGGAGGGTGGAGGGAGTAGAACAACTGTGTAATTTGAAGACGGCTTGCCCTTGCTCCATGCAGGCTCTGACATGGATTGCCTAGGGAGACGTGCCCCCTTCTATTTCTGACAATCCTTTTAAGGTCCTTCGATTGCAGAAGCAGAGTCACCTGTGCTTTACTCCTTGCTTTGTGAGTCTCTGCATTACCCCGTTCTCTCTAGAACCAAGGCCCTTTCAGTGTCAGAGATTTATTCCTGAACACACCGCCCCTGGTGCGCACTGTAGCTGTACTCCAGATTCTGACTGCTCTTCTTCCTCAGCTTCTGTGTGCTGCTCGTCTCTGGCCACTGCCACTCCTGTGCTCTGCTTGGCCTCTTCTCTCCTAACCCCCGCACGCCCCACCACCACGCTCTCCTCACTAACTGGAATGTCTGCCAGCTGTTTACCATGAATCTTTGGCACATCTGTGTAGATCTCCTTCTCTTTATTTATACTCAAATAAGCCCCCAGAGGACATCCTTGTGGTCTCTCTGGTCGCCAGGTCTCCGTCATTCTAACCCCATGACCATTCGTCTGGACCTTCCCACCACAGATATTCACACAATTACCCCTTGTTCTTTATTGTTAACTTGAACCTTCTTTTAATAGCTTCAGCATGGATGAATGAGCTTTCAAGAAGAGAAACGTGTCTTTCTTACATGCATTTTTATATGAATTCTTGTTTTATAGTCCCTGAATGGGTTGATTTGTTCAGGAAAACACAATAGAGCACAGATGTTTGGGCCAAGTGTGCTTGCTAAAGGTATTCTCTATAGGATGCTTTTAGGAGTATTCAAAACAAAAGGTGGACATGTTTTCCCTTTGAAGGGTTTTATTTCTTCTCAGTCTTATTAAAAGTTGGATTTATAAACTAAATCGGTGGACTATTTATTTTAAAATATCACTAGCAAAATGTATGACAAATGTATATTAAAGCTTATGAAACCACTTTCATAAAAACATTAAACCCTTTAAAGGTTGGTATCACCAAACATTCTTCACTAAGTTGGACCTGTTGGTTCATATTCTTGCTCAGAAGAATTTTTTTTTTTTTCTCTGAGCCACTGAGAATGGCTCTAGCAAGGATGTGTTGGCAGAGCCTGGCATGTTGTGGAGCTACTGGGTGAGGCCTTTGACAAATACCTATTCTGTGCAATTCACTTGAAGGAAAAATGTCTTTACTGCGAGTTTGCTTTTGAAGAATTTGTTTTCCTGGTAACTGCGGCCATAGCAATTACCTAAAACAAAATCGGTAGGTGACCTCCTTCTCTTTACTCAAAGTGTAACAGTATACTTCTAGGGACTTTATTTATTCATCTATTTTTTATCATCTTAATTGGAGTATAATTGCTTTACAATGGTGCGTTAGTTTCTGCTGTATAACAAAGTGAATCAGCTATATGTATACATATATCCCCATATCTCCTACCTCTTGCACCTCCCTCCCACCCTCCCTATCCCACCCCTCTAGGTAGTCACAAAGCACCAAGCTGATCTCCCTGTGCTATGTGGCTGCTTCTCACTAGCTATCTATTTTACATTAGGTAGTGTATATATGTCCATGCCACTCTCACTCACTTTGTCCCAGTTTACCCTTCCCCCTCCCTGTGTCCTCAACTCCATTCTCTACGCCTGCGTCTTTATTCCTGTCCTGCCCCTAGGTTCTTCAGAACCTTTTTTTTAATTTCACATATATGTGTTAGCATATGGTATTTTTTTCTTTCTGACTTACTTCACTCTGTATGACAGACTCTAGGTCCATCCACCTCACTACAAATAACTCAATTTCGTTCCTTTCTATGGCTGAGTAATATTTCATTGTATATATGTGTCACATCTTCTTTATCCATTCATCTGTTGATGGACACTTAGGTTGCTTCCATGTCCTGTCTATTGTAAATTGTGCTGCAATGAACATTGTGGTACATGACTCTTTTTTTTTTTTTTTTTTGCGGTATGTGGGCCTCTCACTGTTGTGGCCTCTCCCGTTGAGGAGCACAGGCTCCGGATGCGCAGGCTCAGCGGCCATGGCTCACAGGCCTAGGCACTCCACGGCATGTGGGATCTTCCCGGACCGGGGCACGAACCCGTGTCCCCTGCATTGGCAGGTGGACTCCCAACCGCCGCGCCACCAGGGAAGCCCCATGACTCTTTTTGAATTATGGTTTTCTTAGGGTATATGCCCAGTAGTGGGATTGCTGGGTCGTATGGTGGTTCTATTTTTAGTTTTTAAAGGAACCTCCATACTGTTCTCCATAGTGGCTGTATCAATTTACATTCCCACCAACAGTGCAAGAGGGTACCCTTTTCTCCACACCCTCTCCAGCATTTATTGTTTGTAGATTTTTTATGATGGCCATTCTGACTAGTGTGAGGTGATACCTAATTGTAGTTTTGATTTGCATTTCTCTAATGATTAGTGATGTTGAGCATCCTTTCATGTGTTTGTTGGCAATCTGTATATCTTCTTTGGAGAAATGTCTATTTAGTTTTTCTGCCCATTTTTGGATTGGGTTGTTTGTTTTCTTGATATTGAGCTGCAGAAGCTGCTTGTATATTTTGGAAATTATTCCTTTGTCTGTTGCTTCCTTTGCAAATATTTTCTCTCATTCTGAGGGCTGTGTTTTCGTCTTGTTTGTGGTTTTCCCTGCTGTGCAAAAGCTTTTAAGTTTCATTAGGTCCCATTTGCTTATTTTTGTTTTTATTTCCATTTCTCTAGGAGGTGGGTCAAATAGGATCTTGCTGTGATTTACGTAATAGAGTGTTCTGCCTATGTTTTCCTCTAAGAGTTTTATAGTTTCTGGCCTTACATTTAGGTCTTTAATCCATTTTGAGCTTATTTTTGTGTATGGTGTTAGGGAGTGATCTAATCTCATGCTTTGACATGTACCTGTCCAGTTTTCCCAGCACCACTTATTGAAGAGGCTGCCCTTTCTCCACTGTACATTCCTGCCTCCTTTATCAAAGATAAGGTGACCATATGTGTGTGGGTTTATCTCTGGGCTTTCTATCCTGTTCCATTGATTTATCTTTCTGTTTTCGTGCCAGTACCATACTGTTTTGATTACTGTAGCTTTGTAGTATAGTCTGAAGTCAGGGAGCCTGATTTCTCCAGCTCCGTTTTTTGTTCTCAAGATTGCTTTGGCTATTCGGGGTCTTTTGTGTTTCCATACAAATTGTGAAATTTTTTGTTCTAGTTCTGTGAAAAATGCCAGTGGTAGTTTGATAGGGATTTCATTGAATCTGTAGATTGCTTTGGGTAGTAGAGTTATTTTCACAATGTTGATTCTTCCAATCCAAGAACATGGTATATCTCTCCATCTATTTGTATCATCTTTAATTTCTTTCATCAGTGTCTTATAATTTTCTGCATGCAGGTCTTTTGTCTCCTTAGGTAGGTTAATTCCTAGATATTTTATTCTCTTTGTTGCAATGGTAAATGGGAGTGTTTTCTTGATTTCACTTTCAGATTTTTCATCTTTAGTGTATAGGAATGCCAGAGATTTCTGTGCATTAATTTTGTATCCTGCTACTTTACCAAATTCATTGATTAGCTCTAGTAGTTTTCTGGTAGCATCTTTAGGATTCTCTATGTATAGTATCATGTCATCTGCAAACAGTGACAGCTTTACTTCTTCTTTTCTGATTTGGATTCCTTTTATTTCCTATTCTTCTCTGATTGCTGTGGCTAAAACTTCCAAAACTATGTTGAATAGGAGTGGTGAGAGTGGGCAAACTTGTCTTGTTCCTGATCTTAGTGGAAATGCTTTCAGTTTTTCACCATTGAGGACGATGTTGGCTGTGGGTTTGTCATATATGGCCTTTATTATGTTGAGGAAAGTTCCCTGTATGCCTACTTTCTGGAGTGTTTTTATCATAAATGGGTGTTGAATTTTGTCGAAAGCTTTCTCTGCATCTATTGAGATGATCATATGGTTTTTCTCCTTCAATTTGTTAATATGGTGTATCACGTTGATTGATTTGCGTATATTGAAGAATCCTTACATTCCTGGAATAAACCCCACTTGATCATGGTGTATGATCCTTTTAATGTGCTGTTGGATTCTGTTTGCTAGTAGTTTGTTGAGGATTTTTGCATCTATGTTCATCAGTGATATTGGCCTGTAGTTTTCTTTCTTTGTGACAACCTTGTCTGGTTTTGGTATCAAGGTGATGGTGGCCTCGTAGAATGAGTTTGGGAGTGTTCCTCCCCCTGCTATATTTTGGAAGAGTTTGAGAAGGATAGGTGTTAGCTCTTCTCTAAATGTTTGATAATTCGCCTGTGAAGCCATCTGGTCCTGGGCTTTTGTTTGTTGGAAGATTTTGAATCACAGTTTCAATTTCAGTGCTTGTGATTGGTCTGTTCATATTTTCTATTTCTTCCTGATTCAGTCTTGGCAAGTTGTGCATTTCTAAGAATTTTTCCATTTCTTCCAGGTTGTCCATTTTATTGGCATAGAGTTGCTTGTAGTAATCTCTCATGATCTTTTGTATTTCTGCAGTGTCAGTTGTTACTTCTCCTTTTTCATTTCTAATTCTATAGATTTGAGTCTTCTCCCTTTTTTTCTTGATGAGTCTGGCTAATGGTTTATCAATTTTGTTTATTTTCTCAAAGAACAACCTTTTAGTTTTATTGATCTTTGCTATCGTTTCCTTCATTTCTTTTTCATTTATTTCTGATCTGATCTTTATGATTTCTTTCCTTCTGCTAACTTTGGGGTTTTTTTGTTCTTCTTTCTCTAATTGCTTGAGGTGTAAGGTTAGGTTGTTTATTTGAGATTTTTCTTGCTTCTTGACGTAGGATTGTATTGCTATAAACTTCCCTCTTAGAACTGCTTTTGCTGCATCCATAGGTTTTGGGTCATTGTGTTTTCACTGTCATTTGTTTCTAGGTATTTTTTGATTTCCTTGTGATCTCTTAGTTATTTAGTAGTGTATTGTTTAGCCTCTATGTGTTTGTATATTTTACATTTTTTTCCCCTGTAATTGATATCTAGTCTCATAGCATTATGGTCAGAAAAGATACTTGATATGATTTCAATTTTCTTAAATTTACCATGGCTTGATTTGTGACCCAAGATATGCTCTATCCTGGAGAATATTCCATGAGCACTTGAGAAGAAAGTGTATTCTGTTGTTTTTGGATGGAATGTCCTATAAATATCAATTAAGTCCGTCTTGTTTAATGTATCATTTAAAGCTTGTGTTTCCTTATTTATTTTTGTTTAGGATGATCTGTCCATTGGTGAAAGTGCGGTGTTAAATTCCCCTACTATGATTGCATTACTGTTGATTTCCCCTTTTACGGCTATTGGCATTTGCCCTATGTATTGAGGTGCTCCTTTGTTGGGTGCATAAATATTTACAATTGTTCTATCTTCTTCTTGGATTGATCCCTTTGATCATTATGTAGTGTCCTTCTTTGTCTCTTGTAATAGTCTTTATTTTAAAGTCTATTTTGTCTGATATGAGAATTGCTACTCCAGCTTTCTTTTGATTTCCATTTGCATGGAATATCTTTTTCCATCCCCTCACTTTCAGTCTGTATGAGTCCCTAGGTCTGAAGTGGGTCTGTTGTAGACAGCATATATATGGGTCTTGTTTTTGTATCCATTCAGCCAGTCTGTGTCTTTTAGTTGGAGCATTCAATCCATTTACATTTAAGGTAATTATTGATATGTATGTTCCTATTACCATTTTCTTAATTATTTTTGGTTTGTTTTTGTAGGTCTTTTCCTTCTCTTGTGTTTCTTGCCTAGAGAAGTTCCTTTAGCATTTGTTGTAAAGCTGGTTTGGTGGTGCTGAATTCTCTTAGCTTTTGCTTGTCTGAATAGGTTTTAATTTCTCTGCTGCATCTGAATGAGATCTTTGCTGGGTAGAGTAATTTTGGTTGTAGGTTTTTCCCTTTCATCATAAATATGTCCTGCCACTCCATTCTGGCTTGCAGAGTTTCTGCTGAAAGGTCAGCTGTTAACCTTATGGGGATTCCATTGTATTTTATTTGTTGTTTTTCCTTTGTTGCTTTTAATATTTTTTCTTTGTATTTAATTTTTGACAGTTTGATTCATATGTGTCTTGGTGTGTTTCTCCTTGGTTTTATCCTGTATGGGACTCTCTGTACTTCCTGGACTTAATTGACTATTTCTTTTCCCATATTAGGGAAGTTTTCAACTATTATCTCTTCAAATATTTTCTGAGTCCTTTTTCTTTATCTTCTTCTTCTGGGGCCCCTATAATTTGAATGTTGGTGTATTTCATATTGTTCTAGAGGTCTCTGAGACTCCTCAATTCTTCTCATTCTTTTTTCTTTATTCTGCTCTGTAGTAGTTATTTCCACTATTTTGTCTTCCAGGTCACTTATCTGTTCTTCGGCCATTGATTCCTCCTCGAGAACTTTTAATTTCATTTATTGTGTTGTTCATCATTGTTTGTTTGCTCTTTAGTTCTAGGTCCTTGTTAAAACTTTCTTGTATTTTCTCCATTCTATGTCCAAGATTTTGGATCATCTTTACTATCATTACTCTGAATTATTTTTCAGCAGACTGCCTCTTCATT
Source organism: Lagenorhynchus albirostris (assembly GCF_949774975.1). NCBI lineage: Eukaryota > Metazoa > Chordata > Mammalia > Artiodactyla > Delphinidae > Lagenorhynchus > Lagenorhynchus albirostris. The sequence continues at coordinate 52,115,291 of NC_083111.1, forward strand.
TGTTTGGTCTGGTGGGTTTTTACTTTGCTCCTTCATCTGCCGCATATTTCTCTGTTTTCTCATTTTGCTTATCTTACTGTGTTTGGGGTCTCCTTTTCGCAGGCTGCAGGTTCGTAGTTCCTGTTGTTTTTGGTGTCTGCCCCCAGTGCATAAGGTTGGTTCAGTGGGTTGTGTAAGCTTTGTGGTGGAGGGGACTGGTGCCTGTGTTCTGGTGGATGAGGCTGGAATGTTTTCTTTTTGGCATGCAGCACCACATCTGGTGGCGTGTTTTAGGGTGTCTGTGAACTTATTATGACTTTAGGCAGCCTCTCTGCTAATGGCTGCGGTTGTGTTCCTGTCTTGCTAGTTGTTTGGCATGGGGTGTCCAGCACTGGAGCTTGCTGGTCGTTGAATGGAGCTGGGTCTTAGCGTTGAGGCGGAGATCTCTGGGGGAGCTCTCGCTGATTGATATTACATTGGGCCGGGAGGTCTCTGTTGGTCCAGTGTCCTGAACTCAGCTCTCCCACTTCAGAGGCTCAGGCTTGACAACCGGCTGGAGCACCAAGACCCTGTCAGCCACACAACCAGGTACGTGGTGGGGTTTCTTGCCTTTTGGGAAGTCTGAGGTCTTCTGAGGTCTTCTGCCAGCATTCAACAGGTGTTCTGTAGGAGTTGTTCCACATGTAGATGTATGTTTGATGTATTTGTGGGGAGGAAGGTGATCTCCACGTCTCACTCCTCTGCCATCTTGAAGGTTGATCCTCTAGGGACTTTAACATTAGTTATTATGGTTTTTATCTTTTAGTCTTCAATCTTTTTGCTTATGAAGGGAAGACCCAGAGAGGAACTGATAATAACAGGTAGAGCATTTTCAATTAGTAATAACAATTACTCCTGTTTTCATATGAAGAGGTTTTAAATATCTGAAGATTTGGACTATCATTTCCCCAATAAAACTTGACATATATCTGTATATATAGATATATATATCTATACAGATATACAGATATGGCTTTAAATTTCAGTAAACTGATAAGGTCAAATACATTCACAGCACAGTTGACTGTGCTATTTCAGAGAAGTTCAGGATGATTTCACATCTTAAAAGGGAGCCTTCTTTGCATTCTTGAGACAATGCCAGTTGGGAATTTTCTTATTTAAGACACCCCTTGCCCCTGCCAATAAAATATAGGTTATATGATTCTAAAGTTTTCAGTTAGAAAGTTTTGCTTTCATGGCAGAGGAAAACTGCAAGTTATTATAGCCCATGATGTGTATTTAGGGAAAATGGTGGTAAAACACGTAATTTCAACATATTTCTGGACTAAATTAATATGATTATATAGTATTTCATACCACAAAAGTAAAACTATTCTCTCATAGAAGTTGATTCTTCTCCCAAATGAACTGGACTGTTAGTTATTTTGATCAATATTTTCTATCAGTACCACAACCAGCCAGATAGTTTAAGGAAAGAATAAAATCATGTTTGTCACTAGTCTTACCTCAAATTAATGATAAAAAGCAGGTAAGTTGCAGAATATGTACTTGTTAGTTGGAATTTGGGGTGGAGGGGGCAGTGGTAATCATTAATGGTTATCTGTCTACACAGCTTACCAAGAGCATACAGTCATTAGAACACCTAGGTTCAGCTGTATAAACAGATGACCACTAGGGACTAACTAAATCTGGCTGCCCCCTTGAAGGAAAGAGATGGAGACATGTACAAGAGGCATCTGACTTGCGGAATGCTGTTTGAGAAAGACTTAACAACTAAGATTCTTTTTTTTCTTTTTTTTTTTTTTTTTTTGCGGTACGCAGCCCTCTCACTGTTGTGGCCTCTCCCATTGTGGAGCACAGGCTCCGGACTCGCAGGCTCAGCGGCCATGGCTCACGGGCCCAGCCGCTCCGCGGCATGTGGGATCTTCCCAGACCGGGGCACGAACCTGTGTCCCCTACATCAGCAGGCGGACTCTCAACCGCTGCGCCACCAGGGAAGACCCTCAGATTCTTAATTGATAGTGAAGTACGTGTTTTAGAAGGCCTATGGAGCTACCCTCTTACCAAGGAATATTCAGGAGATTAGTTACCATAAACTTACTCAAGATGAACTGAGGTGTTCTCATTCAAACAGGTAAATGAGGGAGAGAATTAGAATTGAGAAATGTGTTTCTGCTTACATTACCTGGATAGCATCTCCCAGCTAATGCAACAACTAAGTTGAAAGATGTGCCTCCCAGATGAAGGAAAACTGAAGTCTATAATATAAAATATCACAACTCCCAAAGTGTCTGGGTTTAAAAAAATGCAGAGAGTTGATCTATTGCCCAGTCTGCTGGAATTGGAATCTTGAGCATAGCTCCTTGAGAGGGAGTTTCCCAGAAATATGACTACATATAAATTGTTTAGATAATAAAAAATGTATTTAGCCAAAATAAAACAGTGAAAACAAAGTTAAGCAAAAGCACTTGCAGCAAATATTGATAGCTATTATCTATATTATTTTATATAAAGGGCTCATAAAAATACTAAGAAAAGCCCCAAGAATCTCAATGTATAAATAAATAATTTATACTAAGAGAATTGAAACATTTTCAATATCAGTAATAACAGAATATAAAAGAAAATGATAATGTAATGCTATTTTTAGTGAAAAACTGAAAGGAATATTCTAGTCCCCATTAACTTCAGCACAGAAAAATAATTAATAAAAAATAATTTTCTAGGAATCAATTCATCAATTCTTATCAAGAAAATTTAAATATTCATTTCCTTTGGCCTAGTAGTTTTACTTCTAGCAATCTACCTTTAAAAAGAAATAATAATAAAGGCAGAAAAAATTATGCACAACCATGTTAATTAGAACCTGACAGAACTGTGATTGCCCTGGCTCCATCCCTAACTAGTTCTATGGCTTTGATGGCTATTCTCTCTGAGTGAATTTTAGTTTCATTATCTGTAAAACATGATAAGATGGCAGTAAGAACCTCCATCTCATATAAGTATGAATGTTGAGATGGTATACATAAAATGCTTAGCAATGTATGCTCAATAAATGACAGAAATATTACTAATATATATCTAGAATATTAAAATATTAATGTATAAAATTATTATCTTAGAATATTAAATATATAAAACTGCACAGAGTAGTCAACTCTCTCGGAGTAGAAACTGCCAAAAAAGTGAGCTATGCTAATGTGGATTAGGGCCCCAATTCCTAGCCTGACACACCTGGAGGAGAGCCTCCACCCCATGAGAGGAGACTGGGTGGAGGAAGCCCCCCTGCCAACTTCTTAGCTTCACTCACCTAGAATACAGCCTCTGCAACAAGAAAGCTGAAAGTGATGAGAAGAGCTAGTGTCCTGCCCAACTTGGGGAGAATACCACAGCCTTCAACTGAGAACTGCGGGGTGGGGATAGGGGGAGCAGGAATTTTCAATATTTAAATAGAAAGGAAAGAAGGAAGAAAACAGGAAGGAAGGAAGGAAGGAAGGATGGATAGAAAGAATGACAAATGAATGAAATTAAGTCTATAAAAATGTCCTGGGGCTTCCCTGGTGGCCCTTCTCAACAGTGGTTGAGAGTCCGCCTGCCGATGCAGGGAACACGGGTTCATGCCCCGGTCCGGGAAGATCCCACATGCCACGGAGCGGCTGGGCCCGTGAGCCATGGCCGCTGAGCCTGCGCGTCCGGAGCCTGTGCTCTGCAACAGGAGAGGCCACAACAGTGAGAGGCCCGCGTACCACCAAAAAAAAAAAAAAAAAAAAAAATGTCCTGGAGGAAAACAGAGCAAAATGTTAGCAATAGTTGCTTGTGGTAGGATGAAGAACATGCCTTCCCCTTGTATAGTTGAAAATGTGTTGAATAGGTGATCCACCTCCAGACTGATGGTGTGAGAAGCTCTGTAGACCTGCTCCCCAGCAAAACAACCATAACTAATGAAAATTATAAAGAACAACCATTTAAAATCTCTGCAAGTTTTCCTAGGGACATACAGCTAATAATAATTTTTTTAAAAAACACAAACATTTATTCAAGAACATCTCTTAAGTCTCAGTAAGAACAGTGGCAAACTGTGGTGCTTGAGCATGACCTACTCTCTGCCCCCTCTGCCCCCAGCTCAGCATGATGGAAGCTCTACTCTGGGTCAATATAACCAAGAACACAAGATTCCTGCTCCCCCCTTTCTACCCCCCAGCTCTCAGTGAAGGCTATGGTATCTCCCCAAGTTGTGCACGATACTAGTGCTTCTCATCCCCCTCAGCTTTCTGTTGCAGAGGTCATGTTTTAGGTGAGCAAGGCTAAGAAGTTGGGGGCAGGGGGGCTTCCTCCACCCAGTTCCTTCTTATAGGGTGGAGGCTCTACTCTAGGTGTGGCAGCCCAGGAACTGGGGCCCTAATCCACCTCACCCCAGCTCACTTTTCTGGCAGAGTTTCTACTCTGAGAGTGTTGACTAGTTGAGAAGACTAGATGCTACTGCCACTGCTGAATGATCTGCTCATAAAGCAGAACTGTAACTCCAGTTCTGGAGGCAGATCTCAAAGATTTTGACCAAGGGTGGGAGGTAGGACATAATAACAAAGAGTCCCAATGTTTTTCCCATGGAATTAACTTTGTTCAGAACAGACCACGGGGAAGTTTTAAGTCCAATGGCACTCTTTAAAACCATGAAGATTTTAGTGATAAGAAATAAAGAGGGGGCTGGTAGCTCCATAAGAGCAACAAACTAAATCCTAGGCCAGCTAGTTACCAGGGAGAACCAGAAAAAGAGATAACTAAGAATACGCTTGGTGTCCAGAACAAACCTCAAAGCCTGGCTTCAAAAAGTACCTCTTCAAAGACATCTGAATTTAAATGGATCATGCTGTGGAGTAGTTTCTGATCCAGAGAATTATTGAAAACAATACAGAAAACAGCAATGATTGGAAGCTAACAACGGCGTGTGATACCAAAAAAAGGCAGCTAGTTTAACACAGATCATGGGAAAAAAGCAGTCAAAGAGAGACCTGGCTACATCTACTGTCATAGCGGGGGACTGTGCACATGCCCAAGGCCATGCCCTCTGAGGAACAACATCAGAGACTTCATACTGCGAGGGATATAGACTCCATAAAAGAGTCCGGCCAGACCACTAAACAAATAAGCAAACAACAATAATAAGCCCAGGGGAAGAGGTAGACATGCGGTGGTTGTCATATCCAGAACCATTAAAATATATGCTCTAAAATGGCCAGTTTTCAACAAAAACTATGAAACATGCAAAGAAACAGAAAAGCATTTCTCGCACACAGGGAAAAAAACAAAAAAATAGAAGGTAATGTAAGAAGGCCTGCATGCCAAACTTACCAGAAACAAATTTCAAAACAGCTACTATAAACATGTTCAAGAACTAGAGTAAACCATGATTAAAGAAGTAAAGAAAAAATATGACAATGTCTCATGAAATAGAACATATCAATAAAGAGATAAAAATTCTTTAAAAAATGAATGGAAGTTTTGGAGTTGAAAAGTGTAACAGCTGAACTGAAAAATTCATAAGGGGCTCATAGTAGATCTGAACTGGCAGAAGAAAGAACCAGTAAGCTTGATGATAAATGGATAGAGATTATGCAATCTGAAGAACAGAGGAAAAACAATGACGAAGAAAAAACGAACACAGCCTCAGAGAAATGTGATACATCACTAAACTTGCCAACATACATGTAGCAGGAGTGTCAAAAGAAGAGGAAAAAGAGAAAGGTTAGAAAAAATAGTCAAAAAAAATTACCCAAATATGATAAAAAAAACTTTATCTACACATCTAAAGAATTCCTAATAAGATAAACAGAAAGAGATCCACACACAGACATATCATAGAGAAAACAGTAAAAGCCAAAGATAAAATCTTGAAAGCTAAAATAAAAACAACTCATCATAAACAAGAAAACAATAATATTAACAGACGACTTCTCATTAAAAACAATGGAGGCCCGAAGAAGAAGGATGATATTAAAATTGCTGAAAGAAAAAAAGCCTGTAAGTATCTTATATTCAGCAAAACTATCTTTAAAAGGTGAGGGCAAAGTAAAGACATTCCAAGACAAGCAAAACTTAGAAAAATTATTGCTAACAGACCTTCCTTGCAAGAAATACTAAAGGAAGTTCTTCAAGCTAAAAGTAAGTGATGCCAGACAGTAAGTAATCCACCTGAAGGAAAAAAAAATAGAGTTCCAATAAAGGTAATTATGGGGACTTCCCTGGTGGCTCAGTGGTTAAGAATCCTCCTGCCACAGGGGACACGGGTTCGAGCCCTGGTCCAGGAAGATCCCACATGCCGTGGAGCAGCTGGGTCTGTGCGCCACAACTACTGAGCCTGTACTCTAGAGCCCGTGAGCCACAACTACTGAGCCCACGTGCTGCAACTACTGAAGCCCGTGTACCTAGAGCCCATGCTCCACAAGAGAAGCCACTGCAATGAGAAGCCCACACACCGCAGTGAAGAATAGCCCATGCTCGCCACAACTAGAGAAAGCCTGCGCACAGCAACAAAGACCCAATGCAGCCATAAGTAAATAAATAAATAAATAAGTAAAGGTAATTATGTAGATAATTATAAAAGACAGTAAAAATTATGTATTGTCTCCTTTCTTCTTTTAACTAATCTAAAAAGCAATCACATAAAACAAAATGTATAAAATTATGTTACTGGCCTACAATATATGTAAATGTAATATATTTGACAATAACAGCACCAAGAAATTGGGTAGGAACAAAGCTATATTAGAGTAAGGAACTAACACCAGATGGTAACTAGAATCCAAAGAAAGAAAGGAAGAGATCAAGAAATATTAAATAAGAAAATTACTATAATAAACTATATGAATATATATACTAGCTCTTCTTTCTTCTCTCAGTTTCTTTAGAGTACAGAAAATAACATTAGACAATAAATATAAAAATGTATCACTGGGGACTTCCCTGGTGGTTCAGTGGTTAAGAATCCACCTTCCAATGCAGGGGACATGGGTTCAATACCTGGCCAGGTAACTAAGATCCAACATGGTGTGGGGCAAGTAAGCCCGTGTGCTCTAGAGCCCATGCACCACAACTAGAGAGCCCATGTGCTGCAACTACTGAGCCCATGCGCTCTGGAGCCTGTGCTCCACAACTAGAGAGAAACCAGTGCACTGCAATGAAAAGCCCACACACTGCAATGAAAGATCCTGCATGCTGCAATGCATGCACAACGCAACCAAATAAATAAATTAAAAAAAAATGTGCTGCTGGTTTGCAACATATGTAGATGTAAGATATATGGGAATAATAGCACAAAAAGGGGAAGAGGGAAAAGTCATATAGGAGTAATAAATTCTATATCTAATTTAAATAAAGTTAGTAAAAACCTGAAGTAGATTCTGATAAGTTTAAGTATATATACCAAGTCCTAAAGCAACCACTGAGAAATAACTAAAAAAATTGTGAAAATATCATTAAAGGAATTAAATATGAGTAAATTTTTGGCATTTGGGTTAGGCAAAGCCTTCTTAGATATAACACCAAAAGTATATGCAACAAAAGGAAAAAATTAAATAAATTGAACTTCATCAAAATTGAAATCTTTTGTTTTTTGAATACCAACAAGTATATGAAAAGACAACCCACATGATGCAAGAAAATATTGCATTGAGAGGTAATTTGTATTTAGAATACATAAAGAACTCTCTCAACTAAATGATAAAATACAACCCAGTCAAAAATTCACAAAGGAATTCAACAGACATTTCTCCAAAGAAAAAATGCAAATAGCCAATAAGCACATAAAAAGATATTCAACATCATTCTTCATCAGGAAAATGCAGGATACAGTCAAAATCTCAATGAGATACCACTTCATACCCACTAGGATAGATTTAGTTAAAAAGTCAGAAAATAATATATGATGTTGAGGATATGGAGAAGTTAGAACACTCATCCATTGCTAGTGGGAATGTAAAATAATGGAAAACCATCTGGTAGTTCTTCAAAAGGTTAAACATAGAGTTACCATATCACCCAGAAATTCCACTCCTAGGAAAACACCTAAGAGAAATGAAAACATATGTCCTCACAGAAACTTCTACGCAAATATCCATAGCATTTATTCATAATAACCCCAAAGTAGAAACAGCCCAAATAACCATCATCTAATGAACCCTAAACAAAATGTGATATGTGTGTATCTTTGTCTCATATGATATATGATCCCATTTATATGAAATGTCTAGAATAGGCAAAACTACTGAAACAGAAATTAGATTAATAATTACCTGGGGTGGTAAAGTTGGGGTAAAATGGGGAGTAAGACAGGTAATGCCTATTGGGTTTCCTTTTAGGATAATGAAAATGTTGCAAAATTTATTGCAGTGCTGGGTTCATAATTCTTTGAATATACTAAAAATTATTGGATTGTATGCTTTAAATGGGTGAACTAGATAATATTTCAATGATATGTCAATAAAGCCGTTATATTTGAATAAATAAAATATATAACAAAATGTGCACAAATGCACATACAGTACAGCTTTCTCTATAGAAATAGACCATTTTATAACATTCCTCTAATGTTAAATAACATGATTCTATGAGAATATTAAATAGAGAAAAATATTTTTATAATGATAAATGAAATATAATCAGATAGCAAAGTATGAAGAGACCTTAAGTATGAAGAAGAAGTGGTGAGATCTAGGTGTTGCCAAATTTGGGGGACTATCCTTCTGGAGAAGATAAAACTTGATGGAATCCTTAATGGTAGGGGTAATTGGCTAAATAACAAGTCTCTCATGAATAAACATGTTTTGTTTTAAAAGGGTTCTTTTCTCTTAAGTAGCTTCTATTTTGTTAGGCACTTTTCAAGGTATTTTACATACATTATCATTCGTTCTCACACAATAGGTTTTACAAATGAGAATACTAGAGCTTTTTAAAATGGTAACTGCCAATTTTCACGTAACAACTATATGGTGAGTTAAAGACTAAAATTCAGGAATGTTTACCACATCATTCTATGTTGATTATTATAATTTAAAACTGTGTGATCCACAAAACAAATTTTATTAAAACATCTTTGGCATATTATTTGATTCAAAATGAAGGGGAGAGAATAGAAATTTGTAGTCAAAGTCATTAATTTGTGAATAAATTCCCAAGTTCCAAAGAAAATTCCTGGGACTTCTTCAGTATAAAACCTTTAAAAAAAAAAGCACCTCAGATCACATAAGCAAGTTTCCCAAGTGAAAGTAATGCATTTTTTAGTTCTTTCTGGATAGGTATCATTAAAGATTATATTCTCTCAGTTCTTTAAAAATGATTGCATGAGGCCAGTCAATGAAGAAATTTTGATCACATTTATGGAAAATCTTAAAAGATTCCTTCTCTCTCTGGTTGCAAAATGTATCATACCAAGTATTTTCTCAGCTCAATATATTACAGCAATGTCCCTCATGTAAATAATATCTTAAACAATATATAATATACTAAAACTCTATACTCAGATTAGATATTAAAAGATTAGATTAGATATTAAAAGAAGGAAAACACCAGGCTTATGAGGAGTTTTTTAATTATCTAAAGGTTTGCAGGGTTTGTTTTGTAAAGAAAAATGATTGTTTTTTCCCCAATGGAGAAGTAAACCAGCAACAGAATTTTGACAAGATTTGTATGATTCCAATTAGAATTTGGGTCGCAAAGAGTAACAAATACATTGGTCATAATCTCCTGCTCGTGTGAGCCTCTTAGAACATGGAATCCCTGATGAGATCATACCTTTGCAAAATCATTTCACCAACATCTGGTCCTAAAATACCTCGGTTTGATTCAGATAGGTTGATTCAGACAGGACTACGCTGATTAGAGGGGAGAGAAAGGGTGTGCTCCAATTAGAGTAGGCAAAGCTTAGACCAGAACTTTATCTTTAGGGACTGATTGATTTAATGTGTTGCAAATTTATAGGGTTTAATTCATTCACCCCAGTGGAACCTCAAACAATTCCCAGATATGCAAAATGTCCAACATGTCTTTGAGAATAGACGTATACATTATATGACAGCTGTTTATGTCTTTTAATGGAAGGGAGAGCTCTTTTTGCTTTTGAATTTGGCAATGATATATTCTCTTTGGCCAACAGAGTAGAGTTATTGTGGATTAAGATTAGAGGTATGAAGAGTGAAAGGTAAATCATAGGAAGCAATCAGAGGGCGATGATGAAACAGAGCAGAAAATGCTGATTTAGATAAATGAGGCATATTAAAGGCTAAAACATCATTTATGAGGATTCTCACCCAAAAAGAATTTATTTTAAACTCTAAAGTAGATTGACATAAAAGCACAAGGTCTTTAAATGATACATGGTCACACAATCACAGTCCAAAACCTCTTATTTTAAAAAATATTATGTAAGAAAAAGGACATTAATTAAAACCTCTCCCCACATCCACACCAAAATAAATGCTATGGAAAAGAATAATGCTGGAGAAAGACATCCCTGAGTTTCAGCTTCCTTATCTATAAAAATCACAGTAAAAATACTTGCCAGTTTGAACTTGTAACCTCTGAGATTCTTTCCAAATTAGTTTTTATGATTCTAGGTAAGATATACTTATTGTTAAGTTCACGGTGTCACATTTAGCAGGAGGGTATGAATTTTAATAAGTAATGAAGAGGCTTCAATACCCAGTGGGATGAACCTCTAAGGATGAACTATCGTGCAGTCTGACAGGTTTGTGATGGACACATATGTGTGTGTTAGGAGGGAGACACTTCCCCCAGCCCTTAAATCACACTGCCATTACTAAAGCAAATTCTAACAAGGAGTTCTCAAGCTTAGCTGCGTATTGGAATCTGGGGAGCTTTAAAAAATCCTGATGTCCAGGTCATGTCACAGAAAAATTAAATCGGGATCTCTGGGGATGGGACCTGCACATCAATATTTTTTTAAAGCTCCTGAGGGGATTCCACTGTGAGCCATGATGAGCACCGCTGCCTCCTGCTTTCATGTTACAGAGGAGAAAACTGAGACCCTCATAAGCTAAGTGACTGTGTTTAGGTTAAGGAGTCTGAGGGGAAGCCAGGACAAGAGTCCCAGTCTCCCACATTTTCATCCTATTCTTTCTACCACATCCCTGTCTTTCTGTCTCTCCTTATTTCATGCCATTGCCTCTAAATTGGCCTGCCTGTGCTCTTAATTTCAGATCCTCTGTTTAGCACCTATACATATCACATAACAAAGCCGTGAGAAGTCTTCCCTGGTACAATTTTTGCGTATTATTTTCCTTTTCATAATCATTGGTTTTCTTAGACTGGCAGTTTAGAGTTGACCCTAATTCTCTCATCTTACTGGTGAGAAAACTGAGCACCAAAGAAGTTAAGTGACTAGTCTACGGTCATTTAATCTGCAAAGATCAAGATCCAGAACTGAAATTGCTTAATATCTTGTCCAAGTTCTCTCCACTCTCCCAAGCCTCCAACTTTGATGATGGGAATGTCCCACAGGAGACACTGGCACCTTTTGTCAATAAGCTAACACACATTTGTCCCAAGAGTAGAGAAGCTGAAGAGAATCAGGCAGCAGCATCTCACTTTTTATGCTTGGAGGTCAGAGGAGAGCCCAAGATGCTGCTGCAGCTCACACGTTACTGCTAAAGGGCTGGCGCCGCTGGCAGGGGGGCAGCAGCTCAGAGCAGTTTCTCCTGCAGGGCTCCTCCATCATGAGAGGGTGAAGCTTGGGAACAGGGAGAGACCACTGCAGGGGCCAGTTCTTGTTCATGGGCTCCAGTTCAATGTTACAGGTTCTAGTTTTTCCTTGTTTCCCCCTCATGTCCATTCTCCCTTCTCAACCACTTGTTTTCTAGGCTTCGGTTTCCAGTATGAGACACAAGTAATAAACAACAGCTTAAAATAGACTATGTAACCAGCTCTGACGATTGCATAAGGTCAAATCCCTATAATAAATTATATCTGTATCTCCCAGAGCTCTGCTTTTCTGATTGGAACTTGACCCATTTGTGGGCTAGGACCGAGTAAAGGGAATGAAGTGGCACCACTCTCTTGGCCATGACTTCCTTTTGTTTACAGGCAGGCAACTAAGATTGAAAAACCCAAGATCTGACAACACCAGATCTTCACTGACCTTTTGACAACAACCTGCTGGGGCAGAGCAGTGACTGTCCCTGCTCCATTTTCCCATTGTCTCCATCCCTGCCCATTACATCTTTACAATGCCTTGTCTTGTACACTTACCTTCCCTGTGGATGTTTGAGTTTGATTCCTGCAGTCTACTCAAATCCCACCAACAATAATCAGCTTTTCTAATACCCTTTTGCTGATACCATTTTTGACTATTTCTCTGATTTTTTTTCATGTCTGTGATTTTTATGCCATCTCCCTGCTCAAATATGTTTGTATTATTACTAATGTTCTCATTTGTGCCACTCCTTAATATTCTTTGTTAAAATTTTAATCCTTGAGTTTAGAATGCAACAATTCTTATATCTCTTCTTATCTATATAAAGATTAAGATAGAGTTAGGAATGTAACAGAGGCTCACTGAATAACTGTTGAAATTAAGAGATTTTCATTGAAGGTCCACTGTTTATTTATTACTATGCTTGTTTTGTTGGAAGGGGGCTGGCAACTTGCCTTCTAGTATATGCTTTAAATAGAGCAGCAGTGTTAGCCCAGAGCAACTTCTGTCTGTCTGCCTTTAAGACATGTTAACACCTAGAGACCTGGCTGATAATGTGAATTAGTTGTAGAAAGACAACTACCACATATACACTCTGCAAAACTTTATAGCCACAGTATTTTGAAAAGAAAAAAAATATTTTATACCCAATAACTCAATAATAGAAAATATCATCTTTGAACAATTTATTTTAGTTTTCTATTTTTAGACCAACGTCAGTAATCTGCTTTCAAAAAAGCATATTATGATAATATATTATATGACATACTTCATTTAGCCTTGTTTTGAAGTCTGAGGTGATGGGCTTGTTTTTAAAAGTTGCAGCTGCAAATGATTGACTCTTTATACTTGTAATCTATGTTTAAAAATGCTTATACAATTGTTCTGTATATTTTAAAGTAGGTGAATTATGCTATAATCTGACCTATTGTAAAAGAGAAGTATGCAAAACTCAAAAACTTGACACTTGAAAAACAAAACAACTTTCCCTTTAGAGATACAAATTTTTTCATTTCAGTATAAATATATGTATGATTAGATAGATAGGTCTTCATTCCATATGTAAAATTTTATAGTCTGCTCAATTTTTACTTAAAAGTATAAGAATTTTACATTAAAACCTAATTTTTAGTGCTCACATATTTTCTTCCATAAATATAACCAGTTTACTTAATCAATCTCCTGTTGTAAGACATTTGATTACAAGTAATGATTCACTCTTACACTGTTGGTAGGAATGTAAATTGGTACAGCCACTATGGAGAACAGTAGGGAGGTTCCTTAAAAAACTAAAAATAGGGCTTCCCTGGTGGTGCAGTGGTTGAGAGTCCGCCTGCCGATGCAGGGGACGCGGGTTCGTGCCCCGGTCCGGGAGGATCCCACATGCCGCGGAGCGGCTGGGCCCGTGAGCCATGGCCGCTGAGCCTGCGCGTCCGGAGCCTGTGCTCCGCAACGGGAGAGGCCACAACAGTGAGAGGCCCACGTACCGCAAAAAAAAAAAAAAAAAAAAAAAACTAAAAATAAAGCTACCATATGATCTAGCAATTCCACTCCTGGGCATATATACAGAAAAAAAACATAATTCAAAAAGATACATGCATCCCAATGTTCATTGCAGCATTATTACAATAGCCAGGACATGGAAGCAACCTAAATGCCCATCAACAGAGGAGTGGATAAAGAAGACGTGGTACGTATATACAATGGAATATTACTCAGCCATAAACAAGAACAAAATAATGCCATTTGAAGCAACATGGATGGACCTAGAGATTGCCATACTGAGTGAAGTAAGCCAGACATAAGCAATATCATATATCGCTTATATGTGGAATCTAAAAAAGTTGGTACAAATGAACCTATTTACAAAACAGAAATAGACCCACAGATGTAGAAAACAAACTTATGGTTACGAGGGGGAAAGGGGGGGAGGGATAAATTGGGAGACTGGGATTGACATATACACTACTATATATAAAATAGATAAGTAATAAGGACCTAGTGTATAGCACAGGGAACTTTACTCAATACTCTGTAATGACCTATATGGGAAAAGAATCTAAAAAAGAGTTGATATATGTGTATATATAAAACTGATTCACTTTACTGTACAGCAGAAACTAACACAACATTGTAAATCAACTATACTCCAATACATTTTTTTTAATAATAAAATAAAATAAAAATGAGTAATGGTTCAGCAATGCATTTTGTTCATCAATCATCTGCCCATGATTTTAATAATAATCTCAGGATAAAAATTTTAAAGGCGCTTAAAACATATGTGCATTTAAAAATGTTTCATACATATTTTCTGCTTTTTCTTAGAAAGGGTACACCAATTATATTTTCATCAAAAATTTATGCTTTTTTTATTTTGTCAAGTTGATAAGCCCAAATTACATAAAATTATTGTTTTAACTTGTGTTTCCTCAAACCTACAGCTCCAAAGACAATAAATATGTTTATACCTCAAGATACCTGGTGGTTTGGTATGCTGAAGGATGCATTTTTTCCATCAAACTTTTAGTTTATCAGGTTTCTTTTATTACAATAAATAAATAGTGATAGAAAACACTGATTTCAGAAAGGGGGGGAAAGAAGCATAATTTTGAAATGAGGGCAATGAAACTGAAAAATTGCAGAATGATCATTCTTTCCCCATCCAAAAATCAGTGATGGACAGAGAGGAGTAAGACTTGCCTAAAGTGGGGATTAAGTTGCTCTGGATATCAAACAGAGAGTAAGACTGAGTGAACAGCTTTGGCTGGGACACTGCAAGTGTTAGATGCTATAATGGACAGGGCATCAAGCCAAACATTATGTATCCAAGACTGATAAAGGAAGTTAGAGTAGAAATTGGAGAACTGTCAGTTGATATTTTCACAACTTTGTTGAGCTCAAAATGAGATCCCTGAAGATAAAGATGATGATTAACATAACCCCATTATGATAAAAGGGGGGAAGGGTTGGCAAATTACTCAGAATTATATACGTCAGTCTATTCTAATCTCATGTGGGAGAGAAACTGTACAAGCCTTTTGAGGAATCCAATAGAGCTACACTTAGCAAGCCCATGGTTTGAGGGAGAACAGCCCCTTGCTCTCATTCCTTGGCTTATTAGAATTTTTTGAGCATATCATTACAGCGAAGGTGCTAAGCCATCTTCAGAAAAGAGGAAGCTTACAGCGTGTGCTAATATTGCTTTGCTGGTGCAGGATTGGAGCTGCTACTGTCTACTGAGAGGAGACTTCATTTGTAATCATATACAGGCTGTGAATGACTTGGGTCCTTCTGAAGTGGTTTGTATGAAGAAATGCTTTTTGAATTTCCAAAATTCTGGTAAGAAAAATCTTCCTCCAACAAAGGGGATTGTCCTTATATATAGAAGACTTGAGAACATGGCAGCTTTGAGAAGAGTGGGCTGGCGTGGCAAATGTGTGAGGTGACTTGTAGGCAGTCTCAACCTACAGCTTCCCCAGTACCTCTGGGGACCTCTAAGAGGCAGCGTGGCCTGAAGACTTGACTACTGCCCAAAGTTCAAAGAAGGGGAAAGAAAACACAAGAGGGGAGGAGCTAAATGGCAGAAGAGAGATAATGTATAACCTGTAAGTCACAAAGGAAGGCTTCTAAGGACAGTGCCCTCCCACTCCCTCTTCACTCTCATTTTGAGTCTTTCTTATATCTAAGGTCCTCTGGGCCCACAAAACTGGGCAGAAATTTTCTGACCCAATTAGTTGCTTAACAATTATTTTAGCCAGAGAGCAACCTATCATTTCCTGCTTTAGACACAGCTGGAAAAAAAAAGGAGCCCAACACATGTAATTAGCTCTCAAGTACGCTTCTCAACAGAATGAAGATTATGTAAGATCTTTTAAATGTCAATAATCAATAATCTGCCTGAGATAGTGGTCTCACCCTGCTGCTCCATGGACTTAGGCTTGGCTGATCTAGCCACTCTCTAGTAAACAAACAAAACAAAACCAAAAGACAAAACTTCTTTAAAGATTTGAGTCACTATCCTTATCTTGGAAGCTATCTGGATTGCTTCTGTTATAGATTTTCTGCCCTAGTTTAGAATAGTTTCCTGTAATCCAGACCTGGTGGTTGTAAAATTGAATAACCCCAGAACATTTACAAGTCCCTTGAATAACACATGTGCCTGGGAAACGGTTTCCTGCCTTTGGCCGCCTCTCTGAAGCTGCAGTCGGGGCATCCTTGGATAGGATGTTCTGTCCTGGCTTAACAGGCACAGGATGAACAAGACTCTCAGTTGCACCTGCATGTCCAGATGGTACCTGTAGTTTGTATTTACTTTCAGAAACCAAGGACAGTATTACTCCATTTTATTGAGCCACAGTCCTAGTTGTGGAAGATCTTTGAGATCAAACGTATTGGCTAGAACAAGCTTTAGCAAGCCTCTGGGAAGAACATGTCTTTTCTGTCCTAGCTGAGTGTGTTTCCATCACATTTCCTCACTTCCAATGGGGTCATCCAACCATAACTCCTCGTGGTAGTTTCTTTTAATAAACAAGCCTTACCTTTTATCTGGGTATACCTGGCTCTGTCTGAGTTCCTGGGGTAGTTTAAACACTTTATAGTGGATAAAAGAAAGAAATTATGGCCGCTGTGCTAAACTGGTTCTGATGCTATCAACCACCCTTTGCGAGAGGGCTGTGATTGTCAAGAGGCGACACAGAAGGTGAGAAATGGGAAGATTTCTCAGGATTGCTTATGTTCCCCATTAAATTAATAATGAAAGACTTTAGGGTCAATTCAAAAGCAGAAAAGCCTACTTCAGCCAGTAGGAATGTTTCTACAATTAGGCAAAGCAAGTAACTGTGCATGTTTGATTATCATAAATTTTCTTCACCATCTCAGCATGGAGAATTGGTTTTCCTAACTTCATACTTTCACATATCTCTTTCTATGCTGTGCTGTATCTTAAACTAAACATGTTCGCATAAGACTGCCATGTGTTTCTTAGAACACTAATGAATCATAAGCAATTTGAAGGCAAGCGCAAGTTGTCGTCGGACCTAACAGCAGTGCTCAGCAAATGGTAAATTTTCATTGAAAATTTTTTTGCTATCTCACTGGTATGTTTTTGGGATATCAAACGACTCATTCTTCTTTGGCATACTTTTAAATCTTTTCCATCTTAAATACCAGTCATGCCACTTGATTTCCAAAGAATACAATTTTATTTCTTTAGGCTTGAAAGTTTCTAAATCTTTACTCATGTCTAATTAAAAATGCAAATACACGTGGGCAGAGTGAACCCAAGGTCTTCTGGCAATGTGTACCACTCTCCCAAGGTATTTCTCTTTCTCAGGTCCTTGCTTTCTAGTATCTTCTTTATTATCTAAAGACGCATGCAGAAGACAATTTGGATATTTTATTTTCCCTTGCATGGAACTTAAAATAGTTGCCAATGTGTTTTAGTGCAGTAAGTCAAAGAGCTTGCTCTAGCTCTTCTTGAAATTTTTGATTTGTAACTTTGACACATCTGCGGGTTAAAAACCAAATCCTACTTGGCCTTTTTAAAGTCCAGAGTAATTTCATACTTGCATAGTTAGTTTAAATAGTGAGTAGCTGAACCTTTCTCTGAAAGCCTGTACTGTCTGAACTATCATGGTGCTCCTTTTTGGTATTTAGGGGAAAAAAACATTAATTTTCATAAAACCCAGGAAGACAAAAGATGAGTCAAAGCAGTTATGGTCTATATCCTCCTATTATGCATAGATTTTCAGTGTTGGAAAGAAGGGAAAATTTCACAGTTTTCAAAAATTTATACTCCAACTGCCTTAATCCACAAGGGAAATGTTAGGATGGCAATAGAGGAGGAGACCTGTTTCTAATTCACAGCCCTGCTGTCTGTGGATCTGAAGCCTTTTAAAGTTTGGGGGAAATTCATTCCTTTGCTCCTTGCTTCATTGTGAAGTCTTGGAATGTTCTCCACTCCTCTCTGGCTCTTTCAAGAATAATTAGTACCCTCATCAATTTCCCTGCCGCTGCTCATTTGACAAACAAGTGGAATTTGAGTGAAATGTTGGCATTCTCTGCTGAGTAGAATTTGCGGGCAGTTTCTAATTCTATAGATTTCACAGCAGCGATGTTCCCAAGAGAGTCATAAGTGAATTTGTGGTAACACAAGCAGTTTTTGACAACCAGCAGTGTTTAAATTGGCCTTTCATTACAGTGGTTAACAGGTGTGATGCAGGAAGCCTTTGGTTTCAGCTTCACTTCAATTCAACAGCCTGCTTCTGCTTTGCTACCAGATCTATGAAACAATAATATCAGACTTGCAGAAGAGTAACTAGCCTTCTACACATTTAGATTATTTCAGAAATGACTTAGCTAGAAAAATCTAACACAAAGCACCAAGCAGGCACAATTTCCTAACTCCTTCCTCTTACAATTTTATAAATAGAATGACTTATTTCAGGCTGTGTGTCTTAACTAAGAAACAAAATCTCTTTTAATTTCAGAACTATATAATAAATTATAATCATTAATCCATAAGACCAATCCTGAATCATTAACCTGAAAATGAGCTATTTTCCTGAATTTCTTCCTTTTTTTCTCCAAGTGCATGCAGTTGGGTAATATACTTCCAGATAGTTCCTATTGCAAATGATGATCAGAAAGGAGAGTAGGAGGATGTAATAATAATAATTCATGTTACTGTTTGTTTTCAAACAGCCTAAAAGTTGGTTTGAAGGGGTTAACAAAAAAAAAAAAAAAAGTTTTTGAGGGGGCAAGACAACGCTATTGAAAGGTTTTCCCAAATTGCACTGATGTCCCTTCACTCACCCGAATCTGAAGTATCTACTGTATACTGAGTATTGAAGTTGGCTCTGGGTGAAATACCAAGAAAAACAAAACAAAACAAAAAAACACATTGTTTCTGCCTTTTTGAGAATGAGAGACAGGCCACTGACACATGAAATAAAGAGTAATACAAATAGCTAAAAGGGTCAGGAAATTCAAAATAAAGGGAGCGGCACCCTGGAGCTGAAACTGTCAGAAAAGATTTTTTACTTTGAGGAAGGGAAAGGGAAGTCATTGAAGGCAGAAGGCACAGAGACAAGAAGAATCAAGTACATGCACCAAAGGGTAAGGCTGAGTCAGCCACACATGCTGGGAAGGAGGACATCATTCTAGTGGCTGTGGAACCAGTTATTCTTGGGTTTGGAATAATGGCATCTGTAGTGAGAGAGAAACTCTAGTTTCTTAACCAGAGAACTGATGCAGAGAAAGCTTTCGTGTATTTCCTTACTGCAATCTGGATTAGACCGGATGTTCGGTATCAGTTAAAGCTCACTTATGAAAGAACAATTTGAGGCAAACAATCAAACTTAATAATAATACAAATCATCAAGGAAGTGCTCCAAATCAACTAACTTTGGCTGATTATCCTGGGATTGATATTAATCAAAACAGTAGATTGAAATTAATGAATTCACTTGAGCTCCAAGTAACTTCAAATGTTAGAGTCACTGTAGCCATCCACGCTTCCAAATGATTCACCTTAAGTAATTATGAGGCAAAACTATTACCTGAGATGTGATCAAATCCAGACATCTAAGACAGGAAACCTACAGAGCAGGTTATTGACATATTCCATTCCTTATCATGACGCTTAAAACCCTGAAAAAATAAGGGCTTCTTATTCACAAGTTTACGGAATTCACTGGAGCCAAGGATGACCTTGTAATCCCTGCAGTCAGTCTTCAGAGAGATCTCACCCACAATATAACTGTTTGAAAGCAGACTTGTCATTATAAGAGCTGGACTTAAAGTCACAATTTATGATCAGCACAATATTCATGATATGCACTGCAGTGTGAATTAGGCTTTGATATAGCTTGACATTCACTGGAGGATATTTTAAAGGCAAAACTTGGCTTTAGTTTTAGTCATTGGTTGCTTTGTTATCTAAAACACAAGAAAGCATTTATCAATGCATCAATCAAAGTTTCAGAGATCTCGGAATGTAAAATTACTTAAGGGGACTCAGGGGAGCCACACCAAATTGTCTACCTAAAATGACTTCAATGTTACTTTTATTTTTTACTATGAATACTAAAGTTATCTGATTATAGCGACTTTGCCTTACACTTACTCAAGAACAGATTCATGACCCTTCTTTCAAGCTGAGTTTAAACCTTAGAGAGATTCCTAAGTATAAGTAAAACACTGTAATCAATACCACCATTTTACAAGACTCTGGGAAATAAATTAGAAATTGCATTCCTCTAAAATGAAACATAAATCAACCAGATTTTCAAAACGTAGTTTATATGATATTCTTTGGCTGCATCTTCAAGATTGTTTTCAAAACACAGAAATTAAACTGTAGCATATTGAACTGAGAACACTGCATACTTTGGAACCAGTAGGAACGCACGCTATATTTCATGTATTGTGTTCATGTTAATTTATTCATTCTACAAATATTTATTTAGCATCAAATATTATTGTGCATCAAAGATAATGAGAGATGCTAGGACACAAAAAGAAATCAGAAGGAAAACTATTTTTGCCACTATTCATTCTCCCTTTATATCAAGATCTTCTTTCCAAGTTTTTAGACTGTTCAGTCTATGATTCTTTTTCTCCCCTACACAGAATCTAAAGACTGTTTTAGTCAGAATCTAAATAAAGATTTCAGCTAAGTGTAGGGATGGTTAATTTAGATTGATAATTAATGGAAAGTTGGAAATAATTAATATGCTTCCCTATCCTTTTAAGACTTGTGTCACAAGTAGGCTGCTTTAGTCAATTCTTGATCTTCTTTGAAGGACAAGGGGTTCTAAAATATTTCTAACTCAAGAAAAAGATTGCACCAGATTTCAGGATGTCACAGAAGAAAGTATAGAGGTGATTCAAGAGAATAAAAGGGCTGAAGGGAAGCCAGTGACTATCTTGATTGCAGGAGTCCGAAGGAGGAAGACAAAGAGTGCAAATAAGGACACACATGCGGCACCTTTGAAGACATTCATTTTTTAAGAGTTTATAATATTCTGTAGAGAAATGGTGTGTGTGTGTCTATGAATTAATCATGTTAGAATCTTTGACAACCACATGTAGTGTGAACAGAAAAGTCAATCCAAATTAAATGGACCAAAGAAAGTGGAGGCCAGTATTACCGTTATTCCTCCATGTGAGTAGCAAGGCATGGATTTCTTCTTTTCTAGTAAGTGCGGATATGTTGTAAATGTTATGGACCAAATACGGGAAGACAAAAGTGAACCAAGAGAAATATTTACAATGATCCTCACTTTGGCTGCCTGTGAGAATTGCAGAGGTGTGATCCTCCTATTACCAATGGAGACAAGCAAGATAGAAGATAGAAGCACAGTCTTGGGGGCTAAAGCAAGTGTTATGTTTGTCTTTATGATGATAGGTTTGCAGGCTGTGAAATATGTGGGCAAAAACATCTGAAAACTTATAAGTGTAGGTCTGGACAGGAGTAGGAAGGTTGGCTTAGAAAGGTAGATCTGGGAATGATCTGCCAGATGCTGCCACTGTAGCTGGAAAAGTGTAGGAGTCTGCCAGGGAGGGAAGGTCTGGGTGTCATGTCATCCAGGAGTTAAGCCAAGTTGGAGCTGGTCCCAGAAACAGGGAGAGAAAGCTGGGGTGAGACTGCAGAGAGCACGTTTCTGGAGCTGGAGCTTCAAGATTCTGTATCTATATGAATCCTGCCTCTGCCTATGGTTAGGTGTTTGCATTTTAGAAACTAGCAAAAGTAAACAACAACAAAACCAAAAACAAAGAGAAGACAGATGCCTGCAAGAATAGGGACATGCCTACAGAAAATGGAGTTGTTACCACAGACCAAGCACAGTGAGAATGGGTGAATGGCATGTCCATCAGACACAGTTACTTTAATTTTTAATAATTTTTTGTTCACATTTTTTAAATTCAAGAAATACATATTTAACACTGTATATGCCCAGGCTTTGTGCTATGAGCTGAGGATATAAAGGGGTTGAAACCCTCTCCCTGCCTTCAAGATGCTGCCAGCCTAGTAGGGTTAATAGAAGTCATCAAACAATCACACCAACACGTGTGTAATTTCAAACCATGATGGATACAAAAAGGAAAGATAGAGGATGTTATGAGAGCATCAAACAGATCTAGTTTGTGGGGAGCATTACCCAGGAGTAGGTATGGGTGGGGAAGGAGCAAACACCATGCAGAGGGGACACTACAATGTAGAGGCTTGGAGGGGAGAAAGAGCTTGGAGCATAAGAAATACCGAGACAAGGTTGGTGTAGCTGGAGCCCAGTGAACAAGCAGCTCTATGTTTTGTTTTGTTTTTTTTAGGTAATTTGCTACAATATCTTACTGTGCCACTTTTTTTGTGTGTGGTACGCGGGCCTCTCACTGTTGTGGCCTCTCCCGTTGAGGAGCACAGGCTGAGCTCAGGCTCAGCGGCCATGGCTCACGGGCCCAGCTGCTCCGCGGCATGTGGGATCTTCCCAGACCGGGGCACAAACCTGCGTCCCCTGCATTGGCAGGCGGACGCTCAACCACTGCGCCACCAGGGAAGCCCACTGTGCCACTTCTAACGTATGTTTGATTCAGGTTTCAACTGCACTTGCTTTCGCTGACGTTATAGATCAGCACTTGAGAATGGAATTCCCCTATTCTGTGCAGAGCACCTGACAAATTTCCTGGGTAGCACAGAAGATGACTTTGAAGAGTTGGCAGTCTGGCTGAGAAACTAAGACTGATGAAGAGACATTAAGCAGGGACCAGAAATAGGCATCATTAAGGACTAAATTGTGAATTACAAGTCAATTGCGGTTACAGGATTTTGTAATTTGCTGGATCAGTGCAGGCTAGAAAATATAGGGAGGGCTCAAGGAAGAGTGCTCAGCAGGGCTTTGAAGGATGGGTAGGATTTGACTTGACAGGGAAGGGGAAAGGCTTTACTAGTATGAGAAATGACATGAAGATTAGACTAAAACTGGCATCTTTGAGGTCTGGTAAGATAACCGGCCTCTCACAAATAAACGGTGTATGTTTAAAGGTTGTGGGAGTTAACACTTGCCAGATGAAGGAGAACTTGGAAAGCTGGGATGAGGAATTCAGATTTTAAGTTGGGTCCAGGTAAATTGCCGTTACATTTGGAGGGTGATATCTGATTGAGGCTGCCAGGGTTCCTGACTTAGAGGACCACTGGAGCCCAGAAGAGGTGAGGGGGGACGAGTGTCCCTTCCCACGCCACAGCTAATGAAGGGCGAGCTGTGCCCAAAGTCCATTCACTCCAGTGGAAATATTCCACTGCACCAACAGCCATCAGCTGGTCTCAGCACTGAACACCAACCTGTATCTCTTCCTCTCCTTCCAAGGCTATTTATTAGCTGTGATTCTAACATTCGGTCCGATCAAAGCCTTATGCTTAAGACTTGGCAACTGTGTAGTTTCAATATGTTAAATGAAAGACAGCAATTTAGCTCTTGGCACAGAAGGCGGCACACGGTAAATGGCAATAAACCGACAACATGGCCTCTTTTTTCCCTGCAACCAGCACACCCTAATTTCACTATCCACCTTGGATTTTCTTTCTACAATTTAAATACTATCACGTCCTTTATTTCTCTAAACTGCTTCTGGCTCTCTAACACCCACAGCGGAAGATGGCAGTGTCACCCCCTGAACAGCGGCAGGGCAGTGGCATTGGCATCACCTGGGAACTTGTTAAATATGCACATTCTCCTTGTGCCCCGCCCCAGACTTGCTTAACCAGAAACTGCAGGTGGGGCCCGTTGATCTGTGTTTTACACAGTCATCCAGGTGATTCTCACGCATGCTAAAGGGGAGAACAACTCACCTACAGGACGCAGTGATGACTCCTTAGAATATCATACAAGGCTCTTTACAGTCTGTTCCTGACTCACTTCCCCAGTCGTGTTCAGCCTCTGGCCTGGCCGACAGTCCAACCCTGACACTGAGTATTATGGACAAGGCACAATTTTCGGAGTCTCCTGACCACATCAAACTCTTTTTTTTCTTTTTTGTTTTGCGGTACGCGGGCCTCTCGCTGTCGTGGCCTCTCCCGTTGTGGAGCACAGGCTCTGGACGCGCAGGCTCAGCAGCCATGGCTCACGGGCCCAGCCGCTCCGCGGCATGTGGGATCTTCCCGGACCGGGGCACGAACCCGTGTCCCCTGCATCGGCAGGCGGACTCCCAACCACTGCGCCACCAGGGAAGCCCCACATCAAACTCTTTAATGCACCTTTGCTTTTGTGTTGTCATTGATGGCACCCGCTTATTTTGGTAACCCCCCTACCTTTCAAGTACACCTTCAACATTCCTCAGCCCTGCCCAGCAGTTACCTTAGTCCCAAAGCCCTTTGTTTACCCTGCTGATACAACAATTATCACAGTTGAATTGAGTGCTCTGTTTATGTGTCTGTCTAGGTTCAGGACAGGAATCTTGTTGCATTCAACTCTGAATACTTACCCACATCGGAGAGTCGGGATGCCGGATCTAATCCCACCTCTGCTGACTGGCTGGTGCCCTTGGGCACATGGCTTGGCTCTCTGACTCCCGTGTCCCCATTTCTGCAACTGTAAAACGAGAGAGTGGATTAAATAATCCCCAGGGGTTTAACACTAGGAATCTACATTTCTAAGATGCAGCCCAGTAACTTGTAGGCACTTTGAAGCTTGAGAACCACTGTTTATGGCCTCCTTACCTATACACAATTAAAAGGGTCCAGCTATACATTGTGGAAATTTTCATCTTCTTTAGTTCTTGCAACTTCAAATAATTCAGACTCCTAAATCCCTGCTTCCCAAGCGAACCATAATGAGGAAGCCGGCCCAGGTTTCCTCTATGCCATCGGCTGAGACTGACTTGAACTTTCTCCTAATTTCACAAGTCTGTAGAGGCCCAGCAAAGAGCTTCACTGGAAGCTCCTTAGAATTACCAGTGACTTGGAGAAGCAGCTGAAGTAAGGTCTGGGAAGGAAGCGAGAAATTTAAAAAAATATGTTGTGCCCATTTCTGTTTGACCAAACAAATTAAAGAGTTTAGTTAACAAGTCAATAATCATATATTCAAATAATCAAATTAGTTCCCAATTAAAGACAAAATGCCATTATAGCCTCTGCAGCCCCAATTTCTCACGAGCTGGTTGTTACAGTTTTTGCAAAGTGGTGAGCACCCAGGAATGTGTATATATGAATATTCTTTTTCTTATCAGCAATGGCTGACTCAGTGGCAAAGACAGGCCACCCACCGTACCTTGAAGCCGCAGTTTGCTACCAGCAATGATTTGGTTAACCTTTGATTAAACATAGGAATTTAAAGCATGAAAAGGTCTGGAACCCGACACAGCCCTTTGACACTGCGCTGTCTCCCATTAATGATAATCCACCATTAGATGTTCAGCTTTGAAAATGGAAATTAGATGACTCCAGTTCGCAGCCCTAACCCTGCAGTACTGTAAACTGAACCCTGCTGGGTTTGGAGACTTCCTGATTTACTGCTTCGACTTTTAACTCTTTTCAAGCAAATGGGAGTTGGGGGCAGGGTAAAAGAGACCAGGGATCAAGTGAGAACAAACAAGGCATCTCAACGACCATCAAGGGAACCGAATTTCTGCTTCAATAAGTCACTAGGTCAAAAGAGCTTTATTCCCAAGTTGATTTAATCTTCCCTTTTTTCTTTCTTTCTTTTTTTTTTTTAAACTAGGTGTAAGAATTTCCTTGCTGGGACATCATGCAAGAAATATTCGGTATCCTTTTTCACTTCCTTTTAAAAACAACAGCAATAATGTTAGAGCTCCCTGGGGTCACAAAGGTTCTTTTCCTTTTTAACCACAGTACATCGCTGATGTCTGAATGCTCCGCATCTCGTTTCACGTGTAGTGCAGTGTTCAGAGGAGGATTCAATGTATGTCTCAAGGCTTGTTGAATGAACAAATGACCAAATCTGCCTCCTAGTTCCCGGACTGTGGTTTGCACATAAAAGCAAGTTTTAGACAACAATAAAATTACAGGCAGTTGACCCAGACCTCTTCCTGTTAACAGTTGACTTGTTATTCTCAGGTTCACTTTTCTGGCTCTTCAGTCCATGGCCATCCCTCTCCACCCACAGCCCGTAGATTTGGCTAATTGGAGGTTAGTATCTCTCTCAGCTGTAGCTGGTGGACCCAGGGCTTTCAATGTCAAGGCTCCTTCTGTCTCCATCCCTCGGAACCCCTCAGGAGGACTGCAATTCACCTTCCCTGCCCCCTGAGGGGAGAGATTTGGGCATCATCTTCCATCTATCTAAGTGAGAAGGACTAGAGTAAATTGTATTTTCTTTGGATCTCAGATGCAGGGATGGGTTGACATAATTTAATCATTTTATTCTCTCCACCAAATGTAATTACATTGTATCACTGCCATACAAAAACTTGTCAAATTGTAATAACCTCCATGAAATTTCTGTTTCAAGCAAAGGGATATGACACAACCACTATAGCCACTACATCAGCATTACTTTGAGAATCTGGAGGCTATTCCAGATTAAATCAACCAATTACTGTACTGGGAAATTTTATTTTATTTAACAAACACACATAGCATTTACCATAAAATAGGCACTGTTTTACATGCTTTATAAATTTTAATTTATCTACTTTCCAAAATGTAAGAGGTAGGTACTGTTATTAGCTGTATTTCAAAATGAGGAAAGTGAGACACAGAATTAAGTAACTTACCCAAGATCACTTAAATAACAAATGGCAGAGTTGGGATTCAAGTCCACAGAAATCCAGCTACAAGGTCTGTGCTCATAAACACTTTACTTGACTCCATCTGGTATTTCTCAAAAAAACTTAGGGCTTTCATGGTGGCACAGTGGTTGAGAGTATGCCTGCCGATGCAGGGGACACGGGTTTGTGCCCCGGTCCGGGAGGATCCCACATGCCGCGGAGCGGCTGCGCCCGTGAGCCATGGCCGCTGAGCCTGCGCGTCCGGAGCCTGTGCTCTGCGACGGTAGGGGCCACAGCAGTAAGAGGCCCACGTACCGCAAAAAAAAAAAGAAAAGAAAAAAACTTTGGGGCTTCCCTGGTGGCGCAGTAGTTCAGAGTCCGCCTGCCAATTCAGGGGACGCGGGTTCGTGCCCTGGTCCGGGAGAATCCCACATGCCGCAGAGCGGCTGGACCCGTGACCCATGGCCGCTGAGCCTGCGCGTCCGGAGCCTGTGCTCCGCAACGGGAGGGGCTACAGCAGTGAGAGGCCCGCGTACCGCAAAAAAAAAAAAAAAAGAAAGAAGAAAACTTAAAGATAAATGATAATTTAATGATATCATTAAATATCAGCAATGATAAGATTAAGATAAATGGTTTTAATAATAATGGATTAATAATAAGAGAAATATAATTTCTCCTATTACTTGATAGTATGATCCATGTCCTGGTATATATTATAGCATACGTGGTTTAGATATTCATTTAAAAATGAGATTACTGTTTTTTTACTATGATACGTAAGTACTATAATATTAGTATTTCCTTTTTATTGATATTTATATATATAATAAAATGCCATTTTAACCATTTTAAGTGTACAATTCAGTGGCATTAATTATTTTCACAATGTGTGCAACCATCACCATCTCCAATATTTTCATTACCTGAAGCAGATACTCTGTACCCATTAAGCAATAATTCCCTATTACTCCTTTCTGCAACCACTAATCTACTTGCTGTCTCTGTGAATTTTCCTATCCTAAATATTTCATATAAGTGGAATTACACAGTATTTATCCTTTTGTGTCTGGCTTATTTCACTTAGCATAATATTTTCAGAGTTCATCCATACTGTAGCAGGTGTTAGAACTTTATTCCTTTTTATGACTGAATAATATTCCACTGTATGTATACACCACATTTTGTCTATCCATTTATCTGTCGATAGAGCCTTGGGTTGTTTCCTCTTTTTGAGGAATTTTAATGCCTGAATTAACATTGACATACATGTTTCTTCTGGAGTCCCTGTTTTTCAATCTTTTGGAATTGCTAGGTCATATAGTAGTTCTATTTCGAGCTTTTTGAGGAATGGCCAACAGTTTTCAATAGCAGCTGTATTATTTTACATCCCCAACAATAATGTACAAGGTTTCTACTTTCTCTATGTTTCAGCAACACTTGTTATTTTCTGGGTTTTGTTTGTTTGATTATAGCCATCCTAATAGGTGTGAAATGGTATCTCACTGTGGTTTTGATTTGCACTTCCCTAATGACTAATAATGTTCAGATCTTTTGAAATGCGTATTGGTCATGTATATATCTTCTTTCAAGAAATGTCTATTCAAGTCCTTTGCATGTTTTTTAATTGGGATGTTTGTCTTTCTCTTGTTAAGTTGTTATGAGTTCTTTATATTTTCCGGGTATTAAACCTTTGTCAGATTTAACATTTTCAAACATTTCTCTCATTGTGTGGGTTGCCTTTTCATTCTGTTGATAGTGTCTTTTGATGTAAAAGAGTTGCTTTTTTTAAATTTTAATGAAGTCCAATTTATCTATTTTTGTTGTTTCTGTTGCCTGTGCTTTTAGCATTATTTTTAAGGAACAATTGCCAACTCAAAGGTTGTAAAGATTTGCGTTATATTTCTGCGTAAGAGTTTTACAGTTTTAACTCTTAAATTTAGGTTTTAATCCATTTTGAGATAGTTTTTGTATCTGGTGTAAGGTAAGGGTCCAACTTCATTTTTCTTATACATGGATTTCTAGTTTTCCCAGCACTATTTGTTGAAGAGACTGTTTGTTCTCTCCCCCGTTGAATGGTCTTGGCAACCTTTGTGGAAAATCATTTGACCAAATGTGCAAGAGTTTTTTTCTGGGCTTCTGGGTCTGCTATTATATTCCATTGGTCTATATATCTAGCCCTATGCCAGTTTCACACTGTTGTTTTTTTTTTAGTTACTGTACAGAGTTTTTCTTTAACTATATTCTAATCAGCCACTATAAGAGTTGAGGGTCAGCAACTTTGTGTGTAGGTAAATCACCTGTGTCCCATAAAACACTGAGTTCAATTAGCTAACTCTAATTCCATTCTTAGAGAACTGGAGCTCACTAATATCCAATTTTCTTCTCATTCTGGAAGGACTTAAGACTTCAGGGGTCATATGAATAGTTCTGGCCAATAGGCCCTGAATAGACATGACATGTGTCACTTCTAGATCAAACATGAGAGCGGCTGTGAGATCTCCATGGCTCTCTTCTCCTGCTTTGACAATCAAGGAGGTGGTGGGTTCTAATGGTGCAGCTACAGAGGTGGAGCCCAGCCTTTGTCTGTGACTGTGGAGCGACTGTGGAGCAGAGACACCCCTAATCCCTGCATTTTTATCCACCCCAGGCAGCCTGTGTTGGACTAGTAGCATGTGTGACAAATGACCTTTTGTTGTGGTAAACCACAGGGATTGGGGGGCATATGGTTAAAATAGCACAAGTGCTCTCAAAGTGTGGCCCCTGGACAAAGAGCATCAGCTTCAGAAAGGAACTTATTAGAAATGCAGATTCTCAGGCCCTACCCCAGAATACTGAGTCAGAATCTCTGAGGTTGGGGCCCAGAAATCTATAAGTTAAAAATCCCTCCAGGATATTCTTATACAAGCTAACGTTTGAACACTATTGCAGAAGCATAATCTAACCTATCTTAACACCTCGTGATGGATTTTTTAACTTGTTGAATAATCAGGTACAATCTATGTATTAGAAATGGAAAAAATAAAGCTAACTGCATATTTTTCATCATGATCTTCTTTACCATTCCTACTATTACAACGTTAGTTCTGGGGGGGTATTGAGTTCAGCTGCAGTATAGGGTACGAGAAGAGGAGTAATGGAAAAGAAGATTGTGAATAAAGGCTTGGGCCATATCAAGCATGTTGTATGTACACTTAATGCTCAGTAAATGATGATTAGCTTCCTCTGCCCTTTAGCTCCCTAGTACTTCTTCTTTTTTTTTTTTTTTGCAGTACGTAGGCCTGTCACTGTTGTGGCCTCTCCCGTTGCGGAGCACGGGCTCCGGACTCACAGGCTCAGCGGCCATGGCTCACGGGCCCAGGCGCTCCGCGGCATCTTCCCGGACCGGGGCACGAACCCATGTCCCCTGCATCGGCAGGCGGACTCTCAACCACTGCGCCACCAGCGAAGCCCCCCTAGTACTTCTTGATTGGACTAATGCAGAAGCCCCCTCTCTGTTCTGTTCAGTTTTTCTCCATGCTAGTCTCCCTACAGTTCACTACTAGTTTGCATTAACCGTTCAGAAGTTCAACTTTGATTACATCATTTTTAACAGATTTATTGCGATGGAATTCACCTTGGGGAACTTGGAGTTAAGGGCGGGTTCCCACCATTACTAGAAAGGATAAGAATGGCTCACTATGCCTAAACTGTTTGCACAAAGGATGTGGTTTCGATTAACTCCTGCTTTCTGTTTGGAAGTCTGGAATTTTTATACAAGCTAGGCAGAGTGCCTAGGTGAGCAGCCTCCAGTAAAAGCCAGTCTCTAATGAACTTCCCTGCTAGACAACTTTCACATGTGTTCTCACAACGTGGGGACAGAGGAATTAATGCATCCTGTGTGATCCACTAGGAAAGGCTCTTGGAAGCTTGCACCTGGTTTCCTCTGCACCACACCTCATTCACGTTTTCTCCTTGTTGATTTTACTTTGTCATCTTTCACTGCAATAACTTGTAGCCCTGAGTACAACTGTATGCTGAGTCCTCTGAGTTGTCCTAGTGAATTGTGGGACTCAGTGCGGTCTTGAGGATCCCCAACATAACCTCCATCTGTTAGCTTCTGCTAATTGCTAACTGATTGCTCTATTGTTTTTGAGGATGCCCTGGGGCATAAATTGTTTCACAGTATAATCCAATTAATGTCCAGCCCTTTGTAGGGACAGGGGATTGCCAGACTTTGAGACAAGCTTCACCCTGGCAGGGCTCCTCTTAGCTGTCTCTTTCCCTGTTTCTCTCTCAGACTAGTTTTATGGAGCTATCAGTTTTTTCTCAACTGCTCAGAATCAAGGTCACCAATGTTTGCCACACCTTCAGGCAAAGACTTCCCCATGCTCTGTTCCAAATGAAGTCTGTTTCCTTAGAGAAACAGAGAACTTCAGAGCTCTCTGATCTTATGGCTGGACAAACTGAGGGCAGAACTGCGATTCCACAGCAATGGAGCTGGGGCCGGAGACACAAGGCTTGCTTCTTCCATAAAGATATGCTGCTCTTCCAGCAAAGGGTACTGGGTAGGGAGGTAGCCCCTGTTCTTGCAGGCTGAGCCTTCTGGCATGGATCCTACTCCCTATGAGAGAACTGATGTAGAGGCAGTTGAGGCCTTGTCTTCTTGGCCTAACACATCTGGGGTAGGGACCCTGCCCTATGAGTGGAGGTTGGTCAGCGGACGCAAGCTCCAGTCCTCTTAGCCTGGAAGGGCTTTGGCAACACAGGATGTGGGAATGAGAGAGGGCAGCTGGCCCCTCCTGGGGTGGAATTGTCATCCGAGAGGAGGAGGTGGGGGAAGAGGCCCATCTCTTGGCCACTCCTGCCTGGAGTAGAGCTTCTGTTACACGGATGAAGGGAAGTGCGGTAGCAGATGTAACTAAGATGCCACAGGCTCTCACTGTTCTTATTAAGAGTTAATAGATAGGGAGGGTGGGAGGGAGGGAGACGCAAGAGGGAAGAGATATGGGAACATGTGTACATGCATAACTGATTCACTTTGTTATAAAGCAGAAACTAACACACCATTGTAAAGCAATTATACTCCAATAAAGATGTTTAAAAAATAAATAAATAAGAGTTAATAGATTTCCTTGAATGAATATTTCCCTATTTAAGATTTCCAGAGATAAGTGGTTGTTTTTTAAAATTATCATTTATAATTTTCATCAGGTAATCAGTTTCTTTATTGGGCAAAGCGTTCTCTGAGCTCCTCATACCACCATTCTGGAAGTCCTACTTCTGATCATATTATTATACTCAAAAATGTCAAAGACTCACTATTTCCTAGTGAAATAAAATCTATATTCCTTAGCTTGATTGTCAACGTTCTATATCATTTGGCTCCGTATGGTATCACTGTAAGCACGACAGAGCATGTCTGGTGTTCCTGGAACATATCTTGTGCTGTTCACTCTGTCAAAACTTTCATTTCCTTTCATATCATAACACATATTCATATTCTTCAGTACATCAATATAAATACACCTTTTTTTGTCTTTGGCTAATTTTCCAGCTCACAGTTGTCTCTCCCTATAAAATGTGTTAGAATATAAAGACACTAATCGCATTCTCTTTTTCCAATTTTGTACAAGTGTTAATAGATGCTATCATTCACTGCAGTTATTAGCACAACACCTGACACATAGTAGACACTCTAGAAATATTTCTTGTTTCGTGAGCAAATGGCTACATGAGAACAAGTCAGAGCAGCATGTCAAAAGCAAGGTCTTTACCATTTAAAGAGGACTTTCTCACACATGCTTCCCATGTGATTGTCCCAGCAACGATATTGGTCAAGATTGTCATTATTACTCCCAGGAGGAAATTGGGGCTTTTGAATGTAAGATTTCTACCTCAGATCATAGAGTTACTGAGTCGCCACTGCAGAGCTGAGTTCAGAGCCTGGGCTCTGTTAAAAACCAAAGTCTTTCTATAGTGAAAACGATCAGCAAAAGTTAAGTACCTTCTCCTACTGAGGCTTGTTCATTTTTCAGTTGGAAAGGGATAAGGGCAATTAAAAATAAGGACAAAATAGATAAAGGAATCCCTTTCTGAAGTTTTTGCTTAGATTATCTAAAATGTAAACTTAAGGCTTTGGTAATGAATGCTGGCTATATAATAGATAGGAACAAAGTCAGTTTATTCTTCACAAAAAATGCTCTGTGCTAACCTAATCACATGGCCATTTTATTACAGTAACTATGTTGTTTTGAAAAATAACTCATTCCACTGAAGATGAAAGATAAGTGACTGCAGTATATGGAACAAAAAGGGGAACTTTTGTTGTATGTATGAGTAAGGCTAAGGGCGGGTGAGAGTTGCCTGAAGAAAATGATTTGGGAAGGAATTAACTTCTGGGTGATGGGGAAGGCTATTTAGAAATGACATCTCGCTCCTTTCTTTCAGTCCCTGAACCACCTGTGTACTCATTCACCGAGGGTTACTTTAGCTTCCCTCAGAAAAGCCCTGTTTAATTGACGTTCAGTAGATTTTGTTCACTACACTTGGCATCGTATCTGATTCCTCCACTTAGACGGGTAGTTATCAACAGAGGGGCTTTTTTTGGTAGGTGTTCGTTAAGAGTTAAAAAGTAACTCTTTATCCAGTCTCTTGAAGAGGCAGAACCAATATCACAACACTGTACCCTGTGCCCTGAACGCTGAACCTTGAGCATCACTTCGCCTATCTTTAAAATGGGCATATTATTCTATTTATGTGTTGCCCTAATGATTAAAAAAAATATGTGAACATGTCTAGCAAAATGCCTGGCCTATGATATGTGCTCAACAAGGTTCTACTTGCCTGCTTTGCCTTTCCATTGCTGCTACCCTCTAGACATGGTCCCAGATCCCCTGATTAGCTTTATCAAAGTGGATAAAAATATATACAAAAGAATGTTGATGATGCAATACATTAAAGGGACTTGAATTTTCCCATCATTCACTTATTTTAACTGTGCCGTTATAGTGGTGGTGGGGAGTGGGTGAGTAGTGAAGGAAGCTGTGGCAATGTCGTATGTACAGATCACACAAATAATAGATGATTTACCCTGTGTTTTCCAGTTTGAAAAGCATTTTCATGTACATAATCTCATTTGACTCACCCCAAGCATGATGATGTAGATGTGCTCAATGTGCCTTCTACAAATAAAGAGACTGAAGTTCAGAGATGATCGATGATACACCAAACATATTCAAATGGAAACGTTAATACAGGTGACCACGTTTTCTATGGAGAGAAAAGAAGTGGTCATTTTATAATACTTTGTAGAAAGAAAGATGGCAACAGACATCTGTTGTCTGTCTGAATGAGACATCATATTTATGCTTAGGGGTGAGGAACAAAATTTATTTGGGGACTGTACTTGCAATTATGCAACTTCTCATTGCTGGTATCAGATTTTCTTTGAAAATAATTTTCATCCTCCTTTTCTTGTTGCTCCTATAGAATTTCTGATGAATGCACATGACATTTCAGAGTGAAAGCTTATACACTTTCACTTATCATATATTCCTCCAAACAAAAAGCTCTTCTTGGATAACAACAAGGAATTTGGAACAGTATAAAAGAATTGCATTTTATTGACCATTTCCTTAGTTTTAGTTCATTTATAATAAATGGGTTGAAGAGTCCAATGAATGGGTTGAAATGCCATTTTTATTTGTCAATATACTTTTATTCACCTTCTTTAACTTTAAATCTCTGAATATTCCTGACTTCCTGATGCATTATTTTTAAATCCTAAGAACTTTCATTTTTTCCTTTTATTTGGTAGGAACAATATTTATATGGTTTGTTTCCAATTAAAATAAGAGGTGTGTAATAGTAAATACTTATTTATAGTAACCAATTCACTCATAAATGTGGGAAGATTTCAATAAGAAAATACTAAAGAACCAAAATATATAAGTTTAAGGAAAAAAAATGAAAGTAACTTAAGCAACCTGAGTTTAGGAGAAATAGAATGAAATGATGTGAATATTTTTGGTCTATGGTCTTCTATACTAATAATTAAATTATTTGGAAGAATTATTTTATTCACATTGTATATTATTAATGTCATCATTTAATTAACATCAACAAAATTTTAGAATTCATGGCTAAAGACAAAGGAAATTTAACATGGACTTTAGAGAGAGTTTTATTTCTTCCTGGAAATATATATTAAATTTTATTCTAGGTTCACTTTACAGAAAATTAAACCTTGATTTACTTTTAGTCTAATTTTTCTTACGAGATTGAAACTCCTTTTTAAAAATTGTTATCTCTGATAACATTACCCAGAACACTTGCTGAAGATAAACACGATGGAATCAACACAGTAATGTGATATTTCCTCATGGAATACCAAGCTTATCCCCCCTGGGACAGGAAACCCATAATCAACTGTGAAGGTTGTGAAGGTCTTTCTTACACACTAGATTGATCCGATAATCCGTACCATGTTTGGACATATTGTATGTACTACAACTTATATTCTTTTGCTTCTGTGGCAACTGATGGCTTTGTAAACTTTTGAAGCACTAGGGAAAGAAACATATTGGCAGAATGCTTAGGTTTTCATTTTTCCATAAGATAGAAAAAGCAAGATATTCAACAACTAGCTGTGATGATGTGACAGAGATTATTTAATTATTCTTGACATGCCCCTATGTAGCCAAGAAGTAATCTTAATTTTGCTAAAGGCCAGCATTGATTTAAAAACAAACTCAAAATACAAACATTTATTTTGTTATTTTAATGAAACAATAGATTTTTCAGTACAACATGCACGTGAAGCATATGTACCATTTTGGTATAACTGGAAATGAAACCTTGTTATTTTGAGTATCCAAATGGATTTTAGTTTTGAGTCACTGTGTCTTTTTTTTTTTTTTTTTTTCGGTACGCGGGCCTCTCACTGTTGTGGCCTCTCCTGTTGCGGAGCACAGGCTCCGGACGCGCAGGCCCAGCGGCCATGGCCCACGGGCCCAGCCGCTTCGCGGCATGTGGGATCCTCCCGGACCGGGGCACGAACCCGCGTCCCCTGCATCGGCAGGCGGACTCTCAACCACTGCGCCACCAGGGAAGCCCAAGTCACTGTGTTTTAATGACAAAAAATTGATTAGATTTTTAGAAATCTCAAGTTTCTTAAATGTATTTCTACATGATAAAATTTAAATAAATATTTGCTGTTTTTCATCAAAACTAGTTTTCTTAATTGGCTAATTATTTCTATTGAGATAGGTCAGGGGTTAACAAACTGTAGCCTATGAGCCAAATCCAGCCTGGTGATGTGTTTGTACATCTTGTGATCTAAGAATGATATTTCTATTTTAATGGATGAAAAAAATTTTAAGGAATAATACTTCATAACACATGAAAATTATCTGAAATTTAAATTTTAGTGTTTTTAAATAAAGTTTTCCTGGAACATAGCCATGCTCATTCATTTATGTATAGTCTATGGCTGCTTTTGCACAATAATAGCAGATTGAGTAGTTGGGACACAGATCTTATGGCCCACAAAGCTGAAAATATTCATTATCTTGCCCTTACCGAAAAAGTTTGCTGGCCCCAGAAATAGTTACCTCTAAATCCCAGATGGCTACTAAAATGCACACATAGACACACACACACACATATACACGTATACTCAGTGCATCCTGGGTGTGTGTTCTATGAAAAACTTTCCATTCCAAATACTTTGATTCATGGGAATTATCATTTTATATTTTGAATATATCTTTTCAAGTTTAAAAATTATTAGGAAAACAGTTTCCTATATTTACCATCAAGACCATGACAGTTTAAAAAAAAAAACCCCAAAACTAAAGAGAACCTATATTGTGCAAATATAAATGTCATAGGTTAAATGTACTTAAATCCTGGGGTC
Source organism: Lagenorhynchus albirostris (assembly GCF_949774975.1). Lineage (NCBI taxonomy): Eukaryota > Metazoa > Chordata > Mammalia > Artiodactyla > Delphinidae > Lagenorhynchus > Lagenorhynchus albirostris. Next base: position 52,152,088 of record NC_083111.1, read on the forward strand.
ACAAACTGATTGCACTGATATGTGAAGTATCCATATTCTCCTTCCTTATTCCCCACCATTGAACTGAAACATCAGTATAGTCATTATTACGACATTTGTTGTTACACGGTTGATACTATTGTTCAGAGTGGTATGTTGGACCATTACTGAAAAATGATGGAATCTAGAGTTAACTTAATTTTAATAATTTGTATTATCTTGACTGGAAATCCAATTATATGTTACTTAACAGTCTGATGTCTAATTGACATCATATATCTCTATGATATGATAAGACATATCCAACAATTTACACACTGATCTGTATTTTCCAAAGAAAGAGCTCAGCTGAAAATAGCTTTCAAATTGTGCAGAGTTCTGGGGAGGCGATGGCTTGTGGGAGAGATATAAGGAAGAAGCCAAAGGGTTTAAGGTCCTTGACCTTTGCCCCTTTCAGCCAAGCAGTTTTTGTTTTCTGACCTTCATGAAGATTATTATTATTATTTTTTTTTTTTGTGGTACGCGGGCCTCTCACTGTTGTGGCCTCTCCTGTTGCAGAGCACAGGCTCCGGACGCGCAGGCTCACGGGCCCAGCCGCTCTGCGGCATGTGGGATCTTCCCGGACTGGGGCACAAACCTGCGTCCCCTGCATCGGCAGGTGGACCCTCAACCACTGCGCCACCAGGGAAGCCCTTCATGAAGATTTTTAATGTTCTACTTTTGCTAAATGCAGTGGCTTTATACCGTGTCAACTTAGGCTAACTAGAACTACATTTTCCAGAAATCCCTTCCCTATATGATTCCAGGTTAGCCTTGGCCACAAGGGAAGTTTGCATTAGATTTGGTAGTCAAGTGGAGAGGTATCATGATGCTCTGAAGTTCAGGGTAGGGCCAGCTCCTACACGTTGTCACTGATCTGCCAGATCCCTTTGTTTGCTTGAGACAGCACATCGTCCCCTAGCTCCTTCAGCTTCTCCATGCCCTCAGCCTGTCAAGATGGAACTCTCCAATGATGCAGGGTGCTAGCTTCTTTTGCAGGGCACCCACATCATCACGGTTGGAGGTGGTAAGGAACAGAGGTAAATTTCAGTTTGACCTCATGGCTTTCTGTTGTCCTTGAGAGTTTCAGTTTGTGCATGCTCTCTCTGCTTCACGTTCAGGGTTTCTTCCCAGAAAGACTGATTCTGCTGACCTACAGCAACTTCAGACCCACTCCCAGACACAGATGCAACAATCTTCCATACATGTCTTCACAGATCACACTTTTTTGGGGTAATACCAAAAATAAGTCCCTTATTCCATATCACTTCAAGAGGTACGCCTCTCTAATGGAATCATAACAGGTGTACTAAAAAGTATTTGAAAGTTATTCATCATCCATACATATTGTTTCATAAATAAGGAAATTGCAATTCATAGAAAATAGTAGTCAACATCATCACAGGAGTAATAGTAGTAAACATTTACCCAGGGCTTTCTAAGTAAATACTTTAGCATGTAAAGTCACCTAATCCTCATTCTAACTCTGTAAATTAGTGATATCGTTTTTCCCATTTTAAAGGCGAGTAAAACTGAAGCAGAGAGAATGTACATTTAAGTCTTGAGGTCATAGTTATTTAAATAGTGGAGTTAGTTAGAATTTGAATCAAAGCAGTTTGATTCACTCCAAGTTCTTAATCATAGCTTATCTTTGATGGTAGAGATTTTGTGGAGATGAACTGAAAAACAATTGTTTTCCAGGTCTCTATTTTCCCAGGCAATTGCTTAAACAATTCACAACTACTTATTGAGTATCTACTGGAGAGTCTGTCCTAGACAAGCAAGACAAACATGGCTCCTGCCTTCATGGAATCAGCATATATTTTGTTATACCTGCATTTGTGAAATGAGAATTGTGCTCCTGTTTGAAGCTATATCTATACTATCATTCTCACTCTTTCCCTCTATGTAGCTATATTTCATTGCATTCCAAACATAAATTTGTTAGAGGTGATTTGAGGAAAATCATAGGCATTTAGAGCAAATGTATGGAATCCTAAGAAATAATAAAAACTTTGTAGTTTTTAACATATTTAAAATAGAATTTGTATTTTAAAAAATGTAATCATTTCACATGAAAATTATGATACACATGGTTTGGAAAGAAAATTATATAGGTCCACTTTCTAATTCAGAAATGAATAGACAGGTCAAATATGTACTGTGGTTGGCCATACATTATCACGAATAAGCCACAGTAGTAGAAACCCTTTAGACACTTACACCTTTTGGAGAACACTGGTAGCGCTCACTCTGAAGATTCTTGATAACATGTGTAATTGACTATAAACTAGAATCAATATTAAACTTGGCTCTAGTGTGGAACTTCTGTTATCCAAGAATTGTCTTTCCAGGAAGCTCAATCTTCTATAACAAGTTCTAGCCTTTAAGTAGCCTTCTAAAATGAACCTTTCTATGCTGTGAAGAAGATGCCTTAAATGGCAATGAAAATCTTTAGGGCCTATCATTATGTTGCCATTCAGAAAGGATCTTTCTGCTGGCTGGTGGTGTCAATAAATGCCATTCTTTCATGCATTACTTGGGAGGTTTGTGAGAGAAGTGACAAGAGATAAATGAGACAAGAAGAAGAAAAGAGGTTCAGACAAGGTAAGAAAGCAATAAAATGAGATTCCATACAGAGGTAATTGCAGTTAGAAGTGGCAATAGGAGGGGTGAGTAGCAAACTGCGGGGGAGGGGAATGAACACTTGTGTTTGATTAGCCCTTAAATGCATAGATATCATTAAGGCTTAACTCTGGGTGAATTGTTAGATGAAGCAACCTCCTTTCCCTCCACTTTCTCTTTCCATTTGTGTAGCATTGAATCCTCCCTCTGCTCCCTGACTGATGCTTCCTCTTGCCAGATAGGATGACTTATCCATAGAATTTTCAAAAAGGACTGATTCTCTGTAATGTTGTCCTTTTTGCTCCCTTTTCTCTCTATGAATATCCTGGCTATTGAGAGCAAGGGTTCAGGAAAGGGGTGAGTTTAGAGAAAAAGATTCTGCCTTTGTTGTAGGGAAGTTCTGAGGTTGTCCAACACTGCCTATGACTGGGGGTAAACCAGTCTAATTCTGAGGTCCAACTTTGGGAAGTCTACCATTGACTAGGCTAGCTCAGGTACCATTATGTCAGGCTGTCCTGGAGCTTGGATGGAAGTATAGTCTGTTCTCTTACTGGTAGACCACAGGATATGTGGGAGTACTGAGGAGAAGTGGGAGATGTGCCTTATCTCATTCACTTGTTCCATTGTATCTCACAGGACTTAGAGCTGCCCAGTATGTGATACAACCACTGTATGAAGGCATGCGCTCATACCCCAGGGGTCCTATCAGACTGCAGTGCTGGAGAGTGACAATGGTGTTATCATGTTAACAGAAGGGGCCTCCCACTCCTCTGTCTAACCCTTATAATGCCCATGACAAGAAAGAAGGCATGTAGGGAAACTTGGACAGCTCTCTTCTAGGCTTTAGGGAAATATGCTCATTTTCCTTTTGGTTCATCTTTCCGTGACTTTTACCATTTACAGCGATGAGATTACAAGGACTAACTTTGGATCTGAGACAAAGGTTCAACCAAGCCTGCTAAGGCAAGCCTCAAGCAAGAGTGTCAAAAGGAAAACATATGTCTCTCACAACAGCCAGCCTAGTATGTGGCAGAGAAGACCAAAAGGGACTCGGGGCTAAGGCCTATCAAGTAACAAAGAGTATTTTTGCCTAGACTGTCAAGTTGTATCTCTCTCAGGACCCGTGATGGAAAAAGGCATCTGGTCAAGGATGGGGCACTTTTGTAGTCTGGCTATGTTTCCTTCTTTGTCTCAGAGATGGTTCTGATAAAACTGCTGCCTTTTTCTCATGAATAAATTAGCAGAAGCCCTGGGTTAGTGTCTAAGGAAAGAGACTCTAGCCAAAAGTGTGTTAATCTATTGAATTCTGCTACACCTTTTTTTTGGTAACACATGACATTCTCACTTATAGGATAAAAATCTATAGAATCTTATAGAGTAACACTGTAACTTCTCTCTTTGGGACCCTTTATTTTCAGCCTCACTTATATACTTGCAAAAAGTTCTCCAGGGCTTCCCTGGTGGCGCAGTGGTTGAGAGTCCGCCTGCCGATGCAGGGGACACGGGTTCGTGCCCCGGTCCGGGAAGATGCCGCGGAGCGGCTGGGCCCGTGAGCCATGGCCGCTGAGCCTGCGCGTCCGGAGCCTGTGCTCCGCAACGGGAGAGGCCGCAACAGTGAGAGGCCCGCGTACCGCAAAAAAAAAAAAAAAAAGTTCTCCAGTCTTTATCCATTTGTTTATTCAAACTGCTACTTTGAAAAGTTCTGCGAAGTGTTGGATTGTGCCAGTTAATCTCAGGCATGGTACTGTGTGCTTGCTTGGATCTGCAGCTCTCTGTGGCTTTAATGCTCTATTCTTTTTGTCTTCTCTTTGCTGGATGTGCTCTACTGACACAGGTGATGGTTACATTCTCCTCCTTAGATGGGAAGGGTTTCTCTCTTCTTTTATTTATTTATTTTTTTTGCGGTACGCGGGCCTCTCACTGCCGTGGCCTCTCCCGTCGCGGAGCACAGGCTCCGGACGCGCAGGCTCAGCGGCCATGGCTCACGGGCCCAGCCGCTCCGCGGCATGTGGGATCTTCCCGGACCGGGGCACAAACCCGTGTCCCTTGCATCGGCAGGCCGACTCTCAACCGCTGCGCCACCAGGGAAGCCCTCTCACTTCTTTATTAGAGTTAGTGTTGAAAACTAGCCCGCCCGTTGTATAGCACCGTGCACAGATTTTGATGTAGCCCCATTACAGTCATGGCAGGGGCACTGCTGCTAAGCGACTTCACACCCAGTATCACGTGGGATTTGGGATTTGGGGCCTTGGTTCCTGTGACTGTTGAAGGCGTTAGAAACAATAGGATAAGCCAAAATATGGTTCACAGCACATCTATGAGCCTAATAACATTGATTGTTCTGTAGATAATATTTTCTATAATATGTGGTATTTTCTTAAGTGTGTTCTAGAGAGCATGAGTTTTGAGACTTTTGGATAACGGTTCAACGAGAAAAGCATTTTGATACCGGGAAATGTTGCATATTATAACCACCTCATGGAAAATTATAACTATACTAGCATTTTTTGGTGGGGGGGGCTGCGTTGGGTCTTCATTGCAGCACACAGGCTTTCTCTAGTTGCAGCGAGCGGGGGCTGCGCTTCCTTGCGGTGCGCGGGCTTCTCATTGTGGTGGCTTCTCTTGTTGCGGAGCATGGGCTCTAAGGCTCTAGGCGTGTGGGCTTCAGTAGCTGTGTCACGCCAGCTGAGTAGTTGTGGCTCACGGGGTCTAGAGCACAGGCTCAGTAGTTGTGGTTCACGGGCTTAGTTGCTCCGTGGCATGTGGGATCTTCCTGGACCATGGATTGAAACCGTGTCCCCTGCATTGGCAGGCAGATTCACAACCACTGCGCCACGAGGGAAGTCCCAACTATACTAGCATATTAAAAGCAAGTAATTTTGCCATAAATAAACTGTTTTAATTTTTTAATCCAGTATTTCTGGATTTTATTTAAACACAGACTTTTCTTTCTTGTCATCAAATCATTTTTTCACATGGAAGATGATAATGAAAAGCAAAGTGCAGAACCATATTATTGGTTGTGCTCACATGAAGAAAGGAAATGGACATGTCTTTATATCCAAGGATGGGAAGGGTCAATGAGGCAATATAACATAGATTCATGCCCCTTGTTTAATATCAGGGTTAAGAAAGGGCAGTTATTGAAAGTCTTTGTAGGTTTTGAGTGGAAAAGATATGATTAAATACCTCATTGAGTGATGTGCTAAAACTGTGCTCTGAGGATCCTTTCCAGCCCCCCTGATGCATGTGGTGGACATTGCTGGGTTTCTTCAATAACTGCTTCTCCTATTCTGCCAGGCACGTGGAAGACTGTACTTCTCAGTCCTTTTACTTGTTGGCTAGGCAATGTGATGAGTACTGGCCAGTGAAATGTGGGCCGAAGTGACACATTTCACTTCCTGGTAAAGGAGAAAGGAATGAAGAGTCTGTGAAATTATCCAGTCTCTTTCTTTCCCTGTCCTTGTAATCAAGTCCATGAGCTTCTGAAAGTAAAGTAATGAGGTGGAGGAACCCCCTTTAAATTGGATCCTTGAGTGACTGTGAGGACCTTCATCTACCCCCCCCTTTTCCCACATCCCATCACTCTCACTCACCTAACTCAGACATATAGAATGAGCAAGAAACACTTGTTGACCAAAGTGACTGAGAATTAGAGATTACTTGCTACTGCAGCATAACTAAGCCTCCCCAGAGTACGTGTGTGTGTGTGTGTGTGTGTGTGTGTGTGTTGTGAGGGGATGGTAGTCCAGATCTCCATACTCAATGTTTCCCCTCTTTTTTTTTTTTGCGGTACGCGGGCCTCTCACTGTTGTGGCCTTTCCCCTTGCAGAGCACAGGCTCTGGACGCGCAGGCTCAGCGGCATGGCTCACAGGCCCAACTGCTCCACGGCATGTGCGATCTTCCCGGACCGGGGCACGAACCCGTGTCCCCTGTATCGGCAGGCGGACTCTCAACCACTGCGCCACCTGGGAAGCCCTGTTTCCCCTCTTTAAACCTCCTACCCAACCCTGCTGTACAATCAGAGAAACTATATGTTGGTTTGTTTACCATATTAGATGTCTAAAATTGTCAAATAATTCCATTGTTAAAAATATTGGAAATAATTGTTAAATATCATTCCTATTTTATGTTTAAGAATACTGAAGAACCACTCAAGCATACAACTCAGTAAAGTTACTTTTGACAGTGCAGAAGCAGAACTCAAATTCTTGTTTTGTTTTATATTATTTTAAGTTTATCTTATTTTGTTGCACTATAAAGTCAGCAGTTAATAATTTAAAAAATGAAAAAATAATACCAAACAACAGAAGAACAAAAATAGGCTCACCACCCAAAGACAAACACTCTTTGTTTTCTCACGTGTTTATGATCTTTTAAATCAATAATAATGGTAATAATCATCTGTATCTATTGAGTCCTTCCAGATGCCAGACACCCAGAAGTTAACGGCAAGGCTTTTGGAGTCTGCCTGGTAAGTAGCCATAGTCTCCTCTTATCAGCTGTGTGATCTTGTTCAACCCTCTGCCCATCAGATTCTTCATCTTTAAAACAGGGGTTTTACTGTGGTTTCATAAAGATTGAATAAATTTTAAAATATGTGTAAAATATTAATACTTGGAAGAATGCCTGGATTATTGTAAACACTTAATAACTGTTAGAAATTTTAATTTTAATCTTTTCCCCATTTAATTGTCACATCACGCCTGTGAAATAGGTATTACTATCTTTCTTTTATAGGTAATATAAAGAAGGATTAGGGAAATTAGTGATTTCCCACAGTCACACAGCCAACAAGGCAGCAGAGACTTATTCCAGAACCTGTTCTCTTAACTACTATAATATAAAAATATGCAATTTTTGTGCAACACACAAATGAGAGGTAGTCCTGTTTCTGATTTTTTCACTATTATAAACAAAATCTTGCATGCAGTGAATGTTACTGTGAATTAAATATCATTTTAATAAAGGTTTTTGTGTGTTTTTATAATTGTTCCTTAGGCTGGATTACCTGTAATGAGGGGAGGGGAGTGGGAAGTGAGAGAAATAGGTGAGGGAGATTAAGAGGTACAAAGTTCCAGTTGCAAAATAAGTGTCTTATTATCATGGTGATCATTCTGAAATGTATAGAAATATCAAATCACTATGTTGAGACTAACATAGTGCTGTAGGTTAATTATACTTCAAGAAACAAACAAACTTATAGCCAAAGAGATCAGATTTGTGGTTACCAGAGGAGGGGGACTGAGGGAGGGGGTATTAGACGAAGGTGGTCAAAAGGTACAAACTTCCAGTTATAAAATAAAGAAGCACTACGGATGTAATGTACAACATGATAAATATATTTTAACACTGCTGTATGTTATATATGAAAATTAAGAGAGTAAATCTCAAGAGCTCATCACAAGGAAACTTTTTTTTCCTTTTCTTCTTATTTTTTATCTGAATGCACTGATGGATGTTCACTAAACTTATTGTGGTAAAAATTTTATGATGTATGTGCTGTATGTCAATTATCTCAACAAAATTGGAAGAAAAAGAGGGAAAGAAGAAAGTGTTTTATTTTTAGATTCTTGACTCATACCCTTAAGACACTGTCTAAAATTGTTTTACCAAGCCCACCAGCTGTAAATAAAGATGTGCTGGGCTTCCCTGGTGGTGCAGTGGTTGAGACTCTGCCTGCCAATGCAGGGGACACGGGTTCGAGCTCTGGTCTGGGAAGATCCCACATGCCGCGGAGCAACTAGGCCCGTGAGCCACAACTACTGAGCCTGTGCATCTGGAGCCTGTGCTCCGCAACAAGCGAGGCCGCGACAGTGAGAGGCCCGCGCACCGCGATGAAGAGTGGCCCCCGCTCGTGGCAACTAGAGAAGGTCCTCGCACAGAAACGAAGACCCAACACAGCCAAAAAAATAATAATAATAATTAATTAAGTTTTTAAAAAAGATGTGCTATCAGAGAAAAATAATTGCTGTTCTGATTTAAAAGGAGAGGTGTTGGTGGTTAATCAACTAGATTTATAAAAAAAAAGGATCTCATTTTAATTTGCAGTGGCTTCAATGCTCATTCTTTAACAACATTTTATTTAATATTATATTTTATATAATCAGGTGCTTAAATAGACGTATTATATGGCCCCAAGTCTTCTTTAATTGAACCAGGAATTTAAAGTTTCTGCATGGCTTTATCCTCTGCCATCTTTTCTCCTCACAGCACATTCACTCCAGGGGACAGCATCCTCACCTGAGACTTATCATCGTTATCCTGCCAATGTCCAAATATCCAGATCTCCAAATCTCCAACCCAGATCCTTCTGCTCAGTGCCACCCCAGATATCCACATATGCTCCGAAAAGTACCATCTGGTTATTCCTTGTGTACCTTGAACCCAAATTTTCCAATGCCTCATTCATCTTTACCTCCAGACTAGTTCCTCTTATTTTGTTCCGTATGTGGTGACTTAGTGATTAAAAAAAACATCTATCAGATTGCCCAAATTTGAAATGAATTTCTTTTCTTGATTTTTCTCTTTCCCTCACACTCCAAGGCACATGGGTGCTGACCCTCAAATATCTCTAAAATTAATTTCTTCTTTTCCCCTGTACCAGACATGTTTCATCCTTTGCCTGGAATCAATGAACTCTGATCTCCCTTCCTGCTATCCAGTTCCCACATAATTCAACTTTTGCGCCACCTCCAAAATGACAGAAGATAGCCATCCTATCACACCACCCCCCAGTAAAAAATTCCTGATGTGTTCTTTCCTTTGCTTATATGACAAGACCTAATGTTCATCTGTAAATCTGACGGAGTGCCCACCTCCAGCATCACCCTCTGCCACCTCTGCCCCCCTCTTTCCCACCTCCACATGCGCTACGCTAGAGCAACAGTTTTGAAGTCTGACGGTACATTAGAGTCACCTTGGGAGCTCTTAACAAAGACCGTGCCACGACACCATGCCCAGAGCCTAAGGGTTTGAGTGAAACCTAGACACCGGTATTTTTAAAAACCGTATCCAGGGATTCTAATGTACTGCCAGCATAAGACCCACTTCTCACTAAATTAAACTATTGTAATTTCCTCAATTTTCTTTTTCTGTCTTGCCTTTCTGCCAGGGGTGCCCTTGCTTATCATTTCAATCTTACCTCTATTCATCTTTAAGCACTCAGCTGAAGTTACATGAGGGGAGAGAGAGTTGGAGTGACTTCGGCACTGCCCCCGCCCACATATTGGCCATGTCCCTTCCATATTTTCTCTCTGTGAACGCCTGACAGTTTATCAATCTATGAAGTGCTATGCAAATACAATTTCAAGCCAGCCACTTGTGACAGACTGCTGCCCCTAAGACTCTCCTAGGCAGTTATTCCAAATCTACTGGTTCAAGTGCTACAACCTCAGCAAACTCTTTTTTCTCCATTGGGTAGACTGGGGTGCCCCTACCTTAGGTGTACCTGGCACCTTGCCTTCTGGCAGCTCTTTGATGACTCTTGTGGCCATGCTGTACAGTAACTCCTCGTCTGCATGTTTCTAGGGCCACTGGATGCTATAGCACTCTAAGGGGGCTGCAGCAGAAGCATCTCGGCCATCTTTGTTTCTCTGTAGTCTGGCATAGCATCTGGCTATATAATAGAGACTCAATAACTGTTTATCCAATGTCTTTGTTAATCAACCCAGCTGCTGCTGGTTGACTACTACAAGCTCTGCAGATCTCCAAGGGACTTAGGTAGATGAGGAATCAGTCATAAGGAAATGACTCTCTGCCCTCCTGAATCTTGGCTTACCTACCAAGTTCACCTTAGGGTTGTGTTGCATTTCCATTATCAAACTTTATTTTGTGTATCTGGAAAAAATCCTTTCCATGTGTTAGGGTTTAAGTGAAATAGTTTCAACCCTTAAAACATTGATTCCTGCTTCTGGAGTATGGACTATATACTTACTCCATTCTTTTTGCTGTTCAGGAGTTTGTGATACATAATAAGTCCAGGATGTGCATTTCTCCAGTTTCTTTACATCTAAATAAATCAAATTAATGAAAAGTCATTACTTACTCTGTTTTTAATAAGGCTTTTAGTCTTTAAACTGGGATAGGCAGAAAAGTCCAATTTATTTCTGCTTTTCTTCAGAGGAAATGTGACCCTTAATCTTAATTAGCTTGTAGGAGTGTGTTTCTTTACTCTATAATTTCAACATGACTGAAAATGTCTGAGTTTGTTGGTTGACAATGCTTATACTTGACCCTGTGCACTCTGATAAGGCCCTATTAAGCAACAATCTTCACCTTGGGTTGGGGGTTAATAAAAATAATACTAATAGTACTACGACTAATACAATGATTGCCTACTATGGACCAGACAGTGAGCTAAGGGCAGGTAATGCATTATCTTATCTAATACTTATTACTGAAGTTCAAAGTAGTGAAGTTATCTCTTAGTGTCACATCCTTACTAAGCCATGGAGCTGGCATTGCAGGGTTGAGTTGAACACAAAGCTGAGCTCCCTGAAAGGCTGCCAGGTCTATGACTAATGCATAGAAACATGGTGCTGCACCTCTCTAACCTACGAGTGGAAGCTGATGGACACATCCCAGAGGTGGCTGCAGAGAGTTCTCATGCCCCTCCCCGGCCCGATCCGGTAACCATGAGTCACCCAATGCACGAAGGTATCTGAGCTTTCTCTGCACAAGTATCTTGAACCAAGATATTTTCTTGTGGTTTTGTATTGATTATTTACAAAGCACATAGTAAAGTAATAAAGAGGTATTGTTTAAAACATGATATGAGTCATTGTGCTTGGTAAACTTGACCTTTGTGTCTTTGCATTCTGGGAAGGGTTATCTTTCAGCTAAGAAACACAGAGAAAGGATTTGTGATTGCCAACTAAGGACTGTATTTCTTGAAAGTTCGTCCCTTAAAAGCAGAATATATAGTTTCAAGACAATTTTGAAAGGGAATTTTAGATTCAGAGCTGGTTGCCCTATAATAACTCACACTTTTAGTTTTGTAAAATATGTTAGTTAATTTATTAATTAGTTAAAATAGGCTTAATTAGTATTGTCCTAATTCCACATAGATCATACATGCCTGTTCTGTCATGTCTATGTCAACTTCTATTTTAGGATACTCAAGAAATATCATTATTGATTCACGTTTTCAAGAAAAATTAAGTATATTTCTGAGTGTTAGTGATTCCACAAAATAAGAAATCTCTCTTTGGCGGTCACTTGGTGGTACGTACTTGCTTTAGCATGTAAAATGTCATATACTGTGTTAACACTAGGAGAGCTGTATATGATTAGTGATTTTCTGATGATGGGGGTGGGGAGACAGAATGGAAACACTGTATTGGACTCAAAGCATGTGCTCTATTTTAATTAAAAGTGGACTCATTCTCCCAATGGAAATCATTTTATAGCACTCTGTATAAAGGATGAAATTGCTTTCATTTATCATAAAGTTTTCCCCCAAGACAGCTTGATTTCTGTAACTAGTGTAATACTTATTCTTTTGTTTAAATTTCATGCTATCAAAGAAACTGAACCACATTCCTCAAGGATGACTAATTGTTTGATAAAGATGTTATAGTGAAGGATCTTTCTCTCTGACTCCACTTTCCCTCTCTCCTTCCCTCTCTCTCTCTCTCTTTTTTTTTTCTGGTCTACTTTCAGGAATTCTCATTGAGTGTAAACAGTCTACTATGAATCCTCTATGAATGTACGTGAGCTCAATTTGTGCCTAAAATCAGGCTTACTGTCTGATATCCCAAGCTTACAATTTGAAAGAAAATTTAAGTTCAGTCCATACCAACAACAATAAGAACAAGAAGTGATTGTATTTTGGCAATACAGTATCCTTTATCTGTGTTATTAAACCACTTCACATCATTCCGTGTCTTGTGGTACTCCCTCCCTCTAAAATTAAACACACATGAAAGACACCTGGTTTTACATTTTGAAGTGAAATATAAACCAGATGGATTTTGTTGAAAACGTGGTCCTCGACTCATGCTGAAATGGGAAGTTGGTTTTTGTAAATGACATCTACAAATACACACTTAAAAGGCAGCTTTTGTTGGTCAGATGTTAGGGCCCTTGGGGTTTTGGCCTGTCCCAAGAAGTTGTCCTATAGAATATTTGGCCTCCTTGCATTGGAAGATAAGAAAATATAGCTTCTGTTGAGACCTAGTCTTCAAAGTACAAAAGTGCTATTTTTTTAACCTAATTTTGAGACAGTATCATTGCTTTAGCATACTAATTCAAGTCATAAAGTGGCAGGGAAATTTTAATCTTAACATCTTTTTCAAATTAGTGATATAATCTATATGTGGTAAATTACAATATTAGCTTATTTTTGAGGGCCTACATTGTGCTAAGCCCTGAGTATGCAATGGTAAACAACCAGATTTGGTTCTTACCCTCATGCAGCTTAGTCTTGTGAAACTATTTTGTTCATTGTTTAAAAACAAATCGATAATTAGTTGCAGAGAAGAAAACTAGCACATGACAAGTACTAACTCTGTACTAGAACTGAGCTAGGATTTTTCCCTCTTGTTTAAACTTCCCAAGAGCCTTGCAAGATAGTTACCATGATCCTTGTTTTATAGATAGGAAAACTGAGGCTTTGAGAGATGAAGTAACTTGCTTAAGGTCACACAGCTAGTAAATTAGTAAATGGCAGAGCGAGCACTAAAATCCAGGGCTGATTCCATAGATCAACAGCTCTCCTAAGTTTAGTGCCATCTCTGCTTTATAGAATTTTGATTCAGTAGTTCAAAAAGTGCCCCTTCCTCTGCTCCACTAAATGATCTAACTTTATCAAAAGAAATAATATACTGTAGAACACAAAGTACTGGATTGAAAATATGGAAATCTGCACTCCCAATATTGTCATTGGCCATTAGAGCTTCGATATTTTTTTCTTTGACTCTAGTCGTAGGGCTGAAGAAATTGAGTAAATGCACCTAACAGATTTTAAAACTAAAAATCCATATAAATAGGAGGGACCCTTTTTTCTTTTAAGCTTAGAAAAGAGGCCAATATTTAACAATTGCTTTCTGATAGTTTTGATTATTTGATGGTGTGGCCAGGCAGAGGTCTTTGCTGGGTAAGATGGGACTTCATGAAAGCTGGTTTCCACTCATTTCTATTTTTATTCCAGAGAGTCACCCTCGGTGGATGCTCAAATCCTTCCAGGCCAACTAACGTAAAACTTAAAGCTCATTTTTTTTCATATACTTCTTAAATTCTCTCTATAGCCTACTCGCCAAGGGTGTTCTAGCTTTTCCTTTGAATATCTGCAATAATAGGGATCTCACTATCTTCTGGAAGAGTTCACTCGAACATTTCTGTTTAGTTCTAATAATCAGGTCATTTTTCCTCAAAATATGACAATGCACATGTCGTTCCCATGTACAGGGTATATTTACTTACCATTTTGTGTAGCGATTGTTCAAATCTACCCCATACAGTCTTCTGTGTGGCAGCCATTCAAATTGACAACTATTTAAAAATAACTATCATGATCTCTATCTGTTACTTCTGTTAAATATCCCCAATACCTTCACCTGCTCCTGGAATAACAGAACCTTGAGTTTCTTCACTTGAAACAAAGATGGTACCGACAGAGCTAAGCCCCACATTCCCAGTGTAATTTTATGTAAATAGTACACCAGTTCTAAACCCTTTCCTTTTATTCTAATATAGTCCCTATCTTTTTAGCAGTAAGGTCTAAGTTCATGTTAGTTTATTTTGGAAGTCACTTCTTAATTTTGGCTAAAACTGAGTTTACTCTCACTTAAATTCCTGTGCTTCTTGCCTATGCTCTTGTTTAAATTCTCAGCATTACCTTCAGTGTCGCTCTTTGGATGTTTACTGTCAGCCTAATTTTATTTCCATTTTATATTAGTCAATTTTTTTCTCCCTACTTGCTTTTAAATTTTCTTTTTTTGGTGCCCTGTAGTTTTATTAGGTTAACCCTAGCTGTAGATTTGCTGTCTTTCCTGAATCTAAGCATTTATACCTTTTTCGGTTCTGTAACTTTCTCAGCCATTTTATCTGCAATGGTTGCCTCTCCCATATTCTCTGAATTTTCTTTTCCTGATTCTCGAATATGATATGTTAGACTATTTCACTGTATCCTCTATGTCTCATTACCTCTATTTTATTTTTGTGTTGTGTTGTATTTTGACTACTTTATTCAGATCTATATTTCTTGCATGGAGGTTTTTTTTAGCTGAATTTAAATTTGGGTATTTCTAGGGATTTTCTACTAGCTCACTTGTATTTTTACCCTTTGATCTAATAAGTCCACTTTTGAAACTTCACATAAATGTACAAAGGTTTGTGTATCAGGATGTTTCTTTCAGCATTTCATATAAACAAACTGAATTTCAATCGATAAGAAATTAAAGAGGCACTATTAATAGATTGTTATGCAACTGTTAACAAGAATTAAGTGCGTGAGTCTATATGCATACATATATACATATATGTGCATCTATATATTCTATTTATATTCACATAGAAAATATCTAAAAGGATAGTCAAGAAACACTGAAGAGTGATTATATTTGAGAAGTGAGTAGGAGTCCAGAAGGAGGGGAAAGAATCCTGTAAGTTTTACTTTACAGCTTTCTGTCCTGTTTGATATTTTTCTAAAATTGTTTTATACAGAGACTATGCCTTTCTATATTTAAAATATAATTTTAAAACATCCTATTAAATTCAACTCCTCACCCCATTTATCTTTTTTTTTTTTTTGGTGGTGAGGCAGAGACCTGACAGATGGTCAATGGGTTAGATAGCCTCCTTTACATCGTGTCATCTGAAAATTGGTTAAACATGAATTCTATAACATCATCAGTCATTGGTAAAAGTTTGGAATGTCTTTCAGAAACCTCCTTCCAGGGAAGGCTTATCAACTCGTAACCATGGCATAAAGGAAAATGGTCTGAACCCATATTTTCCTTTCCTTTCCTCTCCTCTCCTCTCCTGTACTCTCCTCTCCTTTCCTTCTTCCTTCCTTCCTTCCTCCCTTCCTCCCTTTCTTTCCTTCCTTCATTCCTTCCTTTCTTTATTTCTTTCTGTCATATATAAATTTGTGTATGTATGTATAACATATCAAGCACTCTGCCAAGCATATTATTTCTTTTAGACAAATTAAAAGCATGAAAATACTGACACATTTGTCCCTTGTGCATAAAAAAAATCTGCCATCATCTTTCCTGTAGTATCGTGGCAGGCTCCGCGGCCATGGCTCACGGGCCCAGCCGCTCCGCGGCATGTGGGATCTTCACGGACCGGGGCACGAACCCGTGTCCCCTGCATCGGCAGGCGGACTCTCAACCACTGCGCCACCAGGGAAGCCCCATTTCACCATTTTTTAAGTGGGTAAACCAGTCTGAATAAATAAATATAATAAGAGGAGCCTAAACAAAAATTAATGTATTATTTTTCTTATAGTTGGTAATTCCCGGTTCCCTGACTGTGGTTGAATTAGGCTTCACAAATAAACGACAAAATTTTGTGATTTTAGAATCAAGTCTACCTGAAGTAATGTTTACAGACAAAAACTGGTCAGCAATTTTGACTAATTTGAGTGCTGAAACTAAATTCACATATATTCCGTAAGTTAAAACTAACCAATGTTTACAAGAAGGGATTGATTTTTTTTTTCCAGCTAAACTACCCCGTAAAGTAACAAAAAAATTTTTATCTGGTTATATATCTGACCCAATGTATGTAAACAAAAACATCTTTTGTTTCTTCTAAACTGATAAGGCTGTAAAGCTTAATGTAATTATGCTCACTGTGCTTAAACATTTTACATGATTTATTTTTTATCCTTGGTATAAATCTAAATTAGAGGAATTAATGTTGTTAATTCCATTTTGCAGGTGAGAAACCGAGGTTTGAAAAGGTTAACTGTCAGGCTCAAGGTCACCTAGATAATAAGTGGCAAATTTGTCATTAAAATGGAAATCTAGATCAGTGCTGGAGTCCAGCTCAGAACCATTATACCAAATAGCTTTTCAGTATTCTCAACTTTCACATGTTAGACAGATGTGATACTGACTGGTTTGGAGACTCTATGCTAAGGAAAAAGTCAAGTTTGCAATTCCGTCCTAACCTACTGATATAGGAAGGGTTTTACAAAGGCAAGTGCTTGGCTAATCGTGGCCCACAGTAGAAATCACAAGGGTGTTACAGGTCAACAGTTATGGGGGAGAATTTCAGAGATGCTTGTACTAGGTCTGGTTCTAATTAGTAGCTCATTGTGAAGAATACTAAACACAGACAGGCACTCAAGATTAAATGAAAAGATGAAAAGGCCATTTTATCTAATGGAAACCTTTTAAAAATTGTCCTGAATAAATTGTTGCATACTTAACAATTTTCTCCTGCTGTTTATTACAGGATGTTGCCAAAGTTTGCCTATTTTGTGCACAGCCAAAAGTTTTGCAATTTCCCTCTGATCTGAAAACATTCTTGTCAGATTTTCTTTTGCATCATCAACTTTTCCAGACATCACACAGTTAAGTCAATTAAAATAAAGTTAATTGGTATTTTTGTCCTTTGTCAAATTAAATCATTCCATATGGAGGGGTTTGCAGATTGCTGGAGATGTCTTTTGGGAAGGCAAGAGTTCAGAGGTAAAGGCCAAGGAACTGTTTCACTCCTTTGGAAAAAAATAAGTGACCCCTTTCAAAAAAGAAGAAATGTCATTTTAAAATAATCTAGGTGCCAACCTTGGAAAAATAATTTCTTGAGTTTTGTAAGATTTTACTTAAATGTGCCCACAGAGGAATGTAAAAAACTAACCATCACAGAGAAGTCATCTTGAGAGATTGTTCTCTTTCATAAATGTTGAATCATATTATTTTATTATTCATGTTCTTTGTTTAATTCTTAAAATACATATTTGGAAGCTGAGCTATTTTGTGGTGAATTTATGTAAATTTTGGTTAAAAAATATCCACATGTTCATATAAGTTCTTGACCTTTCTCATAAGCCCTTGCATGTGGGTTTCTGAATTTATTTAGGTGGTTCAGGGACCAGAAATGGTTACAGATTCACTGTGTTCTTCCTTTTAATCAAAATATGAGGCTGCACTGGTAATTGTTATTTTAACCATTTAAATAATAAAAGCTACCATTTAGTATACCTACCATGTATAGGGTGCTGGAATGTAAAATAAGTTTGTACATTTTTTCCGCTTAACCCGAATCGTAGTCTTATGATGTAGGAATTAGTCCCATGTGGAAACTGAGGTTCAGACAGGTTAGGTAATTTGCTCAGCATCACACAGCTTTAAGTGGGAGGGGTTCAACCCATTCTCTGTATGTGAAAAAAGTTATCTTCCAGAGCTTGCTATCTATCCTGAATATAGTTCTTAGTATAGGCACAGAAATGATCAAAAGATTATATTTATTGGTAGTGAGAATTGACTAGGTGTTTGGACAAATAGAGACATGGCCAAATGACTGACCTGAATGAAAAGGAAAGAAGTATGTAGAATGGGACCTTTTAAACAAATAATCGTGTCTGACCTGGGGGCAAATAAGCAGTGTCTTTGGCCGCAACAGGAAAAGTGCAATAGGAAATTCACAATAGGAAATGTGCAATAGGGAATGTACAATAGCGAAAGTGCAATAGGAAATGTGCAATAGGAAAAGTGCAATAGGAAATGTGCCAAAAAGAAGGCAACAGTGACTGAGAGAACACTGAGGAACAGATTCTGAGTCAGGAAACATCCATCTCTTGCCAGAATTCTGGTCCACTGGGTTATTTTGATTCTGATCATCTTTTAAGAATTTTTGGCGCCATTTTTTTTTTTTCCAAAAGAAAAGTATACTCCATTGTTACTAGATCTTCTACCATCAGAAGAAATTTACTATCTTTGGGAACATTTTATACCTTGAAAGCTTTTCTCCATGGAATTCATCTTTAAGGATTGTTTTTATTCATTATCTCTCTAAAATTTTCCTCTGTAAAGAATCTGCAAAAGAATGTATTTCTGGAATAATATTTAGGATAATATTTGGCATATGCTCTGTGCTGCAGTGATATCAGTGATAAGAAAGGGATGTAGGGTATTAGAGATCCAGCTGTAGCTCTCATTACAAAGCAAAAAAATAAATTGAGATAACCTTTAAGAATTAAATCAGATCACATTGCTTGCTGCTCAAAACCCTCCGCTGCTTCCCACAGCGCCTGGAAAAAAACCCAGTTCCTTAAACTACACTGTGAAGACCTGCAGGACGCAGTTGCTGCGGACTTCTGCAGCCACCTTGGCCACTCCCAGCCCGACTCCCTCCACGCTGACCTCTTCTCTCCCAAGGACACCAAGCACATGCCTGCCTCTGGGGCCTTTCATTTGCTGTTTCCTCATCGAGAACACTCTGTCCCCAGAGGCTCTGCCTAGTTCACTTCTTCACATTAAAGTCCCCTTAAAGTCCTCTTCTCCTTATTGTCTGACTACTTTCCCTGAAATGGCCCGCCCCCTTATCCTCTGCCCCTTCATGCTCACATCCTACCTTGCTTTATTTTCTTAATAGCCTCCGTCATTATCTGAGACTATATCTCAGATATAGTCACATTATTTATGTGTCAATGAAGTCTCCCCCAGAAAAATATAACCTCAGTGATGTAAAGAATATGTTACTGTTCCCAGTCTAGGGCTGTATGTACATAATGTCTATTCATTGTATTCATTAATAAACAAACAAAAAAACAAATAAATGTTGCAGGAGGTGACTTCTAACTCCCTTTCCACTCTGCCAGTTAGTGCGCTAATGTCTCCATGTTTCCAAATTAAGGCCAAGGACAAAGAGAAAGCTTTGTCTCTTATCAAATGAATGTTTGTTTTCTAAGTCACTGCTTCCTCTCTGGGTTTTGGACATGAGAATGTCCTCTGCTTTCAGGGGAAACACCGTCCCCAGTTATTCATTGTTTATCTTCCATGATGACTTCCTAAAACTATTTTTCCATCTTATTACTGGGATCTCCCAGCCACACCTCCCCTACCCCACCCTGGACTGGGCTTTGTAGTTATTCTGCCTTGTTTATGGTGAGAGTTCCAAAAATAAATTTGGGTAGTCTGTTGTTTGTCCCAGCTCCACCAAAATGTTAATATGATACCTCCTTCCCCCAAGCCACAGATCAAAACTCCCTCAAATAGGCTTCCACACATCTACCCAGATATATGCTCAGCCTTCTTGCAACACTAGTGTAATTGCTTCCATTTTGGGATGTGCATTTAATTGGTGCTGGTTTCCTGACAATCTTGTCTTTCTAGACCTGATCTTCAGTTACTCCTGGCATGCTTGCTAGTAATATATTCTGCTCAATGATGCATATTAATCTCTAGTTGGGGATGGCCCTTTCACTTATCATTGGTTATTGCTTTTTTTTTTGAGGCACCCTCCTAAAAATGTTGGAACAGTTTTCCTTTCTCCTTCCTTATTTGAGAGTTTCAGTTTGCTTTCTGGGAACCAGGCCCTAATTCCCACTCACTGTTTTATGGAAGGGAACTAAGAACTTTCAAGCAAATAGAAGCTGGGAAATTGCCTTAGCATTCCAAAGACCTGGGATGGAAATGATGAACAACCTTTGTCAGGATCATCAATAGGTTGCAGTCAGCATTTAGGGTGTGACAGAATCAGGGATGAGACCTTAATATCATAGAAAAATAAAAATACTTGAGTTAGTTCAGTTATTAATATTCTATTCAATTACCTATCAGAGTGACTAGCATAATATTGAGGGTATGACACAGTGATGTCGCAACTGAATTGTTCATTTCTTGTAATAAAATGCTTACTTTGTTTCTTTGCTATCCATGGTGCCACTACAGCATTTTCCACACAATGGGTGCTCCATAAATATGGACTGGTTGGAATCTGGAATTTCAAGTGTCATAACCTAGGGGTTATTGTCTCCTCATAATTGCGACTGTGAACTACAAATGAAGCTAAAATTGGATCTCTACCTTGAATCAATTCCATTCAGCTCCTGGTCTAAGTCGCATAGCCTAAACCCTTAAGGTAGAAATTATCCTTTTTTTTTTTTTTTTTAATAGCTCCAAGTCTATTATTTAAGGCCAATAAACAGTGGTTAATAATGGAGAAGTCTTAAATTTCAGATATGTTTTCAGAGACTAAACCTAATAATATTATTAAGTGGAAGCAAAGAAATATTATTTGTTTTGGTGGTAGTCATTAAATATCTAAGAGAGCACACATATCAATAATGGTTTTGTGGTTTGACTCTTCTTCCTTAAATATAGGAAAAGGCACTGAAAATAGTACAATAATTTTTTTTAATGCTTAGAGTCTCCCTTTTAAATAAAGCAGATATTTGTAGCATTCTAAATCAGATTTCAGATATTTGGGGAGTGCTTCTTCTTAAGAACTTTAATAAAATACAGCTCACCGTAATGAAATTTGTGTTACTGTTAAACACTGCTATATCTATAATCAGTGTCATTAAAAGGTGAGTGAAATGAACCTTGGAAAATAAATTGAGTAAACCAGGCAAAATTTTCTCTTCTGAAAGAGTTAAGAGTATATATAACTTAATCAGTATCTAATATTTCAGGTTTTTTTAGTTCCATAAACAGCTATTTAGCTTGTGTCAAACACTGAACTTGGATGTAGGTTTACAAAATGACTAAAACTTTCGTCCCTGCCTAGGAGGAGTTTATAAGAGAGAGGAGTGGTTTCAAAGTGGGGTTGCTACACCAGAGGGTCTGTAGAACAGGACTTTGATCACAGGGAGAAACACTAAAACATTTGTTTCTGTTTCTATGTATACCATTTTAATTTTTTTAGTAATAAAAAATTAATCAGTAAAATATAAATTCTAAAGATGTCCAATCAAAGAAATTAAGACTTGTCATCCAGATGGCCCCTGGTGCCTTGACTCTCTCACATTTAGTATGAGGAATTTTGAGGAAAGTCATCAGAACATATAAAAATAAATATCTCTACCTTTGTCTAACATATAAAATACTAAGACACACAACCAGACTACAATATGAAATACACAAAGAACTATTTTTTTTTAATAAACCACCAAAGGAAAGATGTAGCAGAGATGGCGCATTCTTAGCAGAAAATTATTTCCTTAGTAAAACAACGTTTTGTGGAAATAACCGTGAATTGTAACCACTGATTAAGCAGCTGTTTTACACTGGAATTTTTCAAAGGGATTCCACGGAAATGTTGAGGAGAGAACATCATTTCCTGATTTCTTCATAGGTAAGCTATTTAGACAAAAGGGGGCATAAATCCAGAAATGCTTAGATTGCATAAACTCTTAAAGAATATACTCTGTATAAAAACAAGGGGAAGGGGAGGGTGGGAATGAACTGGGAGATTAGGATTGACATATGTACACTACCATGCTTAAAATAGATAGCTAGTGGGAACATGCTATAAAGCACAGGAGGCTCAGCTCGGTGCTCTGTGACGACCTAGATGGGTGGGAGGGAGGTCCAAGAGGGAGGGGATATAGGTATACATATAGCTGATTCACTTCATTGTACAGCAGAAACTAACACAACATTATAAAGCAATCTTACTCCAATAAAAACAAACAAAAAAGAAGTATTTTAAAGAGTCTACTATTTCTAGATGCCTTGTTTTTTTTTTTTTTGGAATATAATTCCTTTACAATATTGTGTTAGTTTCTGCTGTACAGTGAAGTGAATCAGCTATATGTATACCTATATCCCCTCCCTCTTGGACCTCCCTCCCACCCCCTGCATCCCACCTATCTGGGTCGTCACAGAGCACCGAGCTGAGCTCCCTGTGCTATACAGCACGTTCCCACTAGCTATCTATTTTACACATGGTAGTGTATTTATGTCAAACCTAATCTCCCAATTCATCCCACCCTCCCCTTCCCCCACTGTGTCCACATATCCGTTCTCTACATCTATGTCTCTATTCCTGCCCTACACATAGGTTCATCTGTACCATTTTTCTGGATTCCACATATATGCGTTAATATATGATAGTTGTTTTTCTCTTTCTGGCTATTGAGATAGGGAGTAGTCATAAAAATCTTCTGTATAAATATGTTACAACTGGAAACACAAAATACTTTAAAGAAACTTCTAAGTGTTGGACTTAAAGCTAATCTACACACTTCTTTTTTTACTGAAGTATAGTTGATTTACAATATTACATTACTTTAAGTGTACAGCATAGTGATCCAATATTTGGATAGATTATACTTAAAGTTATAAAATATTGGCTATATTCCCTGTGCTATATCTTTGTAGCTAATTTATTTTCTACATAGTAGTTTGTACCTCTTTATCCCCTACCCTATCTTGGCCTGCCCCTGTTCCCTCACCCCATTGGTAACCACTAGTTTGTTCTTTACATTTGTGAGTCAGTTTCTGTTTTATTATATTCATTCCTTTGTTTCATTTTTTAGATTCCACATATAAGTGACAACATACTGTATTTGTCTTTCTCTGTCTAACTTTCTCTAGGCATAATATGCTTCAGGTCCATCCAGGTTGTTGCAAATGGCAAAATTTCATTCTTTTTTATGGCTGAGTAATATTCCATTATATATATAAAATGTATATAATTTTCCATTTTATATATATAATATACATGTAAATATATGTATATATATGTATGCCACACCTTCTTTATCCATTTGACTACTGATGACACTTAAGTTGCTTCTATATCTTGGCTATTGTAAATGAATGCTGCTATGAACATGGGCTGCATATATCTTTTCGAATGTGTTTTCATTTTCTTCAGGTATATGCCCAGGAGTGGAGTTATTGGATCATGTGGTAGGTCTATTTTTAATGTCTTGAGGAATCTCCATACTGTTTTCCGTACTGGCTGCACCAATTTACATTCCCACCAACAGTGAACTAGGGTTCCCTTTTCTCCATATCCTCACCAACATTTATTATTTGTGGTCTTTTTGATGATGGCCATTCTGACAGGTGTGAGGTGATATCTCATTGTGGTTTTTATTTGCATTTCTCTGATGATTAGGGATGTTGAGCATCTTTCCATGTGTCTGTTGGCCATCTGTATGTCTTCTTTGGAAAAATGTTTGTTCAGATCCTCTGCCCATTTTTTAATTCTTCTACATAAAAGAGTATTCCAAATTTGTTGATGATAAATGGATATCACTAGTACGACAACTAATGGATTTTTTAAAAATCACGTATTTATTCTAAACAAAATTGATATTCAAACAAATATTTGTTATGGAAAAATCATTTTGAAAAAGAATGTTAAGAAGTTTTTCCAGGTTAAATGATTTTGTTTCTGAAAGTGTTTTGCATGTGTTTACTCTGAAACATTAATCTCTGCACATTTAAGAAATATTGGAAACATTTTCTTCACTTGTTAAAAATCTTACAAATAGGGCTTCCCTGGTGGCACAGTGGTTGAGAGTCCGCCTGCCGATGCAGGGGACGCGGGTTCGTGCCCCGGTCTGGGAAGATCCCACATGCCGCGGAGCGGCTGGGCCCGTGAGCCATGGCCGCTGAGCCTGCGTGTACGGAGCTTGTGCTCCGCAACGGGAGAGGACACAACAGTGAGAGGCCCACGTAACGCAAAAAAAAAAAAAAAAGATGCAGGACTTGGGTGGGGGAGAATTTTGTGTTTGAGGAATGTGATTTACAACAGTCTGGCTGCAGTATATTGCTGGTCCAGCTCCCAGCACTTTAGCATCCCAGGGTCGATGAAGAAGGTTGCCATAGGGACAATGGGATCACTAATGTGCAGTATGACTGGAGATGTGATCTCCATGACCTTGACTCTGCATAAGACTCTAGGACCTCCACACTATGCTGTGGTAGGGGAGCCCCCAAAGTGAGTGAAGTGATTTCCTTGCTGATTTGATGGGGATTTGAAGATAAAATTAAGCTGATTAAAACATATAATGTATTATATAATTACATTACCACAATATAAAGTATTCTGATATTTCTTGCTTGTCTGGCCTTGTGAATTGAGACTTATAATACATACTTAAATTATCACATTGATTCTGACAATGATACTGCAAAGGAAAAAAAAGCAAGTAAAGATTATTATTATCCATGTTTAATAGCTGAGGAAACAATTTCAGAGAAGGTAAGAGAATTTTCCATGGTAAATATGAGGGCTAGGTTGTTGGCCTAGATCTTCTGAAATATATTCACCTGAGATATTTATCTACAGATATCTGTCCTCTGTTGAAGATTCTTTCTTGAGACATTAACTATATATATGACAATGTTTTATTGAATATGCACCATTTCCAAAACACTAGATCTATTTCCTGATCAGCAGAGTATTATTATACCGTTTGTTTCTCATGCATGATAGGCAAAATTCTTTGCTGGCCTCTAAGATTCTTTACCCTGTGTTTTACTTGCCCAGTATAATCCCCAGGGCTGTGCATGTGATGGATTTCACTCCTGTCTCTGACCTCTAGACCCAGATTTACAGGGCTCATGTGATTAGGTCAAGCGCATACAGATAATCTGTCCTGAGAGTGGCCAAGTATGGCCACCAGCTCACACCCAGTAAGAAAAAGAGACTTCAGTTCTACAACCTCAAGAACATCATTCTGCCAACAGTGAGCTTAGATGTATCCTGAGCTCCAGGTGAGGTACAGCTTGCTGAAGCCTTGATTTTGACCTTGTGAGACACTGAGCAGAAAGCTCAGAAAAATAATACAAAAGGACGTGACAGTTTGAAATAAATATTTTGATAAAATGTTTCTTGGAGAAAACAAATAAGGTTTTCATGTTGCAAAACAATGAAACATA
Source organism: Lagenorhynchus albirostris (assembly GCF_949774975.1). Taxonomy (NCBI): domain Eukaryota; kingdom Metazoa; phylum Chordata; class Mammalia; order Artiodactyla; family Delphinidae; genus Lagenorhynchus; species Lagenorhynchus albirostris. The sequence goes on from NC_083111.1 coordinate 52,177,531, forward strand.
CTGAAATGTTTTAAGCCAAATACATGTTTCCCACTGAAATAGTAATATGGAAAACGAGCTTGGGTTTGCATTTAATCACTTTTAAAAACATGAAAGACTGAGTTATATGATTTATAGGACTAAAAATGTTCTGAGTCTATATAATCAGGGAGGAATGAGGTTGGAGCAGTAGAAAGGTAGCAGGGCAATGGAGATGGGGCAGTGAGAGGAATGTTGATAGAGAAGAGGTGAAGAATAGTATAGAATAGAGAAGTAGGTCATTGACTTGGTTCTGTGTGAATGTATGAGATGCATTTAATTTGGGGGCCACCCTAAAGAAATCTGATGATTCCCTTAATCTGAAATAGTCCAGGTTTACAGTGGTAGAAGCACCTTCCCACGAGGAAGGGCAATATGACTTAGCTGCTCTAATTCATATCACTCTGGGTTTACCTTCCCCTTGGAGAACTTCCCAGTCCCCAGGGCCACCCCCAAAATTGCCTCAGGGATAATCATTTTTAATTCTTCTACTCTATCACAGAGTGGGCACAAATCCTTCTCTCAATTATCCATGGTATATTTGATGCTAGCCTGGCACATCTAACAAAACATTATAAAGGGAAGCGTAAAGGTAACAGAAATAAAATACAATTCACTACTGGTATTTAGATGACCGCTTTGAGAGACCACCAGCTCCATCTGTCCTCATAGAGGCTCCTCTGTGACTGATCTCATTCAATTGGCCTTTATCTTATTGAAGGCACCTCTCTGTTTCTCAATAATTAACAATGCACCTGATACATACAGACTTCTCTTGATTTGGGTTCTGCAAGAAGTAGAGCATGAGGAAAGGAGTTATGGGCAAGTAGTTCATTTGAGAGGTGATTCCAGGAGCACTGGTAAAGGATTGGAGATAAGACATGTAAGAAAATAAGACAACGTATAGTGTGCTACCAAGCTAGTTGCCAATGTGAGCAACTGGAGCTTATTTCTACTGGGGAATCTGGGATACAGTGTAGAATACATCCCAGAGTTACCTCAGTCAAGGGGAAAAGAAGCTGAGGTGTTCATCTACAGAAGTCTGTCATCTGCTGTAAACTGTTTATTGAGACATTAACCATTCAGCACTTCTAGGTCACCCTGTGTGGGAGCTGAGCATGCTTTCCTGGTCAGAAGAAACAAAACCAAAGCCCAAACCAAAACAAATGAACAAACAAAAACCCAAGAGCAACCCCCCTCCACCAAAAAAAACCCCCAACCCCCCCCAAAAAGCCCATAACTCTTGATAGAGAATCACAGATGGCAAGTTTTCCCAGTAAACAGCCTTTCCTACGGAGAGAAAGTGCCTCGGGGCACCAGTAGTGTCTGCTGTGAGACTTCCCAGTCTTGAGGCCCAGAGACTGTCAGTTAACGCACTTTTACTGATCCCTGTCTACACACCAGGCACCCTTTCCAAGTGGCTTATTCCTACTCTCAACCTCACAAAAGCAATAATATCGGAACCTGATAGTCCAGAAGAGACTACAGCAGAGGCTTTGTGGGGTTTTTTGGCACAATAATGGAAATTCCCACGCCTCCTTTTCCCTGTTCCACTGCCACCAGAAATGCTGTCATCCACACTCTGGCTGTCCCCTCCTGGGGTGGGGCTCAGATCAGCGTTGTTGCTCTCTGAGTACTAGACTCGTGTTTATTACTAGTTTGGACATAGGCAGCTCAAATATAAGCAAATGTTTTTGTTATGCTAGGATCCAGTTCTTGTTTCTGACTGTTCCTTTTACTCTAAACAAAAAAGCTTTAATTTTGAAAAAAATATAACCCACATGATTCTCATTAGTATATAAATAATCTGATGTTCCTTGATGTTTGGGGAAAAAATGTGTCTTTATAATTTTTTGTTGAAAGCAGAAAGGCATTTTTCTTAAAATATAACCTCTCAGGAAAAAAAAAAAGACATAGATCATTTTGATTTCCTGCAGTTTTCATTCATGTGTCATGGGTCTATCCATCCCTCCACCCACTCACCCAATCAACCCAATTTACTTACCATCTAAGCTGTCTTCATATTATACTGGCTCCTGGAAACACAAAGTAAAATAAGACACAGAATAAGAACTCAAGTTACAGTCTGGAACAGAAAAAGTGCAAATCATCTGACACTTAATTGAGATTCAAGAATGTTCTAGACACGATGTCAGGTTCTAGTAATAAAAAAAATAAATAAATTTGATCACTGACCCAAAATGCTCATTATCTGGACAGAGAACAAGTATATTCATAGTGGACTGGAACACAAGACAAACTGAAAATTCTCTCATATAAGTAGAAGTAAAATGCCATGGGAGCACAGAAGGAGGGTGAGTGATTGAGTTTAGGGGAATTTGGGTGAACTTCAAAGAGGAGACGGTTTTCCTGGATATGAACATTCACAGGCACAAATGCTGTAGGCTGAAGTGGGCACTAGGTGCTGTAAGTGACCTAGGTACGATGGAGTGAGCTTTTAGGTGAGGCTATTTATTTCATTATCTTCACACACATGAAAATCACTGGGAAAAGTAGATTAGTCTGTTCACACTCATGATTTCCAGTCTCAATTAAACCTTTAGAAGCACTTGGTAAAGTTGTGACTCCTTTGGGTGTTTAGTTCTCCCATTACCTTAAGTGATTATTCCAAACCTATTTTCAAACACTATTTAATTGAACTGCCCACACTCTCATAAAGTTTCCTTCCCTTCCACTTCCTCTATGAAACAGAGGCCATTAGGTGGCTGTCCCTCCTACAGCATTTCAGTCTCTCCTAACCTCTTCTCCTAGAGGAAGAGATGTTTCTCCTCCTGTTAAAACTCCCAATATCCCATGCGCTCAACCTCAAAACACTTGTTCCTCAAGGAGCTTTCTGTTCCTTCTTTCAACCTCAGTTCATCTAAAGGCTCATTTTCCTTAGCCTTCATGTACATTCACACACCTGTCATCCTAAAAACCATTCCTGTCCTTCTAGTTCCCTCCCTATCTCCTTCCATTCTCCATTCTTTTTGAAAGTCTAATCTAAACCAAGCCTCCTCAAACTTTAATGTCCATGAGTCACCTAAAGATCATATTAAAATGAAGATTCTAAGTAGTGGGATGGGGTCTGAGATTCTGCATTTCTAATGAGCCCCTCACCTATAACGGTATCCTAGAAGTCATTCTAAATAGGAAGGGTCTGAACTCTTAATTTTCCTCTTGTCCTTACCTCCCATTTATTCATAACCCTCTTGCTATCTGGTGTCTACCCTTACACCCCTAATTCTGGCCTTACAAAAATCACCAATGGCCCCTTGAATGCCAAACTCAATGGACACTTTTCAATCACAATGCCTCTACCCTCTATGGTGAGTTAGGCACCCCTGATTCTTGATGCAATCTACTCACCGGCTTCCATAACTCCATTCCCTCCTGATGATTTTTCTCTTGTCTAGCTGTAATTTGTCATCTCCTTTTTGAATTCTCTGTTTACCTGCTCCTTAAAATTTTTATGTTCCGTCTAGTGTTTCACTGAGATCTATTTCACTATATACTCTCGTGAAATAATCTCATCTAGTAATTTTAATTTCTGCCTAGATAATATAGAGCCCAATATCTTCCACTTTAGTCCTGCTTGAGCTCAGACTCATATATCCCATTGTCAAGCTTGAATCACTAGACTCTCTACCTCAACATGTAAAATTGAACTCATTAGCCACTCCCCCAAACCCGTGTTCCCTATTTTGGACACTTGCACCATCTTCTATCTAATTAACCAAGACAAAAATCTGGAATGACCTTGACCCTGTCCACCTTCCATCTAATCATTAAATTATTTGGATTCTTTTTCCTTAAAACCACTCAAAATTCAGCTTATCCAGTTCATTCATATTGTACTGCTGTATATAGATCATGTCCTCATTCTAACAGACTTGTATCACAGTGTCCTCACTAGCCCAGACTTTTCCAGTTTTACCTCTTTCAAATGCATCGACTAATTGCAGCAAGTACAGTCTTTATAAAGTGTGCAAAACCCTTCATTGTCTCCCTTTAACAACAAAATAATGCCTAAGCTTAGGAATATGACCTATATTCTCTCTTTATCTAGCCCTATCTCCATCCTCATCTCCTGCTGCCCCTCTCTCAAATAAACTTCACAGTCCATTCATACTAAATAACTTGGGGTTCCCTATAACTCCATGCTTTCTGACATCTTTATGCCTTTGTAGTTCCTCTGTTTCTCTGCAAACTCCCAATAAACCTTCAAAACAAAGCTCAGAGGCCATCTTCTATAAAATGTATTGTGTAAATTGAGGGAAGCCTACATGTTTCTTTAAATTTTAAAAACATGTACATATAAAATTTACTACTGAGTAGTAGTTCATTTGTTTTCCTTACAATTATTATACACACCATAACCTTCAGCACATAATCACTCTTATCTCAGTTGCAACTCTTATTCTTGTTGCAGCTTAAACAAACATACTAATTTTATTAATTTCAATTTTGTTGTACTGCTCATTAATGTAACTTGCTTATTTTTCTCACTGATTTTAAGTTTCCTTATGCCTTAGTCACCTATATTGCTATTACCTTCTTAATGCTTCATCTGGATGCTGAGTAGTTTCTCACTATGTTTGTAAAAAATAATTCACCAGTGTTTTATAGTTTTCTGCATACAGGTCTTTTGTCTCCTTAGGTAGATTTATTTCTAGGTATTTTATTCTTTTTGTTGCAATGGTAAATGGTAGTGTTTCCTTAATTTCTCTTTCAGATTTTTCATTAGTGTATATGAATGCAAGATATTTCTGTGCATTAATTTTGTATCCTGCTACTTTACCAAATTCATTGATTAGCTCTAGTAGTTTTCTGGTAGCATCTGTAGGATTCTCTATGTATAGTATCATGTCATCTGTAAACAGTAACAGATTTACTTCTTCTTTATGATTTGGATTCCTTTTATTTCCTATTCTTCTCTGATTGCTGTGGCTAAAACTTCCAAAACAATGTTGAATAATAGTGGTGAGAGTGGGCAACCTTGTCTTGTTCCTGATCTTAGTGGAAATGGTTTCAGTGTTTCACCACTGAGAACGATGTTGGCTGTGGGTTTGTCAAATATGGCCTTTATTACATTGAGGTAAGTTCCCTCTATGCCTACTTTCTGGAGGGTTTTTATGATAAATGGGTGTTGAATTTTGTCAAAAGCTTTTTCTACATCTATTGAGATGATCATATGGCTTTTATCCTTCAATTTGTTAATATGGTCTATCACATTGATTGACTGATGAAAGAAATTAAAGATGATACAAACAGATGGAGAGATATACCATGTTCTTGGATTGGAAGAATCAACATTGTGAAAATGACTCTACTACCCAAAGCAATCTACAGATTCAATGCAATCCCTATCAAACTACCAATGGCATTTTTCACAGAACTAGAACAAAAAATTTCACAGTTTGTATGGAAACACAAAAGACCCCAAATAGCCAAAGCAATCTTGAGATAGAAAAACAGAGCTGGAAGAATCAGGCTCCCTGACTTCAGACTATACTACACAGCTATAGTAATCAAGACAGTATGGGGCTGGCACAAAAACAGAAATATAGATCAGTGGAACAGGATAGAAAGCCCAGTGATAAACCCACTCACATATGGTCACCTAATTTTTGATAAAGGAGGCAAGAATATATAATGGAGAAAAGACAGCCTCTTCATTAAGTGGTGCTGGGAAAACTGGACAGCTACATGCAAAAGAATGAAATTAGAACACTCTCTAACACCATACACAAAAATAAACTCACATTGTATTAAAGACCTAAATATAAGGCCAGACACTATAAAACTCTGAGAGGAAAACACAGGCAGAACACTCTATGACATAAACCATAGCAAGATCCTTTTTGACCCACCTCCTAGAGACATGGAAATAAAAACAAAAATAAACAAATGGGAGGAAATGAAACTTAAAAGTTTTTGCACAGCAAAGGAAACCATAAACAAGATGAAAAGACAACCCTCAGAATGGGAGAAAATATTTTCAAATGAAGCAACTGACAAAGGATTAATCTCCAAAATTTACAAGCAGCTCATGCAGGTCAGTATCAATGAAACAACCCAATCCAAAAATGGGCAGAAGACCTCAATAGACATTTCTCCAAAGAAGATATACAGATTGCCAACAAACACATGAAAGGATGCTCAACATCACTAATCATTAGGGAAATGCAAATCAAAACTACAATGAGGTATCACCTCACACCAGTCAGAATGGCCATCATAAAAAAATCTACAAACAATAAATGCTGGAGAGGGTGTGGAGAAAAGGGGACCCTCTTGCACTGTTGGTGGGAATGTAAATTGATACAGCCACTATGGAGAACAGTATGGAGATTCCTTAAAAAACTAAAAATAGAACTGCAATGACCCATATGACCCAGCAATCCCACTACTGGACATATACCCTGAGAAAACCATAATTCAAAAAGAGTCATGTACCACAATGTTCATTGCAACACAATTTACAATAGCCAGGACATGGAAGCAATCTAAGTGTCCATTGACAGATGAATGGATAAAGAAGATGTGGCACATATATACAATGGAATATTAGCCATAAGAAGAAACAAAATTGAGTTATTTGTAGTGAGGTGGATGGACCTAGAGTCTGTCATACAGAGTGAAGTAAGTCAGAAACAGAAAAACAAATACTGTAAGTGAACATATATATATGGAACCTAAAAAAAAAAAAGTTATGAAGAACCTAGGGGCAAGACAGGAATAAAGACACAGATGTAGAGAATGGACTTGAGGACACAGGGAGGGGGAAGGGTAAGCTGGGACAAAGTGAGAGAGTGGCATGGACTAATATATAATACCAAATGTAAAATAGATAGCTATTGGGAAGCAGCTGCATCTCACAGGGAGATCATCTCGGTGCTTTGTGTCCACATAGAGGGGTGGGATAGGGAGGGTTGGAGGGAGACACGAGAGGGAGGAGATATGGGGATATATGTATATGTATAGCTGATTCACTTTGTTATAAAGCAGAAACTAACACACCATTGTAAAGCAATTATACTTCAATAAAGATGTTTAAAAAAATAATAATTCACCCTCTGTCCATTAAGCCTATAAAATAATTTCCTAAAGGGAGAGCTATGTAAATACAATCCAGAAACTCCTTATGAATATTATTGTTATACCTTTCTCCTAATGGAAACGTTCAATTAATTTAGAGCCTTAATAATTTTCTTCTCTAACCTTTTATATCACTGTTTTGATGTTTAGGCATTGTATTAAAGTGCACAGATATTCTTATGTGTGCAATATTTTCTTTTAAGTCCACTGTAACTTACAATATTTTAGTACTTTCTCGAAAGTCACTTCTGGTTCCTTACAGCATATGTAGGAAGCATACATGTATTTTAAAACTTAACTTACATAAGAGGAACTTAGGTAAGGTAGTCCCAGTTCTGTGGCAGCAAGAGCTGATAATGTTACCACCCTTTATGCTCTTTACCTTTTATACCAAACTCAGATATTCAGAATGCATCCTATTATTCTACACTGAGTTCCCAAAATTTATTGTTAATTGTCATATAATAATCCAACATTTAATAATTGACAGGACATCCTAAAGTAAAGGAAATAAAAGCAAAAATAAACAAATGGGACCTAATTAAACTTAAAAGCTTTTGCACAGCAACGGAAACCATTGACAAAATAAAAAGACAACCTGCTGAATGGGAGAAAATATTTGCAAATGATATGACAGATAAGGGGTTAATATCCAACATATATAAATGGCTCATACAACTCCACATCAAAAAACAAAAAAAACAGGGCTTCACTGGTGGCGCAGTGGTTGAGAATCTGCCTGCCAATGCAGGGGACACGGGTTCGAGCCCTGGTCTGGGAAGATCCCACATGCCGCGTAGCAACTAGGCCCGTGAGCCACAACTACTGAGCCCGTGCGTCTGGAGCCTGTGCTCCGCAACAAGAGAGGCCGCGATAGTGAGAGGCCCGCGCACCGCAATGAAGAGTGGCCCCCTCTTGCTGCAACTAGAGAAAGCCCTCGCACAGAAACGAAGACCCAACACAGCCAAAAATAAATAAATAAATATTAAAAAACAAAAACAAAAAAACAACCCAATTAATAAATGGGCATAAGAACTGAATAGACTTTTTTCAAAAGAGGAAATGCAGATGGCCAACATACACATGAAAAGATGTTCAACATTGCTAATCAGGGAAATGCAAATCAAAACCACGAGACATCACCTCACACCTGTCATAATGGCTATCGTCAAAAAGAACACACAGGGCTTCCCTGGTGGCACAGTGGTTGAGAGTCCGCCTGCCGATGCAGGGGCCACGGGTTCGTGACCCGGTCTGGGAAGATCCCACATGCCGCGGAGCGGCTGGGCCCATGAGCCATGGCCGCTGAGCCTGCGCGTCCGGAGCCTACGCTCCGCAACGGGGGAAGCCACAGCAGTGAGAGGCCCGCGTACCGAAAAAAAAAAGAACACACATAACAAATGTTGGCCAGGATGTGGAGAAAAGGGAACCTTCGTACACTGTTAGTGGGAATGTAAACTGGTACAGCTACTGTGGAAAACAATATGGAGCCTTCTCAAAAAAACTAAAAATGGAACTACCATCTGGCCCAGCAATTCCACTCCTGGGTATATATCCAAAAAAACCAAAAATACTCATTTGAAAAGATACATGCACCCCAATGTTCATAGCAGCATTTACAACTGATAAGGTATGGAAGCAACCTAAGTGTCCATCAGCAGATGAATGGATAAAGAAGATAGGTATATATATATATATATATATATATATATATATATATATATGATGGAATACTATTCATCTATAAAAAAGAAGGAAATTTTGCCATTTGCAGCAACATGGATGGACTTGTAGGGCATTATGCTAAGTGAAATAAGTCAGAGAAACATAAATACTGTATGATATCAATTACATGTAGAATCTAAAAAATACAACAAACTAGTGAATAAAACAAAAAGAAGCAGACTCACAGATGTAGAGAACAAACTAGTGGTTACCAGTGGGGAGAGGAAAAAGGGCAGAGGCAATATAAGGGTAGGGGAAAAAAAAGGGCTATTATGGGATTGTATTAAATCATGTGTATGAAGCTTTTGCAAATTGTAAAGCACTATAGCATTTAAAGAATCTTTCATTCAATAAAAGAAAAACATAAGAAATTTTTTAAAATAATAATTGACAGGACATAACAATCATACAGTAGAGATGTGGGATTCAGAACCGTTGCTTTGATCTAACATTCTAAAGGAGTTAAGCTTTCTTATCACATCCAAGACTGAAAATTTTTCAAAGATTGAGGCTTTAGTTCATTTAGTAGGTTTTTTCTTTTTTTCTTATGGAGACTATACTTCCATATATCTCTAATTTTAAAACTTGTAAAATATTTAAAATGAGATGGAGTTGCACAAATACGTTACTTTCAATTTTATTTAAATCAAATAAAGCTGTGACTGATGTGAAGAAATTGGCATAGAAACTACATGAATTAATTAACATAAAAATTTAAAGACAAAATCTTATTACCTAATTATCTTATCCTGAATAATTAAATGCAAAGGATATACATGTTAAATGGCCACAAACATGTAGGCATTACACAGTGCACATATGGAGTCATAAAACATTTTATACTGCTTTATTATAAATAATTGGAAATATTTCATTTTTCAAACCCAGGTAACAAAACAGTAAATATCATGCTTGCTTTCTTTTTTCATAATTTCCTTTTATTTTTGTATTATGAGTTGGGAAATAGTATTACTTATCAAAAGACCGGTAAAAAAAAATCTGTAGGAACACACAAAACAAAACACTCACTTTCATTCACTTAAATGAAAACAAACAAGAAGGTTTTTGGAGGGAGAGGCTAAACGCTGCTATGAAGGAGTCTCCAAGAACAGAAAAACTGTGGTATACCTGCGAATATCACTTGTAAGGCAAAACAGGTTTGTACACACACACAAAAGGTATAAACACTTGATGGTAAACTTTAAAAAATAATTTCTTAAAAATGTGAGTAGCTTTATTTTCTCAAATGGAGGAAAGCCACAAAGGAACAACAGATCAAGTCACCAGGTCTAAAATTGGTATTGTTGCCCTGATAAAAATTTTTTTTAAGAAAGGAAGCCCAATATGGATTTCAATTTTCTCATCTCATAGTACACCTCATGTTTTGATAAAAACTGTTCACTCTTGTAACCTTGGACACTTAGAGGCAGAAAGCACTTCCTGATAAAATATTGTAGTAACTTCATATTCCCACAAAAATCTGTGCCCCAAATTCACTTAAAATAGATTATCCCATAGGAATATTTTCATTAAGAGATTTATAGCAGCTAGTAATTAGAATTTTCTTAGTCAAGTGACTATGATTAATTTTCTTTTTTGTGCATGTGTTTTCCTTAATGTATAATACAAAGTTTGCCAATTTTCTTCCCTAATGATAATGTATTAACATCAGAAATTGCCTAAGAAAACAGGGTCCAAGGGAGAAAAATATGAAGAAATAACATATTTCATAAAGTGGTATAGTAGATTTTTTTGGAAGTGTGTTTATTTGCATCAACTGTGGACAATGTTGCATATTCCAGATTAAACAGCTATTAGGTTTACTATGGATATAAACAGGCTATGTACAATGATATTTATAATTCTTCTTTCATTTTTCATAGACTTCAGAGTATGTCTTTTATAGAAACTGGAACAGAGTGAATCTGGAAAGCAAGTTTCAGTTAATTAGCAAAAATTAAATTAGCATGAAATAGGGTGAAGAATTGAAGGTAATGATTTTAAAAATAATAAAGTTACACAAGTGTACACATGCAAGAAGATACTGTAAAATGAACTGTTCCAGTTTACTTGGTTTTATTTCAACTTAATACACTCTAAAATACTGCTTTCATGTATAATATCAAAGGAAATATTAAATGCATGTATATTATTTTAAGGGCTTGATGATATATTTCACATTCTTTAAACTTTACTCAGGCTATAAATATATTTATATATCAGTCAGTTTTTAAAGTAAATGAAAACTGTAGCATGGGGGAGATCATTTTTCGCCTTATACGTCCATACTTGATTATGTCCATTTTTTTCTGAAAACTGTACCAAAAAAATCAAAGAGAAATGGAGTGTTTTTCTACCTCACACTGCTATTCTTCAGGCACTATAATTCTTTATAGTTTACCGAAATGGAATTTAAATTTGAAGACAGGTTAACTGAAATCAACTAGTAAGTGTGATTTAGGAATTAGGCTTCTGAAATCCATTTAACCAACTCAGAGGACAATGCTGTTCTTCCTAAACTTTTATTAAAATTGTGCAACAGTACAAACTTATTGTTAGTAGGTTTGCAGAGAAATAACACCATTTCACTGGTGCAGCACATCTTTCCCAAAGGATTATGGCAGGCCTGTTTTTATTCTTCACGTATACTCTTTTTGTTGTTGTTGTTCATCTTCTTTTTCTTCGGTTTTACGTGAAATAAACCATATTTATCATCTGGTTATTATAGTTCTGTAATAAGATCCAGTAGTAGTTTGAAGCACAGCGAGCTGAACAGTTTCTTCCCTTTTTAAAGCATGACAGTGAGTGGCATTCTCTGTAGTCAAGCCATATGAACACAGTCACCCCAAGGAGAGGCTTCTGTGAAATCAAAAGGTTCCAAATTCACGGTCAAGAACCTTGGTGACTTCACATAACTGCTACTTGCTGCTGTAAGGGAGACAATATTGTTTGCTTCAGAAGTTTCCAAGCAGTTTCTCATCTGGTGGCTTCTCCAGATTTCTTGGTGGCCTTTTAAATTGCTTTTGACATTGTGCCTTCAGAAGTCCAAAGGTCGAATCATCATAGTCGTGGAACGTAAGGAGTAACTGGGCCCTTTGAAGTAATGCCACTTTATTCCATTCAGTTTTCCATGGTTCTGCCCCGCTGTATAAAACATTCCATTTAGATTGGATGGGCCACAAGCATCAAACCACCAGCCTGAAAAATTAGTTAATAACGGAAGAGAGAAGAAGGAACAATTACATAAGTAAACTGAACATTTGGAAATTAATGCCATTAACTGAGGGGAAACTTATTCATACTTATGATTATTTGCAAATAATCATAAGGAGGTATTCAATAAATATCTTCTTGGTAGTGAAATTGTTTTAAATGGCATCCAATTTAGACAGTGTACAAACAATCAGAAAGAGGAATGCTTTCATGAAAATCAGCTTTCAGTGTCACTCCATTGGGACTCAATTCGCAATGTAATGATGGGAAGCATCTGGGCTTCAAGATACGCTACAGCCAGGCCTGGATTCATACAAAGGGCAAGTAGAATGAAACGCTTAAGAGGCATTCTACCTGAAGCCTGTTAGTGGGAACAGAACAATTAAGTATTAGCAATAAAGTTCAGAAGCTTAGACAACTGGTATCTAAATACAAAGAAATGTTCTCCATCTACTTCATAATTTTGCCAACAACTGGCCCTCAGCTGCTTCTGAAATTAACTGGATACCAGAAAATGACTATGCATTTGAATTGCTGTGCCCTCTCTGTAGCTTATAGCACTATGGGAAGTGCTCAGCAATAGTAGCCATATAGTTCCTATATAGCAGTATTTTTTTTCTGTGATTGTTCAAGTTCTTTCTAACGTAGTAAAAAGAAAAATGATGAGTAACGTAGAGATCCTATGCTCACATAGCTCTCTGCAAGGATAACTCAGTACTTTATTTTTTAAATGAATTAAGTTCTTAGATTTTTAGATAAAACATCATCCTTTTTCTCCCTCTTCTGAAGTAACACCGCTGAAATCTTTAGGGAGAGATTTATGCCAGAGACATTCTGGCATATTTGTATTTGGATACAGTTGACCTCCCTTTGATTACAGAGTTATACCTAAGGGACTAATAGCTAAAGAAAGAGAAAGCTGTACAGCTGATGTTTAACTGTAACACGAGCATCATCTTGCAGAAACTTTAGAAAAAGTTAAATGGAGAAAAGCTAGTTCTCATTTTTCAATTTTGGAGGATGAATACAGCTGGGTTTGTTTATAAAGTCATACTAGAGGCCTAACAAGCTGTATTAATCGCTAATTCATCCTAGGAAAAAGTAAGGTATGTCAATGAATTTGGAAAGACACTATATTTAATGTTTTACCAACTGTATGCAAATAACATAGTAATTAATGCAGTCAAAACATGAGGGACAAGCAAGTTCTTATTTGGCAAGGAAGGAGAAAACTGTAAAATTTCACCTTTTTCTTCTTAAGATTAATTCCTTTAAAATTTTTTGGTAAGTATAACCAGTAAAAATATGCTATTTATATCACAAAAGGCTTTCTAATATTAGGGAATTTATTTACCCATAAGACTCTCAAAGGACAAAATGAAACTCAACTTAATTGCTTCGGTATTTTAACTTTCTCCTCCTTTTCTATGACCTTCTTGAGGCACTCTTCCATCATGTTAATGAGCCTTTCATAGTCTTTCAAATATCCACCATGGTCTCTAAAGCAAACACAGTTACTCTGCTGTCAAGAACTGTTACAAATCATAGAATGATCTTCCAAGTTACATTAGGATACTCAGGGTAAAAGCGTGTGGTTTTGTTTGGTTTATAGAAAGCCATAAGAGTTCTGGAAGAGTGTGGGAAGGCAGAGGTCTGTTGGAACAGAAACCTGGCAATGAAGGGCACAGGCTGAAGGATACATTCATTGGGAAACTTTTGATGAGCTGAGGAAAGAGACAAGAAACAACAGGGGCACACGAAGGAATAGGATAAATTTATCTTATGTACATTTTCTAATGAGTAAAGTGGGGTAATGTCTATGGTAAGAACAATGGCATTTTGGAGATGTTGAAAGAAGACCAGAGTGGCTGGGTCAAAGTTAACAAGAGAAACGGTAGCCTGAAGCTGAGATGGTCTGAAGGCCAAATCACATAGTCTTTTGTTCAGTATCCTAAGAGCAATGAAAAGGCATGGTCTATACTCCCTATACTTAGTGCTGCATCTAACGGAGTTTGCTTGACAGATGACTGGAAGGGACTACAGGCTTATTGACAGATTGACTGTTTTCTCCTTATAAACCCGCTATGGTCTGAATTAGTCTAGTTTACTAAAAAAACTATATTTGATAGACACCTGAATATATATATAGACACCTGAATATACTGTATTCATTTTTTCTTTATTTATTCATTCAGTTTGTAATTATCATGAATTGTTGTCATACAACACTCAACAAGACAGATGTGGTCCTTACCCTCGTGGAGCTTACTCCCAATGTGAGAAACAGACCAAAAAAAGTAGCAAATAAATAAAATGCCTACAAATCATGAGTATGATGATGGAGAAAAGGAAGAAGAAGAGGAGAGGGGGAGGAGGAAGTAGAGGGGGAAGTGGAGGGGCAGGAGGAGAAGGACGATAGGTGGGGAAGGAGGAGGGGGCACTTAGAATCAGGAACTATGACGGAGCATAACAGGAGACTTACTTGACTTTTCATGTTCATGGAAGAAGTTGATATTTAATGAGACCTGAAGGATGAGGAAACAGTCATGTGAAGATGGGGAAAGACTCTTCTAAGCAGAACATGGCACATGTCAATGCCATGAGGAAGAAAGGGAGCTTAGTGTTTAGGGACTAAAAGAACATCAGTGTAGTTGGTATATAGTGAACAAGGGGGAGACTTGCAGGGAATGAAGGTGGAGAAATGGCAATCTTGGTGGAAAGTTGAACAATGTGGAAAAACTTATAGTTTATCCAGGCTACTTGTCTATCACCAGGTGAACAAGCGGAACATTCTCTAGGAATGGGAACCAATATTTAACCAGGGGAACCAGATCTGACAGGTTAAATGTTTAATCGAATATTATTTAGAGCCCTCACTCTGTAAGTGTGGTCTGCCAAAGCTACCCTGAGTATATGCGGCAGCATGATGAAGGGGAGAAAATTGAAGCTAGAATCAATTCAACAAATATTAACCAATGGACAGACATAGGGGTCAGAGTTGAGTAAAACAAAATTCCTGACTTCAAGGAGTACACAATTTTGTATAGGAGAGAAACAACAAACTGTTAAAAAATGAGATAATGGCTGTTTAACAGAGATGAAGAAAATCTTAGGAACAGAGGCGGAATGCCCTGTTTGTTGGTCCATAAGGTGTACTCATCACTTGAGCTGGATGCTGAAGGATGGGTGTGAGTTCACTGGACAGAAAGAGATTTCTAAAGACATTGTGTACTCTGGGAGAGCTGGAGAGAGTGCCTGCCAGCAGCCTGGCTGGAATGCCAGTGGATAAGGGATTGGAGAAATCAGGGCTAGCAAAATAAAGAGGGTCAAGAACATGGAGGTTTTTATTGTATTTCTAGAAATATTCCTGTGGGCAACGGAGAGCCTAGAGTACCAGACCAGAAATTAGAAGATCTCGACTTTGATGCCCACTTCACCAATTAATAACTAAGGGATCTCAGGCAATAGTGTATATAATATTTGATATTTACTGAACAGTTAATATGTGTCAGGGACTCTGCTAAAATATTTATATGAATTTTCTCATTTTATTACCCAAACAGCCCTACATGGTGTGGCAAGTACTAAAGCGAAGACACTGATGCTCAGGTAGTTTAAGGAACTTTTCCAACGTCACACAGTCACATACGTCCTCATTCCTAAGATGTGGATTATAAATGTCTAATCAACCATTTTCACAGCACAGCTGCAAGGATCATGTAAGATGGTGCACTATTAAAGCCTATAAAATCCTATCTAAGTGCTCTTTTGTAAGTTATCTAGGAAGCAGGCAGAAACATTAGAGCAGAAATAAAAAGGATTAGATCTTATCGGGGCATCACAATGATTTAATAATGAAGACCAGGTCATTAGCGCCAACATAGTTCCTTATTTGCTTGGTAGGGTTAATTAGAGGAATACAAAAATAATTTGCACCCAAATGAGCACAGTTGTTCAATGCTTGCATTGTAAAGACATGGCATTTAAGTACCTACTATGGGTTTTGTTTTCAATGATTTGTTTTTATTTCATGTGGAAATCAAAGAGGTCAAGGTGTTTATCTCTTTATCTTAAGACCAGTGGGCCATGCACACTCTGGATTATCAGAGAGCAATAGACAATAATAAAAATGATGAATTAAGATGGCAGAAAATGAAATGAAAGGGCAATTATTTCTCATGACAATTTCAGTTGTACTGTCCTTTATTAAATACTCTGAACTTGAAGGTCGCAAAAACAGTTATTTCTGTGCAAGTAAGTATTCTCTGTTTTCTCTGACAAGGAACAACAAGGAACATCTTTGTATCAAATATTTCAGTTTGTCCACTTTCTACCTCTCTTTGAAAAAATTAAGCATGACCAGGTCTTTTAAACAAAATCCTGAAAAGATGTGGTTTTAAAGCATATTTATAGAAAGCAGGCAAAAAGTACAGCAGACTCCTGGTTACTCATAGGTACCCTTAGGCATTCATAAATGATCGTATGTACTCATGGGTACTCAGAACATATGCAAGTTTGCACAGATTGAAGGTGTCCTTGTGAACATATAGAGGAGTGTATGCCTGGGTTACAGTTCCTCTCTGATAAGATACCAAATAGCTGAATTATATATCTTATACAATCCTGGGGAAATATTAACGTTGTACTTTGTTCTGTAAGTGCCTGGGAATAACAGATGAGCAATATCTTAAAGAAGTTAATCTAGAAGAGGCACTTTAAGCTTAAAAGAATTCAGTGATGCAAGCAAAGATGGAAGAAAGCAGCAGCTTCCGTCTGCTGTTGGGACAACTGATAAAACGTCTTAAATGTTTTAAGATTGGCAATTGCTGAGATTTACTTTGCCAAGCATTTTTCTTTATAACCTGTAACCTCATGTATATTTTAATAAGAAATCTGAGATGCATGTTTCTAATCCATTTACACTTAACTCATTAAAATTTAGTTTTGTAATAACTATCTCGGGCTTCCGAGGCCTTTAAAAATCATTTTAGTCTTTTATCTTTGAAGCAGAAAATTCACATTTTATCACCAATAAATGAAACTTTGCCCAGAAAACAGGAACTTGATTCTAAACTCTGTACTCAGGAAGTTCAAATTTATTTGAAAGTCAGGAAACCTAACTCAAATTCTTCTGATCCTAAACAAAATGTCTCTCAACACTTCTTTTCTAAGGTAAAAAGTACAGCAAAATAAAAAGATATATCTGTGGTTATGGAATTCTTTCACTCATTTTCAATGCACGCATTCTAATCAGCAATAAGCAAAAGAACCTGCACAGAGAATAAGAATTTTCCTCTTTGATAGTGATAAAGGATGACTAAGTTATAGCGATAAAGGATGACTAGCTAGTGACTAAGGATGAGGTTGAAAAAAACTGATTGATGCCATAGTTATCAATGGGATCATCATGAAAATCACTCGCTGAGTTCACGTGTACAAATTCAGCCCTACCAATAACTAGCCTCAAGGAGCAGCTGCATGTTCTTGTGTGCGGGAGGCAAAGGACCTTTCCAGAGGTCTGCATTCCTTCTGTCATTTCATTCTACATCCCCTTCGAGTCTAGCACTTGGCTTTTTTTCCTTTCTCCTCTTTTTGTTCCATAGATTAAAAGTTGTTTATCCTGGCTGGTAATCTTGAATTCATTTAAATGCTTTAGGTATTCTCTTACTGCCTCTTTCCTCCCTTGAACTTCATTTTACTTTCAACCACGTTTAAATGAGGAAATCCTTGTGAAAATGTGCTGCAAACAGTAAAACAGAGCTAAATTCTTGTCTTTGAATGCCATTCCTTTTAAGAGTGGCAGCAGAAGGAGTGGATAAGGTAATGGCTTATCTGGAGCTCGAGTTCAAATCTTACTTCTGACATTAATTCTGTGACCTTAGCCAACTCATCTAACTCTTCCGTATCTCAATTCTTGCCAAAGATCTCTATTTCAAAGGATTTATGGAAGTGTCATATAAGTTATTAAATATAAGTCAATGGTAATGAAGAAATGACTGTTACACACTAAGAGTGCAATAGATATTCACTGTATTATTTATTATTAGAGTAAAATATAAACAAAATTGGTTATTTCTCATCCACTGTCAATTATTAACCTTTGGTGGCAGCCTGGCGCTATAGGCCTATCGGTTCTGATTCACCTTTTTCCAAACTGATCTTTTAAAAGATATTTTCCGATATTATTTGTTCTTTTTCCAATAAGTGAAAACTTCCTCCCACAAAAAAGGAGTATAGTCCTAAATTCTGCACTTAGGCTGTTCAAATTTATTTGAAAGTTACAAACCTAACACTCAAAGTTTTCCAATTTGGAGTTTAGTCTTCTGGGGTTTGGTTATTCTTAAAATTCAGTCCCAGTCTTCAATATTCATCCCTTTGTTCCATGTTTGTGCATGTAAATTCATATATACATACTTAGGCCTTTTAAATCTAAGTTCACAAAAAAGTCACATTCATACTCACATTGATTTATTTCTATGTCTTCTCACCAGGAATGTCCTTTCAGAGTCTCTGATAGCAAATTCATTCATTTAATCAATATTTATCAAGCACATCCTATGTGCCAGGCACTGTGCTAGGCACTGAGGATACAGTGGTGCAGAGCATGATGTCCCTGTCTTCAAGAACTGTACATTTTTGTGGAATAGGCTTAGAGATTATGCACTAAATAAGAAATTGCTTTGAAATAAAGTAATGCAATGTAGATTTCTGTGGTCAACCTTAAATTATCCATATGGATCTTTTCTCTCAACATTTTTTGCCTTAAAACCCAGGGAATGCCAGTTATCTGACAATGGTTAGCAGATCCTTCCTGGGTTATCAAAAACTCTAAGATGATTGTATTTTCCCAAAGATCTTGTCACTTCAACCAGTTAGAGAGGCTGTTAATTTCTTTCATTTTCTTTGTCTTCTTCAAGGTTATATAGCAGGCAAGGCAAGTATTTATCAACTCTCTACTGTTAGCATCTGGTAAGTTCCAGGGTGTACTAAGAACTTATGTGTATGGCTTTATCCCGTCTTTTAGAATTGAACTGACAATGTCCTTTGTTAGCTTTAGCAAAGTCTTGTCTGTTGGTTGACATAGTTTATGCGTGGGAAAAGAGACGAGTTTTTACCACAACAGATTCTTTCTGCAGAAGGTTAGGTCACATTTTTACATAGCTTTTATATTATATACCAAATAAGAAAATTGTGTTGAAAGAAAAGGTAAGGAAAAGAATGTAAAACAATACCATGTTTTGTTAGGGTTTTTTTGGTTGTTTTTTTTTTAAATTTTTGGTTGGCAACCTTTAGTAATTGTAGTTACTAACAGACTTTTAGAAAAATTTATTTTGAATTGGTACGAAAGACCATGTTTTCTTTGAATGTGAACTTTGTTTTGATTGCGACAATCTAATGAGAAAAAGTTTTAATTTTCATAATTTTAGAGTCATAGATTTTTCTGCATATTTATGTTTATATACAACAAATCCATACAAACAAAAGCATGAATTGAATGATATTACATTTTCATTTTCTAAATGTTAAATAATAGAGAAAACATTAGGTTTTTAATGAAACTGATTCCTTTCTTTGGGCTCAGGGGGGCACAAGAAGGGCTCTCCTGTGGGACTAAGAAAATATTTCCTATAATCACCTCTTAAATTTATCCCTCCCCTACTGAAATATATAGATTTGTCGTAATATCCTACATAAAGGGGGAAACTTAAGGAGAAAACTTACAAATTTTCTTGAGGTCAATGAATCACAGAACACAGACATTTCTGGCTTATAAATGTATGCTGACAAATCATCACTAATGATTAATTAAGATGTCAGTTCCATAGAAAATGTGTGTGGCAATTTCGATCTTGAAATATATGGTTTGGTCCCATAAGAAATGTGTAATGAAACAAAAATTATTCAATATTTAAATTGGATGGAAGAATTTCTGGTAAGGTAGAAATAAGTACACATCCTTCTGGGGAAGGAGGTATAAAACATTGTGGTGTCTATTTCTATTGATGCAAATATGCTTTTTAAGTCCGATAATACCTCCTTTCCACTAACAATTTACTATGAACTACAACCCATGCACTGAAAAATAATGTTACCTGTTTTTCTCTACTGTAGCCACAATGAGTACATGGAATAATAAAATCATAGAACCAGAAGAAAATGTGAGAGACAATCTTATCTAGACCCACAACTATAGGGATGGGCATACGTAAACTCTTTCAGATAAATACCTTTCTATTCTCTTCTTAAGGTATTCATAACTAGACATGCACAATCCTTCCTGGCAACTCACTCCAGCCTTTGATCCCTGGACACTCCATCTAAAGTCGCTTTCCCCTTCCTTCGATAACTCTGTCACCTGTTATATTTTGTCCCTAGAACTTGTTATGACTTGAAATTGTGTTATTTATTGTTCGCTTTTTGCTGATGGTCTTCCTCAATAGATGCGAGCTCTATTCTGTCTTGCTCATTTTTCTCATAGTTGTTGACTCTTAACAAGTTACTCATTAAAAATATGTTACGTTGATAGAAGGAAGTTAAGAAGTTAGGATGTTAGGAAAGAAGGAAGAAAGGCCAAAATGTTCTACCTATGTCTAGCTGAAATACCTTCTGCTTTCAATTATGCCTATCTCCTGTTTTTCAGTCTTTGACAGATAAGGGTAACAATGATACCACATTCTCCAACAAAAATCCCTCCATGTACTTGAAGAAAACTATTTAGGACAGTTAAGCAGGCAATAAATCTTAATTTACCCTTAATTCCTTTTAGAAGAAACAATGGAAAATATATAAATAAACAAGATAAAACAAAGCTTTAATTGATGATGACAGAGAACTAAGAATTATTAGTTTCAAGGAGTATGAAATCTCTCTGCTTAAAAGAGACTATTTTAAAAAAAAGAGGAAAAATAATCAGACAGAGAAAATGGTTCTAAGGGAAACTATGACAGAGAATAAATAGTGGTGGGGGGGGAGTAGCTAAGTAGGACATAAATTCCAGATAATACTCAAGTTACCTGGACTGTCATTGACATTCATCCTTATGTTCTCCAGTTCTTAGCTATCTAAATTCCACGTATTAGTTTTGCAGAGTGAATAGATTTGCAAGACCTGGATTCTTTCAAAAAGATATTTGATAGGGTAATGGCATTTATTACAAAAACACATTTACTTAGACTATTCCAGCCCAAGCAATAAGTGGAAATTTTTTCTCCCCAACATATGTGTTTATTGGTGGCTAAGAAGCAGGTCCAAGAATGATTATGGATGAAGGAACATGACAAAGTTCAATCATTTGAAGCAGAAATAAAATCACAAACCTGAGCAATGAAGTTTTCTCATCAACAACCAAGAGATGCAGTTTCCTCTTTGCTTTGCTCTATATTTTCATTATTATGACAGGAATATGAGCAGATTGGAACACTATTCTAAGTAAACATTTGAAAGATCTTACTGTTGGTCTTTCATGTGTTGTATTTATTTGGTAAGAAAAATTATCTGTAAAAACAGACATGGATAAAATGAAGTGTACTTCTATATTAAAATAGGCAGAAAACTGGACAATCAAAGTCCTTCTGTCTTTATATAAAGTTGCTGACAGTTTCATTTATGGGATCATGGAGGTAATGAAAAGAAATATTTTCTTTCAGGAAAAAAGTTCAAAACCTAACCTGTGGGTACCATGTAAAAAAATATGCTAAGTTTTAACAACTGCTTGGGGGGAGGGGGCCATACAATTGCATATAGAAGACTTTTTAACTATTGGATGAGGTTGAATGTGATGCCAAAATGGCATGTTTAAAGCTTAAGGAGAAGGATATGACAGAGGTAGAATCATAACAGGCTGGCTTTGGTAATACTAGGGCTGGTTTCACGTTGAAAAGATGTTACTATAAGTGGAGTGGATGGGAATCAGTATGGAATGTGATTTGGTAGTGGTAGTAATGGAGGGACCGGGAATGGGGATGAAGGTGGAAAGAGTTCTCCAAAACTTTCCCTCTATACTCTTCCACGCTGTTAATTGATAAGAAAAATGTCAACCTTATGATTCATTTCATTGGTTTCAAAATTTGAAAGTGAATTCAAGGGTTCCAAGATGGTTATTCATTCACTCATGCACCACATATTTTATTGAGATCCTATGTGCCACAATCTACTGAGCTAGATGTTAAGGATAAAATGGTGAACATCTACTTAATTTTGTTTTCCTTGTGTACAAAATGGAGATTTGAGTTTTTCTCCTTATCTCAGAGTTGGTTTGGAATTCAAGGAAGATAGTATAACATATTCAGTAACAGGTAATAATATGTAATAATAATGATAGTAATATCATATTTGGAGAAGTAAAATTTTAGATTTAAAGAGTTTTTTCCTTATTAGCATGAAAACATGTTTTGTTGTAGGGTAACACAGAGAGAGAATTAGAACAGTTGAAGGTGGGAATGATTACTATTCCATTAAGAGAGGGAAACAACACTAAAACTGTAAGAAGACAAACACTGAAGAAAAAGCTTCCTTTATAATTTTATTTGGTGCCAACTCCTTTTTTGCCTGTAACATTTTTGAGCTATATCATTTGCCATCAGGTTTTAGTTCAGTGTTTCTTAGACTTCAATCAGTCATTTATCAACTTATTCACAGTTTTTGCCATGCCCATTTACAACTTTTATTAATATTTAATATTTTTCTTTAAATTAATTAGTTAAATATCAAATATTTGTGAATCCTTTTTAAAATGAAGTTTATATCATTCCTTTAAAGAGGAAATCAGTACCACTTACTATAATAAAAGTAGACGTAACACTCAACAAAATTAAAACAAAATCATTCTATTTAATTCTAGGTAGGTGCCATTGCCTAACCAAGGCCCTTCAGCTGAGGCTGAAGAGTTTGTTCTTTCTTTGCTAAGAAAGGTAATTATTGAGTAAGTGCTAAAGAAGTATTATAGATAAGCTAGTACTAAACTGAGAATTCCTCTTTGACACAATCAGAAGCCTAGAAAAGTATTTAAAAAGTGCAAAAGGATTAACTTTCTTACTCAGTGATACAATATTATTTAATGGTATCTGCTATCTCCTATACCAGCTCAAATGTCTTGCAGAGGTCAATACCTTATAATGTAAAGCCCTGGTATAGCTACTCTGAATTGTATAACTTTATATCTAGCTACACCTCTTTATTTTTCTTACTCCATTTCAACAGAATGGTCAATGAACTCTATTACACAGTTGTAAAGCATTTTGTAAGAAATTTTGGCTTTTTGTTTTTGCTGTATGCTGAATCCTCAAATTGCTGTTCATTCCACTATGGGTATCATTATAAGTATTTAGAAGGCAGAACAACTGGGACTTTAAGAGGCTCAAGAGTTTATTCAGAACCAAGCTTAGCACACCCTCACCATAAATGCTGGGGGAGGAGGCAAACTTCTAAATACGCTAGCAATGTCTTGCACAAGAACATATGGTAAATTAGTGGGCAGAACAAAATGATCTCTAGGGACTTGCTCTTAAGTTTCCTGACCAGAAGATCATAGTCTTTTCTCATAGATAAGAAACCTCAAGCCTCAAACCAATGAGACATAACTCAGAGAAAGGCCCCGTAGGACTTACCTCCTGTTAGCATGAGGGCACATTTGCACATGCAGTTGTCATTATCAGCATCTTTAGTGCTGAAATCAGCACCGTGTAAGATCAGGCTGCTCTGCTTTCCTGCTGTCCCAGTGTGACCCTTTAAATACAACCTGAAGTTAAAAAAAAAGAAAGATAAGCCATTCAACAGAGTAACAGAACCCAGAAGACTGGTTTGCTGAATGTTCGCCTTGTTCATCAGTTTCTCCCTTCTCTGAATTCAGCCCTTCCAACAAACTGGTATAAGACCAAAGCTCCCTGAACAGAAAGAAAGAGAGAGAAGGGGTTGGGGGGGAAGAGAATGAAGGAAGGAAAGAAGGAAGGAAGGAAGGAAGGAAGGAAGGAAGGAAGGAAGGAAGGAAGGAAGGAAGGAAGGAAGGAAGGAAGGACATCAAACTACATATAGGTAAAATTCTCTGTGGCTTGTGTGCTTGATGTTTATTTTACTATGCATACTTAAACTCATATGGTTTTCTGATAATGTAGGATCCACAAAAGGAATATGAGTTTATTTTATTAGTACAAGTATTGATCTCTAAACAAAAAATGCCCTGTAGAGTGTCACTATAGCATATATCACTGTGTTAATATTGAATATTGATGATGTGCTAAAGGAGGACTTACTCTGTGCCAAGCATCCTGCTAAATGCTTTCTGGCTGTTATTTAATTTTTATATTAAATCCGTGATTCAGGTATCAATATCAAAATTTTGCATACCAAGGCTCAGAGAGGCTAAATAAGCTGGAATTTCACTATGGTTGACTTTAAAATCCAAGCTCTTATTAGTCATTATGTATTCACTGAACAAATATTTCTTAAGCACATACTATATACCAGAAATTGTTCTAAGCACTTAAGATATATCAGCAAACAAAACAGACAGAAAGCCATGCCCTCGAGGGACCTACATTCTGGTGGTATTCCTAAAACTAAGTTCAAAACCCCAACTGTTTAACCTCAAAAATGGCATTCTTCAAAGACCCTGCTTTACTCTCTAGAAACATTTCTTTTTTTTTTTTTTTTTTTTTTGCGGTACGCGGGCCTCTCACTGTTGTGGCCTCTCCTGTTGCGGAGCACAGGCTCCGGATGTGCAGGCTCAGCGGCCATGGCTCATGGGCCTAGCCGCTCTGCGGCATGTGGGATCTTCCCAGACCAGGGCACGAACCCGTGTCCCCTGCATTGGCAGGCGGACTCTCAACCACTGCGCCACCAGGGAAGCCCCAAGCTTACATTTTAAAACTCTGAGAGTCAGGCTAAAAGTCACTGGTGATGCAAAACTGTAGAATTTCTAACTGGGAATTCACATTTTACGTTGTAGGCAGCCCATGTGGAGGTGGGTTTCAACAGGGCAAAGTAAGGTGAGAGGTTACCAAAGGGAGTCCTAGGACATGTTACCTGGGTGAATTCACCACCTTCTAGATCTGGTCTGCAGTTATAATTTGATAACTTTCTCAGCCTCTCAGAGACAGACATACACTTGCAAAACTAAGGGGGACTTATGTCAGGTCTCCATTTACAGTCAAAATAAAGGGCCCAGTCTCATGGTCTCCTTAGAGGGAGTTTCACATAGAAAGCCAAATTATAATCAGAAAGTTGCTTGCTTGGTGAACACAGAATCAGAGTCTGGGGGAAGATGAATGATTTCAAAATTAAGTAGCTATGACTCTGCTGGCCTGAAATCTCCCTCTCCACTGGGAGTGGGTAAATTTAGCCCACAGGCACTTTTGCAAGAGGGATGCTAATTCCAACTCTGATTCTTGGATTCTCTATAAACTGTGATGACTTTCCTTCTTATTGACTTAAGGTAAGTCAATACCATTTTCCCTGCAGTAGCTTTAAGCTCACTAATGGGGATAGACTTTCCAGGACACAGTGATTTTCTACACTGTATTTTGCAGGTAATTTAGCACAAATGTTGAGTTGATATTAACTGAGTGACTGCTATGTGCTGAATACAGTTTATACTTTTATATGAGGGTTATAATTCAAGCTTCATAATTTACAATGGTTTCTTTGTGTTACCAAGGCAACAGGAATGCATAATTATAAATTTAGGAGGTAGAGAAAAGCAAAAAGAAAATAAAAAGTAACCCAAATCTCATCTCCAAATATAACTACTCTTGACATTATGGTTTATATACACTTAGTCGTTTCCTTGTTTTTTTCCCTCTTCAAATAGAAAATATTATTTATATTTAAGTATACATGTAATACCTGATCATATTCTATAAACATTTTGAACAGTGCCAGTAAAGCTTCTGCCCACAGGCCCATCTCATTTACCACTCTAGAAGTAATCACTTATGTCAATTTTGTACCCTTTAAAACAGTTTCTTCTCATGTATAAACACAAATGGAATCATACTTCACATGCTTTTTAACAGTGTTTTTATACATGATTTTATGACTATGTTTCCATGTCATTACATATTCTTCTCCAACATAATCTGGCAGCTATTGTATGACTATACCATCAATTGTCACAGGTTTAAGGGTGCCTTTACATATCTCTAAATATGTATGCAAGTATGTACGGTAGGGTTAGAATAAATTGTAGAAGAAACATCTACAATGTTTTGTCCTGACCTTCACCAGTACAGAACTCATCAACAATGTATGTTAGGGTCTGTGAGTAAAAGGAGACATTTTTCCAGATCCACTTAATCAAGACTTGAAGGTCAGTCGTCTAGTCCTGGCAGCTCTTCTCTGTAGTATTAAAAAAGTCTCACAACTGGTCTCAATGTCTTGAGCTTAGCTCCTTCCACTTCCCCCTAAAATCCATTCTCCATGTGGCTCATTCAAAACATGCCTCTCATCGTCATTCCTCTGCTCTGGTTAAAAGCCCTCAGTTGTTCTCCCAGCACATGAAAGATACAGTCCAAGTTCCTTATTGTGGTTTATGAGGACTCTGAAGATCTAGCCCTTGTTTACTTCCTCCCACACCAACCCCACACCTCCCATCTCTTACTTCCTGCACACATACATAATGATCCAGGCTTACCAAACACTTGTTCTCTCAAAGCATCACATTCTCATTCCTCTGTCCCCTTTCCCAGGAAGGCCCTTCCCTGGAAGGCCTTTCTAACTGCTGAATTCCTACTCATCCTTTAAGATTCATTTCAAGTATGATCTCAAAGAACATCATCACATGGATACCTTTATGATGAAACTTAGTGTGCTTTATTTTAGTTGTCTTTTTACTTGTCTTCTCTCATAATAAACTGTGAGCTCTCTGAGGCATAAGCTGTGTCCTACTCAACTCTGAATCACCAGAATCTAGAACAAACAGCGTCTGATACTGAGGAAAGGCTCAACAGTCACTGAATAAAGAAATTATGGATGTGAACTAATGACGGGTATAATCAATTTTCAGTAGGCTGAAGGTAGCAAGTAAAATCAGACCCAAATATCAATAATCCTAATAACCAAAATATACCTGGGCCATATTTTCAGAAGGATAGTTTTTGCATCTCATTTAGCTAGGTACTCAACATCCCATTTCCTTGTCAACCAACTGAAATAATTAAAAATTACACAGACACATACACCCTTCTTGATCTTTCCAGTTCTGTTTTTGTTCTCATTTTCTCAGAGACTCCAGAATATGAAAACATGTCTGATATATTATGCGAGTAGAATAAATGAAGAAAACTTATGTCTTCTTATTAGTTCTTATGCTTTATTGAATGACTTATTTGTATTGTGTGCATACCCAACTGATATCAGAGAACAAATTCAAAATGAAAATATGCTTATGGTAAATTCTTCAGCTAAAATTATTTTGAAAAAAAAATAAAAGCCAAATAAGGTGTAAAATATTTCCTTAAGGGCCTGCCCAGATTAGGGATCTTGAAAACAAGAAGCAGAAGCATAGAGAGTCCCAAGATAGTGCAATGTAAATACCACAACATATTGGTTGCAATGATATAAAAGTAGAAGTGAAGGGTGGGCAAAATGGGTGTAGGTGGTCAAAAGGTACGAACTTCCAGTTACAAAATAAATAAATCCTGGGAATGCAATGTACAACATGGTGATTATAATTAATAATACTGTGTTGTATATTGGTAAGTTGCTAGGAGAATAGATCTGAAAAGTTTCACCTCAAGGAAAAAAAATTTAACTATGTGTGGTGATGGATGCTAACTAGACTTATTGTGGTGATTATTTTGCAATATATACATATATGCATATATTAAATCATTATGCTGTACACCTGAAACTAATGTTATCTGTCAATTATATCTCAGTAAAAAAAAAAAGTAGAGGAGACCAGTATTTTGAGGAACAGTGGATTTTTTCACCATACAAGACTGAGTAGAACGTGTAATTTATATACAGTAGTATTCACCCCTTCTATGTTTATATCCTTAACATGTTGCAGGGAGCTGCTTATGCTCTTCTAAGGAAGAGTTGTTCTCTTCCACTGGGAAATAGAGATGGCATTTCTTAAAAATAATTTTTCTCAACACCAGTTTAAGCAATTTACAGATGAGCCCAATTATGCTTCTGTGGAATCCCACAAGGATTCTGGGAGTAACAGTGTAGTCAAGGATAGGTCCTCTGCACAGTTAAGGGGCTCATTCTTTCTTACCTAGCACAGAATAGCAATTATTGACCCAAAGCCAACAACTGTAGCTGGTTATCTGATAGGGACAGACTAAGAGCTGGCCATTCACTAATGCCAAGTATTTTTTCGAATTAGATAAGAAAACTTATTTGAATTGAGGCTCAAACAGAATATTTATGTGGTTCTTTTTATTAATGGTTCTGGTTAATTTCTAAAATATGTATAATTAACTATCCATGACTTTCTCTATTCTGATAATGGAACATCACTTTACAAAAGAGAAGTCAATACACAGAAGGGGCAAAGTCAGCTTTGCAATATGACTATAGTGAAAAGGACTTAAAGTGTGGGTCACTGGAGAGAATGCTTCCCCCAAAATAACACCATGAGAATCTTGGACATTTATTTCTTATGTTCAGCCAGTGTAGATGTGGCTTACATGAAGGATGATGTGTTGGGAGATAAAAACCAAATGTTATTACAGAGCAAAGTATCTGGCTTAGGAACAAAAACATGAAGGATGCCTAAACAACAACAACCAACCCCAAAATAACAACAGCACAGAAACTCCAAAAAATACCATTAACTGTGACCAAAAAGGCAGCCACAAAATAGGATCATGGCATTTATCCTTTTCAAACCATTTTTCCTAATTAAGGGGGGGAAACAATTATGAGTACCAATTCGTCAGTGACTTTAAAGAATGTCAGCTTTTTAATTTTTTCAATTAGCATCTGAAGGGAAAATGAAACACATGCATACTGAAACTGGTCATGATTTTCTAGTCATTCTTGATGAAAATATAGTTACTCCTTTTCTTTCACTTACAGAAACTTCAGTAACTAGAAAGACTAAATCACATTTCTTAATGAATGTAGGACAACAGTGCACTCTATTATGGAAGAGTAGGTTTCAAAATATACCTCTGTATCATACAAGTGATTCTATAACTTTATTTTCTTTAAAATAGGCAGTCCAATCCCAGGCATCTAGTTTCTCACTAATTTTGTCGACTTAAGAGATGGCTATACTTCTCACATTTTTACATCTTCACTGTGTTCGGGGTGGGGGCGGGGGGAGTCTCTTTCATTATCCAAGGCAGTGGGAGTTGTATGTTTGACAAATTGAAGTTTGGCCTCAGCTCTTTTAAACAGTAGACAGACTCTTAGATATCTGAACTTTAAGGTCTCACATACTGACAAGCTGAGCAGATTTTTATTTTGGCTCTGAGCTCTCTCCCTGCCACCATATGGAACTAGTTTGTCTTTTTCACAATCACTTGAAGAAAATGCAAAATAACCCCCATGATTCTCTTTCAGAGCCTGGTAGCAATGACTCAATCTGACGGAGTTTCCCAACACTGTTATGTCTTCTGGTTGCTGCTCCAGGGCTGTCTCTACAGTAACCATCCTCCCTGCCCTGCCCCCACCCTACTAAAAGGGCTGGGCACCAGCAAAGAGTGATATCACAGCATGTCTTTTAGCACTGAGTTTAAATGATATAGGTGACATCTTTTGCTGAACGTAAAGACAATATTTCTCTTGTCAAGCTATATAGAGAGAAAACAGTGTTTGCCTTACTGTAGACTTCTAGCAAGATTAGGCATTTGTTTGCTGTTATGAAGAGGTCATAGGGAGGTATACAAATAATTAGTATTGTAGGAAAAAGGGCAAGGGAAAAATTCAGGAGATGCTAAACTGCTCAAAACGTTTAGTGGAAAAGATTAGTTTGGGAGGCTGTGGAAGACATGGACTTTAGGGAAGGGATGAGGAGGATATTTCCAATAAAAGGACTGTGAAATTCACAGCACAATTAAATTGAGGTTATCTAAGATCAAAAAAGATAAGAAATAAAGGAGATTCATGAGTCATTTGAATGTGCTGGGAATGTCAAGTGAAAAGGCAGACAATGAACTTATTTAGATACTAAGCATTTAAGATAGATTTTTATTCCTTTTTTTCTGTTAGCATTTGAAGCTGGAAATTATTTATTTTCATAAAATGTCCTTTTTGTTAAGTACAGAGTTCTACAGTGGGAATTACTAAGGCTGGAAGCCTTGAGATAAAGGCAAGAATATAAATTTTATCTTAGCACAAGGGAAGACGAACTCTATATTAGCCTTTCCTAATATAGTAAAATTATCTCTAGTTAAACAATGTTTTCTAATTGTTTTCAAAATAACATCTTCAAGATAAACATTTTATTCTCTTTAATTCAGGACTGTGCAAGTGTATCCTGGGCTTATAAATGACCAGAGCTTTACTGAACTGATCCCTTTCTCCGAAGTCCAAAATCAACAATCTTTCAAGACAAAATATTATGTGGGAAGCCTTTTCTCTTCTTTCTTCTACAAATTTTCATTGCACAGATAAATTGCTTCTCTTGTGGCATATCTCATTTTGCCTATCGTAGTATTTCTCTTTATAAATGTGCCTTTTCTTCCACATCAGACTATAAGCGTTTGATGAGAAGTCTTCATCTCTTAGCCGTCTTTGTAAACTCCATGTATAATATACATGACAGGCATTAAATAAATATTTATTGAGTCAGTTATGAAATAAGCGTTCAAATTGTTTAGAATTTAAGTTTTACTCATCTCAAGAGATTCTTTACATGTAGTAACATTTTAACTCCAATAATACAATTATGTTTTACAATTCAAGTCCCATGGGCATTTTTTTCCTGATTTGAAATTTGTCCAGTACTAATGACCTAATGGTCTGCTCAAATCATACAGTGGGACACTTTTAATAAGGATGGAATGAGTTTGTGGTTGCCACCAGACATTTGAAGAAATAGCTCATGGAATGATCTATTAAAGCAAATATGAGAAGTGAGACCATCAAGTTTGACAAAGGGATCTATTGGGTTGGCCCAAGAGTGACTTCAGTTTTTAAGTAAAAACAAAAGACACATTTTTCATTTTCACCAAGAACTTTATTGAACAACGTATTCACCCTTTTGTTCCACTACCTTCTGCCATTTTTCAGGCAACTTCATAATTCCATCTTCCCAAAACTTTTTATCTTTTTGAGCAAAGAACGGTTCCAGGTGCCTCTTACAGTCTTCCAGGGAACTGAAATTTTTTCCCTTAAGAGAATTTTTTAAAGACCGAAAAAAATGGAAATCCGAAGGTGCAGTGTCTGGTGAATATGGCGAAGGATTCAGAACTTCCCAGCCAAGTTGTAACAGTTTTTGCCTGGTCACCAAAGAAATATGCGGTCTTGTGTTATCCTGATGGAAGATTATGTGTTTTCCGTTAACTAATTCCTGATGCTTTTCGTTGAGTGCTGCTTTCAGTTGGTCTAACTGGGAGCAGTACCTGTTGGAATTAATTGCTTGGTTTTCCGGAAGGAGCTCATAATAGAGGACTCCCTTCCAATCCCACCATATACACAACATCACCTTCTTTGGATGAAGACCGGCCTTTGGTGTGGTTGGTTGTGGTTCATTTCACTTGCCCCACAATCTCTTCCATTCCACATTATTGTACAGTATCCACTTTTCATCGCCCATCACAATTTGTTTTAAAAACGGAGGGCTTTTGTTATGTTTAAGTAGAGAATCGCATGCAGAAATATGGTCAAGAAGGTTTTTTTCGCTTAACTTATGTGGAACACAAACAGCAAAGTGATGAACATAACCAAGCTGGTTTGGATTTGGATATTTTGAGGATGTCGGCTATCTCCCTCATGGTATAACATTGATTGTTCTCAATTAATGTCTCGATTTGATCACTGTCAAGTTCAACTGGTCTACCCGACTGTGGAGCATCAGCCGGCAAGAAATCTCCAGCACAAAACTTTGCAAACCACTTTTGACATGTTCAATCAGTCATTGCACAAATCTTTGTTGCGTTTCGGCCCCGTTTTTACCTTTCTTGAAATAATAAAGCATAATATGCCAAAAATGTTGCTTTTTTTTCATTTTCAATATTAAAATGGCTACACAAAAATTCAGTTTTGATAAGTCTTTTTATAAATGCACGCTGATATGACAGCTGCCACATACAATCTAACAAAACTGTTTCAAATGAAGTCAAAGACAACTAAGTGCTACTAGAGCCATCTTACGGAAGAAAACGAACAAACCTTATGACCAACCCAATATATCTATACATGAGTCCATTCTATTGCATAATCCCCTCCAGAAACAGGGCATTCATTTCAAAGATCTGTTTCAAAGCCTCCATCTTCTTTGTTAGAGGACAGAGGGCTTGTTTTCCAATGCTGAATCTTAGGACTGTGATCTCTGTTGGATGAGGCTGTATTAAATAAATCTGTCATTATGTGCCACACTATTTTTTGTATGTTGGAGATATATTCTGTTACTCCATTGTCCATAGGTGAACGGATTACGTACTTATTTGCGATAGCCTTTCAATGAGTATGTAAGAAAATGATAGGAAAATATATGAAGCAAAGTTGGTGCACCTATAAAAAAAGAGCGAACATATGCCAACGACAAGAGTTGTATGACAATGATCTACATTCATAGTTATGAATCTATAAGTAGAAGGAAAAGTTCAAAAGAAGTTTCAAAAGAAAAGAGGATGTAAGTAGGAAGATTAAAAGATCTAATAACATACAGTTTGACTAATTAAGAATTAAGGACGTGATAGAGATTGAGAGATACTTAAAGAGACATAAAGATCAAGAAGATATAGGTAGGGCTTCCCTGGTGGCGCAGTGGTTGAGAGTCCGCCTGCCGATGCAGGGGACACGGGTTCGTGCCCCAGTCCCAGAAGATCCTACATGCCGCAGAGCGGCTGGGCCCGTGAGCCATGGCCGCTGAGCCTGCACGTCTGGAGCCTGTGCTCCACAACGGGAGAGGCCACAACGGTGAGAGGCCCGCGTATCACAAAAAAAAAAAAAAAAAAAAAGAAGATATAGGTGGTTTGGTACAAAGTAAGTATGAATGAAGAAAATAACTGACAATAAAGTCATCAACCAAAATTTTCCTCCTTTTATCTCCCCACTCCCACAAAAAAATATACAACATTAACTTCTAAAGAGTAGGACTGTGTCATTGTATTTGCATATGTGTGTCTATAGAACTCAGGAGATAGTATAACAGAACAGAGTTTGGAGCTTAATTGTCTGGGTTTAGAGTTTAGCTCTTATCCTTTCTGACCCTCAGTTGCCTCATCTGTAAAATGACTCTCATAATAGTAATGTCCTTCTAATATTGTTGTGATAACTAAATGAAGTAATACATATAAAAGCCTTGAAAAGACTGTCACGTGTAGAGTACTTATGAATATTAATAAAAAATTAAACAAAGAAACCAAACTTCCCTAACCAATAACTATAAACTACACAGAAGCACGGTAAACATGAGCTATATGAATAAGTCTAAATTAAACAAGCAAAATGTATACGACATTGATAGACATACATAAGCATACAGACAGTGATGAAAACAGTGAGATAGACATGGAGCTAATTAAGACATGTATGTAGGCAATAAGCTGGAGAAATTCAAGATGAAAAGGACCAATTTTCTCAAATCCATAGGCCCCATTTCCTTTGAAAGTTTTCCTCATTTTTATATGGAGCAAGCAGAATACTATGCACAAAGAACAAGAAACCAGAGTCCCTTTGCTGACTGACTACCTAATTTAAGGTCTACATTAATTTGAACCCAGATGCCTGAATAACAATCCTTTAATTCAAATGTTTATTCTTTAGTAAAGTAAAATTCCAATCTTTTGAGAATCCTAAGATTTTCCTGCCATATAATAGGGTGCTTTATTGGCTGAATCCAGCATGTGTATTTTTTTTTAATATCTTTATTGGAGTATAATTGCTTTACAATGTTGTGTTGGTTTCTGTTGTACAACAAAGTGAATCAGCTATAAGGATACATATATCCCCATATCCTCTCCCTCTTGAGCCTCCCTCCCACCCTCCCTATCCCACCCTTCTAGGTGGACACAAAGCACCGAGCTGATCTCCCTGTGCTATGTGGCTGCTTCCCACTAGCCATCCATTTTACATTTGGTAGTGTACATATGTCAGTGTTACTCTCTCACTTCATCCCAGTTTCCCCTTCCCCCACTGTGTCCTCAAGTCTGTTCTCTATGTCTGCGTCTTTATTCCTGCCCTGCCACTAGGTTCATCAGTATCGTTTTTTTAAGATTCCATATATGCAGCACGTGTATTTTTTTTCCCTTTCTTTACTCATAATTGGTACTTGGAAAAATCCCTGAAAAGATCACCCGTTCCAACCTATCCTTTAATTCGCATCTTTACTTCCTGAAAGTTTCCTTTATGACAGTCTTCCTTAATTGGCATCATTTGTTCTCAAATGGAATTGAATCATTGGGGAATCCCCAGAATTTGTGTAGTGTATTAATCTAACCATTATTTAAGAAGGAGTACCTTATTTGCTTCTTAAGCTTCGGAAGCCCTGATGTAGATATGTAATTTGATAGATAAATTTGAACATGTTTAGTGGAAGATGTGCAAGTGTGAAAAATGCCTGAGATAGCAAGGGTCATGGGAATCTGTGTTGTGATTAAGAAAGATACATTTCCAGAGTTATAGAAAACCTCAGCCCCAAATAATGAGAAACTTCAGAGAACCCAGTTTCACTTATTCCCTGATTCTATTATGATTGTTTTATATAGTATTAGCTTTCATTATACATGTTCAAATTTTACACAAATTTTTCATCTAAGTTTTGACAACATATATTTTAATGTCCCTTCCTTGACTTACAAATATTAATATAATGTAGAACTTTGATGAAAATGAGTTTATCAACCACCCAGGTATTCTCAAACTCTTGACACACGATACATTGTTAACAGCGACTCGTTTCAAAACCCCAGTAAAATACAGTTCTCAGTTTTTCTCAGTGATATGATGATTGCATTTGTTCAAAATTCATGATAAATTCTTCCTCCATAAAAAAAAAGATAGTGAACTCACACTCTGTTGTCTCTGAGTGCTTTTGCACAGTGCTGAAAGAGTACACTCTACTCCGTACATTAAAAAAAAAAACAAACGATTTTCATGAAAGCTGTGACAATGAAACCATACTTCTCAAAGTTCAGAAATATACACTGTAGTGATTCTCTGTTTTTAGTTCTAAATAAAAATAACGTTTTTCTAGTATTTCTCCCTTTTCTAAGGATACATTAAAAAAAATGAGTGCCAAATGAATTACATGGCACTAAAGACCCCTGTAAAGAACACACAGTCCCTTAAACTTAATTCAGTTCCCTTGGCGTCACGTGTGGCTGACAGAATCAGTTCCGAGAGAGTGGCTCACTGACCAGACCTCTTCTGGTGCCTAAAAGACCAGGCTGACAGCCATCTCAGAGAGTTTATGGGTTTGCTTTTTTACTAAAAATTAAGTCAGGACCTTGTAAAACTTACGATTGAAACTGGTAATTTTTTTTGTGTGTGTGTGCGTAAACAAGTTCAAGGGAGGTAGATTTGTTCTCATTTTTATTTCTGTTTAAAAAGCAGCAAGAACCTTTATTTCCAGGATCCCCTAAGGGAAGATAGAGGAAGAGGAAGGGGTGAGTAGAATGCTGAAAACCATTGAGAGACACTCTGAGGTTTTTTGCAAAGAGGAAATACTTTCTCTTGTTGTACTTGGACAACGTGTTGCTATAAGTTCTGCAAATAAGGCTCCAGCATGCATAAACAGATTCTTCTGTTGACCAAAATCATCAGTGTGCTTATTTCTCTCCACAATTAATGTAAGACACAGTCCAAACTCCTTATCATGTAATACGGCCTTCGTTTTCTGTAGCACAGCGAACCTCTACATACAAGACACTTGCTTTTGTCTAACTAAGGCAGGCTCTCTCCCACCTCTGGGTCTTTGTCCACATTGCTCCTTCTGGCTGGAATCTCAAGACTTCCCTCCTACCACCATCCTCCACATATGCCTCACGAGAACTTACTCATACTTCACAAATAACCAAGAATTTCCTCCACGAAGCCTTTCCTGGTCCCCTTCAGTCTCCTCCAATGTACCCCAATCCATCCTCAACCCCAGCCAAGTTCACCGCTTTTCTTTAGTGCCCAACAATAGCCTAATTCCAAGAGTTCTTATTGTGGAGCTGAATCATACATAAATGTGAGCAAAATTTTGTGCTTGTTCATTTATTCTGGGGAGAAGATGCGTAGCTCCAGCAAATTTTTGAAAAGGTCTATGATTCCTTGATCAAAAACCAAAACAGTACAAAACAAAAAATGAAACAGGCATGCTAAAACATACTGCAGCTGAAACTTTTACTTTAAGCCAACTATCCCTCCCATGTTTCCTTCCTTCTCTTCGACTATTAGCTCCACAAGACCAGCAAGGATGATGTGTCCTTTTAGTGTCATTAAAGTGTTATTTCTGCATCAGCATCACCTGGGCATACTTGGTAGGCTTGAGATACCTAGGTTCTATCCCAGGATCAGAATCTCTGGATGTGAGATTCAAAAATCTACACTTTAGACAAACATCTTAGTTGACTTTATGCACACTCAAGTTTGGAAATAATTGAGTAGTACCAGGCAAATAACAGCAACATGATAAAAATTTGGTGGCTGGCTGGCTGGATAAATGAATGAATGCAGACTCTGATTTCAAAAGAATTGTAAGAGAGTAATTTTAGTGAAGTTATGTAAATTAAAGCAAAACCATATCCAGTTAAGAGAGAAATAAAATAATTATGAATATTGGACTACATATTTAATAATTATTATTTATTAACAAGCCAAGGAAATATTGACTTAATGTCTTTAATTATCTGCATGTGTTCTAGGTTAGGTGATGTTAAAGAAGCATACAATATTCAGATGTAATTATTCTGCTAAGAAAGAATACCAGGTGTAGTTTAAAAATCAGATTATAAACAGGTACAAACTATTCGTTTGATCTTTAACACATCTGCTATTTTTAAAGCATAGTTCATTAAAATAATTATTTTATAACAATGTTGTGACCTCCAGTTGTTTATATAATGACTTCTGATCTTCAGATCTGGAAAATTCTCTCTAGAATTGATCATAAGCACATGTGAGGGAAAAGACGTGTTTTTCATTTGCAGCCTAAAAATGAATAAGACTAAAATTATTCTTTATCCAAGTGTTTAGCTGAGCTTCTAATTGAGGCAGGTAATAAAATAGCACTTTTGATTCTTTCAAAAGAGAATGAGCAGACCAGCATAAGCACTGGCATTTGTAGTGTTAGTACCAAAAGAGACATATCAAAGCACTTTGCAAGTATTTGGCACGGAGTAAATGCTCAATTAATATTAGTTAAAGTTGATTGTTATGATGATACTATCGGCACAGAATTTATAGTTGAGCATTTAATGTTGATATTTGTTGATACTTGTCATGATTATTTTAAATGGTTTTATAAGTGCTTCTGGTTGAAATGAGTAAAGGCTCTCGAAAAGAAATAGATCATCTAGACAGAAAAAGCACTGTATTAGTTACAGGGTACTCAATATTTTATATTGTCATTTTCATTATTTAAAAATTTTTTACTCAAAAAATATAATTAACTGAATCTCGTACTTTCTGATAAGCTCTCAGTTATTTAACCGTGAGTTCTAAAAATATCAAAGTTTACTGTCACCAAGTGGCAGCTATCAAAATTGCAGGCAGAGTACCTAGTCCTTGTAGCCCACAAACTACTTACTGGTGACAGCAACACAGCATCCTTTTCCAGGATTAATTGGCCTAGGGAATAAGGTATGCTGTGTGTTTATTTTATTTCATTTGCTTGGCATGATGCAATCTAGAAATTTTTGCCTAACTTTTACAGGTAAAAAATAAATAAATAAACAGAAGAGACTGCAGTTGAATAGATCAGGGAAATGAATCTCATCCAAGCAACAATCCAAGAAACTAAAGGACAGAGCACTTTATTAAAAACCTTACATGGAAACTGCCATATGCTTCCATTCTATTCCATAAACCTCCGAGGGCAGGAATTTGACTTGATCTCCGAATTTCTAGCATCTATATCAATAACTGTCATATAGTAATCAGTTGTGTTTGCTGAATGCACAAAAGATACCTTTGTTGATGCGTCTTTCATATATTTATTAGAAAGTGCTTCCTTTCCAGACGTATGCCAAGCATTGTGGAGAGGTCCCTGCCCTCCTAGAGGTGGCAGTTTAATAAGAAAGAATAGCCCATTACAACCCCGTGTGATAAGGACTTTGATAAAGGTAGGCACAGAGCACAGGGAGAGCACATAGAAGGGGCTCCTTACCCAATATAAAAAGCAGAGCTCTACAGTCTGAGCTAAGACTTAAAGGATAAAGAAAATCAAGTCAGGAAAGATGTTAAGCTCTTGAAGGATACGGGTTGAGTTTTGTGGATTTGTCTCACCCATGTGTCTTGCACATTGTTGTTACTCATATTTATTGAACAGAGTAATAAAAACACTGAGTGAAAAAAAATTGATTGGGATGTGAGAAAAGACTATGCAGATGGGCTGCCCTTAGAGGCTAAGTCCTAAGTCTCTCACATATTACTAGTTGTCTGGCTCTCCTCTTTGCTCTTAGCATCATACTTCATCATTATCCCTTTACACTCTGTGCTGAAACAACACCTTACTACTTGCAGTTTGCCTAACAAGACATGCTGGGTCTCACTTACAAGCTTTCACATACGCTATTCACTCTTCAATCTCCAACTTGAACTATTTCTTCAGCTAATTCCAATTTGTCATTTTTATGTCAACTTAGGTTACCCCTTGGAGGCCTTCCCAAGCCCCTAAAATTGGTTAGGTCCCCCTATTCATGCCATACTTGTCTTTATCTCCAAACTCACTATGTTCATGGCATTGTAATTGCCTGTTTGTCTGTCTACTGTCTATCCCTTCCCCTAGCCCCATCACACACGAGTATAGACATGTGTGAACACACACGTACATGACTGTACTGAAATATCTCTGGATATTTTACCCTAGGATAGCACAGAATAGAAAATAACAAATATTTTCTTCATTGAAGATACAGCCTTCATCTTTTCAGTGGTGGCCAACATTTAGGAGGACCCCCAGCAGTGGGAGCACAGGGCATCTCCCTAGATTATTTCCTGGAGGCAGCATTAGCTGATTCTAGCGATTTCTGCCAACCTATAAGTTTCTAGGACAGCAGTTGTCGGAGTCCCAGCATTACTCATTCTGGAGCTGGAATCCTGGGAATACTTAGACCTAGCAGCACCAAGGCATTTGCTTTTGTTGTCTTAGAAAAATTTAAGACTCTAGAGACTGACATTAATCTGCATTAAAGTCAAGAGATTTCCTGATCTTTGTAAGGCCTGAAGAAGGTACAGAGTGACTTTGTAGGACCATGCCTTCTTCCTCTTGAATATTTCATCTCAGTCAAGGAGTATAAAATACAAATTTTGTTGAATAAAACAATTCCTTCTGGGCTTCCCTGGTGGCGCAGTGGTTGAGGGTCTGCCTGCCGATGCAGGGGACACGGGTTCGTGCCCCGGTCCGGGAAGATCCCACATGCCACGGAGCGGCTGGGCCCATGAGCCATGGCTGCTGAGCCTGCGCGTCTGGAGCCTGTGTTCCGCAATGGGAGAGGCCACAGCAGTGAAAGGCCCGCGTACCGCAAAGGAAACAAACAAACAAACAAAAATTCCTTCTCTGTTTTAGGAAGTATAACCACAACAAAAATCGTAGTCTAAATAAAAGTAATACACCTCCCAATTTGGAGAAATTATTTGAAAATACAAATAAAACTACTTAAAGCCTTAGGTTTGATATCTAGGCTAAAAATTCAAGAGGGTAGAAACTGCCAGGAGATTCCCTATATATTTTTTTGCCTACCTGATCAGTCCAGAACTGCTGTAAGAAATAAATTTCCTCTTAGTATTTCAACACATCTGCTACTGGTTCCAGCCAGGACAGTGGAGCCCAGAGGATCAGAGAAATGAAAAACATTTCACTAAAAAGTGAAACAAGTTTTGCAATACCTACGAAAATGCAAGGCTTAAATTTACGTGGGAGGCTCAAGAGAATTCTTTTCAATCCACACTGATTTGTTTTGTCCTTGAAATATACACATGGCATGGGAATACTTTAATGATTGAAAAAAAGGATTTTGGAATTAAAAAGACTTCATCCTTACATCCTCATTTTACTTCTGAGGACCTGAAACTTGGAAAAGTGAAGTAACTCGTCCAAGGTCATTCAGAAAAGTAACTACAGATCCAAGTCTAGAGTTCATGTCTCTTGATTCCCAATACAATATTTTACCCATTACATAAAACTGCTTCCCAATAAAGATCCTGGCCAAAAATAAACTTTGTACAAAAAGATGTTTAATGGCCAAATTATTTTCAAGGTTTTTTTTCTTTTGGTAATTTTGTTTAAACATCGTATTCATCTCTTCATGTGGAATCTCTTCCAGAATGAGGCTTTAGCATAGCCATAGTTCTACCCTGAAAGTATCATTCACCCCCAACAAATAATAAGGAGATAATAAAATGAGAAGAAAATCACCAAACTGTGCATTATAAATATTATGGTAAGATTATAATTATAATCTAAAATGTACATTAAATAGTGAAACACTATCATTCAGACTTCGCGAATACAAATTTTCTATTGGTTCAAAGAAGGGTTATCTGTAAGTTTGTCATTATACTATCTGTGATAGAGGATTTATTAATCGAGTTGATATAAAAAGACAAAGGAGTTAACTTTAGGGAACAAACTGTAACCAAGAATGGAAAAAATTAACATGTAAAGTCACTTGATAAAATCACATGCAAAATTTATCTCCAATTGGTAAATCGTTACTTTTACAGATATGATCATATAATACAATGTACTCTACAAATGTCTGAGGCACTAGCAAGGGGGAGGCCAAAGGGATATTGTAGCAAGTCCCCACAACCACTTCAATCAACATAGATCAGCTTTATGTGTTTTATAACTTATGACATTTTGTAAGAATCTTCTTTGAGACTACCTATTCCATTGTAAAAAACCCCGCAAAACTTTAAGTGATTAAACTTAACCCAACCAATAATGGGACAAAATGACCTTCTGTACCTTCCAATGTGATAAAATGGGAAGTACACAGTATCGTTTATTTAGCATTCTTGTCAAAAAGATTTAATTTGAATCTTATCAGGAAGAAATAATCATATAAATTAATAAAGAGACATTTCTGAGGAAAACTGATCTGCATTAAAAAAAAAATACTAATGGCAAGTGTGTGGTAGGTAACTGCTCTAGGTAAAAGGTGACTAAAGAGATCGCAGATGCAATGAGTGAGCCTGAGCTGGGTCCTGAATCCAAACAAGTAAATAGATAAGTACCAATCAGTAAAAGACATTTTTGGGACCGTGGTTGGGGGGGTTAGATTTCAATATAGAAATACACTAAATTTTTATTGAATAAATAATAAACTTCCTGGGTGTGATAAAAATCGAATTAAATAATAAAACATATCTTTCATAGTCATATGGCACTTAAATTTGTCCAATACAAAGTATGTTTGCATATTCTTTCTGATTGGATCCATATAAAAAATGGTGAGAACTACAGGACAGTGGACATTATTTCCACTTAAAGATGTGAAAATTGAGGTATAAAAGTATTAGGTGATTTGCCCAAGGTATTGCTAGATTGTGCTACTGTCAAGTTGGTTAATCTGAGAACTGTGTTTCTCAGACTCTCCTTTGTACAGTTCCAAGTTAGAGTTGGCCCCAAGAGGACTTTGTATGAGATTTGAACGGTGGAAGTAAAGCAGTGGTCCAACTCAGATTATCATTAGGTATGGTGATGTTCAGGGTCAGAGGTGCCCAGCAGTTCTCAGCTTGTGCTCTCTTCCACTCTGCATCCAGCTTGCCTCCCCCATGCTGGCAATCTGTCCAGACTCAACACCAGATGCCTGATTGCACAACCCTAGGTAACGTAGCTACGGCTTTTCTTAGATCTCCCCTGCTGTGAGATCTAAGCTGGTAGCTGGATTTGGTAGCTGGACGTGCCTGGTTTCTCGAATTTTCCTGCTGGCTTCAGCTTGTCCACTACCACACTGGGGTTCATGTATATGTGTTAGTGACCCTTCCTCTGATTATCCACCTTCATCTTCCAGACCTTCACTTTCCCAGCTCACCGCACATTTGTGTAAGGTGGAATTTGTATAATAAATCCCTTATTTCCATAATACTCATCATGGCTTTGCTTCCGTAACTGAACATTGACTGATACAACCAAACTGGCTTTATGGATAGTGAAGCCAGACTTCTTCTGATTCCTATTCCAGAGCTCTTTCCAGTAGATCACAGCATCTCCCTAAACCCACAATTAAACATTTATTTCTTTTAAGCATTGGATGTGGTGGCAGTTATGTATT
Source organism: Lagenorhynchus albirostris (assembly GCF_949774975.1). Lineage (NCBI taxonomy): Eukaryota > Metazoa > Chordata > Mammalia > Artiodactyla > Delphinidae > Lagenorhynchus > Lagenorhynchus albirostris. Next base: position 52,220,130 of record NC_083111.1, read on the forward strand.
TGTTTTTTAGCTCTAAGTATTAGGACCAGCAAAGACCAGCAAAGTTTTTATGAGAAGAAAAAGGTCATTGTAAGCCCTAAACTGATGGAAAATCTTACTGAAGTATTTTCAGGGAGATCAAAATTTAATCACTTATCAAAGAACTGAAGGGGAAAAAATAAAAAAGACATGTATACATAAAAGTAATTTTATTCTAGTTAATAAGTTTTGAGCTGCAAGGAGCTTTATAAATACTTTAATTTGTAGGACAGAAAATTGAGAGATGAGATAATGTGTCTGCAGACATTCAGATTATTAAAGACAGAAGTGGGGTTAGAAGAAACATATTTTATCTCTTAGAATATGTGCTTTGAGTATATTTAATTCCAGCAATTAACTGATGGATTTCCTTTTATTGAGGGATGGCCAAAAGATGGGCAGTTAGAGATCAAAGCTCAAATTGTGACTTCTACTCATATTAGTACTTGTGACCTTATGCGAAATACCACACCTCAATTTTCTTATGTAAAACAAAGTGTCTGGTGCATAGCATGTATTCAACAAATATTAACTATTAGCAATAATTTGGCTAGGGCTTCCCTGGTGGCGCAGTGGTTGGGAGTCCGCCTGCCGATGCGGGGGACGCGGGTTCGTGCCCCGGTCCGGGAGGATCCCGCGTGCGGCGACTGGGCCCGTGAGCCGTGGCCGCTGGGCCTGCGCGTCCGGAGCCTGTGCTCTGCGGCGGGAGGGGCCGCAGCAGTGAGAGGGCCGCGTACCGCAAAATAATAATAATAATAATAATTTGGCTGGCTTAGGTATATATCTTGAATTTTGATAAAAATGGTTTCCATATTCTAGAAACTTAGAAATTAGTGGGACAGATCATACACACAGTTATTTAATAAATACTTGTTAATGACATAATAGAATGTGGATACTGGATAGTTATTCACAGACTGTTATGCATCTATGGGACCACAAAGCATCCAAATTGACCTGAGAATGAAGGTGATGCATTTCTCTGGGAAATCAGTGTAGGGATATTTATAGGTGAATGATCTTAGGATCGATTCCAGTGGCAGACGGAGAAGCTGCATGGGCTCACATGCAATCACAGTGAACATCTCAGCTAATCTCAAGTGAAATTCTGGACCTTGGATAGCCTTCAGAATTGTCCTCAATTAGGGCAAGTGGTCCTTAATAGACTCCTATACTGACCAGTCATTGGATGCAATCTGTCTGTAGGAAGAAGCAGTGACCTTGAATGAGATGACTTTCTTCAGTCATAGGCATACCCAGGCAGGGGACCTTGGCTACAAGCTGTTAGCCAGCAATGTTCCCAGGAAGTGAGAGAAAGAGTGCTTCAGTTCTGAAGGGAGGATATAGATGAGCACATCGGAGCATATACCATAGTAGGTATCAGGGAAGACTTCCTGAAATAAAGGAAAATCTTAAAGATTTAGAAGATGTATCCAAAGTTGGGTTTATATGTATAGGGTAAGGATACAGCATAAACAAAGGCGTGGGTGGTAAAGGGAAATTGCAAGTAGTTTCTGGATCATAATCACAATAAGGGGGTATCTGATTGGGTGAGGTTGGGGGAACAATATGATAGTAATAGCTGAATAAGTAGGTAGGACCAGGACAGGAAGAGTTTTAGGTGGCAGACTTTAACCTGTAGATACTTGAACACTGTTGAAATATGTGAAGGATGGCAGAGCCCAAGTCAGATTGTGTTTCAGAAAAAACATCTCAATAATAGCGTGGAAGGTATATCTGAGAGCATCAAGACTGGAGGCAGGAAGGCTTTATAACCGTCTGAGTGTTAGATGACGAGGATCTGGATAATACTGCCTCTCTAGAGGAAGTATTTAGTAATTTCATGTTGATTGTGTGTTATTGCACATGATGTGTTTATCATAACACTCTCACATTATTGTTTTTTTCTTATTTATATTCTCTTGGGTTCTACAGATTTTATTTTCTATCTGAGAAAATCATTTGGACTTTCCTTGGAGAATAAAAGGAAAATATGTGTATTACATGTACATTTGTAAGCTCATCAATCTATTCACAACATTTACTCTAAATCAATATGTGTCTAGAGCATGAGAAAGATCTATTTAAAAATTTTTTTGGTTTATACATTATGGCCACAACTATTACAAGAGTTTTCAAAATATAATTTCTATTAAGATAAAATATTTTTAAAAAGAAAATGCAAAAATTTCTGAATTTAATTTGTAAGAGGAAAAATATAGAAAATGTAAAAACAGAAGAAAAAAACCCCACCATGAATTTCATAGTTTTTTTGCGGTACGCGGGCCTCTCACTGTTGTGGCCTCTCCCGCTGCGGAGCACAGGCTCCGGATGCGCAGGCTCAGCGGCCATGGCTCACAGGCCCAGACGCTCCGCGGCATGTGGGATCTTCCCGGACCGGGGCACGAACCTGTGTCCCCTGCATCGGCAGGCGGACTCTCAACCACTGCGCCACCAGGGAAGCCCGAATTCCATAGTTTTGATTTTATTTGGAATTTAGTTGAATTTGAGCAGGTCAATTGACCAAAGTCTCATCAGTTTCTTCATCTTTAAAATGTGTCTAATAATACCTAGCTCAAAATTCATTTTAAGGATTAAGTGATTATAATATTAAAAATCATTTCATAGATTATAAAATACTACACAAGTGTTAGCATTAATTCCTTTAATAATTTATCACAACGAGGCACCTAATAATGAGGGAAGAGAAATGAGAACAAGCACAGAAAAGCAAAGCTAGATACCTGGAGTCCTGACTTGAGGCCACCTGTGGTGTTACTGGGCCTGGAGAATCAGTGCTGGGTGTGAGTGAAGATAGAGGTGGAGAGGGAAGTCACAAGGGTGTATAGCTTCCCTTTTCAAGCTTCTGTTTGATTTTCTTTGAAAGAGTGAATAATGCCAGTTTATAGTGTGCTTATTTTGATTAAGCTTTCACCAGAACAGGCATTATGTTTTAATGAGTTTTAGTTTCTCATTTGATGCCAGTGTGAATCTTAATATTTAACTGCATGAGAAGGTGATGATTACGGATCTATTTTCTGCTGGGTCTTGGCAGGAAAGAGGGCCAGAGCCACCAGCTTTATTACAGTAGCATTACCGAGTGGAAACCACACCTAACTAGGAAGGAGCCAAACATCCCATATTTAAGTCTTTTTCCCTCCTTGGACAAAAATATTACATATTTCTGAACCTCAGCCTTCTTTTCTTTAAAACCAGAGGTTTGGCATTAAATGATTAAGTTCCTTCTGGATCTATAATTCTGATTCTCAAGGTTCACAATTCTCTCAAGAGAGAAAAATGGAGATCTCAGAGTGTACACCTCACTTTGGCTTTTTGATCACAGATCTGCATTATTTGGGTGAAGATCAGAATTACAAAGATGTTCAAGGACCAGGAAATGCTCAGTGAGGGCAGTGGGCATTTTAAGAGGAGATAAGTGTGCCTTCCTCATGCAGATGCCATTCATACCATGTACCCTGAAGCCTACTTCAGATGCCTCTGACCCTCCTAAACCTACCCACTCTTTGCACCCTTAATACCACCCCAGCCTCATAAGCGCACACACACACGCACACACACACACACACACACACACACACACACACAAGAACTGAGAGACATTTTGGAAAAGAACCAAAGCAAATTCTTCAGGAGCCTAGAAAAAAGACTAGACTAATTATTTGCTAGTCCTATTGTCAGGCTGTCTGACATTAGCCAAGTTTCATATAGTTTCAAGTTTCAGCTCAAAACATTTACATAAGAGTACCCCTGATGTTTTACAGTGGTTTTTCTTGTTACAAAACTCTCAAAATATTGACCTCCTTGGAAACATTTCTTCTTACAGTCCATTAAATTTTATAAATGTCTCTTCTTGGTTTCTTGAGTTGCCATATGCACACCCTCTCTCCCCACCATGAGACTATCGACTCTTTAGATCTATTTCTCATCTTCTGTTGTGGTGACATCATCACCGTTTGTTAAGAAAATGCTTATTATGTCTCCAAGGATCCAATCCCACACATAATCATTAAAATAAAATGAGATGTGTTCATAAAAGAATTGTAGATTTAAACTCCTAAAGGATGGCATGTTTCAAAAAGACAAATAGCAGCAGAAACAGTTGAACTATGAGGAGATGGCCACACAGGTTGGAAAAAAAGCATAAGGCCTTGGTCGCTGTCATTGCATTTTGTTTGAAGCAGTGTGCCAACCCTTTAATGCACACAATCGTGTTTCCAAGACCAATGTAGAGTAGCCACGATATCGAGAGTTTAAAATCATTGCAACCCTAATTTACTGTTTATCTAATTTACAAAACTGAGTCACACACCATTATTAAGGACCTGCTATGTGCCAAGTATTGCATTTATGGGTACTGATATAAAAGTAACTGAAATATACTTCCTGTTCTCAAGGAAGGCCAACCAGTTATTTAGTGACCTAGTTTGTAACAAAGCTAAACTGTGAGGTCTGGGAGACTAGTGACCTCATCACTGACTGCAAGTTTGCCAGTGCCTAGTAGAGTTCCGGGAACATAGAAGTAATACAATAAGTGTTTGTGAAATGAATTTACCACCCTGCATTACTTGATTAACCATTTTCTTCTAGTGTACAAGCTGCTCATTGAAAAAAAAATCAGAGATGTTAACAATTAAGTATATAGTCTATTTTTAATCCGCAATGATGTGTTGTGTATGTTGATGCCATTACTTGGACTTTATTTTTGTCTCTCACATTACTGACCAAAAAATTCTAAATTATGCCTCACCTTATTTTTTAGTAAATCATTCAAACATAAAATTTTACTCCTCTTTTGTCACCTTCAAGATAATGTAAAAAATAATTTAAGAAAAGTAAATAAGGGAAGTATAAGTAAAAAAATCTTTTGATAGAAGAAAGTATTTATTTCAAGCCCCTGAGTTTGAGTCAATTCTCTGTCATTAGTTTTCTATGTATAAATTCACTGCACCTCCATAACAATAACAGTAAGAATAAAAATAACAACAATAATATCATGTTTGAATTAATTCCATATCCTCTAGAATTTAAGCCAACATCAAAATAATCAGTCTGTGAATAAATACCCTACCATGTGTAAAATAGCTAGCACAGGGAGCTCACCTCAGTGCTCTGTGATGACCTAGATGGGTGGGGTGGGGGGGTGGATGGGAGGGAGGTCCAAGAGGGAGGGGATATAGGTACACATATAGCTGATTCACCTCACTGTACAGCAGAAACTAATACATTGTAAAGCAATTCTACTCCAATTAAAAAAAAAATTCTAAAAAAAATAAAAAATAACCAGTCTGTGAGAACTGAAATCTAAAGCTTTGAAGAAGTCTTTACGGGGTTTTTTGCATCCCTTTGTCATAGGCCTAGACAGCCTGATTTTCATTTTGAAGGATAACTTTGATCATTTCTTTTCTTCACACTTTTCCGTTAAAACTCTTAGATGATTAGGCCTGAGGCAGTTGAACACCACACCCAAGAAGGACCTACCTGTAATTTTGCTTTTCATTTCCTATGTGGAATCTGTCGTATTGTGAATAGGCTCGGTTTCCTTCCCAGTCCATTAACTCGATTCTTAGTGTGTACTGCCTCTGACTGGTTATGGCAAAAATAAACTCATTCCCCAGCCAATATTCACCAGAGGGATTTCCAAAACCCTGTGAAAGAAGACAGAGATGCAGTTGTTAATTCAAGGAGAAGCTCTTTCCATGTTTAGTATTAAGCTATGTTCTAAACAATAAAAAACATTCTTTAAAAGTAAAGATGGTTCTTTCATATTTTTTTTTTGGTTCTTTCATATTTTTATACACTTTCTTCGATTACTCACTCAGTATTTTTCTGCTATGTTTCCCCCCATCGAGGCTCATGTCTAATTCTTATTACAGTAAATTCTGATATAGAAATCTGTGTAGATGAGATGTTTTCGAATTAAATGAATCTGGTTAATAGGTTTAACCAGTAAATGCTTCTCAATCACAGCTTGCTTTTGAAAACGTTTCTAAAATACTAGTTAACGGAATATTTTCAACATAGTTTAAATATTTTTCAATGAATATCATCAGTATAGTATCAGACAAGTTATTTAACAATATTATTATTATTTTTGTTATTATTATTCACAAGTCAAATTATGGGTAGATAATAACAGATTACTAGACCCTTAACTTCCCTAGCTTTAACATTTTCATTTTTAAGTAATAATAAGCAAATCTGTAAATCCAGAACTGTAATCATTTAAATACTTCGCCTCAATAGATTAGGATTTTGACACTTAAGAGCTAGTGAGTGAACCTAGCTGGCTGCTCCGCCCCAGAATCTCAGTATGGTTCCACTGTTCTCTTTAGGGCAATCCCAGTCACTGTTACTGTGTTCAAAATAGTTTTCTTTGTGGAGTAAAAGAAAGTACACAAGAGAAAGCTAACTCTTAATGTTGGCTATGTTAGTGATAGGAAAATTTAAAACCCTAGGAAACTACTGGCATCCTAGATTTTGGGTATTCACAATTGCCTCGGAAAGTGTTCCTTGGTAAAACTTGAAGTTCAGTGTAATTCTTGATATATGGGTTTGTTTTACTGACCAGACTATGAACTCCTTGAGGACAGAAACTGTGTTGTATTTGTGAATCCTCAAAGACTAGTAGAATGCTGGCATACACTGGGCACTCCATATGTTTCATTGAAGTTCAAAGAAAATGGAAGAAAGGGAGGAAGGAAGAAAACAAAGGCTATGGCACCCTGCAATTGCATTCAGAGAAGTAACCTTAATACATAATTCTTGTTGTAGGAATTTGGTTGTGTCTCAGGGGTGTTTCTTAAAGTGCCCAACTGAATCATAATCACTGGAGCACTAGTTGAAAAAAAATATTCCTGGCTCCAATTTGAATCAAGCTATCTGAGAGCCAGTCCATAAATCTGAATCTGAACAAACTCCCCGTTTATCTTGTGCACATTCATGCTTGGAAGACTTGGAGGTGTCCAGTAAACATATAATATACTTTTATGTTGCAGAAAGAAACATATTCTGGTTCATTGAGGTATTCATTAACAAAAGTTTTATTTTATCTGTATTAAGAAGAAGTATGAGGGAAGTACTAAAATAATCACAACAATCCTTATTTTCTCAATACAGAAGATAGAATTTGGAAAATATTTGTTTCTTTTCATATTTAATGTATATCAACTTTACAGAATTACAACTACAGTAGAAGTGTTCTTAACTGATTTCTCCTTTAACCAACTTAACATATGAATCATTATTCTCCATTCCTTACTTAAAATATATTGATGCCCAGAGTACACTGAAAGTATTAAATACATTTGTGCACTACTGTCTGCCAATTGAGTGACTTACCAAAGGCCAACTGCATTCGGTCTCAAACTCATTTATGCCAGTTCTGTTATTGTAATGATAAGATTTATAATGTTATGTAAATAAGTTAAATATTAGTGGGGAAAGAGGAGTTTTTGTTGTTTTGTTTTTTATAAAAACTAATTTAAATATTTAGATTTGCTCAATGAAAGCAAATCACTAAAAAACGCTTTTGAGCTATATGTTGTTGCAACAACTCTAAAAGACTGAGGAAAATAATAAAACTTTAGAGGATTTTTAATGTACATTACTTTGTATATGCCTTACTTGCTCTAGTTTAAAAAAAACAGAAGCTAGAAATTTGATGCATTTGATTATGGGAAAGTTTTATGAAAGAGCCACTGACTCAGAATTCCAAGCTTTGAGCCTACATTATAAACACATGGGTAAATGAATGTATATTTTTTATATTTCAATGAAATGTATTAGCATATAGAGGTACACTTTTAAGGTTATTCCCCAATTTAGCTTAGTTTTTGATTAACTGAACACCCTTTGTCCAAATTGCAGTGGTTATATGCATCCCCAAAGATCATCTATCTACCTGTAGCTCAGAGTACAGGTAGATGATGAAGTCCATACTCCAGTGCCTCCCTTCTTCTCTGTTCCTAAGATGCTCAAGTCACACTTTGCAAGAGTCCCACAGTGGCAGGAAATCTTAGAGCAATTTAAGATGTGCTAAGAATTTTACATATTTTTAGGGCAGCTGGTGCTTCATACCAGGGAGAAGAGTAAAGCTTACCTTCTCCAATGAATAAACAAAGCAGAAAGTTACAGGGGACTGAAAGTCAAAGAATTAGCACATTCTCAGTTGCAGCAGCCACTGGGAAGAAAAAGAAGACTGCTTGGATTCTCTTTGCATTTCTTCTCAGCTCAGACATGTCAAAACTCTCTCTATAGCCACTTGATTCCCTCTTTTGTGTAGCCAGTTAGAAGAGATTCAGTAATTGTACTAACTGTGAATAAGGAGGGTGGGAATGATGAAGTGTTAAGTTTTAGATCAAATATTTTCATGCCGTTGAAAGTGTTGCAAGGATAAAAGCTCTCCAGCTTAGTGAAAAGTACAGTGATCTCCAGCCAGCCTCAGAAAAGGAGAAGCATTTGTATCATTCCTCCAAGAGCCTCCATTCCCCTCTTGGCATGCAGGTTTGTACGCCCCTCTAAGCGGAGGTTAACAACCCTTCCTAAACAGTTTGCTTTTTCTGACTGAAAATAGAGGAAGAAGCAACTGAAAAGAAAGCAATGAAATTTGCTTTCATAAACAAAAATTTTATTTCATGCACCTTCCCAAAAAACTTTCTAAATATGCTATATTGGCTACAAGGAATCAACGTGACTGTTAGAGAGATAGTGTAGGGAAGAAACCTTCTAATAGCTGAGTGCAGTGATGCAGAAACAACCATTTCATCAGGAAGATGAAAAATTCAAGAAAGAAGGGGAAATGGGTTCCTAACATTAGTAAACTGTCTACTGGCTAGTTTATCAGGCTGGCCACGAATCTGACACCTAGGAACAAAGACTTGGCTTTGATTCAACAACTTCTACTCCCTCTCTCTGCTCCAATTTGAAGGCTTGCTCTGCCTCACATTTGCTGTTACTTTTAAGTCTCCATTTCCTTATATGCAAAACAAGGATTTAAAATGTCATTTCCATATATACTGTTGCGAGAAAAAAGTGAGAAAATATACCTAAAGCATCTAACTCAGTGCTGATGCATGAGAAGCACTTAACAAAAATCTAGTTGTTTTTATTATAATTAGAGAATATATCATAATATATAGTAATTTTCTGTTTACTCGCCTGTCTCCCAAGAGACTATAAGCTATATGATGTTAAGCAGGTTCTTTTCTACTCTGTACGAGAAAGGGAACAAAAATAATCCAGGTCTTGTCTTAGCCTGAGAATAAGGGGATATGAACCAATTCTTTAAATGGCTTTCAGATGCTAGGAACTAATGTATTCTTATGACAAGTTGAATATTGGTTTATACAAATGAGTACTGTCATTTTAATCCGAGAAGTTAATTATTAAACAAGAAATTTAAACCAACTGGTTGCAACCGGGGCTAAACTATGACACAAACCATAGTTTGTGTCTACAGATTATCTTCTTACTCTCGCTTCTGCTTTCCTAATGCTAAAGAGAAGCTGTCTTCTTCAACTCTACTGTGGTCCTATAGTTTTTCATCTCTTTCTCACTACATTTCAAAAGTTTTAGGATCTACAAAAGAGGTAATTTTTGAGATCTTAAGCCCATGCTAATAAACTGATCGTTCTGACACTTACTTTCAATTGGCAGTGCATATCAGAAAGAGCTGTGGAGCTTTTTCAAAATATAGATGACTTGGTTCCTGTATGGAGGTTCTGACTCAGTATGTCTTGGGTGGTCTTAGAGATCTGTACATTTAAAAGGTTCCCCAGGTGAGTGTGCTGTGTACTAAAGGTGGGGAACCATAGGATTATGACGTAGAATAACTATTCCAAGTGCAAATGAGAAAAAAGAAATTAACCAGATCAAATTACCTAAGTGGTACAAGGGAAGAGATAAAACTTCATCTTCAGATTGAAGATATTAGGAGTTAAGTGTTGATTATGTACTATGGGGCTGTCCTTGAAAAAATTCATACTTATGCCTGAAATACAGAGATGACCAATGCACAAACAAGCAAAAAAAGGTTTACACATTATTGTACACATAACAGCTTACCACAGGTTTATATCTTACTCCAAATAAATAGCTTGCAACATTCATAAGAATAAAAGTAAAATATTATACAAAATTCAGGGCTGACACTGAAAAAGCAGCAAATCCTTATTGAATAAACAAACAATAGTAATAAAAATAGAATTTCTTCCTTTTTATAAATAAAGTCCAAGGATGCTATGCCATATCCTTTCATGAAAACTGTTTAGTTATGTCAATCACAATTGTATGAAAGATTTTGATATCATAATTCAGAGAGATTGTTAATCAATTTTAATTCTCCTTTAGCTCTTTAATAAAAGGCAAAAGACCCTGGAATTTAGCTTAAACTAATACTGACTTAAAATTGGCCTTAAAAACCACATTTTGCTAAAAAAAAAAAAAAAAAGCACAGAGGGGAAAGACCAATATTCGTTAGTTTTTGCCAAAATCTGCAGAAATGTTCAGTTTTGGTTTGTATTTTTCCAAGTTAATAAAATAATTGTCCCTGATACTTTATTTCTTTTGTCTGATAATGCTCATAGGAAGTGCTGACTTTTTATAGCTGAAACAATTGAAAACAGACACAGTCCATGTATCCTATGGATTTCATCTCTTTTCATAAAATCATTAAAGAAAACAGATAAGAACTCAGGGTTACTGAGCTGTGGCTTTCCAAAGGTGCTTAGTATACAATTCAATTGTGCATCTCCTCTAACTGCTGAGACAGCCCAAGAAAGATCAGAGGATGATTTATTTCAGCATTTTTAAACTTCTTATATATTTTTCTCCTTTTAATGTGAAGAGTTTAAAATGCAGTTGAAAATGTGCTCTTAATTTCTTTCCAGAAACAAAGAACTCCCAGAAGGTATTGTGCTCAGCCTGAAATACTTGTTTGTCAGTAGGAAGCTCTGTTTATATGGGTAATTGTTTTCCATACAAAGACAGGTTGTCTCCAGGGCATTAGTCACTACCTTCTGTAAAGTTAGGCCACTGGGGTACTGTTTGGAACTCCTAGCTTGATTGGGTTTTATACGCAAAAGTACTCCTGGTAAGTGTTATTGCTGGAGGCCACTAAATGGTATCCTTATGGCTCGAAGGAGTTAATATAGTTCCTTAAGTGCCTCATTTAAAAAGCCCACTCCAGACTTCCCTCTCAGCAAACATCTTTACAAATCCATAAACCAGGTTTTGCTTAATCTCCTCATAAGGAAGTTTAAGTGAAAACAAAGCTTAGGTAAAAGATTTTGTAGGCTTAAAGCCAATGTTAAGAATCAAATAAATTGCAAATCTTCCATGTTGAGAGAGGTTTAAAAATTACCATTATATATTTGTAATTTCATGTGTTGGTAATTTTAACATATTGTTCTGGAGACCTTATGAAGCAAGAGGCAGCCCATAGATGTCAACCAGAATGAAGGGAAGGAGGGAGGAAAGGCAGAAAAGAAGAAGGGATAAAACTTTATTTCTATACTCAGTGCCTGAGAAAGAAGTGAAGCATCTTACTGCATATAAAACATCAGGGAAGACTGAGGAAGAAGTGGTACACGCCAAGAAGTTCTTTTTCCCAAAGGATGTACACCCTAGCAGCAAGTTCTGATTCAGGGAGCAGAAGTGGGTGTGACTGATAAGCGTTGGCATAAGGGGTCTATATCCATTCTTTGTGGAGTCATTATTTTGTCTTTAGGTGAAAGAAAAGCTCTGGAAGAAACACTTTATACCATGTGTTTTGGTGAAAATTAACCAAGTTATAACATATAATAAATTCTTTTAATTAAAACAAAAAGATATCATCAGACTCATTTTTGCCAAAATGTTTCAGAAGTTTGAAGTTTATCTCATTTCTGACCATGTAGAATTGACACTCAGAGGATAAATTGTTCGAGTTTGAATAAAACATGATAGTCTTTCTACTTTAAAAAAGGGGAAAAAAATAAAAAATAAATAAAAAAGGGAGAGGAGTAAACTTCACAATAGTTTGGGGCTTTTGGTTATTGTGAATAAACAATAATTCAGTCCAATTCCAATAATTTAAAAAATTGCTTAAAATACAAACATTTGGTAAATGCTTATAACACATGAATCAATGCCATCCTTCATACGTCAGTCTCTCTTACTTAATGTGCCTAGTTTGCCAAGGCAGCAGATGCTTACAGCTAGTAAGTCACCATTTTGGAAAGTCACCGTGATGACAACTTTATATCAAATTTTCTTTTACCATTAGTATTAATAATAATGTATTTCAGACTTGCCAGAATCTATATTTATAGTCTAATTCTCAGATAACTGCTTCATGTCTCATTTTAGTGGTGAAAATAATCATGGTTTAAGGTGATTTGCAAAATAATATTTTTGCCAGAGTTAAGAAAAAATTTGCAGTCTTCGATGTTTTAATCTTGGATCATGATAATACTTACTATTTACTGACAATTCAATGTGCCAAGAGCTTTACTTATAGCTAATCCTCACAATATCCCTGCAAGGCAGATGAGGTACTATTATTAATGTACTCTTTTAACAAGTGAGAAAGTTAAGGTATGGGTTAAGTGATTTGCCAAAAATCACTCCATTTGTAAGTGGCAGAGTAAAGACTAGAACAGTGCATGTGTAAGACAGGAAGCCATGTCTCCAGGACCAGGAATCTTCAGTCTACAGAACTCAAAGAATAGAAATGTTGCTCCTGGAGCTCTTCACAGAGCAAGAAATCTTTTAATATGAAAACTCTGGGTTCCAGCAGCTTATATGGACTGATTCAAGCCTAGCCAATCAGCTTCTATGTTTGAGATTCCCCTGATCCTTTAAATTTCACCCTGATCCCTGGACTGTGGAGACAGACTTCAAGAGCCTTGCCTCTTGTCTCCTTACTGGTTGACCTCGAAATAAAAGCTCTTTCTTTTCTCAAAAGCCTGTGCCATAGTATTGGCTTCTACAAACCTTAGGCAACGAGCCCTTGCTCGGCAACATCACCTTTATCCTATGTTCTCACGGGTAATTTTGTATAATAGGTTTGATATGAAAATTACGTAAGAATTTATGTATGAGGCTTACACATATTAAACATTGAAAGGGTTAGATATGATGATGGTGATCATGATGATGATGATGATGTCTGCTGGTATTTTGGAGACCTCAGTGAATCATGCCTCACAGTTCACACCCTTGTGTACTTGTCTCACTTTGAATCTGGACTGGCCCTGTCATCAACTTTAACTAAAAGAATGTAGTGGAAGTGAAACCATGCCATTTCTGGGTCTAATAAATCTTAAAAAGGACTGGAAGGTTCTATTTTTGTGCTTGAGGGATGCCAACTGCCACTTAGTTAAGTCTGATGACCCTGGATCACTGTACTGGGAGAAGCCCAACTTAACCACATCGAGGAGTTCTCAGTCCATAGCCAGCAACAACTTGCCAGCCATGTGAGTGAAGCCATTGGTAGTACCTCCCAGTCCTGCACCACAGCCCACAGCCCTGCACACTTCCCTTGTCCTGGCTCATGTACACAGCCTGGGTCTAAATTCTAGCTTCCTCCACCCTCATTCAACCAGGAACAAATTCAGACAATATGTAACAGTTCACTAAATAATTTCAGTAATATATTTTTCCTTCTGATGCACACGTGGAAATCATTTACTGAAAAGGATTTATGAGTGTTTTGTGTTTAATGAGAATAATGTCACAAACGTTATTTTAATTTTTAAATAACTGAAAGACATCTAAAAATACAAAAGTTTATCACATTGTGTAGTGAAGAAAATCTCATGATAAAACATCAAAAACTATGTAAATTCTTCCATCTTACCATTTTATATTCTTTCCAACCTCTTTGGAAATCTAGACTTCCATCTTCACGATGCTGTATTACAGTCCAACCTCCCCCATTGAGATCCATATTGCAAAATACCTGACAAAGGGAAAATAAAGTCAAGTGAAAATTATGTCTATTTTAAACAAACAGGTATCAGATATGTTTCAAGACAGAAATAGGATGGATAGGCCTACAGACAAAAATAATAAAAACTGCCATGTTGAAAATATTAATTTAGACATTTTATTGGCTATTTCTTCCTGTATTTGAGTTGTTTCTGATTAAATCCCATCAAATGATAAATTACTTGTAAAGGTTTAAATCAGTCAGCTGAAAACTGTCTCAGTCACAGACTATAAAAATTATTTTTAAAAAGTTTGTCTTAAATGGTAATAGGCATTATGTATATTCTATTTTTTAAAATGCTACTAAAAGTTTCCAAAGTTACAGACCATTTTATTGCTAAAACATAAGATTTGGAATTTTCTATCTTTAATTTGTTAAATCACAATATACTAATAATAAAGGTTTTGGAAAAATAATATTTAAAAAATCATTTATATTTAGCTATTACACATTTCATTGTATATTAACTCCTACATGCTCATATACAACAATAATTATTCTTGATGGTTCAGTATTACATTAGAGGCAAAATTTGGTCCCCAGCATATGGAGAACACATTATTTGCTTCAATTTTTGTCACGAACAATAAGAAGAGAACATGACATACTGTATTCCTTCTGACTGTGAGAAGCATTTCTTTCCCATGTGGAAAAGTTATCCAAATCTTTCAAAGATTATGCTTATTTCAATTTTTCTAAATATAATACTATTTATTTAGAAATTGATTCATTTCCCCCAGAGTCCACCCAAGGAGAGAAACATATCTGTAATGGCATTATCTTTGGAGAGCAATCACTGTAATTGATGCAGCATAAATGTGGCAGCTTGATTATTCAAGGGCTCAGCTTTGGGGAACATCATTCCCCCGGCAATTGACTACTAAAGCAATTTGGAGGCTGGCTTAAGGTGTAGATATGAGGCAACAGCAGCAGGCACGCTGTGTGGGCAAAGAGCCTGATTAAAGGAAAACCTCAAGTGTTTTCCTTGAGGCATTAAATTTGGAGCACAAATGGCTAAAGGGTATGAAAACAATGACAAGAACTGTTATTCAAAGGACAAATTGTCCATGTACTTCCTCGGAGTAAAAGGAACTAGGAGGTACATACTTAACTGTGAGCATACAAAAATAGGCAAAATGCTCTCCTGAGGGCTCTTCCTCTAATTTGAACATGCACCCATCAGTATGTATTCATTATCACTAGGAACTGACTCACCTCCAAGATCACAGATTTGAAATTCCTCTCCCTGTCCTAAATTTCTCCCTCTATTAATCCCTTAGCCTCTATGCACCTGCTCTTTGTCCTCAAGATAACCTCCATCTAGTCTTTTGTCTTCCTTAATTCTAATTCTAATTCAATTTTTTTCACCCAACAAGCATTTTTGGGCATTGATTCTGTGTTACAACTGGCGATATTATGATGAACGAAATACGGATAATTTCCTCAAAACACCTAAAAGTTAACACACTGAGTGCCCCTGTAGAGTTAAAGAGATGTGGGAATCCACAATTTTCAACTCTAGTGACCTGAGAATAATAGAGTCAGTAAACTAAATGAGAAATTTAAGGAAGAGAGCTAACATGTGAGAAAAGAAAATCATCATGGTTTTGAAAACCCAGGGTTTCAGATAGCATAGTCATCCAAAAGGGGGAGTTTATTGATCAGTTAGAGATGATCTAACTGTAGGTAGATCAAGGGTAAGAATAAGGATAAGAGCATGAGGGACTAAGAAAGAAATAGTCATAACAATAGTATGCCTTTTAACTGCTAGATAATTTAAACACTTTACACACATTTTCTAATTTATCTCACAAGAACCCTGTAATGTAGGTATGATTATCATCTCCATTTTGCAGATGAAAAACCTAAGGCTTTGAGTATTTCAGCAACTTACCAATGGTTATTATTAATATAACAGGTACTGGATCTAGGATTTGAACCCCCTGTTTACCTAATTCAAAATTATATTAGGGGTAATCTTCTTGAAAGCAGTAGTTGATAGCCAAAGTTGGAATTTTAAAGAAGTAAAAAAAAAAAGTGGAAACAGATGTGGGGGGAGGGTCGGGTCCAAGAATGGGCTTTGGTGAACAACTGATGGAGATAAAAGACACCAATAATCTTTAGACAGGCAGGAACTTCATTTTATTTGCTACTGTCCCTGGTGCCTAGAGCAGTAGGGACAGTAGCCTAGCAGGTACTAAATGAATATTTGTTGAAAAACTAGAGATGCAATAAGGAAAGACATAAAATAGGAAAACTTGATTAATGGAATGCAGTGAAAGCTGGGGATGGATTTTGAGTTGGGGGAATAATCTACTTAATCAAATATTCCAGACAAGTCAAGACAAATAAAGATTAAGAAAATACACACTTAAATTTAAAATGAAGGAGCCATTAGTGACCTTGAAGAGAGAGACTGAAGGATTTCTGTAAGAATAAATTCCAGATGGCACAGTTTACAGAGGGCACAGTTGGTGATTCAACACAAGTGGCCAAATGGAACTTTACTGGTAAAACAGATAAGAGTGATGAAAATGTCAAGGAAATATTTTGTTAGAGGAAACTAATTTCACTTGTTTTTTAATTATATTTTACCCTGCCTTGACTGGTTATTCTAGAATTTTTTTTCCAGATTTTGATTTCCTAATGGACACTGATTGACTGAAAGTTTGCCAAACTGTGTTGGCAAACCTATAAAGTCCACTTAACACACTCAGGGAAAGGAATAACTACATCTATAAATATAGAGTGTGTAGAGAAAACTGTTCTTTACAGTTTTTTTTATTACTATTATCTATGTTATTAAAATTCTATGCACTTGAAAAGTTTTAAAATCACTCACTAATTTTAGAAAAAGACAACTTTCCTTTTAAACAAAGGTATCTAGTGACTTGAAAATGTTAAGATGTGTTGGGAGTACTTCTTAGGTAAAGACCCAGAGAAAGTTGCCCAGAGGAGAGAGAAGTTACCCAGGCAGATTACAGCCTTTGGAAGCTAAAGTGCAGAGAACTTAAGAGGTTAGACTTATGCTCTACAATTCTTATTAGGACTCAGTAATAACAGCAAGGATAACAGCTGCCATTTGTGGAATGTTGACACAATAGAACTGAATGACACATTGGTTAGGGGCATGGACTCAGGTGCAACATTGCCTGTGTTCAAGTTCCACCTCTGCTCTCTCAAGCTATGTCATGGATCTTTTGCAAGGATTAAATGAGTCAATGCATATGGAGTTTTTAGAACAGTGTTTGGCACATACTAAGCTTTGTCATTAATCTCTTAGATGTATTTTACAGATGAGATAATATGTATTTATATTGTGCACATGTACTCTATGTATATAATATCTCATATATTAATAATAGCTATTATATATATTTCATATAATTTATAATTTGTTATGAATAATATAGAACATATAAAGCCAAAATATATAGAAGTTCAATAAACTGTCCTTATGATTACAATTACCAGCTTCTTGTTAATAATACTGGCAACATCAATCTTTGAGCATGCTTTTTAGTGTACGTGTATATGTATATATATACATATATGTATATGTACATATATATATGAAGCTGGATTCATGCTAGCACACACACACAAAAGACCATGTTATTTCTAGTCAGAAGAAAAATAAAAAGTCTATGCTTAACAGATGAAGGAAGTTAAAAAAATTAGGTGCTTGGTTTCAAAAGATTTGAGATATGAAAGGACTTGAAAAGTTCCTTCGCCAATATGGTATGGTTTGTGCTATCTGGCAGTGTCCTTCCTGTAGACACAGGCCCCACTACATTTACTATGCCTGTTGCATTTATTGATCATATGACTTGGGCTTAACTCTATTCGAGAAAAGATTGAACTGGCTCCTATCCCAGGCAAGGTCAAAGCTTTCAAGCATTAAATATCCTTTAACATAATATAACGATTTAAACCCAAACAAAAAGGGGAAATTTGATTCACATAGTTCTTATGCTTTTATGCTGTGTGCAAGTTGGAATGATTAACCTTGTGAGTGTTAATTATTTTTCCATAACCTTAAATAAAAAAGGCTCAATACATTTGTTATAGTCCTTTTCCAAGAATTAGGGAAATTATAAATTCAGAAACAAATTTTTAAATATTTTACAATAATCAGAGTTATGATTTAATGGTTTGTTTTAATGAATGAAACTAAGCTGGTTATAGTACATTTGGTTTTAGAAACATGAAAAAAAAGGAAAAATCCTATTCCCTACTAACATGCATTGAAGGGAATTCAGAGAGGAAGATAACCATGAGCCATTAATGACGAAAAAGAGTAAAAAATAAATATATAAATGATCTAATTCTCATTTTCTATCTGCTTGAAAATTTTAATAGTCCTAGAAAACTGCCTTTGGCTTCCATGTCATATTTGAAAAGATAATACTCTTCTAACTTTTGCAGACAGTCTTTCTTGGCAAGGAATGATGTCAGTCAAAACAACTGTGTAACAATTGTGTATACTTGCAACTCTCAGTCTGCCTAAAATTAATAATTCCTATTAATAATTTTTGTTAATTGCCTAAATAGGCCAATTTAATTGATTGATCCATATCTTATATCATACATAATTGAACTTTTTGTTTTGTTTTTATATAGGCTTGCCTTGAGTTTCTTACCCTTGCTAGAACTTCTGAAAGCATTAAAATGAGCAAAGTTTTTGTTAAGCATATCCACGATTAGCACCAAACTTTATAGCTCCAAAGTATAATCTACATGGAAGGGTGAAGGTCCTAAAGATGCATTTTCCAAGCACTTTTTATAGAACTGAGAGGATACCAATTATTTATATCAAAATAAGAAGAGAAAATGAGGAAGTGGGATGGCTTACAATCAGAACATAATTTTCTGACAATAAACCCTTAGCCGTGTCATTCACATAGGTTCCTATAAAAAATTATGAATGGTACGGCTTCAGTCAATACTAATATAAGTAATTATCCTACTTAGTCCCCTCTTAAGATGGTACAGTCTAGAGTTAATTCCTTTGTTACAAAGTCTGTGTTCAATATTTACTATGTGATTTGGGCAAGTTATTTTTCTAAAATAGGGATAATGGGAGCACCTATATCATAGAGTTATTGAAAGGAGTAAACAAGTGAGGATATATATCTAAAGTGCTTAGAATAGAACCTGGCAAACTGTAAATGCACAGTACTTTTGAACTATTATATTAATCAGTTTCTAAATTACATTGGGGAAGTTCGCACAATATTTGTTCTCACTAATGTTACGCTATGTGAATATAATAAGGGATTTAAAACAAAACTTGCTACCTACCAGAAAGGGCAGGTGCATCAGCCTAAAATATCCATCTCCAGAACAGAACAATATTACTACTTGTGAGAGGATCATGATCAGAAAAGAGAAAGAATAAAACAAGGGAATGAACACTTAAGTCAAGAGGAAGGCCAAAGTTTTTCTTCCTTATGGTCAGTTATCTCCCCCTCTCACCATGCTCTGCTATTATTTCCAATTAAACTAAATCTAATGACAGGACAAATGACGTGAATTTATCCTTCTTCCATCTGAAGCGCCATGGGGCTGTTTCTATAGTGATAAAATTTGCCTCTTACAGGCCTGTATTGATATGATTGCTAATCTGTTTGGGGTAATATTTTTCCCTGGGACTAAATCTAGTAAGTTTAATTTAGCAGGTATTTGGCATTTCTTGATATAATGTTTTAGATTTTTTTAAGAACAACACCGAAGCTCTATAATATGTAAAATTCATGATTTTGCAGAGGCGTAAATTTAAATCATGTTATCGTTGTGAAACCAACATAGAAGTCAGCCACTGAACTAGTGAACTGGATCCTCTAACCCACTCTTCCATGTAATCTTTTAAAAAAGCAAATTTATTTAAGTTTATAAGTTATTGTTCAAGTTTATGAGTTATTATTCAAGTTTATGAGTTATTCAAGAGTATGAGTTAGGATACTTTTCTTCCACCCTAACAGAAGCAGTGGTTCTGCAAACAGCCTGTGCGTTATTTGCATCCCAAAACATTTTGAACTAGAATAGAGTTATGAACTTACATGACTTAAATTTAATGGAATGATCAAACTTTACTTGTAATGCTCTCACTAAGGGCCAAGTGGTAGTATTGGTGACGGACTGAAAAAGATTCTAAAAGTGTAAAAGTTAATCTAAAAACTTTAAAAATTATTTTATTTATATATTCATACATATATAATTATTAACAGTTTAAAAGGAAGATCACAATATTTTTAGTTAACTTTACTTTTATAGTCATTATGTTAGAGGGGACGTGACAATCATTTAGGGGTTCTGTCAGGTCTTGGGCAGCAAAACAGGTAAATTGCAGAAAGTCTTTATGTTAGCTCCACTTCTCTCCCCCAGGACAGTTTCTAACACACTTCACATGCCATCTGTAGGGTGTGTCAGTGTGTGGGTGTGCATACATGCCTGTGCACATGTATGAATTGAATTTAAACTTAAGTATGATTTTAAGATATCAGTAAGCAGAGTAGGAAGGTTTCATGTCATATGATCCAAAGGATTCAAAAAGCTCATTTTTACAATAAATTACCCTCTCCTCTTTACTCCTAAACTTGCTATTGTACCTTCACAATTTTTTTTTTTTTTAAGATATGGAACACCCGATTCAGTGAAATTTTGCACAGAAGCCCAAAATGAAATACAGTGAAACCAAACTTCTCTGGTAGGTGACCCAGGTAGCAATGTCCATAACTGCCTGCCACCCTTTTTACCCCCGGCACTATCTCTATCTCTTCCCCCTGTTATAGGTCAGTATGGAAGACCTCTTTTCAGAAGAAAATTTTGTTCCAGCAAAGGGAAAAATCATTGAGCTAACTTAAACCACTAATTCTCACTGAAATCAGCAGAGAGGATAGTAGAGTCCAGACTCTCCCTCTTGACATATGTGTGACATCTGTGACATCTGGCAAACTGGTCTCCATGATCCATTTCCCTCACCCATCAAAGGAAACTAACAATCAGAATGACTAAGTAAGTTAGGTTTACTTACTAATTCATTTCAGCACATATTTACTGAGGACCTATTATGTGCCAGAAACTATTCTGGGTCCTGGGAAATCAAAGATAAAAGTAAAATCCTTGCTTCATAGAATTCTGGTAGTGAGAGAGTCATGCAAAGTTGCTTGAGGGAATCGGGGAAAGCCTTCCAAGAGCATTTGCACAGTACCCAGAGGAAATGGGGACAAAGGACTGGTAATTTAGGTGGGGCAATCAAAGGAGAAAAATTGTTCCATCTTTTGAGGATAAAGCACTGCAAGGGCAGGTGGTCCTCTTGGGGTCTTGAGCATCTGGCTAAAGTTTTTTATACGTTGAAAAACAGGGCTTTCTTCAAGGCTCTCCGTAAACCCTGCTTCAAGCAGCCTCTATCACTACACTTCTACAGTATGTTATAATTTCTGTGTAATTGTCTGTCTTCACCACTACACTGGGAACTGTTTTATATTATGTCCCTAGTCATTTACTGACAAATAAATGACATACACTTAATATGTATTGAATGAAGGAATGGATGGATGATTTAATGAATAAATAGGGAGAAAGTGTATATAGAGGAGGTGTGACAGCAAGACAGTGTTTTCTTACTTCAGAGTTTACTTTGGATCCTGTTCAATATACTGATGAAAACTATCCTCCAACACACTCTTTTAGGTAAATATGAAAAGCAAATCCTTTCAAGATTATGAGTTAAGATCGAATATGTTTCTCTACCCAAATAGGAGGAGTGGTTCTAGAAACATGTCTCTAGCTCTCTCTCCACGGTATTTGAACTGTAGATGATGTGTACCATCTGGGTCCTTGGGACTTTAGAAGATGGTTCCTAACTCATCCCCATGCACTTGAAGTATATGTGACTTCAACATGTAATCTGTACAAGGCAAGCATTTACGAACAATGGGACATTCCAGGAATGAGCAGAGAGTAAATGGAAAACTTTGTGTGAAATAGGGATGGGATATGTGAGGGTTGGAAGAGGTCTGTACAATAGGGTTTTCATCTTTTATGGACCTGGGAAACAGAGTATCTTTGGGAGAAAAGAGCTCAGGCACAAATATTTTCAGTTTAACAAGCCCACAAATCAATCTGATTATTCAGCAATTCAACTAGGATCTGCTTTACATCTCATAAACAAACACTTCTGGTTTTACCTTTTTGGGTTCTGGCATATTATTAATATAAATAGTGTAGATTCCACTTTTATTAAAACCAGCTTGATATACATCTGCACAGTCTCTAAATGGCTTTTCTTCCTCTTTTTTTCCTCCCTTTAGTAAAACTGCAAAAAAAAAAAAAAAAAAAGGATTGCAATATGTGAATATCAGTACCATTAGTGCCCAAATGGACTCTAAGTATAGGTAAGCAAGTCTTCATTTCCTCCAAACAAATGTCAATGTTGCATTTATTGAAAAATCAATCATAAGAACAATACTAGATTTTGAGGTGACTCACAGAATTACAAAACTATAGGAAAAATATGTGATCAGTTTATAACTGAATACTTTTTATATTTTGCTTAATTTCTTGTTTTTTTCTCTATCACTTCCAGAACATCAACTCAAGGGACAAATAATTTGATCATGTAATACCTGCAATTGGTAACAATTTTGTCAATGTTTCTAAAATTTCTAAAACGTTCTTACCTACATTTCATAGGAAAGTTTGAAAAATGCTAAAGCATTTTTGGAGGAGGGAGAGGTGAAGATAAATTCAAACATAAAAATATAATATGGAGGTTTAAGATGCTAAAAGAAGGTTGTACTGTTTTTCTGTGGCTTTATATTGAAGAGCTCCTAGAAATTTTTATTTTTTAAAAACTCTCAAAATAATTAAAAGGTAGAAAGAAGTCCCTGATCCAATTTAACTATCTAGAATGAAAAGGGAAGTAAACTTTGTTTTTTATTTAATGGTCTGAAGTTAAACTATCAGGTGGATGACATACAAATAGAAGAAGAAAAATTAATAAAATTTGGCTGGGCTTCCCTGGTGGCGCAGTGGTTGAGAGTCCGCCTGCCAATGCAGGGGACATGGGTTCGTGCCCTGGTCTGGGAGGATCCCACATGCCGCGGAGCGGCTGGGCCTGTGAGCCATGGCCGCTGAGCCTGCATGTCCGGAGCCTGTGCTCCACAATGGGAGAGGCCACAACAATGGGAGGCCCGTGTACCGCAAAAAAAAAATATAATAAGATTTGAAACTAAGTTATATAGGTGGAAGAGCTCAGTAAAAGCTGGAAGTCAAGTGGAAAAATAAATTTAATTAGAGATATAGTCTCCACTGAGAGGAACTTTATTTCATTCATTGAGCTTCAACCACCATTAAGTTCTTATTAATGAGATCAAAATACAAAAATGCCTCATTTACTAGTCCTCAGCTAAAGATATGGGTGGTATCTTTATAAAATATTTATGATTTAGTATTTTCTAATAAATACATGTTATTTAAGCAATTTGTTTCATTAGCCTAAGAATATTTTATAATCTTGCCCTTAAAGTCTCTGGTTACTTAATAATTATCTGCTTTCAATCACTCTGAGTCACTATGGTATTTTAAAATAATAATATCAAAGGTAAGCTATGAATCAGTGCTTTTAAAATGATTTTAAATGCTCTAACAATCTAAAATACTAACCTGATTTATATTTGACACATGGTGTTACTAATTTATAGGTAATTAAAAATTAACAGTCTAATCTTTGTAGAAAGAATGACTATCTCAATATAAATATTTCAAATTTTCAAAAATTACTATGGTTCAAGGAAATGAAATATCCATGTCATATATGTTGCTATAACAAAAATATAGAATTATAATATTTAATAGCATTATGGTTCTCTACATAGCTCCTGTTTGCACTAGTGGTTTTGCCTACTTATATTAAAAGCTACTTCTAAACACCACCCATCACAATTGCAATATCAGGGACTTCCCTGGTGGCACAGTGGTTAAGACTGCGTGCTCCCCTACCTAAGTGTCCGTCATTGGATGAATGGATAAAGAAGATGTGGCACATACATACAATGGAATATTACTCAGCCATAAAAAGAAACGAAATTGAGGTATTTGTAGTGAGGTGGATGGACCTAGAGTCTGTCATACAGAGTGAAGTAAGTCAGAAAGAGAAAAACAAATACCATATGCTAACACATATATATGGAATCTAAGAAAAATAAAAAGGTCATGAAGAACCTAGGGGTCAGACGGGAATAAAGACACAGACCTACTAGAGAATGGACTTGAGGATATGGGGAGGGGGAAGGGTAAGCTGTGACAAAGTGAGAGAGTGGCATGGACATATATACACTACTAAACATAAAATAGATAGCTAGTGGGAAGCAGCCGCACAGCACAGGGAGATCAGCTCGGTGGTTTGTGACCACCTAGAGGAGTGGGATAGGGAGGGTGGGAGCGAGGGAGACGCAAGAGTGAACAGACATGGGAACATATGTATATGTATAACTGATTCACTTTGTTATAAAGCAGAAACTAACACACCATTGTAAAGCAATTATAGTCCAATAAAGATGTTAAAAAAAAAAAAAAAAAGACTGCGCACTCCCAATGCAGGGGGCCCAGGTTCGATCCCTGGTCCGGGAACTAGATCCCACTTGCATGCCACAACTAAGGAGCCTGCCTGCCAGAACTGAGGAGCCCATGTGCCACAACTAAGAAGCTGGTGAGCCGTAACTAAGCAGGCCACCTGCTATAAGTAAGACCTGATGCAACCAAATAAATAAATAAATATTTAAATAAAAACACACACAAAAAGAACAATTGCAATATCAACACAAAATAAGTAATCAGAGGATTAACATCATATGATGGTGAAGAAGCATTGCATAGAATGTATGCAAATAGCAATTAAAAATGAATATTTATATACTCAAAAGCTACTTTTAATGGCACTGGGCATGTCAGTGGATTATACAAAGGTCTTGTTTTCAAAAACATCAATGCATTTCACTTGTGTTTACTTATTTTAAGCTAAATGGACTATTATTTTTCTAAAACTAAACCTTCCTAAATTCTAAATGCTTGCTCTTCTGTTGAAAATAACCAAATCAGATGCAAAAAAAAAAAAAAAAAGGATGTAAAGAAATACTAACTAAAATTTATAATCCCTTGAGAGGATGAACAAACAGGAAGATGTGGTCAAGAGGAATTCAACGGTAAACCCATTTTTCTTTTTTGGGTGAGAGGTGGGGATAATCAGTTATCTAAAGAAAGAGAAAACGTTTTCTTGTTCAATGTACCACTTCCTGCCCTCCCTTATTTAGTTATGTAAGGAGAATGCATTCCCTTCCCACTTCTCTGCCACCTCCCTTCCCCTTTTCTTTTCCTCTTCAGGATGAAGTGGGTGAAAAGACTGTTGTTGGGGAAGAGGGAAGCTATTTCACACACTTTTTCAATAACACAGAAAAAAGGAAAAAGTTGGATATTATCTTATTTTTCTGGAAACTAATTTATAAAAATGTTCAAACTATGGATGCTAAGTCTTATAACTGGAAAAATGGTTTGAGGAGTCTACCATAAAACGTACAGTTAGTGCTATGGTTATACTATGGATTCGTTGTTGTCATTGTGGCAACATATCTGATATAGATGTTTCATTTTCTTGAAATATAGTTTCATATTTTTGAAAAATTGAAATACATTCTTTCCAGATGATTAGACTGCTTGTTTTTAATTACTTACTAACTAGTAATATTATGCTTGAAAGTTTGATCCAGGCTACATTTTAGAGTAATATAGCATTTAAAAGCAATTTAAAAGTTTCATTCAGAGCTTACCTTTAATATTTGTATTATATTCTATGGTCTGAAGACCCCTTCTATAAGGGTAGATTGACTTTCAGAGTTTTGCTTTCTCTTTTTAATCTATAAAGTGGGGAATTTATACATATCTCTGAGGCAAGTATGTGCATTACATAATGCAGAGTGACTGAATTATAGTAAGTGCCAAGAAATGGTAGTTATTGCTGTTATGATAATAATGATATCATCAATGGCAACATTATATTCTTATTCTTTCTTATGGAAAGGACACTCAGGCTGTGGAAGGCTAGCCAACCCACTCAATGGAGTGGTGGATGCTGCTGTCTTCTACCCTCAAATATAAATACTGTAGCTGACGAAATGCAGGGAAGTTACAATTGACTGGTTACACTTAGGATTATATTGAGCTGGCCTCTCATTGTCAGAGCGGGCTAATAATTGGCTTATTTCATTCATTGACTACATCAAGGCACACCATTGTTAAGTTTAAGTCTAAAAAACCCAGGTAATCTAATCTTGCTGTATACTGTAAGCTTTATTTATTAAGAATTAAAGATTATTTCAGATGAAATGATATATGATGTATATACCATATGCTGATTATAGAGATTTAATCTCATAGCTTCAATTTTCATGCCTATTTTCTTTGTTAAATATTGGAGAATTCTGAAATTCAGTGTTATGGTTAGATATTATAAAACTGGACACACAGTAAACATTTTAAAACACAGAAAGACAAGAACAAAGATGAATTAACTGAACATTGCAAGTGTCAGAACTAAGGATAAATTTTTGTAGGAGGTCTTGAGATTCAGCAAGATGGAAGATAATGCCTGGAGGAATATAAGATAAATGACAAGAGACAAACATGGAAAACCTGATGGAAGAAGATAAAAGAAGCATCAACTGGGCAGAGCAGGGAGGAGCAATCTTGATACTTGATATAGGTGTTTTAACTGTATCTGTAAAAGTGGTTTAACTTATAATAATACACTGGTTTAAAAGCTGGTTTAAAAGCATGAATTCTTAAAAAATGATCTTTACATCTAAAAGTTCCGGCTTTGATCACATACTCTTATTTTTTCCTTTCTCATTCTTTAATTCTTAATGAGTTTCTCTTTCTTCTAATTGAGAGTCTAGATCCCCACCATTACTATCTGCCTCTTCCTAGCCTCCTTTTTCCTTCTTCCTACCTTCAGCCTGAGAGTGAGGCATTTAAGCACGGTTCGGGTGGAATTGCTAGTGCCCTCCTTCCACTGTCCTTTCATCCACTAACCCCTTGTATGGGTAAATCCTGACCCAAGGAAGGACGTTTATTCACATTCTCACCCCCATTTCTAGACTGCAAACACTAAAGTGAGGCTATTTAATGCCCTTCAAATGTGTACTTTCTAAACTGAGCTGTGTTCTCTATGCTTCTCAGTCAAACCCTTGGTCATTTCTAACAGACTTTTTATTACATTTCCTGGAAAGTGTATTTCAAATCTTTCTACTATTTTCAAGATTAAATCTCACTCCTGTCTTCTCTATTTATATATGACATTGTTTTATGGTTTCCTATGATGATCAAAACCATTTAAAATAAGTCTCCTCTACCTTTTTCCTCTACAGAAGTTGTCTTTGCCTATCTTTGCCCTTGCCTTTTGTGTTGACCTCTCTTAGTCCCTTTTCTACTTCTCTAATTGTCCTTTCTCTTTCCTCTTCATTGCGTTCTGTTCCTCTCCCCACCTACCAATAGATGCTCACCAAGATTCTATTCTTGGATCTCTATTCCTTTTTCATCTGCTCTTTTTGCAAACCAATTTCTACGGCTTCAAACTTTTACACAGATTTCTAAGATACAAGCATTTCTGACACCACGTATTTGCTTCTCTCATGACCTCCAGATCCTCATTTCTACTTGCTTGTTGAGCAGTTCCTGATGCAACCCCAACTTTCATTTGTTTAATTTACCTAATATTTTCTTCCGAAACCGATGTTCTCTTTTTCTCTTACTGATCTCACTATCCTTCCTCAGTTGTCATCGTTAAAAATTAATGAAAGCCTAAATATAAGACAAATAGACTGAGACTTTTAATTTGTCTCAATTTAAAAGACTGCCTCCTGTCCCTTCTTAGTTTAACCCATCCTATATTAACAATTTCAGTAAATATTGATTAAACATCTGCTATTTGCATGACTTTTTCAAGATAATGGAGATACAGACATAAGAAAACCACAACCTGTCCTTAATGTGATCACAGTCTGATGAGAGAAAGACCCATTAGTAGGTCTTCCATAATATCTCATGATAGCTACATCTATGATTAGTATCTTCCATGATAGGGAAAAAACCAACTCAAGCTGGCTGAAGCAAAACGATAATTTATTGAATCATGTAATTCAACAATCTAGGATAGAGCTTTAGGGAAAGCATGATCAGGTTTCAAACAGTGTGATCAGGAATTGGTTTACTTATCTTTTTCTTGACTCACTTGTTGCTGACTCTCTACCTGGTCACAAGATGGCTAGCAACAGCTTCTCAGTCTAATGGTACCAGTTTAAATATAATACCGAACAGAGATAATGCACACAATTGCTGTTTTGGAGATATGTATCAAGTGCATTGAGAGCAGGTGCAGAGACTACACTCTATTTCTGACGAGGTAGACTTGGGGAAGGCTGTTCAGAAGAGAGAACACCTGAATGAATAAAACATGTAAAAAAGCTATCTGAACTAAATTTTAAGAGCTTGGTATTGCCAGTTCAAAGACTTTACCCACATCAATATCAGCAAATAAATCTTAGGAAAGTCTTAGGAAGGAATCATTATTCATCCCTTATCTATACAACCGAATCTCTGGGATCTAAAGGGAAAGAACAGGGACATAAGCAGGTGCATGTCTGTCTTTCACCAGCCAACATTCAGCCAATGAGCAACCTGAGACGCTGACTCCAGCAGCTGTTAGCTTTATCTGGCCCTTGCCTTCATTTGCCTACTCAATTCCAACCCGGATGGCATATCTACCACTGGGCTGACTTGAGGGAAGAACCATGAAAGCTGAGGCAGAGGGTCACTTCAATTCAGATGAACCCTCAAGAGAAAACTTCCTGGAATGTGGAATTGGTAATTCTAAGTCTCAGAAAACGTAGTAGAGAATGCAGAAGACAATTAGCCTTGCTACCAGAGGCAATATAAAAACCAGGAGCCCTTGATCCTACTTAATTCCTAATAAGTTGCTATAAAGGGATCAATTCTTCAATTATTCTTTTTAAATCTTAGATGTGGATAATCATTCATATATCTCCAGTATTTAGCAAACATCAGAATGTATGCAGATCATGTTATTGGTTTAAGGATATTTCTTGTGGTACTTTTTGGGCCATTAGCATTAAGGAGATCATAGTACTAGGAATTGATCCTAGCCCGTGATTTTCACACAACAGGTCACTGAAGATAACTGAACATACAGATGAGTAAAATGGCATATCTGACAAGGTGCAAACAAGCAAAAAACTGATTGATTAGATTCTCTAGTCTTCAGCCAGGTGTGTGGGTATTTCATGGAAAGGCCATTTAAGAAATTCCCTGGTATCCTAATTTACTTGAAAGGACTTCTAGAAGTAGACGAAGGTAATATTTTGCATTTCAAGGGTGTAGAAAATACGTTTAAAGGTTTGTAGGCAATATTCAATATTTCAATATTTTGTGGGTGGGTGAGGAAGACCTACCGATGATTTCATAAATACGTATCACATATGTATAGCTATATAAACACATACGAGTTTTAAGCTTATAAATTAAAACTTTCAAAATTGGTATTTTATTTCATATAAAATATATGTATATGAACCTAAATATCTGTGGGTTGATATCTCAGCATGATTGTTTTTAACCTACAAAAATGGCAATTACCTATTTTTTAATCTAATATATATATATATAAAACATAAATTGCTATGTCACAATATAACAAACATATTTATAAATACTTTCAATCTGAAGTCTTTGGTTAAGTAGCTAAAGGCTTCCTTTTTAAAAATCTACTATTCCTTTTCCTTTTAACTGTGGTATAAGGGAACACTTGAACATTGTTTACTTGCTGCATTATTATTTTAATTAAATTTTTTATAAAAAGAACTGTTTTTATTCTAATTTAAATTCTTTATGTGTATATATTTTGTAGATAATGTGTAAAATCTTAACTATCATCTTGGTGGAAATATAATCATGATCATAATAAAATCAACGAGCATTCATTGAATACTAATTATGTGCTCAACTCTGAATTTCTTGTGCTAAGTATGTTTTATATGCTTCATTTCATTTAACACTCATAAACATCTTATGAGATGGATTTGTCAATATATCATTTTATATATGAGAAAACTGAAACTCTGAGATGCTATCTAACTTCACCAAAACTTATAAGTAGTGGAAGTCTTTAACTGTAAAGCCAAAACCACTTCTTACTGGCTTCTAAAGTAATGTCAAACCCAAACAGAACTCTAATACGTTATTTGTCACAGAGTGAATCCCCAGCAATACTTAGCTGAAAAGGTCCCACCCTTGGGTCTTAGGTGAATCAGGACAGGCCTTAATTTTGAATGGGTATAGGCTCTTCTCATTGGAAGCAGGAAGTATGGGAAAATGACAGGAGGCAGAAATGACAAGAAAGAAGAAAAATGTTGAGATGAAGATAGAAGAGAGGAACAGGTAGCAGAATTTTCTGTGAGATGGGAGCTCTCAGCAGAAATATGAAGCAGTGATGGCCCACAACCTCAAAAGCAAACAGAGGATTAGGAAGTAAGAGGTCCCTGAGCAGCCACATTGGATTTAATAATGTCCATACCCTAAAAGTCATGCTGATCAGGATTTACCCCCATTAGTTTTAGATATTATTCTCAGAAGCCTAATTATTGATCCCCCAGCCTATGGACCATTTGCTAGAAGTTACAAGTTTAGAGGAGGGCTGGTTGGGGAGATGAGAGTGGGCATATGTCTGTGTTTGTGCTCATCTTCTAGAATCAGGCCTGAAAACAATGAGAAAATTGATAACTAAAAGCTTTTTTGTTGGTATGAGGAAAAAATAGTAATTTTTTTAAAGTAGGCAAAAATAAGAAATGATAGTAGTTTGGGCAAAATATAACATAAGGGATAAATTATATACTTTTAGAAAGGCATCATGGTATTATGGTATAAATTAATTCATGCTGATGATAATGAATTAAATTATTAGAAAAATCTTTTATGAAAACACTGCAGAAAATTTGCCATTATGATATTTTAAAATTTCCTTAAAATTTTACTACTTAAAGAGATACATTATGTGGAAAATATATTACTCATTACATATAATTGTAGGTAAATATAAACATTTAAAAAATTTTATCTCTCTTTAATTTTTTGATTCTTACAAAGGAGTCATATTTAAAATAAGCCCTACACCCCTGCAATCAGCTGTTCAGAGAATTTTTTTTTTAACATCTTTATTGGAGCATAATTGCTTTACAATGGTGTGTTAGTTTCTGCTGTATCACAAAGTGAATCAGCTATACATATACATACATCCCCATATCCCCTCCCTCTTGCATCTCCCTCCCACCCTCCTTATCCCACCCCTCTAGGTGGTTACAAAGCACCGAGCTGATCTCCCTGTGCTACTGAGACGTATAAGGTACACAAACACTTAAATCCATGTGGACATACATAGTACCCTATGTCATACGTGGATTGCTAATTTTATGGTACTTGTTTCAGTGTGGAATAATGAAACGTGAAGTAATTGTACATATTTCTATTTTTGTTTGATTAGTGCATTTAAATAAATTTTCTAACACTCCACTAATGTGAAGTGACTCACATATGTAACTGAATGTATACATGCATATTACACTTAGAGCAACTAAGAATGAAAAAAAATTACTAAAAGTTGAAAATGGATTTTCACACAATCTTTGTTTAATCAAGTGATCATTCACTTTTTATAAAATTCATTTCTGTGTTTTCCCTTTGGGCACCCTGATGGGCAGTTATGAGTGCTACGTGATCCTTGCCATTTGTTCAGAAGGTCATTTCATTAACAAAGATATTTCAGGTGTTTCATGTGTTTTAATTTTCCATATAATGTCTTCAGCCTGACTGGAATAGGCTGATTTTGAATAAATGATTTCTCACACATGTGGGAAGACTTAAAGGGCATCTTTTGTGCTCTGAAGTGAACAAATAATTGATTTCAGCAAAAGCCATTAAAAATGGAATGAAAGTCCTTGGGCAATGCTGTAAAACATGGAGAGCAGTTGCCAGATGCTTTTGAAAACTGACCAAAAAAATGCCACTTTGAAGTTTTAAATAAATAAAGGCTGACTGTCACCATAGGTATGTCACTTTGGTTCTTACTCTTGTGGTGAGATATACTTGACGAATACTACTTTACTACCTGCGGGTATACATGGGATTCTACTCTAACTTTGGGTTTCCTCAGTCATTATGAGTGACATAAAATCAAGAGAAGATATGGAATGATTGATAGGAGTCATAAAATGCATGAGTTTGCCTAGGACACCAGGCAAACTCTAAGGTGTGCAGTACTTTATGTTAAGCAACGTGGCAGCAGCACTGGGAATAGAAGTCAGTTGTCCTTCTTCCTGTTCTTTCTAGGCTACCATGCCCGCCCTCTTGATGGCATAAGTCATAGCTGCTCCAAGACACTGGTGAGGAAACCACCTCAATCTAAGTCCTAGTTCTAGGGACATGGGCTGGATTAATTTTGGTGGAGATTTGGTTTATTTGTGCACTTGCGAGTGTGTACATGGGGCCAAAGCAACCGGCAAAACCTTCCTTTAGAACAAAATTGTCACTTAAAATTAAACCCACAGTTCAAATTCACTGTTCTAAAGGCACTCACACTGATTGTGAAAACAGAATGTTCACAGCTAAAATTAATTATGAGTACACTTAAAGATATAATAAAATTAAAAGAGGTTTGATTTAATTGGTATTAAATTTAATAATTTAACTTTATCATAAATTCATCAAAAATTTTATGATTTATTTATCTATTCTTGGTAGGTCACATATTAGTGTGATTCCTTACCAGAGATGGTCCCACTCAGAATGTGAACATCCAAGCCAGTAGTAGGATGAGATTCCAATGTACTTAGAAGCAGTCATATTGTTGGTATTCTTTAGTTGAAAATAAATGATAAGCTCCCATAGGAAGCTAAAAAAAATTTTTTTAAATTAATTTTTGGCTGCATTGGGTCTTCGCTGCTGCACGTGGGCTTTCTCTAGTTGCGGCCAGCGGGGGCTACTCTTTGTTGCGGTTCACGGGCTTCTTTTTGTGGTGGCTGCTCTTGCTGCGGAGCAAGGGCTGTAGACATGCAGGCTTCAGTAGTTGTGGCGCACAGGCTTAGTTGCTCTGCAGCATGTGGGATCTTCCCGGACCAGGGCTTGAACCCATGTCCCCTGCATTGGCAGGCGATTCTTAACCACTGCGCCACCAGGGAAGCCCTCTACAAATGTTTTTAATCATCAGTTTTAAAAGCTTCTTAGCATTTGACTTTTAGAAAAATCTTAAGCTAAAAGTCAATCTTTTGTTTATATATATTTAAGCCCAACCATATAGTTGCAACATTTTTCAGGGTTTATTTTTCCTCTGTTCTTAAAGCATAAGAGATTTCATAAGGGTTTCACTCTATGGTTCCTGTATTATACACATACTGAATGATGTTAATAGAATGTTTTTTCCTTACTTTCTCTCTGAGTAATTATAGGTGCTATTTGGCTTAGTACAAAGTACCATAGCTTATCTGTAACTCGTATCCACTGTCCCATTTTGTCTCTGGACTTAGAAAACAAAACCCGTTGAATTGGACCTGAGTATCGATGAGTCCAGGAAATGATTTAGTTAAAATTATATTCAAAATATTTTGTGCTTCTTTGCTTTAGCGAACCAGGCCATGAAAGCACAAGAGAAGAAGGAACAGGGTTTGTTCACAGTAATGTTAGAACATCAAGGCAACACTCTTTTTTTCATGGCATTTCACCCTGGTAACTTCCAGGCCCAGCTGGAATCAGGGGATATCCCTTTCCATTTCAGACAGTTTCGTTTCTGAAATTGAAACTCTAATTCCAAAAGAGAATTAACCACAAAATTTCAAATCTCCCCCAAAAGATGTGGTTTAGAAATAGTTCATGGGAGAGGTCAAGGACTGTATTATTTTTTATTTTGTTATCACTAGTTTGGCTATCTGCTATTCACACAATTTTTTTTTTCTTTTTACGGAAATTACAGCTTTTCAAAAGGCAGATAACATGCTCCATCAAAAAGGAGAAACATACCATTTCCAAAAATAAATAGTCACTTTCCCCTTAAGCCATTAGGTTTTGTGAAAGGAAGTGCCAGAAGTGTGGTTCATTTTAAGGAAATTGTAAATGTTTGACATATAATTTTCTGTCAAGATAAAGCACTTCCCTCATTAAATGGAAACAAGTGCTCACTGTAGTGTTCAGCAGATGACTTCCTGTATTTTTCTTTCTCTTTCTACCTAATGTTAAAACGTGCATTACAAGTAGTCAACGATAACCAAGTATTTTACTAAGTCAATAAAAATGATATTTTCTATTTTTATCAATGTTTATATGAGTAACATTCAAAAAGTTTTAATTTCCTCCCATCATCTGTGATGTTTTTAAGCGTCGTTCTTAACTCAAGGGACTTGCAGGAGTTCAAACTATCTCATCCCTTGACTGAATGATTTACTTCACAAACTCAGTAGACACTGCATGGGAGGTAAATTCCTTTCAGATGGTAGAATTATTCTGAGAACAGAGCCAAATGTCCCCTCAGCACTGGAAAGGAAGCAAATGCCTCATTTCCCCTTTTCAGAAGGCCAGAAGACCGAAAATAATGATCAAACGTTCTGTACCACTGCAATCAGCCTCTGGGAAAGATACTTTAAACCAAATAATTGAGATCACTTAAAAATTTGTAGTATTAATCATTATCTCTTTCAGACGATCTGAAAGAAACTTTTAAAATAAACTTCAAGAGAAGCTCCTTATGATCTGAAATTTTTATACTTCATATTAAGGAACTGAGTATATAAACATGCTCATGTCTCTTGGTATTTAAGTTTCTTTTATTCCTCTCTACTCTCTGTGCTTCTCTACCCAGAACTGATATCTACCCTTTCACATTCAACATTTGGATGTGGGTAGACAACATTTTCTGCTTTTACTTCATCTTACTCATTTTAGTCTTCAACCTAGGCAATTGAGCTCTACAGTTTACTCAAACTCTCCCTATAGAAGGTAACAACCCAGTTCCAAAGTTCACTTCAGTCTGTTTTTTCATTTGACCTTTCTGCTTACTTGCCACTAAAATAAGACCCTTCATAACAGTCTTTTCTCTCTGCTATAACCCCTATTTTGGTCTCCTTTTTTCAGTCCCTTAAAGAACTCCCAATTTTCTGTCTTTGATTTTACATTCTTATTATGTTAAAATGAGTTCATAATATATTATGCAATTTCTGTATGTTAAATATTTCTGTAAATTCTCTGAAATTGTACATAGATTTGTGCCTGGGTATTTGCACTAAGTAGGAACGAAAGGTAGATTAGTTTTCATCAGATTCTTGAATGGATTTATAACCCCTAAATGGCTGAGTCATTGCTTTATACACACTTTCAGTGATTTCATTTGCTGCATGGCTTTACCAATTACCTCCTCTGAGGACACACCAATCTACATGCTCATCAGGATTTTACTACTGAACTCCTGACTCCCATTCCCCTACCTTTCAGAGTCTAACTGTCCCATAGTCACCTCAGTCCAATGCCTCAAACTAAATCCTCCCCGCAGAGCCTGTTTCTTTTACATGTTGCTGATTTTAAGAAATATCATCAAAATTAGTCAACCCAGAAACTTGGAATTTATAATATATTCGAGTCTACTTCTAAATAAGTGGTTATTTCTTGTTGATTCTAATTCTTCTTTATTCACGAATTTCCCCTTCACTTGCCTTTCCATTTGCCCTTGTTTGATCCTGACCTCATTATTTCTCTCCCAGAAGATCCTTTTGAGAATCTGATGAAAACCACCTTCAATCTACCTTTTCTCCCCATCATAGTATGGTGGATAATGTACAGACTCAAGAACCAGACTCTATGGGTTCAAATCTCAGCTTGTTCACTTGCTACTACTGCAATATTTGGGAGTTATTTACCTTCCCGTGCTTAATTTCATTATGTGTCACATAAGGTTAATAATAGCACTTAGCTTATAGAGTTGTTACCATAATTAAATGATATGCAAGGGGCTAAGAAGATTGGCTCATACTATCTAAGTATTTGTTAATATTTTAATAATGGCAAAATATCCACCTGGTCCCTCTGTTTCCAGGCTTGTCAACTTTCTGATGCATTGTTCCTACGTTGTGACTGGGGTGATTTTTCTAAAATGATAAGGTCACCATTGTCCTTATATACTGACAACGACTCCTCACTGCTTTCAAGGAAAAAATTCAGCTTCTTTGATCTCCCTCTGTGGATCTTTCTAACCTTGCCTTTCACTGCTCTCCTGCCTTTGATTCTGAGAATTAGTTTATGCATTTAGGTGTACACCCCTCGCACCCATTCTCATGACTCCTGGCAAATATGCATGTTTATGCTCTCTAGAGTATCCTCCGTTTTCTTCATTTTGAAGACTTAGCCACTGTCTCCCCATTAGAGCCATCCTGCCTACATTCTAATCCTGGATCAATCTTTCTAGCTATGTAACCTTAGGAAAATACTCAAGCTGCCTGTGGAATTTATAAAATGGGGCTAACCACAGTAGTTCCCTCAAACTGTTATTGTGAGGACGAACTAAGTTAATACACATAAAGCTTAAGCCATGCCTGCATCATAACAAGTATTCAACAAGAGCCTTAAGAAGACTCTGCAGATGCGGGATTCTGCCCTCATCCTTCTGTCTCTATCATGATTTTAATATTCCTCCTGTGTGTTTCCCTAGTCCCCTGGCACCCTGGCTTCACCACTAGCAAACAATTACAGAATATAATTGTTTGTTTATCTATCTCTTTCCCCACCAAATTCCAGTTTTCTTGAAGCCACGGACAGTACATCTTTTCTCTCTTCTCATTGTCTGAACAGTATCTGGCATATTATAGGAACTCAGCAAATCTTTGTTAAATAAAAATGGATGGATACTCTTACCACCAGAAGAGAATCTGAAACAAAACAGTTGCTGTATAACTATTTTTTAAATGAATGATAAATTTATGAATCATATCTTGGTATAGCAGGAGTATGTTCCAAGTTGATTTGGACAGTAAGACAATCAGCCAATGTAATTTTATGATGGAACCTAAATACTATTTTCTTTTTATCTTTCTTTTTTTAAGGTTTGTTAGTAATTAAATTCTTGATCACATAATGCAAACTTTGTCTGGTGTATGCTCAAGGTACGTGATGATGCTTTAATTATCTCTGAACAGAGATGACTGCTGAATGTTGACAGTCACAGTACCTGATTATCCTCCCCCAAAGAATTCCAAACCTTGTTTCCATGCCATTATCAATGTAAACTATTTAATTCCCACAATAACTGTGAACTGCCAAAAACATGAAGCAATCAGCTAAGCTTTGACACAATGATAACATTGAGAGCAATATTTCTTTAGTGTTAATGTTTCTAAGAATAACTGCAACCAAGTTTTTGCAGACAAAGGTTAGGCAAAAATAAATGTGCTACCCAGAAGTCTTACAAAAATAGATGCAATTCAGTTTGTAATGACTATTTGCCTAAGGTACCACTATTGCCTGTTCAGAACAACAAGAGGAAGGTTTGTTGAACTATTTCAGAAAATGTGTTTATTAACTGTATTTAGATTAAATATATCTCATGACATTAGATGTTTTAGTAGGAAAAGTTCTGTGAAACTAAACAAAAATACTACATGTTTTATACAAACCTCTTTTAATTCTTACTGCAAACTCATCAGGTATGTATTATGATTCCATTTTAGAGATTAGAAAACTGAAGCTAAAAAGAAGGGGCTTAGATGACTGTCAACAGTCAGAAACTCTACAGCCTTGTATCCAGACATTTTCTTTGAAAGAAATTTTACTTATAGATAGCACATCATAAGTTTTCTTGTGTTTAGTTTAATCTTGTCACTTGGAGGAAAAGGAAGGAATTAATGTTTAATGAATCAACTGTGTCACGTTCTTTTGTTTTTATATGCAGTATCTAATTTAATCCTCTCACTATCATTGTGAAGCAGATATAATTATCTTGACTTTTTATAAATGATGAGACAGCTTCATAAAGATTACATTAGTTGCCAATGACAGAAAAACCTCAATAGAAATTTTTCTCTTGCTTTGTAGTATTACATTCAGGCTGTCTCCATAAATGACTGACTGAGTCAAGTTAGAAAGAGAGGACCCTTAAGGTCAATTAAAATTTTTAGTCTTTTGGATTATGACATGGTTCATAATGTTTTTGGAAAATCCTTCAGAAGACTACTCTTTGCATTTTTGAAATATACATTTTAGAAAAGTGATGCATTTATTGTGATGTATTGATTTAGGCTTATTTGCATATATTTATATTTAAAAGTAGAACATTTATATATAATCTTTGATAAATAATAAATCTACTTGATAAATAAACTTTTGGTCTTAAGTAGGGAGAGATTTTACTCATGTGTTTTAGAATTAGAATGAAATAAAAGTTCATTTTAGTAACTGATATTTAATCTAGTATTATGAAATCACTCATTTAAGTTTTAAATTCACCATAACTGAAGACTATGGTGCCAGTGAAAATGAAGATATGCAAAGAAGTAAAATCTTTATGGAAAACTTAGTGAGAGACATTTCCCATTTTTGTGTCTCTTATGAGTTCTTAAATGGCCAAATACTTAGTAGAATACTTAACTGTGGAATTAAAGAAAAAAAAGATTAATAAGAAGCAAACAAAATCTATGATTATAAGAGCATAGAATCCATTGGATAATAGGGCAATAGGCTTACATTAAGATTACAAATCCTATAGTTAAAGCAGGATTTATTTTAGAATTTTATCATTAAAAAGAAAATAAATGTCTAGAGGTCTGAAGTATTAGACAATTTCTGTCTCACTCTGTAGTAGTAGTATTTTTGGATGTGCTATATCATAGAATAGACACAGTTACTTTTCTCATACCCTGAGCGGATGCTATGGGTAGCATCTATCAGGAGTGCCATAATAATTGTTCAATAAATTATGTTTTTTGAATTGAACAGATGTTTGGTTGCCTGACACTGCACCCAAAGACCAAAACTAGCCAGGAATTTTAATTTTGAAGTCACCCTCCTGCCTCCAAAAGCTTAAAGACATATTTATTGGACAATACTTAGAAAAGAAGTGAAATTATGATAAGCAGGCAGACATATGAGCTCTGTGAGAATCAACAGGGCTTGATATTTCTAACATCATAAAAAAAAGAATTACTCAACTCCATGTGCATTACGTCTCAGGAGTCTCAGGATGATAAGAAAAATATGTTTTCAATCTTTCCCCAAATGTATTCAGTTCAATATGAGAATAGATATGTCTCATATTAATACTTAATTTCTAAATACTCATGAGCTCTATTAAAATTCTCTGGCAAAATTCTACCGTGCTTTCCTTTCAGTAGACTCTAACTCAAAGTTTTGTCAGGCTCTGACTGATTAGCAGGTTTTTTCTTTCCCAATCACATTTCTGAGCACACCCAAATGGAGCTCTGGGAACTCACTGTTTAAAACATATTCTTTACAAAGTATATTAAGGGCTTGTTTAGATTATCTAAAGGAGATATAACTCAAGGTAATGGAGTGTAATAGAGAAATGTGAAATGTCTTTAAAGCAAGATCACTTAATATGGAGTTATCCTCTATATTCATATCTATTCATGAGAGTATGGAACTGAGTATTTTTTCAGATAGCTCAAGTCCACTATTAAATTAAAGGAGCCACCAATTATGTATATTGCATATGCACACTGAACCATTACATGAACGATCACATAAGCCACAACTTAATGACAACCATGATTTTCAGATGTAAGTGGTGTTCTCTTTCACTCATCACCATTTACCGTTCTGTGTTCACTAACAGAAAGGCTGATTAGCGAGCAGAACTACAGAAGATGACCTTAAGCTCCAAACTTTGAAGAGCTCTCCTGAGGCTCAGGTGAGGTTCTGCTTGAAGTGGACAAGTGCACACAGACGCATTTATTCAATAATTGGTGGGTGGATGGATGGACAGATGAATGGATGTCTTCTAAAGAGACACAGGCCTGCAATATTTCCAATGATTAAATGGCTCCAGATATTCTAGTGACATTAAAGATTTGTTATTTCCACGGTCATGAAGACACCCCAGAATAAATTTGCCCATACACCCGGTTAGGTCTTCTCCACACAGGACTGTGTAAATAATCTTAATACAGACTTTTAGTAACAAATATTCTTTCTTCCTCATAATAGTTATTAAGAACTTCTATATCTCCTTTTCTCTACAGGCAACTCTTCCCTCTCCTCCTTTGCAAAAAAAATAGTTTTAAAATGGGAACTCTCCTGAAACTCTGCTAAGCACTCTGAACTAATCTTTAATATTGGCCAATTTCTGTCCTGTATAGTTAAGTGTCTAACATCATGATACCAAATATTTACCCATGAAAATATAGTAGATTTTACCTAAGGCTAA
This sequence comes from Lagenorhynchus albirostris, assembly GCF_949774975.1. Classification (NCBI taxonomy): domain Eukaryota; kingdom Metazoa; phylum Chordata; class Mammalia; order Artiodactyla; family Delphinidae; genus Lagenorhynchus; species Lagenorhynchus albirostris. Next base: position 52,260,674 of record NC_083111.1, read on the forward strand.
AGGACCAGTAAAAAAAAGAAGAAATTAGAAAGTCCTTTTAGAAAGATGCTGTAAAGTCAATATTCAAGCTTATGAATACTCTCTCTGAAGTTAAAAACATGAGAAAATTGTCAGTGTAACTTCATGAAATGCTTCTAAGAATAAAGTTCTTTTGCTGCTTCTACACAGCAACTGATGCAACTAAGAAAGTTATATTGAATATTTGCTTGCTCCATAATTAAATAAGATATTTACTATACCAAAGTAAGAAAGAAATTCTTACCACCTTCCTTAGTGCAGAGGTTGACAAGGTTATGCACTGTGTCCATCAGCTCCAGCTGCTGCTTCTGAAGGACACTGTTATTGGTGGTGGCTCTGTTCAGTTGTTTCTCCAGTTCCTGGATTATATATGTTTGACGAGTAACCAAGCCTTGAAGATTCTCTTTCTCTTCCTTTAAGGTGTCCAATTCTTCCTTGTGCTTTCCCTCCATTTCAAAGATTTTATGTTCTAATAAACTACAAGGAAGTGAAGATAAAATTTAGTTTTAAAAATGCTATAAAAAAAGCTGTGATTCAATTAGTTCCTGAGTTTATTTAAAGTGAGAAACTTTAGTCAGGTATTTCATCATGGAAATATTTTTTAAGTGAGAGACTCAGAAAAATATATATATGTAAATATAAATATTATATAAATATATAAATATATATATATATATATAAAAGAGGAGTGACATATACAGCATGTGAAATGAAGAATTATTAGATCACTTATTGTTAGAGTAATGTTTATTTCCTGGGGTGTATCTTATATCTTATAGTTGACTTGGACCCTGTCTGCAGAAATTATAGTATAATTTTCATTAAAGAAATGGGTACAATAAGAAATAGAAACAACAGTTCAGAAAAATGTATGAACAAAACATAGATATTTACTTTGCTTCATTCATTTGGGATTCTCAAAACATTCACAGTGATTAAATTTCACAATAGTTTCGTGATGTCAAGGAAGAGCAAATTGATGCAGAAATCACAGGACCAGAAAGTAAGCTATCTAAAGTCATAATGAATTATATTTCTTGGGATTTTTGATATCTGGTCCTGTATCATAACCACTAGCTTACTTTATCTCTCAATCTAAGCTTTAGGATAAGGCCTAAAGGCACTGCAAGTTCCACATCACTGAATACTTGGTTCCGAAAAGGAAGACCGTGTTAGGCTGGTGGCATGGTCTTACAAAAGAACTTGCGAAGCTTTGCTCAGAGTGATGCAGTCTTCAACTGAGAGCCGTCCTTCTCTCAGAACTCTTCACAGGATACTCCCTTTGCTTATTACACATTAAAAATGATAGAGAATGCAGAAGCACTCTTGGATCCTAGCAACTGACTGGGAATAAAAAGCATTTACATTTTATAGAGTGTATAATATACTAGTATCCCTCAGAGAAAAGCCTTATTCAGTTTTCTCAGTTCCATTTTCAGAAGGTTCAACCAGTCCTTAGTTTACAAGGTGTTATTCAAATGTAACATACCAGATTGGGCACTTAATTTACCTTGGAGAAATATAGCACTGAATCATTCCTATAAGTTTTCAAAAAGGGGACACTAGGGAATGTTTTAAACTTAATACTTAAATCATAAAATGTATAGTGATTTGGGGAAAATGTGACGGTTATTTATATTTTTTAAAGAGTATTTTGGAAATGAAAAATTCAGGCAAGGAAGTCAGAGTAGGATGAGAGTACCTCTAAAGGAGCAGGCATGATTCATTGTCTTATAGTGTTTTCTTCTGTGTCAATAACTTGCTGCTGGAAAAGTTAGTAGTTAAAAAACAAACAAAACTAAACAAAATACAACCAAAAGCCTTTTTACTGGTTAAAAAGTTTACCCACCCACTGGTTTAAGTGATTAGTGTACTTGCTATGGATGTCAGAGGAGGTTGTCTTCTGTGCCCATTAATTTTTGGCCTTCAGATCTGAGAATTAACCACAACGGATGCCTTAGCTCTTCCTCAGTTTACTTTTTAATAATTTTTGTTTCTCTTCCTAGGGTAATGATCAGACGTTAAATGCCCATAAAATAGAGTCAGTTAACTTATGGGAAATTTTTCTTTTAAATTCACAAGAGTTATAGTATACTACCAAGAAACCTTAGAATTTAATGTAAAGAGCAACATCTGGATGTATAGTCATAAAATACTGGATAAAAATTCTGAATTACCATTTTGTTCCTGAAATAAGATGAGCACTGGCCTTTCAGTTTTCCTAATTAGTAGGTAACATTCTGGCTTGGAAAATATCATGCTATAGTTATAATTCATATTTATTAGTTGCTACGTGCCAACAGTGCTCTCAGCACTATGTAAAATGACACTATTCTTACTCTAAGGATTCATTTTTAGAGAGAAATGAAATGAAAAAAATGAAAGAAAAAAACCTCAAATGAAAAAAAGCAGCTATAAGAAACTTCTATTTCAGACATAACACTTTTTTTTTTTTGCATATGTGTTTTGACACTTTCTACTTTTGATGCATTCTTTGTTCAAGAAGACATATACTAAAAGATGGCTACTATCTGAGATGTCAATAAAGGAGTTTTTTGTCTGTTTTGTTTTGATTTTCAGGATATTTTGGAAAGAGATGAGAATGGAAAGTTGATCAAAGAAGTCCTGGTACCAAAGGAAAAAATTCTCAACACTGGCTTGTGGAAGAAAAGGTCTGCATTTCCCAAGTAAAAGGAGTATACACTTAGCATGTTGGAAAGAATGTTAATTTTCATAATTCACCAAACAACCTTAATGCACCATGACTACCAGTTATCAAATGATATCAACATAGCCTGTCATCTTAAAATAGATATTCATGTAAAATAAAGAAGGGACTGCTCAGGGAAGTAAGAAGCCTGCTGTATATCAGACATCTCACTGGATTGGGAATGAAATATTTCATTAAAAATAAATACGCATTAAAAACTATAAGCAAATTGGAAACATGTCACACTGTTTCCCAAATGGCAGGTCTTACCAGTTAATTATCTCTTCTAGTCATTTTCTCATCTTATTTCTTCACTTGGATTCTCTTTAATAACTTTTGTACTCTAGTAATTCTCTATTAACTTTATTTACTAGAGATACCCTTTATATTAATGACAACTTTTTAGACTTCTTCAGGCAAAACTGATACCTTTTTGATACCACTCATCACTCCCTTCCATCTTCTCTTCATATCTGGCTTCCAAAAATACTATCCTCTTTTCTTTGATACTTCTCATCCATTAGTTATTATCTACTTGGGAAGACAGCCCTTCCTCACTATATCCAAACTGGCTTGAATCCAAAACTCTTCTGCCAGAAAATATTCATATACCATCTCCACTTACTAATCACATTGTTGTAATACATCATTTTAGTTGTGTAGCATTTTAAAACCCTTATCTCCTTTGATTCTTAAAGTAATATAGTGATACAGAGTGAGTAGATGTTATAAGCCCCAGTTTATAGGTAAGAATCTAAATATCTTGTATAAAGTTGTGTACATACTGTGTCATAACCAAAATAAAAAGCCATGTCTTCTAACTTAGACTAGAAATCTGCCCATGACAACCCAGTGCTATGAAAACTAGCTTTAGTGTCTCATCTCTTTGATTTAGTATAACATAATCTCTATCTACTTCCACCCGCTTATATTTTGCCAAGAATCAAGGCATCAACTTAACATCTCTTTAGTATTTGCTGCTCTCCATCTGGTTATTTTTGGGAGCTTGTCTTTCACAATATTTTAACCTATCCATCTTCTCCACATATAAAAACAAAATTTCTTTGCCAAGCCATTTTAAAAAAAAATTTGAACTGAGATTTTCTTAAATATCACTCTGCCTTAACTCCTCTGCCATTAAATTTAATTTTCTTACTCAATATATTGATCATATCCCATTTTGTCCTGAGGCCTTTTATTGTTTCTCTTACTTTTCCCTATCCAGGTCAGCTGGGAGAGGCCAGCTCACCTAGGCACGGAGACTTCTATATACAAAGGTTGATCTGAAGGACAACATGACAACTCCACTGTCCTAAATTCAATTGGCAAAGTAGTCATATTTTCTCTATGATGGCCTTCAGCAGCAAGTTTAGTTTAGGTTTAAATGCATAATCCAAAACCTGGATGTTGATTCCAAACTCCAGTGTACTGTTTTCTAGAGTGCATTCAGTGTATTTTTATTAGGCATTCCATTGTTGAGTTCTACTGTCAAGTTTTGGGGAATGCTAAATTAAATAAATAATTTTATCATGATGCATCCTTTAGGATTAGTGTTCCATGGAACAACAATTTATGACACTCTGCACCTAAATCTATTCAAATTGAACGTAAAATCCAAAGACAGAGAGTTTCTCACAGGATTCTCAATACTTCACGTTTCTCATCCTTCTAGAAACACTTTGAGAAGAGACATGCATAGAATTTGGCACTTAACTTCTAGTTTGAGGCAGAGGTGCACTTTAATGAAGAATAAAATAAACAAAATAATCTAGGCCTTTAACTTCAGCAAAAGGCTCTAATTGAGTATATATAAAGCCCTATTTGAAGTTTTTGGTTGACTTTTTCCCCTAATTTTCAGTCTGCCTCCTCCAACATATCTTACTGGAAATATTTCAAATCACTGAACACATCTTGAAGCTTTCACAGAAAAAGCTCTCCCTTTCAAATTGTTTCCCACAATAGGGTTCTTAACATAGCAGCAACTGAATTCACAGGAGTTACAGTTGCCTAAGCTCTATGTATATAAGTATAGCCCTCAAACAAGGAGGAAGATGTTAAAAAAATACAGAAACCTTCTCATTTTCATCTGTCTGAATCTCCTTACAGATGTTTCAATTTTTAAATTATTTTTAATCTGTATGGTGTCAACCCATGTTGCAAATATGGGTTTTAAAGAATGATCTTTTTCCCCCATTCAAGCAAGGGCACAGTAAGTTCAGGTTAAATTTATACTTTAAGTTTCTAACTTGAACACAGTAAATTTTCTCTCAAACTTCATATTTAATATGAAGTTAAACATTTCTGTGATTCAAATGTGGAACAGAAGCATAGATCACTACAAGTAAACATTGTCAAATAAATTTTTTAAAGTTTGGGGTAAATAAGAATAAGCTAAATATACTGTGGAAGCCAGAAACCAAGAAGAAAAAATATATATACACTTCATAACATAAAATCATAGTTCTTCTGTAAAAAATAGGTTGAACAATAAATGACAAACTAGAGAAAATATTTACAACATATACAACAAAATTTTAACATCCATTAAAGAGCTTATATGAGGAAATAAAGATATTAGATAAACAATCTAATAGAAAAATGAGAAACATACATGAATAGGCTAGTCACAGAAGAAGAATGCAAATGGTCAATAACCAGGAAAAGATGCACAACATTACCTCTCGGGTAGACAAGATTAATCAAATGGCTAGCAAGGTTTGGGGAAGCCAGAAAGCCCATGCACACTTGGGGAGAATGTCAAATTTGCAGATAATTTGTTAATATCTTTGAAAATTTAAAATAATCACATAAAAGATCTACTAAATTGTAAATTTTGGTGCATCTCGAGCAATGAATGAGTTATATGTGTATACAGCTACATGTGTAATATATCTATGATAAATTGTTATAAAGTACAAAACCCCAGCATCTTAAAAATAGTTACAATCTATACACATACACATATATGATTTAAATATGTACTTGTGCATATGTGTAATTGTATATGGGTGTGTATCTCTGTAAGCACACAGATAAACATGCACACTCCATATACACATGTATAATTAGTATATTCATTAAGAAGTCTGGAAGAATAGGCACCGAACTGCCAATCTGTTAATGATGATTCTCTGCAGGAGGTGGAGGAATACGGAATTTGGGACTCTGAATTTCAATTTATACACTTCTATAAAATTTAAAATTTATATCAGTTAAGTTTGTGTTGATTTTTTTATCAATCAGAGTGATGTGGTAAACAGTCATGAGTCTAGAATGGTCTGAGAAGATGCTGTCTAGAGATGAAAAAATTGGGTTGAATTAGTGAACTCAAAATGTGCACTGATAACCTTGGCTGCCATGCAATGTGCTTTTGGGGATGCAGAATAGTGGTATAAAAGCCATCTGTATTTTATTTATGTTAAGAACAATGAATATGTTTACAATATTTAATGTAAACTATGTGATCTGTTTTCCATTAAAATATTTTTTAAATTGTATGTGTGTTTCTGTGTACATAGATAAATGACATTTATTGGGATATTTGCCAGTTCATTTGCCAGTTCATCAGTCAACATTCAAAAAGCATTTAATACTCTATATACTATGTGTAGAGAACTGTGCCTGGGAGCATGAAGACAGAAATAAATAAAACACAGTCTCTGTGTTCCAGAAGGTCACAGCCCAGTAGTAGAGATACACACACACACACACACACACACACATTACAATGTGATGGGATAAGTGAAGTAATGGGAGGAAAAAACAAGGTAGAGTGTTATCACATAAGTTGTAATGAGCAAATCTATTTGGCAGAGTCAGAAAGTTTCTTGGAGGGGTAATACCTGCACTGAGTTTTGAAGAGACAGAAGTTTGTGAGTTGAATAAAGGACTACAAGGCATTTCAGACAAGACAAACATCAAACATGTCTGAAAAAACATCGTCTTCAGTGATACTAACAACTAGTATGATTAAACACTTATTATGTGTTTCAAACACTGCCCTCAGTATTTTATATGCAATAACTCAGTTAATCCTCACATCAACTCCATGTACCACTATCATCATCATCCCTGTGTTACGAATGAGAACACCAAAGCACAGAGTTTACACAACTTGCTCAATGTCACACAAGTAATATGTGGCCGAGTTGTTTACAGCAGAATCAAGGCAAACCCAGGCAGTCTGACCTTAGAGCTCCTGCTCTTAGCTATTAGACCATACTTCTAAAATATAAGAAGACTTCTGAAAGTAAGGCTATAAAATTAGGATTATAATGATCATGGACCATGTTCCATGCTAAAGAACTTGAACTTTCCTCAGTCCCTTACAGAGAACGAGAAGAGGGTTGGGCAGATGCTATCTAGAGATTTAAAAGTTGTGCTGAACTAGTGTGTGTGGAGACCTAAAAAAATGGGAAAAATAATCTGACTTGAATTTTAGAATTTTAGCAGACTTTGGGATGATAGGTTTGAGAGACATGAGGTGTAAGCCATGCAAAGAGGTCACTGCAATGGCTAAGACAAAAATTAATAGGATTTTGACCTAAGACAGAGTCAGAGTAAATAGAAAGAAAAAGATAGGTTGGAAAAACATTTAGAAGATAGAATTGACAACATAAACAGTGACTGATAACGTTGTGATTTTACTTTAGTATTTTGTAAAGAACTTATCAAATGGAGGATAACTTTGATTAGAAAGACTGTGATTTAACTTTTCATTTATTTAGGCATATTAAGTATTAAAAATCAATACTTCACTATTCCATTACAAAAATTTGTTAGCAAGGTATAATTTAGTATCTTGAAATTATACACACTTCAACAACTTAAAATTAACTTAATAGCTTCCCATAACCTCTAGCTAGAAGATAGATGGAGCTTGTCAAGTAAGTTCAGTGAATTCCCAAGGTAAAATAAATACTTTATATTTCCTACTCTAGTATTAGGAGGAATAAATAACAATCTGTATAGGAGTAGGCCAAAAACAACTAGCCTATCCCTTTCTCCAAATTTGTATTTGATTATGCTGAGGATAACTTGACAACCACATCAATTAATCCTGAGGCTGCATCATATTGGAAAAACAGTTTTATAATAATTAAGACAGAGAATCATATGGACTTGAATGCTAATTTTGCCATACATCAGCTGTTTGGTCATGGGCAAGTTACCTGACCTCTTTGAACTTGAGTTTCTTCATATAAAATGAAAATAACAATAGATAGTTTGCAGGATTAGCTGGAGGATTAGCAGTAGTGTATGTAAAGCACCTGGCTTAGATGTTCGCCTGCCTGATATTAGATAACTAGGCAGATAATTTTGCTGAAACTATGTCAGAATGACCACCATTTGTGTAGTTTCACTTCACTCTAAATGGTCTAACTGAAGATTTCCCTAATCTTCATTCTGCATATTCAACACAAGTTTGATCAAGAAAGCCCAAGGCCTCCATCTTTGTACACATGGAGTGTTGATTTCTCTTCCTGTGTACCCTGGTGAGGCAGAAGAATTTGTTCTAGAATATTTTTTTCACCTGGCTATGCTCCAACCTTGGAAAAAGTTGGGGTTAAGTCACAGATGGACAGGTGCCTTGAAACAGTCAGCTGACCAAATCTTGACACCAGAAGATCCAGTTACATATTTAGCTCAGCTGAAGGGATCTGCATTATGACATCCTTCCCTGTCTACCTCTCTTTTCTATTTTTTTGAGCAGAAATATACTGGAGAAATCCAATAAAAGTTGACAATTACATGTCTTACTTTGTCATACCAACCCTCTGTGTGAGGTAAATATTAATGCTTCCCCTTTTTTGAGTTCTTGGTTGTATAATTTCAATTATATGGGCCAGTTACTGATCTCTTACTTCTAAGTGCTATTTCCTTGAGGTAAGGAATGAAACCAAGTTTTGAGATTAGGATAGCATCCAATAAAAAGAAATCCTAAAAAAAGCAAACTGGAAGCTTCTTGGAGTCACCCCCAACTAGATTGTTAGGAAAACAAACAGCAGAGCAAGTGTTGTTAATCCTACTCCTGCTTTGTGCCTTTGGCCCTTTAGGGGATAAAGAAGTGAACCTAATGAGGCCAAAATTCTGTTTTCAACCCTACAAGTGATGCATTTAATTTGTCAGGATGTAAATCAGCAGGACTTCTCAGCATGATTGTGTAGTATAATCCTGTCCATAAAATATTCCTCTGTGTTCTGCCAAAGAAGTGGTGCCAAAGAAGTGGTGGACCCTCTGAAGGGCCAGTTCACTGACTTGGCAGCTGAGGCCCCATCATACTCAAAACTGGTAAGTCACACACCCAGACACAACCCCTAACATTCCCGGGGGAGGAAGCAAAGCGTAATTTAGATAATCCCCTTTGCAAAGTGTATTAGCTGATCCAAACCAGACCTGGCCGACAAATGGCATGTTGTTCTTACATTTCATAGATGCCTCAATGTAGAAATAGCTTCTTGTTGCATTTGGAGGATTAAGATTCATTTAAGGAATAGGTATGGATGATCAATAAACTATTTTAAATTACATAAACAGCTTCATGCTTGACCTTCACCTTCTATCCACTTAAATGGTATGGGGGGGCACGTTTCTTTGTTGATCTAGAAAGAGCTTGGCAGAGTTCCTCCAATTCCATTTCACATATGAAAATAAACAATAATAATAAACATAATAGGGAAAGTATGCTGTGTATCACAAATGGGTACTTCTGCCTTGTATAAAGAAAAACACTTTTCTTCTAAATGGTTCGGGGAAGAATATGCCTGGTTTAAGAAGAGATGTCCCACCAACACTCCATTATACACATGGACCCGTCAATAGGAAGACACAGATAACTACAGAGATATGGAAATGCCAGGAGATTCAGCACTTTGATAGAAAAATACCCCAAGGAACCACATGTGAGGTAATGTCATACTTGAGGGTCAAAAACTAAGGGGTGCAGAGTAGGAGTAAAAGATGCATCTAAGTTTTTTTCAGCATGAGCGCAGAAATGAATTTCAAGTTAAAATCTAAATCCCTGAATTCACTGTGAAATACCTATACTGCTAGGAAATGAAATTGTTATAATCTTGAAAAAAGTTGTCATTATCAATAAATGGTGTGATTTGTATATATAAGAAAACCTGAATTTTCCTTAGAAATTAGAATTCAGTGAGGGAAAAACTCATCAGCAGAAGGCATGTATGTGCTTGGGATCAGGAGTCAGATTCCTCTGAGAGGTCTTGGCACATGGAGAAACCCTGCACACTTGAGCCGCAGTGCAGCTCTTCTGAGAGCTCAAACTTTGACTCAGTTTTACTGATGGAACAGAGAGAACATTTTTTAAGCAGTTGCTGTTGAAAAAAAATTATTCTATGGTGAGAATTCCATAGAAGGAAATGATACCAGGTGCCATATGAAGAATCATAATGGAAAGACAAAAGAATCCGACATGATCTGGAATTAGGGTAGGCAGGGTATATTTAGAAGAAGAGGAGAGGAAGAAGAAGAAAGAGGAGGAGGGAGAGTGGGGGAAGGAGAAGAAAGGGGGGAAGAAGAAAGAAAAGAAGAGAAAGAATGAATATGAGCAGGAAGGAGGGAAAGAGACAGAGACAAGAAGAGACGGAGAGAGCAGAGTACAAGTGACACTTAAGAAAAGCATTTGTTTTTGTAGTTAAGGGTGAGCACTTTCAGGCCTCCCAGCTAAAGTGTCAGACATACACCAAAAAATAATACACATATCAGCAGCAGGAGAATTGAAGAGTGTAAATTCATGCTGATGACTTTTTTAATAGAGAAATCATATGTGGCCACACACTTAGTGAGAGATGAATCAAAACGACCCTAGGTTACACCTATAAAATGAAATATCATGTAGTTATTAAGAATTATACTAGAGGGATCTTTACTGATTAAAAAAAGTATCTATCTCCACAGAAAGCAGGCTGCAAAACAGTATGTATAGCATGACACAACTTTTTGAGAAAACATATTTATACTTTTTATACAGCAACATATGAAGCTCTCTCAATGTGATGGGATTATGGTTTTTAATTTTCTTGTATACCTGCTCATTTTTCTACAATAAATGTGTGTTATTTATAGAATTATAAAAACAACCTAAGAATACGTTAAAATTGTCATTATTTTACTTCTTCATTCCTAGACAAAGCTTTCACAATAGCATCTTGAAACGTGATTATAAATGGGGTTTGCTTTTAGCGACAAAGTTAAAGCATGGTAGGACCCCTAAATCAAGGGATAGTTGCCGTAAAGTATACCTGTTACATGTATGTGTCTGGTTACTGTGAAAATGCAGTGGGATAAATGGTACTTTTAAACAGGATTTTCAATTCCAGAACATTTCATCATGCAAACAGTTCAGAGTCAAGTCCTGTCAAGTTTATTTATAGTTATTTAGTTATACAGTTTACCCCATGACATAGTACAAAGATAAACAAATGTAGGACTTAGAAATACAAGTCACAAAACATGGATTGACCCCTTTCAGACTCTAAACCAAAAGTCAGGTTTATCTTCTTCATGTAAAAGTTTAATTATAATCATTGTCATTAAGGCCTACACTTAGCATAAAGTTGGGAAATCCTTCTAGGTTGAAGACAGTACTGAGAGATCATGCGCTACAGTGGAAAGAGAAAGACTAGGAATAAAGAAACCTGGATTACATTCCTAGTTGTGCCACCAGCAAGCTGTGTGACCTTGGATAGATCACTCACTTCCACTGAGTCTGTTCCCTCATCTGTACAGTAAAAGGAGAACTAGCAGTTCATCTTAGGTGCCTTTCTGGTTTGGAATATGGTGGAAACTCTGATTCCACCGAGACAGTGGTATTTAATTAGTTTGTAGCAACACAAAGATCTTTAAATCAATATAATGCATAAGAACTGAAACTTCTTCAAGCTGTCCGAATATCCAGAAGAAAATGCAGTTAATATACAATATATTTGTTCTACAGAGGTCAGTGCTTTGACTGAATTGCCCATCATGAATGCCAGTGACTTCAAAATCATGTAGTCTATATATCATCCTGGCTATCAGGATCTTTAAGTCCCTTTCACTTACCTGAGATGATTCATAGTTTAGAAAACACATCTATAAGGCTAACCAAAGAAATTTACTATGTTCAGAGTTAATGGCTTTAAATGGAAGGGGGAAACAACATTTGAATCAGCTTTATAGGGAAATAATTTTCTGAAAAGAAAATTTGCTTCTCTCCCGTGAAAGATCTCTGAATTCAAACCTTGTAGCTCTGTACAAGGTTTAGGGCTGGTAGAGTGACAATTCAAGTTACAGAGTTTCAGAAGCTCTATCTTTTCCTTACTTTTTGGTTCTGCTGAAAATTGTCAATATTTTGTGTCACCAGATTTAGTCATAGAATCAATTAATTTTTGTGGATATGGTAAGATTTGAACAACTGAACATTAGATAAATTAGTGTTAAAAGTTATAAAAAGAAATATTTCAAGAGTGTAAGCAACAGTATTAATCTTATTGTTGACATACTTGCTGTAGTCACCTTAAGCTCTCATTCCTTTTTATATTAAAAATTAATTTGGCTCCGTATTTTTCTTTTTGCAAATTACATCTATCTTTTTTTAAGAGTTGGCAGAGTGGTGGAGGATATAAATAAGTACAAATGTACATATTTTTGGAATACAACAATCTTCACCTGTTTTTCTCATGAATCTTTAGGATTTCATTTGTCTGTTGAAGAAGTTGTTTCTCTAGCTTGTATGTTGATAATGAATTCTCCAGCAGTTGTATTTCAAGTCGAGAAGTTTGATTTAGTACCTTAAGATAAAAGATAAAAACATTTCAATCTTTACAAAGAGTCAAAACAATTATTTTGGGGTTTTTATTTAGCGGTGTTTTCTTTTTAAATAATATTTCTTCTAGAATAATTAAATGGTCTACATTCTACTAATTAATGCCTTACATGTCTCAAACATTATATTTGTTCAAGATTGAAGTTGCAGCTGAATGAGAAAACTGAGTTGTTAAATCCATTTTCATATTTCAATTTTCATTTCCTCAAACCCTAGGATGTTCCCCTGTGCTAACTGTCTTATATATATTATCTCCGATAATTACAAGTACAAGATAAATGTTAGTACAAGGTCTTAGATATTGTGTGTAACAAAGAATAACTACTAGCCATGTAAAACATGTCTGCCTTGATCCATCACCTCGCAAAAACTAATTAGAAATGTGCAAAAAACTCGTGATATAGTTTAGACAGATTCATGATCACAATTACTGAACACCTATCATGTTAGTTCATGTCAGCCCTTCCAGATGTCATCATATCACGGACATGGGTACACATTGAAAAGAGGAATTGTTATGATCAGTTTATAAATGAGGCAACTGAAGTTCAGAGAGAAGCCAGAAACCACACAGGAACCAAGGGAAGAGTTGGGTTTCAAACCCAGATACTGTGACCTAATTCTAATGCTTTACACAGAAAACCAAGAAGAGGGAGAAATAACCCATCCTGGGTCTTCATCTGAGGAGATGAAGTGACCAGGAACCCAGAATGCACTGAAGACAGACTGTTAGTTATCCTTTCAACTGCACTACGCTGGGTCCTCAAGAAACAGTAAATGTTCACCTCATCTTGAATCACAAAGACTCATGCTGCTAGTCAAGCTTTGTTTGTTTGTTTGTTTGTCTGCAGTAGGCGGGCCTCTCACTGCTGTGGCCTCTCCCGTTGCGGAGCACAGGCTCCGGACGCGCAGGCTCAGCGGCCATGGGCTCACAGGCCCAGCCGCTCCGCGGCATGTGGGATCCTCCCAGACCGGGGCACGAACCCACGTCCCCTGCATCGGCAGGCAGACCCTCAACCACTGCGCCACCAGGGAAGCCCTAGTCAAGCTTTAATATAACATGAGTCTGAGCCATGAACCCAAACTTATCCATCCTCCAAGCAAACATCACACACATTCCAGTCCTAGAAGATGCCTTCAAACTGTGCCACTGCCTTTGTCCTGTCCCCTTCTCCTTCTTCTTTAAGGGAGGTAAAAAGGGCAAGGAAGAAGGTAAAATTATAGTTTTAAAAGCTCCCTATGTCATTCGAGAATTTTTAAAACCACCATACCTTTTTTAGAACTATGTATTGAAAGGAACCTGGGAAACCTTCTGGAAGGTCAATATCAATCTAAAGGGTCCTCCTCTAAAAATGACACCAGTAGAACTTTCCTCCTTCTTTGTAGCAGGTCTAAACCTGGAATTATATCAGATGCACACAGAAAAAGCCTTTTCAAAATATACTGACACAATCAGGGCTGGGCTTGGGCTAATGGAGGTTGTGGGGAAAGGGGATGTATTTGCAGGGGGAGCAGGACAGGGACTAGGGTGAGATGAGAGAGGCAACTGCCTGGGTTGTAAAATTTAAGGATGTGTCAAAAAACTCAATAATCAAGATAAGTAATATTTGAATGCAACATTTTGAAAGATCAAAATTAATGTAAAAAAATCCAAGTTGAACAGAATATCATTTTAAAATAAAGACAGGATATGCTACTACAAATATATGATCCAGTCTTGCATAACTTGCTCTCATTCCCCTTCAGCAGGACTAGCCCCAGTCCTACTGAAGGGGTTGGGCCAGGGGGTTAGGGAAAAGAATACTGAGATGGGGCATTTAGCTTTAAGAAAGTTTTAAGCTACTATGATTCATTTATACAACTGTCATGAATATGGATCTGAAAACCAGTCTAAAAGTTACTACTACTAATTAAAACTCATATTTGTGGAGTGTTCTAGAGTTAAAAAAGTATTTCCCATCCTGAATTGTTTCATTTGAGGAAACACAGGAGCAAGAGGACCTGAGATTTGAAGACAGAGTTAAAAGCAGCCCAGAGGAAAAAAATGGCAGAGAATGTAAAGATGAGGGATGCACAAGATATAACTTTCTTCAACTATTAAACATATTTTTGTCTGGGCAAGTTTTCTGTTTGTTTGTTCATTAACTAGAATGGCAATTTATAAAATAATAAAATAGGGGATGACACATCTACATTTTTTAGTGAGATTTAGAAGAGTGCTTGGCACAGAGAAGACCCTCAATGTGCTGTACATTGTCTCCCTGAATCAAGCATATCATATGCTGTTAAATGAAATCTGTTTTCTCCTTTATTCACTGTATTCTCTGATCATACTTCCTGATATTCTCAAATACCAAAACTTTTATTTTACAAAGGACAAAAATTGTTCTTTTCCATGTCTGAGAAGAACATGAGAGAACACTGAGAACAAAATGGAACCATCCAAAATTGAAGATGAAGTTGCCTATATCTAAGTCTGGAGACACTATAGCTCCTAACTTTTCTCTACTTTGTCCTACAAAGTCCACTTGCTACACAGCAACCAGAGTGATCTTTTTAAAAACACAAATCAGATGTCATTTCCTATATTAAATATGCTAGTGACTTCCCTTTACAATTAGAACAAATTCCAAAGTTCTTGGCCTAGCCCTACAAGGTCCTATGTGATCAGGACCCTGATTACTTCTCAGATCTCACTTCCTTTCAACTCTCCCCCTTGTTTATTATGCTCCAATAATATTGGCCTTCTTTCTGCTACCCCAACATGCCAAATTCATCTCCATCTCAGGTTCTTTGCAGTTTCCCCTGCCTGGAATGTCCACCCCTTCCCAGATGCATGGCTGATTTCTTTTCATCATTCATGTCTTACCTAAGGAGGCCCTTCCTGGCTATTCTCTGTAGAGGAGCTCCCTCATCATCCTCCATCAGGTGGCCTTGTTTTACTTTCTTTATGAAATCATCACTATTGGAAATCATCCTGTCAGTATGCTCATATGCTGCCTTTCTGCCCCGTGAGGATGTCAGCTGCACAGGGGCAGGACTACTCCATCTGGAGCCCTCCAAACCGCCAGAGCCCAGCATGGGGCCTGGAATCCTGGGGCACTCAGAGCTATTAGATGATACGCTAGGCAGTGGATAGTGAGTCGGTTTTCAAGTTGCGTCATGCTCAGAGGGTAACAAGAGAAGGTAGCAGGCCAGGTGAATATCAAGCTGGACTTCAATTATAACAGCCCAAATCTAAAGCAGCATCTGAATGTGGGAGAAAGAGGGCGACAAATCTCAGAAGTCCAGGCTAAGTGTAAGGTCATCTCAGGCTGATTTTGAGCACAAAAGCCAACCCCTTCTCTTCTTTCCCCATCGCCTTAACCCAATAGCTGCTTTATTTCAGCTCTCTCCCTTGAGGTATTAAAATAGGCCTGAAGTTCAAAAGCAGGCAACTGATGAGAACTGTACAGGAAACTATGATAAATTGACCACTTTCTTTCCGTGTGTCTATGGAAATTGCTGCTTAGCAATAATCTAAGTGTTCCATTAAAATGACAAAAGACATTTCCTTCTTTAGCCTGAACACATTCCAAAAGCATATACCAGAAAGAAAGAAAAGAAAGAAAGAGATAGAGAGAGAAGGAGAAAAAGGGAAAGGAAAGGAGAAGGAAAGCAAAGCAAAGGGGAAAGTGAAGAGTATATGACACAAGCCCCCAAGAAACAATTTCAAAGCTTAAATTTTTCAGAATACACCACAGGGTAAGGAAGATATAAGACTTGGAACTGCGGATTTATGGACTATAAAATTTCAGTTCTTTCTTTAAAAAATAAGCAAAATTTTAAAAATAAAAATTACTATTTTTTTTAAAGAAAGTGAGCTAGATAATTTCATCCAGCTTCCCTTTAATACTTGAGTGCATCTAATCTTCCTTGAAAGGAAAATCTCCCACGAAAGAAAATTTCTTTCACTGGCATATTAACTTTCCAATCAGCCTTGCTGTAGGTTTGTGTTTTCTTTTACTTTAACTGTCTTTCAAAAAAATATGTATAACACAAGGTATGATGTCCTGGCAATCAGACTTTTACAGAAGAATGAAGGCTGGTACATGTACATGGAATGAGAGTTAGATCACCATTTTACAAAATCAATGAAATAATTTATTTGGTCAGTGATGGGCAACGTGACAAAGTATCACCCTACAGTTTTCTTGTTAATTTCCAAGGGGAAAATGGACAATTGGAATGGAGAGCTATGGAGCCTTTTACCCTCACCAAGTTAAAATAGCGTCACTGAGAGGGTGGCAAGCTGGCATTTGTGCCTCCTGATGAGATGGAATAGGACGTGACCAGTAATTCTACAAAGTACTCCCACCACCACGTTCAACTCAACCTAATTAAGCCTGTAGACTTAATTTCCAGTTTAAAAAAAAAGTACAGTGGATGGAAGAGTAAAAGAAATATTCACACAATTTAAGAATATGGGACAGTATACAGAGCAAAACCTCAAGAAAAACAAGAAAGTCAAACAGAGAAAGACAAATATTGTATGTTATCACTTATATGTGGAATCTAAAATATAAAACAAACTAGTGAATATAACAAAAAAGAAACAGACTCACAGTTACAGAAAACAATTTAGTGGTTACCAGTGGGGAGAGGGAAGGTGAGGAGAGGCAAGATAGGGGTAGGGGATTAAGAGGTACAAACTACTATGTATAAACAAACCACAAGGATATATTGTACAGCACAGGGAATATAGTCAATATTTTATAATAACTATAAATGGAGTATAATCTTTAAAAATTGTGAATCACTATGTTGTACATCTGAAACATATAATACTGTAAATCAACTATACCTCAATTTTTAAAAATGTAAGATTACTCCAAATTAAAAGGGACTATTAAGTCTTGAAAAGTAAAATGTCTATAAAATTTTTGGCAGAAAAATTGAGGAAATTTGAATGTGAAAATTAGTTAACCTTGGAGAATTATTAATTTTAGTCATAATAATATATAGATAATACTATATATAATTATTTTAATTATATTGCATATTTTAATTTATATTATATATAAACATATAATGTATTTATAATATAATGATAACCTCACTGGGTTATGGAGTTTAGTAGAGATAGTTCTTGTATTACAGATGCAGAAATTTTGGGTAGAAGTAATTTGCCCAACAGAGCTAATTCACAGTAGAGTCATAATGGAAGCCAGGTAATCTGTCTCTAGTCTGAGTTCTTTCCCATAGGCTCATGCAGCTGTACACAAGTAGCTTCCCTCTGGAAAAGAAAGGTATCTCCCCTCAGTCAATAACAACTGCTATCAAAATGATTTCTTTCAATCACCAGGAGATCTTCTGCTTGTTGCGGCTGAGGGCATCTGACTTCTCTCCAGTACTCACCCCAACGCTACACTAGCATTACGAGGCAGGAAGATGGCCAAATTTCTCATGCTCCTCAGAGTACAGAGAAAATACATTCATCCAGTGTTCTCAGTCAGTCAGAACATCTTTGCAGTAGGCTGCTTCTGTTCAAAGTCCTATTCTGACCCATCCACTATTCGTGGGTATATATTACCATCAACACACAACCCTTAGGACATTGCCCTTGGCTTGGGAGCACTGGACTGAAATATACAGAAACTAAGAGACTAATATCAGTGAATTTAATCATTCAATAAGTATTTATTGAGAGCCTACTGTGTACCAAGTACTGTTTTAAATCCTAAGGATAGAACAGTAAGCAAGACAGACAAAATCCCTGCTCTCTAGAAGTTTGTTTCTTGGTGCAGGTGTTAGCCCGTTTTTTCTGTAAAGGGCCATAGAGTAAATATCTTAGTCTTGGCAGGCTCTGGTGCAACTACTCAATTCTGCTGTTTTATTGAGAAAGCACCCATATACAACATATAAAACTTTATTAACAAAAAAAGATGGCATTTCGAACTTGACCTATGGATCATGGTTCACTGAGCTCTCTCCTAATGGGTTATCAAACACTTTTTCCAGACCTTTTGAGAAAACTGATTACCAGGGTATTTTCCTTGGATGACCTTTAGCAAATTTATTTTACTGCTGTTTCAATCAGGCCAAAGTTAAATATTTATTCAACTATCCTCTCATCAAGTTAAAGAGATAGTGGCTCAACTTTGAGAGGTGCCCTTTCTGTCCTTTCAAACCTGTTTCCACCTAGAGATTCAATCTCATTTATTAAATTGTTCCTGGACTGCCTTAAATTTATAATTGTATGAGTCAAGTCCAAACAACAGGTGTGATAGTTTGTGACCTCTAAGAAGCAGATGATGAATTAGACTTGCAGGAAATTTATTAGGGGACATGCCTGTGAGAGAAAATTGGGAAGAAGCCAGAGTTGGCTAGGGTCACCTTCTGACTGGGATATAGATGGAACCACAGTGAAGAAGAGAGGGAAGGGAGTAAGGCTAACTGGAAGTTTTAGCCTGCAGGGAAGTTGTGCGAAAGTTTGGCAAGGCTGATGGAGAGCCCTTAGCCAAGTCATGCGTCAGTGGAGTCCTGCAGCTCCCAGGAATGGGTCTAAGTATCACTGCCACAATGTGTCATTGGCTGGAAGTGGCCCCTGAGAATTGTGGTCTCTGTACCAACACAGTGATGGATTTCAGAGCACAGCAGCTGGGACCATTGGTCTATTACACCCCGCCCCCCCCCCCACAGTAGGAGACTGGAAAGATGCATTGTTATAACTGTGGGGAAATGTTCCATAGCTAATTAACTTGATGGAAAGTCAAGAAAGAAATGGTTTAGAAAAGTTTTGTCACATTAACTCAATTAAGCTCACTGAAGATAAAGACTTTTACTTATTGTTGTATTCTATTTAGTACCTATTAAAATACCTTGCATCAAGGAGGTACTCAAAATATATCTTTAAAATTTTTATTAAATTCTATTTCTAACACTATGGCTCCAAATAAATCATTGGAAGTTGAAGGAAACGTAAGCTCAGTGTCTATAGAACTTCCCTACAGTTACACAGCCGGCAAGCAGCAAGGACAACAATGGATGCTAGGATTACATGAAATGATGTGCAGACACATGGTAAAATGCCAATACCTAGTGGTACCTTCAGCAGCAGCTGCATCTTCATCATTTATAGAAAACATTCAGTTGCTACTATTAGGCCCACATTAATTTGCTTTATCTTATTTCCATTTTATCCTGTGCTTGGACCCAAGTTGTGTCTGCAGCCTTTGAGAGAGAAAGGAATCACAAGAGGGAGGCAGTACAGATAGAGAGCTGGTAAAGCATGTAGACTCATGCCAGACTGCCTGGGTTCAAATCTTCCCTCTAACATTTACTAGTATTTTCGCCTGGGGAAAGTTGCTTTACCTCTCTGAGTTTCAGTTTTCACATTTTTAAACAAGGGAAGATAATAGTACCTACACCCCATCAAGTTTTTAAAAAATTATTAAAAAGCTAATAAATGTAAAATTGCTTAAAAAAGAGTCAAGCTCAGATTATTAGAGGTAAATTTTAATGTCATTTTTTGTCTACTAGTGTACCTCTAATCAAAACTGGCCTGAGGAAGAAGTCAGAAATAGATTCACACTACAGGAAGGGACATGAATAATGTCTGAAACTAAGCCCTTTATACTGCACACTTGGAAAGAGGAACTGGAAGGAGAGGAGATATTGGTATGAACTGATAAGAGAGTAAGAAAAACACTGCAAGCTGAACTAAGGAGGAAGGAACAGGCCCAGTGCTGGTTCCTGATCTCACCACCATGACCAGCAGGGTTACTTAGATATACTCATTCTCTGTCTCTTTTCTGATCATGATGCCTATTGGGCACAAGAATATTTTCAAGTGCCACTGCAATAAAACTAAGGCTCTACCACCTTTTGTTAAATTCAAGTCAAGAAGGTCAGCAGAGGACTAGAAAGCACTAAGTTACTTATCTTTATAACAACATCATGTGAAAGCTAGGGCACTAAAATATACTGCAAAACCATTGGCATGAATTCCTAAAATAACTGAGGACCTGAAATCAGTTTAGGAAAAGCAGCACTTACCAACGAGAAACAAAGTAGAATGAATATGGGAGGAAAAACGTGGGAGCATGCCTGGATAGCCCTAAAGGATCTATTGGTTTATAAATGCTTATTATTAAAGACTAGAGCATTTTGAGATTAAGGAATAATCCAGGATTCACTTTGTGAACTTGGCCTTGCATCAGAACTTGAGTGCACTTGAATGATTAGGTCTAAGTAGATGATGTACTGTTGCAAAGGTTCAAATAAGCACCTCATGGATATACATTCACATGAAAAAGCGTGGGAGCATCACAGCTATGAATAGCAGAGATGATTAGAAGATATTAAAATGAAGATGAAAAGAACAGCCAGGATTCACTCTTAAGGTAGGACCTAGTTTGTCCGAGCCACTGTCAGACAATCTATCTCCACCTTCCTCTCATTGCAAGTTCTGATGGATTTGTGATTTTTGAGATGTTTTCCAAGTTTCAGCTATATTAAAATTCTTCTTGGAGCATCTAATAAATTTTCATTAGCCTTTAATGACTATTCAACTTTAGCTGCTCTATATAGGGAATAGGTTTATTTTCTATGAATTTTCTGTGCTATTGTCCATAAAGTACACATCTCTTAGCCTTAAGGATGCAGAACAAGTTGTTATCTCTTAAAATTTTACATAGCATGCATCTTAACAGTTTGGAGATTGGTATGCTGACAATGGGATTTTTTTCCCCAACAACTTCAATTCCCAGTTGGAAAGAGAATAAAAACAACTCAATTTTGGGGATGGAAAAAAATGAAACAAAATGCTGCCATGTATGTCATAAAACTTATAAAAGAAATGCATAAAAATTTCAAATGTTCAACTAAGTAGGGTAATATTAATTGTGTATTTCAGTCTTTGAATATATAGAATGCTTTGTAGGAGATGGTGAGCATTCAGTTCTAGTAAAAATAAGAGAGGACACACATTATTCATACCACAAGAAGCTTCACACCACTGAGCAAGCTTGGTTCATAGATCAACAAGCTTGCTCAGTGTGATGATAATAGATTACATAGTCTCATAATTTTTAGTTATAATACGTAATTTTCCCTTCCTCATCCCCCATAATTATCTGATGATTGTGTGCAACAAAAATTATTTTCCAAAGCCTATGTGATTTATTGTTCCAATGTGATCCACATTTAAGCTCTTATTCAATTAGATAATTATTAGTATTACTAATCAAGGAGGACAGAGAAAGAAATGAGTATGAATCATTTTGAGTACCAAGTTCAATTCACTAGCTGTATCAATGTGAGAAAATCATTCAAACTTTCTGTTCTAAACAGTCTTCACAAACATCATTTGTCCATTGGAAAGTGGTTTGCATAATATAAAATGCTCTATCCATGTAAATTATTATTGTTATGTCTCTTTAAATATCAACATTTGATCTATGTGATGCCATTAACACAAATGACACAAAATAGAAAAAAGGGTGCATATTATTTTTGAATTTATACTGTTAAAAGAGTTAAACATTAAAGGCCATTAGAGATGGCTTTAATGTCTTGGTAACCTACATAAGCAAAGCAAAATCTAAGCCAGACTCAATGCACTTGAATCTAAGAAAGTAAAATTTAAGAACAACCAATCACAAACAGCCAACTAGGCTTTCCCAAATAAGGCAACTGCTTAAGCTACAGCCAATCAAATAATTTCCTTGCTTTGCTTCTGCATCTTCTCTATTAAAACTTTTCCCTAAGCTCCTGCAGTAGAGCTAAATACTTTCAGTTAGGTGCTGCCCAATATGAATCAATGTTCACTCAAACTCTTGAAAATTTTAACGTGCCTCAGTTTATCTTTTAACAGTATACTTCACCTTTGATTCCAGAAATTAACTATTACATTGAGACAGAATCATCCTCTGGATTTCAGAATGGTAACAGGAATAACCATTTCCATGGTTAAAAGGGAACCAAGAGATCATCTTCCAGTCATCAAAAATAATATTTTCATTAAACTGTAATGGTAGGCTTGTGACAGTGATAGTTAAAAGGAATTTTACTGATTTGTGCATAAAAATATCATTGTCCAGAGTAGGGTAATATATATATATATATATATATATATATATGTATGTATATGTATGTATATATACATATACACGAAGAGTTTTAATTGACTTCTCATTATAAAATCATGCTGAATAAAAATAAAATCTGCACATTCCAGATCAGTTTATTTGGGGTTTTCCTTCCTATCCACTGACTGCACAAAACCTCTGCAGGTGCCATTACTGTTAGAGTACTACTGGAGATAAAACAGGACAGGTCAAAAATGTACATCAAAGGCACCAATTTGACACAAATGGTTATTCTGTTTGACATATATCATATCACAGTTGGTAGCTGAAGTGTTTATTTGAAATTTACATGCTGATTAAGTCCTTTGCCTGTTTTTGGAAGCACATACAAACAGTCCTAGTCCTGTTTTTGCAAGCACATACAAAGCTAAATATACCAACTCTCATGAAATCAAAAGAAACATGCATAGCATGTCAGGCAGTCATTGTTGTTATTACCAATAAACAAAAATGTGTATGTTTCCCCAATCCCAGTGCTGAAATGTGCTCTGTGTTTATGGAGTAACTTAAAGGAAAAAAAATCATCTGGGTTAAGAGTTTGACGACTCTGGCTCAGGGGTGTACCTGGGTCTCAACATCTGTCAGCTTTCTGGTCTGCTCTGCGGTCTGAGAGAGGAGGCTGGTCCCTATCTCGAGCATGGTGGCTGTGTGGTTCTGAACTGCATTCTGCTGTATCTGAGCCATCTCCGACTTCATATTTTCCACAATGTAATTCTCAATCTGCAAGAGATAAAGGACAAAACATACTACATTATAAGCAAAGTCTTTCAGTTGAAGCATGTAATATTTACAATGATAAAACAAGACACAGCTGGCAAATCAGCCATCTGGCAGGAATCCTCAGCATCTCTGGGAGCTGGGGAAATGGAAGCAGAGCACACAGGAACACAGTTGCTAACAAACCCATAATATACTGATGCACATATATAATCAACACAATCACAATGAAAATTCACACTTGGATAGTGCTTTCTCATTTAATCCTTACAGCAAAGATAGAGAGTTAAGCAGAGATGACCTCACTGTTCTTTTTATTTTATAGCTGAGGAAACAGAATTAGAGAAGGTCAACGATGAGCCTAAGGTCACCAGCAAAAATTCAGCAGAGTTAGCACAACAATTTAAATCTAAATCTTGGTTCTCTGGTCTTTTCATTATACCGTATTGAACACTTATCTCTGAGAAATATTCAGCCTCCTCTGTAATGAAAAATAAAAGACCATGCTGGGTTAGGGAAATGGGACAAGGAGTGGGAGGGGGGCAGATACCCAAAACACAAGCCTTTAAGGGAATCTTAACGTATAGGCAACAGCATATGAAATGAGCTGCAGAGCCTCAGAGCTAGCTAAAACTATGATCAGTGCTCCTTTGCAAGCTCAAAAAAAGGCACTGAAAATATGGTCCATAAAGCAGCATTTGCCCTTCTTGCCTTGGGGAATGTTTAGTCCTTTATGGTGCCACCTTAGAGAATATTATGGTTGTAAAATAAATGGTACCATAGGGGGCAAGAAGAATTATTAAGTGACTTACTATGAGGGAGCCCGTTAGGCACTTGGGAGAATAAAACTGAGGATATTTTTCATATGCTTGAAAAATACAGAAAGAAGCCTGCACTTCCCTGTCAGTGCACTTAATTCTCCCCCACAACTGTGTGGTGACTACATTTTATTACCCAATTACACATAAGGGGAAACTGCATCCCAGAGAAGTCCGGTCCAAGGCCACACACCACAAAAACAGCCAGACTTGGATTTGAGTGCTGAAGTCCTTAACTTTCATACCAACACTGCTAACCACTTGATAGTTCTGCCAAGTCGTGCTTCATAAGCTGGGTTCCAAATTATTAACAGCTACGTGATTTTTACTGATTTAGTGAACCAAAATACATCCACTATTTTATAATCTATAGTAACACTATTGTCATGTAATAAACATAGCTTAAAACTAAATTCTTCTTTGTAACTTTGGCAGTTCACTTTCTAACAACATTTCTTGCTTATTCTATTTATCAAACATGAGTCTGTCCCAAGCTAAAGAAAATGAAAGGTCAGAATCAAACTCACATTGTTATTAATAAGTTCTGACTTTGTTCTTGGTCAATATAAGGTAACTCCCCTTCAACCTTTCAAGTCCCCTTCCCAAATTAGAAGTAGGGGGAAAGTTTCAACTCACAAAAATTTATTCTAAAACAAATACAAAATAGATTAGAACACATATCTGGAAATTATCTTAACAAAACTTAAGGTCTCTAGGGTAAATTTAATCTTGGCTTTATTCCAACTGAACTAACATATTTTAACAACAGTGGAAGGGTAGAGGAAAGGAGGGTGGGTTGGAGTAACAGACATCTATCGTTTTAGATTCTGCATCATATGTTCCCTCTTTTCTAAATAACTTCCCTTAACTTTCTTTTTGGAAATTGTCTTTTCCTCCTTCAGAACAAATGCTTTGGGTGGAGCTGTCCCACCCTAACTTCAGGGTAAGGTACATGTTTGAGCCTGACAATCAGAATGCTCTGCTCCTGCTTAGAGAGAATAAATTGTTCAAGAATGGAAAGGTACTGTGAGCAAGGCCAGGAAGTCTCAGTTATGCAATTTTGTCTAACTAGCCTACAAAAGAACTTCCTTTTCCTCTGTGGTAAGCTGGTAACATATATGCCTGACACTGTTGATGCCCCATTTTGCCATCACAAAACTAGAGTCAGTCTAAGAATGAGGCTAAGTCAGAAAGATAGATACGTAGCCCAGGTGATACAGATAGAAGGATACTTTTAGAGCACCTCCTGTCATGTTTTTAGCCAGATCCACCCTTGGACATTCAGTTATAAATTCTGTGATGTCCCCTTGAGCAGCCCACTTTTTTTTTTTCTTTTGCGTCAATCACATTGATTTAGTTTCTAATAAAACCAAAAAAGTCTTGACTGATAAATCTGATGGATGCTTAGCGAAGGAAGCCTCAGACAGGCACACATTAGCAGTATGTTCCTTGCTTATCCAGGGAATTTGGGGCTTTATATAAATGTGTATATTCTCAAAAATGGCAGATAAGTCTCCATCATGGAGATGATACCTACCATTTACAGCTGACATTTATCCACTGTCTACCATGTGGCAGGCACTGAGCTAAGTGCTTTCCTTTCACAAAAGCGCTTAAATCTCACAACAACTTTATATGGTAGGTATTGTTATAGCCGTTTATAGGTAAGACTACCGAGGCTTAGAAAATCCACAACTTGCTCAAGAACAAACAAGAATTTGGCACCCCCAGTGTCAAAACCCAGGTTTTTAACCTCTAACCTTTTCATCTTAAACACTACTTAATTACCCTATGCATTTTATTACATAGGTGCTAAACCTTGTGTGTTTATCCAAACTGCATGGGGAGCATTTTAAAAATGCAGATGGAGGTGCAACACACCAGAACTTTGAATCAGAATTTTCAAGGGTATGTACTAGGAAACTATATATTTTTAAAACTTCCTAGCGTAATTCTGATTCAGGCAAAGAGCAATGCTTCTCAAAGTGTGGTCCACAGAATAACTGCCTATATCAGAACTATTTATGAACAGTCTTCTATGAGATAAGAAAATTATAGCAGAATGCAAATTATCTATGTTGCTAAGCACACTGGTGTGTGTGTGTGGGGGGGTATGTGTGTGTTTGTATATGCATATGTGTGTGTGTGTATATATATATATATATATATATATATATATATATATATATATATATATATATATATATATAAAGAAAGTAATGCTCCAATGCTTTAATTTACATTCTGGTCCTAGCTTCTTACCTTGTTCACAAAATGGCAATTTCCTTGAGTAAAAGTGATTTAGACCATCAAATTATTCTATGCCAGATTCCCTGGTTACCAAGAAATTTCAAATAACAACTTGGTTTCCTATGCAGATTTCTCTCCTGAGAGAAAGTTCACTAATCAGTGAGCTCCAATACAGATGTGCTTGATAATTACATATCAATTTCTTATTCAGTTGGTTAGTGGAGTCAGTTCCCAGACTTTGATTTGCTCTGGGTGTAATAATAATCACGTGCCCCAGTCTCCACAGAGGAGGACACCCTCTGGCATAGAGCGACTATTATATCAACGTTCAGCTGCTTTGTGGTCCTATCTCTGTTAGATACTATCTATTCATCTATTCTGTATTATTGTGCTTTTTTAAAAAAAACTGTAAAAATTAACACCAGCAAAGCAAAATATCTGCTTTATGCCAGTATTTATCACAAAGAGCTTCCCAATTCTGCTGACCCTGTTGTAGAAATAAAGTAGGTCTCCAACCTATCCTAAAATTCTTATTTGGGCTGTCATGATGAGTAACATGAATCTAACTCTAGCTAATTATTTTTTAATCAAATGGGGCTGCTCTAAGAGTAACTGCTTTTTAATGCAAAAGGTAATGGCACACTGAAGTAGCAAAAACCAGATGTAGTTGATTTAAAGGCTGAGGAGAGAGGCAGAAGTCAAATATACAATGTGTGATTAATAAGGAGGACTACTTTCATCTTAATCTCTAAACATTCCTCTGTAGATGTATAACTGTGAAATCCATCTTCATGTGCTATACTAGCCAGGTTCAGAAAAGACTTGTAACAAATTTGATTGTCTTCATATATTCTGTACTGGTTTCAAAATATGTTTACAGAATATGATGGCTACTTCAAGGTTCAACGTTTTATAAACATCTAAGATGTGAATCTTAAGCTTAGAATTTGCTGACCACAAGAGCTAATGGGTTATAAAGTAGGAGATTCCCAATCTGAATCATAAAATTATTTGACTATACTGTCAGTCTCAGTGTCTGACTCCAGAGTTTTATAAAGTATTGGCCAAAAAACTAGTAAGAGGATGGAGGATGTGATTTGAAAGGACATAATAAATGGTAAACGATGATTTTAACGTAAGGAAATAATGTTACATTTGTAAAGTGATTTAGTGTTTACAAAGAGCTTTCATACACTGTCTGACTTGATTCTTATACCAACGTTACAAGGGAAGTATTGACTCCATTTATGGTTTAAGAAATTGAGGCTCAGAGGCCTTAGGTGTCTTGTTAGAAATGAAAGGACTCAAATCTATCTTCTGACGTTCCACTAACCTTAGAGTTATGGGAACTGTTTCGTTGTTGGATTGGTTGGCTATTTGATTGACTGGTTAAATTGATTTACTGATCTCAGTTTTAGCCAGCTCATTGAAAATTCATTTACTTTTTCCTTTTAGAAAAACATGCAACATTAGAGGGTGATTACTTCACTCTGCTTCACCACATTAGAGGCCAAATTAATTTGAGATGAGGTGAGAGGTCTAGGGCCAGGTATTTGGAAAGTTCACTTTGCTAGCACTTTTAATACAATGGGTCATTAAAAATCCTCTCATCAACGCCTACCTTTTTTTCTTAGTATGCAGTTTATAATAATATGTGTGTCTTCTTCCTCTGATTTTATTTCTTACAAACTACTTTGTTAAATATAACAAAGGTAATAACAACGACAATATGCTAAGCCTCTACCAAAGCTAGGTTATGTACCAGGTTTTACAAAGATATATCTCACTGACTACTTGTAACAATCCAGCCACTCTATTATTTTTTCTCATTTCACTGATAAGGAAACAGGCTCCAGAAGTTAAGCAAATCATCTGTGATCACATAATAAGTTGCGGTAGAGCTGTTACGCTGCTTTGAAAGAAGCTAGATGGCCCCTCAGGATATGCTCCTTTTATAGGATGGTCACCCATCAAGCACAAGCACACTATCACAAATGTCACAGACAAATTCTGGTAAACACACAATATTCATGCAGGGAATACATAAATTGAAGGCTACAGAATGGATGACGTGAAACTGTCCAAAGACAGATAATTTTTCATTTTTTTATTTAATTATTTTCACAGTGATTGATGGCTGTAATATCCTAGGAAATGTTAATAGGTGGTGAGAAAGGAAATGTACAGTCCACTGTATGACAAGTAGCATTATTAAATAGAGAAAAAAATATTTTTAAGAAGTGAAGATTATCATCCATTTGTAGTTCACTCATAAATTGCACACCCATGTCTTTTGCCCAATGACGAGTAGAGAATTAATGCTATCATTTTCCACTACAAAAGAGAGTTCTGGGAAAGATCTCTTACTGGGCCCTCAAAATTCTTGCCACTTCATGTTCATGAGAACCAAAATCTGTGTGAGATTATGATATGTCTTGCATGTGAAACGCATTCTCTATCATTTCACTTCAAGAGGTCACTTCAAGGAATCTCTTAAATCTCTTAAACGACAGCTTATCTTAAAGCACAAAGAACAGAATTTCCCCATGTAATTCTTAAGAAAATAACATTTTAAGCCCTATAAAAATTGACAAAGGCATTGTTCACTTAAAATATGTTGTAGATTAAGTGGACTCTCATTGAATGTTGCTGCATATGGTATTACTCAGTTATGGCAAAACAACCATGAAATAAAGTAAAAGGGTAAATATGGGAAAGCAATAAAAAGGTAAAGCAATGTAAAAAAAAAGCCTTAAATATTGATGCTTTTATCAAATATCATTGTTTCATAAATCCGTGGCAATCCTGAAAATGCAACCAAATCTAGGTTTATGGTTTTATAAAAAAGAAGGCTGAGGCCAAATATATTATTTGCTAGAATTTCTATTATTAGAATTTCCAGTATACTGTTTTTTTATGAAATGGCAAAGTATAATTAATCGTCTTTATAGACAATAAATCTACTTAGCTGACATCTGAAACAGCTTTTGTACTGATATGTGTGACATGCATCCCGCTTTTCACTTCAGTATCTGAAAGAATACTACTTACAGAAGAAAGAAAACCATTAGAATAAGTGAGCTGGCAGAGACATTAAATATTATGAGCTCCAAGAATCTCATTTTATAGTCGTGGTGACTGAGGTTCAGAGAGGTTATAGAAAGCAAGGTGAAACAACTAATTAATGTCAGATGTCAGGCTGTGGTCACTCAGTGTGTGGGAAACTCAGACTTAACATCAGCAGGCTGAGTCAACAACAACGGCTGCTGGTATTGCTGGCCTACCCCACATTTCTTTTCCTATCCCTTGTTTCCTGCTACTTGCTTTACTTCTGATGGCTCCTGATTTGAGGCTACCCTTTCACAATACTAATTCATGCTTAGCAGTTTTGGGGGTTTTAACTTTGCTTTCTGGACTCTACCCTTGCTTTCCAGCACTAATGCCCACTAGCTGCTCCTTAGTCAATGAGCCTCAGTCTCCCCCTGATTTTATTCTCCCTATGCATCACCCCACAAATGGAAAACACTGAGACCAGACTCTATATTAGTTCAGGCTTATTAACCCTACATCAGTTCACTTCAGTCCTAGCAAATATGTGATGAACGCATCCTACGCACTAAGTCTGGTACCAGGTATTACCAATACAAAGGGTTGAGTCGTGTCGGAAATAAATGCTTATTAGATGGGTCATTTCAATAGACGGTGAATACTCTGGAGTTTACCTCTGACTATATTTCTTCCTGTAAATATTCTTATCTCTTTTTGATAAGAAGAAGCTCTCGGCTACTGAAATTAATAATGTTGGGGGGACGTTTGTTATATCCCCTCCAAAAGAGTAACAGCAACACCCTTGCTGAGGCATATGGAGAAGCTAACTTCAACAGTACCCCAGAAAAATCCCATATGAATAAATTCTTCTTCAATCATTTTCTTGGTTATGACTCTTTTAAGACCACATTTTTGTGGCTGCTGAAAGTTGCCATTTCACATATAGTGCCCCATAGTTGTGTCAGGACCCAGGAAAATCATTCTCTCTTCACATAAACAGATGAGATGTTTCCTGCACCAAAACACACCTCACTAGCCTGGAACCTCTCTTTTACATCCCACCTTTTCACACACAGGAAAAGTCAGAGTCACGAAACTTTAAAAATATTTATAAATGTCTGCTTAATTTTTCTCTTTACATTTTTTAAAGGGAGATGAAATGTAAATAACACACTCAGCCAGGAGTCAGGTTATCTGTGTTTTAATCCAGGTACTATTGTTGATTTACTCTGTGAACTTGGACAAGTCACTTAAGCAAATGGGTTTTAGATCTTCATATAGAAATGAAGGGCTGGTTTAGATTCTTTTTAATATCTTTTGAAGCTCTCAAATTACTTCATTTAAAACATCCTTTACAAAGCACAGGAGTCTGCAATATTTTTATTTATTATAGAAAATCAAAATATGGATGGATATATCTATGTCTATAAAATATATAGTACATATCCTTGTGGCAGTTAGAAAACAATGATACAGGAACACAACAGAAAAGTCATGGATCAAATCTCTATAGCACGCACATCTGTTTTAAGATAAAGAGCTAGAACCTCTGATTCCCTTAATCTCCAGGCACCATTCTGCCCAAAATATATTCCTTGCCTTCCTCCAACACAACCTGGCTATCTTCTTATGTTTCTTATGTCAATGAATGGCACTACCACCACCTTCCCATTCATCCAAGTCACAGGAAGCATCTTTGACTATTCCTTATCTTCATTTTCTGTATTTAATCAGCACCAGATTGCGTTGCTTCTGTTTCCTGAAGGGTGCCTAGGTCCATCCCTCTCTCCTCTTCCCCTTCTCTCTGCCATATCTTTTTATCCTCACTGGCACTGACTTAGGGCAGACTCTTGTCATTTTTCTTCTGGATTTGTTAATGGCCTAATAACTGGTCTCCAGAATCCAGACTTGCTTCCTCCAATCTGTCATTCGTGGCATAACCAAAGGATTTGATCGATCTAAAACACAGATTTGGCCTTGCCACGCCACTTCTTAAACTCTTTCAGTAGCTTCCACCACCTGCAGCTAAAGTCACAACTCCTTAATCAGCAATGAAGAGTCCTTATGATCCAGACTTGGTTTCCCTCTCCCTACATGTACCTTATGCTCCAGACCTACCAAATTATTTGCCTTTTTCCAAACATACATTATTTTCTTTTGCTTCCATGCCTTTGCATATAATTTGTTCTGATGGGAAGGTTCCTTTTCTACCTCATCCTCCCTTCTCCTCGGTTAGGTCCTGATTTTCAATATCAGTTCAAATTTTTTCTCCTCAAGGAAACTTTTCACTTTTAGTTATATTTGTTCCTGAAAGTATGAAATATCACATTACCAACCTTCAGTGAGGTCTTTTTGAATGTCAATGGGACCAATGTAAATGATGCAAAAGTAGATAGGTCTGAAGACAAATATC
Organism: Lagenorhynchus albirostris; assembly: GCF_949774975.1. NCBI lineage: Eukaryota > Metazoa > Chordata > Mammalia > Artiodactyla > Delphinidae > Lagenorhynchus > Lagenorhynchus albirostris. The sequence continues at coordinate 52,292,607 of NC_083111.1, forward strand.
CTCACTCATGGGACCACATAATCCTATCTTGTCTTCCTGTATCTTCCCTACTTTCCTTTTCTCAATCATCTCTGTTATGGGTAATTATTTAAATTAAGTAAAATCCAGCAAACACATTGAAAAGGAGCCATGTGTTAATCACTGGACTATACAATGAAAGCAAAAGAATGAGTAAAACTTGACTCTGCTGATCAAGACTGTTTATAATGTAAGTGTGATACAAGTGCTGGAATGAAGGTACAAATGTCCTTCCTGCCTGCTGGGGTAGGATGAAGGAAGGAATGACTCTTCTAAATGAGGGAATCAAGGACATCTTCCCAGAAGCAATCCCAAATGAATGTGGCAGGGAGGGCACAAATTTCTTATGTCTGCCTTAATGCACAAAAATGTGGTCTGGAAAACCTGGAGGATGCGGGGATAAAGAAGGAAGCCAGAAAGACTATGACAGCATGCAAGGAACTGTGCTTGCTTAGGTAAGGTGAGGTGACTTTCCTGACCATCTCTTGAAATGTACTGTTCAGGAAATCAAGAGATAAATCAGTCAGAAGCATGGGCATGCCACTGAGGCCACAAACACAGGGCAAGGGCATGCTATCAGATTTTTAATGTGAGATTCATTAGAAAGCTCAGGCAGATAATTCCTTAGCACTTAACTAAATTTTCAAACACACTAAGCATAAAATTTACCCCTTTAATAAAACATATAAGTGCATTTCTGTGTGTGTGTATATATATATGTTGTGTATTTATTTTCACACATATGCTCTCACACACATATATTCTTATACTCTCAACCTACACGTTTCAGATTTTACATTCACACTTTGTGGTTCTGTTCATTTCATTGTAGTTTACTTCATTAAAGATTCAAGTAAAATAACTAATGCATCACTTTCCTCTGGATGAGGTATGTTTTATGTCAGATTTAATCAGTATAGATAATGCCTGTTAAACAGTCATGGACAGCTTCAGTATCTGCCAAGCAACTACGAAACCTTTCTCCCAAATTCTGAATTTACACTTAGATGACAGAAAAAAGGGAAGAACCACAAAGCAATTTTGTATACATGGGTTTTGTATCAGTGAAAGTGATAGTTTTTAAACTAAAGAACATACTGTTTCAAACAGAAAATTGCAAACGTAAATTCCTTTAATTTAATGCTTTTTAGTTTCTTATCTGGAATGAAATTTAACCCCCCCCCCACATTACATAAAATGCATTCTGGTTCACTTAAAAAGAAAGAGCTCTGACATCTGAACTAGAGACCACCCCAACAGATGGTAGGTTGTGGGCAACTGATAGGGTAAAAGAGACTCCACAGAATAATTCTAAGAAACATCTTCTGTAAACTACATTTTTTTCCTCCTATGACAAACGGCAGTGATACAAACAAGTAACTTATGATGTTCATTTTTTTAAGGGAAACCTCCTGTGTTAAATGAAAACACTGCAAGACAAATAATGAAATCTAAGTACTCAGCATATGATATAAGATACACACTAACAAAAATTCAAAAGCCTTAATAATGAAGGAATTTATAGATTTTCAGGAATATCACTAGTAGGTAGAAAAATGCCATCATTTTACTCTGGTATTTCATATAAAATTGCAAGGTATTAGCACTTAAAATCTAACCTTATTCCAATAAAACCCCGCTGTTCAACATTCTGACTTTTTAGGCTATTACTTTCCCACACATGCTGTTTCTTTTTTTGAAATACAGTTGTTCTATTTGTCTTCCTTATCTTCTATAATATCTCTTAAGTTTATGATGGCGTTTTTAAACTAACTTTTATCTGCTTAAATGTGGCAAAATTAATGGTAAGAGCATGTGTGCATGTATGTATTTTTCCTACAATAGGGGATTCCTCAATGGAATGTACAAGAAGTTTGTACAGTCATAAAACTGTCAAAGTCATTGTATAATACACATTCCAAAGCATTCTGTGTGAGGTCTAATTTTTCCTGAATAATATTTGTTGAGTAGTTTTTATTTAAATTACCTTTGGTCTAAGTACTAGAAAGGTTAGTAGGCTGGAAATAGTTATTCAAAGCATAAGAAAGGGACAGTGATTGCTGACATCTTATAAATGAAATAAAATCCCCATTTTTCCTCACTTTGACCAAAGGATGACAGACACTGGACATTGTTTCTTCTTTCACAAAGACCATTTTGGTGCCCTAGTGATGCTTGTTACATCTCAAGTGTTATTGGAAGGGTGCCCTAATTATCATTACAATGAATTAGTCTCTCTTAGAATTAACCTCACACCACAAGAGAGAATGAAACTGAGCATGAGTAACTGTTTAAAATACCTGCTCCCATTACCACATGTATTGCCAGAGGAATTCTGTAAAAGTTTGTTTTAAAGACTCACTCATCTAGTTTTGGGAGCTGTAGACCACCTCACAGTGTTCCTTTCGATTTCATCCCATCCCCAACAAGCAATGACCACTCAAAACCATTTTTTTCACTAACTGAAAGAAGGCTGGTCTACTTTTTGGAAAGTCTAAAGCTTGGAAACTTAGAAATATTTTTTAAATCATGAAATACACTGTTAATAGACACCATAAAGCTAGCATTAAAAAATTAGCAGATGGGGCTTCCCTGGTGGCGCAGTGGTTGAGAGTCCGCCTGCCAATGCAGGGGACACGGGTTCGTGCCCCGGTCCGGGAGGATCCCACATGCCGCGGAGCGGCTGGGCCCGTGGGCCATGGCCGCTGAGCCTGCGCGTCTGGAGCCTGTGCTCCGCAACGGGAGAGGCCGCAATGGTAAGAGGCCCGCGTACCACACACACACAAAATTAGCAGATGTCATATTTTGACATATTTGGTTTGAATTTTCTTTCTTTTTGTTTTTAGTAAGAAATAAAATGTTATCTGGACAATAACAAAAGCACCCCCTCCAAACACACACACATCCTGAAGTTGATGTGAACTTATACAACATAGGTATATACCTAAAATAATAAGCTATATACTGTCTAGTATATTTTCTAGATTTATAAAAACATTACCTTATTATTAGGCTCCTTAAACTCTCCTATTTTTTAATCAACATTATGTTTTTGAGACTTAGACATATTAGTAGTATAGTTTTATTATGCATTACAGGGAGGAGTCAGGTTTAGTAATTTTAACAGCTAATAGAACAGTCATGTCCCAAGGCTTGACTAACTCAGAAGAGAGGAGTACAAACTCTAAATAGACACATTACCCTGAGTTCTAGCTCTGTCACAAGAAAGAACAAAGTGTTTCTCAGCATCTCCCGAAGCCCCTAGGATTTCTTCTCTAAAGAGCAGAAAGAAAGCTGTATGATGAATCTTCCCTCATTTACAGACTGTATCTCAAGAATCCATACCAATAATTTTTATCTTTGGCAAATAGTTATTTCCCAGAGAGAGCAGTTAGGGGACTGAGAAAGAAAGGGGAAAAAGGAAACAGGTTACCAGATCTAAAACTTGATTCTACAGTCCTTCTCAAACATACATTACTACATTAAGATTTTAAAATAACCATGACATAAATTATAATGACAGCCCTTCCAACTTCTTAGGGAGCCTTTCATTGAATCAACTGTTTAGCCTATATTTTAAGGTATAAAGTGATGAAAAAGTACCAGCTCTCCATGGCTTAAAAAAACAAACCCTTCTGCTTAACATAAGTAGTATACAAAATGATATATGTAGTATGTTCTCAATTATGGTAAGTGTATTCAGATACACATTTGTATGCATTGGAAAAAGAAAAGAAGCACTGAATCATGAACAATGTGTATCTCTGGCTGATGGGATACAGGTGAATTTTATTTTCTTCTTGAAATGGTTTGATATTTTCCACTTTCTTTAAGAAAACAACAATTTAATTTTATATTCAGAAAAAACATAAAGAATGAGAGAATGACATTTGTAAAGACATAAAGATATTAGAATGCATTCACTCAGTGGGAAACTTATAAACATGTGGCAACTTAGTGGTGGCTTAGGTCAAATCTGTACCCACAGATGTGCCCCACTGGTTCCATTAGTTTTTTTTTCTTTAGTGCTGTCCCCTATCCACCCATTCCCAATTCCCTGGCTTCAAGTGAACTAAAGAAAACAAATAAACAAAAGAGCAGAAACAACCACAGGTAGTTTCTTTGAAGGGGAAGGGTTTTGTGGAAATCTTCGAACAGCAGCCATTATTTATTGAGCACTTCCTATGTGTCAGTCAATGAGCTTTAATTATTCCTCACAGCAGCCCTTTGGAATAGATATTGTTACCATCTCACCAATATGAGATGGGAAAACTTCTGAGAAATGAAGTGATGTGATCAGGGTCACAGAGCCCAAATGCTAGAGGTGGTAGTCTGTTGATACCCCAAGTCCATTCTCTTTCCGCTTCAGTTGGCCTCAGGTCCTTGGTTAGTGCAAGGATCATGATCAGGTCATTTCCTGCCCAAATCTGTCCAGCTGAAGTGTTTTCGTTGGCTAGCACTTTATTTTTTAAGTATAGTTTCAAGTCTTTATCCAGAACTCACAGTCTCCAATTAGCCTACCTCTCTTTTCCTTTAAGCTATTAAGGTAAGCTGCCCTGATCCTAAAGCCATTAGAGTTGCTTCCAGCGTCAGGTAAGGGGGATAATAAAAGTACTTAACATCTGGGGCTTCCCTGGTGGCGCAGTGGTTGAGAGTCCACCTGCTGATGCAGGGGACACGGGTTCGTGCCCCGGTCCGGGAGGATCTCACATGCCGCGGAGTGGCTGGGCCCGTGAGCCATGGCCGCTGAGCCTGCGCGTCTGGAGCCTGTGCTCCGCAACGGGAGAGGCCACAACAGTGAGAGGCCCACGTACCGAAAAAGTACTTAACATCTGACTATCATTTTCCAATGGTAAAAAACAACAACTCTTTATTCACTTGTTCTCTCTTTTTAAATACAATGAAAAATCCACTTAACCACTATCACGCTTAGGAATACTGAAAGAATGATTGGATCAATACGTGGCCTTCCTAAACCTATCTAAACTTTGAAGCCTTCCTAAACCAAGCACAAAGTAATTATTTTATATGACAAGGTGACTCATTCTTTCCTCAGCTCCATGATGATATGCTTTTTATGGCCTCATTAATTATCCTTGCTGACAAGTATTAGTGTTTTCTTTCACTTACTCAACCAAAAGAGAGATACCATCTTCATATAGCATACGGATTAGTACCATGCTTATTCTCTTGTTCATTACACCATCACTCCTTCAAATAAACACAAATAAGTGAATAATTAATGTTCATATACTCATTGAAAGCTTATTATCATAGAGTGTACTCTAATATGATTTAAAATAAGCTTTCCAACCAATTTTCATCAAAAATCTTTAAGCAAGCCTCTTTTTTGGAAATAAATGTTTTCTAGGTTACTAAATTACAAGTTGCTGAACTATAGCTAAATTAAAATTGCTGAACTAAATAATTTTTGGTCAAAAAAATTTTACTTCTTAAAAGTAAAGGTGTATTTACAACTAAATACACTTACTGTATTTTGCAGATACATATATCTCTATAGAATAATGAGTTAGAACATATACGCTAAAGTAGAAGACTGTTTCCCCTTAAAAATGCCATGTCTAATCAAGCAGGTGTAAGATTACAGATAGTAGATTAGATATCAACAAAGACAAACAGGAACATGCGCAGATGTGGGTGTGTAATTATGTATATTTATATTACATATAGATACATAAATATATACCTGTTACATACTTTCTTATGTGAGATAAACTCAGTTCGGTAAATATCTATTGAGTCACTTTTATGTTTTCTGTGTTAACAGGCCTTGTACCATGAATATATAAAGATGCAAAATATACAATTATTGCCTAGTCCCTGTCTACTGAGAACGACAAGTATACAAGCAGACAACATCATTATAATATGGTAGTGGTTAGAATAGAAATAGCCTATGCAGGACTGTGAAATATATAACTCAAGTTTATGAAATCCATGACAGTTTTAGTTCATATACTCATAGAGAAGAAATAAAGAGTTTTTGATAGGTCTTAGTTAACTCAACGTGACTGAGCACAAATATAATTTGGAAAAAGCGTATGTTTACTCACTCTTTCTTCTGTGATATCCCACCCAGGACTGATTGATCTCAGCATTCACAGTTTTAGAAAGGCCTTTTTTTTTTTTTTAGAATAGCCTTTTTATATTAAAATTATATCAGCATCATTATCTCCGGGAAACCATGAAACCCAAAAATTACACATCCTAGGATGTCGCTGAGGTCTTTTACATTCTTGGCTTCTTAAAGTCAAGGGTTTTCATGCCACAGCATGAGATATGTTATATTAAAAAGTCAGGTGAGTTTGCTACAAAGCCACAATCATATCAGGAAATCACACATTTGTTTTCTTACAACTCTTTCATCTGTAAAATGGAGAGTCAAAGAAGATAGGTAATTTCCACCAAAGAAACAGTGAACTAGAGCTCACAGCAGAACCAGAATTCTCACCCCACCTTGTCCAAATCCAGAGTCTATAGTCCGTGCTAATACACACCATGTCTATCAGCCCAGTTTTAAGGATCTCTCCTATCAGAAGTTAAGATTCACTGTGGGCTATCTGATTTCTTCCAAAGAGGAAGAAAGGTCTTCGTGAACTTGAAAAAGCAGGTGGAATCTTGTGGGGTGTTGTGCTATCTTTAGCATAGTGTTATGGAGAGCTCCCAGAATGTGTCATCAGGAGACCTGGGTGATTTGTTTTTTTTTTTTTCCACTTATCAGCCATATGAACTTTATAGTCTTTTACTTCTCTGAGATACATATTTCTCATCGGGAAGATCATCCTGCTAGTTATACCCACCCTAAGTATCTCATAAGTTTGTTGTCATGATCAATGAAACAGTGTGTGAAAATACTTGATCAGCTCTAAGATGCTATGCAAATGACAGATACCTATACTTTGGTCTAGAGACAAGTTGGGAAAGCAGTTTGGAAATCTATTAGAAGTGTGAATTCTCTAGTGTAACTTTATTTATATACATATTTTTCAATGAGAAGATAACTAACAGTTAAAATTAGCCATCGCATTATTTCTCTTACCAAATTCAGATTTATAGCCAGCAGCATATGAGAAGAAGCAGTGTATGAGAAAAAAGAGGAAGTTTCAGATTCTGACAGCTTTATACTGGCAACTGATTAACTGTGTGACTTTGAGCAAACTGCTTTCCCTCTCTGTGTCTCAGCTTCTGCATCTAGAAAATGGGAATAATAATGTACCTACATCATAGTATTGTTCAAGGATTAAAAAGGAAATATGAACAGACCTACACTGAAAAATAAAATAATAAACTTCTAATGAAAAGAAATGGGTTTGAACTTTCTCAGCAGGTATGGATGTAAGAGATGGTGTGGTAGAGTTAAAAAAAAACATTAATGAGGAATTCGTTCTTAGAGATATAGCTTCCTAACACTTAGCACTTAGCATGACTATGAAGAAGTTGCTTCACTATTCTGAGTCTTGGTTTCCTCATCTGTAAAGTAAATGTAATAATACTTATGTCAAAGCAGTTTTGTAAAGTGAAAATATTTTGTAAACCATAGCCATACAAAGATAGAAGATTCATTACAGCCTATTGTCAATCCCTGATACTACTGCCTGCCTAATGCTAAAGGGTTTTGCAAATCTTCATTCTTAAAGAATTGTATCTTTCCTGTTTACATTATCTCAGGAATCTATGTACCATAGGGTGGCCAAAATGTCTGGGAACAGTTAATAATATTTTATTGTATTTTAATGTAATGTCAGAAAGCCATTTATTATATATATTCACTAATTCTTCCAGACGTTATGGCCACAGAGTGTAAAGAAACCTCTCGTACAACATGTGCTAGCTGTTTCAAACCTTCAGAGGAAACTTTCTCCTTGAGCAAGTTTCACCCAGAAATATCTACAATTATGATTTTGATGATGATAAGATTTTGAATTGTTAGGCCAGCAATGAATAAAGTGAAAGACTGCAGTGAATAAAGTTCCCAGATGTCTTTCATAAAAATACTGGAACCAGGGAGGAGAGGGCAGAATTGGGGGAAGATTGTAAAAGAGAGGAAAAAAAAAGTCTTTCTCTTTAACATTTTAAACATTACAGTTAATTCAACTAGCTGAACATCTAACTTAAAAGCAGATAAAGTATAAAATTGTTCACAATATGAAACTATTCATCACTTTACTTATGATGACAGGAATCTGAAAGTAACAGTATTGCAAGTGTTTAAGTTTTGTTTTGTTTTCTGATAAATTGACTGATAAATTGAAGACGAAGCACTACAAGCCACTGATGATAACTATCAATAAAAATTTAAGACAAAGAAAATATATTAAAACAATAAAAACAGCATTTACTTGTATGGTTCACTACTGGACATTTGGCAAACTTGACAATGTAAGGCCTGAAGTGTAGTTTCTTCCAGGAAAAGCATGTTTCCTTTGAGACAGACTGATGTTTAGAATTTCATAAACCTCAGGGGCTTAGCACTTCTTTATTTAATCATACAACTAAAAAGTCCCTGTGGACACTTGCTACATAAAAAATTCTAAATGAGTAAGTCTGTTGATACTTCTGAGCTTCCTGTGATGCATACCATTAATGCACCTACAACTACTGTGCCACTGGGCATAAAGAAGTGAGCCGCATAGTGGTCTGGGGCACATTTAATGGTATCATACGGAAAGGTCATGGCACTACGCACGCTAGGATTTCATCTTTAAATGTAATTCCAAACAGGAAGAGACTCTCTAGCAAAGAGGCATTAAAGTAGTCCAATTTCCAAAATGTTCAGAGAGACGCAATCACTAGAACAGAATAAGGTTGGTTCTCCTCAGGAGAAATCACACATGTCATTAAGTGAGGCTAGAGCAGTGTGGCTCTTTCATGTCTTTGACTGTGACCCATAGTAAAAGGTATAGTTTTAATCAGGGCAAGGAACAAATACCACACGCACACAAGAAACAGTTTTTATAAACAATATTTACTCCAGTGACACAGTAAGAACTGGAACCCATGTCTCTGACCCTCAGAGATTTTGATATTTTCTATACTGTTCAATTTTATTTCATTTTTACAAAAAGAATTGACTCAACCAGTTTTTTAGTTTTACAACGTATTAATGGTCATGATGTTCAAAGAAGCACTGAATTGGAAGCTGATGTTCGTAAACACTATTTATTATGTCCTCGCTATGTGTGAGGCAACGTGCTGAATAGTTTGTTCACATCATAGCATTTAGTCCTGAAAACAACCATTAGAGATGAGCGCTATTATGTCTATTTCATAGATGAGGCATCTGAGATTAGAACTTGGCTCTGATAGTGCAGCCAGGAAATGGAAAAATCAGGGTTTAGAAGTCAATCCTTTCTCTCACTCAGAATCACACTCACTGTACCACCAAAAAGCCGAAAGTTGATATTTCAGGGCAGACGAGACATATTTCTGACTTGATTAGCACAAAAACTGTTTCTGTACAATAAAGAAACTAGTGGAACCTAACATATGTTCTTTTATGATCATTGTCTATATGTCCTACAAACTCAGTGTAGTACTTCTTAGAACACTTTTTTTTTCCAACAAAGCTTGCTGTCATTAGTTTAAGTGACCCATTATAGAGCTTATTTGTGTGTTTTATATATCGACATTTCAATAGGATGGATTCTCGCTGGTTATTAAATTTAAAGACAACGTCGGTATGGTAATCAGCTTTTCCTGGAATTCGTATTCTTGTTTAGTCCCCTTCTGCATTCTACCAGAGACGAAGAGATGATGGGTCGCTCTAGTTAAAAGACACTATGGCTTCTCTCTCTCTCTCTCTCTCTCTCTCTCTCTCCCTCCCTCTCACCACTCACTCTGGGGTAAGCCATGGCATAAGCAGCCTCATGGAGAAGGCCACATGGTGAGGAACTGAAGCCTCTGGCCAGCAGCCAGGTGAATGAGCTCAGAATGGGTCCTCCAGGCTCAGTCAGGTCTTCAGAGATTGTAGCCCTGGCCAACAGCTTGACTGTAACCTCACAAAGGACCTGGAGCCAGGAACACCCAGCTAAATTGTCCCCAGATCCCTGACTCTCAGAAGCTATGCGAGATGATAAATGTTTGCTGTTTTAAGCTACTAAATGTTGGCACATTTTGTTAGGCAACAAGAGACAATTAATATAAACAGAGCATAAACTTTGCAGTTTGCTATCTCAATAGCGTTTTTGTCTGTATGTGTTGCATAGCACCTTTAAGAGCAAAAATGGAAAGGTAACAGAATACTCAGATTGGAAAAACTAAAGGAAAAACAGAAGCAAACTAAATCATGAATGAGGTAGGAAATCTAATAGTTTTAAATTAGGCTTTGAGGTCAAACTACACAGACTAGACAAGAAGCTAGTATACAATTTATGAATCATTGAGACTCCTAAACCAAAGCAGTTAGTATAATAACTTGTCAACCAATCTATTAATTCATCAACATCTCCTTTACTCTTACTCTCCTCAATTAATTATTGGCTATTTTAAAAATCACTGACATCTCCCACTTGAAGCTGAATTAGAAAAGAGAAGAGAATTGAAACTCACACGTGTGAGTTCTGCAACTCTTTGTGGCTTATGGTGGGGCTAGTCATTGAAATTTGAAAAGTAGTCAAACTGATCACCATCATCCTTCCTGAATCTCCCTTCTCCTAAGGAGTGCCCAAGATTCTCATACTGTCTTCCAGCTCCCTAAACCCTTCTACCATGGCATTCACCCAGGTCTGCTTTTCCCTACAATTACTTCTCATTGCATTAATTCACACAAAGGCATGAATGAGTGATTCCCAACTTACTGCTCTTCCGGCTATTTCGATTTTCTAAAAGACACTTGTTTACTAAATTAAATACTGACTTTTGGGATCTTGCAGAGCATTAGAAGCTGAAGTGAAGGTTTCGTAATTGAAAGTACATGTATCTTACTTGTGTCATATGGACCAAAACTGAAACTTCTATAAAAAAAAAGTCAGTTGGTTTATGATGTTAGGATTGTTGTTCCATTATTTATAAATTTAAATAGGGCTTCTCAACTTCAGCATACTGACATTTAGGACAGTGTTTTGTTGTGTGTGAGTGTGTGGCAGGGTGTCTTATGCATTATAGAATGTTTAGCAGCATTACTGGCCTCCACCCACTAGATGCCAATAGCAACCCCACTGTGACAACCAAAAATGTTTCCAGATGTTGCCAAATGTTTACTGGAAGTCAAGATCATGCCTAGTTGAGAACCACTGATACAAATAATTGCTACAATTTTTGAGCAAGTATGTGTGTGTATGTTTAGTTAGAGGATGTAATAAAATGATTTTAGGAAAGGCTGTGGGGTTACTTAGGATGTGACCACTCTCCTGGTTCTCCTAAAATTACAATCATATCATAGAACCAAATGGATTTACCTAATTTTTTTTTTTTTTTTTTTGCGGTACACGGGCCTCTCCCTGTTGTGGCCTCCCGCTGTTGTGGCCTCTCGCGTTGCGGAGCACAGGCTCCGGACGCACAGGCTCAGCGGCCATGGCCCACGGGCCCATGGGCCCAGCCGCTCCGCGGCATGTGGGATCTTCCCAGACCGGGGCACGAACCCGTGTCCCCTGCATCGGCAGGCAGACTCTCAATCACTGCGCCACCAGGGAAGCCCCTGGATTTACCTAATTTTTATCCAGCATTCTAATAAAAGGCAGAGACTGAAACTGCTAATTTAATTTTAACTCTACTATTTATCAGATAACTTAAATTTGGCTATATTTACAAAACACAAACAGACATTCACATAAAGTGCAGGCTGGAAAGGATCATGGCTGACATTTCCTGAAATTCCCTGTCTTTAAAGACCATGTCCCAGAGGAAAGAAGGTCTCATAGAGATTCAATCACATATTGAAGACTAGAACCCAAGTCTCTGATCCTCATCTGCTCCTCAGTAAGGTAGAAACAACAAAAAATACTTTCCTCTTGGTTAGCAGCTCACCAGCACTGAATGTGATAGGTATTTTCCCTGGGTTTGTGTGTTATATACGTTATCTATGCACCTAGAAGCACCAAGTAGAAGACATGGGCTTGACTACCGGAACTCAGCCATGTATTTACATGACCCAAGGGTAAAGCTACATTTCTCTGCCTCAGTATCCTCATCTTGAACATAGGGATAACCCAAATTAACGTGAAGGCTTTGTAAACTATCAAATGTGATTAAAATGTGAATTCGCTTATTGTCATGCTAAAATGTTTGAGATAGTTATACAGATGATGAATACAGACTAAAAGTTTATCTCAGATAGAAAAAAGTGATAATCCCAATGCTGTCAAAACTAAATTTACAAAGAGTTTATGTTATTACTGTGATAAGGTGCTAAAAACGGGCTCTTTGACAAAGTGTAAATCCTTTTCCAATTCCTAACTGTTCTTTTCAGTATCTCAATTCCCTACCCTCTTAAGTGGGAATTAACTTCAACACTATTTTTAGTCAAGTACTGAACAGATTTAGCTTTGTGCAAAGGAGAATGCATTTGGAGAAATCTGAAGAAAATATACAAAATTTTAAAGGAACACTAACTATCTTTTTGCCAATGTACTTGTAAGTCATAACATCATATTTAAGATAGAGAAGTTGAGTTTTGAAATATGCTGGAACATGAAAAATAGACAATTGACCACTCTGGGAGTTGGAGAGCAGATGCAGTGATGGTGTGTCTGAGTACGATTATGTTTGTCATGTTGGAAGATGAAATGAGATGTAGATTTAACGAGTGAAATGATGTCCATGAAAGATCATTCCTAGAAGCAATGCTTCTCTAAAAAGATACCATTTGCAATTCGAGTCTGGGAAAAAAAAGTTTGATATGTTCTACCCTTATAGAAGGTTTTCTTTCCAGAGGCTCTCTCTCTCTCTTTTTTTTTTTTTTGGCCTTTGCTGATGTTATTCATTTTTTAAATTTTGTTTTGAATTTTATTTTATTTTTTTATACAGCAGGTTCTTATTAGTTATCTATTTCATACATATTAGTGTATATATGTTATCCCAATCTCCCAATTCATCATGCCACCACCACCACCATCGCCACCCACCCTCCCCTCCCCGCTTTCCTCCCTTGATGTCCATGCCTTTGTTCTCTACATCTGTGTCTCTAATTCTGCCTTGCAAACCGGTTGGTTCATCTGTACATTTTTCTAGATTCCACATGTATGTGTTAATATACGATATTTGTTTTTCTCTTTCTGACTTACTTCACTCTGTATGACAGTCTCCAGAGGCTCTCTTGAATGTCTTTTTTAGTGCATAATTAATTTCTGATGGACTGAAGACTTACTAGATTTTTCTAAAGTAAGTCTGCCTTACTTTCCCCTAGGGGACAACTTAGGCTTTCAGGAAAAATCTGACTTACTTTATCTTATAATGGAGTATAAATGAAGAATTAAATAGATGAGGGTAGTGATGATTCTTTTTTTATGGTCTCTCATTATTCTCTTAAAAGACAGGTGACCCAGTTAAAGAGAAGTGACTTGGAAAGATGTCACCAGTGTTTAGCATCCAACTCTTGAAATGGCTTCTTCTCTAGTGATAGTCAGCTGTTTGGTTCCACTTCCAAAGAATTTCTGAACTTAGCATCACTTCAGTTGGCTGTTCTAAGAATGCTGACCTTAATTCCCATTTAAGAGAGTGACGGGTTAGGATTAATGTTTCTTCTTTATGTATGCTGCCTTGCAAAACCCTTTTCATTTGCTTATAAAAGAAGTTTGCCAAACTCTTTTTATTCAAAGGATTAAGATCAGGTTATTTCCATCCTAAAAGTGATCAAATATAGTTGTGGTAAATAAATAGGAGACCAAAAGAGCCAACTGCAATAGACTGTAATATAATCTACAGACTATTTTATCAGGTATATTTATCAGGAAATTATTAGAAGATTAGAAAGTATAATATTTATATTTAATTATACTTTACACAGTGGCAGTTCTCATGAGGAAATATACTTAAAAAAAAGACAAACAAATTAAACCAATATATTTACATGCTCTGTACATTCTGGCCCAAGGTCACCAAAGTAGTTATGCAGGCTCTGTCCTGCCCAAGAGCATCTAGCCACAGGTGTGAGTGGATGCTGAAATCAGTCCTCTTTTAGCTCCCTAAATCTCAGTGCTTAGCGCAGGACCAGGGCATTTTCTAATTCTCTCAAAACTCTTATATGGGTTAGTGGTGGTCACTTTTGGACTATCTGAGGTCCCAAATTGCCTTTCATCTAATAGTCCAGATACAATCTTTCTCTTTTAATAAGACTATCAGAGAAAAGGGGAGCACGTGGCTACAGGCCAAATAGTTGCCTTGCATTTCCCAGCCTGACATGATCCTACACTCACTCCCCAAAAGTGTCTAGGAATAACTATTCTTCCCTGTTAGAAGTTCTGGTGGAAACCGGGGGTAGTATCAGATGTATTTAGCTAGGGGAATAAGAAATGCTTAAATCCTTCTTTTGCCCAGTCATAACCCTGTCCCCTTGATGTACCCTAGGAAAATATAACCCAAGAGACTGTGGAAAAAAGAAACCTAAGTTTCACATTATAATTAGATGGGGCTTTGTGACAAATTCCAATACAGAGCTCTCAGATTAACTGTACTGAAGCATAAAGCCTAGCACTGAAGTGTAGTAAGGCTCCACCGAAACTAAAACTCAAATCTTACACGCCATACAGCCTGAAGAGGTGGGGCACTGTAACGCTCCCCCTCCACACTTACCGTTCTGCTCCTACGTTTCTCATACCACCATGCCGAGCATACCGAAAAAAGCCAGATTCATATTTCTTGTCCCAAGCTGCATGCCATGTGGTTGGAATGATAGGATTTATGTATCTGGTAAAGTTTAGCAAAGTTTTAAGAAATAATTTCCATACACATTATGTGAATTCTATGGGTTTATTTTGCAGGAAAGAAAGCTGCAATTTAGAGGGGAGATGAAAATTTCCATGGGAAAGGTAGAAGTTAAACTCAAACTTAATGAAAGTCTAGGGAGGAATAGAGAGGGATTGCTAGTAGAACAGCCCTTACAAAGGCATAGAAGCCACAAAGATACATACTTCATTTCGGGGCAGGTGGGAGGGAGCAGTGTATATTCTACTCCAGCCAGAGCAGGGGTTTTAGAAGGGAAAGTAGTAAGAAGCAAGGGTAGGCCCAGACAAACTGTGGTGGGTATTTTGCGTTAAGCCAAAGGGAATTTGAATTTTATCCCACTGAAAAAGGAGAAAATCCAAGGACAAAGGCCTTCAAATCTGACTTTGGGTTCTTCCTAAATTCCAAAATTAAAAAAAATCTGTTATAACAACTGGAAACGTTATTTCCAAGCTATCAACATGTGATCTGTGGGTCAGTACACTGGGGAAATACAGTATTTCTAAGATTTTTGAACTTGGAGTTTAGGAAATTCCCTATTTCGAAGCAATTATTCTCTGATGTTCCAAAAGATCAAGTACAATTTTCCTTTTTTTTTTTTCTTCCAGTGCTTAATCTGCAGCACTCCATTTCAAAGCACAGCTCATCACTGATTATACAAATACTTACAAGCAGGGCTCATTTTTAGTAGGTAATGAAGTGTAAGGACGAAACTTAAATGATGCAATATACCCAGTGTCTCGCCTTACATAAATAAATAAAGAACCATTTGTTCTATTTCATTTCAATACACACTTTTGCAAGGGAATGTTCTATTTCTCTTGGCATACACAAAAAATTCTGAGTATATATCAACATCTTTTTAATGTTGAAATGTAGCTTTTGTTTGTCTTTTATTCCAAAATAACTATATAATAAAAACATACTGGAAAATTTTTGGTGCCTTGTTCAAAAGTGAACAGGCAGAATTTCCTTCCCAGATGCCTCATGACACTGGCATAAGCATAGCCAGAAATTTACAGACTCCTAGTCATAATCTCATCTGGATGAATCTGTTTTGTGTGCTAGTCAGGCCACACTTCACCTGCAGATACTGAAATTGAATCTATCTAAATCTTATTTAGGGACTTTCTAAAGACAGTAACCCACTGGAGAAGAAATTTAAAGATTGCTACTCTATGGGACTATTTTAAGGTATTTTGGTCTTTGGAGAAGTGGAAGAAAGTAGGAAGATGTGAGGGAAGAAAGTAACATTTTTGAGCACTGACCATATAAGCAAGGACACACCTTGCAATGTAAGTGTTGTTCCATCTGTTTCCACAGTAAAAAAACTGAAGCTCATATGTGTGAAAGCAAATATTAGATAACAAGTAATGGTGGAGGTAAGATATGAACCTGAAAATCCTGATTCAAAGTCCAAAGCTTTCAATTACACAATCTTGTCAAGAATATAAAAACAGATGAGTGAAGTTCATAGAAGAAAAGATGACCCAAGGATTAATATTTGTAAATCTGAACTAATATGTTTGCTAAATTAACCCTTAGAGGGTAGGTACATCCATCCAAAGTAAGCTTTGATATTGTCATTTAGAAAAATCACATCAGGGGTGGGCCGGAGCGAGTCCGGAGTAGGCCGAGCCGTGGGACCCAAGCGAAGGCCGCGCCGAGGTCGCCGGGCCCCGCCGGGCTGCTCTAGTCGCCGCCATGGGCATCACATTTTTAGAAGTTATCAAACCTTTCTGTGCAGTTCTACCAGAAATTCAGAAACCTGAAAGGAAAATCCAGTTTAGAGAGAAGGTACTATGGACTGCTATAACTCTCTTCATCTTCTTGGTATGTTGTCAGGAACGTTAATGGAATTGGGTATCTTCCCCAATTGTAACATCTGGTTTGATTATGCAGTTGTTAGCTGGAGGCAAAATCATTGAAGTTGGAGATACACCCAAAGACAGAGCCCTATTCAATGGAGCCCAGAAACGTGAGCATCAATACAATTAATAACCCACTGACTGAGGGTTTCTAGGTGAAAATCACCATGTTTAAATGTCTTTGTCTCCTTATCTTTAAAGAGGAAGTAGAAGTGCTTATTCCATAAGGCTGCCATGAAAATTAAATAAATCACAATTTGGAAAGTTCTTAGAAGAGTGCCAGGCATCGAGTAAGCCTTAAAGCACTGTTTGTTAAAAAAATAATAATAATGATATTTATGAAAAGTCCAAGGTATGAACCTGCCGATTTTATAGATTAGAAAATTTGAGTCTCAGAGGGAGTTAAAAAAATGTATCCAATGTCAAAGTGATAAAACTAAGGCTTAAATTCAAGTTTATCAACATTAAACCTGTACCTATTCTACCTCTTCCATACACAAGCGCTTTATGTTACCCATGCTCCTACCTCCAAATCATTTCTTTAGCTTTTATTGAGTATTCCAACATTTTCATATTTTGCTATTAACTTTCCAAATGTTTTACTTGCTATATATTTTTAAACTAAAGTTTCAGGTTATTTCAGAACAGGTACACTCAGGTATGATATGATAAAAGCTGCTGTTTATTAAGGAAAAATGAATTTTATTCAATCTTTTAAGCTACTAAAACATGAAAATTAGGTTGTTATTGTTATTTTAAGAAAAAGAACATTTTGTACTGAAAAAGTGTGTCTTTTCAAGAAACCACTAACCAGATGTTGGGGTCTTGAGATATCCCAAAGGGATGCAAATGATGAAAGAACTTCTTCCACACAAAAACTCTAAGAAAGCATGCACACGTTACATAACTATGAGTATTGTTTGCAAAAACTTTAGTGAATGTGCTTTATCATCAGATACCAGAGCCCTGGGATATCTTACTTTTGAAAATGTGGTTCAAGAGAGAAGGAAAACACAAATAGCTAAGAAAAACTATCAGGAAAATGTTAATGCAATAATTAAGTTGAATATAGAGAGGGAATGCCATATATCTAAGGTTTATTGCAACATGTACCAGAGACTAAAATTCGACATGTGGAAATGAATTGTTCAGTCTTTGATTATATTTACAAAGGCAGAATGTAAGGGCTACATGATATATTTATCAGCAAGTTGTCCTCAAATGTTTACTGAGTGTTTACTAAGTGCAGAGCACTTTACTTATACATACAAACATATATATACATACATATGTATAAAGAGAGAGAATACACATACGCACACACACACTAACAACTAGATGTGGTTTTAACTGTTTTGATTACATTTTCACTGGAGTTACCTTTTTGTTTTTTATTTTATTCCTTAAGGTGATTATTTTTTGTTTGTTTTGTTTGCTGCACATTAGCTCTCCAGAATTTATTCAGTGTATGGGTTTTTTAAATAGGTGATAGAGATACAGCCAGTGTGAGTTCACCCTCTAATACTGTAACTCCCTTTATTAAGGAGATTACTTTTTTTAACCAGCTCATCTGGTGCCATGCCAATCCTTTCTCATTTTATGAAAAAGGAAATGTACTTCAAAAATGGATATACCATTATTCTGACAGAAAAATCTTTCACCACATACTACACCCATCTTATCTATGTATTATCTCCTCTACTAATGTGGAGCAGAGCCACAGAGTACCAAAAACTGAATTTTACTCACTTTGGCAATCACTGTGTGAGACAGAGTGGCTTACAAGACCCAACTCTTCACTCATTTGTGTTTGTTTATGGGGTCTGGTTTGATTGTAGTATGTGTATTTGTTTAATACTCTGCTATTGGCAAAATAAAAGCAAGTTCCTCTCTGTTGGGAAGTGTATTGAGGACTCTTCCAGATGGATTTTGCTAACTCTTGGGAAGGCCTGAATTTTAGATAAGTGGAAACTGAAGAAAGTTGGATTCTTCCTATCCCTGGTTTCCTTAGTGTTTTAATTTCATCTCCTAGTGGGCAGCTTTTTGTTTTATGTCACTGGGCAGATGGCCATTGGCTCTCTTTCTGGTTTTATTGGAAGTTTCTTCAAATGGCTGTGGTAAATTTCAATGAACTTTTTTTTATCATGCTCATTTCATTTAATTTGGTGGTTGGGGAGTTCCAAGTCAAACAGAAATTTCAGGCAAAATGCTAAAAGGGAAAAATTGAATCCAAATCAGCAGGACTTAAAAGCAACACTGTGCATGCCCAGAGATCAACCCTGTTGGATAGTGATAGGCAGCTGTGACATTACCTGTCAATGTTTGCTTCTCTAGAGGTTCCCAAGAACCACTTCATGCTTACTGAAGCCCTACTTCATAGCTTGGAGCCGGAGTAATTGGATATGTTTGAAAGCGAAGACTAGGTGCCCTCATGAAGGCACCTTGCTGGGTCTTGGCAGAAGTGTGAGGACAGCCCTGAAGAGGAATTACACTCACGAAGCCCCCTGAATTCTCTCTTTGTGAAACCCCATCCCTTCTGTTGCTTGCTTCTGGCAAACTGAGAGCATCCTGAGAATGGGTCAAGGATCTTTCAAAGGAATCCCTGCCAGCAAGATTGAATCACATTTCCAAAGGCAAACTGGAACATTTTTTCCATGTCACACTGAGACGTTATGACAACTGGGTACCGAGACGGTGAGCATGACAGGAATGGGATATGAGAAGGTATTTTTCCAAAAGACAAAATATGTTCTACAGGGCACTGATTTTTAAAACTAGCTAAACTTTCTTATTTTATTAAACTAACGCTGCTTCTCTGCCTGTTTCACCACTTTCTCCTGCTCTTTCTCTATTCTTCCCGTACATCTGCGTGGTCAAATAAAAGTTTTTTAAGACATAGAGGGTAGACATTTAGGAGTCTTGGTAAGAGGCACAGACCTGATTTATGTCGGGGACTGTTACTCTAAGTTATTGACTCCATTATTTATTTCTGCATCTAGATTCTGAATTGAAGCAGCAGGTTAGTTATTATTTCAGACAGAACAAAGGAACTTAATTTTAAATTTTATTAAATGGAAGAAACATATCAATAGGTCATAAATCTGAAGAAATAAAAAGGAAAATTTAAAAGGAGTTTTGACATGTTTATAGAACTTTCACTTCCCTATTACTTTTTATTCTTTTCTTTCAACAATGTATATTACAAGAACACAGACTAGTTTAGCTAAACCACACATGATAATTAAGAAAGTACATCTGAGTCAAGCTGAAGCCTGTGTGAATCCCATACCCATCACAAGATCTGCTGTGATGTTCCATGAGTTGACCACCATAGAAAGTTCCCAGTTATTATGTATGTGCTCCACACACAGGGTATTAAATAGATAAGACTATGCTGTACTGGTAAATTGGGTTTAAAAAAAAATATGGCCCTATTTATAGCATTTGCCACTTACTATGGTACAAATGTTCCCACCATAGCAGATTTCAAGGTACCAACTGATGTCACTAAACACATAGTTGGGAGAAGATATGCATAACTGACTCTCATGAGCCTGTTCAAGCCAGCTTCAGCACATCATATATAGATATACCTGGAGCTGGGAGGCAACTAAGAAATCCTCTATCTCAAACTCTTAATTTTTTAAAGTAGGAAATGAGGCTTGGAAATGGTGTGATTTATGGCAAGCCAAGCAAGAGTGGCTAAGTTGGAAATAACTCTACATTATTCCTAGTTCAGAGCCCTTTCTATCGAGACTACACTAAAATACAACGAAAGAATCTGCCTGTGCATCTTTCTATCTCAATCTGAACAATGACAAAAGAAAAACAATGAGCGTTTTTTTCTCATTTCTCAAAAGAGAGGTAAATAATAGAAGCAAATATACTGAGGCAGGCACTGGTGCATACTGAAAGGCTATTCTTACTTCTTCCCGTTGTATGTCCCACCCCACATATTCTTTCCATGTCATTTGGAAATTCTTGGCTTCAATTCCATACCATGCAGGAACTGTCTAACCCTCTCTGTTTAACCACAGAGCACTGCTAAGACTTTTGATGTAGCTTCCCTCATATCAGTATAGGGCAGCTCTATTTTAGTGACATTAGAGATATGGCTCCTTCAGATTTGAACTAGATCAGTGGTTCTCAAAACATTGTCTGTTGGTTTCTGAGGATTCTCTGAGACACTTTCAGGGGTATACAAGGTCAAAATTATTTTTATAATAATCTTAAGATGTTACCGGTCTTTTCATTGTGTTGATTTGCCTTGGTGCAAAAGCCATGTGAATAAAACAGCAGTTTGCAGCCTCACAGGAAATCAAGGCAATGATACCCATCAAAATCACTCATCATGGCATTCTTGCATTTAGAAAAGCCAGTTTCCCTTAACAGTGCATTGAGTGAAGCAGTAAAGATTATTAATTTTATTAAGTCTTACTTCTTGAGTACACATTTTTCAATATTCTGTGTGAATACAGGGAATTGTATATAAAGTACTTATGCTGCATACTCGAGTTCACTGGTTATCTCCAGGAGTACTCATAAATTGTGTGACTTTCAGGCTGAATCTGCCTTTCTAATCATCAAGCGCTGAGTGAGTGACTCACAGGACAAGGTATAGTTACTCAGACTTGGGTATTTGGCAGCCATTTTCTCAAAATGAACGAAGTCTGCCAGTGAAAGGAAAGGAACTTGACAATATTTGTTGTGAAAGATGAAATTCAAGATTTCAAGAGAAAATCAGAACACTGAAAACCTTGTGTCCACAACTTTAATCCAGATATCTTTCCAATATTTATCTTCTGATTCAATAGGTGTTGATATTTACAAAGCTGATTTTTAAATATTGTATAATAAAATATATTTGAATGACCTGTTTAAATCAGTGAACCAATAGCTTTAAAATGACCAATGCTTAATGTTACAAAATCACACATTGACAAAAGATCTATTCAAAGTGCAAGAGAGACCAATGAATTTTAATATAATAGTATAAAAATGTGTTGACATGGATTCAGTTTCCACATTTGAATGAACACTAAAGAAATTTCCACAGGTCTTGCATATAAAAAAGGATTAAAGAAGAATATTCGTAATTATCTGAAGAGGTTATTAAAATACTCCTCTCTTTTCCAACATACCTTTATAAGGTCATATTTTCTTCATATACTTAAACCAAAACAACATAGTGTAGAATGAGCTACAGGAAGCCAGCTGTCTTTAATTAAAAAGACTTGCAAAAATGTAAAACAATGCCACTCCTCTCTCACTAGAAGTTTCTGTTTTACAAAATATATTTTTCATTAAAATGTTATTTATGTTAGCAAGTAGTAGGTTTATCATT
This sequence comes from Lagenorhynchus albirostris, assembly GCF_949774975.1. Lineage (NCBI taxonomy): Eukaryota > Metazoa > Chordata > Mammalia > Artiodactyla > Delphinidae > Lagenorhynchus > Lagenorhynchus albirostris. Next base: position 52,314,735 of record NC_083111.1, read on the forward strand.
GTTATTTTTAAATAAATTAATACTTAAAATGTCTCCATTTAAATTTCTAACATAATAAATATCAATAGATAGAATTCATACAGATAAAAGGGCCTCAATAATTTTAAGACTGTGAAGGGGCTCTGATATTAAAAAGTTCCAGAATCACTGGCCTATACTACCGTTCTAAAGAGAGATGATTTAGGGATTAAAAAAGGGGTATGGTGAGTGGGTGACAGACATTCATTGATGGTTTCCATTAATCCCTTCTCTCCCTTTAAGTGCATGCCACTCCTAACATCAAGAGGTGAGGTCTGTTCCCTTTCTCCTTTAATCTGGGATGGCCTTTTGACCTGGCTTTACCAATAGAGTGTGGCAGAAATGGCATTCTGGGATTTCCAAACCAGACTTTAAGAAGCCTTGCAGCTTCTACCTGGGTATCTTGGAACTTTCACTCTTGGGACATGGGGAAACCAGCCACATGGAGAGGACACATGTAGTTTCTCTGGTCATTAGACCCAGGTGAGTGCCAGGTCAATAACCAGCATCAACTGCCGGTCATTTGAGAAGGCCCTCTTGGATGTCTGGCCCATTTGATGACTCCAGCCCCATGTGCCATCTTATTGTATTATGCATATGAGAAGCCCAAGCAAGAACCTCTAAGCTGAACCCAGGTTAACCTCCAAGAACAATAAGATATAATTACAATTTATTTTAAGCCACAGAATTTAAGGGCAGTTTATTATGCACCAGTAGATAACCAGAACAGGGAGGGAAAACTACAAGACTATTAGCTATAGAGTTTAACTACATAAGTGGCTATATTTCAGGTAATCATGTGGTGATCTAGTTTATGTTAAGATGCTAACCAGAACCTGAGGAGACCGACTTAGGGAGTAAGTAAGCCACCTTGAGAGTTACACAGTAAGCATCAGGCTGGTTATGAAAGTTCAGCAAAGAAGAGAGTGATCCTAGGCAGAGCTCCAAGAAAGTGGTGGGTATACAGCTAAGACTGCAAGATATGGGGAGAACCGGCATGCTAGTCATAGCGAAAGCTGAAGTCCAGCCTCAGGAACTGAGCAAACACAGTTGTGCCAGAGGATAGCTTCAACTGAGCTTATCCATATCCAGGACTCACTCTTGTCAGACCCCATTCCAGATTCACCACAGCCTAACATTAACAGCAGCAAGTCATACTTCAAGTCTCATTGGTTGTTGAGTGTGAAGGTGCTATTGTGACACCTGCCACAACTAGAATTGTTCAGAATTAGAAACTTAGTAACTCACAAGACCTTTAAAACCCACACACATCCTGAAAATTTTTCAGCCTGCGGAGATGCCTAAGAGAGACATTCCAACATCAAAACCTTGAGAGAAAGTGTTAGACTATGAGAGGAAACTTCAGAATTTTATATATTTGGGGTTAGAGGTCTACAAACTTCTGGAAAGAAGGGCTAGAACTCTCTTTAAGGGGCATCTACCCAGTAAGCACACTGTTTTACATTAGACTATTTAGTTGGCAAGTTCTAGGGGCTGACTGAGATTTTGGGGTGCGTGTGTGTGTGTGTGTCAAATTTCCCACAAACCTCCCCTTGGCACCTCATCTTTCTGTAATTTAAATGAGATTTTCAGAAGAAGTTTAGGCCATCAATAGTTGATATTACTCATCCAAACTTAAGAATGAGCAAAGAATCTTCCACTGCACATGTGGCAATGTAATTAAGGGTGTCAGTAATCCTTAAAAAAAGAAACCCAAAGCTGTTTGTGTTTGAGGAAGTGAACATGCCTACCACAGCCTGCACAGTCAGAATCCCAGGATTTAAGGTTCAGCTGTGAGTCTTGGGTGATTCATTTAACCCAGTGGTTCTCAGCCTGACTGCACATTAGAATCACTTGGGGAGTGCTTACACAATGCTGCTGTCATGGTCCAGTCCGGAGATTCCGATTAATTTGCCATGAGTGGAGTTCCAGGTGTCAGCATGGTTTTTTTGTTTGTTTAAGATAGACAGGTGATTCTAATATGCATCTGTTGTTGAAAATCTCTAAATAACCTCTCTGAATCTCTATAACCTTCTGCCTTAAATAGGAAGAGTTAACATCTAACTCCCAGGAATGTAGGGCAGAGCTTCACGGACATTGCATATGGAAACTCTTCACAATCAGAAATGATATTACGTATATGTTTCTTATTATCTATGTTAATTGTAAAGAATAGAAAAATAGGGGCTTCCCTGGTGGCGCAGTGGTTGAGAGTCTGCCTGCCGATGCAGGGGACACGGGTTCGTGCCCCGGTCCGGGAAGATCCCACACGCCGCAGAGCGGCTGGGCCCGTGAGCCATGGCCGCTGAGCCTGCGTGTCCGGAGCCTGTGCTCCGCAACGGGAGAGGCCACAACAGTGAGAGGCCCGCGTACCACAAAAAAAAAAAAAATTAAAAAAAGAATAGAAAAATAAATTATGTAATGTTTTTACTTACATTATAATAGTGAGATTTCTTGAATGATAAATACATAGTTCCATTCTATAGATTTGTGGGTTTTTTTCTTAAATAGTGGCAAGTCTCAATGTTTTGTTATTTTTTTTACTGCGAATTTATGACAGGAAAAGGGGTAGCAAGAAGAAATACTACCTTGAAATTTAAAGTCATTCACAAGCTGCTGTTATCCATTAGGTGGAGCATCCAATAGGCAGCATTTCAGTAGCATTTTTGTTAGAAATCAGTTTAACTAATGGTTAAGAAGAATGACTCTGGAGACAGCTTGCCTCGTGTTAAATCTCACTCAAACACATAACTTTGGGCGAGGTAATGACGTTGTAATTAAGAGATTATATCTTAAAATTTGGGAGAGGATCAATACATGTACAGTGTTCTTAAGAGTATCTGGAATATAGTACGGTCTCAGTAAATATTGCTATCATTATACACTAACACAGTTTTAGAAGTCAAAAACTGGTTAATATGCATGTGCAGAATGCCTTTTTCTGGTAGACTATGAAGTAGTCTGTTATAGAATTAATATGTAGTAGAAATGGAGTAATCTAAGATCTACATGACATTATTATATTGTTTTTGAATGGGAATTATTTCATTTTAGAACCACTTACCAAACACCAATTGTGTGCCAGGTACAGGGCTAAATGCTAGGTTAAAACAATGAATGAGGTTCCTTTAAGAATTCAATGAGGTTCCTAGAGGACTAGGTAGACTTGTGAAATAAAAGGACTTGTAACTGAAATGTGTGCACAGTTCAAAGGAACAGATGAGGTAAGAGACACCATGAGTTATTGGGGAAGGCTCCACAAAGAGGGTGACTTTGGAGTTAAGCCTCCAGCAATGTTAAAGACAGAGAAAGGAGCATGTTATGGACTGAAGATGCCGAGTATCAGTGACATTGATGTAATGACCTAAAGATACTCTCTAAGTTAAGATTCCTTTGTTTGTACCCATCTCTGCATTATTGAAATGGCTTGGGAGTTGCTAACTTCTTACCATGAATTCCTTCTCTGTTGACCCCATTATTAAGACATTATTGACATATAATACTGCTCCAAAATGCTAGCAAGCACTTTGCTCTGTGCACTGCAAAACCATAGGGGCAAAAGAACTTTCAAACAGATAGTTCTTATACTAAAATGACCTTTTATACTTGATGATCATTTGGGGGAATTGTAATATTATCGGTAATCAATTATACACGATCTTGGGCAAGATTAAATTTTGAAAAAACCACTGACATAGAAAAAGAAAAAGCTGAAGTATTTCAGATCCTGATGGTGGGCGTTATTTAAAGACTTGCTTCCAAGAAACACTGTAATCTCTATATAGGTTAATTTTTAAGATGAAACTTTGTACTGTATGAGGAACTATTGAAACTCTGCTTTTTCCCATAACTCAAAAAAGAAATTTCTACCTTTCAAATAAATTATTAAAATGCCTGGATCCCAACTCCTTTCTAAATTTTGGGAATCTGTTATGTATTTCTTGGCTGTGATCTACTATTTAAGAGAATAAATAACTTGAACAACAATTTACTAGTGGTATATACTGATTATTTCTCAAAAGCCTTGTTCAACTTGTAGTCACAAATTGAAGGTTTTCTATGAAATAATCAATCTGTATTTTTATAACTTGGTTTTTAACAACATTGACTGCATGAAAATCATAATTGTGAAGAACGCATGATGATCGCAATAACTTGGGCAAAGGTTCTTAAAAGAAAATATTATACAAAATATCATGATCAATGACCAGTATAACCGAAAGGAATCAGGTTCCATTTTGTAAATAAAAATTTATTCTGAGTCTTCCTTCCCAAAGCATCGCAGTCCACTGTCATTTGAATAAACAAAACTGCCTGACTGCACTATCTTGTATACCACCCTGATGGACTTTATATAAGGCATATTTTTAGAGTGGGCCTCCTTTATTGCAGAATTTTCAATGGACATCCTTGAATCTATAAAGAAACCAAAGCAGTAACCTTCTAGGTCTTGGCAAAAGTTGGTGGCACACCTGAGTTGACTGGCTCAGAGTGCGAAGCATTTCCTGCTGCCAAGAACCCTTTCTGCATTGTATGGATTATATTAATACTAAAAATACTACTTTAGAGTACCAGAAAGGAACTAGAAAGTTCCTACACAACTTAATAAAGAAATAATATTAATTATTAAATTATTAATTAAAAGAGTACATTTTTATGAGAAAGAGGAGAGAAAAACGAAAAGGTAAAGATTTTAACATGCTACCCTAAGAGGTAGGAAACATAAGAACAAAGAGGAAGGGGGCAAAAGAGTGAGAAGAGGAGGAGGATATTCACTGAGTTCTTACAATGTCTAGACACTGTTTTTAGCACTTACAATTATTCTGTTTATAATCACAGCTTTATGAGGTAGGTACTATTATTTCCATTTTACAGAGAGAGAAACTAAAATAATGAACTAAATTGTGGTAGATGTGGTATAAATTCCAGCACAAAGAAAAAAAAAAACAGTCCTTTATCTTCTGTGATGTGAAATAGTGAAGCATTACCAGGTAGAACATTTTCAAAGATCAGTATAGACTTTGGTTCAGAAGAGGCTGTACTATTCTGTTGTTTAATTTGCAGATAAATGACTAAATGACTGCACACACAGTGGGAATATATTCATTCACACGATTAAAACAGCCTTTGGGATTCAGATAGGCCAAATGGACCTAATAGTTAAATTTCATACAGTTTATAGTCATGATGACCCAGTATTAATATGACTTTCTAAAACAAAACTGTGGTGATAAGAAAATGGAGAATTATTGGACCTGGAGAGCTGGATTCAAATCATGACTTTGCCACTACCTAGTACTGTGACATTGGGACCTTTAGTTTTCTCATGTATAAAATTGGGAAAACACGTCTTCTACCTATCTCACAGGTTTGTCTGAACATAGCAAGGGCTATATATGCTGTGTCGGAATGCCCCGCATCCAGTCCTTGGTTTCCTTTTGGAATATCTAAATAAACATTTCATAACATGTTGGAGTTCAGTTATCCAAAGTCAGGTTAGCCTGGGAATTGAAGAAAAGGATAATTCTGCAGGGGTCCGAGAGAGGTAAATTTGATATGTAAAACATTTACACTTCATAATAATGGATGTGGCAGAACCTTGACAGGACAGCAAATTAAAGAGGATCCTTAGTCTCTGTTAGTTCCATTGCAAATCCTCTCCTGGGGACTCTTCCATGTCCAGATTTGAAAACTGGCTTAATTTTTCCTGGACATCTTTTGTCTGTTTTAGCTTACAGTAAGGCCAAACAGAGGATAACATATAATAAAAACAATTACATACTGCCAAAGTAAACCTCTGTGCAGAAGAGGGATTTTGTAGCTCTTTAGAAACATTTAAAATATAATTAGGACTACATATAATACACAGAGTAAATCCAAACAACAGAGCTGTAGAAAATGGTTGTGGCTATTCCCTCTATCTAAAAATAATTTCAACCCAGACAATGTGGTAAGGGTGCTGTAATACCCTTCTGCACATTATTACATGCCAGAAATATTGAAACAGGGTTTTTCCCGTAAAAAATCATGTTGCAGCAAGCACTCTGAGAGTACAAAATCAGCATTTCATGGTTCCTACTTCCTTTCCAAAATGCGTTGTAAATTACAAATTTCAAAGGCTTTAAACTCAATAACTGCATTCTCAATAAGTGCATTCTCTTTAAGGCCAACAGGCCAAACACACCATAAGGTAAACTACCCATAATAATTTTTACCACATCATCTACTCTTCAGTGATTTCAAGAGTTCTCTATTTTAAATCTCATGCTCAGAAAACATATTCATTATCAACTTACCCATATAATATGTATATGGTTACTGGAGAGAGACCTGAAAGTACAGACTTTAATTTTATGAAACTGAGTGCATTGGAACCTAACACTGACCCTAGAGTAAACAAGAACAGACACTTGCTTATGGTTAGATAGCAGGACTTAATTTACTGTGACCAGGACGGTTTGACTATGCAGTTCAGTTTGGTTCATAACAGTGAACTGAATGCTCTGCAGCTTGTCCTATCCTTAGTGCAGATATACTTAGATTAGTGATAACAGTTCCTTAGCCCTAGGAAGCTCACAAAATGGTTGATATTGTTCATTGTCTGAAGGGTCTAACCAGAATCATGATGTGGAATTATATTATCAGAGAATCTGTAGTTTGAAGATCCTGCAGAGAATCCAGAATAAATTCCCAAAAGATTGTTTAGAAAATGGTACAGAATGGTCAGAAAATTAAGTAAGATCTTTACTATTCATTTATTTAAACACATGCACAGCATTTTCTGTTTGTCAGTAAGTGTTTTACAGATAATAACTCATATAATTCTTAAAACAACCCACTAAGGTGGGCACAATTATTATGCCCATTTTCCAGACACAGGAACTGAAGCACAGAGAGGTTCGGTAATTTGCCCAAGATCACAGATCTAGAAGAGACCAAGCTCGGTTCTGAATCCAGGAAGTCTGCCTTCTAAAGGCGTGCTCTGATGCCTCTGCTATTTACTCCCTCTACTATTAAAACAGATGGGCATAACAAAAAGCCCTTTTGACTCAGAGTCCCAATGTTTAATATTTGCTATATTTAAGATTTTCTTTAAAAACAACGCATTTTAAAATTTGCAGATCAGTTACCAGGTACCATGGCAATGAATTTTTTTAATTAGAAAAATAACTACTAATCATGAATAAATTTAACTTACAAATATTGATGCCCAAGCCCCAGCCCAGATTTCTGTCTGTAATTGTGGCTTCAGATTGTATGTGTCTTCACATCTCTGGCTCCCATCATAAGGTTGTCTTGGTCTCTTGAGCACAGAGTAGCAAGTTTCTCGGTATATGTGACAGTCTGTTTATTGCATCTGGCCCCTGTTCACCTGGAAGCCTTGCTCAATCTTTTTATTTTCCCATTTATTTGTTGATTAATTGCAAAATTTATATATGTTCATTATAATGATGCAATAATCTAAAAATATATTTTCTAAAAATAATAATCTCTTCCACTCTGACACTCTTGGGTTAATAGCCTGACATTCTGGTGTGCATAACTGCACAATTTTCTCTATGTTCATACATATAAATATATGAATATGTATTTGTTCTAAAACACATGATCCTGTTTTACAAAAGTGGGATCACACTATACACATTATTGTGTGATATGCTTTCTCAAAAAAAAAAAAAAAACAGATACCCATCTGAGTCAACCAATAAATATAATTAAATTGTTTTAAGAACTACATGATATTTCAAAATGCAGATATGTCATAATTTATTCAACTGTTTTACTCTTTTAAGAACTTCAGCTTTTCTCTCCTTAATCAATAATTCAGTAAATATCTTTGAATATAGTCTTGTGGGGGTGGTGGCCAAGATGGCAAAGTACAAAGACCCTGAACTCACCTCTTCCCAGGGACACACAAAAATTAAAACTCTTACAGAGCAACTATCTAAGAGAACAACCTGAAGACTAGCAGGAAACACTTTCCACAACTAAAGACATAAAGAGGAACCACAATGAAATGGGTAGGAGAGTAGGAGAAACAGTATAGTTAAGACTCACACGCCCCCAGGTTGGCAAGCCACAGAAGGGAGTAATATCATAATTGTAGAGGTCCTTCCCAAGAAGTCAGGGATCCAAGTTCTACATTGGGTTCTCCAGCTCAGGGGTCCTGCACCAGGAAGATGAGCCCTCAGAATGTCTGGCTTGAAAACAAAGAGGGGCTTGAGAGAACCAGAAAGCTATAGGAAACACATTCTGCTCTTAAAGGGCACATGCAAAATCTCACATGTTCCAAGTTCCAGTGCAAAGACAATAGTTTGAAAGGAGCCTTGGTCAGGCCAACCTGCTGATCTTGGAGAGCTTCCCAGAGAGGCAGAAAGCAACTGGGACTCCCCCTGAGGACAGAGATGCTTGCAGCAGCCATTTGTAGAGCTCATTCTACTGTGATCACACTAACGCTAGCAAATGCTGTTTTGGAATCCTCCCTCTAGCCTATTAGCTCCTGGGACCCAGGCCTGCTCACCAGTGGGCCAGTACCAGCCCTGAGCTTCTTCCCCAGATTGCACAGACAACTGAGTGGGGACCTAGCCCCACCCTCCATCAGGCCAACAGAAAATCTGTGCCCCCACCCCAACTCTCTAGGCCATGCAGCCAACAACATGAGAAGTCTATCCTGTCCTCTGATAGGCTCACAGTACTGCAGAAGGTGCAGCTTCACAGCCAACCAGGCCGGGGCCAGCCCCACCTACCAGTTTGCCCACAGTAGTCAGCCCTAGCACAACAAAAGGGCACATGCAACCCACATAGGGGGCACCCCTAAAACATATCACTCTAGCAACCAGAGGGGAGTGTGCTGCTGGGCCCCACAGTTCATCTCCTACATAAGGCTGCTTCTCCTAGGTTGAGAAACATAACTGACCTACCTAACACATAGAAATAAACACAGAAAATTGGGCAAAATAAGGACACAGAAGAATACATTCTCAATGATAGAACAAAACAAAACTTCAGAAAAAGAACTAAATGAAGTGGAAATGAGCAATCTGCCCAATAAAGAATTCAAGGTACAATCATAAACATTCTCAACAAACTTGGGAGAACAATGAATAAACACAGAATTTCAACAAAGAGTTAGAAAATATAAAGAAAAACCAAACAGAACTGCAGAATACAATAACTGAAATTAAAAGTACACTCACAACAATCAACAGTAGATTAGGTAATTCAGAGGAATGGATCAGTAAGCTGGAAGATATAGTAGTGGAAATCACCCAAGCTGAACAGAATAAAGAAAAGTAGAATTTTAAGAAATGAGGATAGCTTAAGAGTTCTCTGGGACAACATCAAGCATGCTAACATTCACATTTTAGGGATCCCAGAAGGACAAAAGAGAGAGAAAGGGGCAGAGAACTTATTTGAAGTAATAATAACTGAAAACTTCCCTAACCTGGGGAAGGAAACAGACATCCAAGTCCAGGAAGCAGAGAGTCCCAAACAAGATGAACTCAGAGAGGTCCACAACAAGACTCATTACAATTAAAATGGCAAAAATTAAAGACAGGGCTTCCCTGGTGGCGCAGTGGTTGGGAGCCCGCCTGCCGATGCAGGGGACGTGGGTTCGTGCCCCAGTCTGGGAGGATCCCACATGCCGCGGAGCTGCTGGGCCCGTGAGCCATGGCCGCTGGGCCTGCGCGTCCGGAGCCTGTGCGCCGCAATGGGAGAGGCCACAGCAGTGAGAGGTTTGCGTACCACAAAAAAATTTTTTTTTAAATTTAAAAAATTAAAGATAAAGGAAGAATCTTAAAAGCACAAGAGAGGGGCTTCCCTGGTGGCGCAGTAGTTGAGAGTCCGCCTGCCGATGCAGGGGACACAGGTTCGTGCCCCGGTCTGGGAAGATCCCACATGCCGCGGAGCTGCTGGGCCTGTGAGCCATGGCCGCTGAGCCTGCGCGTCCGGAGCCTGTGCTCCACAATGGGAGAGGCCACAACAGTGAGAGGCCGGTGTACCATAACATAGAATTAAAAAAAAAAAAAAAAAGCACAAGAGAAAAGCAACTAGTTAT